>NW_022631106.1:759560-2095035 GCF_010015895.1 Lontra canadensis | reverse complement strand
GTAAGTCCTGGGGAGGGAAGGAGCAACATCCTGACTATAGTTGACAGTACTCTATAATATATTTGAAAGATACTAAAAGAATAGATCTTAAAAGTTCTCAAAACAAGAAAAAAAAGTGTAACTGTGTATGGTTGTGGATGTTAACTGGACAATGTGATGATCATTTCACAGTGTATACATACAGTTGACCCCTAAACAACACAGATTTATAATGCACGAATCTGATTATATGTGGGGGTTTTTTTCATAAAATACAGTACAGTACTATAAATGTATTTTTCTTCCTTATAATTTTTAATAACCTTTTACTAGTTTACTATATGAATCCAATATATAATACATATAACATACAAAATATGTATAATTGACTTGTGTGTGTTGTCAGTAAGGCTTCCAGTCACAGTAGACTATTAGTAGTTAAGTTTCGGGGGAGTCAAAAGTTATACACTGATTTTCAACTATATGGGGCTTGGGGTATTGACTGCATTGTTCAAGGGTCAACTGAATATTAAATCATTATGTTGTACACCTGAAACTAATATATGAATAAATAAAAACAGGAGATTAAGCATGACAAATTTTAGAGTCATTGCCTGGTAGGACAGTTGCTTGGATAATACCCGAGGATCCCCTCAGGATATATTATTTAATGATCCTATGAGTATTCATAGAGATGAGAGACAATTTATTCTTAATATACACACACAAAAAACCATAAATTAAAATTTCTGTGAGAGAGTTTCAGTTATGTCAATAATAAAAGAGCTTACATTAATTAACTTTCCTATAATAACTATTATAAACTCTGAACAAAATATTCTTTTATAAAAAACTATTTGAAGGGGCTCCTGGGTGGCTCAGTGGGTTAAAGTCTCCACTTTTGGCTCAGGTCATGATCCCAAGGTCCTGGGATCGAGCCCTGAATCTTGCTCTCTGCTCAGCGGGGAGCCTGCTTTCCTTCCCCTCTCTCTGCCTGCCTCTCTGCCTGCTTGTGATCTTGGTCTGTCAAATAAATTAAAAAAAAAAAAAAAAAAACTATTTGAAGACATTAGAGGTTGACTAAAAGAAGGCAGATAATGTTGGGAATTTGTTCCTTGAGAAAAGGAAATGGACTAGTTGAGATCTACATTTATACAGCTTCTCCCCTGAGGGCACTTTCAATCCACAAAGAGCAACTAGAATTCAAGGACAAATCCACAGTCATATTTGCTTGAAGTGTCAGGAAGTGGAGTTCAGGGATGCCAGAGTAGATGGGCTTTAAGGGAGGAAATTCCAGAAAGCAAGGAGCCATACAAAATAGACTTCTACTTCTTTATATAAATTTCTCTCAATCCTTTGATGATCCCTAAACTGCATGTGTGTCAGCAAGATGCCAGTGAGCCCAGTGGAAAACAATAGCTAAAAAGCTGAAAGGCTGAGCAGAGATTTCAACTGCTGCCTAATACCTATAACTACTGCCTGTACAGTTTGGAATTTGAATCCCATCCAATTATAACAGCTTGGTAAATACCTTGAGTTTTGTTTTTTGGTTTTTTTGTTTGTTTGTTTTTGGAAACTTCAGAGAGGCTATGCCTTAAGAATAAAGGACTCAACCTAAAAACTAAAGACAAAACCAAAATGGATCATGACAAAGTATAACACTAAGTACCCACAAATTTCAGGCAATCAGCTAATAATTTGTCTGATAGAATAGAAAAGTCAACATTTTTAAAGGAAAAAAAACAGCCTCTAGACTCTCTATAATGTATCATTGACAATATTCATTATCTAATCAAAAAATTAAAGGATAGGGGCACCTGGGTGGCTCAGTAGGTTAAACCTCTGCCTTTGGCTCATGTCATGGTCTCAGAGTCCTGGGATCAAGCCCTGCATCGGGCTTTCTGCTCAGCAGAGAGCCTGCTTCCTCCTCTCTCTCTCTCTCTGCCTGCCTCTCTGCCTACTTGTGATCTCTGACTGTCAAATAAATAAATAGAAATCTTTAAAAAAAAAATTAAAGAATATTTGAAGAAATAGGAAAATGTGATCCATAACCAAGAGAAAAAGTAGTCACTATAATAGACCTTGAGGTGATCTAGATGTTGGAATTTTCAGACAGGAACTTTCAAGCATCTATTATAATATGTTCAAAGATGTAAAGAAAAAAAAAATCATAATGACTGAAAGAAGGAAAATCTTAGCAGGGAAATGGAAACATAAAGAAGGACCAAATGAAAATTCTGGAACTAAAAAGAACAATATTTGAAATGAAAATTAGAGATAGCAAATCAGAATTATCAGTATGAAGAACAGTGGGAATAAAGATTTTAAAACAAAGTGAAGCCTCAGTGCATTATGGGACAATATCAGGTAGTCTAATATACATATAATTGGAGTCCCAGAAGGAGAGGCCAGAGAAAAGAGATCAGAAAAAATTCTTGAAAAAATAATAGCCGAAAACTTCCTAAACTGGATGAAAACATTGACTTATAAATACAGGAAGCTCAGTTAACCCTAAGAAGGATAAATACACAGAAAACCACATCTTGAAACATTTTTGTAAAATTGCTAGAAACTGAAGATAAAGAGAAGCTCTTGAAAGTTATGAAGAAAAAAATGATATGTGCATGGGAGCAGTGATATAACTAACTGAAGGATTCCCATCAGAAACTTCAGATGCTAGAATACGATGCAAAAACATTTTTAAAGTGCTGAAAACAAAACGCTGAAGAAAAGAACTGTCAAGCCATAATTTTAACACTAGTAAAAAATACCCTTCAAAATAGAAGGTGAAATAAAAACTTTTGGACACACAAAATCAAAGAATTCATTCCAATAGGCCTGCTCTACAACAAATGATAAAGGAAATTTATGAGGCTGAAAGGCAGTAATATCAGGGCAATAGTAACTGAATAATAAGGGCAATAATAACTCAGCCCTCTAAGAAGGGAGTATATACAGGAAAAAATAAATGTATGTGTAAACATGAAAGATTAATGCAAAAAAATAAAATATTGTTTGGTGGGATTTGCAATGTACACTTGATCATTGAAGAATGCAGGGGTTGAGCTCTGACCCACCACACAATGAAAAATCCGTAAACAACTTTTGACTCCCCAGAAACTTAAGTACTAATACCTGTGGTTGACTGTAAGCCTTATAGCTAACCTAGTCAATTGATACATATTTTGTATATGCGTTATATACTGTACTCTTACAATAAAGCTAGAGAAAGAATAGTGTAAGAAAAATCATAAGGAAGAGAAAATATATTTATAATACTATACTGTATTTATTGAAAAAAAAAAATCTCACATAAATGGCCCCGCACATTTTAAGCCCTTCTTGTTCAAGGGTCGGCTGTATATAGATGTAAAATATATGACAAAAATTAGCACAAAAAATAAGAAAGGGCTAATGGAATTGCATGACTACAAGGTTCTTACATTTTATGTGAATTAGTATAATATTAAATCTAAGTTTGGTGAAAAGTATGCATAGTATAATACCTAGAAAAACCATTAAAAAAAAACACTTCCCCAAAAAAGCATAGCTAAAATTAAGTCATACCAAAATAATAGGTTAATACAATACATGAGAGGAAAGAAAGAACAGAAAGAAAAAACAGAAGATATGGATATAAAAGAAATAGAAAAATTGTAAACGCAATTCCAGCCATATCAATACTTGCATTAAATGTAATGGACTAAACATTCCAGTTAAAAGGCAAAGACTGTTAAACTGGCATATCAAGACTTTCTGCTGTCAACAAGATGAGCAATTTAAATATAAAAACACAAATATTTTGAGGCCAGATGGTGGAAAAGATAGACTATAAACAGTGAGCATAAGAAAGCCAGTCTGACACTATTAATATTGCCAAATAGACCTTCAGACAAAGACCTTTAACTGATGCTGAAAAGGTTAGTTAATAAGGAAAACATAACAATCATAATTACATATGTATTTGCTAACAGATCTTTAATAATAGTTACTGGTTTTTAACAACCCTTTCTTCAGTAGGGTTGTTAAAAAAACAGTAACTATTATTTTTTAGAAAACTTAAACAAAATATTAGCTAGTACATGGACTATTTGGACATTATTAACCACTTTGACCTAATTGACATTTATAGAACATTGCCCCCAACAAGTGCAAATTACCTAATCTTATCAAGTACACACGAAGTATTCACTCAAGACAGACCCTGTTGAGAGCAATAAAAGAAATATCAATGAGCTTCATAGGATTAAAATCTTACAGAGTATATTTTATGATCACAGCATGATTACATATGTCAATGGCAAAAAAGAAATCTAGGTATTTGATAGTTAAATAACAAATCTAGATGGTGTTTGAGTTAAAGAATAAATAACAAGGGAAATTAGAAACTAATTTTAACTGACTGAAAATGAAAGTACAATTTATGAAAATTATGGGACTCTCTAAAACAATAAACATGACAAAAAAGAAATTTGCATCTTCACATGCTTGTATTAAAAAAAGAACAGTGTTGAACATCAGTAACCTATGGAATATAGGTGGGAATCACTTTAAGAAGCTATAAAAGAAGAATAAATTAAGAATTAATAAATTAATTATAAATTAATTAATAAATTAAGAATAAATTAAACCCAAGATAATTAGAAGTACATGACAAAAAATAAGAATAGGTGTTAACAAATAATAGAGAAAAATCAATGAAGCCAAAATTTAGTAATTTTAAAAGATTAATAAAATTAACAAACACTGATGATAATAATTAAAAAGAGTGAAAACACAAAATAACATCAGCAATGAGAAGTGGAGGACATTAACACATATCCTACAGAAATTTTAACAATAATAACTGGATATTATTAACTACTTTTAGCAAGTTGATTTGACAATTTAAATGAAATAGTGACTTTCTTTGAAAATATGCAGTTTACTGTAAATTGCATACTGCCACAAGAATATTTAGAAAATCTAAACACCCTTATTACTATTTTAAAAAATTGAATTTATAATAGAAACTTTTCCACAAAGAAGATTCCTCCAGGGCTAGATGGTTTTGCAGGTAGATTCTGTCAAAACTTCAAATAAAAAACTGTTTATGCCAATGAAATTAAAAAAAAATAAACTACCATTCTTACACAAATTCTTTCATAAGATAGAGGAAGAAAAACTTCCCAGTTCATTGTAAAAGGCCAGTATAACCCCAATACCAAAATCTGACATAAACCTTATAAGAAAATGAAATAATCCACTATCCTTCATAAACATCCCCAAATTCCCTAACAAAATTTTATCATGTATAATCCAGTGATATATGAAAAAAATATGAATAACTATGACTAAGTGGGGTTTATCACAGGGAAGCATGGTTGGTTTAACAGAAAAATTAATTAATGTAATCCACCATATTAATAGAATAAAGGAAAAAACCATATGATCTTCTAAATAGATGAAGATAAAGTATTTAGCATAATTAACACCCATTCTCATGATATTTTAAAAATCTCTGCAAAGTAGAAGTAAGAAGGAAGTAAGAAGGGAACTTAATTAACCTGATAAAGGACACGTACAATAAAAAACCTACCACTAATACTGTATTTAATGATGAAACACCAAACATTTTCCTCCTAAAATCAAAAATATGGCAATGATATCTGCACTTACCACCTCTATCAACATTGTATTGGAAGTTCTAGTCAGTGCAATAACACAAGAAAAAGAAATGAAAAACATAAAGTTTGAAAAGAATGATTGTTTATAGAGAAGATCCTCAGAGATCTAATAAACAACTAGTAGAATCAATAAATGAATTAAGCAAGGTCAACATACAAAACTCAGCTGTGTTTTTATTTATTAGCAATATATAATAGAAAAATGAGATTTTAAATGGAATTTCATTTACAGTGACAAAATACATAATAAATTTAGCAAAAGGCATAAGACCTGTACACTGAAAATTATAAAACATTGGTGAGAGAAATTTGAGACCTAAGTAAATGGAAAGATGTTAATGAATTGGAAGATTTTAATTATGTTAGTATGTTGATTCTTTTCATATTGTTCTGTGGATTCAACACTATCTTGATCAAAAGGCTAGCAGGACACTTACATAGAAAATGATGAGTTGATTCTAAAATGTTTATAGAAAAGCAAAGGACCTAAGTAGCTAAAACAATCTTGAAGAACAAGGTTTTAGGCCTTATAGTTCCTAATTTCAAGACTTATAAAACTGAAGTACTATAGTGCATCATTGACATAAAGACAGACAGATAAATCAGTGGAGCAAAATAGAGTCTAGAAATAGGCCCCTACATGTATGGTCAGTTGATTTTTCACAGAATTACCAAGCAGTTCAGTGGCAAAAGCCAAATGCTTTCAACAAAAAGTGTTGGAGCAACTGGTGGGGGAAAAAATAGGACTCTCATACCACATACATTTGAGATGAATCATAGGCCTGATTATAAAGGCTAAAATTATAAAGCTTCTAGAGGAAAACAGGAGAATATCTTCACAGCCTGAGATAGACAAAGATGTCTTACAGAGGTCACAAAAACATATAAAAGAAAATCCTGAAGAACTAGACTTCCTCAAAATTAAAAATATCTTCTCATCAAAATGACAAGGCAAGACACAAACTGGGAGAATATATTTGCAATACATATATCTGACAAATAATTAGTATCCAGAATACATAAGGAACTCTGACAATTCAGTAACAAAATGATAAAGAAACAAATATTTCAAATGGGCAACCTCTTCAAACAGACAAAAGAAATACATAAATGGCTAACAAGCAGCTTAAAAGATGCATTTCACTTTAATGTCTTACAAGATGTCATTTCAATAACATTCTTCTTCAGGGAAATAAAAATTAAAGCCACAATGAGATACCACTACACCCACCCACTAAAACTGAAAGGACTGACAACACCAAATATTGGCAAGGATCTGGAGCAGGTGGAAATCTCATGCTTGCTGATAGAAAAGTAAAATGGCATAACCATTTTTGAAAACGATTTGACTATTTCTTATACACATTTATTGCTTGACCAAGCAATTAAACACATACTTATCGCATGACCAACAATTTCCTTTGTAGCATTCATGGAGGAAAAATGGAAAACCTGTCCTTTAAAAGATTTGTACAAGAATATTTTTAGTAGCTTCATTCATAATAGTCAAAAACTGGAAGCAACTCCAATATCCATCAACTAGTGAATGGATAAATAACTGTGGTATATTCACACAATAGAATACTTCTAATCAAAAGTCACCAAACTGTCCAAATTGATCTGTACAGTCTATGCAATCACAATCAAAATTCCAGCAAGTTATTTTGTGGATATCAACAAGCTGATCCTAAAGTTTATATGGAGAGCCAAAAGACCCAGAAGAGCCAACACAATATTGAAGGAGAAGAGCAAAGTTGGAGGACTGAAACTACCCACTCCAAGACTTGCTACAAAGCAACGGTAATCAAGATAGTGTGGTATTGGCAAAAGAATAGAGAAATAGGTAAGTGAAACAGAATAGACCCACATAAATATAGTCAACTGATATTTGACAAAGGAGCAAAGGTAGTACAATGGACCAAAATCTTTTCAACAAATGGTGCTGGAACAGCTGGATATCCACACAGGAAAAAAAGTGAATCTAGACTGATCTTGGGCCCCTCACAAAAGTTAACTCAAAACAGGTTACAGACCTAAATATAAAATGCAAAACTATAAAATTCCTAGAAGATAACATAGGAGAAAACATAGATGACCTGGGGTATGGTGCTGACCTTTTAGATACACCACCAAAGGAATAATCCATGAAGGAAATAATTGATAAAGTGGATTTCATTGAAATTTTAAAATCTGCTCCATAAAAAACAATATGAGAAGAATGAGAAGATGAGAATAAGAAGACAAGTTAATGTCAGGAGAATAAGACTGGGAGGAAATACCTGTGACAAACACATCTGATAAAGGACTGATATCCTAAGTATACAAAGAATTCTTAAAAACTCAACAGTAAGAAAACAAGCCTATTTAAAAATGGGCCAAAGGGCCTGCTCCTCCTCGCCTGTCCTCTCCCGGCCAAAGCCTGGGAGACCATGTTCCGACGCAAGCTGACGGCCCTTGACTACCACGACCTGGCTGGCTTCAACTGCAAAGATGAAACAGAATTTAGAAACTTTATTGTTTGGCTTGAAGACCAGAAAATCAGACACTACAAGATTGAAGACAGGTAATTTTAAGAAGCATCCACAGCAGTGACTGGCCCAAGTTCTTTGAAAAGTATCTCAAAGATGTTAACTGTCCTTTCAAGATTCAAGATCGACAAGAAGCAATTGACTGGCTTCTTGGTTTAGCTGTTAGGCTTGAATATGGAGATAATGCTGAAAAATACAAGGACTTGGTACCTGATAACACAAAAAATGCTGACAATGCAGCTAAAAATGCAGAGCCATTGATCAATTTGGATGTAAATAATCCTGATTTTAAGGCTGATATAATGGCTTTTGCTCACCTTCTTCAGATTCAGCGTCATGATGATTACCTGGTAATGCTTAAGGCAATACGCGTTTTGGTCCAGGAGCGCCTGACACAGGATGCAGTTGCTAAAGCAAATCAAACGAAAGAGGGCTTGCCTGTTGCTTTAGACAAACATATTCTTGGTTTTGACACAGGAGATGCAATTCTTAATGAAGCTGCTCAAATTCTGCGATTGCTGCATATAGAAGAGCTCAGAGAGCTACAGACAAAAATTAATGAAGCCATAGTAGCTGTTCAGGCAATTATTGCCGATCCAAAGACAGACCACAGACTGGGGAAAGTTGGAAGATGAACGTTTTAGGATTTCAGCTTCTCACCTACTTAGTACAATTGGGAACCATGTATGCTCTGGCATGTGTTTGGAAATCAAATGTCACATTTTCAAGGGAAGAATCCTAGAAATTTGACTATGTTCTTGAGATTTACCATCATTGCTTTTTCTTTAATAAAGTTCAGGAAAGTGGAAAAAAAAGGGAGGCGGAGCAAAGACCTTAACATGAATAGATGCTCTTAGTCCATATGTCACCAGGAAAATGCAAGTTGAAATATTGAGATAACACTATTAGAATGGCCATTAGAATGGCCCAAACCCGAACACTGACAACACCAAATGCTGGCAAGGATGTGGAGCAACAGGAACTCTCATTCATCACTGGTGGTTGCTATGAAGGGCTGGGGATTGACTGGAAGGGGTCATGATGAAATTTCTGAAGTGATGGAAGGTTTCTGTATCTTAATTTGGGCTGTGTGAGAAGGATATACATTCATCAAAACCACACGGAATTTTACAATTAAGTTCTGTGCATTTCACTGTCTATAAATTTTACCTCAACTAAATAACAAGATTAATTTACAGAGAGGATAAATTTAGGTGGCAGCTTTTCTACCTGGTGATAATTGACCTGTTTTGAGCTTTAACCTTGACCAAGTACTACACTAAACACTTAGCATGTTTTATCACCTCTAATTTTTAGTAAAAATCCAATAACACCCTATTTTACAGGAAACAAGAGGAGAATTAAGGTTTCTGCTCTACTTAGCTTGAGGATTTATACCCAAGATTCGGAACCTGTAAGCCAAGTTAACCTCTCTGTCCCACTCTATTGCTGTCTGTGAGCTCTTCTGAAGTTTCACTGGAGACAATAACCAGGCCAGGAAGAGCAAGCAATTAAGGTGGTACCTACAGAGGAAGAGTAGATTGAGATCCTGCCAGATTGTTATCTGTACTAGAAAGTCCTAGGAGTAGTGAGCAAGTGGAGATGATCAAGATACTATGAAGGCCACAGTTTGACAAAGTCACTGTGCTTGCTTAATCCAGACTTGTCATCCACTAACAAATCCACTTTCAAGTGAGAGGTCAGTGGCATACACTTGTAAGAATTCCAAGGCAGGACCCTCTACATTTGTAGATGATCCTTCATTGAACAAAGCACCTATAATGTTCAAAACTTCTTGAAGATTTGAAATCACCTTCATAAATTAAAGAAGTGGGATCAAACACAAAGCATTCACCTCGTAGGAGAAAAAAATAAACAAAGGAGACAGAAAAAGAAAGGTCCATCAGGTGTGCACATGGTACAGTAAAAGACTTGGAAATCGTAAGCTCAAACTGAATTAGAATGACTTGCACGATGTTCTTTCTCCAGAGTTTATACAGTAGTTGAAATTAATGTATAGAAAGTTCCAGTTACCTGGTCAGCACCAAATCAAGTTATTACTGCAACCCTAACAGGATTCATGACTTACAAAAGATAGAAAACAACCCTGTCTCAGCAGTTGGTAATGATCAGAGCTCAGTCAGAATTTAAATCTTTCCTTTAAAAAAAAAAAAAAAAAGTAAACTGAGAAGGGGTGAAGTGTGATAAAAACAAAAGTTTCAAAAGGTCTTGTGGAGCTGAGGCAGTGAGGAGGGGTGAGTGGTGAGTCTAGTCCAGAGATGTTAACTGGAATGAGCTCTCCTCCAAGCCTTCAGACAATAGGAGCATAGGCAAGGAGCACAATAACTTTGTATCTTCCCTGTGAAGAATGCATGGCCTGGAGGAGCCTGAAAAATTCACCACTGACTTCTGTTTTTAATTGTCTTAGAAGATGTGGCTGTCATTGATTGGTAGAACAGAGTGGGTCTAGATGATGCCCAAAGATCCTTTCCACGTATAAAATGTCCAACTCTGTGAGTCATTTACAAAGATGAAAATCCATATCAATGAAAAATATTTGTCTTTGTCAGTTCAGGTTGTTAAAAACAAACTACCATAGACTGGGTGGCTTGTAAACAATAGAAATTTACTTCTCACAGTTCCGGAGGCTGGGAAATCTAGGATCAAGGCGCTGGCAGAGCCAGCATCTGGTGAGGGTCCACTTCCTGGCCTGCAGATGGCCATCTTCTTGCTGTGTCCTCACGTGGCAGAAAGCAGAGAAGAGAGAGGAAGCAAGCTTTATTATATTCCTTCTTATAAGGGCATGAGTTCTAAGTGCCTCCCAAAGGTCCTCCTAATACCATCACTTGGGGGTTAGAATTTCAGCATACAAATTTTGGATGGACATAAATAGTCCATGACCATATTCATTTAACACTTTTTATGCCCATTGTAGAACTGTCTTAGAAAATGTTAAATATGGAGGAAAAAATACACAGAGAAACAATTGTATGCCAAACACAAAGAAATCTATCATTTATGCATGTGCATTTAATAATAAGTTTATGCAAACTGATCGTATAATAGGTTCTGGAAGTTGAGAGATCAAAGTTGATTTGAAAACTGTTGCCGAAAGATGGTTTTATAGATGGGGCATGTGCGCATGTATGTGTGTGTGTGTGTTTCCAGAGAAGTTTGAAACCTTCCTGATATTTATTTTGGCCACGGCAATCCGTATCTAAAATAATGAACCGTGGCTGTTCTTTTAGTCTGTGAGGTGTCTGTCCCCAGAGACTTCCTTTCCGTATCTGTTTAAGTAATTTGCCAGGATTCTGTCTGCTAAGAAAATGAGAAACCTGGTGTACAGACTTTGCCTAGAAAAAATTGGCCAGATTCTGTTTCTTCAACTCTTGGACACCAGGAGTAAAAAATATAATAGGAAGGGCCTTTAGGGCTCCTGGGACCACCCCTCATTATGTAGATGAAGAAACTCAGGCTGAAGGCCTTTGAGAGGTATGGTTTATTCAATAAGGAAGGAAGGCCCTGACCCAACACTCAGACACCAATGAGTCCAAGGCTGGATAGCCTTGTTGAAAGAGAAGAGATGTGTATATCAGTTTTATCTGAGGGGGAAACTAGGCATTATTATCATATTGGTTGTACTCTCAAATTAAAATATGAAATGAAACCAAGAATGTAGGTTGGAAATTATGCTATCACAGAACAAGATTACAAACTTTCTCTTTTGTGTTCTTACACCAGATGCAAGGCCCATGGTCCCAGAGGTCACAAAAGAGAATTCTTCAGAAAAACTAGAGACTGTATTCCCTGACTCATTTGGTTCCCCAGAGACTCATGCTTTCTCTTTCCTTTATGCCCAGGCTCCATCCAAACACACTTCCTGGGGTGTTATCTAGGTCAGGGTTACTCAGTATGTTCTTTTTTAATTTAATGTCTTTTTAAAATTGTAATTGTGGTAAAGTACAGGTAACATAAAATCTACCATCTTAACCATTTTTAAGTGTACAGGTTAGTAGCATTAAGCACAGTTACATCACTGTGCAATCATCACTACCATCCGTTCACAGAACTCCTTTGATCTCCTCAAATGGAAACTCTGCTAATACGCTGAGTTAATGAATTGCCATAGCAAGTAACGCCCATCTCCCCCTCCCTTGGTCCCTGGCAACCACCACTCTACTTTCTATCTCTATGAATTTAACTACATCAGGGGTCTTACATAGGGGAATCGTACAGTATTTATCTTTTTGTGTCTGGTTTATTTCACTTAGAATAATGTCTTCAAAGGTTTATCAATGTTGTACCTTGTGTCAGAAATTCTTTCCTCTTTAAAAAGGAATTTCCTTCTTTTTATGGCTGAATAATATTCCATAGTGCGTGTGTGTGTGTGTGTGTGTGTATGCACACGCATAATGAAATAATGTTCCATGGTGTGTATGTATACTTTGTGTTTCCATTCATCCATCAGTGGACACCTGGGTTGCTTCTACTTTTTAGCTGGTGTGAATAATGCTACTTATGAAGATGAGCATATAACTACATCTTTAAAATCTTACCTTTAGTTATTTGGGGTATATGCTCATTTCATCCTTTTTGAACATAACCTACACAGTCTGAAGTACATTTTACATCATGTCCTAGGAAAGTGTATGTACTAAAAGAATAATATCACAAAACATTACCTACAACTACTCTGACATCTTCTACTCTTACTTAATATTTTAAAATACAGATCAAGGGGAACCTGGGTGGCTCAGTGAATTAAAGCCTCTGCCTTCGGTTCAGGTCATGATCCCAGGGTCCTGGGATCAAGTCCTGCATCGGGCTCTTTGCTCAGCAGGGAGCCTGCTTCCCTTCCTCTCTCTCTGCCTGCCTTTCCGCCCACTTGTGATCTCTGTCAAATGAATAAATAAAATCTTAAAATAAATTAAATACAGATCAAACCACACCAATCCACTTGCCAGCCAATGTTCATAACACACTACAGGTTACTGACCAATTAATGATACACAATCTGTGCCAAAGGAGTGAGGACGGAGGAGGGACTAACATGCCCTGGCCTTGCCTTGTTTCCAGCCCTTGCTCAGTCACCTCAGGTAAATGGCTTCCTCAGACCTCCCTGCAGCCTCCAAAGGAAGTTCTTCCTTCCTTATCTTACAGATGAGGAAACTGAGACCAAACGAGTATAAGAGCTCATCCAAAGGTTTGTATCCCATTCAACTCTGCCACAGGCCCATGCTACCAGAATGCGACTTATTTATACCCTGCAGTACTCCCCTCAGAGAGGCCACAAGCGTTCTCACTGGGCCAAGGAAATCTTGAGCTCAAAGGAGGCCTGACAACTCAGAAAATTTTAGGACCTGTTCACAGGCTCAAGAAGGTAGATAGTTGGTGTGTACGTTACAGGAAAAGGAAGTTCTTCAGTGACCACTAATTAGATCACATAAGCAACTGCTTCTTTCACTTAATGATTCTGCTGGACACAGTCTCTAGACCTGAGTTTGGCACCTCTGCAATGAACAATTCCAGTTCACAGAGACATTAATTGATAAACTGTAGCTACTCTGTACTCACTGTGGCTTTGGCAGATGGCAATGTTTTTCTGAGGAATCATATTTATTGATTGCAGTGGGTAATCAATAAATATTGCCTGGCATTAAAAGACTGATTATGCTTCCTCCAAATGTTTTCTTTTAAAAAGCTTCTTCATGCTCTTGTGCTGAAGCTTTGCCCAGCTATTTAGAACATAATACCTACACAATAAGAAATTGTTGCTTTGAATCAATGAATGAAATGTGGAATAACACAAATGATGATTGGAATACAGTTGCTGTGCATTTTCTGTACCTTCTTTCAGAAAAACCACTAGCGAAATTTGCTTTCTCTTCTACAGATTTTCATTAAGATGTAAACCTCCAAAATGCAGAGCTTATATATTTACATACTGAATTCTCCCCTCTTCCCACCCCCAGATCACACAGATTCTTTTTGCCTCTAATGCTGATCTCTTCCCAGGCAGCCTGGTACCATTATGATACTTTCCAGGCATTAAATGCCTATTTTGTGCCAGACGCTGTACTGGACATGTTGGCTTATTTAATTCTTACAGTAATCCAATGAGGTGTATTATTGCGTTATTACATCCCATATTACAGAACAGAAAATCGGAGTCTCAGAGTTGCAGGTTGGCTCGAGGAGATTCTGCACTTGGGCGTGGCCTAGATTTCAGTAGGTCAGCAGGCTCCTGAACCACTTGCAGGAGCCGCTTTCAGTCTATGGCCTGGTGTCGAGGGCACATGAAGCAGAATCAAGTATAAGGGAGAAATCCTGTTTCTTCAAGAAGGACTGGTATTTCCCTAAAAGCCCTTCATCCCTGCCCTCCCTCCATATCATTAAGAAGATTATACCCAAAAAGCTGAGAATGAAGCAGGAGGAAGTCTGGTTGTAGACAGTGAGCAAGAGTGATGTTACTGCCCGGTGTTGGAGATCTTGGAAAGAACAGAGGCTGGAGTCTGGAATTCACTGACAATCCAAAGAGCTGGCAGAGGTAAAAAGACAGCTTCCCAGCGCTGGCCCACCTGCTCACCTTGGAGGGCCTTCTGCTGTCGGCAGAGTGTATTTTGCTAAAGCGGAGCTCACATGATCCTACCAAAGCATGTAAAATATTTAAGCCTCTGCCCTCAAGGTTCTACCACAGAGCTCCTGAAATAGCTGAAATAGACTTAAGGGACAGGGAAGGTAGGGCTAGTGGGCAGGTGACCAACGTTTCACACACATGCACGCACTCATCTTTCTGTGTTAAAAAGGCTATCCCTGCTTCAAAAATGAAGACTTGGTGGGACTTAAAGTATTTCTTTAGAATAGTAAAAGTGTTCGTATGTCATGATTAAGAGGTAACATCCTGAATAGTAACTACCCAGTCCGTGTGCTAAATGCCTGATAAAAATCGGATAACTATATAATCTAAGAGTGATGGAGGGATGACAGGTATAAACCGAAACACAGGATCACCCTGTAGATGAATCAGCGCTTTGAATCTTCATAGCAACTGGAAAAAGTAGACAGCATTAGAATCTCTCTTTTTATAGATAAAGGAAGTGAGTCTCAGGGAGCTCACAAAGGTAGTGTGGCCCAACCAGGATATTACCTTAGAGTTAGCTGACTTGAAAGCACTCTTTCTTTGCTACTGCCACAGACTACAGACACCTGAGCTGCGTTGAGAATAGACCCAGCCCTACTGGACTCCATTCCTGGTTCAAAACACAAACAAATGAAGTTTAAAGTGACCAGATGGCAGAAAATCCAGTGACTGGGGACTATTTCATTTGAATGTCTGTTTAACATGAAAGCTAGAAGATTGGGTTAGATTAATTGGCTTGTAGGGATGGGGGAAAGAGTGTTATTCATTTGCTTTTGGAGTTGGGGAGAGTGAAGAGAATAATAAACAGGGTGAGAAAGAAAAACAACCAATAGTTGGGTAGAACTGTTAACCAAATAACTTCACTTCTTGAAACAATCTGATGCTAATTTCACACAACCCAAGAAGTTGTATACACTGAAAACAAAGATTTTTTTTTAATGGGTAAATACATAAAATATTGGTATTTATAATTTTGAAAATCTAAATATGTCATCCATTTGGCCACAGGGGGAAAAAATCATTTTTCTCCTGGGCCAGTTGTAAAAATGAAGCCAATCTCTGATTTTGTGAGGTTTGTTTTCCTGTTGACAGTTTGAGCTATGATCCTCACCCCCAAAATTTACTGAGCACTTTACTATGTGGTAGGCATTTATTCTAAGCATTTTACTCATATCATTCTCGCAGCTCTCTGGAATGGTTATCCCCATTTACAGATAAGGGAAATGATGCACAGAGAGGGTAAGTAACTTGCCCAGCATCACACAGCTAGTGTGTGACAAAACTGGGATTTGAACTCAGTTTGATTCCTGAACCCATGCTTTTAACCCTGCTTTCATACATTCTCCATTCTATCAGACTTCAATATATTTTCAGAATATTGAATATTAATATGTCTTTGAACAAGAGAACATAATTTCTGAATTACATGCCCCTCCCCTTGGGTGTACTTAGATGTTGGAAAATACACTTGAATTAATAATTAGTGTAACTAAGATCTTCATCTTATCTTAAAATGTCTGGCGTATCAATATTTTCATCTTCCCTTTCAAAATGTCCAAGAGGTGATCATTTTATTATGTTTTGGAGTACAGTTGAATTCTGTTGCTTTTCCTAATAAGTACTGTTACTAAACATGCTAAATTGCCTCAGAGTAAGAACTATAGAGAGAAAACTCTTTCCGTGCCTTTGAAAATATTAAATTTGATGTACAAATTTCAAAGGAGAATGGTTGATTACAACTTGAGTATTTGTTTGGTTTTGTGGCTGGACTCTGATCCCATGCTGTCTGTGGGACCATTTTGCAAGTTCTGGACTTGGGTGATCCAGAGCTGAAACCCTGTGGACATCTTCAGACAGCGTCAGGATGTGGAATGCTCTGTGGAGCTGTTACTAAAACTGGATAGGTCAAAAATAAACCAGTGCCATAAAGAGTTATACCTAGACAAATAGCATTTAGAAGGATAGGAATGGAAATTTTTTGTCTTCCAGTTGTAAATAGATGTCTTTGTTGTTTTTCTTTTTTTTTGTTTTAATCCCTTCTGTTTAACCTCCAAACTAGTATTGCCAGTTAAAATTCAAGGCACAGAGTTAAATTTGAATTTCAGAGCAACAAGGAATAATTTTTTGGTATTAGTATATCTGATACAATATTTGGGAATAACTTTTTTAGTATAGATATGTCCCATGCAATATTTGAGACATATTTATATTAAAAAGTTATTTGTTTTTTACCTGAATTTCAAATCTAACTGGGCATCCTGTATTTTTATTTGCTAATTCTAGCAACCCTACCAAACGCCCTGTAAGTATAAGTCCAGCTGGACTTTAATTTAAATACATATCAAAGAATAGAAGGCAAGGTGAAGAAGGGAGACAAAAGAAAAGGGAGAAGAGATAAAGAGAGAGAAAGTAAGAAGGAATTCTGGCAATCTGCCAAGTAAAATAACTAATATTTTGCAAAAAAGAAATCCTAAAACTGAGGTCATAGGATGGAAAAAGTCTGTTTCACAGACTTTTTAGTCTGAACACTGGCCAAAAAAAAAAAAAAAGCAGGCATCCTATTAACATCTGAATACCAAAGCTCATCCAGGAATGGAAAGATTTGGAATTTGAAGATCCTTAGCTTCCAGCTTTGTTAGAATATCACAATTCTTTATTAATTACAAAGAGGATTTTGTTTTGTTTTGTTTTATTTTTTCAGTGAAATGCGTAGGTAATTCTGTATCAAAGAAACCTAACTTCATTTTATGTTACTAAAATACATTTGAAACTTCGTGGACAATCTTTTGTTTGCTTGTCTCGTGCTAAAATGCAAAACAAAACAAAACTACCAGATACCTGATATGGAGAAGAATTTACCTCTATTTAAAAAATCACACGGTTCTGCTGAGAAGTGTGAAGATGGCTTTTTTTTTTTTTTTTTTTAGTTAAAAATATTAACTGACAGCTTCAAGACAGATTTTTTTTCTTTAATCTCTAACCAGACAAATTACTAGGAGCAAGAGACCTCTTGCCTTAATCTGGACACGTCACAGATGTGACAGTGTTCTGTAGGAGATGGCTTTTTAACTGTGGATGAGGGAAAATAACCTTTGGAATTTTTAGGATGTTATTACAAGCAAGTTTACTAGTTTTTGACTTACTAAGACACAGCTGGAGCCAGCCTTCATCAGGGTAAGAATATTTTCATGCTACTATTATATCTTTTGTATTTCAAGAGTAGGATTATTGCATTTGGGGGAATATGGCCTGTGAGGCTTGTACTGTCTGTTGAATATGCAAATGTGAGTGTCCTATAAAAGGGGAGAGGAGCTGACAGTTTCCTTCTGTGCCGTAAACTTAAAGACTCCAACAGATGATCTGCCGGGGCTGCTGGAGCAGGAATTGGATCACACCATCATGTGGGATAAAAGAGAATTTTGTATTTCTTTGAGAGGCATTAAAAGGGCTGGGCTTAATGGCCTCCCTCAGCGCCAAGCAACTATGTGCCAGGCTCTCGTCTCTGTAATTGTTGGATTGTTACTGTTGCTTTAAAAAACAAAAAACAAAAACAAAAAACGAAACAGTGCAAGGAATTTTCTGGCCAAATTCTGAATCTGCCTGGCGATATTTTCTTTCCGATTAATGCAATAGGAACCATCATTGCTTTTTCTATCTTCTTTCCTCCATTCTGCATCTTTGTTTCTTTTATAAGATACATTGTGCTGTGAGTTCAGAGAATGAACGATGTTATTCTGTATGGTTTCCCTTAAAGAGACTTCAGAACATTTTAAAGCCAGGCTGTCTCCACAGAGCCACAGATGGCATCCCTGCAGGCCTGGCCGCCTGTGGAAATGTGCTGAGAAGCCACAGAGAAACACATCAGTCCACCTGTGACAGCCAGGTTAGGACCAGATGCCATTTCGATAGGAGAAATGTGCAAAGGAAATTGTCAGGTGACATAAGGAACAGAGAACCAATTGGAATTGTGAATTTCAGTATTCTATCCAACTAGTTGTTGTTGTTTTCATTGTTTTCCCCCATCCAGTCTCTTTAGTGTGCTACTTATCTACTTATCCAGGGTGCACATCAGATCATCTGGGGGAGCTTTTTGAAATTTGAATAGCTGTGCACTGCCGTCTGTCAATCGGTGCCTGCCCCGGTGATTCTGCTACCTGTCCTTGGTTGGAAAACCATACTCAGGAGGTCCCAAACCCAGCTAACCTTCAGAATCAATGAAAGGCTTTAAAATGCAGATTCCTGGGCCACTCTACCAGAAATTCTGACTTGGTGTGGCGGGGTTTGGGCCTAGAAAAATGTACTTTTGAAAAGTTTCATAATTAATTTTGATGATTAGTCAGATTGGGAAAACCACCTTTGCCCTAACTGAGTCATATTAATTTCCACAAAAAAGGGGTTTTTGATTAAAAAAGAAGAGTAATCTGGTCGTGAGTACAGTACCTTTGGAGCAACACCCTATGTTCCCATTGTTTCCACCTTAAACTTTTTCCTAGCTTTATCCCAGCCTGCCTCTCTCCCATCTTGGTGGAAGAAATGTCTGATCTTTTTCTCCTCTGGTGCCCCTCACCCCATCTCCTCCCTCCTATCTTGTTCTTTTCTTAGGTATTCTTCCTATCTGGGCCTATAACCTGTTCATATTTTCCCAAACAAAATAACAACAGTCACAACTATCAACCAAATAGCTACTCTGCTCTCAAGGGTCCTCTTCCTGGTCACCTGTCCCCTACCTCTGTGCTACCATGACCTATTTGTCACCGGGCCAAACCAGTGGCCCTTTCTGAGTCTTTAACCCCCTTGATATCTTTGCAGCCTGGGACTCTCTTCATTGATCATGCCCTATTGAGCCAACTGTTCCTTGTCTGCCACCCTACCAGGGTTCAGTCTTTGGCCTGTTTCTTTTTTTCTACATACTTCTCATGGTGATCTTGTCCATTCCCATAGCTTTAACTGTCCTCTCTGTCCAGATGCCTCCCAAATTGAGATCCCTAACTTTGATGTCTTCCTTGAGCTTCTAACCAGTCTTTCCTGCCATCCACTGAGTTCCCAGATCCTACATATTCAGAATCTAATACTCCTCTCCATTCTTGCCCCCAGCTGTTTCTTCTATATCACTTACTTTTGCTAACAGTGACCTCCAGACTCAAAACCATGGTCTCTCTCCCCTTTCTTGGCCCCAAGACTTGGTTACTTGCTATATCCTATCAAGTTTTATGCCACAGCTTCTACATAATTCTTTTTCTGTAGTGTCTATGGCCACCTAAGTTTAGGTCTTTCCTTTTTCCCTTCCCTGTCCTCTATAGAAACCTGATCTCCCCGCCTGCCATTTCTTCATACCATCTCTATGAAGCTGCCAGATTAATTTATCTAAAGTACAGGTCTAGGAGTGCCTGGATGGTGCAGGCAGTTAAGCTTCCAGCTCTTGGTTTCTGCTCAGATCTTGATCTCACGGTCATGGAACTCAGCCCCATGTCAAGCTCTGGGCTCATCAGGGAGTCTGCTTGAGACTCTCTTCTCCCTCTCCCTCTCCCTCTGCCCCTCCTCCCTAGATAAATAAATTTTTTAGAAGTATAGTTCCGATCATGCCACTTCTCTGCTCTAAAGTATTTGGTTACTATGTACTACCAAAAATTAAGTTCAGATTCCAAACCTGGATTTTAGAATCTTTTGTGATCTTTCCCTATTTCTCTTTCTAGCTTCATCTTCCACTACCTACCCTCAATCCCCACATACCCAAAGTACGATCCAAACTGGTACTTGGTATTCCTCTGTCATGCTCTAGGATCTTTCTTCTCCCTATCTCTATTCATGCCATTCTCTCTGCTAAGAGTGCATTCTTCTAATTCTCCTGAGAGTCTCTCTCGGTTCTCACATGAGATCTTCTCCTACTTCTGTATAATGTTACATGAGTTTCAAATTCTGGCTCAGTTTCTCTCCCTACCATTACACCAAATATATGCCTGATTTTGCCCCTAATATATTTCCTCATAATATAATAAATATATTAGTAATAAATATATGATAGGCATGTACAATCACTACAAAATGAAAATTCACCGTAGTTATTGACTGAACATTTTGAAATGTGGGTTATTCAGGCATTAACACAGTGACCTAAGAACATAGTACATCTCATGATCTAGAACTGTATACTTTAATCCACTGACGAAGTGAACCCAGCGGCTAGAAAAACAAAGGGCAAGAAACATGATTAGTTGCTTTGTTGGTTTTAATTCTAGAATTCAGAGATAAAATAGGAACTGAATTCTGAAAGTCGAGTAGCTCTCTGCAGTGAAATCCATACCTGTCAATACCTAGTACTTTTTTTACCCAATTGCAACCAAAGACATGACATGGTATATTGATGCTGACCTTCTGCCTAGGTCTTTCGTGTTACCTCTCAGGTCTAAGCCAGAGTTGGTGGTTAAAATCTTATGTTTTTTTAAAGTACATCTATAGACATAAAGGTGGATGTGTTATGTAAGATACCTTTAGGACTGGTGCCTACGTCAATAAGGTATTATTGGATGCAGTAATGGCTCTGAGATCTTAGAGTCACACTGGAAGTTCAAAGACCACAGAGCTTGAATATTTCAGACTTAAACTTCTAAAACTATTCCAAACCCAGGTGAACTGGTGAAGATAGTTTTCACAGTAGAGAGGATAAAGGAACTTAAATGGAATTAAAGTTTCCACATTTCACTCAAAGTGGATACCAGGCTGTGATAAGTGATCTGTGTGTGGTAATACTGAGAACAATGCTTAAGAAAACAATACAAGCAATATACTCAAAAATACTATAAATATATCAAAATGGAGCTCTAAAAAATGTTCAGGTAATCCACGTGAAGGCAAAAAAAAAGAGGAATGAGAAACAAACGATAAAAATAGTAAGTAAGTGATAATATGGCAGACTTAAACCCTAACATATCAATAATTACATTCAATGTAAATGGACTGAATACACCAATTAAAATATAGAGAATGGTAGAGTAGATTTTTACAAAATGATCCAACTACTTAGTGTCTACAAAAAACTCATTTTAAACACAATGGCTTATGTAGGTTAAAAGCAAAGCTATCAGAAATATACATCATGTAAAAATTAATTTTAAATATTAGGAATGCCTATATTAATATTTTAAAAGTAGGTTTCAGAGCAAGGAAAATTACAAGGGACAAAGAGGGAAATTACATAATGATAAGAGGATGAATCCACCAAGAAGATAAACCAACCTGAAATGCATATTTAGAAACAAAAGCACTTCAAAATACATGAAGCAAAAAACTGATGGAGCTGAAAAGATAAATAGACAAATCCACAGTTATAGTCACGGACTGCCAAACCCCACTCTGCAATTAATAGATTGCTAGACAGGAAATCAACAGTGATTAGAGGAATTGACCAATACCATCAAGCAACAGTATCTAACTGACATTAATATAACCCTTCACCCCACAACAGTTAGTACACACTTTCTTTCCCATGGAACATTCACTAAAGTAAGCCTTATTCTGGGTCACAAATTTTAAAAAACTTAATAAATATAGAAGAATAGAAATCATTTACAGTATATTGTCTGACCATAACAGAATCAAACTAAAAATAAACAATAGAAGGCCAACAGGAAAATCTCCAAACACTTGGAAATTAAACAGCTTACTTCTAAATAACCCCATAGGTCAAAGAGAAAATTTCAAAGGAAATTTATAATAAACATAGAAATGATTGAAAATGAAAACATGACATATCAGAGTGTTACGGGATGCAGATAAAACAATGTCAAGATGGAAATTTATAGCACTAAATGCTTACATTAGAAATGAGAAAAGATCTCAGATTAGTTATCTAAGTCCTGCCTGAAGAAACTAGAAAGTGAAGAGCAAAAAAATACACCCAAGGCAAGCAGAAGAGAAGAAATAACAAGGATAAGAGCTAAAATTGATGGAACTAAAAACAGTAGAAAAAATTAATAAACAGAAAGCTAGTTCTTTGAAGAAATTAATAAAATCCCAGCAAGACTGAAGATAAAAAGAGAGAAATTAGAAATAACCAGTATCAGGAATGAAACGAAGGATATCACTGTAAGACTCTACAGATGTCAGAAGGATAATACAGTCCTATGAACATAACTCTACACACAAAAATCTGGCAATTTACATGAAATAGATGAAATCCTTGAAAATGCACAAATTATCAGAACTCAACCAAACTGTAGTAGTTAACCTGAATAACTGTATAACTGTGAAAAAAGTTTACTTTGTAATTTAGAAGCTCCCCCAAAAAAGAAATTTCTAGGCACAGATGTTTTCACTGGAGAATTTTATCATTTATATAAAGAAAAGTTAACATGAATTTTGTACAACCTTTTCCAGATAAGATTCCCAAATCATATGAGGCCAAAATTATGCCAATGCCAAAACCAGACAAAAACAAAATAGGGATATCTTGACCGATATCTCTTGTAAACTTTAAAATGTTTTAAAAATTTTTTTTTCAAGAAAATTTTAGTAAGTTGAATCCAACAGTGTATAAAAAAAATAATACAGCATCCCACTTATTCCAAGTATACAAGGCCAGTTCAATATGTGATAATAGCCCATGTTATCTGTTATATCAATAAGCTAAAAAGGAAAATGCATATAATCACATGCATTGATGAAAAAAAATTTTATAAAATTTGACACCAGTCTTATTTGATGTAACACTGAAAGTTCTAGCCACTGCAGTATGGCAAGAAATAGAAGGCATATATATTAGAAAAGAAGAAAAACAGTTGTCTTTATTTGGAGACAACATGCTTGTCTGTATGGAAAATCTCAGAGAGCCTATCAAATAGAACTAACAAATGAGTTCTGGAAGATTATAGGATACAAGATGAATATACAAGAATCAATTGCATTGCTAGGTACTGGAAACAAGTAGGAAGAACCAAAATTAAAATATAATACCATTTACAAATGCTTCAAAGAAAGTAAAGTACTTAGGTGTAAATCTAACAGCATATGTACAGGGTCTCTATGATGAAAATTACAATATAGTGATGCCCAAATGCCTGAAATGTTCTCACTTGGTGTCCACAACTGTATGTCTGTCAGCAGTGTGGATTAGTCTGTCCTTACAAAAGAGTGCATCTACACTGATACACATTTTCCACTGTCTCAATAGCAAAAGCCCAAGAATGCCCAGATTCCCAAAGTGAGTCAGTGCTCGGATTGTTTTGCGTGAATGTGGTTAGCCAGGATCAACAGCATTGGACTTGAACTTGAGGTGGAATTTCCAAATTTTTAAATGTTTGGTGACAGCCATCTAGCACCCCAAGGCTGGGTTGTCCAAGACATGAGTCACAGGCAGACTCTTGAACAGACAGTGAGCACTGAAGAGTTGCCCAAATTGCACCCAAAACTCCATTGTTAATGGTGACGCAAGACATGTAGCTGCCTGAGGGTCCAGGAGATAAGCTTTAAAAAAACACAAACAAGCTGCTGAAACAGTGGTCCAAAGGCAAATAGTAGAGATACCTGGATAGAGAATGTTGTTGCATAGAACAGAGTTCTCAAACTGGGGAATTAAAAGACATTCTGATTCCTGGAACTTTGGGTTAGCTCCACTGTGCTACTGCCCAATCCTACATATAATACATCCTTGGAATTCTATTTTGAACAGCCTGGGAATATACAGAGAAGTTTTAGAGCAAGAAAAAGCAGACGTAAGCATCATAGAACATCATAGGTGAGTCCTCATGATATAGGCAGTAGATAGCTTGACAACATGCAAACACACAGTTACTGCCTTATTAATGTTCATTAAGCAGTGTTTTTCAAAGCACTTTCAGTTCTGTTACATCACCCTGTCTTCAATAACAACATGTGAAAAAAGTACACTTGGTTTTCTTATAAGTACTGAACAGAGCCAGGAGGACTCAGCCCCTCAGCTCTGAGACACCTGGCAGAGCTGCCGGAGCCTGAACTGAGTTATCAGAGCCTGGATCCTTAGCAGGACCCATTCTTCTGTTTTGATTCCAAGAGCCTTTCTACAGAACAGAATGTCTTGCCTATTTTTTGAAGAAGAATTAGCTTTTACAACAGAAGTGTGTATGGAAACCTAACTCATGACCTTACTAACTGCTCTTCCTTACCACAATTGCTGTATAGGGCTAAAACTTGTTTGTTTGTTTGTTTGTTTGTTTGTTTTCCCTCTCTGATAAACTCTAGGCTTTTACAGAGTCCTTAGGTTGGAAAGTCTTATAGCTAAAATCTCAAATGCACGCATGCACACACACACACATACACACACCACTCCCCTTAGCCAGAGCAGGAACGGACAGAAGGCCATCTCATTCATCTGCAGTGCTGCCCAGCTAAGTAAATGGCAGGACCCCACATGGCATCGAGATTTCTCGAATCTGCAGGAACCTGATCATCCAAGATCTTGTGGAACTCCTCCTCTCCAGCTTTCTCCTGCTTCTGCTCTCTGCCTATGAAGAGCCCAGTAACCGTCTTTTCCTTGGGGTAGGAAGCAAAAAGGAGTTAAGAGATCTGATGCCTTCAGATCTTGCAGGCATGGGAAGGGCCTCACCCCCTCAGAAGAAACAGAAGAAGAGGAGAGTAAGGGGAGCAGTGAGGCTGGCCGGCTTCTTCCCCATAGCCATGCAGAATTCCACCAGTGCACAGAAATCCCACGCTGCACTGTAAAACGTGCAGAGCTTTTGTTAGTCCAAATTCTGGGCTTCCAGAGACCACATGTCTAGAGCAAAAGGAAGAAAGAGCAATAGGCTAGAGCAATGAGTATAACTTGATTCTCTTTCATGGCAAATTAAGTGGGCACAGATATAACTGTGTAGACTGGGGACAAGGACCCTGGATTAGGCCTTTTACATTAAATGTAATACAGAGTTTAAATAATAGAAGCATAGGATAACCCAGCTTAAAATAAATACTATTTGGCTAAGAGGCAGTAATTTTTAGCTTCCTGGGCACAAACCACCCAGTCTTGCTGCTGTAACATGTGGTAATGTTTGTATATGAAACTGTCTTAATGAAACTTTTTACAGTTCTTCCAGGCAGCCAAGATTTTATGTGATAATCTGTCAGATTGATTTCTTGGGCAATTCATTTGTGAATTTTATCTGCACACTCAAAAAAAAATAATAATAATAATAATAAATTTTGTTTGAATGGGTTTGGACAGCTGACGGTTGTGTGAAGCCATCAGGCTGTGAAGAGTGAGTGTGCCCCTGGTGTTCATAAGTGCCCTGTTGGAGTGGTTTGGGATGCTTCCCCACGCAGTCAAGCTTTTCACAGCTTCTCAGGAGTTCTTTGGCCAGAGAGAGGGACTCTGCGATTGATCATCTTTATTCTTCCAAACACTTAATTTCAGCTTCTTTATCAGTTCTCCTATTTTATGGCATGCAGCTGCTTATACATGCTTGCAAATTCTCAGAATTCTATGTTACAAATGTAATCCCGTCTCTAGTGAAGATAGAGTGCTGTGTTGTGAGGTTGAGAAATACTCTGTTTATTAAGGTTGTTGGAACTAACCATGGTCATTTAGAATGAAAAAGGTGGAGGTAGGGTTATCCCTGCCTCCTGCATTCTGTGTAGCTCTGGGTATGCACACAAACTAGAGTATTTACAGAAAAATACATTTCCCAGATTTTTTTTTCTTTGTAATTTAAAGGCACACTTCCAGCCTATCTCAAGAGCTCTCATGAAAAAGAATATATTTATGCTCATAAATGTAGTTACCTGGCATTAATCCTCTGGTCATTGGTAAGCTTGTGAATTAAATGAGTCAAGCTGTGTATACTCAGGTAGAAGTATGAAGGGTACTAGGGTCCCACCTGGGAGATTCACCTGCAGGGAAGCCGAAGCCCATCTGAGGTATGAGACTGGCCCAGCTGTGGCATCCAGAGCTTACCCAGTCCAGGAGCCCCCAGGCATGGGTAATGGTGGAGCACTGGAATGTGGACAGTACACACCAGGTGTTAAATACTTTGTACTAAATAAATAAAAGAAATGACAATATGTGGTGTCTATTGGGTTAAATAAATATGTTATTAAAATTAATTTCACCATTTTTTTAAACATAGATACTAGGAATTTTTTAATTACATATATGTATTCCAATCCTATTAGCACTGTTCTAGAGAATCCACTGGTGTGTGGAGTGGGCAAGGAGAGGTCTTATGGAAAGCAATGCACACAATTTCAAACCAATTACTAGGTGTTCCTGTCCTAATAGCCCTCAGCAGCACTACCCAGGGGCTTCTCCTTGACTGTCCTTGGTAGCTTCAACACACACCCAGCACAGCCAGTGGCCAGCTTCCCTCTCCTCACCGGTTACCTGCTTCCCTCTGAGCCTGTCCCTCCCTCCAGCATGGCCCCACGCTCCAGACAGCTCACATTCTATTGGCCTGAACATTTCCTCTCTCTCTGACTTCTCACTCACTCCTCTTGAAGGGCTCAGCAGAGAACGAGAGAGATTTTGCCTAACACGACCCTTCTTCCTTAGAAGGCTTTCCTTTAGAGTATCAACCCACAGTCTCTCCCTCAACTCAGATGTTTTAAAAGCTCTGAATGCTTGAAATTTAAAAACAAAAAACAATAACAAACAAACTCACTTGGTAGAACTAGCTCCAAGCTATTTATAGCTTTGATCTCACTTCCTGTGACTGTTCATTCAACTGCCCCACACCCTGCCCAGGTGTTGTACAGATGTGTGATGGAGGCATCAGTTTGCCTTTCTAGAAAGAAGTTCTGCATCCCCAAACATCCAGACCTGAGAGTTTCAGAAGGCATTATGGACCTGAAGCAGTTTTTCTCTCCCTTGAAAGCTGGCTTCCCTCACCCTTCTAAGCTTACTTAAAGATCTTCCTGCCAGGCAGTCTTCACTGAGTCACTGTCCTCCTTTCAGTCCTTTTAAGGACTCCCACGGCCTACAGGGCCAGGTCCCAGCTCCTTAACAGCAGTCCTCGCTCCTCATCAGCAGGTATTGGACTCCGCTACAGGGGGTAGGCCCTCAGAGAGGGGCTGTGGGGCCCTCAGACACTTGAAATACAGTCTTTGACCTTAGAGAGGGGAGCAGAAACACCAGCAACCACAGTGAGCAATAAAAGGATTAAATGCAAAATGAAGGAAAGCCACTACAAGTGCAGGCTGAGTGAAGGAAGTCAGAGAGCAGGGCAGCACGGGCTCTCCTGTCCCAGGCCGGCTGGAAGCAAGAAGAGAACGGGGGAGGGAGACAGCAGAAGTGAAGGGAAGTGCAGTTTCCTGCTCTCCCACCTGGATGTCTGCCTTCTCCAAATAGTTAATGAGGGTTGGCCTATTGCCTGCCTTTCTAGTGGACCCAGGGGACACCCGAAGGATCCTGCCTTCTAGAATCAAATGTGTTCCCTGTGTTTTGTCATTTGAACTGATTCCTTGGAAACACATAACCAGATGTTGTAGTTCATTGTTTTCCTCCCTTTGTCATGCTGAGCCCAAATCAATCTGCCAACTCTGTTTCTCGCTCTCCCTCACCTCTGGACTACACCTCAAGTTGCCAGAGAAATTAGTGGTGGTTGTTGGGTATGCCTTCCTTTCAGTCCCCATTTGTTGATGTCCTACTGTACGAAATGTTGACCCAGCCGTGTGAAACAGCAGAATGGAGCAGGGGAGGCACCAAATAATTTATAAGTATTGGTAGCGAAAACGACCCAGGGTACTGGATCAGTTAAAAGAGCTGCACTCTTGTGGGTAACTGAAAGGGAGGTGCAAGGCTTTTCCTAGATCAGTTCCAGAGTTATGAGATTACAGCGTATTATATAACCAAGTGACAGCTTTTAATGATGTTTTTATTCCTGGCAGCACAAAAGCTTTTGTACCCATATTGTTTCTCAGAGAGTGCCACATTTCTGAGAGAGCATTTTCTTTTCCCCTTTATAGAGAAGGAAACTGACAGTATTACCGGCAGGTCCCCGAGCAAGTAAAGAAAGCTGGGAAGCAAAGCCAGAACCTTGTCCATTCCCACTCAAAGCCCCTGAGTAGCCATGTGACTAACTGCTCACGGCTCACACCAGCTAAAGCTCTGGCATTACACTGCCACCCGATCAGGGGGTCAAGGGTCACCAGATAGGCAGGCCTTCCCTCAGTCAGAATTTGGCCTGAGTCCATAAAATCCTTTGAAAGTCTAAAACACCCATTTCTACTTTCTGATCTGGAGAGTTCCGAAGAGCACTGAGAAGTAAGAAATATGTATTTGCACTGTGAAAAAGGCTGCTTTTATATGGGATTCTTTGTCATTGGAAATAATGATACAGCAGGAAATGGAAGAGGTGTTTTGAGTGCTTTTCTTACTTACCAACTTCAGAGTATAAATAAGGTACCAAAAATCACTGGCTTTAGAGTTCATTCTTTTATTTAAAAAAAATAGATCAACAACTTTGTTTTTCGGTAAGAAGGAAAAAATAGAACAAAGTACGTGTTATCACAGGACAAAGAGTCACTTCTGGGAGCCATTCCCCTGTTACTGAGAAACGAGCCATAAACCTAAGGTCTATAAATTACAGGATCCAGGAGGAAATGTCACTTCTCTAATGCCCACCAACTCTGTAATTTTTCTTTGGTTGAAATCACCTTGACTTCTATAAAAAGCATAAGTGTTTTTCATTAATAGGAAAGATTTACAATTACTATAAATGACTATACTAGACAAGAAATCTTAGTAGCCTATCAACTGTTTCCGTATGAAAATTAGGTTCGGGCACATCCAGGGTTTGCAATATCTGGGGAAGAGAAAGAGGGTTACTGCCAAGAATCTGACTGAAATATACACAGAGAAGAGTGAGATTTTTCTTGCAGAATCCTATTTAAAGTTCCCCATTCTGGGTAGTAATGTTAATGTTACTATCAGTTAATACTGACTTGAGTTGTAGTCAAATAACAGAATTCCCATCTCACTGTTTTTGATCCTCCTCTGATCTTACTCTGCCACCCACTTCTTTTCTCTGTAACCTCATAGGGGTCTCTTCATTTTCATTTGGCTCATTGGAGAATCTGTTAATTTGTTAAGTTCCTGCTCTGTCCCGGGCCTCGCACTGGAAATAACAAAATAAACCTGGGACTGTGGCATGGCCTCTGCTCAAAAGAAGTTCACCCTGCACAGGGTGAGGCTGAGACATAAGGAAGGCATTTCAGTGGAAGGTGATGGCCCCAAGAAGCTGAGCTGGCTGCAGACTTTCAGGCTGATTCTCCTCCCGCTGCATTGAACCTGGTACCTGATAACCTAACTCTCCAGAGGACACAAGAGTGTTAAGCATTGTCTCTGTCCCGGAAGTCTGGAGAAGGGGAGACCGCACCCAGCGTAGACAGTGGATCTTTGATGGGGTTCAGAGAAGAGGGGACACCAGGGAAGGAGGGTCATCTGGTAGACTTCCTAAAAGAGCAGTTCTTGGGATGGACCCTCAAAGATATGTGTGATTCAAATTGCAGAGGAAGGAGGCCTGGCATTGCAGGTGAGGACAGAGCACACAGCACTGTGGGATCTGGTCATGCTCCCTTTTCTCCCCTCCCAGAAAACTCCTCTGAGGCCTTCATCAGACAGTCTTTCTCTTGCCACTGCATTTCCCAGGCACAGATGCCACCTCCAACCTCCATAGAGCCTAGTAACCTCTTCCCAGTTGTTGCTGCTGTGGATAAGAGACAAGAGTAGGAATAAAGAACAGTGGTGCTTCAGAAGGGGCTGGGAGCAAGGGAAGGGACAAGCAGAATTCTCTGTCTCCTTGGCCCCCAGGGGCCACCCCACAGATGAAAGATGTCAGCAAAGGCCAGAATCGGATTTAGCAGCTAGGGCTTTTCTCTGCTTTGGGACTCAATGCTTCATGGGAGGAGTTAACAGTCATCAGCTCTGGCAGGAGGAGGGCTCAGCCCAGAGGAGGAGGTGGGGGCCAGGCCAGAAGGCAACACCTTCCATGGGCTCCAACAAAGCCTTGCCCTTGCCCCTCTGGCAGGCTCAGCCGCCAGCCCCTGAGCCAAGGCCAGCCACCAGGGACTGTTTCCAGAGGCTCCACCAAGAAGGGCAAGAAGGCTTACTCAGAAGGGTCCTTGACACACACCTTCCATATTTTAGATGGTATTAATTACATGAACTTAGTCCTTCCCTGGGCCCTAATCACTAATTAAATATCCTCCTGAAACAAGGCCTCCCTCCAAATGAATTTCCACCTTCTAGCCAATAGCTCTCCAACTGGGGGAACTTGTCCCTTGAGTTCATTTTTCTCCTGACCCAGTCACAGGCTTGTAGGCTCTGCACAGCTTGTCCCACATTCCATGGCCTCTCACTGATCGCAGGGTGGCTGCTCGCTTTGTCACTGTTGTTTCCTTGCAGGAGGGAAAAGTGGCCGATGACACTTATCTGAGGCCTCTGCTCGCCTGCTCGGGTTTTCCTCTGAAGCAAGAGTTGAGGTGCCACCGCTGACACTAACAGTTTATAAACTGCTGGTCTCGATTGTCACCAAAACCTCTTCACCTCTAAAATCCCTTTTAAGAGGATTTTCCTGGCACATGAGCCCCTTTACAGTTTGAGTCTTCTGACTATGGCCTTGGTGAAGGATTCCTTTGGGGCAGGAAGCTCAGAGAAAGCAGGGAGTTGCCCCAGCATGGACACCAGCTGGGGACAAGGACATAGGAGCATCAGCAACACTGGGTGCTCCAAAATAACACCCCTAAACTGCAGGCCACAGAAGTTCATGCATTTTGGGCAGAACTTTATTATGGTGTTTGTATTTTTCATGAAAATAATTCAGGCACAGATGCACTGACAGATCCTATACAAATAAGACCAAATTTCCCCCAGAACATCCAACTCAGCATGGGAGGAATAAGCAGTCACTGGGCCCAGCCTTCTGTGGAGACTAGCCTTGGTGATCAGGCAACCTGAGAATTTTCTGGAGCAGGGAATGTGTTTTAGGTGAGAGGTGAGAAAATCCTGGTCAAGATTGGTTTGATAAAGAAAAAGAAAAGGCACTGAGGGAACCTGTGATAGGGCTAAAAACTACCTCCTTGGCCCAGCTTTTGAAGGCACTGGGCCTCTGGCCCCAAACAACGTCAAGGCAACGTCAGGGTGAGTCTAACACATATTCCCTACATACTATTGTCACTCCCTTTTTGTGCCTCATACCACAACATTAAGACAGAATGCACCCCATTTGCCTGACACCACATCCACACTGGCATCTTTGTCCTTCCCCATGTGGCTCTTCCTGGCCTTCCCCATCCTGCCTTCTCCACCAGGGAAACTAAAAGAAAGAGAGTCCGGGGCGCCCAGGTGGCTCAGTCAGTTAAGCCTCTGACTTCTGCTCAGGTCGGTATCTGAGAGTCCTGGGATCGAGCCCTTCAATGGGCTCCCTGCTCAGCGGGGAGTTTGGTTCTTCCTCTCCCTTCTGCCCTTGCTCCGCTCATGCACAGGCTCGTTCTCTCTTTCAAATAAATAAATAAAATCTTAAAAAATCCACCATGCCTGCATAGGAATTCTTCAAAACAGAAATTTAATCCTTTTTAAAAAGATTTTATTTACTTATTTATTTGTTTATTTATTTTAGAGAAAGGGAGCCCGAGCAGGGGGACAAACAGAGGGAGAGAGACAAGCAGACTCCTTGCTGAGCAGGGAGTTCAACGAGGGCATGATCCCACCACCGTGAGATAGTGACCTGAGCCAAAATCAGGAGTCAGAATCTCAACCAACTGAGCCACCAGGCACCCCTAATCTTTTTTTTATTGTTATTATTATTACCATGTATTAGGATACCTTTAACCAAAATATATTTGTCAAAAGCTAGATCTTTAGTAGGAAAAGATCTGGATAAAAAGCATACACTATGCCATCATTTCCTACAGGAATTCTAGCAGCAGCACATGGCCATCAACCTAGCACCTTTTATTTTATAAACAGGTACACAGTCCACTGAGGCCCTGGGCATCTCCAGGTTCCATCTGAGCCCTTTCTATTGTTGCTTTTTCTGTAGCAGACAAATTTGCCCAGCCACTTTCTTTTGTTGAAGTTAATAGCCAATAAACCTTTAAAAGTGTTGTTATTATAAATTCAATTGCCTCTTAAAATAAATTTTTATATAAGTTATTTTGAGCTCATTATTTTTCAGCCTCCTAAAGGCATATTTTAAATGTATTCCATTCCATTTGTAGTCCTGGATCAAACTCTGTGCACTGCTACAAGTCTTGTCTCTTACTAAGGAAGGGCGTGTGCTTAGGACTTTTCATTAGATAAATACTTGTGTGCTCCTGGTGCTGGGGACACAGAAAGGAATGAAGCTGGCACTTCCTTCAAGGAGCCCATGAGTCAGGTAGATGACAGACTCTGAAGACAGATAATTACACTCCAGAGTGGCAAATATGCTAATAGACAAGTATATAGAAGAGGGTAATTAATTACGGTCACTGGGCATCAAGAAAATGTGCCATTTGGGGAGGCATTTGAAGGATGAGTAATAGATGAAAGCAGGGAACAGAAAGAAGAGCATTTCAGGCAGGAGGAGAGGTCAAGGCTGAAGGTCAGACAAGTGGAACTATACAAAGCTTGCACTGTTCCAGTATTGCATCTAAGGGCTAGAACAGGCTAACAAATGCAAAGAGCTGAGGCCAGGCCATGAAGAGCCTTGTGGGACCTGATAAGCAGCAGGGATTATGAATTTTGATTATGGGTGGACTGCAGCAAGATGGGCAGCAGAACCTGGAGGAAAAACTGGAGGGAGGGAGTTGCTAAGCTATTACAGGGGAACCAGAAGTGTGAATTAAAGCAGTATCATGAGGGATAGAGGAAGATGGCTTTAATAGAAAAGTGAAGAAATTGAACATACATCTCTAGGAGTTTTATTGTCTGTAAAGAGGAAAGGGAGGAAGTCAGCAACCATGTGCAGATGGCCAGGTAGATAGCAGTACCACAGACCTGGGCACCCAATTCAGCATTGCATGTTGGATTTTAAGTGGGGAGTTGAGAGATTCTGGTTTTAGGCAAATTAGGGTGGAGATTCATTGATTTTCTTCTCAAACATTTGTTGTGTGGTTACTCGATGTCAGGCATTTTGTTAGACACTAAAGCTGCCCAGTAGGATAAATGTGGTCTCTGGCCTCCAGGAAGCCGTAGTGCTGAAAAAACAGGGCGCACTTGGGCCTGTAGATGAGGTCATAGATGTCATCCTCAGGAATGGATGAGGAGGTGAGAAGGGGGAGAAGAGACAAAAACTGAGGACAGGATCCTAGGTAACATTCAGCTTTTGAAGAGTGGCAAAAGGGATAGATTCATCAAAGGAAATGGGAAGTCAAAGATAAAAAGGACCTTAGGGACCAGAGAAGCTGGGCAAGGAACATTTTAAGGAAGGAGTGTTACGTGAATGTCACATAAATTCATGTGAACAAACAAGACAAAGAATCAAAGGTGTCTATTTCATTTAGCGAATGAGTATCTCTGATAGCCCTAGTGTATACATATGAATATGCAGACATCTATCATTTAGAAAGAATTCTGTCCTTGCTGATCAGAATCTAGATGCCTTGCTGGGACTTAAAATGTCTCTTTGGCCAGATTTTAATCATTTTGCACAGGTAGTGACAAGCCTTTGATTTATGTCTATAGCTACCATTGGCAGCACTGTGACTCTGCCCCTTGGCTCTATCTCTAGAGTGTCAGAAGGACTACTCAGTCTAGTACTTTTTATATGATTAAGAAATAGTTGAAGGGTGCCTGGGAGGTGCAGTCAGTTGAGTGCTTGACTCTTGGTTTTACCTGAGGTCACAATCTCAGAATCTCGAGATGGAGCCCATTTTGGGCTCCAAATGGGCTCCATGCTCATAGTGTAGTCTGCTTGACATTTTCTCTCTTTCTCCCTCTGGCCCTCCCCTCCATGCTCTCTCTCGCTCTCTCTCAAATAAATAAATCCTAAAAGAAAAAAAGAAAGAAAGAAAGAAATAGTTGACTAGTGTTGTATTATAACCCAGCACAGAAAGTAAATATGCAAGAGTCCATATGGATATAAATAAGTGGTTGAAAAAATAAATAGGTGAATTTCTTGTACAGAATAATACCAAATAATTTCTATGGCTACTGTCCTTTAAGATGCCCCTTAAGCACTTTACTTAGTGACTTCTGTATGTAGTCTGCAAAGGGAGGAAAAATAGTAACTTTACGGTGGATAAATCTGACAAACACAATTTCAGCCAACTGATTAAGCTTAGCATCATAAGTGTTAAGTCATGTTGATAACAGGCACCCTTGATATGGTGGAATAAGAATGGCACTTTATCTCTGGGGTCTTCCTCCCCAAATCCAGAACCCCAATCTCATCAGGAGAAAAACATCAAACAACCCAAACTGTGGAACATTCTACAAAATTTATGGCCAACAATCCTCAAAATGGTCAAGGTCATCAAAAACAAGGCAAGACTGAGAAATTGTCACAGCCGAGAAAAAGAACCTTAAGGAGACGTGACGACTGAATGTCACGTCTGTTTATCCCAAATGGAATCCTTGGACAAGAAAAGAACGTGCTGCTATGAGAAAGGGAGAGGGTACACATAAAATGGTAGAGGTTGCTAAAAGACAAAGTGCACTTTCTTTGCAGTGTTGTCTAGTGTTGGTCCTTAGCTCAATTGATTTTCTACCATTTTAATGAAAAACTACCAACCAGGACTCTTGACCCATCTAAAATTGGAAACTCAGGAAGTCTGCACTGGACTGGGGTCCTGTCTTCTGTCAAAGAACAGACCCACATAGGCACGATTTACACCATGACCTCTAGGATAATAACTGTATTTATCATGATTATTGCTAGTTCCTTTTTAAATTATTACTTATTTACTTGAGAGAAAGAAAGAAAGCAGAGCAAGCGAGAGAGAACAGTGGTGAGTGAGGGGCAAAGCAAGAGGGAGAGGGAGAAGTAGGTTCCCCACTGAGCAGGGAGCCTAATGCGGGGCTCAATCCCAAGACCCTCTGATCATGACCTGAGCCAAAGGCAGATGCTTAAACAACTGAGCCATCCAGGCGCCAACTGGTTATTTTCTTAAGCAGTAAGTAGAACAAACACTACTCTGCAGTCACATTCTGTTTCAAAAATATGCACTACCACTTAAAACTTTTCACATGAATTATTTTCTTTGCACTTGAGGTTTCTTTCTGCCACCTGAAAGTCAAAGAGATGAATATGTAAAAAGCTGGGTAGGCAACAAACAACTTGATTCAGCAGTTTTACTCATCTTGACTTAACCCCACAGTACACCTGATCTAAAACCATGAGGAAATGCTGAAACTTTATACAAAACAAGTGACGGTGCTTGTGACCCTGTTTCCAATCCAGTGAATGGAACCCTCCTTCACAATAGACATGGTGGGGTTTGATGTGCATGAGTTGTTTGATCCATTCTGTAGCACCATAAGCAGAGTAACTCCCGAAGGGATGCAATTGGTTGATAGAGATGCATGTTGAATGGGTGATTGTTTCCCATTGCAAAAACCAGTTGTGCATACCTGAGAATGAGTATAGGACATTGAATATATTTGGCCTAATTTTCAACCCTATGCACTTAAAAAAAAAAAGTACTGAATTAATCCTGGTGTATATGAGATTTTTTTTTAATTGGGGTTATCTGTTTAATATATTCAGACCACCTGGATTTGTTTTATAATGAACAATTCTGGAAGTATCAGAGATAATATGTGAAGTACTACAAAAGTGGTAGCATTAAGCTGAATTTATGGAAATGCCTTAGTTTGAGGATCATATACCAATCTTCCAATTTAATGAATAGCTAATAGGATGCTTTTTCTCTAATTTGAGACATGGATATCCTCTTCTCTTCTTTACATTTAAATGATCAGCTTATTGTGTTTGTGGCAAAGAGGGTTAGTGGCTTTAGTGTAAAGCCACTAACAGGGCTTTGTACTGGCACTGACTGCAGCCAGTCACAGGGATTCAGACTCTGAGGACGTATGTCCCAGGGGATTAGACAACTTGAGATAGGGGTTTGGCTGAATCTCTACAGTATCCAGTTCTGGCTTGATACCCTCCAACAGTCACAGAAGCCAGAATGGTCATCTAGGTCCACAGAGCATAGGGCAAGGTTGTTAAAATTTGTGATGAAATCTCAAATAATCTGTGGGTATCCTGAACAAAGAGGCAGATGGACAGGGAGGGAGCAACCAAATGAACAATGCCAACATAGGACAGGTGTTTCTCCCACTCCAGCTAATATTGATAAAGCCTGTATAGTAGCCTGTGTCCCTCACAGGACTCTGTACATTCAGAAGGATGTCAGAGAACTTACAGTAGACACAGAAGTGAACTACAGAGATGTTTCGAAGCCTGGACATAAAACCTACGAGGAAAAATAAAAGGGGCCAGCACTGTCTGACAAAGAAAGAAGATGGTTATTCGGGCTCCCACTTTTTTTTTTTTTAAGATTTTTTTATTTATTCATTTGACAGAGAGAGATCACAAGTAGGCAGAGAGGCAGGCAGAGAGAGAGGAAGGGAAGCAGGCTCCCTGGCTCCCTAGGACCCTGAGATCATTACCTGAGCTGAAGGCAGAGGCTTTAATCCACTGAGCCACCCAGGGGCCCCAAGGGCTCCCACTTTTTATTACTTTGCTAGGTTTACTTCTCTACCTTTCCCTCCCAAAGGCAGTGAGTCACTTGAAGGCAAAGACTTTTTCAATTTTATATCACCAGCAACCTAGAATATCCCTGGCTCTTTGGAGATGGTCAATAAATTAAGAAGTTTATGTTTGCTCTTAGAAGAAGTGAAGTGATCCTAAAGTACAGCATGCTGATTGTTACAAGGTAGAATGGGTAATAAAATACCAATAATAATATTACATGTTTATTGAGTGAGTCCTGTGTATCAAGCACTGTATGAATGTTTTATGCATTTTCCCTGTATAATTCTCACAGTATTCCTGGAAGCTAAACACTCTAATTTTTCTGTTTTAAAGATGAGGAAACCGAGACACAGCAATGCTGGGTTCTTTGGACAATGATACACAGCTAATATGTGGCAGGGCCTCGATGTACATCAATAAATCAGGCTTTCTGACCCCAGCATTCATGCTCTTAGTTACTGTATATGTAAGTCAGAGTTTGATCTGGGAAAGAGAAACCACCCTATGTATTTTAAGTAGAAAGGCACTAACCATAGGGCATAACCCATCGGAGGGCTAGGCAAGCTACAAGCATGGAGCCACCAGGAAATCAGTAAAGCTGGAATTACAGAAAACTACTAACAATAATCTCAGAGGTCTGTAGCACCTACACGTGTTAGAGAAGATTGCCTAGAACCCAACCAATGGAGAGTACATCTGCCATCTGCTGAAGCTTATACACCTGCTTTTGCTGCCCTGGGAGCATTAATGGCTCCCATTACTCTTTGACCTCCCAAACCTGATTCAGTGCCTTGCACTGGTGACATCTAGCCAAAAACCCTGCTGGCAGGGAGTGCGGTTCCTAGGCCTCTAGCCCCTATGGCACAGAGTAGTGCTTTGAAAGGGAGCTGCGATGTCAACTGTGCTATTTTGTCTTGAAGAAAGTTCTGGGACTTCCCCAGAGAACTAAAAGGCAAGATAACCTATACCCTTCTGTATTTCCTCCCAGGGGCTGAAGAATAGGCCAGAAAACAATCTCAAGTGCCCCCAGCACTGTCCTTGGTTTCTGAAAACCACCGCTGAAGAATTCTCAAACACTAACAATACTTCCTTAACTCATTAGTAATGATGGGTTTGTGCCTTATCCTAGGAAACACAACTCTCCCTTGGAAGCATTCTTACCCAAATGGAAGCTGAAACTTGGAGCCAGACAAATTGACAAGCAGTCCTTACTTCTGTGCAAAATTAGATAAGATGGGAAGAATTCTGTCCTGTGGATTGGTGATGGCTTTAATGAGGTGATCATTCACCTGGAATTGAGGCAGTGGTTTTTAACCCTGGCTGAACAGGAAAGTCCTCTGGGTTGCCTGTCGAAATACTGATGCCCCTGCCCAACCCAAGACCAATTAAATCAGATTCTTGGGGATGAGGCCCATGAGCCAGTATTTTTTTTTTCTTTCTCCTTTATCTATTTCATTCATCTTCCTCACAAACCTACCCCAAGCCACCACCAGTTTATTCTTTGTATATAAGTCTATTTTTTGTTTGTCTCTTTTTTCTTCATTTGTTTGTTTTGTTTCTTAAATTTAACATACGTGTGAAACCATGTGGTATTTTTCTGTCCATCTTACTTCATTTGCATTATACTCTTTAGATCCATCCATGTAGTAACAAATGTCAAGATATTCTTTTTATGGCTGAGTAATATTCCACTGTAGATATACACCACATCTTCTTTATCCACTCATCTGTTGGACACTTAGGTTGCTTCCATGTCTTGGCTCTTGTGAATAATGCTGCAATAAACATAGGGGTGATGTATCTTTTTGAATTAGTCTTTTCATTTTCTTTGGGCAAATAGCCAGTAGTGAAGTTACTAGATCATATGCTAATTCTATTTTTAATTTTTTGAGGAACCTCCATGCTGTTTTCCAAAGTGGCTGCACCAGTTTGCATTCCCCTCAGTAGTATGTGAAGGTTCTTTTTCTCTACATCCTTGCCAACACTTATTATTTCTTGTGGTTTTGATTCTAGCCATTCTGACAAGTGTAAAGTGATATCTCATTTTGGTTTTGATTTGCATTTCCCTGATGATTAGTGATGTTGAGCATCTTTTCATGGGTCTGTTGGCCCTTTGTGTGTATTCTTTGAAAAATGTCTATTCAGGTCTTATGCCCATTTTTTAATGGGATTATTTTTATTTGGGTGCTGAGTTGTAAAGTTTCTTTCTTTATTTTGAGTATTAGCTCCTTATCAGATCTATCCTTTGCACATGTCTTCTCCTATTCAGTAGGTTGCCTTGTCATTTTGTTGATGGTTTCCTTCACTGTGTAAAATGAGTCAATATTTTTTAAAGGACCCAAGATAATGCTAACCCCATTGCTGGGAAGCCCCTATAAAGCTTTGCAGTTTCCAGTGTGCTTTTACCTTTATTGGCTCATTTGAATCAATTATCATCCCATTTTATTTTTTTAAAGGTTTTATTTATTTGAGAGAGATAGAGTGAGCAAGCACGAGTGGGGGGCAGTGAGGGGCAGAGGGAGAGGGAGAAGAAGACTCCCCGCTGAGCAGGGAGCCCAGTGCAGGGCTCCATCCCAAGACTCTGGGGTCATGACCTGAGCAGAAGACAGACACTTAACTGACTGAGCCACCCAGGCACTCCTGTCATCCCATTTTATTAATGAGTAAACTAAAACTTCAGAGTTTAGGTCCAGAACTGTTGAAGGCATGCAGCTCTTCTGATTCTTTGTCCAGTTCTGTGTTATATAGTACCTCCCAAACTCTGCTGTAAATCAGAATCACCTGGGGAGCTTTTAAAAAACCTGGATCCCCAGATCATATCCATGTTACATCAGAATATGAGGGGTGGGGTGGGAGCTAGGCATCAGTATTTTTCAAAAATCCCAAGTGATTCTGATGTGCAGTGAAGTTTAGAAACCCCTGCATTATGCCATTCGCAGGCAACAGATAAGGCTGGCATAGCTTAAAGTGTATGTATTTGCTAGTGGTTCTCTTTTTTCATTCTAACAATTTAGCAGTTCAAATACATCTCCCAATTAGGGACTCTCCTGGCAATTAACTTATTAATAACAATGGCCACAAAAATGCAAAAACTGGTATCATGAACCGACAAACAAATCTTAACCTAGCAGACGTATGACCCTTCTAGGTTCAGCGCATTCTTACTGTCAAATGTAAACCATTAGTTAGCAAACAGAATAGGCAACCAGCTTACTAATTAATTGACAACCAATTAATATCCAAACATGGGCCATATATGCACATACCTCATTTCCCCTCTGGTTAGGTATACATTCCTCTTCAAATAGAATAAGTAAATAAATGCCCATCATTGGATCTGTGAAGCCGAGAGAACTTTATGTTCCCAGTCAGGGTCCTCTGACCTCTCTTCTGGTGTCTGCTTGGAAAAGGATCTTATTCTTTCATGCGGTGTACTTGAATTTACTCAGAAACTGAATCCTCTAATACCGAGAACATCAAGTTCAGAAACTAATTTTCTAGAAGTCCTTGTAACAAACAAGGATAGGAATTTTTAAACTGTCTTTGAGGAGAAAGCATTCCCTATTAAAGTGCTATTTCTAAAGCCTCAGTTGTTTTTTGAGAGAAATGATAGAGAGTACCTACGGCCCTCTTCTCCTGTAATGCTTTCTGGGGAAGCAATTTTAAAGTCTAATGTGTTCAGAGAATGCTCCTTTATAACTGTGGACTGCATTGCCCTAAAAGGAAAAGCTGGAGCATTTTCATATTTTCACTGTCACATGAACTGTACGTGGCACTTATATCCATCTGGGTGCTTTCCATCCATGGGATGTTCAAGGAAAACGGGCCCAGCATTCTATTTCTCACTTATAAAAATACACAACTTTAAAAAAAAAAAACCAAAACAGAAGATTTTAAATAACTTTTGTGAGATACATCTTTAGTATATGCAAGAGAAGTGGGTAAGAGGTGAGTCAGAGCAACAAGTGTTCAGAGTTCTCTTGTCCAGTCAGCATCTGACAGGTGTATTTGCAAGGGAACCCATTGTTCTGTTTTCCTAGGCCGTGGCTCCTAAACATTTTGCCCTAAGCATACCCCTCTCGTAGGCCATCTGCAACTCTGTGCAGTTTCCTGCCTTCCACATTTTCCGTGAAGCCAGAGTCTTCCATGTACATTGTGGAATGTCATGCCACATGTAATTAGCATCATCAGAATTAGAAGCAAAATGGGTCATTGAAACATTTGGAACATGGAACAAAATGGGCCTTTGGGATCCCAGTCTCCATGAAGGATCATTAGTGGGGGTACAAGTTTGCAATGATTCTGACCAAAGCCTTTCCTGTCTCCTTCCTCACCTCCTGCACATGCTAAGTTACTAGGATCTTTGCTGTCACAGACCTGTTCAGTGTACCCTGTTGGACAGGAAGCATTAGAGAAGATTGACATATGAAAGAAACAAACAGGGACTGAGGGCTGAGTGGGGATGGAAAAAACTTAAAACCTCCTGAAGATTTGAACACCCCTCACCTTCTAAAATAGTATGAGCCTGCATTGCCCAGTATAGGAGCCACTGGCCACATGGGCTAGTGAGCATTTGAAATATGTATATTATCATGTTGATATATGTTGGCGTAAATAAAACGTACTATTGAAGTTGGTTTTACCTATTTCTTTTTACCCTTTTTAACATGACTTTTAGAACTTTTTTTATTACCTTTTAAGCCCACCTTATACTTCTGTTGGATGGCTTGAATAATGGCTACTAATGCTTTTAGCTTAAGCAGCTGAGAGCGATCTTGAAAAGGGACACACTAAATATTTAATATCATCCACCAGCATACAAATTACTTATTGATGCCTAATGAATTATCCCAAAACTTAGTGGCTTCAAACAGCATTTATCACTCTACAGTTTCTGTCAGTCAGGAATCTGAGCATGGCTCACCTGGATCCTCTGGCTAAGAATCTCTCATAAGGCCACAAGGTGTGGATGGGTTATAGTCATCTCACGCCTTACCTGGGGAGAGACCCTCTTGTAGGCTCACTCATGTGGTTGTTGGCAAAATTCAGTTCATCCTGGATGTCTGGACTGAGTACCTTAGTTCCTCCTTGGCTGTTGGCCACAGGGCCCCCCTTCACCCCCGACCCCAGTTCCCTGCCATGGGAATTTCTACATAAGGCAGCTCACAACATGGCAGCCTTTTTCCATCCAAGCAGGCTCGCAAGAAGAGTAAAAGAGTATGCATGCCAGCAAGCAGGGGTCACCTAAACTTGCAAGTGACATCCTATCACTTTTGCCCTCCTCTGTTTACTAGAAGTCAGTCACTAGGTGCAGCCACACTCAGGAGAGGGGAGATCCAGGGGCATATCAGGAGGCAGGGTCACTGGGAGCATCTTAGAAGTTGCCTGCCACAGCCAGATAATTAGGGTCCAGTTAACATATTTGTCCACCACATAGTTGTTCTTTAATGTCATGTACTTACCCTGAGGGATCTAATGCGCTGCATTCATATTCGTTTGTTAACACATAAAGAAACTCTGAGATAATATATAAGAAGCTACAGCCGGGGGTGACTTTGGGGGATGAGAGCAGGAAGTATGAGGGTAGGAAGAAGGTCAGGAGGGAGGGAGACATTTCATTGTATATCTTATGCTATTTGGGGAATTCTGAACTATGTGTATGTATTATCAAAAAAAAAAAAAAACCATGAGAATAAGGGAAATAAACAACCTCCATTCCCACTCTGTGCTTGTCTGTCAGGATAGACATCCCTGACTTCATCTGGCTCCTGTAGGACTTGAAGCCCTTCAGGTACTCCCTCCTCCTTGCAGCTTTTCCTGAGCCCCCTGGTCTCCAGAACTCATCCCACCCCACACTCTAGTACCACTGACTATGTTTTTTAAATTATTATTATTAGTGTTGGTTTCCAGTTTCCTTTGATTGCTACTTATTCAATATTAATGTATTAGATATGAGTCCTATTGGGAAAGGCAGTTGCCTGATTGAGATTTTAAAGGCACAGATTCATCTTGTATCTCACCAGGTTTAACAGGTCTTCTAAACGAGGTTGGTTTTTTGTGAGAGTCTTAAATGGTAGGAAATGAGATGCTGGCCCCAGGGAAGACAGGCCTCTATAGAAGGTGGCAGGTGCACTCAGCTTGTAAGTGGGAGAAAAGGACCATGGGAACTTACTGTTCCTAAGAAAAAGGTCATAAACAGAAGAGCTACAGTGCACTTTCGTCCTCTGCCACAGGGTGAAGGTGGCAGAATCAGATTATTTGCCAATTTCATGAACAATCAGAACAGTCCCTGGAAGAGGAAGTCCAGGAAGGAGATATGTGTGAGCAAACACCATCTCCCTATGAACCACCATTGTTTAAAAAAAAAAAAAAATGTAGATATGACACCCTGATAGGAAAATATCGGAGTTGAAACTCCTAGGTCATCTAGACTGCCCCTTATTCTTACTCCTGATTTCTCTATTTGCTTCCAGACTGTTACTTCATTTGTGCATTGGCTGCACTAAATCACCAGCACCCCACTGTGATCCTATCCTAGCCTTCCTGCCTCCCAGTTGACTGGAATGGCATGAGCTAAACTCTTCTGAACAAATGCAGAGAGAAGAGTAGTTACCTGTTTGTGAAAATAAGCCTGGACAGACGGTAGCACTGACCCTCACAGAGCAGTGGACTTCAGACAGAATGAAAGGTGTTTTATAACTTCCTTCTCATGTTCCTAACAGTGGAGATGATGGCTTGGGGAGTACCAGCAGAGGGATGCACTTGCGAAACGAGTAGGCTATCCTGCACAGCTAATTGCTAGAGTAGATATTTGCATATATGAATATGTTTAATGGGGAGTCATAAACATTTGTCTTTGGCTTTAAATCTCAAATAGTTGGAGACAGTAGTAGCACCAGCTATAGAAGCAAATCTGAAAATCAGACGGCCCAATTAGAAGTCAGATTTTTTAAAAAGCTATTAAGATCAAGCAAAATGAAATGAACTTTAAAGGGCTAAAGGATTTAGATCTCTTAAGGGCCCCAAATGGCAAGTAATTCCAGGGAAATCCTATTAATTAAAAACCACTGCTCTGTGAAATGACTGCCATTACATTTGAAGGTAGTTAATGTGCCGGTTCGCGATACCTGTGAAGCAATACAGGAGCATGAGAAGCAGTTGGCCATCTGCTAGGGAGAGGCTACTCTTTATGCCCTGAGAAGTGTTGTACCTCGGAAACGTAAGGACTGGCAACAACGGAAATGTGTCTGTGGCCCAGTTTTTAAAATACCGCGTGTGGGCAAGTTACCATCCTCAGCTCTTAAAGCCGTGAGGGTCCTATTTCTCCCCTTCCTGAGCGCTACCGCAGAGACCAGGCAGCTGGGTTCTGTGAGAGTTGTGTGTGCCAGAGCTTCACAGTTTGGGGGCATTTTTTCAAATGCTCAAGTGGCAGTGCTGATCTGAATGTAGTATGTGAGGGAACCGTCCCTTGGACGGTGCGCCCGCTCCGCCCCCCGTTACCACGTGACTACAGGGCCACGCACACGCCCCCACCACCACGTGACTACAACAGTGCGTAAAGTGTGCGTGATGCCCGACTTCCCGCTGGTTTGGGGGCCGTGCTGCTGTTCACCCTTAACTACCTGAGGTAATACCCGGCAAACCTCAAAGGGAGCTGTCTGTGCTTGCTTCCCTCGTCAGGGCTCGGAAGCCACTGCGTCGCGCCCTCCCTTGGAAGCCGTCCACGCCAGTCCCCCTCCCTGCGTGAGAGCATGGGACCTTCAGCCCGCGGCTCAAAACCTCGGGACCTTTGCACCAGGTGCTCCCCGAGGCGTGTGATAACAATCCTGGGACGATCATTTTCAGAAACTGTTGTCTGACGCAGTTCCCGCGTGAAAAATAGGTAGAATCTTAATTACCGAATTGCATGTTTAAAAATCCTGCCTGCGGCCTCTCACGCCTCAGTGCTTGGTTTACCTGGCTCAGACTCCGTGGTAAGTCACCATCGGGCACGACCTTGGAGTGCTTCTGACAGCAGTGACAGCATGTCAGGTGTTCCAGGCACAGAGTCCCAGGTTCCTTGGCACCTCTGGCTGCATCTCGGCTCTCTGGTCTTACTTCAGAAAGTTCTGTTTTATTGTCTGTTTTGTTTCACATCCCCGTTGTCATCACTCTGTGGGTCCTACTAAGGGACTCGGGGCCATCTGGCTGGCCTTGGCCTTCAGGGCAGATCTTGTGCTCCGAGGCTGACGGGCATGGGTTGTGTCCACTGTAGCAGTAAGCCACCTCAGATCAATCAACCAGTGGCAGTTATAACATAAAATACATTACCCCATTCACAACCTCTGGAAAATCTCATCTTTTCTTTTCAGAATGTCCAGAAAGTGGAGCAAAGGGCTTAGATTTAAGGCGTTATTACAGGAACATCTTTTCTCCCAAATTGTTTCCCCATGCAAATTCCTTAAATGCCCTAAGGCTAAATTACCTTCTGAGATTAAAAAGAAGGAATATTAATAAAAATGAACCTTTACTGAATGCTTGCTCTGTTCCAGGTTTTGTGCTAAGCACTTTGTAATGATTGAGTAATGATTTCTCTGGAAGACCCATTGAGGCAGGTATCAGGTCACTCAGCTAGTTGAGTGGTAGAGGTAGGGATCATCCTGGGCAGTCTGACTGCAGAGTCTGAGCTCCGAGCACCACGGCCTGCCTGCTGCCGCAGCAGTGCCCAGCTGGAGGAATTGCGTGGGATTGAACAAGGTAACATGTAGAAAGTGCTCTTAGCCAGCCTGGCATGAACATCTGTTCAGCGCTCAGTACTGCTACTAATCAACAGTCTGGGCACCTGGGAGGGCTCCAAGGGGCTGAGAAGGGGAAGGAGAAGGAAACATGAAAGGGAGCAGCTCTGGTTGGGTGGGCATCACTGGCTGGAGGAAGGTCCGTTGGTGCTCAGATGTAGGGGTGTAGGGGTGCGGCAGGGTGCTCCCTGGAGCCAGCACGATCCCGAAGCACGTGCCCTACGCTGATGTACAGATGACCCATCCCAACTCTGCCTCCAGCCCTTCAGAGCATGGGAGACTTTGCCTTACTTTTTCAAAAATGGAGTTGGAGATACCCGCCTCTGCCCCTTGACATCACCAACACTTAATTTGGATTTTCTTCTACTTCTGGTTTAAACCTTTGTCTTTTGTTCTTGTTTAATATACCCATGCCAGTCTATTCCTTTCAGAAATAGATGATAAAATGTTCTCAAATGTATAAGATTGGATTTGGGGGCACAGTTGCCACAATGTGTTTACATGGAGCTGATCTCGGCTTCCTGTCTACCTGCCACTCTCCACACACTGATGTTTTTTTAGGATCTTGTGGGATTACAGCATTTTTCTTCTCCAACCATGCTTTGTTGTTCAGCTCTAACCTCAAATATCCACTTTGGCTCCTCCTCCTCAAGTGTGTTGGGCCAGACCTAAAGAACACATTGAATGTTGAGTCACGGAGGTTCCGCTGTGACCGTCAGAATAAAGCACAGGGGCTGGACGGTGTTCCTGAATGGCCTTGAGCGTCTGTTCCCTTGGTGCGTGACTGCTGGTGATTGGACACAGAATGGTGGTTACTGACTTCTCCGGGTCTGTGGCTGGGAGTGTTGGTGACAGCAGCGTCCCAGGACTGTTGTGGGATGTGTAGGAACTGTTGGACTTAGTGTTTCGGTGCCATTTCCTCCCATTCAAGATTTGGAAGTTTAATTGGATTCTAACTTCTTGGGAAGTCTCTCTTGAATGTGAGGTATTTTTACATTTGATCTTTTGTTTTTAGATCTCAGCCAGAAATATAATAAAGTCATTTTTTTTAATATAAAAAATTCACGAAGCAGTGTGGATCTCTGACTGCTTTTCTTCTGGAGACAATGGCAAATATAGAAATGACAAAGCTGAGGCCCAGAGGTGTGACCTACCCAGGATCGGGGATGTGAGAGACAGTATGAAATTCAAATGAACACCCAGTGATGTGTTTACATGCTTAGCACATGCTTAAAATAAACAAAAATAAGCTGTATTCTCTACCTTAGAACTTCACATACTGTTCTTACTGTTGTGGTTCCTTTCGGTGTTGCCAGCCTTGTGTGGTGACTGGTTTGCAGCCAAGCTGAGATCCCTTGCTTTGGGGCATGTTGGGGTTTCTTGCTCTGGTTGACAGTGGCCTTCAAGTCTGTGCATGCTATTGGCCATATAAAGATGAAACTTCTCAGTCACCCTTGACATGACCTCTATCCAACAACAAAAGGGTTGTTAACATTGATTGTTTGTGTCCTTACCCCTCCTTCTTCCCACCCACTGACAGGACCACCCACACTTGGAACACCCAGTGCTTGGCAGGGCAGTCCTCGAGATGAAACCAAATTGCAGCTGGCAGTTTACCCCTAAAGAGAGAGTGAGGGGTGGAGACAAGAAATGGTCCTGCTTCTCTGGGCTTTTTCATCAGAAAGGCATTTATGCCTTTTGGTAGGAAAATGGGCTTTGGGAAAGCACCCAGCCCAGCCAACAAACTGGTATTATATTCTGTGCCGTCACTGTGCTAGTCACTGGGGACTCGAGGACAAAGAAAACATAGTCCCCTTCCTAGAAGGTTCTTCCCAAACAATGCTGTAATAAATCACCACCATGTCTCTTCTCCTTGAAGCTAAGGGCAGGAGTTTGTGAGGTCAAAGGGAATGGAGGGTAACACCCAACAGAGACAAAGAGCAATTGGGGATATAGCTCTGCAGTCTTCACTGATGTTTTCTTGGTTTGCCTGTGGTTGAAATACTAAAAGAGTGATACTTCTCCATACTGGTAGAATAGCCATCACCTGTGAGGAAACACATCTGGTGTCCTAATGGTTATGGCTTAAATGATAACATCAGAAAATATCTCAACTGTGCTCTCTACGACAAATGCAAGAGTTTTTCTGCTTTACGAAAGAGGAGGTGACTTTATTCCCTAAACTTCTGGAATCTAAAGCAGGACTGGACCATGGAGATAGCCCAGCATAACCTGTCATTTTACAGCTCTGGCAACAGGACCGGGGTGAGGGCATTAAGTGATTTTCTCCAAACAAATGGTCGTTTGGGGCAAAACTGGGTCCATGTGCTGCCCTGGCAAATCTTTACCCCAAGTTCACCGCAAAAGTCACTGAAACTACTTATGAAAATATTCAGAGGAATATACTGATGATGGGCCTATAATTGGCTTTTAAAGAAATGAGACATATTTTAGGAGACAGTCTTTGGAAGGTGACTTCAAGGAGGATAGTGAGGTCTTTGAAGCACATGGGCTCAGTGGCCTTCACACTGATTCCTGGAGCCCTGGGGTCTGTCAGCAATGGACTCTTCCCCACCCCCACCCTCCACACAGCACCTCTGCCTGCATTCATTTGCACTGTAGAGTATCCTTCTGAGTGAGATTTCTTTTGAAATGAATTAATCTGAAAACTATTACCCTGTAAACAATTCAGCAGTGCTACTAAGAATACAATTGTATCATCTTCAGAAATAAGAGGGCTTCAATCTGAAGGGTTTGAAGAGGTGGGGGGGGGAGGTTGGGGGAACCAGGTGGTGGGTATTAGAGAGGGCACGGATTGCATGGAGCACTGGGTGTGGTACAAAAACAATGAATACTGTTATGCTGAAAATAAATTTAAAAAAAAGATTAAAAAAAAAAAGAAAGAAGAGGGCTTGATTTTCCGTTTGCATGTTTTTACTTTGGACTCTGTGGACCCAAAAGTATTCTTCCCCACCACCTCCACCATGGCAAATCTGACAGAGCCAGACGGCACTTGAGTGTTGCCTTCACAGAGTCTTTTCGGAAAGTTCTCTCCCATTTGGTCTTCCTCATCCAGCAGAGTCTTCGGGCAGATGTCTTCTCCAGATCTGTGACTGATGGAGACCTAAGCAGCTCCAGTTTATTGTGTTACTGCTGTCGGCAGAGTTCTACCTGCTCTCTCATTGTTTACCACGAATAATCATGGAGACATAGCGCAGGACCTGTCCTGCACCAAACATTGAACAAGTAACTGGAATTCAAACTTCACAGGCAAAAGCACCTGTTTGATTCTGTTAGTTTACAACCTCATATTCTCGAAGCAACCCATCTGATCCTATGAAGGACTGTTGTGAGGGGTTAATTGGCTTTACGGGGCAGTTTGTTATTTCCTAAGGACATCAGAAGAAAAGGCTTAAAAGGAAAGGGTTGTTTTTTTTTTTAATTAATCAGGAAATATACTTATTATTGCAACATTAATAAATGTATTTTGGTGCTTCAAAAAAAGATATTTTGGTGCTGAATTATTTTGAATTTGTTAAGTATCTATACTTCTTTGTTCCTTTTTTCAGAATGCTAGAAGATGACCTTAAGCTAAGTAGTGATGAAGAGGAGAATGAGCAGGTAAGATTTAGTTTTATGTTGCTGTCCTTCGAATGTGACACTGCGCCGCTGCCCCAGTGGGCTGTCCTGGGAGCTGACTGAATCATACACACTCGAAATTGTGGTGCTCTAGGATGCTGGGTGCTCTCTGGTAATTATAAGCTTCCATGCCATGGGACCAGTCCACTAAAATATCTTGGGCTTACTTTCCCTTAAAACTGTGATGCTGTGATTTTTGTGTCATTGAAGCCAACAATGGGAACTGACAAGGAAGCCAACTAGTATCGAACTTCAATATGAAATAGACCCTTTTTTTGTTTTCTTTTTCTTTTCTTTTTTTTTTTTTTTCTTCTTGGCAAAGCTCACTGGTCTTCTAGAGATCAAGCATGTGACCTAACCTTATCAGCATGCAATGGGCAAGCTGTAACATTAAATATTGAGAAGTCTTATACAGATATTATTAACATTGAGAAGAAGCAAACGTAGAGGTGAAACTTAAACAATGAATAAAAAATAATCATACTCTGAATAGGCTGTTTGTCTCAGATGATAAATGTGCTTAAAGTGTTCTCCCGGTGGTGTTGATTTACAAGCTTGAGACATCAGTCAGAGATTTATAAATACTACTCTGATCAGTCAGTTAAGGTACAAAAATATCCACATAACATTCATCACTTTCAACTTCTGCATTGCAGGAAATGTTTGTGTTTTAAAGCAAGTTTGAAAACACAAAAGATAGATTTTCCTCTTCTTCTGTTTCCTTTTTCTTATTATCTATATGGTATTTTGTCAAGTTTGGACAAATGTGGCAGGTATAAAGACAATCCAGAGAGGTTTTTCCAGAAGTTATTTTTACATGCAATAGGAGACAGTATGTGGTTGGTCCTGGAATCGTGAATTTTATACAAAGGAGTCATGGAATGCTACACGGGCAATTCACCTGCCTAGCCATGCAAATGCACATAGTGTACAAAGTGTGCAGAGGTGAAATAAGTCAAAGGAACATTTCCAGGGAGAGCATCTAAGCAGAATGTGGCTGTAAGGTCACAGAGGCGTTTGTTCACCTTGGGGAAGAAGGTGAGGCCCCAAAGAAGGGCCTGGGTGTGAAAGAGAGCTCACATTGAAGCTAGAGTAGCAGCCAAGTGAAGAAAGGTTAACTGATCAAGAAAAGCTGCTCATGCTTCAGGTTTTGTAGAAACTGATGACTTTGTTTTTAGGTATGCACGCTAGGACCATCAGATAGCCATAACACAGCAATCTTGGCAGAGCTGATGATGACTTCACTCCTAATTTTGGTTCCTCATCTATGTAACTATCAGCCAATCATGTCTTCGTGGATTTCCCAGTGACAGTTTCAGATACATATATTGTGGATTAAGTCATATCAGATGTGTAGGCTGTGTATCCTTTAGATTAGAAAGGAGATTCATAAAGCATTGCATTCAGCAAGCTTTCTTAATTTGGGAAGAATTTTCCAGAGTTATTTCCAGGAAGTATTTCCACTGAAAACTCAATTTAAAAAAAAAAATTAGGTATCAAGGATGAACTAGACACGCTCTCTAAGGTAGTAAGAACTTTAAGTTGAATCATTTAGCTTTATTAGCTACTGCTTTTTAATCTGTGACCATGGATAGTGAATGTTATATTGCGAATATACAGGTTAAATCCTTTATTCTTACATTTTGTCCCTATGTGCGTACACCTTTCCACCATTTGCAATGAGAGCAGCTGATAGAATGAATGATTTTTATGCAGTAGTATAATTAAGACTCCAGACAGTGGTTTGTATATGGTAGTTTAAGTGATTGCTCTAACATTAATTATATTAAGTTATCCTGCTTTGGCCTATAATTATAGCCTGGTCTAATCACAAAATCATAATTTCTATGCTTTTAAAAAAGACTAATGATATGGTATTTTTTTCCTCCAAGACCAAAATATGATTGTTCCCCTGAAGAGTAGAGCACGTGCACACACACACGTGTGCGCGCAGACACACATGCACACACACACACACACACACACATTTCTCTGGCATTGAGAGATAATTAAATGTTTCACATAAATGATTTTGCTAGATATCATCAGAGTTTATCCGTTAACCCAAAATCTTTCAAAAATGTATTGTACATTTCCCTGTCTCAATAAACAGAGCATACTAAATTCCTTTGCCTTCTACATGACATCTGGCTGTCCTTGTGAATATTGGTCACTTGCTGTGACAAAAAGATACCCACAAGAGTTTCACGTTGCCATGCCTGTTTGCCTTTCCTCCAGTCGCCTCAGACTCACAGCATTTGAACACTCTATCTAATGCTTCCTTTATCCTCATTGACTTTGCACTCTCAAGAATGAAGAGACAGGCTAGTTTAGTCAGTGAGCCCAGGCTCAGCAGCCCTCTTCCTGGGTTCAAATCCCTGCTCTGCTGGTGACCCAGTAGCTTTGCAGCCCTGGCCCAGTCCCCAAGATGTTCTCTACTCCAGAGTCACCATTTGTAAAATGGGAATTAATGTTAGATCCCAAAGCCTGCCACTTCCTTGGAACCTGGGCTCACCTGTTATCTTCATGTTACTGGATCCAGTAGGCTTTTGATTTTTTGCTTTTAGGCAACTGAGAACTGAATATACCATACACAGAGAAAAGTACATATAACCTAAGAATACAATGTGATAAATACTCATAAACCACACACACACCCATGTAATCAGCACTCAGATCGAGATAAAGACACAGCCAGCCTCTCAGGTCTCCCACATCCCCATCCAGTCACTACCCTCCAGAAGAATAACCACTCCTATTTTTCTAACACCATAGAGTAATTTTGCTTGTTTTTGAACTTTATATCAATGGAATCACACAGCGTGTGCTCTTTTTCCTTGGCTTCTTTCACTCAGTATTATGTTTGTGAGACTCATCCATGTTGCATGTAATCAAAGGGTGTTCATTTTCATTGCTCTGTCATATTTCTTCATGTGTATATACCTTAATTTACTTAACCCATTCTACTCCTGGTGGGCACAAAGGCATTTAGGGCTATTAGAATAGTACTGCCATTGATATTCTTGAGCAGGTTTTTTGGTGAGCATGTGGGAACATTTCTAATAGGTCTATGCCCAAGAGTAGAAATCAGGGCCAGGAGAGTATATGCGTGTTCCAGCTGAGTAGCTCATCTCAAACCTTTATTCAAAGCAGTTTCACCAACTGACACTCCCATCAGGAGTGTAAGAGAATTGCAGTTGCTCACATCCTCACATTTGTCTTTTTATGGTGGTGAGCAATATTGTTCAGAAAGTTCCTTTTTTTGTACTGTCTTTGGTTTTAAAAGAAGGGCATTAGTGTTTCCTGCACTTGTTTCTTCTTGAAGACATTATATAAAGTTAATGTTACTTTTCCTTTAAACACCTGTCAGATTTCTCCAGTGAAACCACATGGGGCTGGAGACTTTTAACACAAATTCTATTTTCTGAATAGTTAAAGGGCTCTTCAGGTTATTTCACATTGGGTAGGTTATGGCAACATGTGCTCTTTAAGTAATTCATTTATCATGTCATTTAAGTTTTCATATTTATGTGTAGAAAATTCTATTCTTTTATTGTTCCTTCAATGTCTGGGTCTATGGTGGTATCCCATTTTATCTTGAAACTGATCTTATTTTTGTCTTCGTCATCTTGCCAGAGGTTTTTCAATTTCATTGATCTTTTCAAAAAAACAATTTTTTTGTTTCATTGATATTCTCTATCAGTTTTTCTGTTTTGATTTTATTGATTTCTTAACTTTATTATTTCCCTCCTTCTGTTGCTTTGGATTCATTTGGCTCTTCTTATTCTGGATTCTTGAGAGACCTTAGATTACTGAGTTGAGACTCATTCTCTTTTGTAGTATAAGCATTTAGTGTTATACATTTCCCTTTCAGCACACTGTAGCTGCATCCCACAGATTTTGATATGTTTTATTTTCATTGTCCTTCAGTTCAGTGAGACTTCTCCTTTGATATATGGATTATTTAGAAGTGGGTTGTTTCATTTCCAAATGTTTGGAGATTTCCTATAATCTTACTTATTGATTTCTAGTTTGATTCCATTGTGATCAAAGAACACATTCTGTATGATATCAATTCTTGGAAATTTACTAAGTATTTCTTATGGTCCAAGATCTGGTCTATGTTGGGATATGTCTTATGGGCACTTGAAAGAATATGGATTCTTCTGTGGTTGGGTGGAGTGTTCTATAAATGTCACTCAAATCCTGTTGGTTGATGTTATTGAGCTCTTCTAGATCCTTTCTGACTTTCTCTCTAGTTTATCAATTGTTGGGAGAGGAATGTTGAGGTCTCCAGCTATAATTGTGGATTTGTCTGTTGCTCCTTTCCATTCTGTCTGTTTTTGCTTCATATATTTTATAGTTCTGTTATTTGGTACGTAACATTTAGGATTGCTGTGTCTTCTTGCTAGAGTGACTTTTTATGGTTCTATAATGTTCCACTCCATCTCTGGTAATTTTCTTTGGTCTGAGGTCTACTTTATCTGATACTGATAAAGCCACTGCTGCATTCTTTTGACTGATATTTACATAATGTAACTTTTTCCATTCTTTTACATTCAGCCCACCTATACTGTTGTATTTGAAGTGAGTTTTTTACAGGTACTATATGGTTGTGGTATTTTTTTATCTATTTTGCCAATCTCTGTCTTTAATTGATGTATTTAGAACATTTGCATTTAATGTAATTACTGATAGATTAATGCTTAAGTCTGTCACTTTATTTTTGCTTTTCTGTCACTTTCCCTTTCTTTCTGTTTTCATTTTTTTGTTTTCTTTTCCCTGACTTCCTATAGGTTTCTTGAACTTTCTGCAGAATTCTTTTTTTATTTATCTATCATGTGTTTAGTATATCTCTTTGCATAGTTTTTCAAATGGCTATTCTAGGAATTACATTATATATATATAACTTATTAACAGTTCATTAGTGATAGCATTTTACAGGTTTTCTCCCTCAGTATTCTCCATCACAGAACTGATAATATGTGGATAATGGAGGATTTTGTTTTCTACCTTTCTGACTTTTTGAGTAAGCAACCTGAATCTTATTCTGTATCTTATTCATCCTAGTGCGTACCCTGGCTGACTGGCATCCAATAGGAAAGTCTCATCTTCCTATAACCAGATCCACACAAGTACCTTTATCTTCACTCATCCACTCCTTTACTCCTATTACATGAGAACACTGCTTTCTTTTTATCAAATCTGTCCCATTTCCTCTCAGTTACTTGAGGCCTTGTTTTTTTTTTTACTCCTTTCTGCCCCACTGCCCCATCAGAACTATGAATTGGGTTACAAGTAACCTCCACAGAGCCAAACATACTGGGCTCTTCTCAGTCTCTTGTCTTACCAGAAGACTTACCACATTAAACTATTGATCACCCCACTTTTCTTGAGGTGCCTAACACTAAACTCCTGGTTTGCTTCCTGTCCTTCTGACTGTTTCTTCTTAGACTGCTTTGCTGGCTGCTTCTCCTCTGCCCAAGTTTAAATATTGTAGTCTCTCAGCATTTATTCATGATTGCTGTTTTCCACTTCCTTTCTTTCTCTCCCTCCTTTCCTCTTTCTCTCTCTCTCTCTCTTTAGGTGATCTCATCCATTCCCATGACCTTCATTTTTCATATGCTTACAATTTCTAAAGTGATATCCTCTCTTCTGAACTGCAGACCTTCTTGACTTTTCCACTTGGATGTGTCACAAGCATTTCAAATTCAATTTGTGCCGAACTGAACTTCTGTTCTTTGACACCCCTTACCCACCTACACACAAATATATTCTTCTTGTGATTGTTTCCATTTCTAAAAGTAGCCCTGCCAGACACCCAGTTGTTCAAGCCTAGAAACACCAGGCTCATCCTTGACAACTCCCTGTTCCTCACTTAAATGTTAATTTTATCTCTAATGCCTATAAATTCAGCCTCCAAAATTAAATACTAGCTTTCCCTTTTCTTTCCATCCTGGCGAGTCTAAACCAATGTAGTAGACACTAGCATATTTCTATTCTTCCTCTCTATAATGCAACCTCCCCACAGTGATCTTTTAAAAATATAAATCAGATCAACTCATTCCTTGGTCTAAAACCTTAAATAAGTTTTCTGTTTCACTTGAGAAAATCCAGAGCCCATAGCGTGACTAACACTACCCTAGACTAAGTCCAGCTTCACCTACTTCTTTCTCTTCACTTCACATTGAGCTCATTCATGGCACGTTAGCCAGATGGGCCTTCTTTCATCTCCTATAACAAGCCACACTCAGCTGCCTCAGGGCCTCCAGAGGCCTCTCCTTCCTTTTTCAGTCTGACCAACACCACCTCATCCTGAGGTGTAACATAACTTTCACTTTCTCAGGGGGCCTCCCCATTATCTACATTGGACCTCCCAGTTAGTCCTTCTCCCAGTTATCTCAACCTTTCTTCTTAAGTCTCATCATAATTTTAGTTATGTGCCATGTTTACTTCTTAAAATATCTGTCTCTACCAATGAGATTAAAAGTTTCCTGAGGGCAGGGACTGTGTCTGGCATAGCAGTAGTGCAAAATACTTGCTGAATGGATACATGAATACATGTATAATGTTGAGCTGAATTGACCGTATTTCCTGCTTCTTTTTTCCAGTATCAAAGATGACTTTTGCTCTACCTTTATTCTTTTACTGAACGCTGTGTTTTTTTTCAGATTAATACTGTCCAAAGATCAAAGGTGTTGACAGAGAAGACAAAAACATAAGACCTAAAATCTTCAGGTGGCTGTAGACTAATGTACAAATAATCTACCTATTTAGGAGGAAAGGTCTAGCCCATCTCCATGGAAATGTCTATAGCCACTTCTTAAATATGCTTACCGCCACGCCATGTTGAATTTACAAATGTTCAGAATTCATCTCAAACAGAAGCCTCTGAAACTAAAAGAATGGGTTTCTCTACACCCTTCCCTTTCAAGGGGAGCAGAATTTGACATCTGGAGCTGAGATTGTGACAAAGTTCACCTAGACAATTTGGGGATATAATTAAAATGGAAGCATATTCCTATGCTCGCTCTTACAATTTTCATACTTGATGAGGTTCAAAAAGGGACTAGGATAAATAATATGAGAATCCATTTTCTTGTTTAGGTAAATGAAAGATACTGATAGGGTGGTAATTTATTTAGATCCCCTTTTCTGTAACTCTTGGCTCTAACATTCCAAAGGCCAATGTTATTATGTAAGAATGCAAAGAAATTAGAAGATTTAAGACAAAATTATTCCTGAAGTCTCAAGTACTAAAGGAATTTTTTTAATGGACTTGAGAGATTAATTATATTTCATGTTTCCCAGTTTGGTAAAAAGAGGAGCTCTGCCTCTCAAGTCAGGGAATGCTTGGGAAGTCAGACACAGTGAATATCTAGATGAAATTATTATAGCTAAGGCTTGAGGAGAAGAACAGATGATTAAGACTTTCAGCAAGGAGCAGTGGAGAGAATGTCAACTGCAGACAGTGTTTCAGAGATGACAAATATATAAGCTCAGGGAGAGTAAAGAAGCAGGGATCCAAATTGAATGGCTACATAGGTGCCTGCAGCTTCTAGTAATTACATTATCCGCACATTTCAGGCAGTCTTTTCATTTTAATTATATAACTGCATTTTTCCTCTTTAAATGAGCATGGTTTATCCACTCAAACTGACAATTTTAATTTTACAGGCACCGATCATTGGATATAATCTGTAGAGGGAAATTTTCCTACTGGTGTAATTTACATCTTGCAATGAACAAAAGTTACCTTTTAATCCCCAATCAATATTTGGAGAGCACATGATTAATTTAATAGATATCTAGGTAGTTAACATAAATCTCCAAGTTAAAGAGCCAGTTCTTTTTTTATTTTTAAAGTACTAATTGTGTCTCTCAAAGAGAATCCCGGCCTCCTCAGAATGAATCTAAAACCTTGTTGCATCGAGATGTCAAGATTATAGGTGCTATTGCTCCGAGCACTGAATTACAGTTCTCATTGCTTTTTGTCACCTTTGGTTTCTAATGGGGAGGCACAGAAACATTCCCACTCAATTCTCTGCTTTTTACCATAGAGGCCACTGGGTAACTCACATCAGTGTGGGGTGTAATGTTGAAAGCAGATTACCAGTCGTCGTAAGAGGTGCTGTTCATTTTTTCCCTTGTTACTTTTTAATATGACAATTGCATAACAGAAAGCAGAGCTTTCAAAAAGAACCTCTGAAGCCATTGGCAGTGCACGTGTATCAGTGACCAAATGAATTAGCTAAATGATATGCAGACGTGGAATAAAAACCCAGGAGGTTTGTGCAGCCCTGCTCCACTTCCCTGGGTGCATTTTTCTTCTCAGGACCAGCTTGGTTGATGCCGGAGTTCCTGGCCTGTGAAAATTTATTACCCACAGAGTCAATCTGCATTCAGGCAGCCAAGTCTGAATAAATAGAGTCATTGTGCTTGTCTGGGATTTGTGGCCAGAGTTCATCCAGTCAGCTTGACATTCACATCCCAGGAGATTCATAAAAGCCAACACCCTGGTATGTGCTCTTGAATCCTGCCAAACTTGTGTAGAATTATATAAACAGGAGTTGAAGCAGTAATCAAGACCAGGTTTGAGGGGCAGGGCTCCAAAATCAAATTTCTCCTACATTAGAAATGAACTGTGTTGTAGATGTTATTTGTAGTCAAACAAGAGCTAAAAAGTTTTCACATAAGAGTCATTCTGAGAGTCATCTTGAATGCCTACTAAGTGCCAAACATCAAATAAGACACATTAGCGATATTCATTATGGTAATGTAACTTCAGACATTTAAGGTAAATTTTAAATGGCAGGAAAAATGCTGCCCTCAGCGTACAAAAAGAAGCATATATTACATATATTAAAGTTATAGCAAAATAGAAAAAAAGAAAGAGTAGCTTATATTTGTTTTTATGTTTAGTCTTGCATTAATGTTATCCCTAAGCTAAATATCCAATTTAATCATATTGATGAGTTGGTTTCTTTTTAATATAGAGACTCAAATTGAAAAATACTGCCTGTCAGGCCTTTGTCATGTGTATGAAGTAAGCACCTATTTGAAACTTCTGTCTCAGCGGAAACTCAGATGTGTAGCAGGACGTTTTTATTTGGATAAGAGTCCTAAAACTTAGTTAAGTAATCATAATACATCAATAAAATTTTAGTGTCACCAAAAGCAAATGCAAAATTCTCTTAGTATAGCCAATTTTATTAAATCATGCCACTTTTCATATGCATTTGTGCAAAGCATGAGCATAAGTAGATGACCAAAAATGTAATGGCCTTTGTTTCATGTTAATGAATAATAATTTCCTAAATTGAAATTATCCGCCAACTTAAATGTCACTGAGCAAGATGTACAAAGGCCCACAACCCTGTTTCCTAAAATGTTTCCTCAGACCTCTTCTGAGGACCCGATTGAGATTTATGTAGGTTTAGTTGTGCCAAACCAGCCTGGACCATAGGATGTGACTAGTTTTGGTTGGAAGACCCTGAACAAAATCTGGGAAATGAGAAAATTATATAAAAATTAAAAGATGATCCATTAAATTTGGGCAACCATACAATTAACACAAAAACCTCGAATCATTGCTTTTTTTAAGTTCAAGAATTCATAGAGGAGATACACTCTTGAAACTAAGCTAAGTTTTTGTTAATGGTGGGTACCAACAAAATAGATTCTCCATTTGGAGAACAGAAGAAAGGCCATGCATCAAGAGTTGATAGGCAGGCTCTTCTCAAATTCAGCTGCCAGCAGAGCTCCTGGTTGGCAGAGGAAGTGGAATTCTCCCACCAGAGGACAAAGCTATTTAACTCAGAGGAATAGTCCTTTGTCCTGTGACTTTAATGGTTTTTATCTTCAGTAGCTTCTTCAGAAGTGTAACCATTCAAAGAGTGGATGCTCCTTTGAGTATACGCTATCACTCAGATCCAGGCTTCAGTGGTTTCATTTAGTGAGGGTTTACCTAGTCACTCAGGTGTTTGGTCCAGATATGCACTTGGAAAGTTTTATTTTTGTTTGTATTTTTCCAAATCTTCTCCGAGTGGGACTGGTTATCTCATAGCACAGCTTTTCTCAGGAGACTGTCAGCCTGTTGTTTCTACATGGAGCATAATCATTTGTGTAATTCAACGCCCCTTGGCACTTGCCAGTTCCATCCTGACCAGATTTGCAGCCAACAGGTTGAGCTGAGTCAAAGAAGACCATCTTTAAGAAGCAGACCAAACAGTTCCCAAAATGTCAGGCCATCAGACAGTCCTCTCCACACTCCACACAGAAAAGTGCAAATTAGATAGACTGTCTCTCTGGGGAGGTCAATTCAACAATATGTCTCTGGATATCACTTTTTTCAACTTGGGATTCATTCTTAAAAGTCCAGAGCCATTCAAGGAAGAGTATGTGATTACTACATCTTACATGTGAAAACACTTTCACATATAAACCCTGAGGCAGTGGTTTTTTGAGAGGTGAAAATGCCAATACTATTAAGAACACAGAATCAATTTAACTTTATTTTATGTTAAAAAAAAATTGGTTTGCAAAGCACAATTATGACTCTTTCTTAACCATTACAAACCTATTTTTACCTTCAAATATTGCTATTTTGTCTGAGTAAAGTAACTTAAAGTAACTTGAACACTTAAAGTCGTTTAAGTGAATCATAAAGCCAGACTTAAGATGTTGGTTGTTCAAACATAGGTTGCATTACAACAAAACTATCAAAACATTTGTGTAACCCTCATCTTTATACAATAACAAAGTCACGTTTATATTCCACACAACTTGGGCCCCAGTTGCATTCATAATAATCAAACACCTACCAAGGCTGGTAGAAAGTGAATAGGCCTCCACCAAAGCACTGTGTTGAGGTAGCATACGGATTTTGTTGAAAGCTTTAAAAAGCATTTGGCAAATGCAACAAAGTAGGAAGTGACTGAACCTAGCATCTACCTGTTATGCCAAAGATGAGAGTTGTTAACAGGCCATCACCTTCTTGGCCATGCTCGAGGTCTGGCCTGAACTGAAATTGCTCTGTGGGATGAGTTCTAGGAAGCTTGCCCCTGTGTGTCTTAGCATCCACTCCGCATCCCACCAGTGCTCTCTACACTGAGAGTGGCAGAATTCCAAATTTCTCCTGCCCCCTTCCCTTCACCCTCTGCCAGAAATTGTCCAAGGTGAGGCAGAGGCAGGGCTGGGGTGCTCTCTGGTACATTGATGGCTTGGTTCCATTACTTACCAGCTCTGTGACTATACGCAAGTCAAACTTACCGAACCCCTGTTTCAGTATCTTAAGGTAACTCAGCAAAAATACCAAAGTAGATTAATAGAAAACATTTTATATTAACATAAGTATGTATTACTGTAAAGCTGTTAAAGTACACATTTTAACATCCTCTCCTCTCCCTTCTGCCTGGACCCTTCTCCCCAGGAATGTTCTTTATTTGTGCTGCTGGAAATTTTTTAATGCCTATTTAGTAATAAAAGGAGAGGAGTACAGGAAGAAGCCAGGAAAATTGATTTATATCAGAAAAGGCAAGAAGCTGATTATAGAAAAATAGATATGGAAGGTAGGAGGATTCGGAAAGGGGGAGAAGGTCTGGAGTTTTAGGGGAGAGAGTGAGGAATAGGGAAGGAGGCAGAGAAAGAAGAAGAGAGACAGGGCCACTGCCTATACTATCAGTTAGACCTTGTACCAAGTGTTGTTCAATAAAGTAACTGGTGCTCATTTCCATACCTTAAGGAACTTGCGTCTAGCCTCCCTAAGTCTAGCCCTTTATGAGGTAAGTGTCCAGCTGGCTAGGCTGCAGCTACTTGCCACGGGACAGCAATGCCACATCACTGGAAGCATAAGTTGTTCCTTTGACCTGACTTGGGGCTGGATATCACTTAGCTTACTTCTGCAGCCACCCCCCAACATCGTACTGAATGCTAATAGCTTCATACATGACCATGGCTCTTCCTACCATTATTCCTGCACTTCACAGTGACCTCTTATCACTCCCACACCAGCCTCCCTACCCCACAGACTTCCTCTAGGATACTGCTGGGACCCTCTGACCTATGATGTTGCCCTTGTCGCAGTCAGTATGGCCCACTGTCTACGGTTGTATCTCCCAGGCCCTAAATGTAACCCCAGCCTCCTGACATCAGGAGTCTGATGTCAGTCACAGTGGACGGGAATAGCCCCCATGGCATGTGCTCACATTGTCCCCACACCTTTCCCTTCTTTTTCCTAACTCCTAGTGGCTGTCCCTCAATTTTCATTTGTGAAGGCAAAAGTCTCCAGGACGTAGAGGCAGGAGCTGGTCATCCTGCACAGCAGATGTCACAAATGGTTCATTGTTTATCTCCAGTGAGTAGAATGTCTGGGAAATGCTCAGTGAAAAAAAGCATGTCTCTCTTAATCCCTCTCTGAAGATCTGAATGGCCAAATTAGGACTGTCCTTCACAGTCTGACCTCAAACAAGCCCCCAGATCTGTCAGCTAGTTCAAGAAGCCAAATTATGAGATATCATTATATAGGCAGACTTTATCTGGTATTGTCAACCACAATCAGCATTTACCATGGGGATATAATAGGTGCTCAATAAATACTTGTTACTGTCTTTATGGAATTTATGGTAGACGTAAACAAATCTAAGCAATCCAGTGTGGTAGAAAAAACTAACCATCCATTCTCCAAAGAGGAAAGTGTACTCTAGCTTTTCAGGAAAGTGAAATAAAGAATATACAGCAAAGAAAAAAAATGTATTTCAACAAATCTTTTAGATTGCTGCTATGGCAAATAGTGGCAATATAGCATCCCCATTAAGTTACTCACATCCTGCCTGTGAATTCCACTGCAAGTGTTGTGAGCCTCCAGTAAGCCCTTTCCTGTGAGGGGCAATGGGCTCGGGTTTCCACCTTCAGTGATCCTCAGGGAACTGGAGGAGCCACGATTAGAATTCCCATGAAGCAGATGGCAAACTCCTCAAGAAAGAAAAGAACCTAGTGCTAATACATGCTCTGGGCTAAGAGTTCCGAGAGAGGAAGAGCAACAAAAGCCTTGGTCAAGGAGCGCTTATAAAAAGGATGAAATGGACCTCATATTGGGCAGAATCTAAATAAAAGGAGGAGTGGCTGGGAAGAGAACGGGAAAATGATAGAAACATTGGCTTGACTTAAAGAAACAAGAATGCAAGTAATTTGCCGCTGCTGACCCCATTCCACAGTTTGCTTTCTTTATTGACAAGCTCCTAACCCCCTGAAATTCTGTCTTCTTGTCCTGATCTTATTTATATTTGTGCAAAACTGTCTTAATTAGAGCAGCCATACAACCCAGCGTGGCCAGAAAAGCAAGGTTTTCTCCTGCTGCCCCTGACTCCCATCTGGGTAGCATCCCCTTTCATTCTCCAAAATGTTCATATTTGGATCGTCAATTACATCATCATCCGTGACTCTGCCTGACCCCTGCAGAGAACAGGATAAGGTCAAAGTCTACTGAACAAACTGCCTCCTAGACAGCATTTCTAGGAATCTGAAAATGCACAGGACTCGTTGTTGTTACAGAGGAAAAACTGAAGAGCTTCTAATAATAGTAAATACAATTATTATTCTAATGTTGGATAACATTAAAACTTGGATAATAATAAAAACTGAAAAACTGAAGAGGTTATAATAATATATATAATAATTAAAATAATATATAATATTACTATTCATATTTGTCTTGCAAATATTACTAAGTGGGTTGAAAACAACAAATGGAAGCTCATAACATAAAAAGTTAAGAGACTGATCAGCTAGGACTAAAATGAAAAGCAACAGCATAAAAGTTAAGTTAATGACACATAAGTTGTGTCAAGAGATGTAGAAGGAAATTAAGCAATGAAATAAATTAATACAGGTCTCAGCTTGCAGAAAAATGGCAAGAAAAAAGTAAGGCCTTAACAGAGTTCCTGTAAAGATACATGAATCCAGTGTAAATTTCACAGCATGCTTCAGTAGCAGCAAAACACAGAAGAACAAAGATTCGCTGTTGATAGTGTTTTTTCGAGTAGTTGAACGTGGATACAAAGTCCTAACACAGGTGAAGCCAAATGATTAAAATCGCTGCGTGCAGGGGCACCTGGGTGCGTCAGTCAGTTAAGCATCTGCCTTAGGCTCAGGTCATGATCTCAGGGTCCTAGGATCAAGCCCCACATCTGGCTCCTGCTCAGCAGGGAGTCCGCTTCTCCCTCTCCCACTCCCCCTGCTTGTATTCCCTCTCTTGCTCTCTCTCTCTCTCTGTCAAATAGATTAAAAAAAAAAAAAAAAACTTGAAAAAAATCGCTGCTTACAGAGGTACCCACTTTACTGTCAGTATAATAAACCTGATACTGTTCACAGAAAAGATAGAAATTAGTCACATATGGAGAAATAAAGATGGGTTCTAACCACTTGAATCCTGAATCTACTTCTCTGAGAAGGATAGACTGTAGATCCAGAAAATTCAGTCATATATCTCCTTTTTGTCACCATTATTTGCCCAAACTCTATTGGCACTTTGTGCTTTACTGGCATTTAATAGCTTCAGTCTCCTGTGTGTATCCAACGATCTCCTCAACCTCTCCACTTAAACATCCCAAAAGCAACTTGAACTTCACACACCCAAAATTAAAGTCTACCTTTGCCTCTGCTCCTGTACCAGTCCTGTGTGCCCCAATCAGTGGCTCTTCATGCTTGCCAGGTACTCAAGCCAGAAGCCGGCTCATTCCTGACCCTCACCTGGTCTGCCACATCCCATCCATCACCGGTTCCCTCAATTCTGCCTCCAGAATATAATACAGACTCTCTCCATCTCCAGTGCTACCATGCACTTCCTTTCCCTACATTGTTGCAACAACCTCAGTCATTATCCCTTCCCTCTGAAATCCATTCACCACATCGAAGCCAGAGTGATATCTGAAAAAACGTCAGTTATATTGCCTCACTCCCTACTCTTTTCTTTTCAATTATAGATTCACCATAAGAGGCAAAGAATGTACAGGCAGGTCCCGTACATCCTTCACCCAACTTCCCATAATATAAATCCTTCAATGACTTCTTATTGCCCTGTGGATAATATCCAAAATCCTTATTCTGACCTCCAGAGCCCTTGAGATCTGCCCCTGCCCCCACTGTTCACTGAGCTCCCCCACAGTGTCCTTTCTATAGTTCTTCAGTTGAGCAAGGATCTAGGCCTACCTCAGGCCTTTGCTCCCAAACTGTCTTCATTGCCTGGACCCTTCCTTCCCCACTCATTCCTGTTTCTCTGGGTCAGTAATTTCTTTATCCTTTAGGCATCAGCTTTTTTTGTGCTTTATCTAGTTTAGCAAGCTTTCCCTGACCATCCATTCCGAATGAGATCTGCATCATAGTCTCTCTCACAGCACCCTGTGCTCCTCCCTCGTAGCTCTTGTCATCTGGAATGTTTGTGTATGTTTAACTTTTCGTATCTGACTCCTTCTAGACCTTAAGTACAATATGGGGAGGGTTTTGTCCATTTTTCCCTGTCACCCGAGCCGAGACCATTATCTGTACATTGTAGGTACTTCAGATCAAATTAGAGAGCCGTCTGCATGTTAGTCTGTTTCTATCAAGTAAAAAAGAAATTGGATCATCCTGAGACTCTTCTGAATTTCAGCCTCTTCCTTTCATTCTCCTCCCCACTCCAATATCCATAAACTTGTTCTATGCACAACCCAATTACAAGAAGGGCACTTAATTTCCTCTTTGAGTTCTCTTCAATAAGAGATTGTGACTGGTAATTCATTTAGCATACATTGAAACCTGAATGTCTACTGATTATGTTCCAAAACACCAAGCTTACTGTAATAAAGACAGAGAAAATATGTCATCTCCCAGAGAGAACCTGGAAAATGATTATTTCTGGTGGAAAACTTGTTTTGTCTTGTAGACTTATGCTTCAGAGTCGTTCATGAATGAGTAATGAACTCAGGAGAGATCAATGAAGCATTCTCTTAACCTTCTCAACTTGTTTTGCTAAGAACTGAATAAGAGGAAAGTTACTAGAGGAGATGATTTAGGAAGAGAAAAATATGGTTGCTGTAATGTACAACTCTTGAAAGAAGGAAATTGGGCAATTCATCTAGTTTACTATAGTAGTTTTTCAGGCTTCAATCATGAGTCACCTAAGCAATTTTTTCTCTGCTCTTTAATTCCAGTGTTTATTTATTTTATTATTTTCCAACCATGAAGTGAAATAGCATGCAAAAGCCAAACTACTTTTAAGAGACGAGGCAGTTAAAAAAAAAAAAAAAATGTGGGCTTTGCCTTGCTATATGACACACAATTTTAATCTAATGCCATAAAGCTTTTATTTTCTCAGGGAATTATTTAAACTGTTTAAAATACTCTCATCTCTTTTTCCTGATGGATGATGAGTCACCCTCTGTAAAGTTTTTAATGATGTAGAATAACTGCAAATTAAATAGCACAATCAAAACCAGGCACTGAAAATATTGGTGCAGGCAGTCAGTGGCGCTAAATACCATGGCATGAAGTGGGTGATAGCATGTGTTGTTTGAACAGATTGAAGAGTGACTGTCTCAGACAGACATTGCTTAGTGACTGGTGGGATGACCAATGTCTAAACCTTCCTATGTCTGTGACATACGTCAAAGCCTTTTAGCCCCAGCATCATACCCATCTGCTAAGGGAGAAGCAGCCCCTGCCCCAGCTTCCAGGTCAGCTTATGTGAGGAGTGCTCAACCAACATCAGGCCTAGGGAGACAGGTGCCACCACAGACAGGTGGCACTCAACAGGTGCCACCACCTGGGATATATCACTCTAGTGATGGCTGAGCAGCTGAGTTTCTCATTTTTTTGTTTGTTTTGCCTTTGCTTTTGCTTTCTAAATAATTTTCTTGTAGGCTGCACATCAAAAAGCATGGTGTTTCCTTATCACAAAAGTTCACAGGAAGTATTTGGAGGCAGGAGAGAAAAGAGTCAATAGACTTTTTAAACACTGACACCCATGGCTAGGGGAAACTTCAGAGGCTATGTGAGAGGTTTCTGTTGAACTTGTAGTCCCATCCCTCATGATTTCTGTTATTTCAGGAAGAGTCCGTCTCCAGGGCCTCCTGCTGAGATGATGTCAAGAGACTGTACTAATAATGCATGCCATCTTTCCTTTGGGGAGTTCCAAATTCTTTTTGTATATTTAGCCAGAGTCAAGAGTAGAGACTTCTGTTCTTTTCAAGGATAGCTGCCAAAAGGGAAAGCCATCTTGCTGAGTGATAAGAGAACCCTTTAGGAGGCAAATATGGGCACAACTATGGCGACCCGTCACTTGCTGGGTGCTTTTTGTGGGCATGCTCCTAGGCTGGCCCTCCAGAAGAGTGCAGAGAAGGAAGTATTCCCATCCCCCGAGGTATCCGAGGGGACTCCTGGGCTCCAGGTCTTCCTCCGGCTTCTCGCCTCTTCCTGCTCCCTCCAATGTCCTCACCAAGAGATGATCTGTGGGTATTCTTCTTCCCTCTCTTGGACTAATTATGTGACACTGGAATGCCAGGACATTTGGGCCTTAATTTACTGGAAACCAGGGGGAAGGGGGAAAGCAGTAACCCCTTAGATTGTCTGCAATAACCTGGACATTGACCGACTGGCTCCCTCGTCATCCCCTTCAGGGAAGGAGAGGGCAATTTGGAAACAGACATAGGCTGAGGGCCAGACTACGGTTGCCATTTGCAGTTCCACAGACTTTATGTTTTTTCTTAAATCAGTGTGATTATGTCATTTATGGGAATTATTGAAGTTTCTCTTGTTTATTTTCCAGTACCTTTTGCCAGGCCCAGAAGCAAATCTGACTTATTTCAAATCTGACTTTCCTTCCTACTTTGCTGTAGTGCTTCTCCATAGAGTTACCCTTGTGATTTTAAGGGAACTTTTCCTCACTGTACAAGGGCTCTTCCTGATCTTTGAAAGGTTTTAACATTCCCAACCTCAGGCAGTAAGAGCCGATAGTGATCCCCCCTCATGAATGTAAAACAAAGAAACGCCTCTACTCAATTCCAGACACTCCTTGTCTTTAAAGTTCTGCTCAAATTTCAGTGGGAAGGATTCCCTAATGGATTCATTCATTTAGTGTTTACTTTGGATATTTACCAAGCACCTGCTAACAGTTCTAGGCACTGTTTGACGTGCTACTGGTCCACCAACTATTAGTTGTCATTCAGACCTGCATCTTCTTAACACTGTCCTACCTTAACCTTTTCATTTACATGTTATTTCATAAGTGCCCTCAAGTCATCCCTGGATCTCCAGTGTGACTTCCTACATAGGGATGACACTTCTCCAAGGCAGTGGCTACTTACTGTGCTTTTGTTTTTGTCCCTCCTGGAGCCCAGCACCACTAGTATCTATACAGTAGGAATTCAGTAAATGTTGGACTGACTGAACCAAGGACATGAAGCTCCCCACCAAAGGTGTATTTCATTTCTACAATAGGGTTGATAATGCTGATGTGTCATTTTCTTTTTCTAATATGAAGATTCTGTCTGTTTTGTCTACTGTCTAAATGGAATGAGGAATAGCATAGGAAGCATTTTGGTGTCCCTGGTAAGCAGTAAACTTGACATGTGTAACATACATGAATTTTATGCACTCTTTATTTCCTGGTGCATCCTAAGTAAGCCTTGGTCTTACAGGCCATGTTTTGATCCCCTCCCAATTATAACTTCTGAGACAGAGAACAGAGTATGACCTTGGCCTTTTGAAGTGTCAGAGTGCTCATTGATAGAAAGCCAATGTACAAAATTATAGAGAAGGCAGACAAAAAGTTATTACAAACCTGAGAGAATCTGATGGAGAAATAGTGGCCTTTTTTCTTTTCTTTTTCTCTTAGTTTTGGTAGTAGGAAAAGTTTCAAAAACATACAAAAATGCCCAGAATAATATAATAATTCCCAGTGTGCTCATCACTTAGTTTCAACAGTTACCAACGCAAGGCCATCTTGTTTCATTTATAAAGGCCCGCCCACTCTACCTTTCTTCCAAATGTAATGTTTTAAAGCAAACCCCAACATCATATAATTGTACCCATAAATATTTCAATATGGATCTCTAAAAGATTTTTTTTTTAATCACCCCAGTGTCATTACTATGTCTTCAACAAATCAATAATCTCATAATATCATCACATTTCCAGTCGGTGTTCCAATTTCTAATTGCGGTAACTTTTTCGATAAATCTGAAAACTGAGTCAAAAATTACACTTTCATTGAGAAGGGAGCCACAAAGGAGCCAAGACAGATTTTTTTTTCTTACAGGAAAGTAGAATAAAACCGTGGGAAAACAATTTTGGAGAATAAAAGTGCAACAGCTCTGATCCTCTCCCCTGGTCTCCAGAGACTGGTCTAACCTCACCTGCCAAGTACTCCGTGCCTCCCCGTGCTCGCCCCCTGGTGGCAGGTGTCCGCTTTGGGGGAGGGGAAGGGCTTCTGTCAACTCTTCCGGAAACCTTCATTTCTTAACATGATGGGGCTCACTACTATGTTGCTAGTAGTTTAATATTTGGCCGCATGGCAAAAATGTGTGACCGGATTTTTTAAAGTGTTGATTGAGTACAAAATTTAAAGTCAGAATATTAAATAAATATCTCTGCCCTTCCTTCCAGCAGGCAGCCCAGAGAACAGCTCTCCACGCTCTGTCTGACAGGTACATTTTGTCATTTTTATGAACTATAAATTGCTTTATGAAACATTGAGCCCTATTTATTGTGGCATATAATTCATAATCGGATTTTGTCCCTAAAGTATCTGTGAACTGGGATGTTAAACATTTTGCATGCTTGGATTTGTCATGCATGTGTGCAGTTTATTACTGTAAAAATCGCCTTGTAGTATTTCATAGAAAGTATGAAGAATCCCTTGTTGTGCAATGAAACAGGAGACAAGTAAACTTAGAGGAAAAGACCTGCATGGAGCAGTAAATTCTGAACTTTGGAATTGGTGGAGATCTAAGCTCATTTTTCAGCAATAAGTGCTTCATTTATTTTGAGGTGTTTTCTTCAGACTTTTTCCATAGTGTTTCATCAGGAGCTGTCTGTCTTTTGATGAAATTCTCTCTTGAAGTACTTCGTGCACATATCCCAGTTCATGGTCCCAAGTGCCTGACTTTTTACTCCTGGCTTTGGCTTGTGTTTTCGGACTTGTGTTATTGAACGAGATGTATAAACCTAGTCAATAAACACACTCAAGCTGCATTTCACATCCTGCTCTGCCCAAAAGGCTGTGTGTGAAGAGAGCTGAACAGGGACATACAGAGTTCCTTTCAAGAACAGACCAGATCCTTTTTGTTTTGGCTGGTCTTTGAGTTTTCATTTACTAAGATTGTGGTGTGTGTGTGTATTTCTTAAAGAACTGTCAGGAGGTGAAGAGGAAGCCCCAGTTGCTGTCCACAAGGGAGGTTCTTGCTGTGTTAGAAGCAGCTGGAGATGTTCCCCTGGCTGGCTGGTTGGGATGTCAGCATTATCTAGCTAACTGTTACCACCTTCCTTTTCTTCTCAGTTCCTTTTATTTTTTTTTTTTTTGAATGAACAATAATTGACTGTGTCAACTAGCTCAGTTCAGTGCTTCTCCAAGACAAAACCTGTCACTTGGGCAAATTATCTGTGCGCATGGGTGAAAAGCATTTTCTCTATTGTGGCAGGCTGAGTATGAGTATTTTCACTGCAGTTGAAAAAGCCTTCCCCATGACAACCACACAAGCTTGTGTGCTCTGAGAGGGGCCGCCACATGATCTCCTGGAATTGCTTCTGGGATTTTCACAAAAGCTGACAACTATACTACTCCTGAGTCTGTTGGTAGGAAGGACACTCTGGATCAAAACATTGAAAATCTGACACATTAATTCCTTTCCTCCACATGTTTCTCTGAGTAGTTAAGTAAGAGTTTCCTCCAACAAAATGCACTAAAAGCCAAGTAAAGACCCTTCGTTTACAATATTATGTTATTGCCAATGATTAGAAGATTTCTTTTGGAGGTATTGAAAATGTTATAAAATTAGATCATGGTTGGGGCACCTGGGTGGCTCAGTGGGTTAGGGCCTCTGCCTTCGGCTCGGGTCATGGTCCCGGGGTCCTGGGATCGAGCCCCACATCGGGCTCTCTGCTCCGCAGAGGGCCTGCTTCCTCCTCTCTCTCTGCCTGCCTCCTTGCCTACTTGTGATCTCTCTCTCTGTCAAATGAATAAGTGAGATCTTTAAAAAAAAAAAAAAAATTAGATCATGGTGATGGTTTCACAGCCCTCTGCTAAAAGCCATCAAATTGCACATTTTTAAATGGATGAGCTTTATGGTATATAAATGATATTTCAGTGAAGCTACATATATATAGACACAAAACCTCATTATGACCTTTGGTAGAATGAATCAAAACCTACTTCAGGAAAATAGGGAATTCCTTTTAACACATGGCTGCAAATACAAAGACTAGAACTAATGCATTCTAAGGCTGCTTCCCAAAAGATACATGATTCTGTCCTGGATAGAAAACATGCATGATTTTAATGATGAGCAGTACTATTCCCCTTGACTTTTTCTGATACTATATCTAAAACCCCTCATCAAAACCAACAGTTAGTCAACCAATAGTTAACATCTTAGCCCCTGTTGATTGTATCAGTGCTAACAGCAGAATACTATGAAAAAAGAAGTCCATTCCCAAGAAACAGGTTCCCAATGTAATCTCTCTTCTTATGAATTTCTCCATCTTTAAATGTAATAGAGCATTTCTCCCTTATGTCTAAAGGTTTTTCTGTTCAAAATTGGGGGAGTTTGGCTCATTTTAAAGGAGCTGACTTCGCTGTTCTAACAATGCAGTTGTGTATACCTTCTCTCTATTCTGTTTTCCACGAATTCAGAGCCACACAAGTAATTTCCAGAAGTGAGAAGTATCTGTAATCATTTGGAGATAGAATTTTAAATCCTTTTTTAAAATAAGGACTTAAAACACCTACTGAGTTCATGGGATTTATATTTTCTATTTTCTTAAATTAGGGAATGCTAACTTACCAAGTAATAGACATCATTTTCTAGCACATTACTTATTCTGTTGAGTAAACCAGTACTTTTTAGAAAATGATGAATGTGACTCTGGATCACACTACAGCATGTCTCGCCCAATATCTACCTGTCAGAGGGACCACCCCAGCATGGCAATGGGATTAAGCAAAAATTTCCCAGGGCCCCTGGGCAGCTCAGTGGGTTAAAGCCTCTGCCTTTGGCTCAGGTCATGATCCCAGGGTCCTGGGATTGAGTCCCACATCGGGCTGTCTGCTCAGCGGGAAGCCTGCATCCTCCTGTCTCTCTCTCTGCCTGCCTTTCTGCCTGCCTCTCTGCCTACTTGTGATCTCTCTCTGTCAAATAAATAAATAAAATCTTTAAAAAAAAAATTACCCCCCAAGTCGTGACCTTCCTAAGGTAGAGATCTTACCCTAGTATCTCTGGCTACTCGGAACAGGGTATGAATCTATTCTACAATCAATGACATAAACTATTCTGTTTTCCTGAACTATTGTTTTCAGCCTGTTATCACTTCTTGCTATAAAATTCCATTTTGATGCAGCAGCACTTTCATTTTGTCCTAGAAAGTGGGAGCACTTTTCAGACCTTAAAAGGTGCTTTCCTGAGTTCTGCAGTTGGACAGAATAGTCCTTGTTGGCTCAGGCTGTGCCACCATGGACTTCTTGTCTCCTGTCCTGCTAATCTGTTCACATGTGGGCCCCTTTCACTTCCAGTTAGCCTTATAACCACTTTGAGTACCTGGTGAACACAAGGACATTTGATACAGGAGTAGAGCCATTTTGTTTCAAGATGTGAACTTGATGATGACCTTGGGTTCATTGGTAGGTATGAGCATATACTGAAGGAAGTCAGGGGCTGTTCTCTGCTTCCCTGTGAGAAAACCTGCATCTAAGTCTTAGAGACCTGACCCAATGAGACAAGTTATAAGAAAAAGGGTTGGCCTTTCCCTTTTCATTTTAATGGCAGGTAGAAATCTTGTCTCTTTGGGGTATCTGAGATGAGAGAATATCCAGATGTCTTTTGAAGCCCAATCTTATCTATCTTTTCATTTCTCTAGTTTCTTGGTTTAAATAGACATTCCAGCAGAAATCCAGTATCTGACAGTTAAGACTGTGCTTTAAAGTTCTGTGCTTACAGCAATCAATGGACAACCTTGATAAATTCATACTATGATATTTCCATTACCTAAACGTAAAAATCTTCTGTGGTCATCTCCAATGAAAACCTGTGGCCTTGTTCAGTTTTGCCTGAACAATGGGCTGAATTAATGGTTCCTCCAAAATAGCCAGAGTGTTGAGACTGGATCACACCAGGAAGGCAAATGTGGACTTCAGCCCAGCCAGCTTGTGCCACCCTGCAGTGACAAGAAGCCTTGCATGAGGGTAGAATGGCACTGTTGTTCTTTCCTACTGCTGACTGTGGAATTTTTCATCTGTTTTATGCCTTTGAGTGTCAGCTGGCCTACCAGAGGCCCACTGATTCCCCAAATCATGAAAAAAGTAGGAGACCAGGGCAGGAAGAGGTGACAGAATTCTCAACAAGGTCAAACAAGCCAATTATAAGAAAACCTCAATCTACAAAGGACACTCCTTTCTTACTTAGTCACTCCTTAGAATGTGCCTCCCAGGTATTTTTTTTTTCTCCTTATGTATTATTGTACCAGGCAGGGTAGAGAGAGGCAGAGGAGAATAAGGATAAATGGGCACGAGGCTCATTTATAAAGGTGTGTCTTTGCTGTAGACTCGCTGCACTGTGAAAGCTGCCACATTGCTGTAATGTGGAAAATATGCAAAGTGCTGTTCAGAGAAGGAAGGGTATGCGTGCAGCATATGAAGTGCCTCTGAATATGATTAACTTCACCTCATAAGTAGTAAATAGTAGATAACTGTGATCAAAAAAGGGATTCATGTGATTTATCAAGCTGAGCAACTGTGCATTTGCAGGGAAGCTGGAGGTCAATCTGGAAATCTAGGGCAAGAGGAGCACTAGGAAATTGCCAGGACTAAGAAGTTAATCATACCCTTGGACTGCTTCCATCTGTCTCCGAGCGACAGAGCTGCTGCAGAATGAGCAGGGATGCTTTATAGCAGGAGATCAGGAATTAATATTTTCTGTGAAACCTCAAGCATCATTTGCAGTAACTTGGGTTTTATAAAAATGGAGCATAATTTCATCTGAATAAATCACATTCAGCTGGAAATAAGAGGAGCTGGGGGGAAAAAAAACTGTGCCTGACTTAAAAAAAAAAAAAAAAAAAAGGAATGAGCAAGAAAGCCAACATGAAAACAGTTGTTGAAGCGATGGCACTTGGAGGGCACGAGTGGCCGTGTGGTTAAATTGTGCATATAATCATCTTCTGAAATGTCAGTGTGTGACTCCAGAAACGGCTACATTTTTATAGCCTTGGAGATGCATCACCAGACTGTAACCTGTCTGCCCATCTGGCAATATCTCAGGTCCAAGATCCATTTATATTGAAATCCAAACAACTGCCATTGATTGATTCACTTGTGCCACGAGCAGTTAGTGAGCACATCCCGCGTGCTCAGCCAGGCGCAGAGCTGGGGCAGAGACACAGTGGTGAGCAGAAATGGCGTGCACCTCTGCTCGGGGCTTTACCACGTACAGTGATGCTGGTTTTACAAAAAGAAGGGCCTCTTTGGGCTCATTCAAATAAATCTCACCCATCAAATCTCCTCCTCCCATTAGGGAGAATGTAATAGAATTAAGGAAATGAGAAATAGACTAAAAGGAAGGGGTTTTCCTTCCACATGGGGCTGGTGTTCGTCCAAAGGCAGGACTGGAAATGGCCCCAGAGCAAGGTGAGGAGGATGGGGTGGTGCATCGGACCGCAAGGTGGGGGGTTTGCATCCAGCTTCCTCTTCTTGACCCCTTGCCAAGTGGACCCCTTCAGCCATGCAAAGGAAGCATGCTGGGGGTGGCCACCAGCATAGAAGTGTAACTTTCTGGGTAACATTTTACACAATGTCTCTAACGTCCTGAGAAGGGAGTCACAGTTACCATGTACTATTAACAGTTGGTCTCTTCTCAAAGGTTCCAAAAAGGAGTGGGGGATGCAGGACTTTTTAAGAAATTTTAAATTTCCAGTTTTGAAGATGCTGCTAGCATGGTGTTCTAGAGGGTGTCTATCAACCCTGCCCTTGAGACCCACAGCGTTGTCTCCAGTGCAAGGGACTCCTTACTTATACTGAAGTCTTTTTGGTATACCGTGTAAATTAAAAAGAGCTTTCGAGTTTAGAAGCACTGTCACGTTAACTGTCTCATTTTGTGATCCTCACAACAACCTCATGAGCTAGGAAGCCCATTTTACAGAGAAGAAGACTGAGCCTGAGCTAGGTGATGTGACTCATCCAAGGTCACAAGGTAGGATGTGGCAGAGCTGGGACTAAACTCCACATCCTCTGATTCCCAATGACTATGATTCATCCTCTACCGCCCAGCAACAAAGCAGATGTGAATGGGGCCAGGTGCCATGTTCTACATTCTAACAAATAGTTAATTCAGTCTGTGCTAATACTTTGTTTCTACCAGTAGTTCTAATAATCCTGTTGTTTCTGGCTCGGTTACCTTTTTATCCCAAGCACCTAGCATAGCTCCTAGTGATTAGAAGACACAGGAAGTCACTTGAAGAATGAATGAAAACAATGAGCAAATAAATGAATGAACTAGGACTGATGTTTTGGGGTTGAAAGATGACAGCTTTGGGCTGAAAGTAGAAAATACTTTCCCGAAACTGGCTATGTGCCACTGCAGCAGACCACCCAGGAGACTGAGGTTAATGGTCAGGGGCTCACCACTAATAGGTTAAAGCAGGTGTTCATGCCTGTAAGATGCTACAGAATTGAGAAACACTATTAATTGGCACACAGATGACGAGTGGGAAGAAATGGAATGATTAAAAAAATCAGTCCAGGGGTGTCTGGGTGGCTCAGTCTGTTTAGTGTCTGACTCGGTTTTGGCTCAGATTGTGAACTCAGGGTCGTGGGTTTGAGCCCCGTGTCCATAGGGAGTATGCTTGAGATTCTCTTCCCCTCCCCTTGGCCCTCCCCCCCTCATTCTCATTCTCTCTCAAATAAATAAATAAATCTTTAAAAAAAATGGTCCAAAAATAGGCAAGAAATTAGTGAATCGATAAAGTAGATGTGAAATACATAAATAGACAGCTATCACAGTGGAATATTATTCAGCCATAAAAAATGAAATCTTGCCATTTGCAACAACATGGATGGAGTTTAGAGGGTATAATGCTAAGTGAAATAAGTCAGTAAGAGAAAGACAAATACCGTATGATTTCACTCGCATGTGGAAATTAAGAAACAAAACAAACAAGCAAAAGGAAAGACAGAAAAGAGAGAGAGACTCTTAACAATAGAGAACAAACTGATGGTTACCAGAAGGGAGGGGGGGTAAGAGGATGGATGAAATAGGTGAGGGGAATTAAAGAGTGCGGTTGTCACAATGAACACAGGGTAGCATATGGAAGTATTGAATCGCTATATTGTACACCTGAATTTAATATAACACTGTAGGTTAACTAACCGGCATTAAAAACTTGGGGAAAAGAATTTCAAAGGATTAAAATCATCTAGTGCAATTACATTAGAGTAGAATTAAACTAGAAATCAGTACCAGTGGAGTCACAGTGTCACAAAGAGGGGGCGAGACCAGATGCCCTCCAACCCCTCACTGTCTCCCCACCCCTCTCTTCATTTCTGTGATTCATACCACTACCACTACTTAGGTTTCTCTCCCATACTGTCTCTGCCAGAGATTCCTGCTCCTTTTCTTCCTTCATTCATTTGAAGCATGTCTACACCACTGAGCCCTTGCAGCAGGAAGGGCATTGTGCTGGTCTCTGTGGGAGATACAGAAATTGATTACCCATTGATCCCAGCCTCCAGGAGCTTACGAGGTGGTGGAAGAAGCTCAGGCGTCCGTGTAACTGCTGTGCACATTAAACGTTGCCGTGTGCACACCTGGCCATAGGTCTTCCTATCACACCAGTCATCTGGCGGTGCTACGCTCCGCCCTTCCTGGACATTACTTCATTTACTCCTCACAACAACCCTCTCAGCTAGAAAGGAGGGATTCAACAGAAGGGCCTTGAGGAGATGACATTTTCAATGGAGTTTTAGTTGATTTCATTTCCCAAATACTCTGCGTAAAATCCTAGTGAACCAGGTGACCAGAGACACATCACTTACCTGAAGTCTTACAGACATAAAGCCTCAGGGTGGTCTGACTCCGGTTGATGATGCTCTTAGCTGCTTCTGTCATTGCCCTTGCTCGCCCCCCATCAATTTATGAAGAAATCAAAGTCACTGGAGGGGTGCAGTGAGGTCCTGAAGTACTCTCCGAGCAGAGGAGAGGAGCGGCGGTGGGGGAGGTGTTGGGAATAGTATATAAAGGGTGGGTAGGAGTGCCTGGGTGGCTCAGTGGGTTAAGCCTCTGCCTTCAGCTCAGGTCCTGATCTCAGGGTTCTGGGATCGAGCCCTGCATCGGGCTCTCTGCTCAGCGGGAGAGCCTGCTTCCCCCTCTCTCTCTTTGCCTGCCTCTCTCCCTACTTGTGGTCTCTCTGTCAAATAAATAAATAAAATCTTTAAAAATAAAAAATAAGAAAATAAAGGATGGGTAGCATCGCCAGACCCAGGAAGGGAGAAGGGAAGTAGGGACCTTCTCCACGGAATGAACTGCCTTGGTCTGAGCAAGCAAGGCAGTGGGAGTGAACCGGGAGCTGCAGGCCCCTCGTTCTGCTGGGGTATAGATGTCTAAAGGGAAAGGGGTCTGAGACCCAGCTCCAGACAGCCACCAGTGCAAGGGGTGGGATCACCTTTTACTACACAGTGTTCCCTTCAGACGTGGGATTGAGTGTCATCTTCCATGGAAACCTTAAATAACCAATACCTTTTCCATCAGCACCTCATGTAATTGTGGACAGAGGACTGCTTCCATCCTTTGCTCACCTTCTTTATTTATATCTGGTCTCGACAGCAGACGGGAGAATAGGAAGCCCATCTTAAGTATTAGGTAGTACTTTATACAAAAAGAGTACTCAGTAAGACTTTCTCAGTGCCTTTCAAACAATAAAGGCCCAAGAATTCAAATTAGGCCCTCTTATCACTGCTCTCTGGAAAAAAAATACCAAACCTCTGGCCTGGCTCTCCCTAACCTCTCCTCATTATACAGGAAGGATGGCATTTTGAATCCTTGAACTTGGGCTAGAGTGTACTTCATGCAAGCTATTTACCCATTTGCGTCTGAACTTCCTCAGTTGCATAAACAGGATGATAGTAATGCCATCCTTTTTAGGTTTATGTCCAGATTAAATGAGGTGATAAATGGAAAAAGTACTCTGTTAATCTGTCCATATGAGAGTAATTACTCTGTTACACCACTAAGAAGAGTCACTCATCAAGATACCATGTGATACTCTCTGATTTAAGTCCTACCAAGAGGCCTAAAAGCCAGGGGAGGAAAATATTACAGTATAGATTTAATATATGGAACTCTAAATAGCTAATAGTGTGGGTCATGTTCTTACATTGATGTTATAGAAAAATAAATATCAACAAATCCCAAGATCTATGCATTACTGTTGCTTATACCATTCCTATTTTGTAATATATACTCGTCTACCCTGTTCTCCCCTAAAAGCCAATTTGTGGGTCTGTGGATCCTAGATGAGGCTCTGGGCTGTCTCTACCACATCATCTTCCTACTTCAGTCACATAGAAAAGTCAATCTGGGTCAATTCCTGACACCTTTTTTGGCAGGTCTCCAAAGAATTGGTCTCATTTATTGTTTCAAAGTAAATAATTCGTATTTCAAAAGCAAACAGTGATTCTTAGATACTGTGAGGATCCCTGGTAGAGATCTGTTCAGGGGGACCTTGCAGAGGGAGAAAAATTGCTAAGTCTTTGAGCCAGTACTCTCCTAACAGGGCCCAACAGTACTCATATATAGTCACAAAAGTGGACCCCCTTGGCCTTATCGCTTCTTCTGGAGAGGCCGTATAAGCATCCCCCACCGCCCTTGGGTGGCTGTTAGCTCAATTGACTGCGTTAACAATGTGAGCAAACGCAGGCTGTCGGGTCTAAAACTCAGCTTTTAAAAAGCCCCCCTAGTACTAATTTCCACAATAAAACTGAATGGCTCCAGAGAAGCCATTGAGTTCTATCAGGTAAATAACACACATTTTAAAAGGTCCCAAACATGTATTTTACACAATAGAACAGAGCAGCCCGGAAGAAACTGTTATAGTCTTTCAAGTAAGTAAACAATGAATTGTATGAAGCCACTAATTGCACTTTAAAATGGTCTAGTGGGTCTGGGGACACCTGAGGGTTAGTGGGGATCTTCTTCCTCATGTCTGCACGTGGGGATGCCATAGGAGGGACCTCTGAGTGAAAGCGAGTGCCTGTGAGCCCACAATAATGAATGCAACTTTCTTAAGAGTGTGTGGTCTCTTTAAAAAAGACTGTTAGTGGTGATAGCCACACAACCATGTGACTATACATAATGAACCATACACCTGAAAATAGTTAAAATGATAAATTTGATGTTACATGTATTTTACCACAATTTAAAAAGTTAAAAAAAGATAGAAATGAACGTATGTACTAATACACCAAGCTCTTCAGGATATTGCCCTTTCTCACATGTCTCTGGTCGGAAGTACTGCTCTCTGCTCTCTGTCCTGGGTTCGAGGTGCTGGAGTTCTAGTCTGGAGATTCTTTCCTTCCTTGTCTGCTAGCAGGAAAAGCCTCTCACAGATGCGCCTTGTCCCCAGTGGTGAGGAGACCCGCCATCCCACCCCTGCTCCCATAGCCAGGGGGGAGATCAGTGATTACCCAAGAGCACAGCTAATCATCCACACTACCTGAGTTAATGAGCCTCAGAAAGAGGGGATCAAAAGAACCAGACACCCATAGAAGGCATCCCCTAATTATTATTACCATCATTTTTAAATTACCAACTTTGACCCATTGCCATCCACACTGTGTTCCCCTCTTCTGGACTCATTCTCTCAGACTAAATTGATAAAGTTATGAAGGCAGAATAAATAGCAGAACTCTAAGTTATGTTTATGAAGGTCTTTGTCACCATGTCATATTCCTTTGAACACCATATAGCTTTCACTTCTAGACCAAGAACAACGATACAGCGTACACTTGCTAATTTAATTTTTTAGTGCATCCAAAAAAGTTATTTATGTACTCAATACACAAGACATCTCAAAGTTAGCATTAAGAGAAATAAAACTCTGGTGAAATTAGCATAGTTTTCAATATTTGTTACTGCTATCTACTCTTTTTCTTTTTTAACTGAAATACAGTTGCCACACACCTAGTTACATCAGTTTCAGGTATACAACAAAGTGATTCAACAAGTCTGTTCATTCTGCAATACTTTACCACAGGGGTAGCTACTGTCTGTGGCCATACAACACTATTAAAATACCATTGACTATTCCCTAGGTTGTACCTTTCATCCCTGTGACTTATTCCTTCCATAATTGGAAGACTATACCTCCCACTCCCCTTTAGCCATTTTGCACATCCTCCCACCCCCCTTCTCTCTGGCAAGCATGAGTTTGTTCTCTGTATTTATTGGTCTGATTTTGCTTTTTATTTGTTTGTTTCTTTATTCATTTATTTTTCAGATCCTACATGTAAGTGAAATCATATGATGTGTCTTTACTCTGTCTGATTTTTTTCACCTAGCATAATAACCCTTTTCTTTTTTAAAGATTTTATTTATTTATTTGACAGAGAGAGAGGGAGAGAGGGAACGTAAGCAGGGGGAGTGTGAGAGGGAGAAGTAGGCTTCCCACTGAGCAGGGAGCCTGATGCGGAGCTGGATCCCAGGACCTCGGGATTGTGACCTGAGCCGAAGACAGACACTTAACAACTGAGCCACCCAGGCACCCCACATAATACCCTCAAGGTCTATCCATGTTGTTGCAAAAAGCAAGATCTCATTCTTTGTTATGGCTGAGCAATATTACATTGTGTATATATACCACATCTTCTTTATCCATCCATCTATTGATGGACACATAGATTGCTTCCATATTTTAACTCTTATAAATAATGCTATAGTAAACATAGGGGGCATATATCTTTTCCTTTGGGTAAATAACCTGTAATAGAATTATTAGACCATAAGTTATTTCTATTTTTATTTTTTTTAGAACTTTCATACTGTTTTCCACAGTGACTACACCAATTTACATTTCTATCAACAGTGCACAAAGCGCAATCCTTGCCAATGCTTTTTTTTTTTTTTTTGTATTTTTTATTCTTGCCATTCTGACAGGGATGAGGTGATATTTCATTATGGTTTTGACTTGCATTTACTTGATGATGAGTGATGCTGAAAATCTTCCTGTGTGTCTGCTGACCCTTTGTGAGTCTTCTTTTGTGAAAATGTCTATTCAGGTCCTCCGCCTTTTTTTTAATTAGGTTATTTGGGGTTTGTTGGTGTTGAGTTGTAGAAGTTATTTATGTTAGATATTAATTCATTATCACATATGTCATTTGCAAATATCTTCTCCCATTCAGTAGGTTACCTTTTAATTTTGATGATCGTTTGCAATGCAAAAGCTTTTTATTTTTGTGTAGTCCCAATAGTTTATTTTTGCTTTCTATCTACTTTCTTTTATAAATATAAATTTCTGAAGTAGAATTACATATACACCCTCTTGAATAGCTAGTTTTCATTAGGCTTTTGCTTAATTTTAAATTTTTAAATTCAGTCCTACACCAAATATGTTGATGTTCACTAGTCGTCAGTTCTTTTAAAATGTTTAAACTGATTACACAGGAAGAAACAATCTATAGTCACCCCCACACCACACCTTTATTCATTTTATGTGTCCACCATTCTCACTGACCCAGATCTGGGAAACTGAACTGAACGTAAAAGAAACCCAAGAGCAACAAGTAATATATCTTACAGGTGGGAAAAAAAAGAAGATTATTCAAAAATACAAAGTACATTTTAGTACACATGTATATTTCTTAACACCCTGAATGCCACTGTCTTTAGATATTTCACCCATGTGTATGCCTTTATTAAGTGGAGAGCCAGTTGGAGAAACATTTGTGGTAGGTGGATAGTTTTAAAGCCAATAATAGATACATGGCAGGGGGGCGGGGGAGAGTGTTTTGTTTTGTTTTGTTTTGTTTTGTTTTGTTTTGTTTAAAACCAAACTACTTAGCCACTTTTAATGGAAGTTTATTTAAGTTATGATACCACCAATATTTTTTGCTTTTTGTTTTTGTTAAATCTCCTTTTAGTGGAGAAAACTAGCCAAAGGCCTGGAGCCTTCCTTCTCTGCTTTAAAAGCCTTTGGGTCAACACCTCCCACCCATCCAGTCCCCCAGTAAATTCCCTCCCAGACAGTCCCACCCTGGCATTTCATTCTAGACTCACAGAGCCAGCTGGAACAAGCTACCCCTCCAGCTGCTAACTCTGGGCACAGGCCTGCCCCTCCTCCCTTCTCCTCCATTCCCCAGTCGGCCTCCCTGTGACCCACTCCACTGACTGCCCTCCCAGAGGCAGCCTTGGGCCAACACTGGCCAAGCCGCCTGGCTGATGTTTAATGATTATGTTTTGGAGCCCAATGAGCTCCCCTGCTGCTGTTGAAAGGTTAATGTGCTCCCCATCAACTGGAGCAGCCTGACCTTTCCTGACTTCATCCAGTTCCTTTCCCCATGCTGGCTCCCAGGCAAGTGACTGGCAGGCCAGCTGCTATACCATATCCTCCCAACAGCCCAGAGAGTGCAGCACCCATCTCTGCCTTTGACAGCCAGTATCAGAGCCTGGCCATCTGCACCCGTTATTTTGACACCCATCAGAGCTGCTGAATTGAGTAGAGTTCCCCGCTGTGCCTGCTCCTTCTGTGATTCTCTGGATGTGAGTTTTCATGCTGCCCTCTTCTTATTGCCCCTTTCTTCCTGAAAGTCTGTGTTCAGTTATGTCCATGCTCGTTAATTAATTATAGGTCAATTAGATGACAGTTTTGAAACCAAAGCAACTACTTATGTAGGGACAGTGTATGGCCCCTTTTCCATTTCACAAACCAGTTCTGCCTGCTCACTGGCCCTGATCCAATTCATTGGACAGGACCTCCATGAAGCCTAGCCCAGCCCAATAGTCTGTAGGCCCAGCAGCTCCCCAGGGGCTTCCCTGTGGCCCCATTTGCCCTATTCACAACCAGTGAGTCAGAGGGCCACTTGAGGCCACAGTTCCTCATCTTACAGTGGAGACAGTAACCCCTATTCAGCTAACCAGTCCTGGCGCTGGGCGGGAAGAAGGAAAATGATGTGTGTGAAGGCATGAATGTTACCCAAGCACAGAGAATTAAGGTATTTATTAGTTTGCTGAGGGAATATGTGAAGGAGGTCCCTATTTTCTTTGAGTCATTGCCCCAGCCACTAAGCTGTTTAGTGTAGTTCTAAAAGGACGTTAGGTGTGGGCCTTTGCTATTGTTGGAAGGTGAGCACAGCATTGAATGATAACCCACCCTTCCTGGCAAAGGCATTTGGTCATTGGGACATCATGTTATCCTCTTTCCTCTTGGAGTGCCTTGCTGCTGCCGCGAGCCCTGTGCTCAGGCTTGATGTCTTTATCCCATTTCATCCCCACAACAAGCTCTGGGGGAGGCACCACTGTCCCCATTTTACACATGGGGAAACTGATGCCTAGAGGGATGAGTCACTTGCCTAAGGTTGAGAAAGGAGTAGAATCTGGCCGGAGCCCAGATTTTCAGGTGGCAGTGTGGCCTTGTGCAGGGACGGTCTGGCACACTGAGCTGGTGACGAAGGCACGTTGCTCTGGTCACCTAAGGGCCTCATCCTTGCTCCATCCCCACTGCTTCCTCTTAAAAAAGCAATCACACCTGCCACAAACTTGTGTTCACAGCACAGGCTTGAGTGCTACACACCAGACCAAGGGCTGCTCTTGCCCTTGTCCATATGTCAGAGCATCAGAACATAGGTCCATTTAAGCAGAGCAAGCTGTGTGTTGGTGCCATGTTTGAGCACAGAACAGGAAGAAACATGCATCCCTGCAAATTTCTGCTAGGGGCTGACTGGATGGCACATACCTCATCAGCTTCTGTTCTCTCCAACAAAGTAGTTCTAGGGATTTTAGCCCTCCTTCTGTGCTCTGCACTTAAAACAGAAGATGACAAAAAACTTGAAAAGTGCCCCGGTCGTGCTTAGATTTATATGATGAGGAAAGGAGAGTCAAGCCAACGTTATTTCCTAAGATTCTATTTCTTGAGTATTTTTCTTCCTTCCAGCTAGCTGGAGAGATGCTAGTTATTCACTAACATTTCTAAATGAAGGCCAAATTTTGCTCACAGCTCTACAGCGACCCTGTACCCCATGGGTCTTAAAATGAACCCAACCCATGTATGGTTCCTGTGGTCACTAGTCATCAGTTATCCCCATTTCCTTGCCTGGGTCAGGGAAAGTGAAGCTCTGGGCTGTGGATACCACACAGACTTTCTAGATATCAGAAGTTCTGGAACAATAGAGGTTCAATCAGCGTGATTCCTCCTGTCCCAGTCAAGCCCTGGCTCTGTCACAGACTCACTCTGTCACTCCAAGCACAGAAATGTTACTTCTCCCATACCTGCACACACGTGGTTTCTTCTGCCTGGAACAGTTTTCCTCCCCTCTACCCCCTCCTCCCCTCCAAGTTGCCTGGCCTACTACCCCTACCCTAATACCAGGTCACAGCTTAAACATCCTGTACCGCATTAGGCCTTACCCCCTTTTGTCATCTGTTGTGAAGTGGTCATGTTTGCTCTATCTGCCTCAAAGCATTTGTCAGTCCTTATGGGGTTATTTTTTGCAAAAGAGCTATGTATAATAAAAACTTATTACAAATAGTACATATTTTTAGTAAAACAGCCACTCGGAAGGATGGAAGGATGGGAAAGGAAGGAAGGAAGGAAGAAGGAAGGGAGAGAGGGAGAAACTTGAATTGCTTCTACCACCCTTGATGAGTAAAGAAAGGCAAAGTAAAAAATGATACATTCCATCCATTACACTTAACCCTTTACCCCCAACCTAAGGATGGCTTCCAACTTTTCTCCAACAGTTATTAATAAAATAAGTTATACAATGGCAATGGGTAGTAAATATTATAATATAAAAGCCATTACTGAAGAGGCAATTTTAATTCAGAATTATTTTATTTAATAAGACTCCAGCTTATTTAAAATCCTGGCTCCACAGAGCCTCCTTGAGCTTCCAAAACTGTCACCACCTTGGCTACCCAAAGGCAATCTGCCAAATGTTTTTCTACCTTTATGTTAGTGAGAAACTTGGGGAATCCAAGCAGACAGGTAGCTGGGTAAATTATAGGCAGGAACTGAGCCTTCTCAGAAGACTGTTGGGCTACTGTACAACAAAAGCTTGCATTCTGGGCTTCTAGACCGGTAGATTTGGGGCCACAGAAGCAACATTTCCCATGTGATTCCCTAGGCTGATTATAGCTGCAATGAGCTTACATCCCATTGATCACCCATGCCCCATTATAATTTCACATAGTGCCTCCTTTACTCTTAGAAGTGTTCTGGTTTAAACCACACGGAGATATCACCTCACACCCATTCACATGGCTACTATCAAGAAAATAAAAAATGAAATAACAGAAAATAAGCGTTGGCAAGGATGTGGAGAAATTGGAACCCTTGTGCACAGTTGGTGGGAATTCTAAAATGGTATAGCCATCTTCAATTTTTTGAAGAACTATAGGCAGTTCTTCAAAAAATTAAAAATAGAATTACCATATGGTCCAGCAATTCCACTTTTGGATATTACCCCAAAGAATTGAAAGCATGGTCTTGAAGAGATATTTGCACATCCATGTTCAGAGCATCATTATTCACAATGGCCAAGAGATGGAAGCAACCCATAGATGGATGAATGAATAAACAAAATGTGGTCTATACCTGCCCTAGGATATATTCCAATTTAAAAAGGAAAGAAATGCTGACGTGAGCTGTATAATATATTTTGAGGACAAATGCTAAGTGAAATAAGCCAGCCCCTAAAAGGTAAATACTGTGTAATTCCACTTATATGGGTTATCTAGAGTAGTCGAATTCAGACAGAAAGTAGAAGGGTGGTTGTCAGAGGCCAAGGGGAGGGGAAAATGGGAAATTAGTGTTTATAGAATTTCAGTTTTGTAACATGAAAAGAATTTTGGGGCTGGATGGTGGTAATGGTACAAAACAATATGATACAGTTAATGCTACTAAGCTATACACTTAAGCAGGGCACCTGGGTGGCTCAGTCAGTTAAGCATCCCAACTCTTGATTTCAGTTCAGGTCATGATCTCAGGGCCATGAGATTGAGCCCCACATCAGCTCCATACTCAGCAGGGGGTCTACTTAAGATTCTCTCTCCTTCTCCCTCTGCCCCTCCTGTGCACACATTCTCTCTCTCTCTTTAAAAAAAAAAAAAAAAAAAAGTTAAGATTTATGTTATGTGTATTTTAACACAATTTTTTAAGTGTCCTGTTTTAGACCAAAATTTTTTGGCCACCCTAATTATAACTAATCTTGAATTCACATCATTCAGTGTTACTCCAAGAAACATTTTCAGTGTAAGCTTTTTATTTCCAACTGCGGAGTGGAAGGCTCTTATGAAGGACTCTAACCTCTCAGCAGGCAGATGGGGAGAAGTTTGAAGGACATCTATTTGGGCTGGGTGGCGTGATTCATGGCGGTTCACACGAGCATCAGGCCGCCAGTGCAGGGAAGTCCAGCTTATTCCTTTCACTGACATGGAGGTGGGGTTCTCTGAGAAAGACAGGGTCCTTGCAGTTTATAGAGTGCTTGTCCCAGGGCTGAGGCGGGCCACTCCCATGAGCTAGAACCCTCACTGAGCTTTCACCACTGGACTGAGCCCCCTTCCCTGTTCTTCTCAGGCCAGCTTTTCTGTAACAGCCCACAGCACTTGGGTCTAACAGACTTAGCTAGTAGCTCCCTCCTTCTAACAGGCCTCTCCGCCCTTTGCCCTCAGAACCCTGTGTTCTCTAATAGGTCAGCTCTTTCATGAGGTGAGCCCAAGACAAGCCAGGCCTCTCTCTTTTCTCCAAGGTCTCTGGCCTCGTAGCTGTGTGAAAGTGCCCCTGTCGATTCTCCCCAGCACAGTGATCCTTTCTCCATGGGCCTCATCTCCTTCATCAGCTGATAAACTTCCAGAAGGCAGTGTGAAGACGGGGTCATAAAGTCTTCTCATTTCTGTGACAGGTGTTCAGGAGCTATTGCAGACTTTATTTTCTGTTCTCTAACGTGATTGCCATGACTTTAGTTAGTATTTAACTTTGCTGGCTGACCTTTCCCCCTCTTCAGGCTTCATACAATGTACTCAATCAGGCTTCCAGTGTTATTTTTTTCTCTGAACTTTCTGATGAAGATTGTCTGTTGGAAGTCTTTTTTTTTTTTTTTAAGATGTTATCTATTTATTTATTTGACACAGAGAGAGAGAGCACACACGCACAAGCAGGGGAAAGTGGCTGACAGAAGGAGAGGGAGAAGCAGGCTCTCCGCTGAGCAGGGAGCCTGATGTGGGACTTGATCCCAGGACCCTGGATTGTGACCCAAGCCGAAGGCAGACGCTTAACGGACCGAGCCATCCAGGCACCCCTTTTTTGGGAAGTCTTCTTGCTAAAACCCAGGTAGAGGCAGAGCTCCTAAAAGAAATGCAAGTCTTCATGAGCTCTTGCTTCTGTGATGGTTGCATTTCTGAGGGGGTTGGGTCACTCGCACCATAGGCAGCCCCAAAAGAGGAGTCAAGAGTGAAACCTGGGGACTGGAGTCAACCTTGTCTCTCTCCCCATCCTACCAGCTGTTCTAAATAGGGTAAGCAGCATCTAGTACAGTAGGAAAATCTAAATAACAGGGTCTAAAGGAGGATTGCTTTCCAGAGGAATTTTCTACCTTTTATGTATTATGAAAATAAAACTGGCAACAACAACAAATGTGAGCCTGGGACATAGTCTCTAGGTTTGCAGACGCCACTGTCTTTCAGTGAAACACCCCAGGGAGGGCATGTCTTATTAACTTCCAGCATTATGACCAAGCCTGCTCTGTTGAATAAAATATCCTTCCAATATTCTGTTGTCTGTAGGCAATAACACACAGTTTAGGATGGTGGAGTGTGGCTAATCTGGATGCACTAAAGATCCTTCAGTGTTGACATTCTCTGCACCTGCCCTGGAAGGCAATTCTGTGTATCTCTTTTTCTAGAAACTCGAATCTCTTCATATGGCCGCTTTAGGATTCTCAACTTGCTGGCAAGTGTAGCATTCGTGGAGATATAAACAAGTTTGCTTATACCAAGAAAATGGTTACATAAGGCTCAGTTTTCATCCTCTCAGCTCATTCAGAAGTATTAAAGGCAGTATTTTAACCCTGCATTTTGTGACTTTGAAATAGACTCATGATATTTTATTACCCCTTTATTTCATCATCTAACAGTTCTTCTATCACAATGTCTGTTGTATTACACCACTCTTAAAATACAGCCTTGGCAACCTGCAATATGAATTCTCAGGTCTCCAAACTTCCAGATCTGATTAGTTGCAATTAATCTTCTCATGTGTCATTCTGTCTAGCATCCTGTCAAGAACCCAGAAGGGACTTTGCAAACTTTCAAGCAGGAAATCCCTACACACTACTTAATGGTGGTGCTGTTTGCCAGGTGTCATGCAAATTTAAATAAGTCATCCACAAACGTTCCAGGAGCATCTTCTTAGTGCTTGGCACCAGACATTTTCATGTTGGATGAATAAGAAAGATCACAAACCTAAGATTGCTAGGTTTAACAAATAAAAATATAGGAACAATGAATAATTCTTTAATATAAGTATGTCCCTCGTATTGCATATTATTCATTGGTTATCTGAAATTCAAATTTCATTTGATCTAGCAACCCTACAGAAACCAAATTTTGGCCAAAAGACCATTGTGAAAAGAAATATCCTATAAAAGTATTTTATCTTTGTTGTCAATCACGTAAGAAAATGCCAAGATCTTGGAAGGCCATCTCTATACAAACTGTGGATACAGCTTAAATCACAATTCTATCCTGCTCTTCAGGAGAGCTTCCTTGAAAACGGATTTTCTCTTTTCGGTAGAATAAGCCTCTCCCTGCTGAAAGCAGTGCACCTTGATTCCTCTTGATTTTCCGTGTGTGTGTGTGTGTGTGTGTGTGTGTGGAGTGAGGGCCGTACTTGCCTCAAATGTTGGACCTGTTTGGAAATCCAGGTGGGGGTGGAACCGTTTGCAGTTCAGGGGTGTCCAGCTGAAGTCCTGCCCCCCGACCACCCACCATATGTGTCGTGATGGAAGACATCAAACTTCCACTTTCTATGAGGCACGGGCAGCACCATGTTGACCTTTTGGTGCCTTCCTAATTTGTATTTTGCTGAGTTATTTGTGCCAAGGACTGTCTGTTTTGATAAAGTGGAGACTTTCTTGCTGCCACTGAGAGAGTTTCTGACCTGTTTCCACATCTGCAGTGAGGCCAAAGAGAATTTTCTGTTGACCTCTGAGAACAGCAGGCGACGGACTCTGAGCATCCCCTCTGAGCCTGTGGCCGTCAGGCTGTGAGGCTCTCATTAACAGGACTGCGTGTGGGTGACACTTTCTCTCAAGCTCTGTTTCCTAACCACCATGACTCCCTTGGTTATCACATCCTATTAATTATTCATTGCCGAGCTTTTTTCCAAATGTAATTAATGAGTTAAGTTACACAATGGCAATGGTAGTAAATATTATAATATAAAAGCAATTACTGAGGTGGCAATTTTAATTCATTATTTTAATTACATGGGACTCCAACTTATTTAAAACCCCATATCCACAGAAATTCCTTTGAGGTTCCAAAACTGTCACCACCTTGGTTACCTTGAATTTTCTGCAGAATTTTCTTCTACCTTTAAATCAGTGAGCAGCTCAGGGATTGCAAGCAAAGGGGCAGCAGGGTGGATTACAGGCAGGAAACTGGGCTCTCAGAAGACCGCAGTCCAGAAGTCTGGATGACGGCCTGCATGTTGGGCATTTTGTTTTAGAGAAGGACGAAGGTAGAAGACCTAGGACCTGAGGCCCCAGGTGGGATCAGCTTCCTGAGCCAGTGAACTGTGAGGTCTCAGAGAGCCCCGTGATCAGATGGTCTGCACTTAGTTTAATGCTTTGTGATTGCCCTCTGAAATTTTTAATAGTTTGGTCTTTGAATTTCTGTTTCATAAGCATAGCCCAGTGAAACAGTGGAGTGTGCAGCAGCAGCTTGGAGTCTTGGGTCACATGCCTCCCAGGGAACTGCCTATTCCCCTGCCTTCTGCCCTGGCCCCACTCTGTGTTCCCTCTCCACCATGAGCAACAGCTGCTGCCATCCGCACCTCAGGGGGAGCATGGATGCACTGGGGGTGGGGGTAGGGCACACATGCCTATGGCACTGTGGTGGCCCTTACCACCGCAAGCTGGCAACAATAAGCTCCAGGCTTATTCAATAGGTAACTCTCTTCCAGAGCGAGCCTCTCCTCTGGTGCAGGTGCCTAGTATGTCCTGTGCAAGGGTCACAGTACCCTTGGGCATCACCCTTTGTCCATCGTAGTTGGGGCAGCAGGCCATGGAAAGGGGAGATGCCTGTGAGGGTCTATACTTGCCCCACAAGTACCCTGGTGCCCAGAAAGCACAACATGAAATAGCAAATAAAAAATGCCATGACCCAGGGCACCTGGGTGGCTCAGTCCATTAAATGTCTGCCTTCAGCTCAGGTTGTGATCCCAGAGTCCTGGGATCAAGTCCCATATCCAGCTCGTTGCTCAGTGGGGAACCTGCATCTCCCTCTCCCAGTCCCCCCGCTGGGGTATCTCTCTCTCTAATATATATTTTTTTTTAAATGCCATGACCAGTTGAGAAATCATGGAAGAAATAAGGGAGCTTTATATTTTAGTACTTGTAATTACACCTTTTTTTCCCTGCTTTTTGAACAAGGGGCTCACATACTTATGCAATGGGCCCTACAAACCATGTGGCAGGATGGGACCCTAAGTTCCAGGACTTAAGCAAGCTGGGCCACTACCTGCCTTTTTAGGTATTAAGTTCCTAAGGGAGTGTTTTCTCTCATGTGACACTCTGAGGTCCCACATGCATTTTGCTCCTTGAAATTAACTGAGGCACACACTGCCATGTGTACCCTGATGGCTGCCTGCATACCTCCCTCCTGCCCACTCTTCCTCCTGCAAACTCTCTAACTCATTTTTCCTTCATTGGAAAAAAGTGAGACTACCTTTGAAGCAGCTCCTGGTCAAAGAGACAAGCCAGAGCTTCCAACTAGGAGCTCCCTATAGACAAGGAAAGTGTCTAGTTCCCATTTCAGTGCTCTGGCCTTTTACCCAGAACCCAGTTGGGGCCTGACTGCATTTCCTGACTCTGTGGTATGTGTTCAGTGAAAGAACAGGCTGCAGCCCTGCAGGCCTGGCTTGTCCCCAGCTGGCTGCCTGGGACCGTTCAGACCCTGCTGGGAGAACACCATCAATTCAGGTCCGGCCTGGGCTGGGAGTTTTATTGACCTGTTGTATGAGGCTTGGTGATGCTTCTCCTTTTAGTGGGAAGCTCATTTCTGGGAGCAGGATGGCTCACATTTTCTGTGATGGTGGAGCTGGGGAGTCACAGAACTCAGACTTATTGGCACCATCCTCAGGAATAATAAACCAAATAAAATTATATTGACTACATTTCAGTTTATTTCATTCCCCTTTCTGTTTCTTATCTGCCCCCTTCCTTTTTCCCTCTTTGCTCAGCCTGCCCATAAAACAACCTCTCTATTTCAGCAAACCTTAAAGAAACAAAGGCCTTACTCGAATGTTCCTTTCCTCAAATAAAATGTCATCCTTGTAATTTCCCTCTCGATTCAGCTCATTCTCAGCTTCTGCACGTGGGAGTCACTTACAATCATGAGTGTCCCTCAGGGGCACAGCATCTACAGAGGATGTTCTGAGGGGACCACGGTGGTTGAAGGAGAGCCCACAGCCCTGGCTCATTTGTCCTCCACTCCAACAGCAACTGGACCAAAGTGGGGCTGGAGACCTCCATTCCAGCATTTCTCCCATAAGCCTCACACTCAGAATGGTCTTCCTATTTTAAATCATGTATATTGGCTCATAGAATTTCTGCTTCACACGGCACAGTAAGTCAGTCAATCCTGATCTATTTCTTCGGCTCTTTTCATCACTACTTGTGTGTCTACATAGAAGGGCTACTTGGGGGGGTGCCTGGGTGGCTCAGTGGGTTAAGCCTCTGCCTTCGGCTCAGGTCATGATCTCAGGGTCCTGGGATCGAGTCCCGCATCGGGCTCTCTGCTTGGTGGGGAGCCTGCTTCCTCCTCTCTCTCTCTCTCTCTGCCTGCCTCTCTGCCTGCTTGGTCTCTCTCTGTCAAATAAATAAATAAAATCTTAAAAAAAAAAAAAAAAAGGCTACTTGGTGCTGCACTCTGTAAAATCGAAAGAAAGATAAATAGTTGCACCCCCAGTCCGAGCCTGTTTTGACTTCACCCTGCACAACTGCCCTCTGTGAATCTGTTTCCTGCTAGCTTCTGGATTCCCACCCATAATCCACCCCTTTGGCTAGAGCTTGTCCCCTTCTCTGTTCTCCTAGCTAAATCCTGCCTTACACTTAGGGCCCTGCTCAGGCACCACCTCCCCGCAAACTCCAGCCCTCCTGGAGTTTCTCTAGAGTTATTCTCCTGGTCTCTAAACCCTTACAGGTAAGAATTTTATCACAGAATTTAGCACTTGAAATATACCATCTTCTTTTGAACATTATTCTAGGCCCTCCAACTTTGAGGACGTGTATTAACATGATGCTTCTTGGCCCCCCCCACACACACACACACACTCAGAATAGTGCCAGGCAGGGAGTGTGTATAAAGCAACAGCCAGGGCAAGAAGCACTTAAAAAATCTTAATAGCAGAAAAATCCTCATTGACCTAAAACTAAAATGGGAAGTGCTCTGGATATAACTGGTTTCAGGCAGATAATGCCTTTGGCTCATCCTTGAAGTCTCTTTACACACAGCAAGATAAGGAATTTCCAGCCCCCAGCACAGCACCTGGTATATCAGAGGCTCTGCTCATAATTGTCAGGGAAATGTTTGTGATTGCCCAGACTCCTAGCAGTAGGAAACCTAGGAATGTGGCATACACTCAGTGGTCACAGAGGAATGCACAGTCAGAAAGAAAACACAAGACAGCATGTTATAGTCAATAGTCAACTCAGGACTAACTACCAGTAGCCAATCATCTCTGACTTCTGATACTCATGTCCTCTGGTTGTTTTCCTGGGCTCCCCACTGCTCATCATCCCTAATGGGGGAAAGGAAAAGACTTACCACAGAAATTACCATAGCTTCTAGCTAGAAATTCTGATATAAGGCATTTTTAGAGATAAGTGATGAAAATGAAGGTCACCAGGGTTTTCTTTGTAATTAACTATAGATATTGGAGGTCAGAGGAACCTCAGACATCATCTCATCCATGCCTGTCTCTTAACAAATGAGGAAGCAGAGGCCCACAGGTGTGACTAGAACCCAGACGTGCAGGTGTCGAGGCTACACAGCTCTCTGCTTAAATTTTAGCTGAGATGATCTATCAAGCTAACCTTGTATCTGGCTGGTTGGATTCGTTGCCATTTGTTGCATATACTGCATTAATGGGGCAGGCTTCCTGTATGAGGAAGACACCAGTGATTGCCTATCCAGCAGCCACCCCCCACTTCCCTACAAGAAAACCCCTGTGGGTTCACCCTACACTGAATAGCATGTTCTTCAGAGGAGTCTGGTCAGTCTCCAGTCCTAAGGGGTGACTATTGATGGGTCTAAGCTGATCATAATGGTCTTAATGGCCTTATTAGCCTTGCTGTGAAACTGATTTAGTTATGGGCATGTGATGCAGTTGAAGCCAGTGAGGGGTGGTCTACTTAGCAAGCAAATCCAGAGAGGAATATCCGAACATCATTGTCTGCACATGACTGCAGCAGCCACCTTAGGGCAGTGAGGACAATCAGCTTGCAGACGAGCCAAGGGTGGCAGTGAGAAAAGATGCAAAGAACCTGGGTCCTTGGCGAGACCACCAAGCCACTGAATTAGCTAGTCCTGGAAATGCCCTTCCCTGGGGCTTCTTACTAGGAGATGTGCAGGTCCTCACTGTGTTTACGTTTACTTTGGTTGTAGTCCCTGTTCCCTGCTGCCAGCCACAGTCTATCAGCCACGCTCTGTTACATAGCCTTTGAAAAGGCCCTTATGAACAGCACTTCCTGCAGAAACACCTGAATAATGTTTTACACATTTGCCTTGAGAGTCCTTATCCAAGGAACAAACCCGGCTCTGTTACCGACAGCTAACAAGATCACAGCTTGAGCTGATACGGCCCGAGTCTGTGTCTCGGATGCTGTAATTTGGTTTCCATAAAAATCCCTTTTGCTCATCATCCTTAAGTCTTGTATTCCTTGGTGAGATGCAAATTAAACACCACATGCTGCTGACATTCAGAAGCTCGCTTTATTTGCTTTAAACACAGGAGAGAAATGGAATTGGTTTATTCAGACAGAGATTGGGTTAGGAGGATGGTTTTCAGGAACCAAACATTATCCCATCTTAAGACTGGGGTGCTGCCGTCTCTCTGAGCCTCTCCAGCCCCCCATAGGTGCTTTTTAAGCTTTGACCTTGTTCAAGATCAGAGCTGCCTGGCACTAAAACTACCAGGTTTATGGAAAATTGAAGAGGACACATCTGAGAAGTAGTGCTGGAAAGCTCATTTGCCATGTGATTTTGGACACACTGTGCTACACCCCTTTTCTGGAGACCCAGACTAGCTGACCTCCCAGGTTCCTTCTTGATCAAACATTTTAAAAATCCCATGAAGTGACCAGATGGGTAATGCGAGTTAAGAGTGCAAGTAAACTAGAGGAATTCCTACTTGTGTAGGCTACAGTGTTGGAAGAAGTAATAGTTATTAAAAATTAAAGAAATTTTAAAAATTAAAGAGTTACATTAACCTGTATTTATTGAGCACTTGCTCTGTGCTGGGCACTGTGCTAATTAAGAACATCACATGCATTTTCTCATTTAGTCCACCTAGCAACTCTCTGAGATTGGCACTGTTATTACCCCCTTAATGCCATTGAGGCACCTGAAGCTCAGAGAGGTTAAGTAATCTCCCCAAGGTCACACAGCCAGCAAGCCAAGGAGATGAAGTGTCCACCGGGCCTGATTCTAAAGCCTTTATACCATTCTGTCTCATGTGGCAAAGCTATCTAAATGTGCCTGACTGAAGCCAAAAAGTCTGATAATTTACTTCCCTCGCTGGGAAAGTTTGGCTCCCCCGAGAGCACAGGTTAGCATTAAGAGCCTAAGACCTGGGTCAAAACAAAATTGAGTAAGCAATTTAGCCTCTCTGTTTTACCTTCCATAAAGTAGACATAATGATACCTGACTTTCCTATATAGGTTAACTGTGAGGCTAACAGGAGGGGCTTAAAAGGAAAATGCTTTGAAAACTCTTACAGAATCATATAAATTGAAGCATCTATTATGATGAAAAGTAGTCAAGGAAGGAGAGGTGACAAAAGAAAAATAGAAATAATTAATTAAAAATTATTTTGCTGCTTTAGAACAGTGCCTAATGCTTTTGTGTTCAATAGATATTTGTTGCATGGATGATTAAATGATTGAATGAAAAAAATTATTTTGCTGCAGCAATACCATCAAGACAGGGAGAAAGTATTTGCAAATTGCATATCTGATAAGGGACTCTTATTCAGAATATATAAAGAACTATTACAACTCAGTAATGAAATGTTTTTAAGGGCAAAAGATTGGAGTAGGCATTCTCAAAAGAAGATACCCACATGGCCAATAGGCTCATGAAAGGTGGCTTAATATTCTTAGTCATCAGGGAAATGCAAACCAAAGCCACAATGAGCTCCAGCTTCACACATACCACTATGGCTAGAATCAAAAAGGTGAATAATAATAAGTGTTGACAAGCATGTGGAAAAATTGGACCCTCACACACTCCTGGAAGAAATGCAAAATAGTACCTACCACTGCTTTGGAGAAATCCTCAAAAGATTAAACAGAGTTACCATAGGACCCAATAATTCCACTCCTAGGTATAAACCCACAAGAAATGAAAACATGTCTCCACACAAAACTTGTACAGAAATGTTCATAACTTTGTTCATAATAACCGAAAAGTGGAAGCAACCCAATGTTCATTCATCAACGAATGGAGGAACAAAATGTGGTATATACCATACATTAGATTATTGTATTAATACATGCTACAACATGGATGATCTTCGTTATATTATGCCAAGTAGAAGAAGGCAGTCACCAAATACCACATACTGCTTGATTCCATTTATATGAAATGTCCTGAATAAGCAAATCTGTAGCAACAGAAAGCAGATTAGTGTTTGCTTAGGGCTGGAACAAGGGGAACAAGGGATGAGGGAAATGACAATTGACAGATAATGGGCACAAGATTTCTTTCAAGAATATTCTAAAATGAGATTGTGGTGATGGTTGCACAAACCTGTGAGCATACTAAAACAGATTGAATTATACAACTTAAACCAGTGAACTCATATGGTATGTAAGTTATATCGCAAGGAAGCTTAAGTAGTCCGGGAGCTTGGGTAAATTTTTATTGCCACGTGGATTATAGAGTTCCCTTGAGGGCAGCAGTCTAGGGCTGCACTGTGTAAAGACCTCCTTGAACTGAAAATATATATAAAAAATATAAGAATGGCATGAGCAAGTACACAAGTGGCAGGATCTCTCATGTGCTATATTGCTTTAAAATACTCTTAAGTGCTGGAAGGTACAAAAGGTACCCTTCACGCTAGAATTTCTTTCTTCTGGGACTCATTTTGAAGCATGGGACTCCGTAAGGGTGCAATTGGTCCTGCGTGTATGTCCCCACCACATGATTTCATCTCTAGAAGCAGTCCCTGCACAACCTTACCTCTGAGGACAGCATGAGAAAACAGCTGAGGGTAGCATGAAATTACGATTGCCAAGGATCTCTCAGTATTCCATTGTAGATCTGGTGGCTGAAGAACAATCATGTGGGGAGGTTCCCTGCCCACCAACTAGCAGCCACAGGTCAGGAAAGAACACTCTGAGGAAGGCAGAAGAGCTGTGTTTGTCTTGTGAAGAGATCAGAGGAAACACTGCTCAAGTCATTCATCTGGGTGGCCAGCCCTCTCTTAGCAGCTGAAGCACAAAGGGCCACACCTGGCAGCGCCCTCCCCCCACCCACCACCATCATCCAGCTAGCCCAGCCTCTTAGAGGCCAGTGCCCTTCTGCTTCCACCTCGTCGCCCCATACTCCCTACTCAGATGACCTTCACCTAGTCCATGTTTCAGCTCTTTCTGCCACGGGAGTCTTTGGGTGAATGGCCTTTGGGTATAGCCCTTCCAGAGCTGTTGCCACATCGCAGCTCCCATCCCCACTGTCCAGAGAAGGATGTTGAATTCCCTGCTTTGAGATGTTCTCTGGGCCAAGAAGGGCTTTTCAACCCAGTATCTCTAGTGGTACCACTCACCTGACTATAAAGGAAGCAAACTTGTGTCACCAGAAGGCATCTGCTTCCTGGAACTGTCTCACAAACAGTACTAGGGACAGAATGGAGTTGCACCTGCAGACTGGTCTTGCTTAGCAGGGTGGTGCAGAGGTAGCAGGGCCAAAGCAAGGCAGGGTTGCTGACAAGCATCCACATGGGGAGGAGCCCACCATCCTCTAGAATACTCACACATCAGATGCCCAGTTTAAATACTTGTCTGTTACACAAGCAAAATGTGCACATTTTTCTGTGCTTCCCAGTGTTGTTTACATACACACACTCCACCCACACCAAGAACACTTGCATCTGAAGAGGGACCAGAGAGCACCACTCTATTCATGGCCATCAGTCCAGAGAAGGTGGCTGGCTGACAGGCCTTTATTTACAAATAAATAAATATTATTTTAAAAACAGACAAAAACTATCAACAAGTCCAAGAACATTTAGGAACCAATGTATATTTGTGCATTACTGTATTTGCGTGTGTGTGTGTGTGTAATACCTGTTTGCTTGGTTGGGTCACATAAGGGTCTTTATTCAACTGGAGGTAAAACCTTGTTCCAAATATGATCCAGAGTTCCAAGCCATAGCTTTTTTTTTTTTTTTTTTTAGGTCTTGTGTATCTAGGACATTCTTCACTCATTCTAAAAAGACAATGCGATAAATCTAAAGGCAGGACTAACATCAGAACAAAAGAATTTATATTCTTTAGCAAATGTTATTACTCAGGTAGTAATGATGTAAATGCAAGAATCCTAAACTCAAGAATGTTTTGGTGATATTCAATCAGATTCTCCAAGCAGGGGCGCCCATCTAAGGGAAGCAGAGCGTCAGACAGCTGGTTAAGAATTAATGGCTGATTGTCATCTGTGACATTTGATATCATAAAAGATGGAAGTCCTGGAAATGACACAGGCCCCATGAGGTGACATCTGTGCTCTTGGGTGTCTGAAACTGATGATCAAGGCTTGTATCCCAAAGCTTTTCATAAAATTGAAATTTGGGCATTAGTTCCTCATTCCCTCTAGGATTAGGTAAATAGCCTCATTCCCTCTAGGATTAGGTAAATAGCCCAGTCGGCTGATCAGGAGGATCTCTGGATTCTTTGGTTTGTAACAGAAGAACTCCATGCGGTACAATAGTATCAGCAGTCAAATATGAGGCATAATTTATGTCCAAGTTTACTGACCTTCTATATCCCTGAATTTCTCTCTTGCCAAATGTGGCAAGTTCTGCTGACTTTTATTCTTCCCTAAGGCCGACAGAAGGTTTCAGAGACCTATGGGATAGACCTAGTGCTGTATAAATTTCCTTTATGGCCTTAATCCCTTCCCCAGGCCTTTCCCTATCTCCATCCCATCCTAGTTCACACTAAATGAGCTGTGCTGCCTGCCCCTCCCTTCTCTCCTTTACTAGATTGTCATACCTGAACCCTAAGTTCCCCCCCTTAGGCTGAAGCCACCATCCCACTCAGAGTGTTGACATATACTAAGCTACATCAAACATTTTTATTTCGGGGACCCAGATGTAATGTTTATCCTTGTGAAATGTCATTTTGTATGGAATGCTGTCTTCTAAATAACTGTTTGATCAAAGGAGGACTTAAAACTACTACCAGCCGTCTCTTTAGAAAGTAAATAAAAGCACAGCATAATGAGTAGGATCACCTGTAACCACAGATATACTCAGAGGCAAAGTGATAACCCCAGACACTTCTATTATTAGGAAAGAATTAAAATAGGTTAAATAAGCCTTCAACTCAGGAAGTGTGTAAAAATATTATAAAATAAACCTGAAAAATATAGAAGGAAGCAAAGTCAGAAAATACTAGCATTATGATACAGATTGAGCTGTTTCTTTGAAAAGAAAATAGACAAATTTTTGACAAATATAATGAAGAAAAAGGGACAAGAAAGCAAAATTTAGGGGAAGGGCTATACTAGATACCGTGGATTTTAAGAGAATATGCCATAAATTTTGTAAAGTAAAAAAGCTTGAAAATGGAAATTGAGTAGAATTTTTTGGAAAAAATAAATTAACAAAATCAACAAAAGAAGAAATAGATAGCAACCAAAAAATAAGTTATAAAAGATACCAAAAAATCACCATTCTGAAAAAGCTCTATGAGTGGATGGTTTATTGCTGGTAAGTACTAAACTTTCAAAGAACAGATAATTCTCAAACTGTTGGAACTTTTTTAGAACACCATCCAATTTATTCTTCCAAGCTAAACTCCCATGATGCAAAACCTGCCAAAAATTGTCCCCAAAATATAAAATTGATGAACATAAATGTAATTCAGGTTCACCCATAAATATAGAGCCTCCCAGAATTTGAAATAAAATACTAACAAGGTAATTTTAATGATATATTAAGAGAATCATCAGAAAGACTTGAAAAGGCTAGCATATGTTCTGTTGGTTAAAAATTGGAAAACACAGAAAAGTTCAAAAAATATTTAAACCTCATGATTCCACCATTCAAAATTATCCACAGTTAACATTTGGCTATATATCCTTCCAGTGTTTTTTCCCCTCTGTATATATATTTTTCCTGCATATATATTTTTTAATGTAATTATGATCATGCTGCTTTGTAGCTAATAGACTGTCTGGGGAGGACCACACACATATACACTGTTAGGTTAGATTAGGTCCTCATTTTATTTGCCAAAGGATGAGGAAACACAGCTGAGGCCCAGGAGCCCCACAGAGCTGGAATAGGTGTCCCTTACGCTGGCACAGATCCCCAGGTACTTCTAGATCTTCTAACGGGATGCTCACACCTCAGTCCCTTTATGCTTGTGCCCCACACAACTAGTCGAGGAGATTTGCACAGTTTGTATGCTTCATAATCCCTTTGAAGATCCTGTTTATAGACACTGGGACCATCTGATAATCTGAAGTAAAACCCAGAGTCAGCAAAAATCCTCTCCCAGGGGAAAAAAACCCAGAGTCAACACTTAAGTGTTTCTGATCAGTTTTTCTCCCTCAGATGACCGACATACTAGAAAGCCCATTTCTTCACAGATACACTGTGAGAATTTTTCATGATGTCCATATTCTGTTTATAATGACTGCATAATATGAAAAAGTATTCTCTCATAAAGGTGTATCATTATTTATTTAACAATCCCCTATTTTCAGGCATTTGGTTGTTTACAAATCCTTTCCTATTGCAAATAATGAAAGAGCATATATCCTTTAGAGAAATGTTTTTAAACCCGCCTAATTAATTTGATAGGGCAAATTTCTGGAACAGAAACCCAGCTGTCTCTTATTAGGGATCTTATTGTCCTCACCTATAAATAGAAAGAATGAAGCCTCTAAGGAGGCAACAATGGTATCAATTAACAACAACAAAAATGTCCAGGGGTCTAGGGTCATGAGGGAAGTACAGTCCAATTGTGCTGAATCACCATTCCGTGTTGTATATGTGGCTGTTTCCCTCCACTTGGATACTGGCTAATCCAGTATGATTTATTTATAGAGCTTTTCTTTGATTTTCTAGATTAATGAAAAGTGTGCACGTTTTGCACGGTCATAAAGTAGTATTGTAACTTGCGTTACAGTTTTCATAACTGATTTTGTCTGCTTTTTATGATTCTATACTATTTCTGATAGTTAAGATTTTTCTTTGATGAAGCCAGAAGCAACTGACCCGACTGTTGCAGGTTCTGTGCTGTCCTGAATGTCTGTCAGCTGCTTCCTTTTTTGTTTGATGTAGTTTCATTTGTTTGTCTTAGCTTTTTGTTGCCCTTGCCTGAGGATACTGGTCCAAAAAAATATATTGCTAAGACCAATGTCAGAAAGCTTACTGCCTGTGTTTTCTTCTAGGAGTTTCATGGTTTCAGGTCTTACATGCAAGTCTTTAATCCATTTTGAGTTTATTTTTGTACATGGAGTAAGAAAGTGGTCCAGTTTCATTCTTTTGCATGTAACTGTCCAGTTCTCCCAACACCACTTGAAGAAACTGTCTTTTCCCCATTGCATATTCTTGCCTCCTTTGTTGTAGATTAATTGACCATACATGTGCAGGTTTACTTCTAGCCCACTAATCTATGAATCTGCTTTCGTGCCAGTACCATACTGTTTTGATTATTGTATCTTTGTAGTATAGTTTGAAATCAGAATGATGCTTCCAGCTTTGTTCTCGGGGTCTTTTCTGATTCCATACAAATTTTAGGATTCTTTGTTCTAGTTCTGTGAAAAATGCCATTGGTATTTTGATGGGGATTGCATTGAATCTATAGATTGCTTCAGATGGCATAGCCATTTTAACAATAGTAATTCTTCCATCTATGAGCACTGTGTATCTTTTCCATTTATTTGTCTCACCTTCGGTTTCTTTCTCAATGTCTTATACTTCTTAGAATACCAGTCTCCCACCTCCTTGGTTAAATTTATTCCCAGATATTTTATTCTTTTGATGCCATTATACATAGGATTGTTTCCATAATTTTTCTCTCTGATAGCTTGCTATTAACATGTAGAAATGTAGCCGATTTCTGTACATTAATTTTGTATTCTGCAACTTCACTGAATTCATTTATTAGTTCTAATAGCTTTTGGTGAAATCTTTAGGGTTTTCTATAAATGGTATCATATCATCTACAAATGGTGACAGTTTCTTTCTTTCTTTCTGATCTAGATGCCTTTTACTTATTTTTTGTGCCTAATTGTTGTGCTTAGGATTTTCAGACTACGTTGAATAAAAGTAGCAAAAGTGGGCATCCTTGTTTTCTTCCTGATCTTAGAGGAAAAGCTTTCAGCTTTTCACCATTCAGTATGAAGTCAGCTGTCGGTGTCATATATGGGCTTTATCATGTTGAGGTATGTTCCTTCTATGTCCACTTTGTTGAGAATTTTTATCATAAGCAGATGTTGAATTTTGTCAAATGCTTTCTCTGCACTGTTGAGGTGATGGTAGGATTTTTATCCTTCATTTTGTTAATGTTGTATGTACCTTGTTGGATTAATTGGCACATGCTGAGCCACCCCTGCATTCCTAAAATGAATCATACTTGACTGTGGTGTGTGATTCTTTTAATGTATTATTACATTCTGTTTGCTAATATTTTGTTGAGAATTTCAATTCTTATTCATCAGGGATATTGACTATAATTTTCTTTTTGTGGTGTCTGTGTCTGGTTTCAGTATCAGAATTCATAAAATGAATTTGGAAGTATTCCTTCCTCCACAGTTTTTTTCAGTAATTTGAGAAGGAGAGATACTATCTCTTTAAATGTTTGGTAGAGTTCACCTATGAAGCCATCTGGTCTTAGACTTTTGGTTTTTGGGAATTTTTTTAAAATATTGTATTATTTATTAGAGAGGAGAGAGAGCACGAGTGGGGGGAGGGGCAGAGGGACAAGCAGACTCCCCACTGAGTGGGGAGCCTGACGGTGGGCTCAATCCCAGGACCCCTAAGATCATCCTGAGCTGAATTCAGATGCTTAGCCAACTGAGCCATTCAGGTGCCCCTGTTTTTTAGGAATTTTTAAATTACTGATTCAATTTCATTACTTACAATTGGTCTGTTCAGATTTTCAATTCTCCGCGATTCTGTCTTGGAAGATTGTGTATTTCCAGAAATTTATCCACTTCTTGGAGGTTTTTCAGTTTGTTGGCTTATACTTTTTCATAGTAGTCTCATGATTTTTTGTATATCTGCGGTGTCAGTTGTCGCTTCCCCTCTTTCATTTCTGATTTTATTTATTTGATCCCTCTCTCTCTTTTTTTCTTGATGAGTCTGGCTAAAGGTTTATTGATTTTGTTTGTCTTTTTGAAGAACCAGCTTTTAGTTTCATTGATTTTTTTTCAATTTTTTTACATCTCTATTTTATTTATTCCCACTCTGATCTTCCTTCTACTGAATTTGAGGTTTGTTTTTTTCTACTTCCTTTAGGTGTAAGGTTGGATTGTTTAATTGAGATTTTTCTTGTTTCTTGAGACAGGCTTCTGTTTTTCTGAGAACTGCTTTTGCTGTATCCCATATATTTTGGGAAGTTGTATTTCCATTTCATTTATCTCAAGGTGTTTTTTAATTTTCCCTTTGATTTCTTCATTGATCCATTGGTTGCTTAGTAGCATATTGTTTTGTCTCTAAGTGTTTGTGGTCTTTCCAGTTTTCTTCGTGTAATTGATTTCTAGTTTCATACCATTCTGGTCACAAAAAATGCTTGATATGATTTCAGTCTTCTAGAATTTATTGAGGCTTGTTTTGTGGCTTAGCATGTGATCTATCCTGGAGAATGTTCCATGTACGGTGGAGATGAAAGTGTATTCTGCAGTTTGGGGATAAAATAGTCCATATGTGAGTCCATCTGGTCTAATTTGTTGTTTAAGGCCAATGTTTCCTCATTGATTTTCTGCCTTGGTGACCTACACATTCATGTAACTGGGGTATTAAAGTCGTCTAATATTATTGTATTACTGTGAACGTCTTCCTTTATTTCCATTAATATTTCCTTTATATATTTAGAGGCTCCTATTTTGGTACACCCAAATAAATATTTATGAATGGTGTAGCCTCTTCTCGTATTAAATGGTGATCCTTATGTAATGCCCTTCTTTGTCTTTTGTTACAGTCTTTGTTTTAAATTCTGTTTAGTCTTGGAGCACGTGGGTGGCTCAGATGGTTAAGCATCTGCCTTCAGCTCAGGTTGTGATCCCAGGGTCCTGGATCAAGCCCCACAATAGGCTCCTTGCTCAGTGGAGAGTCCGCTTCTCCCTCTTCCTCTGCCTGCCACTCTACCTGCTTGTGCTCTCTCTCTGTCAAATAAATAAATAAAATCTTTTTAAAAAATAAACTCTATTTAGTCTGATATGAGTATTGCTGTTTCAGCTTTCTCTTCATTTTTATTTGCATGAATATCTTTTGCCATCCCTTCACTTTTCGTCTCTGTATATCTTTAGTTTGCAAGTGAGTCTCTTATAGGTAGCATATGAGTGGGTCTTGCTGGGGTTTTTTGTTTGTTTCTTTTACCCATTGACCCAATTTTGATTGGAGCATTTAGTCCATTTACATTTAAAGTAATTAGTGATAGGTATATATTTATTGCCATTTTGTTCATTGTTTTCTGGGGTAGATTTCATTCCTTCCTTTTCTTGCTCTGTTCCCTTATGATTTGATAACTTTCATTAGCTTTATTTTTGGGCTCCTTTCTCTTTATTTTTTGTGTATCTATTGTAGGTTTTTGTTTGTGGTTTCCATGAAGTTCATATATATTGACCTTTATTGTCATATATAAGTAGCAGTGTATTTTAAACTGGTAATTGCTTAAGTTTGTAAGGTAATTGCTGTAAGTTGTAAGGTGATATTAATGGTGATGAACTCCTTTATTTTATCCTTATCTGGGAAACTATATCTCTGTCCTTAAATTCTGGGTGATAATCTTGACAAACCATGGTTTCAGTTGTCAATTTTTCCCCTTTTTCAGCACTTCAAATATATCTTGCCACTTCCTTCTGGCCCGCAAAATTTCTGCTGAAAATCAATTGATATACTTATGGAGTTTCCCTTGAATGTCACTATTTTTCTCTTGCTGCATTTAAGAGTCTCTCTTTAACTTTTGCTATGCTAATTATAATTTGTCTTGGCGTGGATCTCTTTGGTTTCATCTTATGTGGGATTCTCTATTCTTCCTGAGCCTGGATGTCTGTTTCCCTCCCCAGGAGAGGGAAGTTTTCAGCCATTATTTCTTCAAATAAGTTTCTCTCTTCTCCTTTTGGGACCTCTATAATATGAAAGTTAGTATGCCTGATGTTCTCTTGAAGGTCCCTTAAACTTAACTTTTCTTTTCTTTTTTAAGTTCTAATGAGGTGATTTCCGCTATTCTGCCTTCCAGGTCACTAATTCATTTTTCCGTATCATCTAATCTGCTGTTGATTCCCTCTAGTGTATTTGTCACCTCAGTTATTACATTCTTCAGTTCTGATTAGTTCTTTCTTATATTTTCTAATTCTTTGTTGAAGTTCTCACTATGTTTCTTCCCATTCTTCTCTCAAGTTTGATAAATGTCTTTATGACCATTACTTTGAACTCTTTTTCAAGTAAATTACTTACCTCTGATTCACTAGTGTTTTTTTGTGGTTTTACTTCTTTCCTTTGGAGCAAGTGTCTCTGTCTCTTCATTTTGTCTTACCTTCTGTTTGTTTCTATCAGTTAGGGAGAGTCACTATCTCTCCCAGTTTTAAAGAAGTGGTGTTGTGTAGGTGCATCCCCTTTGTAGACTGCATGTGCCTGGTGGCTTTGGCAGGCCAGCTGGAGCAGGAGCAGTCCAGGGGTTCACAGGGCATGCTCCAACAAAACTATTCTGGTGGGGTGGGTAGAGTTGGAGTGAGCACAAACTGAAGAGTCCCAGGACATGCCATACTGGGAGCTAGTGAAGACCAGGAGGTCCTGGGTCACACTGTACCAAGGATTCCCCAGCAAGACAGCTGGAGCGGGCATGAGCAGGGGTGACCTGGTGTGTCAAACAGGTAGCCAGGGCTACCCTGGTGGGATGGATGGAGCAGAGCAGGTGTGAACCAGGAGGTCCCTGGACATACCATGCCAAGGCTGCCTTGGTGGGATAGCTCAAGCTGGAACAAGTATGAACTAGTGGGGTCCAAGGGCATGCTGCATGGTGTTGCCCAAGTAGGATGGCTGGAGCTGGAACAAACATGAACCTGGCTTCCCAAGGCATGCCATGCTGGAGCCTTTTTGGAAGGACTGTAGAGTTAGTGTAAGCCAGAGGCCTGGGACACAATGGGCAGCACTATCAGTTTGGCTGGAGTGCCTCAATCCTGTTCCCACCTGCACTATTAAGAAAGAGGAACATTAAAAATGGCACTTGTTGTCACCCCCAACCCTGTAGAGAATTCCAGCCATTTCTATCCATTGGCAGATTCTCTACAGTTAGTAAATGGATTTCCCTCACTTTAGTTTAGTTGCTGGGGTTTTTAGCAAAAACTGGGGTTTTTGCTGCCCCAGGTGGATGAGTCTGCCCATGGGCCCTGCGATGATAATCCTCCCTACTGCATGTCCCCATGTTAGGGATGAGGTTTCCATCATTATCATGTCTCTGTCTCTCCTACTCTTCTCTGGCTAGTCCTTCTGCTGTTTGCCATGAAGAAACTCAATCAGCCCTCAGTTCTTCTTCAGGAATAATTACTCTATATGTAGGTATAGATTGTGTGTGTCCATGGGAGGAGGTGAATTCAGGGTCTTCCTACACAGCCATCTTGGGCCACCCTCTCCACAAAGTGGATTCTTAACAAATGTCACAGCAATATCATCCCTTACTCCCATGCTGTTTACTCTGAACAGAACTTTTCAATTACTAACTTTTTTATCCTTAACATTTTTACAACCTCATTTTGTGTGAGTTATATATATATATATATACATATATATATATATTATATATTATGATATATGCATTCTTTAGTGACATGACCTTTCTAGCTTTGGTACGTAGACTTTTAAAATCCGAGCTTAATTTCCACAATAAATGGTTTTAAATAAATGAATTAATGCCTGACAAATTTGATAAAGTGGGCAGGGACTATAGCAGATACCTGCATGGTTGTTTCATTCATCAACTTTTGATACAATTAACCAGAGCAGAGGCTGGAAGTATTGAGAGAGAGAGTTCCTTTCTACTTGATAAATATCAAGTAGGTCACTCCCATTCTGGGACAAAATTCTGACGTTCTGATGTACTTTTCCCAATCCTATCTGCTAAATACAGCTAAAATCCTTAGATATTATATGTAAAACAAACATAACACTCTAAGATAGAGAGAAGGCAAATCAATTAGGGCATTAAGGCCCAAGGAATGCATGGCAGTTGGTTCACTGGGTTTGCACTGGGTTTGCATTTTTCCTCATATGGCTCAGATGGATGCTGGGAAAGCCAACAACCTGGAAATGAGAACAGGCACAGATTTTTTTTATATATATATATGATTATTTTCTTATATAGTATATAAATTTTATATACAATATTATATATATTTTATTATATATTATATTATATAAAATTATTTTAAAGCCCCAGGAAAGCCAACTTTCCCTAGTCAAAGAACCAGGAAGTGAATATTCTAGGAAGAAGAAAACTTTTAGACAATAACTGCTCTGTTCCAGCCAAACATCTCTGGCGGGGGTGGGGGGGAATGGCCGCATTTCCACCCTCATCAGGAAAAGCAAAGTTAGAAGCCTCAACTTCCTTCTCCTCTTGCGCAACTGTAAAGAAATACCCTTCTGCCCCCTTGCTGGTTTTGTGTTAGTGGATGCCTGCTAAAATAAGTGCTTTTTCTGAAATCCAACATCTTGTAATATGAAGGTGTTCAAGATACAATAGAACATCATTCCTCATATCAAGAACCTGGAAAAATCTCAACTTGAATGAGAAAAGACAATCAACAGATGCCTATAGTGGATGACATAAATATTAGAATTATCTGGACAAGGATTTTAAAGGATCCATTATAAAATGCTTCAGCGAGCATTTAAGAACACACTTGAAACAAATAAAAATATAGTCTCAACAAAGAAATAGAAGATAAGAAGAAGAACCAAATGTCAATTGTAAAACTGAAAAATACAGTAACTGAAATTTAAAAATCCAATGCATGAGCTCAAAAGTAAAATGAAGAGAACAGAAGAAAGAATCTGTGAACCTGAAGATAAAATAATAGACATTGCCAAAATGAATAACAGTGAAGCATAGACTAAAGAAAAAAAAAAAGGACAGAGCCTCAAGAGCCGGTGGAACTCTAACAAATCTAGCATTTGTATCATTAGAGGCCCAGAAAGAGAGAAGAAAGAGTAATAATGGCTCTAATTTTTCCAAGTTTTGCAAAAGACTTAAGCCTACGGATGGAAGAATCTGAGCAAACCCCAGACAGAATAAACCCAAATAAATTCATGCCAAGACACATCATAGTCAAGGTTCTGAAAACAAAAGTCAAGAAAGAAATCTTTTTTTTTTTTAAGATTTTATTTATGACAGAGATAGTGAGAGAGGGAAAACAAGCAGTGGGAGTGGGAGAGAGAGAAGCAGGCTCCCCACTGAGCAAGATGCCCAATGAAGGGCTCTATCCCGGGATCCTGGGATCATGACCTGAGCTGAAGGCAGACGTTTAACGACTGAGCCACCCAGGCACCCCAAAAAAGAAATCTTGAAAGCAGTGACAAATAAACACCTTACTTACGGGGTAAAATGACAAAAACAATTTGAATGACACAGAAGTTAGAAACCATGGAGGCCAGAAGAATGTAACACATCATTTTTTTTTTTAAGTGTTGAAAGAAAAAGAAACTGTCAACTTAAAATTCTATATGCGTTGAAAATTTCCTTTAGAAACAAAGAACAAAAGACATTCTGTAATTGTCAAGCATTGATGGCCAGCAGACCTACCCAAAAAGAATGACCGAAGGAAGTTCTTGAAACAGAAAGGAAATGATAAAAGAAAGAACCTCAATAAAATAAATGATATCAAGAAAGAAAGAAAGAACGAATGAATGAACGGTGGCAACAAAAGTAGGGTCATACAATAAATTTTTCTTCTTCGGGTTTCAAAATTGTATTTGGCAATTGAAACAAAATTTGAAATGTTGTTTGGTGTGATTCTCCAATGTGTATAGAAGAAATACCTAAGACAACGAAGGAGAAAAAGTTTCTGTACTTCACTCAAATTGGTAAAATGACAATACCAGTAGATTGTGATAAGTTATCTATAATGTAGCATCTGGGAAAACAATTAAAATTCTGTACAAAGAGATGAATTCAAAAATACTGAAGGTAAATCAAAATATAATTCTCTTTTTATTTATTATAATTCTGTTCTATTCTTGTGATTGCCAGAGGTGGGGGATGGGAGGGTGAAATAGATGAACTGTCTTTTGGTTTTTAAGTTTAAATAGTGAGTTTAAATATATATACATATATATACATACTCACATACATACAATATCTATAATATAATTATAGATATCTATAATTATATCTATCATTATTTATATATGATATCTATATATGATAGATTATATATAATGATAGATATAATTATAGATATCTATAATTCTAAAACATTTTAGAGATTGTCAAAAATAGGAGAAATTTATTATAGCTGAGTTTTAGCTAGACCCACTGAGGTGAAGATGGAGATTGATTGAGGCCAGACGCTAAAGATCTTCAAAAAGCCATGTTTAACAGAAGATTCGTTCCTATTGCGATAGGAGAGGAAACAAAACCATATATGCAGGACCAACAGTCCTATCAGTTTTGTGCTTTTGAAGACAATTTCAGCAACAGATAACCTCCTTGCACCATCTTTTATCATTTTCATTTCACATAATTTAGATCAATTAGTATCAACAAAGATGCTATCAAAAAAGGAACACTGTTGCCAGAGCACTAATCACACTTTGGAAATTGAGCATTTGGAAATCAATACAGAATGTTGAATGAGAAGATACTGTCATACCTTCTAAAATATCATCTGGCCATTATGAGTGGAATGGCCACAGGAATTGAGACCCCTGCTGGGCATCACAGCTGCCCACAGAGTGCCAACCCAGGCAGAGAGTCTGCCTCCAAGTTACTTGTGAGCTGAAAGCTTATGGACAACTTTGGGTATTTATCCAGGCCTCACAATACACTTGGCAGGCATGAGCACCTTTGACTGAGAGATCCAGGATTTGTCATTTAGGTTCCAAATCTTTTCTTTTACTGTCTGTATTCGGAATTCGCCCAGGCCAGATTCTGAAAGGAATGTGTCACTGAAGGCAAAAGAGGGAACACAGCAAGCAGATCGTTTAGAATAAACCCAAGACTCCCCCACAGGTGTATTTGGTCTTGACCTCTCACGAAACCAGCAAAACATTGCATGATGTCAAAATACAAAAAAGTAAATAAACCATCTAAGAGATGTTTTCTCTGAAAGGAAGAAGTGTTAAAATTGGAAGATCACAAGAGGTACTGAAGTCCCCTTAAATTCTTTATTGGAGGAGAGAGATTATAAACCTTCTAAAAGGTTAAATCCTTTGTTTCAAAAAACTCGTTAGCCCAGTGATAGATTTTCTGTATTGATTTTCCATTCAGCAGTCACATGCAAATGCCCGTTATGTCCCAGGCATGGTGCTAAGTTTGATGACAGAAAGACTTTTATTCCATTATCTCAATAGTGTTGTCACAACTGCAAACTCCATGCCACCGTGTTCCTGAAATAGCATAGGGTCCAAAAATTCTCCAAGACTGTGTTATCATCTCAACTAATCTGTGTTACCATATTAGGAAAAAGGTAATTTTTAACTAAGTGAATTTTTTTTTAATATCTTCGGCATGAAAACATGACAACAAGTTGGCACACTAATGTACTTAGTCTACAAAGAAATATATTGAGTTTAAAGTCTTCTTTCCAGAAGGTCTTTCTAATACATCTTTATTCATCTTCTTGATTTCCTTGACTCCCCAGAGCCCTCCTGGTTTAACCAGTCTCATCCTTTGGTTAGTACTAGTCTGTAGTGATGACCATACCCCGGCTTCCTCGCCTCTCCTGCCACCCTCCCCTCCCTGCTGCAGAGGCCCATGGCAGCAAAGCAAATGCCCACACTCATGGCAACAATATCCGCTATGCCGAGGCTGGAATGACTCAGTGTCCCCCAAAGATGAGCCTCAAGACGAGTTACCAGAGCAGCTTTCATAGAGGTTGGGATAATTATCTCGATCCCACAACTGGAGCTACAACAGTCTTACCTTGCTCCCATCCTTGACATGGATTGTTTCTGGTGACATATTCTCTGTCCAGACCATTGAAACACAAATATATTCAACCTTGCTCCCAGAAGCATGGTAAGCCTCACAGCCCTTATAACCAAGCCACAAAGAAAATCCTAAAATTCTTGACCATCTCAATTGTTTTAAAAACAAATAATGGTTATACCAGTAAATATGTCATTTTAAGTGAATTTCCTAATTTAAGGGAGGAAAACATGAAAGTATAAGGCCTTTCTGCCAATCTAATTCAGATCAGAGATTCTCTCTCCTTGGGCTAGTATGTCTCATTACTAGAGGACAGCAGTCATAAAAGGAAGGCAGCATGGTAACTGTTTAATGGACATTTTCACAGAAATTAAAGTGGCACTTTTCAAAAGACACTCAGTCACTTTGTGGTGCAAGCCCCAGGGGACTGCACACACATTGCTGTTTCTGCTGCACACACAATGCCCAGGTACACACGGCACCAGTATCACATGTCCTTTGTTGCTTGAATTAAAGCAAGTGGAAGGTACTGCTCAGTGATCAAAGCCTTTGACTATCATATAAAATCCATCAAAATACTCTTTATTCATCCTCATTTCCCTGTCTTTAGCAAATGTCATTACAGAGTATGGCAAGGAGACATCTGTTTCCTCCACCATGCATTGCTTTGAATTTTGGGGGCTTAGGGTTTGGGGTTATTTGCGGGGGGTGTTATTTGGTTGTTTGGAGTTTTTACACCCAGTGTTTTGGGGGTTTACTGACAAACTCTTATGGATCTCAGATGTTTGTATTTGGTCCGAATCTAATAGGTTTTTGTTTTGTTTTGTTTTGTTTTGTTTTGTTTTGTTTTGTTTTTTTAATCACCCCACTCTCTGAAGATAGTTTCTTGTCTTGTCATTCTTCTGGGAGAAGCAAGGCTCCAGTGAATATTAACCCCCCCTCCCTGTCCCCACACTGAGGATTTATGAGAATCTGTCCTTAGGCAAAACACTTGTCAAAGATTTAAGGCGTAGGTGAAAGGGTCGTTCACCTTGTCCAGGCTGCTTTGCACTTAAGGCCATAAACCCTGACAGGCTCCCCCCACCCCTGGCCTTCACTAACATCCAGTTCTGATGAAGCAGTAGTCACAGCAGGAAGTGGCAAGCAGATATTTGCTGACTCAACATTAAAAAGTGATCATTGCATTTTCTGGGTTCAGAATTTGACCTCAAAAGAACAGATTCATGCATGTTGCAACGCAATTAATAAAGGACTCTGAAGATGTTGAGTATTATGTGAGTCCCGAAACTTTCTTTTTGACTTGAACTAAGAGTTGGTGTATTCCATCTGAATTTTTGTGGTTAATTAATTACCATTAGAATGTGTCCATTTTCCCAGTTATCTTTGAGTATATAATGATTTCTGGCAAATTTTCAGCATGGATATGAATCTCAAGGGTTTGAACATGTGAAACATTTGAACATTTGAAATGCTGTTACTATAAGCCACTGTACTGGGGTTGAATTTTAAAGTCTGGAATATATAAAACTGTGTAAAGGATGGATCTTCAGTTATTTAACAAAGAGCTCAAAGGAAAGTTACTGTTTGTACAGCAAGCCAGCTCCTGCAAATACTCCAGCATTCAACTCCCTGGGCAGGAAGAGGTAGGAAGCAGGGCTGTAACTTTGATGATCCCACAGGCTCCAGAACCTTTCAGCAGGCCATGAAAGCACAGAGCAGAATGCTGTGCCCTTCCTCACAGCCCACTTCCTAAAATAAAGCAAACAGACATTTCCAGTCTTCACAAAATATTTCAAGCATTTTGGATTTCCTTGCCTTTTTGTAGCTGATCAGATTAGGGGTGCATTTGCAAAGCCGTTCCCAGAAACAGTCATTCTGAAATGACACCACCCTCCCTTCGAAAATGGCCAGCAAATAACAAATGCCTGACTACCAAGGGGTACCAGCTTTCATTCCCAATTTGATTTATATACACATTTTTTTTTCTTTTAGGATGCCTGTGACCTGATGACTATTCTTCAGGTTTCAGGTGATGGTTGACAGATGGGCAGACCCCTAGGCACCTCTTCTCTCCTTTGGTCGAATGACAGCTTGCTCCGTGGTGTTTTGTGTTTGCTCACTTGGCTTTCCTTCCCTTTCCTTCCCGGGGGGCCTTGCTGGCTGGCAGCGCCGTGGTCCAGCAGGCCAACTGCAGAGCCTCCGTGCCTTCCAGCAAGGGCAGCAGCAGCGGCAGCAGCAGCAGCGGCAGCAGCTCGTCCAGTGACTCAGAGAGCAGCTCTGGATCTGACTCGGAGACCGAGAGCAGTTCCAGTGAGAGTGAGGGCAGCAAGCCTCCCCACTACTCCAGCCCCGAGGTAAGAAGAGCCTCCCCCTCCCAGCCTAGCTTCTTAGCTCTCCAGGGTGAGCACAGTAAATCCCTGGAGTCTAGTTCTCACAACTGTCCCCTCCCCGACTCCCCACCTCCCCGAGCTCCAACGCAGGACTCCCAACGCACCCCTTGGCAGCCAGTTAAGGCTTGTTTGGACTCATCATTTTCACCACTCTGCCATCTCCTCACCATTCTCCTAGCAGAGCTCCCTTTGAAGTACAGAAACTTTGTCTTTCATTGTCCAAAAATCTCTGGGTTAACTTCCAGAAATTTCCAAGTATGCTGTACACATCATCGCCTGGAAATAACCTCTGGATCCGGTCTCCCTAAGGGTTAGTGGAGGCAATAACCAGACAGGGCAGTTCAGCCCCTGGGAAGTGTGGGCACCCATAAATCAGGGGAAAGGAGTTTTATGGATTAGACATGGTTAGAGTCCTACCTTTTTGCAGTTTGTCACGGATTAGAAGAACTAGGGCTATAAATATTAATAAAAGCTTGTTAACTGTGTTTTCCTTGTGAAAATATAAAAAGAAAAATTAGCATCAACCTACAAATAATAATGAAACCTTTTATAGCTATGATGAGTATCTATTTGGAAGATTTAGGTGCCTCATATAAAAGCATTATAAGGTACCAATAAAAACCATTGCTGTTTCTACTTTAAAGGGGAAAGGGGGAAATTAAATAGTAATTCAGCACAAGGAGGTTCATGGGAGAGAGTTGAAAATAAACTTCTCAAGTCCCTGGATCTGTGATTGCCAGACATTGATTGCTAAAGAGGGCATAAAATACAGTTGCTTCTTGGGTATATAAACATTTGACATTACCGTGGATCACAAGATTTACATGTTTGGCCTACAAGCCTTTGTACCACTTTGGGGCCAAAATTTCCAAATAGGTTCTGAAATAAAACTGAAGCCACTGGGGTACATGGGTGGCTCAGTTGGTTAAGCATCTGCCTTTGTCTGGGATCAAGCCCCACATCAGGCTCTCTGCTCATTGGAGAGCCTGCTTCTCCCTCTGCCTGCTGCTCCCCCAGCTTGTGCGCTTTCTCTCTCTGCCAAATAAATAAATAAAATCTTCAACTAAATAAATAAATAAAACCGAAGGCTCTTTTGCAAACCATGGCAGTGAGAGAGGAGCAGAACAACCTTAAGGGGCTATACAATCCAAGGTTTCAGCTTGATACTTGTGCCTCAGGACATCGTCACACCCTAAAGCAATTGTGTTTTTATCTGCAGTTCATAGACTGGCTCTTAAGTTCCCTCCGGTATTTCCCCTTCCAGTCCCCTACCAGGAGACTGAGGCTTTTTGCAGAAGTACTGAGAATTTCTCCACACTGTTCATTCCTTTGTCAGCACCTTTTTGCTCTGCACCGAGAGCTCTCCATTCATCCCCAAATCCGCCATCTCTATCTTTCTTCCATTTTCTCTCCTTTCCATGATGCTCACCTCCTCCGCCATCCCTCTATTTCTGTCTACCAATATAAGGGGAGGGTCCTTAGCAACATTAATCTGTAATGGAGATATAACGCTGACTTTCCCAGAAACTAAATTATTATTCCTTCTTTATAATTTCATTCATTCACTCATTTAGTATTCATTCAACAAATATTTACCAAACATCTGCCACAGACTTACTGCTTGGCCTTGGAATTCAGCAATTTTCTGACAGAAAAGGTCCCGTCTTCAAAGAACTGACATTCTAATGGGAAGAATTTGAAACAAAAAAATATAGGCGTTAAACAGGCTTCTTCAAAGCCAGCTTTATGCTATAATTTGTTGAGAAACTCCAGAATATTTAGTTATAAGAAATAACTGGGTACCAAAGATATCACAAGAGCCAAGCGGGCCGGTAGAGGTGCTTAAAAAGTATTAGTGTCCGTGAATAACCCTTCCCCTCCTCCAGTCTCTTTGTGACTTTGAAGGTTAAATTTATGAATGTTAAGTCTTATTTTCATGCTGAAATGTAAATCCTGGAGCTACTGGCTAAACCTAGTCCAAGAGAAGTACAGTTAAAAAATGCTTGAAGCACATTCTTTCTAAATGTCATTGAGATAATTACAAAGACTTGAACTCCTTGGTGATGAAAGGAAGCTCTTGTCTAGGGAGCTTCCAGCAGCTCTCAGAGGCCTTTCGCCAAGGAGAGGGAGTGCAATCTAGTAAAGCTGGCAGAGAAGTTTAAGTTGCCTGAAGCCACAGAGTTTCCAATTCTTGCTCCTCTAGGCAGAGGGAATGCAGAAGTGAAAGTGATGTATTAGCCATGCTACATGGTACTTCCTTCCACTGGAATGGAATGTATCAGTTGGAGTAAAAGTAAGGTTACTTTTAACACTTCTCCCAACATTAATACAGACATTCACACTTGAGAAATAAAATGTGTTTGAGGAATGAAAATTGCGAAGACAGGAAGTAGCATTATGTGGCTGACCCTCCCCAGTGTCTCTCTCTTCCTGGACTAGCTGACCCCAGTCATCTTTTTTTTTTTTTTTTTAATTTCTTTTCAGTGTTCCAGAATTGTTTATGCACCATACCCAGTGCTCCATGCAATACGTGCCCTCCATAATACCCACCACTAGGTCACCTCCCACCCAACCTCCCACCCCCCGCCCCTCCAAAACCCTCAGATTGTTTTTTCAGAGTCCACAGTCTCTCATGGTTCATCTCCCCCCCAATTCCCCTAACTCCCTTCTCCTTTCCATCTCCCCCGGTCATCTTAAGGAGAGCAGTGAGACTCGTTTTCCTGACCCCCACAAGACAATGGGACTCCGTGATATCCACACACTTCCATTCCACTACCCAGAAAGTTCATGCTGCTGCTTTGCAGCAAAATGATCCTGGCCCTTCCTTCCCTCCCAGTACCATCCTGCTGTGGCAGTAGAAGGAGGCGCTCATGATGTTCCAAGGCACCTGCATGCTCCCCTTCAGCGTGCCAGCACTGGAAACCCACTGGGCCCAGCTGAACTGGTCTTCATGGCTGTGGTTGTAGAAAGCCACCTCATTTTACATGAATCGCCATAGGTAATGTCCTATCTGCCACCAGCATGGAAGAGCCACCATAATCTGCTTCTGTCACTACAGATCCCCTCTCTATGGCCTGACATTTGCTTACTTATTCTCAGGCTAGTTTTCTTCACTGGAGTTTTGTCTTCTTTCCTGGCGTGGTGCATCCTTTCCTGTCAGAGCATTCCAGAGGGCAGCACCTTCCCCCTCAGCTAGCACACACACAAGAGCACACAGAGCTCCCTAGATCAGTGGTCCCCAAGTAACAGGTGCTGTGTGGGACAAAGAGAGCCTGGTCCCATGATTTTGAGGGGCATCAGGATAAAGTCAGTTTAATCCATCTCCTTAGGGAATCACCCAGCCCTTCCTATTGCTCATGTAAACTAAACTGTTCTCCATTGCAGCATTTCCCAAACTTACCTGACCATGGAAATTTTCTTCATGTAAAGTATGAGCCAAATGCACATTTTGGAATATGGGGCCCTAGACCGTTCTTGAAAATAAGCGTAAAAATGTGATGCAGGTCACTAACTGATTAAACAGGCTTCTCCTTAATTAGGCATCTGTGGGGTACATGGGTGTGGGTGCTGTGAAGGATGTGGACGAAGCAGGGACTCAAGTCCATGGTGGAGAGCTTGTGTGTGAATCAGAAGGAAGGGAAGATTAATCAGGGAGGAGAGTCAAGGCTGAAAATACAAAGCAGCCAGCAAGCAAATGGACAACACCAGGCGGAAACCCTGAGGAAGTCCACCACAGCCAGCAGCATGCCAGTGAAGGACAGCCCCAAGCCCTGAGTTTTCCCTCCTCTGCTGCCACTTAGCTCCTCACCATTTAAGCTTCCGTGGCCACAATTGCCTCAGCCCCAAAATGGCGGATAGTCCTGTCCTGCCTAATCTGTAAAGCTGTTCTGAGGAGTAAATGATAATAATTTGAGCAAAAGCCCGTTCTAAATTGTTCTTAGTAGCAGCAGAGTCTCCCTACCCTATTACAGACACTGCAAGCCATACAAAGAAACAGAGTCCTGGCCTCCCCGGAAAGAAATATTTGGCTTTGTTGAAGACCCAAGATGTATACATGTGAAATGAATATGAACGTCATAAGACTATGCAGTTTAAAAAAAAAAAAAATAGGCTATGCAGTTGAGGATAATAGAGGCCAGCAGGAATTGTTTGGAGAGTCAGTGGTGTTCTTCAAAATTAGATCTAATCTGTCATTTTAGGTTGAAGACCAACATTTCTCAAAGGAATGAGGCCCCCCTTTCATGAGGCTACATCAGTGAGAAATGGGAGATTAGGCAAAGCAGCAGGGTTGAGAATCTGATTTTTTTTTAATTGATTTTATTTGAGTGTAGGTGACACATGATGTTACATTAGTTTCAGTGTATGACATAGTGATTCAACAAGTTTAAGCATTCTGCTATGAGAATCTGGTCTTTAAACTTAGACAGATATGGTCTTAAACAGATACGGGTTTAGCCTTGGTAGTGCCTGGTAGCTCTGCAGTTTTGGACATGTCACTAAACTTCTCTGAGCCTCATCTACAAATTGGGAAAAATAGTATTTCTTATCTGTATTCATTAAATTAGATGATATCTGTAAAGTGGGGTGCACAGCCATGTGTTCAGCCATGAAAGATGACTGTAAGATGAAGGGTGCCCTTGAAAACCAGTCCAAGGCATTTGGATTTCCTTTGAGAGGCAATAGGAGGTCATTGTAGGTCCTTAAGAAAGGGAGTGTGATTTAGTGATGTGTTGAAAATGGTACTTTAGACTGATTCTTTTTACCTGTGAAGTGCAGAAAAAAATGACATGATCCTAAAGCATACCAGGCAATGGGCCCATACTAAATCTATTAAATTCTCCCCTTTACTGTCAATGCTCCCATCAGAGAGTTTTAGTGCAAATCTCCCTGTATGCAGCTGCATTTTTGGCTACAGGCATTTGTCTGTGTTCTCTCACCTAAGACCTGAACTGCAGAAGGCCCACGGTGGTGGGGGTGAGGGTGAACTAGTGTTAAACGTGGCGGCAGGGCCAGTGTGAGTGCCTGCTTTGCCATAAATGTTTGCACCCTCTCCCCAAATGTGTCCCCTCTCTACAAGAGGCCCCTTCAGCATCCATTCATACTGACCGTGTCCTATTACACTAGGGCAGCTGATACACACAAGTCACTGACGTGCCTGTGGTCATGTTGGGAGCTAAATGGGGCAGGGAGGAGACACCACCAGAAGCTATAAATTGTTTGCCACCAAATTCACTTTCAGCCACACTCAGCTAATCCCAGTGAGAGCTTCCCCCTGGCAGCAAAGCTATTTGTGTCCTGCTGTCCTGCTTTCTCTATTGCATGCATCTCCCATTACAGTATGGACTGGGTGTGCTCTTAGGATTCCTGGGTTCCCTTCCTCTGGAAAAGCCAAAATATAGCGAGGTCAGAATTTACATAGAACAACTTAGAGGTGCAAAATGATAACTTTTTGGTTTTTTTGCATCTTGCCCTGGTCCTTTTGGTACACAAAAACAAAGGAAAGACAAGTAGAAGGACAGACTCCCCATGAGGGGCCATAAGGGTTTCCCCTCCCATGCCTGTGTCCCTAGGGGGAATCCTCTCCATCCTCACTGCCTGCCCTGGGAGAAGGGCCCCAGATCCTTAAGCTGGCCTCCACTGAAATGTTGCTTGTCCTTCCTAGTCACTGAACACCTGGTGCTGGTGTTCTCTGAAGTGCAGTTGGCTTCATCTCTTTCGGGGGAAACAGCAGGCTGTCCATGATTCCTGCCACAGCTCTAGTGGTTGGTGCCCACACTCTGTGTCCTCTTCATCTTGGCTCCAGGCCCCTCTGGCCTATCAGAAGCTTCCCATGTCCAAAGCTATGTCTAGCCCCAGCCAGGGCCAAGACTGCCTGTTCCACTCCCCTCAGATCCTTACTGCAAGGGCTTATGCCACAGGTTCTCTTAATCTGGACCTCACTGTTGAAAAACAAATTCTGACACATAAAAGTAAGCTTTAGGAAATTATTACATTTTAAGAAAAGGGTTTTCAGGCTGAGTCATTAATCGGCTGCCTTCTGCTCAGGTCATGATCCCAGGGTCCTGGGATCAAGGCCCACATCAGGCTCCCTGCTCGGTGGGAAGCCTGCTTCTCCCTCTCCTGCTCCCCCTGCTTGTGTTCCCTCTCTTTGTGTGTCTCTCTCTGTCGAATAAATAAATTTTTTAAAAATCTTAAAAAAAAAAGGGGGGGGGTTTCTCCTACAAGGGAGCATGACTTGCTCTGGACTTTAACCAATCCAGATTAAATGCAAAGGTAAGCAATGTCTTCTTTGTTTTAAGCTAGAAAGTAGTCTCCTCAAACGATGGATGCCAGAAATTCAGAGGTGGGAGGCCATAGGGAAGGAAAAATCCATCACTTGAAATAGCCAAAGTATTTTCCCCATGTCACGCATGGTCACAAATAGGAAACACTCTGCCTAAAGCTTTACACTTACCAATATACTTCTTTTCTATTAATAATCACAGATGCTGGAAAAATGGACTTGTATTAGAAATCAACAGCATTTACTCTCTGTAAACTCATCAATTCTTAACCTTTTTCTGAGCCATAGATTCCCTAGAGACTTGTGGACCTCTCTCTGCGAAAAATGCATCTACACGGCATTCTGATTCAGGGCATTCCCTGGCTCTCTGGAACCAAACCATGGGGCAGAGTGTAAAACCTACAGTGTCCATGATTTGCTCTACGTTAACAAAACTGCATGCAGGAAAAGTTTCCATCGTCGTTTCCATTTCTGAAACATTTCCAGCAAAGTGGAATGGAAGCAGGTTGAGGATAGACTAACCAAGTCCAGCTACCAAAGCATACGCGGCACACAGAGCTCCTTTTGAAATCCTTCTCTGCCACTAAACATGCCATCCCCCCAAAATTATTGCTTCTGCTGTTAAATTACCATAACCTACTTGCCTTTACCACATTAATTATATATTAATTGCTTGTGATTATAGGTTCTACTTAGTCCCCTTTTTTAATCTCTTCTAAATTTTTCAGTCCTACAAAAAAAAAAAATGAATGTTTTAACACTCAGGGTCTTCATACTATTTCCCAGTTAACTTTCCTGGAATCCCATGTCTATGTACATATGAATAATTATAAAAAATATACATTGTGTAACAATCAAAAGTGCTGGAAATGGGTTCTAATGAAGCGCAGGAATATCCCCTTATTTTTTCCAAATAGGCTTCATGCTACTGCGCTGACATATAAGTGCCTTGGGACAGAAAACGGATGCCACCCCTGCCTCTTTGTGTCAGGCCAGTGGTCGCTACACACACTTTCTGCTTACATTTTCCTTTTGCTTGCAACCCATTGGTTTCCTGTTCGTACACCTAGGGGAGTAAGTGAAGATTAAAAACAGCCAAGCCTCTTTTAAGTGAGTCTAATAAAAGATGTTTTGTTTGTTGCCGGTTTTCTGCTTTTAGGCTGAACCAGCGTCTTCTAACAAGTGGCAGCTGGATAAATGGCTAAACAAAGTTAATCCCCACAAGCCGCCTATTCTGATCCAAAATGAAAGCCATGGGCCAGAGAGCAATCAATACTACACTCCAGCAAAAGAGGAAGTGCAGGACTGTGGGAAACTTCCCAACGTTTGCCAAACCAGCCTGAGAGAGAAGGACATCAAGAGCGCCTGCAAGGAGGAGCAGAGGCCAAGGACAGCGAACAAGGCCCCAGGGAGTAAAGGAGTGAAACAGAAGTCCCCTCCCGCAGCCGTGGCCGTGGCTGTGACTGCAGCTGCCCAGCCGCCCGCCGTGCCTGGCGCGCCTACCGAGAGCGTGCCCGCGCCCACCCGGAGGTCTGCGGGAAAGAAGCCCACCAGGCGCACCGAGAGGACCTCCACTGGCGACAGCACCAACTGCCACCGGCCTGAGGAGCCCGCAGCCGCAGACACGCTGGGGGCGAGCGTGGTGATCCCTCCAGAGCCCACCAAAACCAGACCCTGCGGCAACAGCAGAACGAGCCACCGCAAGGAGCTGCGTTCCTCGGTGACCTGTGAGAAGCGCCGCACGCGGGGGCTGAGCAGGATCGTCCCCAAATCCAAGGAGTTCATAGAAACAGAGTCGTCCTCTTCCTCCTCCTCCTCGGACTCGGACCTGGAGTCAGAGCAGGAGGAGTACCCTCTGTCCAAAGCGCAGGCCGTGGCCGCTGCTGCTGCCGCCTCCTCTGGGAATGACCAGAGGCTGAAGGAAGCAGCTGGCAGCATCAGCAGTGGTGGCGGCCCCCGGGCCCCTGTAGGCTCCATCAACGCCAGGACCACCAGTGACATTGCCAAGGAGCTGGAGGAGCAGTTCTACACACTGGTCCCTTTCGGGCGCAATGAACTTCTCTCCCCCTTAAAGGATAGTGATGAAGTCAGGTCTCTCTGGGTCAAAATTGACCTGACCCTCCTGTCCAGAATCCCAGAACACCTGCCCCAGGAGCCTGGGGTATTGAATGCCCCTGCAGCCAAGGATGCTGAGAGCACACAGGCAAGCCATCCATCCGACACTCCAGCCGAAAAGGCTTTGCCAAAATCCAAGAGGAAACGCAAGGTAGGCCTGGGGCTGAGGGCCTGGCAAGGGGAAGTGGGCTTTCCCTTAAGTTTTGGGGAAGTGTTGAAGCCCACAGGGAACACCGGTCTGCAGTGGACAGGCAGTAAGTTTTATGTGTGTCCTTACTCAACATCATTCCTCGAGTACTTCCTGTATGCCACATGCTTAAGTACCTGACATTGATTAACTCCGCTGAATCCTTAGAGCTGCCTGATGGGAGAAGCACCATTCATAGTCCCATTTTGTCATTATAGATAATTCAGCCCTGTCCAACCACATGGTAAAGCAGGCATATGGGAAATCCTTACCAAGAGTGTGCAGAGGTGAGCTGGATCCTGGGGCCAGTAGAAAGCTAAATATAAGGTGCCCCTCACTCTTTGCTGGAAGGGACAGGGTGACAGTGATCAATCACAGACCTAAAGCCAATAGCCTGACAGAGTGTAAGGCTATGACTGGGGTGAAGCAGGAAACAGGAGTCTCGGCCACCAGGCCAGAGGTGGACAGGCCAAGGGAGGGGAGCACTAGCCTGCAGCGTCCAAACCAGCAGCTGCTGCTCCCAGTACCCTCGACCAAGGAGAAACTCTGTTTTGGAGAGGGACTGGGAGCAAGGCCCTGAGGAGGACGAGCATGGAGCAGTCAGAGAGCCAGGGATGACATGGCACTAAAAAGGTCAACAGGGTGCACCAGGAAGGCAGGAAGTAAGAAAGGAGGCTCGAGTGCTGGGGCGGGAGCTCTCCATCTGGAAGCAGCCCCCACTATTTGCCATGTTTGCAGATTTTTGAGGGCAGAAATAACTTACTCATAAATTAAAGCCGATTTTGAGGAGTTTGGTCCCCTCCCATTACTGTTACCTTCAGAAGTAACTCGGGCTACAGCAAAAAACACACAGGTGACAAACCATAGATCTCACTATCATGGATAGTTCCAAATTGAGGACAAAATCATTCACAATAGTTAACATACCTATGATGTCCCCCTGAGGGATGCTACTCTAGGCACTTTGAACCTATTAAAGCATTCAGTCCTTACAACTTAATAGGCAAAGGTTTTTGTAATACATTTTACATATGAGGAAACTGAAGCTCAGAGATCCTGTAGCATCATGCCCCAGGTTCCCACAGGTGATAAGGGGCAGAGTCAGGAAGGAACCCGGAACATCTGGCTCTGGGCTCTCCCAATAAAACATTAGTCTGAGGGCTGTGTAGTACTTTCCCCACCAGCCCCTGGCCAGAAGGGCTCTATGTTTGGAATTTAATGCTTGAGGTTGCAATCTTGAAATTCATTTTATCCCTGATTTTGTGTTTTTATTTTTTAATTTTTTTAAAGATTTTATTTATTTGACAGAAAGAGAGATCACAAGAAGGCAGAGAGAGAGGGGGAAGCTGGCTCCCCGCTGAGCAGAGAGTCCAGATATAGGGGCTCTATCCCAGGACCCTGAGATCATGACCTGAGCCAAAGGCAGGTGCTTAACCCACTGAGCCACCCAGGTGCCCCTGATTTTGTGTTTTTAAGTGAAGTGCAATGGACGGGATGATAGGACCCAGGGTCGGGGGGAACGGTGTGGAGCTCTAACTCGCGTGTGGTCCCCCATCCTGCCTATTTCCACAGCACAGCTTCTGCCAGCCTTTTGGCCCCTTGGCACTCCAAAGTTTGTCAAAAGGCTTACAGGAAAAGTTTCCATCATCACTCCTATACTGAAACACTTCTGGCAACACAGTGTAAAAGCAGGCCCTATGCCGCCCCCTAGTCCCCATCTCCTTCCAGGGACCTGTGCTTCTCCTCTAAGCCCCCAGGGGCCAAGGTCAAGATAAGCATCTCACCCAGCCCTCATCCAGCATGTGAGAAGTCTCAGAGCAGGGGACTACAATCTCCCAGGGGTTGCGGGTTGGCTTTGGGTTGAGGAGTTGGCCATGGAAAGAGGAAATGTGGACTTCCCTAGCCCTATACACCTGACAGGCACGGGGAAACCACTGCTGGGCCTGTGCATGCGTATAGTCACGGGACTGGCCTGGGCCCTTCAGTCTGCCTCTGCCCACTACATATCCCCATGCCTGAAGGAACACGATATGAAATGGTAATTAAAACATCACCATGACAGGGACGCCTGGGTGGCTCAGTTGGTTGGACAACTGCCTTCAGCTCAGGTCATGATCCCGGAGTCCCGGGATCGAATCCCACATCGGGCTCCCAGCTCCATGGGGAGTCTGCTTCTCCCTCTGACCTTCTCCTCGCTCATGCTCTCTCTCACTGTCTCGCTCTCAAATAAATAAATAAAATCTTTAAAAAAAAAAAAAATCACCATGACAGATCAAGAGAGAGACTTTGACAGACAGGAAAATGTTTTCTACTTTAGTACTTTATAACATTACTCTTTTCCTGCTTTTTTCTTCAATTTATCTTTTGAGGCATAATTGACATAACATTATATTAGTTTCAGGTTTACAACGTAACAATTCAGTTTTTGTATGTATTGCAAAATTATCTCCGCAATAAATACAGTTACTATTCATCATTATACAGTTAGAATGTTTTTTTTTTCTCATGAAAACATTCAAGATCCACTCTCCTAGCTACCCTCAAATATGCAGTAAAGGATTATTAACTACAGTCACCATGCTCTGCATTACATCTCTATGACTTATTCATTTGATAACTGGAAATTTGTATATTTTGACCCCCTTCATCCACTTTGCCCTCCCCTCACCCTCCCCTCAAGCAACCACCAGTCTATTCTCTATATACCAGCTTGGGCTTTTTTCTTTATTTGGGCTTTGTTTTTAGATTCTATATTTGAGTGAGATCATACAGTATTATTTTCTGTCTGACTTATCTCACTTAATAAAATGCCCTCAAGTTCCATCCACGCTGTTGCAAATGGCAGGGTTTCATTTTTTATGACTAAATAATATTCCAACACACACACACACACACACACACACACACACACAGACACACACCTTACATCCTCTTTATCCATTCATGCATTGACAGACATTTAGATTGTTTCCATGTCTTGGCTGTTGTAACAAATGCTACAATGAACATGGGGTTGCATAATACCTCTTTGAGTTGTTGTTTTCCTTTTCTTCAGATAAATATACAAAGTGGAATTGCTGGATCATCTGATAATTACAGTTTTAATTTGGGGGGGAACCTCCATACTGTTTTCCAGAGCAGCTGCACCAGTTTACATTCCCACCATCAGTGCACAAGGGATCCCTTTCTCCACATCCTCACCAACACTTGCCATTTCTTGTGTTTGTTATTTTAGCAGTTCTAACAGGTGTGAAGTGATCTTATTGTGGTTTTGATTTGCATTTGCTTGATGATTAGTGATGTTGAGCATCTTTTCATGTATCTGTTGGCCATTAGCATGGTGTCTAAACATCTGTTCAGATTCTCTGCCCTTTGTTTAATTGGGTTGTGTTTTTGCTATTGAGTTGTGGGAGTTCTTTATATATTTTGGATATTAACCCCTTATCAGATATATATTTGCAAATATCATCTCCCATTCAGTAGGTTGCCTTTTCATTTTGTTGGTGGTTTTCTTTGCTGTGCAGAAGCTTTTCAGTTTGATATAGTCCTACTTATCTATTTTTCCTCTTGTCTTTGGTTTTGGTGTCAAATTCAAAAAAGTATCACTAAGACCTATATCAAGGATCTTTTCCGGTTTTTTGATCAAGAAGCTCAGTGTTTTCACTTTGCACTGAACCCTGCAAATTATGTAGTCAGCCCTGGCCTCCTAGAGAACCTTAATCAGGTGACCTTACCTTCTCTGTACTTCAGTTTCTTCATTTGTGAAATGGTGACATCTTTGCAGAGGTGTTGTCAGGTTCGGACCATATAATTCAGTAATATGGGCTACTTCTTTATCCCTCTTCTCTCCTGTTTCCCTCTAGATAAACTGCCCCCCTCATTATTTGTGGGATTGATGGGTAAATGGATAGACTAGTGGAAAGAAAGAGAAAAAATAGTTTTTTAAGAAATATGCATAGCTAGAAATTGATAAACATAGATTGGAAATACATATAGCATACATAAATAGATGTGCAGAAAGGCATATATATATATATTCCATAATATCCTATATTTAAATAATTTTATTATGGCATTTCTAAAAATTTTTAACTTATGAAACTTCATTTACACCAAGCCTGACGCCTAGCCCTCCTCCTAAAATCTAGTGAGTCATCATTAAATACAGACACAGAGAAGTGAAAGAACATTTTCATAACAATCTTCACTCAGTTTCTGGGGTGTTAATACCCAGCTCTGGGACGCCATAGACCTGGCTGCCAAAGGTTCAGAGTCTAGCCCTGGTAGGAACCCAGAGCAGAAGACTAGGGATTCAGAGCTTTGGTTTGGGGTCTCTTGGGGTCAGCTTCAGTGTAAGCATCTGGGATCCTGTGACAGAGGCTGTATGACAATCCCAGCTAGAGAGAGAAGGTCAAAGTCTTTCTATCTTTGAAGCCAGCACTTGCATCCTGGAAAACACTGCTGAAAGCCCTGAATATACTGTCACTGTGGCCGCTTTCTCACCAAAAATGGAACTTTGTTGAGTGTTTACATTGTACCCTAATACACGGATAAAAGTTAAACACAGGGCGCCTGGGTGGCTCAATGGGTTAAGCCTCTGCCTTCGGCTCAGGTCATGGTCTCAGGGTCCTGGGATTGAGTCCCACGTCGGGCTCTCTGCTCAGCGGGGAGCCTGCTTCCCCCTCTCTCTCTCTGCCTGCCTCTCTGCCTACTTGTGATCTCTCTCTCTGTCAAATAAATAAATAAAATCTTTTAAAAAAAGTTAAACCCAATCATGGAAATAAGAATTCCATTGAAATACTATTTTTTTTAAAGATTTTATTTATTTATTTGACAGAGATCGCAAAGTAGGCAGAGAGGCAGGCAGAGAGAGAGAGAGGAGGAGGAAGCAGTCTCCCTGCTGAGCAGAGAGCCCGATGCGGGGCTCGATCCCAGGACCCTGGGATCATGACCTGAGCTGAAGGCAGAGGCTTCAACCCACTGAGCCACCCAGGCGCCCCTGAAATACTATTTTTTAAATGTAAATTCAATTAACTAACTTATAGTATATCATTAGTTTCAGATGTAGTGTTCAGTAATTTATCAGTTGTGTATAACACCCAGTGCTCATCACATTCCGTGCCCTCCTTAATGCCCATCACCCAGTTATTCCATCTCCCCCCACCACCTCCCCTCCAGCAATCGTCAGTTTATTTCCTAGAGTTAAGAGTCTCTCATGGTTTTTCTCCCTCTCTGATGACTTCCCATTCTATTTTCCCTCCCTTCCCCTACAGTCTTCTTCCGTGTTTCTTATAATCCACATATGAGTGAAACCATATGATAATTGTCTTTCTCTGATTGACTTATTTTGCCCAGCATAATACTATTTTATAACAAAAGTTACATTAAGAATTCTAAGCTGTCATGGGGTAGAAATTGTTAGCTAGAATTAAGACACCAAGAGGTAACAACATTTGCTTGAAATTCATAAAAGCCATATATTTCAAAAAAAATGTCTAGGCTTGTCATTGTCCTTATGGCATTAAGCCCAGGTTATGGTAATTATAATTTATTCAGATACCAAGAAATGCTAAAATGAGAGACACTGGAGGTACGTGTGAATTCAGAAGAGGTCGTCTTTGGAGAGCTAAGTCAGATATATTGATGACAGACCAGTTTTCATCATTCACAGTGTTCCCTCTCTAATGTTGATCATGGTGTCATGCTTTTCCTCTCAATAAAATGTCAATAGTAAAACTGACAGATTTCATTCTTGTTGGTTGAGGAGCTGACCAGGAACCTAGAACAGGGATAGGAACGGTGCAACCACATTCCTGTTGGGATACTCTCTGGAGAAGCCGAGTAAGCTGGTCTCCTGGGAGCCCTTGCTCTGCAGAACGTTGTGGTGGGAGCTCATTATGATCCCTTGAAATCCAGAGCTGATTAGTTTTTGCTTATTTCCGTGCAGTGTGACAATGAAGACGACTACAGGGAGGTCAAGAAGGCCCAGGGAGAAAAAGAGAGCTCTTCACGACTGACTGCCTCTGCCAATAATACTTTACCTGCAAACCACTGCAGCATGAATATCAACAGGTATGCATGTTCCACTGAAGGTACAGGTAAGCCCAAAGGATCTCTGGGTCCAAAAGGCAGGTGCCATATTAGAGGAGAGTCAGATCTTTTAATGACTGCTCTGATCTGGGTCTTCAGACTTGTTTCCCTTGATTTAACTAACCTGAGGCTAACAATTAAGCCTGGATGTGTGTTCCTGTCACAACCCCAGAGCCACTGTCAGGACTCCTTTTTAACAAAAGACCGGTTACTAGTTATACTCATTCTGTGCTCTCAAAGACACACCTTCCCTCTGAAAACTCAGTAACTTAATTTTCAAACCATTATTTTAATAGCCACTAAACCCATAAGAACACTAAGCTTATTAACATGAATGAAAAAATATAAACTGAGTTTAATCTCTTGGATATAAACTAAAATCATGGCATTAGACAGGATCTGTGTGTGTCTCCAAGGTTAAATGGCACCAAGTCACTCCTCTAAAGGGGTTCCAGATGGACCCACATTGCACCAAATTCCCTCTCTGACAAATGGCTTTCTAGCAAGGCAAGGTCCCCAGTATTTATTAGAAGTGAGTAGCTTATCATCAGTCATAGACGCTCTTTCCATTTAGAAATACCACAGCTCAGAAACCACTTTTCCTCTGCTAAGATAGTCCTCACTCTCCCTGACTGTGTACATAGAATTTTTAAGGGGAGATTAATGTTTCAGCACAACACATAAAAATGTAAACTGAAAGGTTAGGAGAAGATGTAGAGCAGTACTAAACCTCCAAGAGGAAATTGGAGAGTGAGGGCACACAAGCACAGGCCCACTGCAGTGTGAGAGTCACCTTGGGAAGGAAGACGAGGGCTCTCGAAGGTCTGAGCAAGAGGGAGAGTACGCGTGTAAGCTGGCCTGGCCTAGCCCACAGTGCTCTGTGCTTAGTGGGTGGCACTGTGCCTAGTGGGTGCCCAGAATCCTGGGGAAATGTGAATAGGAGAAATGTGGCTCCAAAACGTCTTTTAAATATGTGATATAGTTGTAAACGTGCTTCTTTGTTAATGCACTGAAAACCTTTCTAGCAGATCCTAGTAACTGCCATAATATCTAAGTAGCGGCAAAGACAGATATAAGCAATATTTCAAGATGTCTGTAACCGCTGTGACATGACATGAGAATATCTGTGGTTTCCTGCTGATGACACAATCACAGGCATTGTTAGCACCACTCCCGCTAAACCACTACTCTGAAAATGTTCCATTTCAGTGAAAAGTTGTAACTTTTTCCCATCCACATTCACAGACCCCAGGATAAAAGCTCTTGTTCTAGAGCCTTTGTCTGGCAGAGCCTCTAGCTCAGATAGTTTTATTCATGTTACATAATTACCCGTGCATATAAAAGTGCTTCAGGTTCTTTCTAAGAAAGGTGATCTGTGCACCTCAGGAATGTATATAAGGGGATCAGCTATCCCAAAGATGAGATCCAAATAAAGTTGGTTTGGTCAACTTGAGTATGTAAACTTAGAATGATGGAGAAGAAATAATCCTATGTCCATGATAATGTTTAGTGTAATAATGTGGTTTTCTGTGAACATTTCAAACCACATAATACGTAAAATAATATTTAGAAATATGACTTTCTTTACTTACTTGCCAAGACACAATTATGTATAAACTGTTCACATCTACAACATCAGTGTTTTCATCATCCCTAAACCACTTTTGATTTGCCCAAGGGAGTTTTCCAGAACACATCTCACTTCTGGGTTGTTAGACACACAGTACTTTTTTTTTTTTTTTTTTTTTTAAGATTTTATTGTCAGAGAGAGAGACAGAGAATAAGCAGAAGGAGCGGCAGGAAGAGCAGGCAGAGGGAGAAGCAGGCTCCTGGTGAACAAGGAACCTGATGTGGGACTCGATCCCAGGACCCTGGGATCATGACCTGAGCCAAAGGCAGACACTTAAGCAACTGAGCCACCCAGGCATCCCCACACAGTACTTTTTGAACCAGAAATGTATCACCAGAAACTCTGTCCCTACCCAGATCTATTTGCATAACACAAAGAACCTTGTTATTTTAACATTAAAAACTTTGGCTTTATTATCTGTTCTAGAGGCCTGTGTTTGTAATTTCTACACTGTGACCACCAACTAAGGAAATTGCTTTTTGAAGTGACTTTAATGGCTTGTTTGCAGTGATAGCCAACACATGCAATTAAGAAGTAATAATTGCAAGACTAGAGACTAAGTCTTTGTTAAATGGATTTACCCTTTTTTAACTATCTATGTCAAGTGACTTCTCTGAGCATCCCAAATTAGCAGTGTTTGAGTTTATTTCAGGTTAATGTGTCTATCCTCATTTTTTTTTTTTCAGGGTAAAGTAATGGAGACAAGCCCATCAATATTAACATACATAGCAAAGATTCAAATATAGGTGACTCTTTCTTTGATGGTTAATTTTGGGGGAGAGTTATATTCAGGGATAGACAATAGTTTTATTCATTTGTTTGTGGGCTTTTTTGGTTTTAATTGAAGTATAGTTGACATACAATATTTTGTTAGTTTCAGATATACAATGTAGTGATTCAACATCTGTATACATTGTGAAGTGCTCGTCATGATAAGCATGGTCACCATCTGTCACCATCCAAAATTATTATTGTATTATTGACTTTTTATCCCCACAGCTTATTTATTTTATAACTGGAAGTTTGTACTCCTTAATCCTCTTCCCCCCACCCCCTCCTTCTGTCCAGCAACCACAAGTTTGTTCTCTGTATTTATGAGTCTGTTTCAGTTTTTTGTTTGTTCATTTGTTTTGTTTTTTAGATTGTACATAAAAGTGAAATTATATAGCAGTTGTCCTCCTCTGGCATAAACAATTAATTTTGGATGTGAAATAAGGAACTAGAAATCAGAAAATGTAACTTTTTTCCTAGAAGGGGTGAGGGGCAGAGGAAGAGAAAGAGAATCTTAAGCAGGCTCCACACCCAGTGCAGAGCCCAGTGCGGGGCTTCATCTCACAACCCCTGAGATCATGATCTGAGCTGAAATCAAGAAGTGGAAGCTTAACCAACTGAAGCACCCGGGCACCCCCGGCAAATGTAACTTTTAATGACAGTTTTCTGTTCTGTGTTTATTCTGATGAATGTTTGGTTAGCCCAGAAACCTAACAACTGAAAGTTGGCCTCACACTTTGCAGATTATTCTGTGATTCTGTTATTCTTCATATAATAATTAGTACAAGTTCAGATGTTATCAAAAGTCCTTTTACAGGTGGAGAACTCATATATCTTGTGATTGACTTTCCCATTACTTGCTACTTCGGCATGTTAGAAAAATAGTAAGTTGTTAAGTGTTTTGAGATCCTCAGATGAAAAACCCAGAAAAATGAAAGTCTTACTAGTGTTAGTCATTTAGCTCTAGAATTATTATTCATCCTAATAAGATGAGTAAGGAAACAATGAGTAAAATTTACTTATTGTTTTTTATGGTCCTAAGGCCATAAAATTACTTCCTGGTATAATAATTCCCAATAAACGCCTTCCTACCAGTAGATTTTAAATGGGAGGTTTGGGTCATATATAAAACATTTACCTTTCCCTGTGCTGACTGTGTGACATTCCATTACTGTGATTTCCTTTTTCAGCTTGGCAATACCAATAAATAAAAATGAAAAAATGCTCCGGTCACCCATCTCACCCCTCTCTGATGCATCTAAACACAAATATTCCAGCGAGGACTTAACTTCTTCCAGCAGATCAAATGGCAGTGGCTTGTTCACTTCTGCCTCCTCCAACAAAAAGCATAAGGCTGAGAACCAGCTGCAGTCTCACGCCGGAGACCTCACGGTATGTTGATTCTCTTCCTTTCCTGATAAAAATAAAAATGAAATTGAGCACACCTCTATACTCATCTGTCTCTAGCCTGGTACGGTCTAAACACATGCTTGAGGTCTCGTAAGAATCCCTAAATGCTGCTCTGGAAAGTCCAGGTGAACCAGCACCCCCCATTACTTCTTCCCACAGAGAATGACAGAAGAAGAAACCAGAGGAGACATTGTAAGCCTCTTCTCTGCTTAGGATGCCTCTTTGTAGGATTGCATTTCCCACTCTGAAGAGAAATGACCCCAAAGGATTACTATCTGGAGACACTGCAAATTGGGAGTTTGGGACCAACCAGCCCTTTCATTTGGGAAGATTCTTTGCCCCAGGGCAGAGTTAAATGTGGGACTGAAACTCTGGGCCAAAACTATGGGATTTCCCATTCCAAGTTCAGTGACAAGTGCAGTGGCCAAAATGTGGGACCAGGCTACCACCTCTTTTCCAGCAACTTTCCCAGGGGTGATTCCAGCTGCCTGTGTTGCCCTGGAGTAGTGCAGGGCCTGGGGTCCACAGACTGTCTAACCTTATATCTAGTCCAAATGTGACTTTGGCCAGTTGCTTCATCTCTCTGAGCTGGTTTCATTGGCAAAATGGTGGTGAGAAGATTTAAATGAGCTGGTATTATCTGAAAAACCGATACCTACAGATACCTATGTAACTAACTCTACATGTTAGTTCCTCTTTATGGCCACTCCTTCTAACAGCTGGTGGCTCTGGATCATACATCCTGTGGGGCACATCCTCCCAACTTCTCTCACATCACCACCATGCTGTCAATACCAGCAGGGCTTTGTAGGGAGAGAGATGAGGCATGAGAGAGATGAGGAGAGGCAGGGAGAGAGATGAGGCATGAGAATAGGTCTCTGCAAAGAAAGATGGGGGAAGGCAGTATTTAATGTTCCATCCCATGAACTACAGAGGTAAAATAGTTGGTAGAAGGTCCGGCAAGAGCCAAAATCTTGTAACATCAGGAAATTAATAACTAGCTGATGCACCCTTATTTGAGAACAATTACCACTAATTCTAGGCTCAAAGAGTCTAAGACCTTACTAAAAAAAAACTGGAATAAAAAAACTACCAATTCAAATCAAAACACAAACGTTTCTTTACCACTAGATCCTAACATAAAAGCAACCATGATGTCCAGAGAATTGTAAAATAATTACAGACTTTATTCAGTCATTCTTTCTTTCACCAAACAGATGTTTATTGAGCAAGCACTTAACTGTGTGCCAGGCACTGTGCCAAGCAATAGAGATCCACTGATGATGTAACAGATTTATTCTGTGCCTGTGGGAAGCTCACAGTCTGGCTGGGCAGAATGACATAGACAGGAAATCACACACATTGGTAATGGCTACCATGAGTGCCAAAAAGGAACGCAGAGGCCTGGGGGCTCCTTCAATCAAGAGGCTTGACTACACATAAAATCAGTCCATATTTAAAGAAGCATTCATACACACTCAACACATTTTAATTATTTCAGAGGAAACCGTTTGAATTTTGTAATCAAACTTGCTTTATGATTCATGGGGCTAGCACACAATAGGTGCTCTATAAATATTTGAATCTCCAGGGAATGTGATTTCTTAATTTTCCCACAGATCAATAGTGTTCCTTTTAAAAACACATTTTAAATAATTTCTAGTTATTCCCTTTGCCTTTTTCTGCTCTTCACGGACAGCTCATGAGAATCAGTCCATTTGTGACCTGAATGACTTCTCTTTTGAGAGGGATTATAAGCCAGCAGTTCTGAAAGCTTGGTTCCTGGATCAGTATCACTTGGAAATTGCTAGAAATGTGATGTTCTCGGGCCCCACTCCACATCCTAAATTCAGCTCTGGATGAGTGGGGGTCCAGCAGTCTGTGTGTTGACAGCACTCCCCAGGATGATTCTAATGCAGACATCACCTTGGAGAACCACTGGTCTCCAACCACTGGTCTAGCCAACTGGGAAAAGTAGGGGCTTAAGTCCTAAGCCCTGGGTGTCACCCACAGTAATTATTTGAACTTGGGGAAGTTTCTTAACTTCAGCCAGCCTCAGCTTCTGGATCTGTGAGTGTGGGTCATTAAGAACTTCCCTTCTGATACTGTTACAAGAATGCCATTTAACAAGGCATGCAGAAGCCCTCAGCATGAGAACTGGAACACACATATTTCTTTTTCTTTATTTAAACTCAAGGGATCGTCAGTTCTAACCTAGAACACAAAACAGTGGGTTGCCCTTTCAGCCAGGTTTCTGAAAGACTGGTGTGTTGTTTTTTTGTTTAGAAGGCCGCTCACAACAATTCCGAAAATGTTCTCCACAAGTCACGGCCACAGACAGAGCCATGGTCTCCAGGTGCCAATGGCCACAGGGACTGCAAGAGGCAGAAACTTGTCTTCGATGATATGTGAGTGTGGACTCTTTGTTGATATGGTAAGGGGCAAGGTAAAACAGAAACTCCACGGGTAGGAGGGTTATATGCATGACTTGGTCAGGTGAGTGTTGCTTTCTCAAAGGGAACTGGAGCTTGACTTTGAATGCACCTCTGAGTCCTCATGGGCTTTTTGAACGGCTACAACAGCCAGAGCTACTGGGGTTGCATCCAAGATGTCAGGAAGCTAAGGCAAATGGCATTCATGAGCCATTGAGCATGAGCCTTACATTCCTGAGCATTTTGGGCTGTTGGTGGTTGTATGCTACCAGAAAGAGAAGCATTTTTGTTTTAGTAAATTATAATGGGCAAAGAATAATAGCGATGCACTCCTGGTTTATTTCCTTCTAAAATGCTATATTCTTTATAGCATAAACAGGTCTTAAATGGGAAAATAAATATCTTGTCATCCTTCCCAGCCCTAGCCCTTGAAAGCCCAAGTATTGCTTCCATTCCCAGCATCAATTTAAAAGAAGAAGAAACAGGAGAAGAAGAGGAATAAAAATAACATCCTGGGAGGCTCTTGAGATTCTGAAAATGATAAAGGAGAAGTGATAAAATGATACTGGAAATTATTTAGGCTCTTAAGGAAAATAAATATGTGTCCAGGACAAGTCTGGAAGACAGAAGATACGGTTTCAAGAGTTTGGCTTGAATCCTGGTTTTGACATTAACTGTTTAACACACATCCAGTGCATGTCTGTGTGGGCTCCCCACTAAATCCCAGAGTGGAACAATGTGCAGCACTGAGTCATCCTGTCCTCTCCTTGCTTACAGTCTGAGGGGACAGACTATAATCCACTAACCCCACCCAAAACTGGAAAAAGTAAAGGGTGCCGAATGTCTTCGACCTTACTGGGAAAATGGTAATCATGATACCTCTCTCCCAGAGGTTCTCCTAAGACCCAGTTAGATGAGATCTCCTGAGAGTGACCATCTGGGCAGAAGTAATGATTCCTTCATCCCCATCTTCCACCCAACCTCTTCTCCGGCCCTGACTTCTCCCAGGGTATAGACATACTCTATTTATTCACCCCATAGACATCTCAAGAAATGAGAATATGAAGTTATAGTCCTGAATTTATGCTTGGACTTCAGTGAACTAATTAAGGGCACAGAATTGGGGAGGTGAAAGCCAAATCCACATTTTTGGTTTGTTCCACTTACTGAATGCATTCAAAGATAATTGGATTTATGGAAGTTTAAGGGTGGCCCAGGAGGGCGAATGTTTTTCTCTTCTTCCCATGGTGGCTACAGCTGTACTCAACCCCAGCACACTCTTCTGGCCCTCACCACCTCGCCTTCTCTTGGTTTCTCCACTGCCCTAAGCATCAAGTGAGGGAGGTGGTAATTAATCCCTGGGGTGGGTGCATATGATGGGAGGACAGTCCCTCGGTAAACCACATATATAATTAGGGTTTGGTGGTATAAATCATTCTCATGAGCTCTAACAATTTGTAAAAACAGGAGATTAAAATTGTGTCTGATGACAACATGGCAGTTTGCATTCAGAAGCCGTAATCTAACAATGCGATCAAACACAATGTGTATTAGACCCTAAAGTGCTTAAAACATCCAACATTTCCAGCAGGTGATGTTAAAGGCATGATATTTAAACATACACACAATGGTATCACATATATTAATACAATGATATTAAACATACATATGAAAAATTTACATATAAGAAATTTTCCAGTATATGGACCAAAAAGCTAAGTCAGAAACAGTGACAACTAAATGGCCATACTCTGATCTGCAGTTTCTCGGACTACTTACAAAAGGAAATGTTTCTGAATCTGCTGGGGCTATTGCGAATATAATTTTTTCACTTTCTGTGTCAGCAAAGCTAATGTCTTCCCATTAGCAATATGTATAATTTTTCTGGCTGACAGCTCCAATAAAACTGTTTCTCTTTTTACGGATATAGATATAATGGAATAAAAAAGCACTCTTACATATCCATCATATGGAGAGATAGATGTCATGTTCCAATTGCCATGTGTCCTAGTTGATTTGAAATCCTTAAGAGTAAAGTAAACATGCAACTCCAACAACCAGTCGACCACTGAACTAAGAAAGTCTTGGGAAGACCCATGAAGCTTGAAAAGCAAAACTAGGCATTGTCTCTTCCTTAAAACAATAAAAATCCATGTCCCTTAAGAGATGACTGGACTAGGAAGTCACCCAAACTGATGCAGAATGTCTCCCAGGTCCAGTTCATACGTGCTGAATATTTTTACTAAGGGCTAGGTACATTGGCTAGAGTTAAGATATGAAATTAATTAATCCTCAGTCATTAATTCAGGGCATAGGGAGGCACATGGCTGGCTTCTCCAGGAAGGTGCCTTAGGACCCCAAAATTTCCACCTCCTGCTCCTCTCTGTTCTACACCAGCTTCCCCACCAGCAGCCTCGTTGACAGACAAGGACCTGGCTCATGTCACTTTCCTCGACTTCTCCTCACTAAAGGCGTCCACAAGCAGTGAACCAACCAGACAAGCCACTAGTGGGAAAAAAAAAAAAAAAAAAGAGCGAGCTAGAGAAATCGCTCAGGAGTAATTTAGAGTTGATGGAAATCCAGTTACAGTGATCCAAAAAGGAACAGATGCCACACTGTCATTTAATTTTTAAAGCTGCATCATGTAGCTTCTAGATAAAAATAAACTCATCCTTTTGTATTATAAATACTGGTTAATGGTTGAATAAACATGCGATTCAGACAACAGCTGAATTCAGTGGGTGCTTAATAACTAGTGCTGAATGAACACAACTGAATTAGAATAACATTCCCAGAAGAGTAAGGCCTGCAGTTTTTCCCCCCAGTGGATATAAGGAATCTACATGCAGGTAAATTTAAATTCACGGCTTCTCAACCCCTTATCCTATGTTACTACCAATTAAACAGGCACCAGTTTATGTCTTCGGGATGTAGATGGAACCAAACAAAATAACACTTATTTTTTAAAAATGTGATCCAGGTCAGCTTGTTCTGCGTAATTTGCAGGCCCAGATTGGTGGCAGAGTGGCTGCACCTCCCCGACATTTAGCCATGCTCGACATTCACTACTTGACAGCCACGGTTTTAAGGTGATGCTGGTGTGATTGCCAAACTTTTGTTTAAAAAAATCTGTAAGAATTTATGTCAGTAAGTGACAGCACTTGATTCAACTCAAAGCCTAGAAACTGATCTTATTAGTGTGAAGCCATGAGCTGCAGATTACTTTGTGTCATAATTAGTGACAGGGGAGTTCTTGGCCCAGGAACATCAAGAGAGAACAACTGTGTCGTGAAGGCCTCAGTACAGAAGTCCTGAGCAGAGCTGAGTGGTGAAATGCTTGGCTGGGAAATCAAGTCCCCTTTCCCAGCAACCATATTGCTGTGTTGGGGAGCCAGCGAATCCTGAATGCCAGACTGCCTGCTGCTCCCAGAAGGATGTACTGTCTCCTGCCCATATTTCACAAGGAAGAGTCAGTCACGATCATCACATTCAGCACAACTACCAAACATTCCATCTGTCCCTGTGGCACCCGTAACAGGAGCCCAGCTACTTAAACCCCCCGACAATGAGAAAAAACTCCCTCAACCACGTGGTGCTGAAGGCCATGGAGTGTGAAATGTGGCTGGGAAGGAAGAAGGAATGGCATTTGTGATATAATTATGCTCAGCAAATCTATAGCTGAAAGGATTTGATTTTTTAGAGGATAGGAAGAGTCGTGTACGTAAAAGGTCAGATCTCTTGTGGCATGATTTAATCAGAGGACTCTGAAATCCTTGAGGTGATAGTACATTGGGGCAGGTGCTCCCACGGAGGGCTTACTATGGCCATTGGTTTTTTCCTGAAGGTCCCCCTTCTCCACCTTTCCTGGTAGACCATTACTACACCTTTTTTTTTTTTTTTTAAGATTTTATCTATTCATGTGTGATAGAGAGAGAGAGTACACAGAGGGAGAGGGAGAAACAGACTCCCTGCCAAGCAGAGAGCCTGATGCGGGGCTTGATCCCAGGACCCTGAGAACATGACCTCAGCTGAAGGCAGATACAACCAACTGAGCCACCCAGGTGCCCCCCCATTAGTACACCTTTATGTTCTTCATATGTAATTCTCTACTTTATGAGATCCTGGTCTCTCAGCCAAGTTATTTTGTTCTAACTGAAACAGAGTAACAGAGAGAGAGAGAGAAAAGGAAAAAGACTAAGCTTAGGGTGGTGGGGAGTAGTGAAGGACAATGCCTTCAGACCTCCCTGATTGAAATCTTAGTTCTCTGATCACTTTAAGAGTTTTGTAAAATTATTTTATTTTAAATGTCACACCCAGAGAAGAACAACAAGGTGATGAGTTTCCATTTCAGTAGAAAATGGCTTTTGACTGAATGACGAAAACCTGCAACACTTAGCCTGTGCATCCCAGAAAACATGCTGTTTTCTGTGAGTGACCAGGAGAGAAGCAGTCATGGGCAGGAGCCTATGGCCTGCATGAGACGCAATGAGTGATCACTTGGCTTCTGAGAAGCCAGACTCTGGAGACCCTGGGGCCCCAGCCAGCATCAAGCTAATGGAAACCAAAAGTGCATTTGAATCCTTGGGGCTTAAATGCAGTCTACCTGCTTCCTTCCAAGAAGCACTCATAAAGTCAGTCCCAGCCTGCCAGAGACCCTGACTCTGAAGTGCCCTCCTAAATCATGTTCACTTCAGTGGATTAAAAAGAATTACAGTTTCCTCTACTAGCTAAAGGTAGAGCATTCATATGAAACCATTTGTAAGCCAAATTGTGTAATGCAAAGAGTATCCCAGCTTTCCGAGAGCTCACCTTGCACTATTACTTCACTTGGAAGAGAGACCTACCCTAGTACAGTAAGGCTTTTTTTTGGATACATTAAGATCCTCTCCAGATTAGCAAAAACCATTCTAGGTCTTTCATAAAAGCCAAGTGGCTTGTACCGCAAACTTTGAGAAAGCAGGGGGTTGCCTGTACCTAACTTCTTACACATTCTTCTTTGTGAAGAAAGTACTTCAAAGCTGAGGGACACAGTAATACCCATGGGATTTATCAGATGACAAGCTGACAGGATCTCGGATGATGAATTCATTTGGTATGCAGTTGCCTATCTGTCTGCTTTGGACTCCAACTTCTCTAAGAAAATTATCCAGATTTCTGCTGTGCCAAGGAACCTGTTTGTTCAAACACATTGAGCTCCCATCCCTGCCAGTTTTCACAAAACAGGCGGCTCTGCTGTGGGGGGAAGAGAGGGAGGGTGAGGTGGGGGGTGGTGTATCTCACAGAGGTAGGAATTACAGAAAGAAGGCTGCCAGCCTCTCCGTGGGAGACCATTCAACTCTATCTCAGCCTTGGAGCAGAACAAAAAGCAAGGTAGCTTTAATGCTTCTCTGCCAGAAGAAATACCAGGGTGGCTCAAACCTTGTTGCTGCTCAGAACTAAGGCTGCGTGTTTATAGGTGGGTTAGTAGGAGGGTGAGGAGAGAAAAAAAAAACATTCTATTTGGATCAAGTGTTGAGATTTTTTTTGTTGCCGAGAGCTCTTACAACAAAGATACACATGGCTAAGCCTTGGCTTTTAAAAAGATCACTCACAAGCCCCATTTCTGAAGAACCAAAGATACACAGTCAGTTACGTGTATGATGTTTAATTGAACTTCTGTTAGGTTTATTGATGTATCATCATAAAATACCATCACTGTAAAAAAACAATATGAGGAGTGTTATTATCTAAATGAAAAAAGAAAATTTGAGGCTTTTCATGTTAAAAAAAAAAAAAAGATTGGCTCACAGATCTGTTTGAACACTGAAATAGATTTTATTGTAGTAAAGACTTGGCCAAGTTATAGTCTGTAACTGCCACAGTGATGATGACAGTTCTGCATCCCTCCTGACTTTTACATTGCCGTCAGAGTGATGCCTTCATGATAGCATGCGCCCACTACACTACTGGACAGTGTTGGTGGCGTCCCATTGGCCCCACTGCCTCTGTAATGTTCTGGTCTAGGAGCGGGGCGCTGGAAATCACCTGAAAGGAGGAAATGAGCCAATCATCTGGCAATCTTCAGTGACTCAGTGTAGTGAGCCCTCCATTACATGCGAAGATAAGAATTCTAACTAATGTGTTTGTAAATGGCCTCTGGATGGTACACTTTTTTCCCAGCATCTCAGGTTAGTGTCAGCTGCTATGATACAGTCAGAAAATTAGATGTGTTACTTATCCATGTGCACTATTATGAGAGTTTGTGACTCACCCTCTGTATCAGGTCTAAAAAAGTACATTCATAGGCTGCAGATAAGAACAGTGGTGATTAAGGAACATGTATGAGGAATTAGGAGACACTACCATCCCTAAGGGTAAGTTAGAAGCCTAGTTGAAACTAAGATGCCATACCTTATTGCCGGGAGAATCCTTTCATGAAAATGAAGTGCATTTGAAATGATGATCTATTAGTGAAAAGGTTTGCAAAACCAGGCAAAAAAGATTGACCAAACTCATATACTAGCGTGTGGAGTCGATAATGATGTGGAGAATTTCAAGTTGCCATGGAGACGTTCTCTGGCTTATTGGCTGTGATGCTGCACCCCATCAGAAGCCACCACTCTCTTCTAAACTCAAAAATGAATTCAGTGCTATTCAGGGGGGATTCATGGACCTTCTGCCATGTGCCTAAAACTATAAGGTGGAGAAGATCAAAGATGTCCACAGCATAGGCCCTGCTGAAAGTATACCAGCTACAGAGCTGCCCACAGGCCAGGACTTAGCCAAACAGCTCAGGAGGTAATTAAATGTCTAAAAGTGTAATATAAACAGGAAGGGGCATCCAGGAATGACAGAGATGAGCATGGATCAAGTTACCAAGAAGATCTCATGGCATAAGAACTTGGGGGAGTGGTAACTCATAGAAGGCACTCAGTGAATGTATACGCAGTGAGCAGAGTGTTCCAGGTGGGAGGAAAAGGATGAGCAGAGAGGTTCTAAGACAGAGATGGCATGTAAACACCACAGCAAGGAAGACACCCATTGCTGTGGTTGAGGGCTTTGGGGAGTCGCTGGTACAGTTCACAGGTTAGGCAAGATCTTTGAACTGAGATTGATTCTTTGGGAGCTGGAGATTGATTGTTGGTCTGTGAGTAGGAGGGTGATGTAATGAAAGCCATGTTTTACAAACACAGTCAAGGTTTGTTAAAGCTTAGGATAGGTTGGAGGGAAGCAAAACTGGAGGGCAATAGAGGTGATGAAAGCCAGGCCTGGGTGGTGGATGTGGTCCATAAGGAAAGGAAGGATCTTTACAAGGAGAATGCACTCACAACATCTGATAACAGGGAAGAGGAATGGATGAAGATACTGGAACTCCTCTTCTGAGCAGATAGGCTCTGTGAACTCATCTGAAGCTCAGGAGTCAGGTCTGGGTGTGGGCTAGAGGTAGGGTCTGCCCTTCTATGCTGGGACATTTAGCAAAAACACAACAAAAAATAATGGAAAGGATTCTTAGGACAGTGCAACTATTCTCTGATACTGTAATGGTGGATAAACGTCATTATACATTTCTTATACCCCAAGGAATGCACAAGATCAAGAGTGAACCCTAATATAACTATGGACATGCCATGGGAGGTTCATCAGTTCTAACTAATGTGCCTCTCTGGTAGGGGATGTTAAGGAAGGTAAGAGAGGCTGGTGGGAGAGGGGCAGGAGGTATATGACAACTCTCTATACTTACCATTTAATTTTGCTGTAAACCTAAAACTGCTCTGAAACATGAAGTCCATGAAAAAACAAAGACAATAGCAACACGTATTTAAATTTCAGAATTGGAGTCTAAGACCTGTATTCAGTATGTGTTCAAAGGTCAATGCATTGGCAGGGAAGGGAAAACCACACGTAAAGTCAACTAAAACCCATTCAAATGGAAGAAGTGTGAACATCTAGGAGATAAACCAGAGAAACAGCCAGTAGGAGCAGGGCCTTCCTGTGAAGGACACCTCAGGCCCCACTGCCATGGAGACCCCCACTCCTGAGATGAGGGAAAGGTTTCAGGCCTAATGGCAAGAATGATAGAGGGATGGTAAGCCAAAGACGGGGAGTTTCATTTTACACATTAAGGAAATTCTGTAACTATGTTCCTTATTTCTTTGTTGGAAAAGTTAAATATTCTCAGCACATTACCACAGTAATACAATGTTTTATGGGGAAGTAAAAGAAAACCAAGGTCCTTTTCTCACCTCCATGATTTGCACTTGAAACTAAATGGTTTGTTTATTTGTTTAATTGATTAAAACCATTAAGATGAGAATAAACTTCTGGGATTGTCATGGTGCACATGGCATTTCCAAGCATTTTTGATAATCCCCTTTGAGTAAAAGGATGCTCTGACCACCTAATATTGCGGTAAGGGAAAAGACCTATTAGAATCTGAAAGAAGAGAGTTCAGAATAAGCATGTAACAATAGGTGAGTCATTCTGTGATTAATATCACTATTTACATCTTACCCCTCATTTGGGGAGTCCTGGCTTATATTGGATATTCATGAATAGGTCAAGTTTAATGATTATATAAAGACCCATAATATAAAAAAGTATATGCAGATCGTACCTGGAGTATGCAGATTTTTAAAAATCTATCAGACTAAGCATAAAAGGTACTGTCTGATGAGTAGCTTAGCATAACTTGGAGTCATTACACACACTCGGAGTCTCTGTATGAATTATCTTCATCTCCCAGCAGAGTTAGTGCTGGCCAGGGTTATTACTTTAATAATGCACATGTCTGCTGTTAATGTTTACCAGCTAGCTAATCAGAACTCTGGAGAATACATGCCATGTTTGCATTGTTACAAGGTAGACATCGCTTTACAATTAACTTCATTACAACTGGAATATAATGATACAGTATTACCTCTTTTCATGTTCCACGGGGAAACCCTAAAATAATTATATATAGATACATGCAACTGTATTTATGCATATAAATGACATGTACTTTCATAAGAATACGTAAACATACTCATCCATACATATCCATACAGTTATTATGAGGTATATTTATGATCTTTACATTAAAAAGGGATTGTTGTATACAAATATCATGTAAAATAAGATTTTTTACTTATTTTCTTAACCATGCAATAAGAAATCTGATTCACAAATTAGGCACTGGGGAACCATGTTAAAATCACTATAAATGTAAACTATCTGCATATATTGAGTGTGTTTTGAATAGCTAATTTAAGAGAAAAAGAATTGTGATATTTCACATATACACAGTAATTTGGGAATGCAAGAGTGCTTGATTCTATATTAAACAGACTTTGAAAATTGTGATTCAAGTTTGAGTAAAAGGGAAGAATATTTTCAAAAGATATTGCGCTTACACAATAATGGCATTTAATATTCTCTCCTGTAGGCCACGCAGTGCAGATTATTTTATGCAAGAAGCTAAACGGATGAAGCATAAAGCAGATGCAATGGTAAGACCCTTTTCTCTCCAGATATGTTCTTCCAAATTATGTTTGTACTGCAGCTTCATCACTGGGACCATATAGCTGGGGTAATTATAAAATCTATTACAAGGATGGCTGGGTCTGTTAAATGGAGAAATGTTTATATAATCAAGTGTTCATAGCCCAATAAATTATGACTTCAACCAATAATGTCTGACTGGGAGAAAGTCCTGGATAAATGAATGTTTCAATTTAGTTCTAAGGTTTGAATAGTAACTAGAGGCAATGGAGTCAGTGGGTGGTAGTATTTTGTTCCTTTAAAAAAAAAAAAAAAAATCTAGGTTTGCATTTTTCTTTCTTATTAGCCTGGCCAGCCCTTGGCTTGGTCCCAGGATCAAATCCCTTTTCAAAAAGACTCCTGTTCTGCCTGTGTATCTGCCAAAATTAATACTTCCTCTGAAACTGTATAACATAAAAACTATTATGCTACACATAAGACCCTAAAGTCACCATGACTTGATGTTTTAAAAAAAAAAAAAAAAAAAGAAACTTTTCTTAGTTAGATAATCTCCTGTTTTGGAAAGCTTGACTCTTCCAGGCAAGACATAGAAAACTTCTAGCTTTTTCTAAGAGCAATCACATGGTTGTTCCATCTTACGGTCTCCTCCAAAGAGACTCTTTTCTACCTAGTAATTCCAGTTCTGTTCCCCTCCAGCATTTCTAACTGGCATTAGGGTGCCAGAGATGAATAAGGCATTTCAAATGCCCTTCAGGGTATTATTCCAGTGTTGAAGATGCTGAAACCAGAAGCGTACCCCTCCCAGTGCTAGTGATGTTGCCAATCAAACATTTATTTGTATGAAGATCTCTGCCTAGGGACACGGGAGTGCAGGGGAGATAAGCAGAGTTATCAGAAAATAGACAAAGGAAATTGAAGGTCCAGTTCTTCTCCTCACAACCCCACAGTATGGTGGAGAGTTCTGGTCACCTGAAGAAGCTGATGCGTAGTCACTATTAGAGAAGAACACCGAATGTTAAAGCAGAGTGGAATTTTCCTCCTGAATCACCCGAGGTTTACCAAGATCGTTCTTTCTGTGTCGTGTTACCAAATGTGACCTTGCCTATCAACATGCTGTTCCATCCAGGCTGATGCCCTCCCAGCCTCTGAGCACACCTCACTCATCCCAGCGCAGGCTCCTGCAGCCACAGAGCCTCACACAGACACTCACAGCTACTCACACCTCCAGCTTCCTCACCAAACCCAGCCAAATCATACCCATTCCTTCCTACTCTCATTTTCAGGTCTCCCCCTGAGGCCTCCCCAGCCTCTCTGAACCCCTGACTTGCTCCCTTCCTACCATCTCTTTGCATTGGGCTTTTGGCTTTGCATTTTCTCAGTTAATCACAGACTGCCTTGTACTTTGAACTATATTGTGGGTGCACAATATACTTCTCTTCAGATGTATTCTGGGTTCCTGGAAGGAGCTTTTGTGTATCAAGTGCACACTGTACAGAACTGGGTGCTGTAGAAAATACTTGTTGAATGAAATGACCTCCTTAGTCTGAAAGCACTGCCAAGAAATATTTCTCTATGGCCTATTAGGGTTATAAGCTGTTTAAAAACTTGGTTTGCCACGGAGGGAGGGTTTTGCTCTCCATTGGTGTTTTCTACAGTATCCATTATGAATGAGAATTGTTTTTAGAGGCAAGACCTAGTATAATAGAGTCTTTGTGTAATTCTGTTTGTGTTGATGAATGAGTATGTGAAAACTGGGAAGATTATACAATCCGAATTTAGAATATGTAATTACCACAGAGAGTAACAATATATGAAAGTAGGAACTTGATATGTAAGTTCAGATTTATGAGAACCAAAGAATATGACGCTGATTTTCAGATATCCTCACTGATGTGGGAGGAAATTAACATAAATTTGGACAACTTGAGGTAATCCCCCAAGTTTTTTTTTATTTAGCATAGCATGGAGGGACAAGGATGGAAGTTGCCCAGCAATTATGGGTTAGAAGGAGAGAAAGAGAAATTAGAGCAACCATGTAGCTCTGACCAATTCTGATTGGCAGCTGTTGTATGGATTTGGGACATAGCTGTCTGTAACCATTCATTCACTTACCCTAAGCCAGCAGCAATTTGTGAAAATAACTGGAGAAGGAAGCATCCTATTTCTTTCTTCTCTTGGCTCCATTCACAGGATTTTGGAACTCAAAGTCGGGTTTCTCAAATAAAGCATATAGACTATGTGACAATGCTGTTTAAAAAAAAAAATTATACTTAGGGAAGACACTCTATTAACTCTGTTGATCAGGTGGAAAAGTTTGGAAAGGCTTTGAACTATGCTGAAGCAGCTTTGTCATTTATTGAGTGTGGAAACGCAATGGAGCAAGGCCCGATGGAATCCAAATCTCCTTATACAATGTATTCGGAAACAGTAGAGCTCATCAGGTAAGCCCTTTATCATGTTGGGGAAGTGGAGGGGGTAAGGAACGTATGTCAGTACTCTGAATACAGAGAAAAGAATCCCAGCCTTCACCATCAGCTACCAGGAACTAAGGTTCATCCTCACAAAGAGGAATGTAAGATTTTGCAAGGCACTTTAACACACCCTGCTTCCTTTGCTTTCTTTGTGAGTGAGTAGGAGAGCTCTTCTAACCCTCGATTGCTACAGAAAGGAAGCTGAGTCCAAGTGAGATGTGACATGCCTACCTCACCCAGGTGGGAAGTGGCAGATTTTGAACTAATTTCACCTTTATACTGCCTTTAAAAAAAAAAAAAAAATCTGATTCAGGTTAGTATCATAAAACTCGTAACTCCATCAGTAAATGATTCAGGAGTTTTCAATGAGAGAAAAGATTCAGGGGTATTTTAGGAAAGGAAATCCCTCCAGTGATATGCTGTCTCAGAGGATACTGATGTTTTGGTCTTAGACCTGAATAGGAACACCATCCCTCACCTGGGCTGAGACATGTAATGTGAACAGAAGCAGGGTTTCTAACATGGGCACATCAAGGGATTGGATGGGAGACTCTTGTCTTCCTTCTTGGAGACCCAGAAATACACATCTTTAATGTGTTTTTAATGAACCCTTAAGGAAATCTCATCCATGAACCATACTGAGAACCTTGTCATACAGTTTATGTCTCTAGTTAATTCAACTGCTTGGATAATATTTAATATCCACAGGTGAAACTATTCTTCTCCAAAACTAACTTTAAGAGACTTTTCTAATTCTGGAATTCTTTGCAACCTAAGATTAGGTATTTACTCTGTCACTCCAGATGAAAGATTTCTAGCCATCTTAGGTCATAACCCTTTTGATCTACATTGACCCTAAGATGCAAGTTGGTATTGTATACCACTTTGCTTCAGTAAGTAGTTTCCAACCTTTGAAACTGTCATCTCAGTATTAGAGTACATGTCATCTTCATAAAGTACCTCTTAATAATGGTTTTTTTTAATTTTTTTTTCAAAATTCATTTGACAGACAGAGATCACAAGTAGGCAGAGAGGCAGGCAGAAAGAGAGGAAGGAAAGCAGGCTCCCTGCTGAGCAGAGAGCCCGACTCGGGGCTCGATCCCAGGACCCTGGGATCATGACCTGAGCCGAAAGCAGAGGCTTTAACCCACTGAGCCACCCAGGCGCCCCTAAATTTTTTTAATGTTTTGAAAGTCAACACCGTTCAGTCATTTTTCTTATTAAAATATTTCTACTATATCGGGCACCTGGGTGGCTAAGTTGGTTAAGCAACTGCCTTCAGCTCAGGTCATGATCCTGGAGTCCCAGGATTGAGTCCCACCCACATCGGGCTCCCAGCTCCATGGGGAGTCTGCTTCTCCCTCTGACCTTCTCCCCTCTCATGCTCTCTCTCTCTCTCAAATAAATAAATAAAATCTTTAAAAATAAATAAAATATTTCTACTACATCAATGTATTGGTGATTTCCTCATCCTATTTTCTTAAATGGCATGCTGTTTTTGTCAGTGAAGGCAAGAAATCACCATAGTAAAATACTTAAAATTAATCTAAGAGATCCTAGATTCTCCCATTGCTTCCTCAGAGTAAGGCACAGACTCATATCCACAAGCACGTAAGAAAATGGTGACACTGGATGGGCACAAAGAAGTAAGGTGCCCTAGAATGCAAGTATGCAAGTGCCTCCAACACAGGGAATTGGGACGGGATGTTCTGGTTTGTTTGTTGATATATCCCTAATCCCTAGAACAGCTCCTGCAATGTAGTATGTGCTCAATAAATATTTGAATGAACAAATAAGTCAGAAGGACTATGGTGAACTGGAGTGTTCATGGCCACCTTTAAGGCATTCAAATTTTAAAAAACAAATAAATAAACAAATGCAAACAACAATAAAAGCCTGATGTCAGTCAAATACACCTGGAGGTGTGATGTGCTACACTTGCTCTGCACCAGGGTTAGGACTCTGGTGTGTTCACTGATGCAAGTGTCATTGCATGATGGAGAGTATAATCTATCTTCTAGATAACTTAGACTGAATAGAATCCCTTAAACCACTTAGAAAACTCAGACAAAGAAATTTTTCTCATCTGAGTTGGAAAATAACATTAATTCACCACCTTAAATCTGCATGTTGCCTACCAGGCTTAAGACTCTTCTCCCCCACTGACAAACACTGGGGGCTGGGAGCACTGGCAAGGGAGATCTCATCACAACTGTCCAGCTCAGGATGCCCTCTTTGTCCCCAGAGGTGGAAAATTCCTTTCTCCCCAAGAGATGCCAAGCACCACAAATCAAAATGGCACCACAAAGGCTCTGAAAATTAAATTGTAATTGAAACTACAGCCCAGAAGTAGGCCAGGACCTACCTGCTAAACCTAAACAGTGTGACTTCCTTTTAAAAGAAAAGATTTAGATAGGATCCAGGGTCTCCTAACATAAGAGCCAAATGTCCAAGTTACAATAGAAACTCACTCATCATACCAAGAAACAAGAAATGACAACTGGAATGAGAAAAGATAACCATTTGACACCAATCACCAAGATGAATCAGACACTGGAATTATCTGACAGGGATTTTAAAGCAGCCATCATAAAAATGCTTCAACAAACAATGATAAATTCTCTTGAAAGAAACAAAAAATCAAAAATCTCAGCAAAGAAATATGTTATTTTTTAAAAAGAACTAAACATAAATTGCAGAAATGAAAAATATAGGAGAAACAAAAATCTCACTGGATGGGCTCAGTAGTAGAGTGGAGATGTGTTGGTGTATAACCCTTTCAAGAGCTTCCCATGCGTAATCTGAATCCTCCTCCTGTACGTTGGGAGTGGGGAGACACAGGGGGAAAGGGGCAGACTACTCCAGTTTGGTGGGTGGCAGGTTTAATAAGCAAAGAGAACTTACTTGGGTGGCCAGAAGATGAGTGGATCCCTGCACCTGCGCACCAGATCTTAAAGTTTATATAGAGGCCTTAAATGGGTTCAGCCAATACCCTGTGCAGATGTTCTCCACGCCATATCACTGTCTCAAAGTGTATCCTTGCAGTAGCCTCTGGGAGCAGAAAAGACAAGTAGAACCCACATTTCAAGGACAAGGGAGGAGGTGAAGATCCTCCAGTCACCTGGGTCCAGCTCACAGGGTCCAGGTCAACTGGCAGTCACAGCTTTTTGAAGACCTTTCTCAACAAAACAACAGAGGATAGAATTAGCGATCCTGAGAACAGAAAATAGAATTTACCCAACATGCACAACAAAAAGAAAAGAAACTAAAAGAAAAATGGATAGATTCTCAAGCACAGGACAAAAGATCCAACGTGTATATCATTGGAGTCTCAGGAGAGGAAGCAAGTGGGACTCAAAGAGTGTTTGAAGAAGTAATGGCTGAAACTTGCCAAGTTTGGCAAAAGACATAAACCTACAGATATAAGAAGCTGAGAAAAAACCCAAGTAGGACAAAACAAAAAAATGCATGCCAAGACACATCATAACAATGTTTCTGAAAACTAAAAACAAAAACCAAAAAATCCTGAAGATAACAGGAGAGAAATGACACATAACCTGTAGGGGAGTACCAGTTCATATGACAGCAGACTTCTCATCTGAAACCACGGAGGAAAGAAGAGAGTGGCATGACATTTTTCAAGTGCTGAAAGAAAAAAACCCTCAAACTGTGAATTTTAGATTCAATGCAACTTCATTATACAGGAATGAAGAGGAATAAAAATATTCTCCAACTAAGAAAAACAAAATACTTGTTTTTAACCTATAAAGATTGGCTAAAGGAAGTTCCTCAAACTGAAAGGAGATGACAAAGGAAGGAATCTTGAAGCATCAGAAAGAAGGAAGAACAACAGAAGAACAGAGATAAGGATTCATGTGATAAACTACCCTCCTCATGAGTTTTACAAATCCTATTCAGTGATGAAAACAAAAATTATACCACCAGCTGATATTCAAGATAACATTATTTAAAAGGGAGTAAAGTAAAGGGACCTAAAAGGAAATAAAGTCTCCACTCTTCATTCCAAGTGGAACGTGTTAACACCAGTGAATTGCAGTAAGGCACAGATGCATTTGTAAGAAACCAGAGCAACCACTAGGAAAACTGTGCACGGAGATATATTCAGAGACCCTACAAATCTGCATGGTGGGGAGCTAGTATAATAACAGTAACATTTCTTAAGCATTTACAGTGACCTCTACCAATACTATCCTTACAACAATGCTATGTGATCAGCAGTATTAGTCTTATTTTATCGGTAGGGAAATTGAGGCTAAATTCAGATTTGAACCCAGAACTTTCTGACCATTCACCTACTGTCTCAGCTCTCTCAAAAAATCTGCAAGTAACTTGGTATATTATTGGGAGAATGGAATGACCATAGTCCCCTTGGTTTAAAGAAATAAGAGGGATTACGTAAAGTGCATAAGTGCCACTAGTTGTGCACATAGGACACTTACGCAGCCATCAAAGTAAGAGTTCCTGAATAATGAAAAAGGCGTAAATCCAAGCATTCATCTGAGTACAGGGAGTGAACATTTTTCTGGATATTGGTTTAGAAGGATTGAACTTCACTCCATCTTGTCAACCACTCAGCCATAAGTCTAAATTAGTAAAAATGGATGTGTCACCTTGACACATCTGGTATCACTCTCAACTCTCTGTAGCATTTGGACTTGTATTTTTGAGGAGCAGAAAGTGGCTAGATGGTCCTAAAAGTTATTTTGTTCTAGTTGTCATAGTAGTGTCATGCTTAGGGGAAAATGGGGCAGCATCAGCTAGCTTTTAAGAAAGAATTAACAGATGGGGCACCTGCGTGGCTCAGTTGGTTGGGTGCCTGATTCTTGATTTTGGCTCAGGTCATGATCTCAGGGTCCTGAGATCAAGCCCCATGTCAGGCTCCATGCTCAGTGGGGAATCTGCTTGAGATTCTCTCTCTCCTCTCCTCCGTCCCCCTCCCTCACTAGAGAAGGAAGGAAGGGAGGGAGGGAGGGAAGAAGGGAGGAAGGAAGAGAGAAAGAGAAGAGAGAGAGAAAGAATTAACAGCAAGTGCTATGAAAAACTAAGTATTGGGCAAAGAGAACTTCAATCATAAAAGATGTTTTATTATTAATGAGAAAGCTTTTTTTAAAATTTCTTTTTTTTTCTTTTTTTTCCCCCCTAGGTATGCTATGAGACTAAAAACCCATTCAGGCCCCAATGCAACACCAGAGGACAAACAATTGGCTGCATTATGGTGAGTGCATAATATCAGCTTAAAATACATTCCTCAGCCTTGTATATGTATATGTTCATTGGTAAACCAGGTGCTGAAATGCATACGTTTTTCTAGTGTCTTCTGACATGCAAAACCAAATGCAGTTCTAATGGTGACCAGGGAGAGTCCTCACCGTTTCTTGTTGCTATACCATGCATGATCTGAATTCACGGTGATTGAGAATCAACAGGTCCATTACACAAGAATATTTGTTACTCTGTGTGATTGTATATGTCTCTGTGTGTGCCTGTGTGCACACATGCACGTACCTATGCGTGTGTGGGTGTGTACACCCAACTTTAAAATTAGGTAGGTCTGTGCTTTAATAATTTGAATGTGAATTGTGCCAAGTGTCATTTCTCTTGTGTTTAACACTTTAGACACAATCAAATTAATCCATTTGTCTATGTACATGTGGGATTAGTATGACTGAATCAAGATGATGGGCTGAAGTTCTCAACACATCAGTCTAAGGAAGAAGTTCATTACACTATAATAATAGAAGAATTTCTTTTAAACTGTTCCAATATGTAATAGATCTTTTCTATATCTGTAATGATTACAGTGGTACTGATTATGTGAGGATAATAGTTTTCCTCATTACATTTCCTTGGGACACCTCATCCCACTCTCCCAAATCACAGGACACCTACCTGTAGAAATCCGACATTCTTTGCTCTCTGGTGGTTCACACTCTACTCTAGAACCTAATCTACAGGCGGAGAATCAAGTCTCAAGGAAAGTAACAGCAACATATACAGAAGAGAGTGTCCTTGGGTAGTTTTCCATCATCTGCAGTTTGATGTGCTTAGAAGAGACTAGAAAGTTGTATGTGGTATGTTGGCATTCCAGCATGTCAGCACCAGATCTGATTAGCAAATAATTATGAGTGAAAAGCTCCAAGGAAAAGAGGGTATGTCTCAGGAAAGGCTTTCTGCGTTCTTTTCAAAGTTCCATACTAGGATTAACAAATTAATAATGATTAATAATGCTTCATATTATATAAGATAGAATACTAATATGTAAATAATAAATATAAAACAATAAAATAATAATAACTACTCTCAGCATTGAATTCTTTCTGCTTATAAGACATTTGTACCTGTTACTTTATTTGAACTACTTCCAGTCCAGTAAAGTAGTTTAGAAGTGAAGGGAATACAAACAGGTAAAGAGCTATTCTTTCAGCTAAGCCAACACTGCTGAGGTCCTGGGCACCAGGGGGCAGTCAGGAAGGAAGGTGGCTCCGGCCAGAGACTCACCCAGTCACGGTGAAAGCTGTGTGTTAGCACTCCCTCACTCCTCCCATGGAGAGAGACTGCCCTCTAGTGGCAGAAGAAGAAAATGTCCTGTCCCTTAGCCCCAAGAAAGAAGCAGTAAAGCCAGGATCTAGTGGTAAATGTATTTATGGTGTAACTCCTTGGAATTTTGAATTAGATCTTTTGAACACAAGGAAGGTCAGATACTTAGCAGACATAAACATAAGTATAATGATATTTCATATACATAATTGTGAAATATAAGTGGGGTGCCTTCGAACAACAAGAGTTTTTGTTTAAGTCTTGTTGGCAGAGGACACACTCATGCTCCCAGCACCCATTTCTCTCTTTCCGCCGCAGTTACCGCTGCCTGGCTCTCCTGTATTGGCGGATGTTTCGGCTCAAAAGAGACCACGCTGTGAAGTATTCAAAAGCACTTATCGACTACTTCAAGGTATTGTCTGACTAGTGGGCAGCATTGTTGCTTGTGCCCAGTGGTATCCCGGTCAAGGACATTTTTGAGGAGCCTAGTAGAATCCCTGGATTTGGGGGGCATACAGGACCCCTCTGATATCAACAGTAACCCCTTTTATGATATATTCACGGTGTTCAAGTCCCAGAGAATGACCTTGTCAGCCCGTCTAATTTATCCCCCTGCCTTGTGTCCAAGTACTTTCACGGTCTCAGGAGGAAGAAGATCCAATTACCCACTCCAGTGTCCTAGGAAACTCCTCTTCATAGCTAACAAATTCCTCATGTTCGCTTACAGCTTCTTCCTCTTGGAAGTAACTACTTAGAACTTCCTCGTAGCTCCCTCCAGTAGCTCATTTAATTTTTAGTAAGGGTGTTGTTTTAAATGACAAGAAATGGCTCATTGGAACACAGAGGCACTAGGACAATGGCAGTGGGTAAATATAAGGGTAGAATTGGAAACCAGGCTAACTTCTACCTATCTCAGGAAATGAAATCATTTTTACTGGGGGAATGAAAAAAAAAAGAAAATCTTGTCTGCTGTACTTGTGAAACGGACATGAAGTTATAATTCATTTGAGATTTCTCGGTCTCCTTGCTGTCCATTTATCTTCAGAAACAAGAAATGTATACCACTTCCAGCTCTAACAACCCTTTGTCAGATATACACCATCATTTAGTTCCTTTAATTTACTCCCCAACCTCCGCTTCTTAGAGATCACTGTTGACCAGGCTGTGTTGGAGTTTCCACGGGCTGTATCCAGCATGCCACTGGCTTCCTGGTCAAGCATGTAGAGTAACCAGGTGCTAATGCAAGGAGAGAACTGTTTTGACACATTGACCGTTCTGTGTCATAATGACAAGAACAGACACAAAGCCTATTCCTTTACTTTGGGGGCCTAAGGCCAAGAGAGGTCGTTTCCAAAATGTCAGAATCTAAGAGCTAATACTGAAGAGCATTATTAGAGTTAAAAAAAAAAAAATGCTTGAATAAAAAAGGAATCTGAACTCTGCAAGCCACAGAGCTAACAACAGAACTTTTAAGGGATACAAAAATTTCTTAGCACGTATGAATGCCATTCATGAATATGTACAGAATGGGCAAAGAACACAACTTAAACATCTGGGTTTCCCCTCCAGAGGTTATTAGTATTTATCTTTAATTAAAAGCCATTTAAATGGTACTTAATGTTCAGAGATTATGGGAGTGCCTGGGTGGCTCAATCAGTTGAGCATCTATCTTGATTTCAGCTCAGGTCATGATCTTAGGGTTGTGGTACTGGGCCCTGCCTCAGGCTCTGTGCTTGGCGCAGAGCCTGCTTAGGCTTCTCTCTCTCCCTCTTCCCTTGCTCTTGAAAGAAAATGAGGGGGGGAGGGGAGAGAGAGAGAGAGGGAGAGGGTGGAAGGGAAGGCAGGAAGGGAGGGAAGAAATCTTAAAAAAAAAAAAAAGTTCAGGGGTTATGAAAGCTTCAGGCAGCGATGATAATTTGTCCATAAAGACTGTGTTTTATCAATACTGAGCTGCCTCTGAAAAAAAAAAAAAAGACTTGGTTCTCGCATATGTTTTTACAGTCACGGGGCTTCCTGGTAATAGAAGAGGCCTGAAGGCAATTCCAGAATTGCCACCTGTTAGGCCATTTCTTACCATTTTGGTAACACCTCCACTAAAAACTAAAAATCACTCACCACTTCCTAGAGTCCTTTTTAACCAAAAGAAACACCTTGTCTCTGGGGAACCACGCTCAGGCTGTTTTAGAAAATTCACATCAGTATCATAAAGACCATTCTTTTTTTTACTAGTCCCTTAGACTTACGTGCAAGAACGCATTATCAGGCTTTCAGAGGGGAACTCTGTACATTTAGCGACTTTCCTTGCCACAGGCAGAACTTCTTTTCAATGCCTGATGCAGACAACCAGCTCATGTAACACAACATTCTAAATCAAAATATTCAGATTAATCAGTTTTTGAATACTCTGTTAAGGACATATATTTTAATCTTTCTTTTAGAAAAATTCAATAGCAATTTCCTTTAAGAGAAATAATTTTAAGCTTCATAAGTCAAAACAATAGAATTTGGTGTCTCATATATTTTCAAGCATTAAATGTATGTCAGTGGGTTCTATAGATATGCCCTACATTTAAATATAAGGTGTTCTCAGTGGTGTGGCAGGTGTGGGGGCTACTCTTGCTGTTTTTTTTCCTTTTCAGGAAAATTAAGCTAGTTGAAAAAATTTAGGCTGGTTTAGGATTCAACAGACCCTCAGGATTATTATTTAATTTGGTACATAGAATTCGGTGCATGAAAACCCAGGCTGTGGAGTAAATTCTCCATTTTAGCCCACCGTGAAATCCACCAGGCCATGCACCTGCCCCCCACTAGCTTCCATAAAAGAAACCAGTAGCCTAGTAATTTTAACTTCCCAGATTCAGTTTCTCTGAGTCTTCATTTTATCTGCAGTCTTTGCCATTACTTCTCTCAGCGGTCACCTAAGAACATGTTACTATCAGCTGTTTAAACTTAAACAGATGGACTCACTGTCAACGTTTTTATTTTCCTGCAGAATTCATCTAAAGCTGCCCAAGCCCCATCTCCATGGGGGGCCAGTGGAAAGTAAGTGCATTTCTCCAAAGTAAAGGTGATAAATGAGACACAGCATGATATTGGGTCATGTGCTGCTTTGCTTACAGTAGTGGGGGGTGGGGAAGGACTGTTCTACCTCACCCGGTACCAACCTCCACACTCTTGTGTTTTTCTGCACTCTCACCTTCCAGGAGCACTGGAACCCCATCCCCTATGTCTCCCAACCCCTCCCCGACCAGCTCTGTGGGATCTCAGGGGAGCCTCTCCAATGCCAACGCCCTGTCCCCTTCAACCATCGTCAGCATCCCACAGCGCATCCACCAGATGGCAGCCAATCACGTCAGCATCACCAACAGCATTCTCCACAGCTATGACTACTGGGAGATGGCAGACAACCTGGCCAAGGAGAACAGAGGTGTGTGCCTCCAGGGTTTGTGTGTGTGTTTCCATCACATCTCAGGGAGCCAGCCTGATGCTGGACATCATCGAGCAAGTTTTCATCATTCACCCGAGAAGACGTAATAGGAGTTGTCACTTACTGTATGAAACTTTGCCTGACCTCTCCCCCTCATTCATGGCCTCCTGTGCCTTGACCGACCTTAATGTTGACTGTGGGAGATTAGAGATGGAGGTAGAGATAGTCACAATGCAAGTACATAGAAATGAGGTAGACACCTGTATGGATACACACACACATGTGCACGCGCCTGATTTTCCCTTGAGATGGTGAGCTCATTGAAGGTAAGGGTAGTCTTCTATTCAGTTTAGTGTTCCCAGCACATCCACAGTACCTAGAACACAGCTGGGGAGCTGAAACATTGAATGAATCAACTGATTAATTAAGGAGGATGAATGTTCCTAGCTACTTACATGATAGGAACCTACCACTTACCACTGAAAAGGGAGTATTTTCTAGGTAGCCATAAGCTCTATTTCTCTTTAAACAAGGTTTCTCTTTTCACAGATTATAAGACAAATACATGTCTACTGTGGCTAAATTTGTAAAATGTGAAAAACTACAGAGAAAAATGTTTTTTAATTATCAGTAATCTTATCAAAAAATAATTACTCTCTTAACATTCTACTGTAGTTTCTTCTAGTCTTCTCCAAATACGCACGATCTTATCAAAGTAAGATTGCAGTCCATATGCAGTCTTATATCCTGTCTGTTTCCATTTAACAATGTATCAGGCATTTTCCCATGATACTTACTTCTTCAAAAAATATATGATGTTGGTTCTAGAAAACTGTCATAATAGTGCTTATGTAGTCATAAAGTATCATGATTTCACAAAACACCCCCTTCTTGTTGGAAATTTATGTCACTTCCAATTTTTTATACTATTACAAATCATGTTATGATAAATATCTTTATATAAATCATTGTCCATATTCTGATTATTTTCATCAGAGGGAGAATTTGGGTGTCAACAGGTATAATAGATTCCTTTAAGATACATATTATTATATATCTTGACATATATTATAAACTTTCTCCCAAAAGATTATACCAATTTACTACTCTCCCTCCAGCAGCAGGTGAGAGTGCAAATCTGACCTCACTTTGAAGCCATAAAATGTGAATTTTGTTCAGAGGATATCATAATCTTCTGAGGACAAGACCAGAATGTCCACATTGAGATGAGGAATTAATGGCACAGATAAGCAGATGGGTCCTGAGTACATGAAATTGGTAATAAAACCAGATAGTACATAACACGCATCTCAGAGGTGGTGCCCCATGAAAATCTAATGGGAATGCCAAGGGAGGTCAATGCCAGGGGACTGAGGCCACCAAGAAAGGCTTGTTAGAGGAACTGGCATGGGACAGGATTTTGAAAAACAAATAGTTGTGTGGCTGATTATGGAGTGGGGTGGGCATCACAGGTGAACAAAACAGAAGGGACAGGACAAAATTGACATAGCCAGTTTGGAAGACCCTGAGCAGGCCATGCTCCAGATGGCACTGCCAGCTGTCTACTGGATGTCTCCTACCAGAGGGCTCAGTGCTGCATGTCCAGTGCAAAGTCGGCATTGCTTCCCAGACCCACTCCTCCTCCCCTCTTCTGCTCCTGGATTCCTGCTTTGGCTATCCTCCCAGCCACCTGAGAGTCTTCTCTAACCTCTCCCTTGCCTTCTCCAGTGGTACTTCATTCAGCATGTATATGAGCACCTCTGAAAAACTTCTCCCAGATACTTACCCTCACGGTGTTGTTCGGTGATCCAGTTATGACAGCACGAGAGCCATACGAATTTGTCTGTATTAGCCACTACACTGGGATCTCTGGGAGATCTGGGAGCCTACAACATTATTCCCCATGGTATACTCCCCTACCTCTACCCTCCTGTGCCTAGCACAGTGCCTTGGCACCTAATAAATATTTAATGAAAGGACAAACCTAGAGACTGTCCCAGGACTAAAATGTGACTTCAGGAGGATTTTTCAGAACCCTTCTCTGATTTGCTTCCAGGGGCCTAGAGCCTCCTCCCTTGGACTCACTCCAGCGGTTCAGCATATGCTACAATTGAGTCCAGTATAAGGGGCAACAGAGCCACAACCCCCATCCAGGGTAGGAAGCATTCATGCACACGGACAATGCAGTCTGAGGAAGTAAATTTTCTTTGCTCTTTGGCTCAGTAATTGTTACTCATTTAAATGAGAAATGGACAATAGAATCCTTTGGATATAGAATGAGTTCACCTGTGGATTCTGTTCCATTGAACGCTCAAGTTGCATGATGGAATAGAGAATCCTTGATTTCTATAAAGACGAGAAAGGGAATTTTTTTTCTTAAGTCACTCGGGTCTCCCAGGGTAGCACTCTTATTAGCCTGTGTGTCACTCAAACAACTCTTCTGTATCCCCTAGAATTCTTCAATGACCTGGATTTGCTCATGGGGCCTGTCACCCTGCACAGCAGCATGGAACATCTGGTCCAGTACTCTCAGCAGGGCCTGCACTGGCTGCGGAATAGCACCCACCTCTCATAGGGACCTTGCCCATGAGCTGGATTGTGCTCTCATCTCCACAGATGGCTCCATGTGTCTGGACACTGTGCTACTGAAGTCCCCGGCCACAGCATTTCCCAAACTGCGGTGAATATTTCCTCAGCATCGAACAATGGTCTTTTCCCAGGGCGTGTGTGTTGGTACGTGTGTGTGGGTGTTGAAGAATCTGCCTGTGTGTGTGTAAGATACACAGCTCTTGAGAACACGTTTTCTTTGTCTAGTTTCTGTAATCCCAAACTAGGCAAAGTGAGCAGAGGTTTCTGATTAGAGAATATACACTTACACACACACATGCACACAAAATCACACACACACTTTCTGTTTCAAAGCTAAACCATGACTTCTAGAACATTCAACCAAAATCTCATGGGTTAGTTAACCAGGTGCAAGACAGCACACCAAAAGCTTGACTGCCAGTTAAGATGAACCTAGTTCTTACATTGTTGATTACTTTCAGTATTAATGTACTATTCCCCCAATTAATTTTAATTGTGTGTATTTATGGGTAATTGAATAATGAAAAGAAGTCAGTTATTTTTGTGCCTGACGTTTACTAGATTGCATGTGACCAAATACCTTGCCTTTTGTCTATTCCCCACCCCTTCCATCCAACTTATTATCACCTAAAGGCATCATGAGCAAATGGATCAAATCCCACAGGCCTGCCCTGCCCTGCCCTGCCCTCAAAAGCATATGTACATGGCACTGGGATCTGGCAAAAAGTCAGTGTCTTTGAAAGCTAACCGACACGAAAAGACAGCTGTGCTCGGAGCTCAGTCAAGAGTTGCAAGCTTCTGCACGTGCCATGACAAGCCCACCCAGCACATGTGTTGTTTCTTCCTGCCACTGTGACACAGTGGCCACAGAGCCACATGGCATTCATCAGTCAATATTTTTCAAGTCTCTTCCCTCTGCGATAGCTCTCTTACAAATGTTCTTGGCCAAATTAGGACATTTCCTAGAATGTCTCTTCACTAGGAGTCTGTATCAGCTCCTTCTCAGGCTGAGAACCATTCGCTATCACGAGACTGATCTTCTCACTCTTTGGGCAGAACGCAGTCCTTTAATGCATTTCAATTTGGGGGCTGTGTTTCAGGCTTTGATTAGCAAGCTGCTTACTGTGCAGGGTAAGTTATTTTTGCAAAGACCGCTAATCTGTTTGGGGTAGCAGCGACCACAGCATCGTGCTTCCATCCCGAGTGTCTGGTATGTTTATGTGTTGCCCTTGATTCTTTTCTTTTCTTTTTTTTTTAAATGAAGTTTACATTTTAGTTTTTTGACATCTCGTTTACAGTTTTTGTCTGAAACTTTAATAGTCTCTTATCGTGCCCTAGATTTAGTCTTTTTGTTAAATATACTTGGATATAAAAAATACTGGTAAAAAGAAAAATTCCTACAAAAGAGCATAGACCTTGCCATATCCTTAAAAACAAAAATAATGTCCTTGAAGCCTTTCACTTGACAGAATTGCACCAGGATGGTCTGAAAAAGACAGGTGCATGCCGTAGGTGGAACACTCCGTTTTCCAAGGTGATGGTGGCACAAAACATTGATAATAGATAGTGATATATGCTCCCCCTGATGCTCTTACTGGTTTGGTTGTAATGGTCATATTTTTGTCACCTGACCTGTAGGTGGGAAATAAGACTGCTGTAATTCTAAGCACTGATTCAAAATTATTGAGCAACTTTGGTGATCTGAAGTGAATCGAAAGTAAAGGGTTCGAAGGGAAATAAAGCCGGTGAAATATTTGTAAAATTTGTATTTGGCTTCAGCCCTGAAGCAGCTAGAAATACTACCAATATTTCTCTTTTACTTTTATCTGAGGTGTTCCTCACATCCCTTTCACTAGTTGTTGGCAGAGTTCATGATCCCCTCCTATGTTGGAAATTTGAGTCTAATTTAGGAAATTTTGGACTTTTTGTGTTTTTTATTTTTTGGAGGACCAAGGCTTATTTCTACTTCCTCTTGCTGAATTCGGATGAAAAGTTGAAACTCTCACATAAAGGGATGATGAACCTCAAGGTCCGCATCATGTGTCCCCGGGGTGCTTTCTGGCCCTGCCCATCCTTAAAGTCACAGCTCTTACGGGAGCCCCATGATGTGCTTACCCACAAAACCCCAGGGTAAACACACCAGTGGCCCCTGGCTGATTGTGCCCACAGCATTTTAAGCACTTAGGTGGCCCATGTTTCCCAGCAAAACTTGGAACTGGTTATTTTGGGAATGGTCAGAACATGTAGGTCCCTCCCTGTCTTTGATCTCATCAACAGACCATGTGAGGACAGCAGTTTTTGTTTGCTTTGGCGTAGGTGATTTTGGTAAGAAACCATATTCTGGTTGTTGTTTGTGAAAGTCATTCATAACTTGTTCTTTTTATTTAGCTTTGTTCAAAGTAGGAATACCTTTCTTGTGTTTTTGGATTATAAAACTAATACATGCTAGTTGTAAAGATTCAAACGAAGACAGCAATGTATAAAGTAGAAAGTAGTATGTCCCATCCCCCGAAGACAACCACTGCTCACAGTTATTCATGTAGATTCTTCTAGAGATTCTCCCATTTAAACATATAATATCTGTTATCGTTTTTTTCTATTTGAAGACACATTATTTCCTCAGAAGCCCAACACAAGTTCAGCTGACCTTACCCTTCCATGACCTGAGTGGATGCCTTCCTTTATCACAATATTAGAGTTACCTTTGAAAGAAAGTTACCCAAATACATTCCTGATCAAAATCTGGAATTTGTTACTACTCTCTATACAGATCAGACTTATGTGCAGGATTGTGCCTGGAAAGAAAGGCTTGGTTAAAACACATATTTCTGGAAACATTCAAATTGCAAATGGAAACTCGGACCCACTATCTAAAGAAGAATGTACTGGAAAAATAATCTGAAGAGTTGACAAATTGTGTACTAGATTGAACACATGGAATGCAATGCAATGAGATTTTCTGCACTAAAACTTATCCTAGTATGTAAAACAATGATGTGTGTATTATATAACAGTGATATGTACATTTCTGACATCCCATACATAATATACACAGTTTGTATAAATGCATACATTTAAAAATATATATGTACAATACAGCTAACATAAAACTGTAGTATGCCTGAAGGATATTACTAGTGCCTAACATTGAGTATAAGTCACTGCGTGTTCACATCACCTTGGAAGTGCAGTAATTGTTACAAAATTAATCAGTGCAGCCAACATTATTTATGAATCACATCTTTGAAACTGTGCAGTAGTATATACATATATATTTTTAAATAACATTTTTCACAGTTTTCCAGAGTTACTGTTGAAATCTGTATCACCAAAAAAAAAAAAAAAAAAGCAAGATTTTTTTAATGATGTAGACACTCTTCAGACCCAGTAATCTGTGTGTGATTTCCTGTTTGTAGATACCCAAGAGACTTTAGCAGTCACCAGCCTTAATGCATGTACAGGATATTATTGTGACTTAATTTATCTGCAGTTTTTAATCCATGTGAAATTGGAATTTATAAACTGACCTGGATTAAATATGTCTGCCTTTCTAAGGTTGCAAATGTTACATTAAATGATTTATGTTGTAAATGAGAGAAACCGAGTCGTATGTTAAAAAAAAAAAAAAAAAGTCCACCAATCTCTGTGAATATTTTTCAAGGAAATTGGATCAAAATATATTCAAATAAGTATTCGGGTCCCTGGTTCATAATCTCTTCAGAAACAACCTTGTTGTTTCATGAATTTTTTAAATGCAGCTCCCATAGATAATCATTACTAGGTCTGATATTTTTCAGGGGCAAGACAGAAGCATGATTTTCTTCATTATAACTACAGCTTACTACTTGTCTTTCCCATTTCCCAGCATACATATGCATGCACACATGTGCAGAAGGACACAACCCAGTGTCCCAGAAAACGCTGAATAGGAAGCTTGAGTTCACTAATGCTTGTCCCACCAGAAATCCTGGGACATTGGGACACTGTTTTACTCAACATCCCTTAACGACACAAGTTAATTCCCCAAGTTATACGTGCCATGTTTTTTCAACTCAATCCAACATGGTGGAATAATGCTAGCAAATATTTGGTTGAATCAAAGAAGAGAATTTTGAGCTAACAAAGATGGAAATATTAGAACAGCGGCTTGCCGTTATCTGTCCCCATGTGTGGGAGGGTTTTTTGTTAACCTTATTTTTCCTCTTCTCACAACTTTTGCAGTCCATTCCTTCCCAAAGAAGCAGAAACAGCAACAAAAACAGAATGATTACTCTGCCTTACCCAGCCCGTAGCCTTAGATTCAAATGTTCTTGTCAGGCAGCAGGGCCACCATGGAGACCACCTCATCCCAGAGATGGCCAGGACAGGACTCTGGCTATGCTTGCTCCAGGGACCTTGATGCTCTTTTCAGAAGTGGTTTGGGCTAAGATACGCTCAACAGTCTTCCAAGAACTGTCTTTCTCTTATACAGCTTGCCTGCCGTTGAAGTCTGTTATATTCAGAATCCTATTTTTAAGAAGGAACACATTTTCAATGAAATTTGGGTCAACCAGAGTCTTGAAAGAAACTTTTTTAATGAAAGAAAGAAAAGTTAACAACATAAACTGCATTTCCGACAATTCTCCAAGCATAGTTTTTGATATCCCAGCTTCCTGGCAAAGAGAACAAGAAATGTTCAGACGTGAGATTTGTGTTCTCTTTGTCCAAATTGAATTATTCTGTATATGTCATCAGAAGGGTCAGTTTGTGTGGCATGAGGAAAATTACAAAACTCTGTTCTCAAACTAATTACATCTGACCACAGTTTTGGCTTTTATGATTTAATTGGCATTCTGAGGCACCAGGGGGTAATTTTGAGCTGGCTCCAAAGGGCATTTAGATTCACAGCTCTTACTCACGGTAATGGGAATCAGGGGATTAAATCCCTATGTGTTATTTTGAAAATCCGCCTCTTAGAGCCAGTTTTAAACACACTGATCTGAGGGATGAATTCGAAGTACTAATTGCAACTCGACACGAGGATCAGCATTTGTCTGTAAGTATCAGGAAGTAACGATGGGGCCTGAAGAACTGAATCAAGGACTTGTTTTCTACTCATTTCTGACATAGAAAAAGCCCATCAGAGAATATTTATATCCAAAGACAATGTAAAATAGTACTGGTGTGTAGGATTTTCAAACAATGCTGTTTGGTGATAAAAATAATCACAATATTCTGCTTTCTGTGTTGTTCTTCAGCCCTTCCTCAGTTTTCCATAAGACGAAACTGACTCTTCCCCCAGTGTTTATCATCTCTTGATTTCTGGATGTCCACATGAGCAAAGAGAGCATACTTAACACTGAGAAATATGCACTGCTTGACTGAACAGCTTTCTGTCCACAGTAGCCAAAGGTATATGACTTCTTAAAGAACACTCTTTGAGTCTTCTCTGTTACCTTCATCTTCCAAAATGAGAGATCACAAAGCCTCAAGTATGGCCATGTAGTTGAGATGTCAAAAATTCTAAGCGTATAACATACTGATTTAGTGATAGACGCTTTCCATAGCATTGCCGGCTCTCTCTGAGGCCTACCTGTGTGGTGAAGTAACAATATTAACTCTTTCCTTTGAGTAATCTGCAATCTGATTATTAATCCCCTGCAGTTCCCAGGGCTGCCAACTCAACCCAAAATGTCCTTCTCTGTGAACTGGGTTGATTTTGTTGCTCCTTTGGGGGTTTTGCCCTTCTAAGTTCTGTAAGTCGGGTTTAGTATCTTGACTTTTTAGAAGAACAGTTATTAGAGGCAGTCAGAGGTTTAAGGAAATGAGGACTCAGTATAAGAACTCATGGATGTTGGGATGAGAAGTCAGGAAAATAACTGGGGTACCCAAACCTTCCTCTCCGTTATCTGCTGCACCTGATCCTTGAAGAAAGCTCCTTTGCGTACTTCAATTTCCTCTGTGTATTTCACCCATGACCTCAGAATGTGAGGATCAACAGATTTGGGCAAGTGTTTTGAGATCTCCAGCTGTCACACGCAGCAGGGGTAACGCATGGTTGTCAGAATGGAGACAACAGAACTCTACTGTATCTACAGGCACCAAGATACAAAGGAGTGTGATGTGTAGCATGGTACTCTATCCCCCCTGACAAGGTTCTAGAGGACCAAGAGGATGGCAGTGGGGTAGCCACAGCCCCCTCCATAAGATTCTTCAGCATTTATTGTTACCACTTTGAGTCCTCCTGCCTCTAGGCAGAGCTCTAAGACCCCTGACGAGATGAAGGAGGGTGGGTCTGTCCTTGCCAGGAGCAGCAAGTCTGCCAGGTACCCCAGTTGCTGGTACAGCTCCACCCTCTCCTTTCTCATCTAGTCCTGAACTTAAGAAATCAAGGATTGTCCAGATGGAAAGAGGAAGAAGGAACACTGGGCCCAAGCTTCCGGTGTGGGCCATCTTCCATGAGAAAGTAACTTGCCCTTTGAACACCATGCTTCAGAAATCTTTGGTAGAGCCAAAGAACACAGCACAGTCTCGTTTTCCTTGCTCTCGTGGCTTTTCTTTGAAGCTGAGTTCCAAGGAGTGGATCTTGTGCCTTTGATGGTATGTTTGTGTGTTTGTTTGTTTGGGGCCAGGAGGTGGAGGACAGCTGCTCTGGGACATTTGTCCCTGAGAAAGGAGAGCTGTCATAAGGGACTTGGGTATGTCCTAAGCTTCAGGAAAGAGGAGATCTCTCTTGAGAGAATAGATTGATGTTTTCTCTAGTGAGTTAGGTTGCCTCAACATGATCACTTAATTGCAGGCTACACCTTAATCAGTGTACCAGGAGATAGAAAAATCAATATAAGAACTTAGTGATTTTTGTGTTGCCCACCTAGAAATTTGTACATGCTGGCCCCAGATATCAAAATAAAAACTGGAAGTCTGACCAATAATCTGCAGGTTTCATACCACTGAGGTCAAGGCCCTATATGCTGAATTGAAGTTTTGAGCTTTTATTTAAAATTTATACTATTTAGACACAGCACTTCCTTGTGTCCCTAAATCAGTGCTTTGATGTCATCAAAATAATCATGAAATACTCATTCTAAAGGGTCCTTTCTTTTCATACTCACTGGAAAATCCCTAGCCTTTCTCCAGTACAAAAAGGTCTTGCAAGATCCATCCTCATTAAGGCCCAAATTGACACTAAAACCCTTTCCACAAGAACATAACACCTTGTCCGGTGTGAATTCTGAGTTTTTAGATAAAAAAAAATCCTAAAATGGCAATATAGGTTTTATTAGCATGAGGAGATGCTGATACACTAGCTAGACTCTTGGATGTCCCATTTTCTCAGGCAGGATGTTATGGAATAGACACTCCTACTACAACATAAGAAATATCTGCTGACTCCACAGTTCTGTGGGATCAAGTTGAAAGTCACTCCTATGTAAGTTTCCCCGGATCGGAGCAGGGATTTAAAATTCCACCATTGTATACTGTATCATCTTGGATGTTTATGGACCTGGCAGCTCTAATTCAGTATTCCTGCATAGTGTGTCACGTCAGACACCTTCTCAAATTCTGCATTTCGGGCTCAGGAAAGCTGTCAGCAACTTGGGAACCTGCTTACATCCCACAAGACTTTTCCGCTGATCCAGTTTTAGCAGCCACAGAAACCGATTACAGGGCCTTCATCTCCTCTTCCAGGAATTGGTCTCACAATTGTTGCCAGGATTGAAGAGGATTCTTTTTTTTTTTTTTTTTAAGATTTTTCTTTATTTATTTGACAGACAGAGACCACAAGTAGGCAGAGAGGCGGCGGGGCGGGGCGGGGGGAAGCCAGCTCCCTGCTGAGCAGAGAGCCTGATGCGGGGCTTCATCCCAGAACCCCAGGACCCTGAGATCATGACCTGAGCTGAAGGCAGAGGCTTAACCCACTGAGCCACCCAGGTGCCCCGAGGATTGAAGAGGATTCTAAGTAGGACAATTCTGTTCAGTAATTTATGCTGTAAAAATGTACCCATTGTTGGGCTGCCTGGGTGGCTCAGTGGGTTAAGCCTCTGCCTTCAGCTCAGGTCATGATCTCAGGGTCCTGGGATCGAGTCCCACATCGGGCTCTCTGCTAGGCAGGCAGCCTGCTTCCTCCTCTCTCTCTCTCTCTCTTATTTGTGATCTCTCTCTGTCAAATAAATAAAATCTTTAAAAAAATGTACCCATTGTAGCATTGATTAAAGTGCTGTATTTATAAGGTCAAATACTATTTTCATTTGTGTCTAGTCATTCAATATTAAAATAGCTTAAGTTCATCTTTGTCATGTGACACTTCTTTGGGACTTCTTGTTAGGCCGTTTGGATATGGTCATGGAGAAAGTCCAGAATCTGTGTTGATGGCCAGTATTTTAACTCGAGTAGTTGTAATGGTCTATTAAGCATCAACATTACCAACACTATCACTGATGAAACCATGTGCTCTTATCTGTGTCTTTAAGTGTGTGATAAAAATTTTAACCCAAGCAATGAATAAAGACCAGTGGCTTAAGTTCACTTTAGTTCACTTTCTCCAGCTTTTCTTCTCAAAATTCTTTAACAGTTTTTCCAAGGAAATTCCAATGCATCCTCGTGAGGGCCCCCAGATCTCTTACTCCTCTAGAGGGGTCTCTTCTCCCAGGTTGCTTCTAAGATGTCTGCATGCATGAAGCCTAAAGGACTTCATTTTGATGGTGGCTCATGTCTGCATAAGGAAGAGCAAATACTAAATCCCTTATCTCTCTCTAAGGAAGAGGTTTCTTTCACAGAGCAGTATTTATCATACTGCAAATAAACAAAACTCCACATTCAAATCATGAACAATTCAAGAGTGAATTATTTTGGCAAGGCATTAGGAAGGCCTGGTTGTATCGGAAGAATAAACATTGTTAAAATGTCTATACTGCCTAGAGCAATCTATACTTTTAATGCCATTCCAATCAAAATTCCACCGGTATTCTTCAAAGAGCTGGAGCAAATAATCCAAAAATTTGTATGGAACCAGAAGAGACCCCGAATCACTAAGGAAATGTTGAAAAACAAAAATAAAACTGGGGGCATCACGTTACCTGATTTCAAGCTTTACTACAAAGCTGTGATCACCAAGACAGCATGGTACTGGCATAAAAACAGACACATAGACCAGTGGAACAGAGTAGAGAGCCCAGATATGGACCCTCAACTCTATGGTCAGTTAATCTTCGACAAAACAGGAAAAAATATACAGTGGAAAAAAGACAGTCTCTTCAATAAATGGTGCTGGGAAAACTAGGCAGCTATATGTAGAAGAATGAAACTCGACCATTCTCTTACACTGTACACAAAGATAAACTCAAAATGGATAAAAGACCTCAACGTGAGACAGGAATCCATCAGAATCCTAGAGGAGAACATAGGCAGTAATCTCTTCGGTATCAGCCACAGCAACTTCTTTCAAGATATGTCTCCAAAGGCAAAGGAAACAAAAGCCAAAATAAACTTTTGGGACTTCATCAAAATCAAAAGCTTCTGCACAGCAAAGGAAACAGTCAAGAAAACAAAGAGGCAACCCACGGAATGGGAGAAGATATTTGCAAATGACAGTACAGACAAAAGATTGATATCCAGGATCTATAAAGAACTCCTCAAACTCAACACACACAAAACAGATAATCATATCAAAAAATGAGCAGAAGATATGAACAGACACTTCTCCAAAGACATACAAATGGCTATCAGACACATGAAAAAATGTTCATCATCACTAGCCATCAGGGAGATTCAAATTAAAACCACATTGAGATATCACCTTACACCAGTTAGAATGGCCAAAATTAGCAAGACAGGAAACAACACGTGTTGGAGAGGATGTGGAGAAAGGGGAACCCTCTTACACTGTTGATGGGAATGCAAGTTGGTGCAGCCTCTTTGGAGAACAGTGTGGAGATTCCTCAAGAAATTAAAAATAGAGCTTCCCTATGACCCTGCAATTGCACTACTGGGTATTTACCACAAAGATACAGATGTAGTCAAAAGAAGGGCCATCTGTACCCCAATGTTTATAGCGGCAATGGCCACGGTTGCCAAACTGTGGAAAGAACCAAGATGCCCTTCAACGGACGAATGGATAAGGAAGATGTGGTTCATATACACTATGGAGTATTATGCCTCCATCAGAAAGGATGAATACTCAACTTTTGTAGCAACATGGACGGGACTGGAAGAGATTATGCTGAGTCAAATAAGTCAAGCAGAGAGAGTCAATTATCATATGGTTTCACTTATTTGTGGAGCATAACAAATAGCATGGAGGACATGGGGAGTTAGGAGAAGGGAGTTGGGGGAAATTGGAAGGGGAGGTGAACAATGAGAGACTATGGACTCTGAAAAACAATCTGAAGGGTTTGAAGAGGTGCGGGGGTGGGAGGTTGGGGGAACCAGGTGGTGGGTATTAGAGAGGGCACGGATTGCATGGAGCACTGGGTGTGGTACAAAAACAATGAATACTGTTATGCTGAAAATAAATTTTTTAAAATGATTTAAAAAAATAATAAAGTTAAAAAAATAAAGGGAGGCCTGGTTGTCTAGGGAGATCTTATATTTTGTCTGAATTTAAATTTACATGTACAAAGATGATGGAATCATTTGCCATTATTTTATTGCTTGAAGATTTTTCTGTGTCTATCTAGAAATCACATAAAACTTGGGTAGAACATTCTCTGGAATGGAGAAGTGTCTTACTATACAGTAACAGAATGAGCCCTAAGGATTTTGAAGAATTAGCAGCTTTATATTTGGAGGTAAATAGTAATGCATCAGTGAAGTTACTTTTTAAATGTCTTAATAAACCTTGAAATCAACATTACTCTGTCTCAAAAACATTCTCCTGTCTCTTCCTAGAACTTCTGAGTAAAATGTCCTTTCCCCATATGTTACAGTATTTTGTTTTAAATGCAATCAGCTAGTCACAAACTTACCTTTTCCTCTACAAAAGTGTGACCCTATCTGAACTACTAGACCAGATGAGCGCATTTTCCAGAAAGGAACACCAATCTGAGAATGCTCTTGGCAGGTAATGTTAAGTGTCACCTTAGAGTGAAAAAGAAAACGACCTACAGGAAAGCCTGGAATATTCTTGCTAAGAGAGGTTTTGATTTTTGTGTCTTTGGTTTTTTACATGCCGAGCTTTGTTTACTATGAAGCAATGCCTAAGTGTAAGCTGTTACATTGTGACATAGTTCGAACACAGCCGACCAACAAAAATGTTCCACACTGAGTTTGGACTCAGCCATTTGTAGTTTACTGTATTTCTTTTTCCACTTTCTTTTTTTTAAATTTATCTTCAATCAAACAAGTAATATGAGAATATAGTCTTTAAAAAATAAAAAAGTTTGTGGGGGTACCTGGGTGGCTCAGTAGGTTAAGGCTCTGCTTTCAGCTGAGGCCATGATCTCAGGGTCCTGGGATCGAGCCCCACATTGAGCCCTTCATTGGGCTTCCTGCTCACTGGGGAGTCTGCTTGTCCTTCTCCCTCTGCACCCGCCCCACTTGTGTGCATCCATGTGTGTGCTCTCTCTCTCAAAAAAATAGAATTAAAATTTAAAAGTGTGTGATGCAAATAGACAGCATTGCTTAACAGCAATTCATCCTTTAAAATGTCAAGTGTGTTGGTTTTTAGTATGTTCACAAGGCTGTGCAAACATCACCATTATCTAATCATAAAACATTTTCACTACCCCCCAAAAGAAATCCCATACTTAACAGCCACTCCCCATACCCACTTCCTCCAGCCCCTGGTCATCTTTATGGATTTGCCTAGTCTGGACATTTCATATAAATGAAATCATAAAACAGGTGGCCTTTTTTTGTTGGACTTCTTTCACTTACCATAATGTTTTCAAGGTTTGTCCCTATTGTAGCATGTGTCAGCCCTTCATTCTTTTTTTTTTTTTAATTTCTTTATTTGACAGACAGTTCACAAGTAGGCAGAGAGGCAGGCAGAGAGAGAGAGAGGAGGAAGCAGTCTCCCCACTGAGCAGACCCGAAGCAGGGCTCAATTCCAGGACCCTGGGATCAGGACCTGAGCCGAAGGCAGAGGCTTTAACCCACTGAGCCGCCCAGGTGCCCCAGCCCTGCATTCTTTTTTATGGCTAACAAGATTCCATTGTATGGACATACCACATCTTATCTGTTCATTAGTTAATAGGTGTTGGTTGTTCTCACTTTCTGGCTATTATGAATGATGATGCTATGAATCAGTCACAGCACAAGTTTTATGTGATTAAATGTTTCCAATTCTCTTGGGTATATACCTTGTTGAGGAATTGCTGGGTCATAGGGTAACTCTCCATGTTTCATTTTTTGGGGGAATGACTGCTGATAAGTGCAGGATTTCTTTTTTGGGTAATGAAAATGTTCTGGAATTAGCTAGTTGTTATGGTTGCACAACATTACGAATATACTGAAATCCACTGAATTATACACTTTAAAAGGATGAATTTTATGGTATGTGAATTACATCTCAATTTCAAAAGTCATTGGTATTTATTTAGACTTAACATGAAGGCTGCCCAGTTGTTTTGTTGCTTCTTGCATCCTACTTCTTTCAAATCAGATCTGAGTTGTAAAATTTTTGAATCTTTGCACGTCTGAAAGCATCTCACTTTGTGCCCGCACACTTGTGTCCTAGCTTCACCTACCATGGAATGCTAATTCAAAAGGATTTTGCTTGGAAGTTTGAAGATACTGTTCTAGTTTCTTCCTGCATCTCATGTTATCTTCTAGTAACAGAGACTCCCCTCTCCCCATCCCGCTATTCCCAGAAAGTGTTCAGGGTTTTCCCTTTACCCTCCATGTCTGAAAAGTCACCATGACATTGCTTGATAAGAGTCTTTCATTTTATTTATTCTTGATTCTGCTCATCAATCCATGAATCTCCCACCTGACCTTACCCTAGCACACTATCTTCTAATACTACTGAGTGTACTCTGTCCTTAATGCCCTGGGCAATGCATGTTGGGAACTTCTGGGTTCATCTTCTGATTCTCTTGACCGTTATGTTTTCTGTCCTCCTTGTCCATTTTTGCTATTCCAAGAGAATTCCTTGGCTCAGCCTTTCAACTTACTCTCTTGTCAGCTTCCCTGCTTCTGCCCATTTACAGAGAATTTTACTTCAATCGTCAAATTTTTCATTTCCAACATCTCTAAAGCATTCCTTTTTATGGGTGCAATATCATTTTATTTCCCTCTGAGGATTCTAATTATATATATGTGCCATTTTCTTGTTCTCTTTGCTCTGTTAACTCTGCTTCTTTGGATGTAAACTTTTCCATTTGTTGGGGTTGGTACCTCTCTCTTATGACTTTTTCCAAATGTTCAGGGGTTATCAACTGTGTGCTACACTCCACATTTGAGCTCTCAGTTTGGCCGATGTTCTATTTGCTGCATCTAGTCTCCTGGATGTAGAGGGCACCCCATACCTCCTGGGGGTTGCCAGGGCCCCATCTGGCCTCTCCATTACCACCATCTGAACCCACTGGTCCATACTGGGGCAGGGGGGTATGGGCTAACACCCTCATGCCTCTTTCTTAGCTTGAAGGTGGAGAGGTAGCCGCTCCTATATGGTATCCTAAGTGATTAACCACTCCCTCCAGGGTACCTCCCAATATTCTTGACCTTTAAGCTAATCAAATCCTGAATCAGCCCTCTATATTTTTAGTTCTGCCCAACCTCAGCACTGTGGATTTTCTTCTTCATGATGATCCTAGGCATCTTCCAACCTTCAGAGATGCCTCGACATTCCTAGACCTTTTAAGAAACCCTTTGTTGTTTTTTAGTGCTCTTGTGGATTTGGTGTTGGTTTTGTTATATCAAAGAGAAGTCACTTTAACAAAGTCAAGTCCTAATGTTTGTCAGGGGTGGGAGAATTGCCGTATAGCAGTCAGGCTTGATGCAACTCAGTCTTCCTTATGGGGTGTTCTGCATGTTGCTTGTCCTTATTCCATCTGACTTGCTTTCTGAGATGGCCTTGGACCTCTGGACTCCACGTTACTGGGACAGTCGCTGCTCAGCCCTTCAAAAACCACTTGCTCATTCCACTGCCGCTGCTTCACCAAGCCTCCAGTCAGTCTACACAGTGGTGCCCTGAGAGGTCTCTGCATGCGGGCTGTTGTTGGCCTTTGTTGCCTCTACCACACCCGTGAGTCCCATGTGAGGTGGGTTTTTGGCCTCCATCCCTGATATAACCTTAAAAATGCCCCCTGGAGACAGAAATTTCTTCTCCATCACAGACCATGTGGAGACCATTTCTATCGTGGCCGTAAAGGCGCCACATGGAGAAACCAGGTCAGATGGTTCCAAACCCACTGCTGGTCAACACAGCACTTCAGACCCTGGGTATAGACCAGGGACCAGTTCCAAGAACAGTCGCAGAAACCGGTTATTAGTGCTGGCACAGAAGAGCTGGACCAACAACAAGGGGACTTGACCATGAATTGCCTGAACGCTGAGGTGTGACTCCTGACTCGGGATAGCTCAGAATACAGAGCCTGGGGTGGGTGGCCTGTTGGGGGCACTTCTGTGGCTTCAGTTGTGGAGAGGGAAAGGCTAAGGGGTAGAGAGAAAATAAAGGGGTTCTGTCATTTTCGCTGGACCGATTTTTTTTTAAGATTTTATTTATTTATTTATTTGACAGACAGAGATCACAAGTAGGCAGAGAGGCAGGCAGAGAGAGAGGAAGGGATACCGGACCGATTCTAACTGAGCTTGTTGATCCAGAGAACTGTTCTACATTCAACCAGTTAGCCCAGGACATTTCTAATGTGGGACTTGGAGACATCTCAGTTGGTGGTTGATGTCATCTCAAAGCAAGTAAGTAAGCAAGGTAAGTAAGGCATGATCTGTGAGAAGTGTCCGGGGTGTTGTGTATGGGTGGACATGGGAGCCTTGCTACAAGACCACAGGACCAGCCCTTTGGGGAGGTAGAAGCTGGTGACAGCCAGGTAGTAGGATTCATGGAGCACTGGGAAGAATGTTTTACCTCCCTCAGTGACTAGAAACCCCCAGAAGACCACCTCCCTGCTTCTTTTTGTAAAAAGCCTGTATTCCCCTAACATGTCACACTGGAAGTCCCTCCCACATCCCTAACTTCTTATCACACGGTTTCCACTGATTAGCAGAAGAAGACTGTTGGGAGGCAGAAGTACCAGACAGGGAGTGTCCAGGAAGGCTGAAGCAGAGAGAGAGAGAGAGAGAGACAGGCCAAGCAGGGGAGGTTGGTCTGTGGTCACATCCAAAAACTGCCACAGTGCTGCTCTCAACAGGTCTTTTACCTGAGGTCATCTGCCTTTGAATGGGGCCCTCAGTGACTATGTGAACATTCCTGGCCTGTCCTTCCCATGCTCCAGATTCCATTGTTGGAATCTAAGTGGAAACGCCCCACTGGGTGAGCATCACTGACTTCCTGGGAGAGCTCAACGTGTTTATCTTGAGCTTGAGGTTGTAATTATGCTTTCGTGCAATGCCACTTCGGAATGTCTTTTTCTTCGTTTCATGTAAATTACGTTGCTGGTGCAGGTGGGAATGCACGTGTCTCTATTCCTGTGGGGAGCTGCAGAATCCATTAGTTATTGTCTCGGAAAAGCTCTGCGGCTAAAAAGCTCTCCAGAAATGTCAGGCATTATTATTAGGTGCCTTCAATTTGTAAATAATCTTGAATGGGTTGTTTTGTTCTATTCTGTTTTGTTTGGGTATGAAAATGAGAGCCTCAAACCCCAAGTTCAGCAATGGCCAATATACATACCAAAGAACATGAGCAAGACATGAATACAGGGTTTTCAGTGGTTTTGATGTATTCACTCCAAGGATTTGTGAGGCACTAAGAATTCCAGCAAAAGCACTAAGAAGTCCCAGGCTTTGAGAAGCCCCAAGAACTGTCCTGACCTCCCAAACCAATGTGCTGTCTGGAGCTGTGGGGGACTGCACAGATTGTTGGCAAAGAGAGAGGCTTTTGTTGATGCATGAATTTGTTGGTAATTCCTATCCTCTAGACTCTCAGTATCTAGAAAAATGGTGCATGTTTCTTACCATGATGAACTGTCCTAGGTTTCTTGATTCATGGACCCAGCACAAAGAAACAGGTCTTTCCAACAGACTATATTTGCTCCAAACACTGAAATTGACACACAGATCATTGAGCGTTGGTATATTTATAGCCAAAGGAAACCCTGATCCCTGTACATTAGGTCAAAAGCCATCTTCTCATCTGGACCTTGCAAAGTAAGTGGCCAGCCCTGGGAAGCTGTGCAATGTAGGATGTTTAATGGTATCCTTGACCTCTACCCACTAGATGTCAGTAGAGCTCCTCTCCAGGTTTTGACAAAGAAATTTGTCTCAGATATTACCAGGTGTGTCTTCAGAGACAGTCTTCCCACACTGAGAGCCACTGCATTTGAAGAAAATCCAACTGGTTTGATACATGAGACCCTTAGTGATCTGGCCTTTGCTTCTCTTTTCTGAGCCCACTCATGTCTCATACAGGGCTCCAACCATGCTGAGCCTACTTGAGGTTCTTGAACCAAGCCACACACTCATGCCTCCAATGTCTTTGTAGAACTTCTTCCCACTTCCTAGATGACCATTCTCCAACTTCACTCACACAGGCCTCATCCAGCCCACTCATCCCCAAATCCAACCTTCCTTTACTTCTCTCCCTCTCACCTTATGGGTGAGGGGCCCCCTTTGGATTCCCAAGGCACCTTGTTCAGAGCTTCCCCTTCCCCTTCCTGAGCTACCTGGCAAACACCTGTGTGCACACATTGATGGCACTGGCTTGTGAGCTAGACTGTGAGGCCAGGGTGGGACTCTGTTTTTTATCTCTGTACCTGCAATGCCTAGCACAGTGTCTGGCACATAGTAGAGCTGAGTAAATGGGTGTGGGGAGAGGGAAGAGGGAAAAGGAGGAGAAAGGCTGTTAGGGATTTTCCTAATGTTCCATGAGTAGTAAATGTTGCTGTCTATATTCAGTTTCTACTTCTAGAAGTCCATTAACTCAGCCATAAAAATAAATGCTGGTCCCTCACAAAAACTATATATGTTAGTAAACCTCAGGCCTTTAGGATCAGTTGCTGGGCTTTTTGTTTGGTTTGGTTTGGTTTGGTTTGGTTTTTTTTTTTTTTTTTTTTTTAAATCCCAGGCAAAGTGCTTTACCCTTTCTCTGATTATTACTGCTTATTCCAGATGGTTCTTATTCAAACACTGGCCTTTCTCGGGTGTCCCTCCTTGCCTGCCACGCTCAGAGGCTGTGGCCACCTCTGAATGAGGGGTGCAGGACCCACTAGTGCCCAGCCACTCCCACCAAGGCCCTTCAGACCTGCTTCCCAAGGTGAGCATGCCCCACCCCACCCCCAGATTTGCCCTTTACTCACAGACTTTTCTGTTTATTCAGTCATTTCTGAGCTGCACTGGCCATCTGTTGGCTCCATCCATTAAGTGGTCAAACTCCCTTTGAATGTTGCAAAGGAGTTCCCCCTCCCTTCTGCTCTCACCAGTTCCTGAAGTAGAAACTGCTGAGGAGGCTCCTAGGTGTGGTTGACTGATGCACTTCTGAGCAGAAAATAGGCCCTTAATCCTCTGGCTCCCCTGAAGTTGGGGTCATCGTCCTCTTAGAAGTAAAGTAGCACAAAGCAATATGAAAATAAATTCAGGCCCTGTACCCAGAATGGGAAAATCGTCATGAATAAACCAAAAGAAAGAAAGAATCAGGCAAACAACATGCAGAAAATCAGCAGAAGACCTAAAATGAATGAAATGTTAACGTTTCTGCTGACATAGTACTTCTCAAGGTAGTTGTCAGTCGATTCCACTTTGTTTTCCACCGATCACCTGCCGCACCCCAGCACCGAAGCTCGCCAGGCTACTCCAGGCTCACCGTGTCCAGGGAAGGATGCATCAGGCCAAAGAGGGACTCTAGCACCTGAGCTGGGGCTGGCCTGGGTTGAAATGTGCTGAGTGAAGCATGCCTGCAGAGTCTAAAGACTTAGTATAAAAAAGAAGTTAATCATGCCATTAACGATTTTGTATTGACTGTATGTTGAAATGATAATACTTGTGATATGTTGGGTTAAAATAGTATTTAAAATAATTTCATCTGCTCCTTTCTGCTTTTTTAATGTGGCCCCTGGACAATTTTAAATGATATATGTGGCTTGCATTATATTCCCCTGGCCAGTGCTATCTGAGAGAAAAAGATAAAGGTGAGGCCTTCCAGCCCTGCAGCAAACAGCAGTGTCCGCCATCCGCACATCTCCAAGATCCTTCTCGTGAGCTCAGAACCAGTATTCTTGACATGAATGATCGCACAAAGTCTTCTACTACTACTTTATTATTTATGGGATACATTTAAGGTTTTATTTCATGCATTCAGGAGCAGCATAAATGGATAAAATGTTAGATTATGGGAGTCTGAACATATCTAGCTATTTTACATTAATTCTTAATGGAAATAATTCCCTCTCTCTAGTTTCCTGACTGAAAGTTGCATTGTCTTCTAATATAACATGCATATTGTGGGTCTTCTATTTTAACTTTCTGATTCTCTTAAGATGAAGTTGGAATAGAGTTTTCCAGCATGGACAAGATGCAACGGACTCATCTCTCCTCACTCCTCCAGCCAAGTGCGACTATAAACCCTGGGAACAATGTAAGAGGCCAACAAAGGAGAGGTTTAAGAGATGGAAAGAGGAAGAACTCATTAGGGACCCAGGACTGGAGAACCAGTATAGCAGCAGGGGGTCTGCCAACTGACCAACCACCCAACAGAAGAAGGCAACCCAGGCCTGCCCTCTCCTGACCCCTGGCAACAGAAGGTGACAGACATTTCACTGAGGTGAAATGCATAGCAAATAAGAAAACAAGTCCAACATCATTAGCCATCAAGGATTTGCAAATTAAAAATCACTATGATAACACCGCTACATACCCATCAGAATAGCTAAAACAGCACCCAACACAGGAGCACCTAAATAATGACAAATGTGGGCAAGAATGTGGAGAAATAAATGGAATGGCCACCCTGGAGAACAGTTTGGCAGTTGATGGAAGTGTTCTGTATCTTGATCATGGTGGCAAATGCATGAACCTACACATAGTCTAGAATTGTGTAGACCTACATTTGCATACCCACGCACATCAGTACAAGCTAATGATGTCTGAACAAGACAGATGGATTGTGGCAATGTCAAATCCTTGTGAAACTGTCCTATAGTTTGCAAAACATTAGCATTGGGAGAAACCGGGTAAAGGATACACGGGATCTCTGTCAATTATTTCTTACAAGTCCATGTGAATGTACACTTTTCTCAGGAAAGAGTTAATACAAAATAAGGGGACGTATTTTACTCAATTAGGACAGCTTAAAGTACAGGAAATGGGTAAGAACCTTTTGGAAACTGTAACACAAGTCTTTCATATAAAAACAAACAAAAACAAAAACCTGGACGTTGATTCAATCTTGCAAAAAGCGAAGGAATGAATCCAAAGAGTCTTCGTCAACAGAATAATCACATTTAGACAATATTCTGGTTTAGCTCCTGGTGTTCTGATTTCTAATGCCTTTTCTGCCTTTCTTTCTTGGTGATTCAAAGGCAGTAACTGCAGATATGATCCATAAAAAGTTTGTTTGCAAATATCCCATTCCATGAACTTCAACATTTGGCTGAACATTTTGAAGTGGCTTTAGATACCCAAAACGAAAACAAGCAAAGCACATCATATTACAATTAAAGCAATTACATCTACCCTCCTCTCCCTCAAGAGACAATAAAAACTTTCCCTTTGACGGAGACACTTGCCGATACAGTAAAAAAAAAAAGAGGGGGAGGGACTAGGCAGTTAGAATAACTACCTCCATCTTAACTAAAATGAAACAGAATTTTGCGGCCTCCTTGTTATTCCAAACAGGAATAATAAAGGGACTCTGAGGGGTAGTGTCGTGCCCAATTCCCAATGATTCTTTTAATTCAATAAGGAGGATTATAATAATAGAAAGACAGAAAGACAAAGGCGAAGCGTTCCGCTAGATACGCGTGCTACTCTGTTAGTTATTGGTTCTACCACCATCTCTACCCATCTTCCTCAGAACGAGTCACTCTTCAAGAATTCCAAACAGTTCAACTCTTCCCATGACCCAGCCTGTGATGGTAAACCTTGGCCCTCTTGGTAGTCAATATGCATTTCCTCTCTGTAACACCATACCAGGAAATCTTATGGGGAGAAATCTTTTATGTAAATTGAACTGCCAACTCAAACGTTCCTCAGACGGACTTTTGCTAGGAACACCTGAAGACTCTCTTATGCATAATCCTTTAGTAGTGTAACTTAGATGGCATCTAGCCTGTCCCTGAAAACTTAACCCAATCTCAGTTTTAACAGTTTTCTGAAGTCCCTGATTCACTCTAGGACAACTATTGTCCCGAAGAATTCTGGAAACCAAACCTATCAAAATAGAAATTGACTTTTCTAAACCCTCACCCATCCTTGTTCAATATCCTTCCAAGCCCGAAGCTCAGGAAGCATTGAAGCCCATTGTGGACGAGTTTATGAAGCAGGGGTTCATTATTCCTTGCATCAGCCCTCATAATACTCCAGGTTTGCCTGGTAAAAAGCCTCGTGGACATAGATATTGATTTATCCAAGACTGCAGGACTATAAATAAGATTGTGATTCCTCCTTTTTCACTGGTCCTTCATCCAAATTCTGTTGTGTCCTCAATACTACTTGAGGCCACCCACTTCACTGTGATGGACTTATGTTTGTTAGCATCCCATTAGAACCAGGCAGTCAGTAGTTCCCTTCTCATGGGAAAATTGGCCATACACCTGGACTGCATTGTCTTGGGGATTTATTGATGTTCCCCTTATTTCTCTCAGATTCTTAATTGGGACCTTGAAGATTTGAGATTTCCTGGTGATTCTGTTCTAATATAATATGTAGATGATCTTTTACTATGTTCAAAAAAGGAGCAAAACTTTAAGATTGATTTTGTGTATATATTAGAGACCTTAGTTCACAAGAGACCTAAGGCCTGCAGAAAGAAATCACACAATTCTGTGACAACAACAGGTGCATTATTTAGGGAGTACAATATCACAAGAAGGCAAATCTCTCCCTTTGTAAAAATTAAAAATGATTCCAAATTTTCCAAGACCAACTACTGGGGATTTCTAAGATGACTGTATATTGTAGGCAGGGGGTGATTATCTTTCCAACACTGAAGCCCTTCCTGTGAGCTAAGCCCTCAGGCCCTGAACCTCTTGCCCTAGGAAGATAAATAAGCCTTCTGAAACCTATAAAAAGTTCTACAACCACCTCCTCCCTTGGGGTTGCCTAATTAGCATAATCCCATGTCCTTTTTTTTTTTTAAGAGAGTCTTCTCAGACAGCCCATGCTGCAATGAGCAAGGGCCTTGATGGAAACCATGTGGCCACAGAAGAAGACAGGAAACAGACAACAGAGATAGAGCGGTGATGGAAAGTGAACCCAAAAGGCCGTGGTGGCAACTGTCCACAGGCTGTTCGAAGGTCGCTCTGCAGTGTTGACCAGTGCTCAATCTCAATTGAGCAGCAAGAATTTCAGGCAGAGGGAAACATGAGGACCCAGACACACAGGCAAGGAAAGACACTATACTTGAGAGGTGGTGGGCCCACAGGAGGCAGGTGGGGTGGGGGGCTTTCAACAGAGGGACACCAGCGAAGAACTAGGACCAGATACCGCAGGGCCTCATATGCCAAGCTAAGAATTTCGCTAAGGACAGGGAACCAAAATGCACAGATGCTGTTGACCTTGAAAGTCCCTCTCCTCACCATTTTCTCCTTTCCTTCTGCCCTTCCCAAGTTCCCTCTTGGTGTCTGGGCTTTCTGAGCAGTGGTGTCCTTGTCCCAGGGCCATTGATAAGCCACCTTCTTACCTTTTCCTGGTTCTTAAGTAGTACAACTTCCTCGCTTATGACTCAGCATTTGAAATTAATTTCCCATACAGGAATTTATGAATAATCCTTACTAAAAATTAATGTGTGATGAACAGCCTGGACTTCAGCTTTCCTTCATAATTCCAACAGTAACTTCCAGAAATACCCGACATTTGGTTAAGTGTGACTAGTTAGTGTCTAAAAACAAGGCCAAATTGTGCTTTTAAAAATTCCAGTTACTTTCCCACAGCTTTCTTGTTGGCCATTTTCCTACAATAGATTTTTCATTTGCCTGAGCTGTTGTATATTCTGATTTGGTCTTTCAGTTTTTTTTGTCTGTCTACTTCAAGATAATTGTGCTTCTTCCCACTTTGGAATCTTCATTTTATATGGAGAGAGAGAAAGCCTGCATGGGGGGGAGATGGGGAGAGGGGCAGAGGGAAAGGAATAATCCCCAGCAGACTCCCCATTGATTGCCCAAATGGGAGTGGGGGCTCAATCTCACGACCCTGAGATCAGGATCTGACAAAACCAAGAGTAGGACACTTAGCAGACTGAGCCACCCAGGTGCCCCCTTTCTTTCTTTTTTTAAGTAGGTTCCATGCCAGATGTGGGGTTTGAACTCATGACCCTGAGATCAAAAGTCACGTGCTCTATCAGCTGAGCCGACAGACACCCCTGGAATCTTTCTTTACATTGGCTCTCGGGGGAGGTGGGTCTATATTTTTTTTCAAGCTTCATTCTGTATCTCTGCCTATTTGCCAAACACCTTTGAGACAATAATATCTGGGCTTGGTGCACTGCTTAGCTGAAACGCATTCTGCCTGCTAATGATCATTTCTGCCATCAACAGCCTTTCACACGGTCCCTGAATATCAGCTGTGGTTGCTAGATATAAGGCTCTTCATTTTAGCAATTTGCCACTCTCTCTCTGTCAGTAATGAAATGGTCTGTTCAAAATCTACTCTTCCTTTACACCTTTTGTTCTGTGAGCCCTCTTTCCCCCCATGTGAAAATATTTGATGTATTGTGCATGTGGTTTAAAAGCCTATGATTATGAATGCTGCTTGCAATATTGAGCCTCTGATTGTTTTAATCTCTCCCTGATTAAACTCATATAATGATTAATTCTGCTTGTCTTTTATAATTCCTTTATTTTTATTCTGGCTTCCTCAAAAAAAAAAAAGAAAGAAAGAAAGAAAGAAAGACAGACAAAAGAAAGGAAGAAGAAAGGAAAGGAAAAAACCAGGCCAGAAGCAAAAGGCGTCTCCATTGTTCTTTAATTGAATATATTTCTGTGACTATTTCAGCTTTTTAGAATTGTATTAAACACATTGGATTATTTTGAATATGTCAGTGCTGCATGATACAACCAGCATTCCAATTTATTTTATTCAGTTTTTAAACCTTTAAAATTAAGCTTTCTTAGAATTTTAGAACTAGAGAAGACACTGTTTACTGCATCCCTTTCATTTTACAAACCAGGATTTTGAGGTCCAGAGGAGTCAAATGACCAGCCCCAAATGAAGCATCTCATTAGGGGCAGAGTCTGAATCAGAAACCAATGTTGTTTCTACAACAGAACGGCGTCTTCATTGCAAGGGCTGTTGATGTGTCAATTCTATCAGTATGTCATCATTCTCAGAACATGTGTATTCATCTTTTTTTTTTCCCCTTCAGTATTTGTATTTGGAACACTCACAAAAGGGAAACCTTCCAATAAAATCTAGGAACAGACTCCCTCCTTGAAGGTCCCTACAGGTCCCTGGAGTCGTTAATGATAGAGGGAGTAGTAAAAGTCCCCAGGTTTATTTTCAGTTCTCCAGCTGATTTGGTGTGTAACTTTGGGAATATTTTTCCCTTGGGCTTTCCTAATGTGTTGGATTCTAGTTATAGACGGATCCTGTGAAAGACCTTGTCTAGCAAAACAAGACATACAGCATCGTGTTAGATATTAAATTTGGGGGAGAATATACTTTTGGTCCAGAAATGTGATCCTCGTGTTTCTCATCTAGTTCAAAGTACATTTCTGATCCTCTCCCACTTAGCCCAAGATTCAGGGCAATTTCGTGTTCCCTGGGTTTGCTTACTCTTCCAGTGAAAGGGGAAGGGGAAGTGCTGATAAGTTAGGCCCGTGTCCTTATGCAGATTTCTCCATTTTGTGGGAACAGCCCCAGAGATCAAGTTATGCTACAGCCCCACCACCGGCCCCAGGTCATGGGAATTTGCTAACCCCTAGGAAAGTTTTGTTGAGAGCCGTATCGTCCTAAGTGCTGGCCTTGTTCTTTGTGATATCAGTAGAGAGAGATGGACTGCTCTAACGCTCCGTGGTAAGTTTGACCAACCTTCCAGACCAGTGAAACACAGATCTTTAATCTTAGTAGATGTCCCTTGGCTGCTAGTTACTGATGCCAACTTGAGTCAGCTCAAGCTGGAAAGACAAATACACTCCAAGGACACAAACCTATGTAGTTCTCTCCACGTGTGGCTGCTTTGCTCTAGAAATTTGCTGCAAGAATCTGCAAAAATAAGCTCCCTGACCCCAGCCTATACATTGACGTGGAGCTCTTGAGTTTGCCTGCCATTTGAAGATTCCCTCTCTCTGCTCCGATTCCAAATTCTCTGGGAATTTCTTCCCAGCTGAGACTTAAGATAAATGGAGGTGGAACTATGTGTTAAACAATGTGTTAACACAGTTAAATCTATGTGGTTCTTTGTGACTCTGTCATTTGAACCTGGAATCCCCTTCTCCAAGATAACTGCCTGTCTTCTTTCCTTACTTTCTTCTGGTCTCTGCTCAAAAGCCTCTTTACCAAAGAGGGCTTTCCTTACCACATCTCTAATACACCCACCCTTCCCCAGTCTGCCCTTCTTCCCTGTTTTCCTATACTCCATATAGCACTCCCCACTACCTGATGTTTTGTGGAACGCAGCTTTTTATTTGTGTGTTGATTACTTTTACTGACTAGGAAGTAAGTGCCATGAGCACAGGAAATTTGCCGGGTTGTTGGCGGCTGCAGGTACCCAGCACCCAGAACAGACTTGGAATGAATCTATAAGAAAGCAGATAAGCCCTTTAGTTGGCCTCAGAGCCTGTGTACCCAGATGACACCTGTTCCCCGCCCACAGTGTAAGAGTAGAAGTTTGCTCCTGGAAATGCTGATCTGAGAAGCTCTGGATTCAAGGATGCAAAGCAAGATGAAGGAGGGACATCCTGATGAAAACGGGATTAAATGAAAGCGTATGCATTAGAGGTTGAGACTTTTGGGTTCCTGCCCACCCCCACTTCTGCCCTACCTTGGCTGTAGTACAGAGATCTTCAGCCAGGCCTAATCTCCCTTAGCAGGACCAAGGGTCTTCCTATAGACAAAATAAAGCATCCTTCCTAAAAGGCCAATATTCCCTGATATTTCAGGATGCTGCATCCAGCAGGTAGCTGACCCTCTGGTTATCTGGGAAAGGAACCCATCATTCAACAGGTCCTTCTATGTCACACGGTTCTTTTAAGGCCTCATGTTTAAATATGAGCAGATAGTCATAATTATCAAATTTGAGGAAGGTGTCTGTAATGGACTAAATTTTGTCTCCTCCCACAAATTCATATGCTGAAGTCAACCCCTAATGTAACTGTATTTGGAGGTAGGGCCTTTAGGGAGGTAATTAAGGTCAAATGAAGCCATGCGGGGTGGGGGGCGATCAATAGGATTGGCATCCTTATAGGAAGAAGAAGAGACTCCAGGAATGCATGTATGTACACAGGAAGAAGGCTGTGTGAGGACACAGCAAGAAGGTGGCTGTCTGCAATCCAAGGAGAGAGGGCTTAACAGAAACCAACCCTTTTGACACCTGAATCTTGGACTTCCAGCCTCCAGAACTGTGAGAAAATAAATTTCTGTTGAAAGCCACTCAGTCTGTGGTATTTGTTATGGCAGCCTGAGCAAATGAATACAGTGTCTAATGTGAAAGATAAGAACCAAACCAAAAGGTGAAGAGAAGATATAAAGGGACAGGAGGAGAATTAAAGGAAAGAAGAAAAATTTTGAAGTTGTTACTATCATTAATATCCATTGAGAGATAAGAAAATATCTCTGCAATAAGAATAAAAATGGTATTGTTAAGCAAATAAGGAATCTTAGTGGTACAAAAGGGAGCTCTTAGAAATGTAAAATATGACAGTTTGAAGTTTTGGTGTTGGTTAAGATTTAGAAGATAAAGTCGAAGAACCTCCTAGAAAGGAGAACAAATGGACAGAAAACAGAAAAGACAATTTTTTCCAGCTTTATTGAGGTTGATCAACAAGTAAAATTGCATATATTTAAAACGTACAATGTGTTGAATTGTTATGTGTATACTTCATAATATCATTATCAAAATCAACTTAACACATCCATCCCCTCACATAGTTTCCATTGTGTGTGTCTGTGTGTGTTTGTGGTGGAACAATGAAGGTCTACTCTCTTAGATCTATGTTCATTGGGGATATTGGCATGTAGTTTAATTTTCTTATAGTGTCCTTGTCTGACTTTGGTATCACGTAATACTAGCTTCATAAAATAAGTTTTGAAATGTTCTCTTCAATTCTTTAAATAGTTTGGGTTTGAGGGGGATTGGTATTAATTCTTTAATCGTTTCATAGAATTCATCAGTAAAGCCAACGGGTCTTGGGCTTTTTTTTTTTCTTGGAAAGTTTTTGATTATTGACTCAAAGGAAAAAAATGAAAACTGATACACTGATTATAAAAAAATTATGGTCATATAAATATATGAGTCACCTCCGAATGCTAATTTAAATATTCATGATAGGGGCACCTGTGTGGCGCAGTCAGTTGAGCATCTGCCTTCAACTTGGGTCATGATCCTGGAGTTCCAGGATCAAACCCCAAGTGGGGCTCCATGCTCAGGGGGGAGTCTGCTTCTCTCTCTGCCCCTTCCCCCACTCATGCTCTCTCTTTCAATCTCTCAAATAAATAAAATCTTGAAAAAATAGTCATGGTAATATAAACAATAAGTGCTGATGTAACCAAATTTTGTAACATACCTAAAATGAGAATATATGAGGTGAAAAATGTGTGTTTGCCTATAAATCCTCACTTGAGACAGCCAAATACACATATTTCATAGTAAGAAATCAGTAGCCTAAATCTAAAATTGAAAAAGCAAGTATTAGCAACATAAACACGCTATTGGAAACATGAAGGCAAATGCCACAAATAAATTGTTACAAAAATTGACAGTGTTGGCTTGAAAATCAGAAGTTAAGGGGCAGGGAAAAGCTACAAGCTTTTGATAAAAGTAATTTTAAGTTTAAAAATGATCAAAGAAGTTAGGAAACTATTTTATGCCACTAAAAATTGGAGAATATAAGAATATAAGAGAATATAAATGTAAAATATGAGTTATAAATATATAACTCATTTGTTTGAGAAGAAGTTCCTCTCTTCTCCTGTTGCTAAATTAAAAACAGCATGAATTAAAGTGTTCATTTGACTTGAGAGGGTGATTACAATGTACATGATACATTAATAATAATTAGCTATTATCTTTCTATTTAAAATGCCACTGATGACAATTCTTTTAAATAATCTTTAAGCCCAAAATGAGGCTCAAACTCACAACTCCAAGATCAAGAATTGCACTCTCTAGGGGCGCCTGGGTGGCTCAGTGGGTTAAAGCCTCTGATTTGGCTCAGGTCATGAACCCAGGGTCCTGGGATCGAGCCCTGCATTGGGCTCTCTGCTTGGCGGGGAGCCTGCTTCCCCCTCTCTCTCCGCCTGCCTCTCTGCCTACTTGTGACCTCTATCTGTCAAATAAATAAATAAATTAAAAAAAAAAAAAGAATTGCACACTCCATGACTGAGCCAGCTAGGTGCCCTCGTTGATGACTATTGATTTCTTCTTATTTTCATTTCAAATTCCAATTATTCTTTGCTGATATGTAAAAAACCAAATGACTTCTGTATATTGACCTTGTATTCTGTGACCTTGTTATACTCACTTATTAATCCCAGGATATTTTTTGTAAATTCTCTTTTAGGTTTTTTTACATAGACATTTATGTCATCTGCAAGTAAAGACAGTTTCATTTTCTCCTTTCCAATCTGTATAATCATATTTTCTTTTCTTGTTGTATTGCATTGGCCAGGACTTCCAGTACAATGTTGAGCAGCAGCCATGAAAAAGGATATACTTCCTTTGTTCCTATTCTTAGAGGAAAGCATGCAGTCTCTCACCATTAAGTATAATATAAGCTGTAAGTTGTTTTTTTTTTTTTTAAAGATTTTATTTATTTATTTGACAGAGAGAGAGAGATCAGAAGTAGACAGAGAGGCAGGCAGAGAGAAAGGGAGAAGCAGGCTCCCGAGCAGAGAGCCCGATGTGGGGTTTGATCCCAGGACCCCGAGACCACGACCTGAGCCAAAGACAGAGGCTCAACCCACTGAGCCACCCAGGTGCCCCTAAGCTATAAGATTTTTATGTATACCCTTCATTAGCTAAAAAACTTACCTATTTCTAGCTTAAATTATTTTGAATGTTTTTCAACAACTATTGTATAATTATATGGGTTTTCATAGTCCTTTAATATGATTAATTACATTGAGTCATTTATAGATATTGAACCAGTTTTGCATTCTTAGAGCAAGTTCCATTTGGTTGTAATGTTTTACCTGTTTAATATATTGCTGAATTCAATTTGCTAATATTTTGTTAAGGATTTCTGTGTCTGAATTAATGAGAAACTGTAGTTTTCCTTAACTGTTCCATCTTTAACTGGTTTCGATAATAAAACAAGTTAGGAAGTGTTTCTTTTTTTCATTTTCTGAAAGATACGGGGTAGAAATGACTTTTTTCCTTTGAATATTTGGTAGAATTCACCAGTGAAACCATGATGGGCTGGCATTTTCTTTGTTGGGAAGACTTAAAACAATCTCTTTAATAGACATAGAATTGGGGGCGCCTGGGTGGCTCAGTGGGTTAAGCCGCTGCCTTCGGCTCAGGTCATGATCTCAGGGTCTTGGGATCAAGTCCCGCATCGGGCTCTCTGCTCAGCAGGGGGCCTGCTTCTCTCTCTCTCTCTCTCTCTCTCTCTCTGCCTGCCTCTCTGTCTACTTGTGATCTCTCTCTGTCAAATAAATAAATAAAATCTTTAAAAAAAAATAGACATAGAATTGTATGTTGAAAAGACTATATACTTGAGTGAGTTTTGGTAGTTTGTATCTTTCAAATAATTGGTCCATTTCATCTAAGCTATCAAAATTGTTCGTAGTATTACCTTATTCTATTTTTAATGCCCATGGGGAATGAAATCATTACCAATATCATTCCTGATATTGGTCATTTATGTCTTCTCTCTTTTTTCTTGTTTAGCTTGGCTAGAGGCTTATCAACTTTATTGATCTTTTCAAAAGAACCAAATTTTGTTTTTATTGATTTTCTGGTTTCCCTGTTTTCAATTTCACTGATATCTGCTCTAATTTTATTATATTCTTTCTTCTGCTGATTTAATTTTTTCTTATTTCTCAAGTTTCCTAAGGTAGAAAATTACTGATTATTTATATTAGATCTTTCTTCTTTCCTAATATATATTTGATACTAAAAATTTCTCTCTAAGCACTACTTTCACTACATCCCACACATTTTGTGATAAGTTATATTTTCATTTGGTTCAAAATATTTTTAAATGTTTCTTGAGACTTCTTTGATCCTTGTGTTATTTAGAAATGTGTTGTTTAATCTCCAACCATTTGTAGATTTTCCCAGCTATCTTTCTGTTATTCATTTCTAGTTTAATTTCATGGTCTGAGAACTTACTTTGTATGGTTTCTATTTTTTTAAATTTGTTAAGGTATATTTCATGACCCAGAATGCTGTCTACCCTGATGAATGCTTCATGTGCAATTGAGAAGAATGTATATTCTGCTCTTGTTGGGTAGAATATCCTATAAATGTCGATTAGATCAAGTTGATTGATAGTGTTGTTCAGGTCATCTATATCCTTACTGTTTTCTTCTGTCTGCTTGATTTATGAATTACTGACAGAAGGGTGTAGAAGTCTTTAACTATAATAGTGGATTTGTCTATTTCTCTTTTTGGTTCCATCAGCTTTTGTTTCATGTATTTTGACACTGTTTTTAGGTACATTTAAAATACAGATTATTATATCTTCTTGGAAAATTAACGTTTTTATCATTATATAATTGCCCTTCTTTATCCCTGATAATATTACTTTTTTGAAAGCCTTTTGGGTTGAAATTAATATAGCTATTCCAACTTTCACTGGGTTAGAGCTAGCAAGGTATACCTTTCTCTATCCTATTATTGTTAACCTATCTGAGTCTTTATTTTTTTTTTAAGATTTTATTTATTTATTTGACAGACAGAGATCACAAGTAGGCAGAGAGGCAGGCAGAGAGAGGAGGAAGCAGGCTCCCCGTGGAGCAGAGAGCCCGATGTGGGGCTTGATCCCAGGACCCTGAGATCATGACCTGAGCCGCAGACAGAGGCTTTAACCCACTGAGCCACCCAGGCGCCCCATATCTGAGTCTTTATATTTTAAGTGCATTTTCTTGTACATAGTATCTAGTTTTGTTTTGTCTTAAATCCAACTTGAAAACTTTCATTTTTTAACTGATGTGTTTAAACCATTCACATTTAAAGTAATTCTTAATATAGTTGAATTAAAATGTATGACTGCTGCTCCCAAGTTTCTCATTCTTACACTTGTCCAAACAGGCTCTAGCAATTCATCAAAATTTCCATGTAAGTATTCTTACTATCTTATGGCATCCAATAGTTTCTGTTCTAATGCTATATACTCTGGATATGCTTGTCTGTAGATTTTTGAGGTGGTATTCTGTCATGTGATCTCAGTTCTCTGATACATCTAAAAATGTCACTAATTATTGTAAGGATGGGAGTGATAACTTCTAAGATCTTTACAGGTCAAGTGAAACTGGAAGTCCAGACTCCTTTTAATTTTCAGGATCATACTTAATATATATCTCAGCCTCAAAACTACTATCTTACTTAAAGTGAAACATTGGACCCATTACCATTAAAATTAGGAACAAAGCAGTTTCCCACTATATCAACTATGATATATTAGAGGTATTCACCAAAGCAATCAAATAAGAGAAAAATGATAAGAGAAATAAAAATTGCAAATGAAGAATTAAAATGATACCGGTATGCAAATGATATGATAAACGATTTGAAAAACACAAGAAAATCAATGAAAAGTACCAATACAAACAATAGGCATCTTAATACAGTAGAAGAATGTAAAATTAACCTATTAAAAAATGAATAGATTTCATGTAAACAATTGCTAGTATGAAAAGATAATAAATAAGAAGACTATTTACTATAGCAATAAAAACACATACATAAAATATATAAAAATAGAAATGTGCACAAACTTCTATAATCAAAATTTTGGGAAACTTCTGAAAGACTCCAACGTGACAATGAATAAATGGAAAGATGTCCCATGTCCTTGGATAAGATGTCTGTCCACCAAAAATTATCCCCAAGTTTATATATAAGTTTAATGAGATCCCAATAAAGATATCAAGTTCCCTCTCCCCAGAGAACTATAGAAGTTGATCCTAAAATGAAAAAAGTTAGCAAGCAAGAATCGCTAAGAAAACCCCAAAAGAGAAGAGTAATAGTGGTACCTTTATTTGATTAAAAAACAAAACAAAACAACATTTTAAACAATTACTGGGGTGGAGGCACTTGGGTGGCTCAGTTGGTTAAGCCTCTGACTCTTGATTTCAGTTCAGATCATGATCTTGGGGTCTTGGGATTGAGCCCCACATCAGGCCTCTGTGCTCAGCAGGGAGTCTGCTGAAGATGATTTCTTTCCCTCTGCCTCTGCCCTTCCCTCACCATGCCATAAATAAATAAATAAATAAATAATCTTAAAAAAACCCAGAAAACAACTATTGAAATGTGTTACAGGCCATAGGGAGCAACTTGAAGGGGGTATAACTGGCCAAATCTGGGACAATTTACACATCAAAAAGAATGAGTATAATAAATTGAGAGATTATAATAAATAAATATTTATGAGCATTTTTGCATTTTGAAGAAACGAGGAAAAACAAAGAAAAAGCTCATTTACCACTATTGGAGGTAACTATTAGATAATACTTTTCTACAAATATTAGTAATTAAATGGAAGGAATTAAGCATTTACCCTCCTCAAGGAGAAATGATAGTTTATCCCCAGTTGATAGGGACAGTTCTTTTTTTCCAGAAAAATGCCAACTAATCAATGTGGGAGAAATTATGGAATTAGTAAATCCTTTCTTGGGGCATCTGGGTGGCTCAGTGGGTTAAGCCTCTGCCTTCAGCTCAGGTTATGATCTCAGGGTCCTGGGATCGAGCCCTGCATTGGGCTCTCTGCTCAGCGGGGAGCCTGCGTCCCTTCCTCTCTCTGCCTGCCTCTCTGCCTACTTGTGATCTCTCTGTGTCAAATAAATAAATAAAATCTTTAAAAAAAAAAAAAGAAAATCCTTTCTTTGCAACCCAATAAAACAACTCATTCAGTCCAAGATTATCCATGAATACTGAAACCATTAGTTTAAAAAAAACTGTTGAAGAAACTATTCACTTGATAAAATGTACTGCTCCACAGTATACACAGGGGAAGACATGCTTTTACAATGGAGAGATCTGGCTGTCACCACCTAGCTTGGTATTTAACTTATTATCAGTAGTAATGGGACAAACTCAACTTCCTGTTCTGTTTTTTGTTTGTTTTTCTTTTTTCCTTTCTTTCTTCTTCTTTTTTTTTTTTTTTAAGTAGACTCCATGCCCTTTGTGGGGCTTGAACTCATGACCCTGAGATCATGCTCTACTGATTGAGCCAGCCATACACCCTTATACCTCCTGTGATAATGGAATATGAAGCAATATGTATGAATGGTTTTTGCCAGTGTGGAATGGGAAGTGAGGATGGCAATATACAATTTGATCCCATAGTCTGAAAAGTTTTACATTGCCTGATGGGCACATAGTTCCCATTGGGAAGTAATAGTTATTTAGAAATGAAATTCAAATACTATTTTTGCTTTCACTTTCTTTCAATTTTTTCAAATGGCTACTAAATTGTTATGTCACAGATGCTTATTGTTTGGCCTTACCTTGTTTTTTTAACTTAATTTTTAATTTAATTTTCTTTTTATCACCCAGGTACCCCATTCCCCCAGCCCCCTTCCTTCAACCCTTAGTTTGATTCCTGGAGTCCAGACTCTCTCATGGTTTATCTCCCTCTCTGATTTCTTCCCATTCACTTTTCCTTACCTCCTTTATAAATGAAACTTGTAGGTATTTCTTTTGGCCTAAGAATGCTATAAAAAAAAATTACTGAGACTCAGTTCCATGATCAATCTATATAATCCCTCCCTTGAATACATTCTCAATTTCTTTGCGCTTTTCTCCATGCATTATGATTGCTTTGCAAAACCCCTACCCTTGTCAAATTCAACCCACTGCCTTCTCTGCCTGCACCTGGGCTCCTGGACTAATACAAGACTTCCTGACTGCCCCAACCCTACTTTCCACACAACAGCCAGAGTGATTTTCCAAAGTCTCTTTACCTGTTAAAAGCCTTTAATGATTTGGGGTGCCTGGCTGTCTCAGTTGGAAGAGCAAGGGACTCTTGATCTCAGGGGTTGGGAGCTTGAGCCCCCTGTTGGGTGTAGAGATTACTTAAGTAAATTAAAACAAAAACAAAAACAAAAGGAAAACTTAAGGACTTCAATGATTAATTGCCGGGCAGATACAGGCAAAACATATTCGTACACTCTAAGAGACCGTTTATGTTGGGACCCCTTCTTGCTTCTCCAGCCTCCTTTTTTCAGCATACCTGCCCCCATGTCCCTCTGTACTTCCCACCCTGCAGTTTCTGGAATGTTCCCTGTTCTCCCTCCCTTCTCTGGCTTTGCACATGGTAATCCCTCCATGGGGTGCGGCATTCCCCTAGCCAACTCGACTAGGATCTCAGTCTTTGCTGAGATGTCACTCTCTTGAGGAAGTCTCCCGGACATCCTTTCTATGTTCCCATAGAATGCTTGCCAGTAGCCACACTTAACCTGTTCTGCAGAGGCCTCCCTTCCTACACTGGAAATTTTCGGGAGCAGGAAATGCATTTTGTTCACTGTTGACCAAAGAGTAACTGTCATTCAGAATGCTCATCATAACTTACTTGTTGAATCATCCTCAATTTTGTGAGCTATGCTGTTTAAATCTAGATATACATAAATACCTGTCCATGGTCTTTTTTTATTCTGTAGGAACAGATAATTTGTTTAGAAGAATTAAGTCTTGGTAAAACAGTTCTGGTTCCAAATTCCTTTCTAAGTTTCTGTGGGTTTGTGCTCATTCTTCCTTGTCATTATTTCATTGTTCAGAATAACATGCTGAATGCCTTACAACGATCAGCACGATTGTTCTTTCCCATGAGTAAATCACAGGCGTTACCGTGTGCATATCACCCAAGGGACTCGAGTACAAATCTCTGTTTTTTAATGGTTTCATGTTCTTATTTTCTGTCTTTGGTATTTGAGACTAGGTGTGGATGTTTTGAAGGAAAGTTTATGCCAGATACAGAGGTTAAAAGATAGCAGAGCCATGTCCTTTCCCAGGGCTGTCCCTGCAAGGGTCTAAACTTTCATAGGCCCCTTGAGATGTCAGTAATGACAGAAATCTCAAAAATAAATTTTAATGAAGCTCAGAATAGGAATAAGGTAAAGTACCCCAAAGTATCTCCCAAGTGTGGGAGTCCAGAGTGGCTCGCTCAGTTGCACTACCCAAAGGTCAGGCCAGCTCCCCTTAGACGGGAAAGATAATTCTCATGAGAATAAATGGAAGTGAATGAAGGAATGAATGTAGGTGACTGGACAAAATTGAAAGAAAGGGCTCTTCAGACATAATGTAATCTATTATGGGAGAGCATAACACAGAACATTCTAGAATGGGCAAAAATGAAAGGAAACTGACAAAACTGTATGAAGGATTTTAGAGTTTGTATACATTTTATTTATGTACTCCTCATCTCTCTTTTTTGTTCTATTTTATCTGAAGAGCAATGTGATTGTTTTTCTTCCTTATCAGAGGCTTTCCACTACTTAGCACTAAAGTGCAGTTATACCATCTTACCATCTTCTATAAAGATGTTGCCAAGACCAGTTAGCTCAATGTTTGTGTTTCTTTCTTGAGAGGAAAAAAAAAACCAAAACAATCTTTGACTCTAAAAGGAAAGAGTGGGGAAAAAATGTCAATTGAAATACAACGGTACATTTCCTGTAGAGTTCCCACTTCTTTCTTTTTCAATTTGAAAATCGAGTTTTGGCATTTCTTTTTTTTGTTTGTTTGATTTTAAATATTTTATTTATTTATTAGACAGACAGAGATCACAAGCAGGCAGAGAGGCAGGAAGAAGCAGGCTCCTTGCTGAGCAGAGAGCCCAATGTGGGGCTGGATTCCAGGACCCTGGGATCATGACCTGAGCCCAAGGCAGAGGCTTTAATCCACCGAGCCACCCAGGCACCCAGGTTTTGGCATTTCTTATTAACAGAATGCTGCCATTTAGAGATATATATTAAAAAAAAATTAGTAAGAGTTGTTACTGTTTTTCTGTGGGATCTCAGCAGATGAGGATACCCTAGTTGCAGTGGGCAACTAACTGATTGTGAGCCTGCAGAAATTACACCATGTGTATTAAATTGTGACGTCTCAGAAAAACATGCCACCTGATAGAGACAAGAACACCGAAATTGAAGTGCATCTATAAGTCTATAAAATGGCAAAACCCGAAAAGTCTAGAATAAAAGAAGCAACTCATTCGAATATCCTCTGAATTACCAGTAAACAAGTCTCAACTCTGAAAAATAAGTTTTCAAAACAGCAGTTTCCTAAGTACATGCAAACTCTTCAAGTATCTTGGGTAAGGGAATAAGGAAAAAAAAGTGTTGAGCCTTTGCACGGAGGTTCGCTTCACGTTTGTTTATTACAACAATTAAGACTATTATAATAGCATTGTGGGATCCCTTGGCAAAGCGACACTGCCAAAAGGGGGAAATGGTCCTTATGGAACAACTATTGCCGGGAGGCCCTCAAATAAAGTTTGTATTTAAGCATACACAATATACGATTTGTTTTTAACTTTAGTGGAAAATTGATTTCACGTGTAACCCCAGCGCTGCACGTGGGGTGGGATACCTGCTGTAGGTTTACAAATATCCAGGTGCAGGTGCAATCCCGGGAAGAAACTCAAAGGACGAGAAATGGTGTTTGTGTCCCTGCGGGAGCTGGCGATGAATCGCTCACACCCCGTGGCGCAGTGTTCATTCTCGCTAACCTACGTGGGCCATGATTCTCGGTTGCTCCCTCGCATAGGAAAGTGTCAGTTCATGTGTGTCCCTTTCTCCGCTAGATGTCACTGTAAAGCAATCGCTTGTGGACAGGGGACCCGTGTGTTTCTCGTTATCTTCAGACAGCACCAGGGTTTAAAGCATGGTCGGTTCCCACACTTGTATCATCCCAGAGTGGGGAGTCCATCGCGGGACGGGGGCAGCGCGCCGTCGGTAGAAGCAACGGACGCGCCGCGACCCAAGCGAGATGCACGCAGGCTGCGGAGTTGCAGGGCAAGCGGCGCGAAGCCGAAGGCGGGCCCGCGCAGCACTCCTCTCCGCCCCAGCGAGCGAGACGGTCACGTGCCGCGGAGGCGCTGCCCTCAGCAGGCGGTGGCGGGAGGGCGGGGCGGGGCGGGGCCGGCACCGGCGGAGCTCCGAGGCGCCGAGCTCGCAGCGCGGGGGTCGCCTGGGGCAGGGTGTGGACCCGGCGCGTACGCCGCGCGGGGGGTGAGTGCGATTCGGGGCGGGGACAGCGGCTCGCCTGGCGTGAGCGCCGGGCAGGTCGGCGCAGGCGGGGAGGGAAGAGGGAGGAGTCAGGGAGCGCGCCGGCCGTGGAGGGGGAGGGGCGGGGCGGAGCTGCGGCGCGCGCGCCCGCCAGAGAAGGGGAGGGGCGGGAGCAGCCGCTTAACGCGCGCAGGGCCGGCCGCCGTGAGCGTGGGGCGAGCGTGGGCCGCGGCGCAGCGGTGTGACTCCTTCCCGCGACCCTCCTTCGGGCCCCCGGCGAGGGCACTGTGCGGCGGCCGGAGCGGCGCCGGAGCCCGCGAGGCTGAGCAGGCGGCCGTGCCCGGGCATGGTGGTCCGGGGCAACGCGGAAGGTGAGCGACCCCCGGGCCGGCGGCGGGGGTGGGGGAGGGGTGGGACCGGACACGCGTCGCCCGGAGGCGCCGCAGACCGGCCCGGCGGCGGCCCGAGCGCGGACCGCCTGAGGCGGGGCTGGGGAGGGTGCGCCGGCCCGGGCACCGCAGGCCGTCCTCTAGCGGCCTGGGCTGCCCGCGGCGTCCCCGAGCGCGGCAGCTGCCGGGTTATGTAACGCGTGACCTCCCCTTCCCCCACCGCCATGGCGCGGCCGGCCGGGAGCCGCCGACCCTGCCGCCGGCCCACGACCGCCGCGCGCGGGAGACTCGCATAGCGGCCCTTCCCTCGGTGCTCGCACGGTCTAGCCGGCGGACGCCACCCCCGGCCCCGCTCACACCGCGCGGCAAACTCCTTCCTCCTGCGTCGGCGCCTGGGCCGGCCATTCAGCCCCGCGCCATTCATTCATGCGCGCGTTCGGTCGTAGGTTCCTGAAGCATCGCAGGATGTCGGCCAGGGCCGGGCGCGGGTGCTCTCCGCCCGGTTTCCCGCCACGCCATCCCTCCCCCCACCCCGTGACCCCTACATCAGACTCCCCTCCCCCCAAATCGATGTTGGACTAGCTGAAGGCAATTTTTATTCACTTAGTTTTCCTTGTTACCTGTTCCTTTAATATGCACGATACCTTTTCCCAACTGTCCTTACAAGTGCCCTTTTCACACTTCCACTCACTATTAAAATGATTAAGCCCCTGAGTAGACCGAAAAGGGGCTTTTCCTTGTGTATTTCACGGCTCTTACTACCTAAATCCAGTCTGTGAGGAAATAAAATAATCTAACACTCCTTTATTGAGTCCCCCTTGTTTAAAACAAAATAAGTGCAGATGGTATAAGTTTACTATTTGTCTTTCACGCCTTCGCAGGTCATGTATAGAGTGGGAATGGTTTCATTTAGGTGAAAATAATGTAGGCTAGCACATCCCGTAAAAGCACCTGTAACTTTTAAGGACTTTAATGTAACAGTTCTTAATTCTGTGGGTCTGGGCTGTCTGGCCTCTCCGCTTTAGTCTTCAGGAGTTAGCTGCTGCTGCTTTAGGGTTGGTCACACCATTACGTTGGTTCTTGCTGTGGAGTACACAGTAATCCAGCCTTTGGGGGAACCTGCTTCCCAAACTTCCCATCTTTGCTTTCTCTCATATCTTTGTGTTAGCCAGTGCCAGTGCTGCTAGCAAGTGGTTCCCTCCCTATGTTTCCTAGGCTGCATTCTTGGGAGGTTCATCTAAAGTCCCTCTTCGGTGAATTTTTCTCAGGTTTAGGAGGATCTCTATTCAATTCTTAGGCTATTTGTCACTCAGATTCGACACGTGTCTTGAAGATTATCTTTTTGTGCATATCCTCTTTTTCTCTATCCGTCCATACCCAACTCATCTTTTGTGATAGAACTTTACTTCTATTTTATGGTGAACAATACATAGTTACGACTTTTTTTCCTAAAAAGGTAAGAATCACTCTTAGGATTAATATTTATGATATTTCAAGTGGAAAATAATTTTTCAAAATAATGTGTTTGAGTCATTAGGATCACTCCTTTTTCCCCACTCCAGCTGCAAAACTCAGTTCTACGAAAAAGAAAAACCCTGTCTTCACCAGCAACAAGCCAGTCATTAATAATAAGTTGGGAAGACTACATGTGTTTGATCTTAATCTGACAGTTGCTGTATTGGAAAGATAAAAACTTTAGAGTTAGATGTAGATTTAAATTCTGGCTTATTAGCTGTGTGACCTTGAACAATTTAAGTTACTAATATTTGATTTTATCCTCAGGTGTAGAATGAAGATATTATTTCCTCCTTTGGATAGTTAATGAGTAAATAAGTCTTTGAATGTAAGGCATCTCTTGAGTACCTGGTACACAGAGATGTTCAGTAAATACATACATATTCCCTCTGGTATACTTTTTATTTTTTTTATTACAATTCACAGTCTAGAATGAGCCAGGATATGCTGGAAACAAAGTATGAGAAGAGAGCTGATCAGAAGACAGGCTAGTTACTCCTTTTCTCCAGGTTAATGAATGAGCTCTGAGCTAAATAGTAAAGCTCTTTACTTTCTGCTTCTTAATAATATATGCATGTGTGTGGCATATTATATATTATAGGATATTGAGCAGAATACTTACAAATGAAGGAAATGGGTTTTTTGGTGCTTTTTTTTTTTTTTTTTTTGAGAGAGAGTGTGTATGAGTGGGGCCAGGGTAGGGGTGCAGAGAGGGAGGGAGAGAATCTTAAGTAGGCTCCACTCAGAGTTTGAGCTCACAACCCTGAGATCACGACATGAGCTGAAATCAAGAGTTGGACACTTAACCAACTGAGCCACCCAGGTGCCCCTGAAGGAAATATGTTTTAATCTTTTTTCTCCTATATATAGTACCAACTGAAGCATTAACTTGGATATTAAAAAATAATTTGATTTTTTTCAAAGACAAGTCAGGAAGGGGGGATGAAGACGAAGGGAGGATGCATACTTTTAAAAGTCTTTTTTATAAAGAGACTGTTGGGTTGCATGTTCCTTTAGTGCCTCTTCTACTTAACAAACAGTACATAAATCCTAGTCTGAGTTCTGGTCGGAACAGTGCCTCCCTATCTCTTTTTCTCTTGCTTTTCTTTCTGACTGATCCCCACATAAGAATCAAAGCAATCTTTATTTCTAAAATTTATTTGAAAGAGAGAGAGACAGAGTGGGCATGGGGGGGGGTGGAGCAGAGAGAAGGAGAGGGACAGGCAGACTCCTAGACCTGACAACGGGCTCCATTCCAGAACCCTGTGATCATGACCTTAGCCGGAAGTCAGACGCTTAACTAAGCCACACAGGCACCCCCAGAGAGAGCTTTTTAAAGAAGTTAGTCAGGCTGTCATTCTTGTGCTCAAAAGCCTCTGAAAGCTTCCTGTTACCCTTAACATTGAATCAGAACTCCCTACCACAGCTCCTGGGGCATTACATGATTTAGCAGCTGCCAGTCCTAACTGGACTTCTTACCATGTGACTCTTTGTCACCCTGCCCCAGTCCCCTGGTCCTTTTGCCATTTCTCGAACTAATTAAACTGTTCTTAGCTTAGGGGTATTAAACTTGCTATTCTCTTAGTTGGGCCACCCCTTTCTCCTGGTGGTTATCTTGCCTTTACATCTTCTCTTTGCTGGTCAAATGTTATCACCTCAGCAAGGCCTTCCTGGATCCCTAAAATAGAAGCCAGTCCCTCCCTCAGCCACTTTTGATGCTGTCATTTTATTTTACTATTATTTTTTTTAAAAGTTTTTTTTTTTTTAAGATTTTATTTATTTATTTGACAGAGATTACAAGCAGGCAAAGAGGCAGGCAGAGAGAGAAAGTGGAGGGAAGCAGGCTCCCCGCTGAGCAGAGAGCCCGATGCGGGGCTCTATCCCAGGACCCTGAGATCATGACCTGGGCCAAAGGCGGAGGCTTTAACCCACTGAGCCACCCAGGCGCCCCTATTTTTTTTAAAGATTTTATTTATTTATTTGACATACAGAGATCACAGGTAGGCAGAGAAGCAGGCCGAGGGAGAGGAGGAAGCAGGCTCCCTGCTGAGCAGAGAGCCTGATGCGGGGCTCGATACCAGGACCCTGGGATCATGACCTGAGCCGAAGGCAGAGACTTTAACCCACTGAGCCACCCAGGTGCCCGATGCTGTCATTTTAATTTTTGTTCATAGCACTTACTGCTAGGTGAGGATACACTGTTCACTTACTGATAAATTTTCCCCACATACTTGTTTGCTCCAAGGCCTCTCTTCCACTTGAAGGCAGGGGCCTTGTCTGACTTGTTCTCACAGCTCTATCCCCAGTGCTTAGAATTCTACCTGGCAGGTGCTCAACAAAACTTGTTAAATGAATAATTGGTATACTTAATTTAAACATTGTTCTGGAATCAGACAGCCTGGGTCAGAATGGTGTCTCCTACTATTTACTGATTCTTTAGGCTTGGGCAACTTAATATCTTGATGCCTCAGTTTGCTCATCTGTGAGATAAGGACCATATGTATGTTTTAGAATTACGATGAGTAATAAATGAGTTAATATATGTAAAGTGCTTAGGACAGGGTAATTTTATAGTCTCTAGAAACAGTATTTGAAATTAACTTGGAAATTGACTTAGGATTTTGTGTTTTTGCATGAGACAAAGGTATAATCATTGAATTTTGTGTTTATTGTGTTATTTTTGGCTACCAAAATAATGTTTATGGAACTCATACTTAAGTACATTTTGTGGATGCCTAGAATAGATTAAAAAGTAAGCAGTTGAGGATGGAGACTAGTATTGGTCTAATGTGGAATTCAGCCTTTTCATTCTCAGATCTGTAAAAGATGGAGAGATTATCTTAGCAGCTGCCCACCAGAGTAGCTTTTACCTGTTTCCTTTTGAAGTTGTGCTGGAGATAGGACCGTGGAGATAAAAGGACTTGCTGGAGGCTGAAGACAGAAAATCCTTGAAGATCCAGTTGAAGGATGAATCCTGTAGTATTTGGGAAAGGAGAAGTGTTTTATCATCTTTTATGTTCAGTTTCTGCTGTTTTTCGTTATGGATCCCCCCCCCATTGTGTTTGGTTCTTAATGAGAACTTAAGAGTGATTAAAGATTTGTTTATCACTTAGGGCAGAGGGAGAGAGAGAATCCCAAGCCAACTCCACACCAAGTGTGGAGACCAGCCAACGGGAGGCTTAATCATGACCCTGAGATCACCATCCTGAGATCATGACCTGAGCCAAAACCAAGAGTCAGACACCCAACCAACTGTACCACCCAGGTGGCTCTACATCATATTTTTTTCCCCTTTCTGTTCATCTTTTCATAATGTGATTTTGTTTTCTCTTTAGTATTTTCCAGAAATAGAGAAGAAAGAATGGGGACAAACAATAGCTTTGTAATAATAGATACTTTCAGCTAATGCAACTTGAATTGTTAGAAACTAAGATTTTCCATTAAAAGTAACTGCACTGCTTTATACCAGTTATTTTTACTTAGTCTGCATATCTTTAGTAAAATGTCTCTTTGTAGGAATATGTTTTTTTTCTTCGTTTCAACTTTAACCAGGAGGATCCTATCTGTGGGCCTTAAACTTAGGGAAAAATCAAAATATTGCTTCTCTGTGTAACATTTGTTCCAAAATTTAATAACAATTGCTAAGTTACTAAACATTTACTGTGTGTCAGGCTCTTTCGTAAGAGCAGTCTTTCATTTAATATTCATAACCACTCTGAGGTAGGCACGGTTATAAAGAAACAGACTCAGATAATGTTCCTTGGGTCCTATCACACAGGTAAGAAAGGAGCCAGGATTTTCATCTACTCCTACCTCATTTCATAACCTGGGGTCATAACTGCTTTGCTTTGAGGCACATTAAAACAAGGTTTCTGTTTGGAAACTTGCTATTATGTTTTATTGTGTTATTTGTGTGTGGTGTTCCTCAAACTACAAGTAATTTCATTATTTGTGGGTAAGTTTTCTTTGGGTTTAACTATTACACATAAATGGGTATACTATAAGTGAAAAATGTTTTAATAGGTTGATGATAGGCAAAATCATTTTTTTTTCCTCATTACATAGTTACTGAAATAAGTCAAAGCATGTGTGCCATGGAAGGTCAGCTTGTAAATAGTTTGAAAAAGTTTTACGTTAAAGATGTGATACATCAGATTTAAGAAAATACAGATATCTTTAAATTTGCTTAAGGCTAAAATTTCAGGTAGCAAGTAAGTAAAAATTAGTGATGTGTTTCTATGGATTATGGAACAAATCTTTAAGTCTTTATGTTTAGTAAGTAAGGAGGGTATTATCCAGTCAAATTAAAATATGCTTTCTCCTGTAGTCAGGTAGCTGTCTATGCATACAGGTTAGTTTGAGTAATTTTTTTAAAGATTTTTTTTTAGCAGGGGGAGGGGCAAAGAGAAAGGAACTTAATGGGGACTTCTTGCTGAGTGCAGAGCCCCAAGCAGGACTCCCATCTCAGGGACCCTGAGATCACCACCTGAGCTGAAACCAAGAGTCAGACATTTAACTGACTGAGCCACTCATGCACCCCTAGTTTCAGTAATTTTTTCAAGGCTTTATTGTTGAATTAAAGATTAGTTAAGGATGGGCAAAAAAGTTGTGATGTGAATTTTTTTTTTTTTTTTAAAGATTTTATTTACTTATTTGACAGAGAGATCACAAGTAGGCAGAGAGGCAGGCAGAGAGAGAGGAAGGGAAGCCTGCTCCCCGCGGAGCAGAGAGCCCGATGTGGGGCTCGATCCCAGGACCCTGGGATCATGACCCGAGCCGAAGGCAGAGGCTTTAACCCACTGAGCCACTCAGGCGCCCATGATGTGAATGATTTTTACTTGAATCCAGTGTCTGAGTAACCAAAATGTTGCTTAGTGTCTTCAGTCATTCCTGAGCATAACCAAGGCGAAAATGAGCTTTTTGGAGATTTAGTTAGAAAGTAATAGCTGAACCTTAGGTTTTTCTGAAGTCTATCATGTCTATACTTGAGATTACTAAGAATGAACTTCATATATTTTAATTACTTAGGCATTAGTCTTAATTATGATTTAGATTCCTTTCCCTTTTAAATGTTTTTCATCAGAGTTCTGAATTATATCTTAAAATAAGTTCTATTAGTTTAAGCAGTTTTTTGAAAAATTAAATTGGACAATCCTGAATTAAAATATTTTAAGTTTTTTCTTTAATATTTTTGAGAGCATAACCAAAAATGTCTTTTACTTTTTGTAATGGTTTATGCCTTAAAAAGTACTTCACTTGGCTTTTTTTCCATTCAGTTCCTATAAGTGACAGGTCAGGCAGTGTATCTTGTTACATGTATAGCTGCAGTGTGATTCTGGCACTAGTTACTCAGATTTAGGGCACCTGGGTGGCTCATATGGTTAAGTGTCTGCCTTTGGCTCAGGTCATGATCTCTGGGTCCTGGGATTGAGCCCTACGGCTGGGATCCCAGCTCAGCAGGGAGTCTGCTTTTCCCTCTCCCTCTGCCTTTCCCCTTGCTCATGCGCGTGCGCGCGCTCGCTCTCTCTCTCTCTCTCTCTCTCTTTCTCTCTTTCTGTCTCGGGTGAATAAATAAAATCTTTAAAGGAAAAAAAACTACCTAAAGTTAGGGCAGACAACATCACAGGTTAAGGGCACAGTCCACAAGATTGTTTTCACTTTAAGGTACTCGTTGCAAACTCCAGGGTTTTGGGGCCACCTGTACTTCTGACCAACTGGCTACAAATTTGGGAGTTCCCACTACTCCCTCAGATTTGATAATTTGCTAAAGTGACTCAGAACTCAGGAAATACTTGCACGCACCATAGTTGGAATTATAGTTTTATTATAAAGTATACAAATCAGGGCAAGCCAAATGGAGATATACCTAGAGAGATGTCTGGAAGGGTCCCAAATATAAAGCTTCCATGTCCCAGAACGTGCTATCCTGTCACATTGATATGTAATTACCACCAGGGAAACTCATCTAGGCCTTGGTGTCCAGAATTTTTATTGGAGTTTTTTACATAGGCATGATTAATTGAATTATTAGCCACATGGTGAATCAGTCTCCAGCACCCCTTTCTTCCATGAGGTCAGACTGATCTCATGTGGCCCAAAGCCCCAACCCTCTAATCACTTGAGTGGCCTTTATCTTTCTTTCTAAGATTTATTTATTTGAGAGAGAGGGAGAGAGCATCTGAAGCAGACTAAGTGCTGAGCAGAGCTGAATTTGAGGCTGGATCTCACAACCACAGTATCATGACCTGAGCCAAAACCAAGAGTTGGATGCTTAACCCACTGAACCAGCTGGGCACCCCTCACTTAACTGGCCTATCAAGTGTGGTTAGCCCCATCCTGAAACTAGGGGCCCAATGAGAGTTCTATATTAATATAAAAAGATGTCCTAGGGGCCCACCACGGATAACAAAGATTCCTCCTACCAGTTGTAAAATTCCTAGGATTTAGAATCTCCATCCCAAGAATCAGGGACAAAGGCCACTCAGATTTTGTATTGTACAACAATAGCTAAAAAGGTGTGAACAGACATTTGCCCAATTTGTGACGGTTGAAACTAAAACATACCTGTTCTAGTTTCAGTTGTGGTAGACTGAGTTCCCAACTCATCAGTCAGTAGTAGACTGCTGATCTTCATTACTAAAAATTGTAACAGGTTGCATTTGAATATATGTATGTAGAAAGATCTCTTTTTGTTGGAAATTGTAACGTTTTCTTTTATCGATACAGTTGGTGTTTAAAACCTTGGGTGGATGTTCATTTGAGTCATATACATAAATTGTGTTGTAGGTTAAGTTTATAAACTACATATTTTTCAGTATTTTCAAAGTTAAATAATTTTGGCCATCAGTTTTGTTTTTGGTATATTTGAATTTGTAGTTTTAGACTTGGGTTATTACTAGTGTTAAGTGAGAGGAAAACTAAATCTGAGGTGTGATTTTGCTAGTGAGGTAGGGTTGTTGATAATACATGGATTGGTTGTTAGTGTTATAAAGTGTTTTTAGTAACTTAGTTGCCATTTTGAGTTTTAGCTCATGAGTTATAGCTGTTGAGGTTTATAATGTTGAAGGTTGATAATGTTCTTTTGCATATTATTTATGCCCCAGTAGAAAATCTTACTTCTCATTGTTTTATTTGAAGGTTATATTACATTCTCTTGGGCTCACTGAATGTTTCTTAAAAATAGAGTTTATTAGCTAAATAAACTGTTTCATTGAGTAAGATTCCTAGGTTTTTTTTGAGGAATGCAGTATCTCCTATTTGGAATGTCATTTCATCTTAAAAATTAATGGGTTTTGTTGTTGTTGTTTTCCAAGATTTTATTTATTTATTTGAGAGAGAGTGGGAGAGAAAGCTTGAGAAGGGGGAGAGTTGGAGAAGCAGACTCCTCGCTGAGCCTGGGAGCCTGTTGTTGGGGCCCTATCCTGGGACTCTGGGATCATGACTAGACACAGGAGGCAGAACTTCTCCCTGTCTGTGTGCCGGCTTCCCCATCTTCCAGTATTCACATACACACATTTACTTTTCCTTTCCTAACCTGTACAAGATAAGGTTCAAACTCCTTAGTATGATATTCAGAACCTTCTGTTACATTTCCTCAACTACCTTACAAGTTATCACTACCTCTGTCCATGTGTCAGTCCAGAATGTTGCCTAAATTATTTTTTTCTTTTGTTTTTGCTCAGGAATTTCCTTCCTGAAATCCCCCCTTACCCTCTTCTGCCCTTTAAAATCCTACACATTGTTCTCAGTGCATATCTGGTGTAGACAGCAGAGGCACTGACAAAAAGGAATAAATGCACAGAGAAAACAGCAACAAATCTCATGTTGGAGAAGAGGTCCAAGAGGGCTTCACTGAAGAGGTAGGTATGTACTACAGGTTTGTAGATTAGGCTCAGGAAGCAGAACCTCTCCTTGTCTGTGTGCAGACATCACCATCCTACGGCATTTACATATATACATTTACTCTTCTTTTCCTAACTTTTTACAAAATAAGGTTAAAACTCCTTAGTATGATACTTAGAACGTAGATCAGACCTGGAATTTGGGGAGAGGCAGTGCAAGGCGCAGGATGGGAGAGATGGAGAGATCTTGTTACCTGTAATCTAATCAAAACCTTGATTTTGTAAGTTGCATTTACTCCTGTTACTGTGAAATCCTTTCTATTTAATGTACACTATAGCAGCTTTTCTTCTTGGTATACTTGGTCTTATCTGAACTTCTCCTGTACTTGTCTCTGCAGTCTCAAGATACACTGCAGGCAAAATCAGTGGCTCTCCGGCATGAGCATTACCTGGGAACTCTTTAGAAATTGAGATTCCTGCCCCCACTCCAGACCTACTGAATGAGAAACTTTGGAGTTGGGAATTCAGTAGTCTTTGTTAATTGGGCCTCCAAAATATTCTGGTGCATGCTCAAATATGACAACTACTGAAGATATAATCCCCTCTTCTTTGATTTTACCTTCTTTTTTCTCTAGATATGTCCTGTCCTTGTTTTACTAAACTTAATGTGGCCTTTGGAATCCTTGATTTGCTGCAACCTTGAACTTTAAAGTGGATAATTATTTGGCTTCCCTGTGAGAATACACCACTTCTTAGTGAAGATCACTGGCTTTTTATTCCTTCTTCTAGACTCATTTTTTAACCATGTCATCTGCAGAAGAACATTCTTTTGTTTTACTTTGTACCTTGAGCCCTGCTTTTGGACATGCTGACTTTGGGATGTATGTGGGACATCCTAGTGGAGATGTTTGATAAGCATTGGGCCACATGGTTCGGAGTTCAGAAAGTCAGGAAAATTGAGAGAAGGTGTTTAGAAACCAGTTAATTTCGTTACACCCTGGAGAGCCAGAGAAGGTGGTTCTTTGTACTTTATTAAAACAGCAGTCGTCATTTCTTTCCTTTTCCTTCTATGGAAATCTGTAATTATAGGGAAGAAAATTATTAGTAGTTCTTTTAGAATGCCTCTTTCAACTTGTATTCAAATGACATTTTGTGAAATCAATCATCTTTTTGTATTTTTGTCATAACAAAGAGAATAAGAGAGAAAATTCTTTGTTATATTGAATTGTTCAGGATAGAAACCTTCTTTTTAATGAGATCAGTCTCAAACTGGGACATTACAAATATTTGTTGTGCATTTTCAGTTTTAATATATCCAAATATTTTTCTTACACATCCTGTTTTTATCTGTATGTAGTTTAAATGCTGACTCTAAATCGTGATATTAAAATGCTGAAATGTACTTATATTTATTAGTATACAGGCTAAACTGCTGTAACAGACTAAGCTTTTGTTTTTTTAAACAATTTTATTTATTTATTTGACAGATCACAAGTAGGCAGAGAGGTAGGCAGAGAGAGGGGGGAAGCAGGCTCCCCGCTGAGCAGAGAGCCCCCTGATGCCGGGCTCGATCCCGGGACCCTGAGATCATGACCTGTGCCAAAGGCAGAAGCTTAACCCTCTGAGCCACCCAGGTACCCCTGTAATAGGCTGAGCTTTTAAACACAACGATGCAAACAATATTGAAGTTTTTCTTTCTCCTGTAATAGTAGGTGGGCAGCCCATAGTAGGTGAGGGACTGCAGGGTTTTTTTGTTCTTTTTTTTTAAAAGGTTATTTGTGGTCTCAGTTTTCTTGTGTTTGCTTAGCCATCCCCTGTGGTATTGTTCTCATTTTCAGGTTGAAGCCAAGTTACCTCATAGCTGCATACCATAAAAAGAAATAAATACTTTCCTTCAAGAAGATGGCACAGATTTTTTTTCCCCCCATGTATTACTCTGTTCCTATCACTGGCCAGAACTGATTCACATGGCCATGCCTGATTTTGAAGAAGACTAGGAAATGTAGTCTCTAGTTGGTAACTCTGCTTCCCACTTAGGGGGTAGGAGAGGTGTTCTATTATTAAAATAAAGAAAGGGAGAATGAATACTGGAGGATATTGTCATTGTGCCACTCCAGAGTTTGGGAGTTCCAAGACCACTCTCATTTCTGATACCAAGTGCAAGTTTGGGGATTCCCCAAACCACCCTTAGGTTCAATAATTCACTAGAAGGACTCAGAACTCTTGAAAAAACTATTGTACTCATGGTTATGATTTATTCAGTGAAAGGTAGAAATTAAAAACAGCCAAGGGAAAAGGCACTGGGACACACAGGTGGAACTTGCAGTCCTCTTCTTACTGGAGTCTAGGACAGCACTAACTTCTGGCAATGAGTGACAATACACACAAAGTGTTGCCAGCCAGGGAGACTGACCCAAACCTTAATGTCCAGAGTTTTTATTGGAGTTTGGTCATAGAGATATGGTTGGCTGCCCACATGTCTGACCTTTAGTCTCTGGTCTCTCAGGAGATTGGTGATGCATGACCCAGAGCTTCTACCATAAATCACATTGTTAGACTGTTTGGAGTGGCTCATAGTCCCTAGGTAAAGAAAGACATTTATCAAGCAGGGCATTCCTGGGGCTCAGAGATCACCTTCCAGGAACCAAGGGCAAAGGCTAGACCTTTTTGAGTAAGGTTAATTCTTCACTAGATAGCCACTTCTCTGAACAGGCACAGCTTGTTTTCTGAAGTATAGACAGAGTTGCATAATAGATATGCTTTCATTCCAAAGCTTTATTTCTTAAGTGAATAGATGTATAGAATCATATACATTCATTACATTATACATACAATGTATAAATACATTACAAACTGCAAGAGACTAGACTTTGTCAGGTTCTACTCTATCCACAAACTAAGGAACAGGGATCTGACTGCTTGTGACTTGCTTAAGGTCAGAGAACCAGTTAACAAAGTTGATAGTGTGTGTATCTGGATCTCTACTTCTTAAGAGTATGGACTACTTACAGTTAGAGTCTAGATGGAACCAACCTTATTTGTAGGAGCTATTTTCTTTCTTTGTCCCTGCATATATATACCATATATAATCTGGGAGCTACTGTACCTGACCCAGACAGGTGCTGAATTCAAAGCATCTGTGTTGTTGCATTGTATTAGGCTGGTTCAATTCAAAATACGTTTTCTTTTCAGAAGTTTATTATATTGATAGCATTGTTTTTCCACCAAAGATTGCAAACAGTTTATTACAAGTTAAGTGTGATTTTGTACCACCAACCAGCAGTGCAGCCTTATTGAAAGCCTTTAGTCTTTCTACCCTAGGAGGAAACTGTGTGCAAAAAACCTGTAGGTAGGTATTTGGCCTACCTACTCCACAGATTGTTGTGAACATAAATTGTAAAGATCTCTTTCAAACTAAGTACTGAAAATGTAAAATATTACTAATGATATGTTTAACTTTGAAGAATTTAAATTTAAATATTAAAAATTTTAATACTGAAAGGAAGGAAATATCAGTTAAGAGGTGAATTTTTTAAAGATTTTTTTTTTATTTGAAGAGAGTGCGCAAGTGCAAGTGGGAGACGGAGCAGAAGGAGAAGCAGACTCCCTGACATTTTGGGTGCAACCATGAGATCATGACCTGAGCTAAAGGCAGATGCTTAACTGCTTGAGATACCCAGGTGCCCCAAGAGGTGAAATTTTTTAAAGATGGTGAGAATATGGTAATTTTCTCCCATTTTCTATTTCCTGTATTTCTCAGTTTTCTGCAGTAAACATGTAATTCTTTTAGAAATAGAGCAGGAAAACTTTTTTAAAAGGGACACTTAGTGAGACCAAATACCAGCAACATGACAAAGCAGTGTATATACACAAGTCACGAATAGGGTGGATAATAGGAAACTTCTCAAGAAAAGATAGAAAGATCAGACTCACTTCTAGACAAGGTTTATGTACCAAGTCTATCATCTGTTCTTTAGACAGTGCTGTGTATGTTATAGCCATTTTTATTTGGGTGGTTTAGAGTTCTTTTATTTCTGTTTATTTGGTGTTGATCAAAAAGGTCTCTTCTATATTACGGGGATTGTTTTCACTACAGCAGGACACAACTGGTCATAGGAAAATGTCTCTGTATACTGAAGGTGAAGTAGCCAGGTTACGAAGTGTTTTTGAGAGGGTCCTGTTAAGTTAGGAATGATACCTGGTTGAAATATCTTGACATTTTATTTTTAAGTATTTTTAGAGGTATTTTAAATACACACAATATTATCCTTAGGATGTAAACTGTCTGATTTTGAATCTCTAAAAGTGAGTGTGTGATAAAGTCTACAGCCACTAGTTACGATTCTTGGAGCTAGTTAGAAGGGCTTAATGTCCATCACCTGGGTGTCTGATTTTTGTTTTTAATAGATTGAGTCTTCAAAGTCAAAACCTGATAGTATGTAGGATATGTCTAGAAGATTCTCCTTCCCTGGGTTGTGAAATTCAAGGATCTGCCCTTGTAATTTCAGCAGTCTGAGAACTGTGGACAGTTATGGTCTCTGTGGTTGAATCACACCAAAACCTCAAAAGAGCTGTATTTTTCTATTTAAATGTTACATAAAAAGCTGCTTATCTGGTATTAAAGCCTTTAGTTACCATTTACGGACAAATAAGAGCTGTAGAAGCAGGCATTGTCAAGTTATGTTGGTGACTGTGCTAGCACTTCACTTACTTAGTCACTTGTAAGGGCAGTACTTGGTCCTAGTAAATTAGTTCTTCAGATGGCGTCCCACTGCCTTCTCCAAGAAAAAAAATTCTATATACTGCTATGTAGATTTCTTGGAGAAGTAGCCTCTTGCCAGTGTTGTACTCCAAATGAACATCACAGTTACCCTCTTCCCTGTGGCTTCCCTACTCCAGCTGCCTATGGAATGTTTTCAGTGTCAGAATCCATTTTTTTCTTTGCTTATTTTTAAAGATTATATTTTTAATTTTTTTAAAGGTTTCATTTATTTATTTGACACAGAGAGAGAGAGATCATAAGTAGGCAGAGAGGCAGGCAGAGGGGGGAGTGGGAAGTAGGCTCCATGTTGAGCAGAGAGCCTGATGCAGGGCTCGATCCCAGGACCCTGAGGTCATGACCTGAGCTGAAGGCAGATGTCCAACCCACTGAGCCACCCAGGTGCCCCTCGAAAAAATTTTTAAAAAGATTTTACTTATTTGAGATCGAGAGAGCACAAGTGGAGGGGGAGGGGCAGAAGGAGAGGGAGAAGCAGCCACTGTGGCAGGCTCAATTCCAGGACCCTGGGATCCAGACCTGAGCTGAAGGCAGATGCTTATCTGACTGAGCCATCCAGGTGCCCCTAGCCAATATATTTTAGAGTTTACAGACCTGTAACTAACAGATTAACACTAATGAGTGTGTATTTGGGGAGTTTCTAGGTCTGTAGTGGAAATTTTTGCTGGTGTGTGAACTGTTTAGAACCCTATGTTAATAATTCTTCAGGAAAGGTTGGAATACCACCTTTGCATGAAAATGATTGCTCTTGGTGATTAACATCATTCCGTGGGTAGATATTAAAATCCACCAGTAATCATAGTACAGAAGACAGAATGAAGTTTTGTGGCTTTTGTTTTGTTTTTTTAGTGGGATTTGAATGGCTTTTTCTTTTTAAAGATTTTATTTATTTGACACAGAGAGAGAGAGAGATCACAAGTAGGCAGAGAGCAGGCAGAGAGAGGGGTGAGCAGGCAGAGAGAGGGGTAAGCAGGCTCCCCGCTGAGCAGAGAGCCTGATGCAGGGCCCCGAGACCATGACCTGAGCGGAAGGCAGAATCTTAACCCACTGAGCCACCCAAGTGCCCCTGGAATAGCTTCTTTAAATGCACATTGGAACTCCAGTGGGAACTGATAACTGTGCTCCAGCAAAAGATGAAATAAAGTTAGGGGGAAAGTATGAATAAGTAATTTTGATATATTTTTTAATAAGCGATTCTTCATAAGACTCCTCATAGGGTTTTGAATATCCCTGTTAAGAGAATGGAAGAGTCAGGAAATCTTTAGCATTGCAAGGCATTCAGGGTCTCTGGGCTCATTATAAATACAGCTGCTGTCCTGTTTGCCCTTCACGTGGCTAGCTGTTACTGTGTTTGACACTGGGGGCTGGGCATGACTGCCTTGACAGCCTCTCATTTCATTGGTCTTTATAATATCATTACTTGTGGGCTAATGGGTGAGTTTTAGCTAATGAATCTTTCAAGGGGTCCCATAAGGGACCATAGAACACAGCCAGAAGTCTTTAGACTTAGTTTTTAGTTCGTTTATTTTGGTTTTCGGTCTTTTTCAGTTTGAGCTTTCTTATTCAGACTTCAGATATTTTAATACTTTTTTTAAAAGATTTTATTTATTTATTTGAGAGAGAGACAGCAAGAGAGAGTATGAGAGAGAGGAGGGTCAGAGGGAGAAGTAGACTCCCCATGGGGAGCTGGGATCCCAATTCAGGACTCGATCCCAGGACTCCGGGATCATGACCTGAGCTGAAGGCAGCTGCTTAACCAGCTGAGCCACCCAGGTGCCCCTCACCTCAGATATTTTAAAACTTACAAAGCCACCTTGTTAAAATTGAAGTGGGTTTTGAGAGTGGAATTTTACCTACTTGCTGTTTTACCCCAAATTCTGTTTCCTCCTTGCCACATTCATCCCATATATCCAGTTCATGGCTCTACAGGGATTTTACTGAGCACCAATCAGTCAAACTTTGTTTTATAGGTGAAGAGATGTGAGGCTCAGTGCTCTTGGACTCATCCCAAGTCATATAGCTAGGCAATGGTAGAACTGGGATTAAAGCCCAGATCTTGTGTCAGTAAATCTATTGCTCTTTCCATTACGTTGTACACCATGGATAGCACATTTAAAATAATGATGTTGTGTACTTTATAATCTTCAAAGGGTTTCCACACATGTGGTCTCATTTGATTTTCAGTCCGTGACTTGGTGGGGTAGATTACTACAATAGCAGCTGATGTTTATTGAAGGCATAACCTAAAAGCTAGGGATAAGGGTACTTTTGCATCCATGAATCATTATCTATTTTTAACTAGTTTTTAAAAACCTTAGTTATTTATTGACTTCTATGTTGATGCTGGATAAGAAGTCCATAGGTTATTTTAAGTTGTGTATTAAACAGTTTTAGAAACATCACTTTCCTCAAGGTCATCAAGCGCTGTGGGGCTAGATAGCAACCCAGTCTGCAAGACTTTCATCTAGAAGATAGTTTTTATTTACAAGTTTGATAATTGGATGGCTTGTTGATAAAGGTCATTCTCTTCTTAGTGAGCAGGGGTAGTCAAGAGGACATGTTGTAAGTCAGAAGGTTGCTTGAAACAGAGAAGATGAGAGGGTTTGTGTTATTTTTGAGTTATTTGTGTTAAGTCATGGTATCTTGATGTATTGCTCTCCTCCATTCTAGGATAAGTCCTATTTGAGAAGCAAATCAGTCATCTAGAGTGGAGAATTCTTGCCATGAATATGGCTTGAGAGGATAGGTGCCTCTCTTTTGAAGCTCCTTACTGGTTAGCAGAAACATAAGCCCTGATTTCTGGCGTACCACTTTACGGAATAGGTTTTTACATTATCTGTCCTAATTTCACACTATAAAGGAAGCACTGTAGTCTGTAGAACCCCCTAAATGACTTAACACTTAATTCTACTTGTTGTGTGGTTTTCATTAGCATCAGAAGTGTGTATCATTGACTAATCTTGTCTGTACCATTTTGGGGGTAGGGAGGGTATCCTATTTTCTGTCTATTAAACAGCACAGAATGTGTGAATTTTATGGCTCATCCAGCAGATCATGCGATTCTTGATCTTGGGGTTGTGAGTTTAAGCCCACATTGGGTGTATAGATTACCTTAAAATCTTAAAAAATAATAAAATAGGAAAAAAGTAGATAAGAGTAAATATACAGGGTACAGTTTAAAATGTAAATGTACTGGAGTACACTTTACTGAGACATTCCTATTCCTACTTTATTTCTTACATGTAAGTAAGTACCTTGTTCATTTTCTTTATTTAACAAGAATTTATTGACTTTCGGGGCGCCTGGGTGGCTCAGTGGTTTAAAGCCTCTGCTTTCAACTCAGGTCATGATCCCAGGGTCCTGGGATTGGGCCCTGCATCGGGCTCTCTGCTTAGCGGGGAGCCTGCTTCCTCCTCTCTCTCTGCTTACTTCTCTGCCTACTTGTAATCTCTGTCTGTCAAATAAATAAATCTTAAAAAAAGAAAAGGAAAAAAGAACAAAGAATCCTTCTTAAAAAGAATTTATTGACTATCATATGTAAGATTAGTGGCTATTTTATATATATAATATGTTCTTGATATTTTCATTCTATAATGTTTTGAGCATGAGAAAGGAGAGATGTTGGGGTCTAACTGAAATAAGTGAAGTATGACCAGTCTTTGATGCTGTGTACATATGAACAGAAGTCTGATAAGCCTCCTTATTACTTGCTTCCTGTAACCAGGATCTCTTTTATTGACCTTACAGTTTAGGTTGTCAGGTAGCTTTGCTGCATGCCAGGTTGGTCTGCTGCTGCTCTTTGCTAGCATCATAGATGGATGTGGGTCATGTAGTTTTCTTTGTGTCCAGAGTTTGTTTTTTTTCTTCCTACTCTTCCTGCCTAAAATCTTACCCTTAAGTTTATTTGCAAGGCTCGTTAGTATTTCTGTAATTGGTACTCATTTCTTTTTAGATTGTAAAATTTTAGAACTCATACAAAAGTGTCTATAATTTCATTTATCTCAGTATTGCCTAGTAAAATATGGTGCTTTATACACAGTAATATTCCATTAGCTTTGATCTCTAGGTAGTTTAGTGTGGTGTCCCCTATATACATGTCTGAATTATTTCTTAGATGCCGTAATTACCTGTGCTATGAGAAGTAATCTACAGCTGTCTACTAATTTATCTAGCATCTATTGTCTGACAAAAAAGAGGTTACACAACTGATGACATACAACAGTGACAGGGCTGATAAATTGTCACTCCCAATATTTAGTAAACACTGGATTTGCAATGAGGTTTTTACCTCAATCCACTGTCATAGGCCATCTTAGTCTATACATAGGTTATTTAAATGAATTTGATAGTACAAGTTGCCTTAAGTCTTCTGGAATAACTAAAGGAGATCTGCATAAATAAATACAGACATCAAAACTGTTATGTAATCAAATTTCTAAAATTTGTTGCTGAAGTATATGGTTATAGTGTTAATTTTTATATTTGATTTCTTTAAATAGGTCTTCAGTGTGTCTTACATAGAGTACAAAAGGGAACTGTGAAAGAATTTTAATCTAAAATGGAATAAGAAGATAGGAAATGGAGAATCTTAGGCACATGCCCTCAGAAGAATGAATTTAAAAATTGGGCTGAATTCCTGTAAATGCCTGATGTACAGAAGATGGAGATTCTCTCCTGACCATTGAGTATCTGCCTAGAATCTCTTCCTGTCCTCAAGCCAGTGAACTTAACTGCTTGGACTTCCCCCACTTTGCAATCCTTGCCTGTAAATACAGTCCACCCCAAACCCTCACCAGACATGCTTGTAGCTTGATACAGCATGCATTTCCTGAATTGAAATTCTTCTGTTCTCAAATAAATTCAGTTTCTGGTAATAGGAGCTTTATTCAGTTTTCTTCTTTATTTAGATAGACATCTAGTAGTCAACTACCCAAACCTCTTACAATAAAAGACCCAGACGATAAAATAATTCAGACCTAGAGAGATGGAGATGTACCAGAGATCAGTGAAGTGGCAGAGTCTGGGCTAGAAATAATTCCTCTTACCTTTACTCTTTATTCATTATCTCTTGATTCACTAGTGCTGTATATTATGTTATAAGCAATAACAGATTGATTGTCCTTACTGTACTTTTATTCCATCAGTATTTAACATTGATTAAACCAGATATTTATTGCTTTCCTTGCTGCATTTTTTCCCCTGTATTTTTGACTTCCAAGATCATTCTTCTTCTACCTGAGGGATATATATTTTAGGATTTCTTTAGTGCAAGTTTGCTGGTGGCATTATGTTCTGTTTTTATTTGCCCCAAATACTTTATTTCATCTTTCTTGACTGAATTTTTCTCTGGGTATTGAATTCTAAATAAGTTAATTATTTATTTCAGTACTGTTGTCTTCTGGGGCTCTTGTTTCTGTTGAAAAGACAGCTCTTGTTTAATTGGTGTTCCTTTGAATATTTTGAATGGAATCTCTGTTTTCCCCACCCATTGCAGCCACTTATTTCCTTGAACATAGTAAGCATAGTACAATTTTTTTTTAAAGATTTTATTTATCTGACAGAGATCACAAGTAGGCAGAGAGGCAGGCAGAGAGGAGGGGAAGCAGGCTCCCTGCTGAGCAGAGAGCCTGATGTGGGGCTCAGTCCCAGGACCCTGGGATCATGACCTGAGCCAAAGGCAGAGACTAACCCACTGAGCCACCCAGGCGCTCCAGCATAGTACAATTTTTAATCTGGGTTAAAATCAGTATCTGGAGTCTATGTAGGTCTGTTTATTTTTTTTCTGTTGGTTTTCACTCTTGTGATCTTACTACTTTGTGTGCCTGGTTATTTTAATTTCTGTGCTAGACTTTGTATTTTCAAAATGGTTTGCAAAAACATGGGAAGATTAGGATGTTGTAATCCTCCATAGAGAATTTACACTGCTTCTGCCAGATGCTTTGGAGCACTGAGCAGTCCAGGGTCATATTTTTTTTTTTTAAATGATAATTCCAATATAATTAACATACAATGTTATATTAGTTTCCGGTGTATAATATAGTGATTCAACAATTCGGTATATCACTCAGCGCTCACCAATAAGTGTACTCTTTAATCCCCTTTACCTATTTCATCCATCCCCTACCCATCTCCCCTCTAGTAACCATCACTTTGTTATCATAGTCTGTTTTTTAGCTTGTCTCTTTCTCTTTGTTTTGTTTCTTAAATTCCACATATGAGTGAAATCATATGGTACTTGTCTTTCTCTGACCAGCTTATTTCACTTGGCATTATACTCTAGAGATCCACCCATGTTGTTGCAAATGGCAAAATTTTAATATTTTTTATGGCTGAATAATATTCCATTGTATATATGTATATATACACACATCCCCTCTTCTTTATCTGTTAATTTATTGATGGACACTTGGACTGCTTTCATAATTTGGCTATTGTAAGTAATGCAGTAAACATAGTAAAAATAAACATATATAGGGGTATATATATCTTTTTTAAATTAGTGTTCTCATATTCTTTGGGTAAATAGTAGTAGAGTTATTGGATCATGTAATTTATTTATTAAAAATAATATTTATTTAAATAATCATGTAATTTTTTGAGGAACTTGCATACTGTTTTCCACAGTGGCTGTATCAGTTAACATTCCCACCAGCAGTGTAAGAGGATTCCTTTTTCTCTGTATCCTCACCAACTCTTGCTGTTTCTTGTGTTTTTGATGTTAGCCATTCGGACACGTGTGAGATGATACCTCATTGTGGTTTTGATTTGCATTTCCCTGATGATGAGTGATGTTATTCATCTTTTCATGTGTCTGTCGGCCATCTATATGTCTTAGTAGAATATCTGTGTCTTCTGCCCATATTTAATTGGATTATTTGTTTTTTTGGTATTGAGTTTTATAGGTTCTTTATATATTTTAGGTACTAGCCCTTTAATGGGATATGTCCTTTGCAGATATTTTCTCCCTTGTCTTTTAGTTTTGTTGATTGTTTCCTTTATTATGCAGAAGCTTTTATTTTGATGTAGTCTCATTAATTTATTTTTACTTTTCTTTCCCTTGCCACAGGAAACATAGAAAAATGTTACTATGGCTGTGTCAGTCAGAGAAATTACTGCCTGTGCCCTGTTCTAGGATTTTTATGGTTTCAGGTCTCACACTTAGGATCTTAAAGCATTTTGAGTTTATTTTTGTATATGGTGTAAGAAACTGATTCAGTTTCATTCTTTTGCATGTCGCTGTCTGTTTTTCCCAACACAATTTGCTGGATTGTCTTTTTCCCATTGGGTATTCTTGCTTTCTCTGTCAAGGATTGATTGACCACATATGTATGGGCTTGTTTCTAGGTGCGCTCTCTTGTTTCATTGATGTTTATGTCTATTTCTGTGCCAGTACTATACTGTTTTGATCACTACAGCTTTGTAGTGTATCTCGAAATCTGGAATTGTGATGCCTCCAGTTGTGTTTTTCTTTTTAAAAAATTGCTTTGGCTACTTAGGGTCTTCTGTGTTTTTGTTTGTTTGTTTTTAAGATTTTATTTATTTATTTGACAGAGATCACAAGTAGGCAGAAGCAGGCAGAGCGAGAGGAAGGGAAGCAGGCTCCCTGCTGAGCAGAGAGCCTGATGTGGGGCTCGATTTCAGGACCCTGGGATCATGACCTGAGCCGAAGGCAGAGGCTTTAACCCACAGAGGCACCCAGGCACCCCTTTTTTGTAGTCTATCCAGATTTTAGGGTTATTTGTTCTAGTTCTGTGAAATACACTTTTGGTATTTTAATAGGGATTGTATTAAATCTGTAGATTGCTGTAGGTAATATGGACACTAACAATATTGGTTCTTCCATCCATGAGCAAGATATATCCTTCCATTTGTTTTCATCTTCAGTTTCTTTCATACATGTTTTCTAGTTTTTAGAGTACAGGTTTTTTCCCCCTCCTTGGTTAAGCTTATTCCTAGGTACTTTATTTTTTGGTGTAATTGTAAATGGGATTGTTTTATTCATAGCTCTTTCTGCTCCTTCATTATTAGTGTATAGAAATGCAACAGATTCCTGTGTATTGATTTTGTATTCTGCAACCTTAACATTCATTTATCAGTGAAGTCTTTAGGGTCTTCTACATATAGTATCATGTCATCCGTAAATGATGAAAGTTTGCTTCTTTACCAATTTGGATGCCTTTTATTTCTTTCTGTTATCTAATTTTTGTGGCTAGGACTTCCAGTACTATGTTGATTAAAAGTCGTGAGAATGAACGTCCCTGTCTTATTCCTGATCTTAGGGAAAAAGCACACAGTTTTCACAATTGAGTATGATGTTAGTTGTGGATTTTTCTTATATGACCTTCTTTGTGTTATGTTCTCTCAAAACATACTTTGTTGAGGGTTTTTTTTTTGTCATGGCTGGGTGTTGTACTTTGTCAAATGTGTTTTCTGCATCTATTGAAATGATCATGTGATTGTTTTCCCTTTTATGGTTGATGTGAACATTGAACCACCCTTGTATACCTAGGTAAATCCCACGTGATCATAATGATTTTTTTTTTTAAAGATTTTATTTATTTATTTGACAGAGAGATCACTAGTAGGCAGAGAGAGAGAGAGGAGGAAGCAGACTCCCTGCTGAGCAGAGAGCCTGATGCGGGGCTCGATCCCAGGACCCTGAGATCATGACCTGAGCTGAAGGCAGCGGCTTAATCCACTGAGCCACCCAGGCGCCCCCATAATGATTTTTCTGTATTGTCTGATTCATCTTGCTAGTATTTTGTGGAGGATTTTTGTATCTGTGTTCATCAGAGATACTGGCCTTTTTGGGATACCTTTTGCGACTGTTGAGGGACTGTTCCCTTTTTTTGGTAGTGTTTGTATTTGGTTTGATATCTGGGTAATACTGGCCTCAGAATGAATTTGGAAACTTTCCTTCCTCTTCAGGTTTTTGGGATAGTTTGAGAAGAATTGGTATCAATGAGGGCATCTGGTCCTGGACTTTTGTTTGTTGGGAGTTTTTGATTACTGATTCAATTTCATTGTTGTTAATGTCTCTGTTCAGATTTTCTGTTTCTTCCTCATTGAGTTTTGGGGAGTTAGTGTTTCTAGGAATTTACTTCTAGATTGTCCAGTTTGTTGGCATATAATTTTTCGTAATATTCTCTTACAATCTGGGTCGCCTGGGTAGCTCAGTTGGTTAAGTGGCTCCCTTTCATTCAGGTCATGATCCCAGGGTCCTGGGATGGAGCCCTACTATGGGCTCTCTGCTTAGTGGTATGCCTTGTTCACCACCACCACCACCACCCTGTCCTGCTCTCTTGCATGTGCTCTCTCTCTCTCAAATAAATAAAATCTAAAAAATACATATATATTCTCTTATAATCCTTTTTATTTCTGTGGTGTTGTTTGTTGTTTCACCTCTTTTATTTCTGATTTTGTTGATTTGAATCCCCCCCCCTTTTTTTTTAATGCATCTGCCTAAGGGTTTATCAGTTCTGTTGAGTTTTTTCAAAGAAGCAGCTTCTGGTTTCTTGATCTGTTGTTTTTTTAGTTTCTGTTTTGTCTATGTCTGCTCTAGTCATTATTGCTCCCTTCTTTGTACTGGTTTGCGGTTTTGTTTTTTTCTTCTTTTTCTACCTCCTTTATGTGTAAGGTTAGGTTCTTGATTTGAGATTTTTCTTGCTGCTTGAGGTAGGCCTATATTGCTATAAACTTCCCTTTAGAACAGCTTTGGTGCATTCCAAAGATTTTGGACCATTGTGTTTTCATTTTCATTTGTCTTTTTGTTTCTTCCTTGATTTTTCGGTTGATTCATTCATTGTTCAGAAGCGTGTTATTTGTGTTCTTTAGTCTAGGATTACCTTAATTTAGTTTCAGAAATTGAAGTAATACAGGTCAGGGTATGTTTTTGGCAAAATTTGGCCTACTTCCAGTTTACTTACTCCTAGGATCCTAATCCTAAGTGTTGAGATATATATGGTTGGAGAGCCCTTAAATTCCAGCTTTTGTTCCCTTATTGTGTTTGTTCAAAAACATTGCCCAATCTCTCAGCCACTCTTTTGTAATTGTCACATGTTCTCAGAGGAAGAAGCTGTCCCAATCTGGGAAGGAGGGGTTTTCTTTTTCATTATCTTCAGGTTTTCTTTTTTCTTTTTTTTTTTTTTTAAAGATTTTATTTATTTATTTGACACAGAGAGAGATACAAGTAGGCAGAGAGGCAGGCAGAGAGAGAGGAGGAAGCAGCCTCCCCACCAAGCAAAGAGCCCGATGCGGGGCTCGATCCCAGGACCCTGAGATCATGACCTGAGCCGAAGGCAGAGGCTTAACCCACTGAGCCACCCAGGTGCCCCTATCTTCAGGTTTTCTTTTTCATCTTCTAAATCTTGGCACAATAATTTTTCATTATTTTCTGGGCCTTCTATGCCTCTTTTTTTTTTTTTTTTTGTAATGTTTTGACTAGCTTTCCTCTTTCTCAGCAGGAAGGTTGATCCAAATACCTACTTTACTATTTGTTATGGGATTTTCTCAAAAAGTAGAATTTGAATATATAAAATGAAATATTGTTTCTTTTCCCCCTTTTTCGGTCTTATTATTTGAATCCTCCATATGGGTTTGCTGTACTCGTTCAAAGTAGTGGAAATGAAGAAGTTACTAATTTCAGTCTTATTCCCTTTCAGAGCTTAGGCATTTGTCTGGAATAGCTTTATTACTTTGGACTAGAGGAAGAACCTTTATATTTTTTTAAAATTTATTATAACTTTGTTTCACAGTTTTCTACCTCATTAAATCACTGTTAATATTTCATATTGGCCCTTTGCAATAGTTACCCAGTAGATCTTAAATGAATAAGGCTCTTAACTAATTGATTAGCCCACTGAATTAAACTTTGATAATATATTTTATTCTTTAACTTAATCTTCATTTAGCTGATTAATTGTTGCCTTTAATTTTTGTGAGTATGCATCCGTAACATGTAATGGCCAGAACTCCCAAAGTGTTCGCTTGTAAGGGCAGATGTATAGATGCAGAGTTTATATGAACTCAAGAATTGTGTGTTAATACATTTCCCACACTCCTTTAAGGTAAGGGGAGAAGTCTTAAGGGTCTAGACAAAGTGAGCCTCTTAACAGAAGTATTTAGTAGAACAAATATTGCAGTTCTGGGACTTAAAATGAACACATTGGGTAACCATGCCCCCCACCTTTGTCAGACTGAAAAGAACACCAATTCTTCTCTCCACCAACATCCATGTCCCCTAATCTGGGTTAATCACCTGGCCTGTTTGCAGAGCTCTTTGCTCATGCCCCTTGTCTCTCTATCAGACTTAAGTTTTTAAGAGAATGTCTCTACATATCTTTTAGGCCCCTTTTAAGAGTAGACAATACAAATTCATAATTAATTTTAATGTCAGCAAGGGAAAACTGTAAATCAAATAATATATCGAATGTAGAAATAACTTGAAAGAAAATACCTGCTGATGTGTGTGGCTAAAGTGTCATGTTTTAAGGTGTCATTCAGTAACAAATTCTTATAAACCATATCAAAGCTGATTTGACTTGGGTAATGTGCAAAACTTTTCTAGTAGCATATTAATTGATAATGAGTTTTACATAGATAGTAGAAGAAAAATAGAGGACATGTTAATTTGTGAAGGATAATGCAGTAGTGTCTCAAGATGTAGTGATATGACTAAAAAAATTTTATAAGGAATTTCATTTATTGCCTGCTTTGACTTCTGAACCATTTTATATCTTGCTAGCCACTAAGCCAGCTGACACTTGATATAAGCCATTATTTGTTCCTTTTGGTTGTTTAATGGGATAGTGGGTCAAGTGTAGCCTTAAGGAGAATGCCAGATTTGATAGTTTATTTTAAGTGATACTCCTCCTACTTTATCTCCCCTAGATGTGTTGTTTTAATTGACTTCTTTTAGGGGTTTTGCATAATAGATGAATTACACTGTGAGTACACTCTTATGTGTCTAGTATGTCATAGCAAAGACCGAGTTTAAGAGCCGTATCAGAGGGCAATTCATGAAGGAAAATGTTTTCTTGGGTTCTGTTAATACTGATTAATGTTAACAAGTAAGCATGGCCATGTTAGTCTAATTTGGTGATTCTTTATGCAAATATGTATTAGGTTTGGTGCTCAGGAATGCATAACATTTTTTGCTATAAAATGAAATTTATAGTAGTTGTAATTTAAACCTGATATTTATCTACAGGAGGGTGTTTTAGGAACAGATTTCACTGATGCAGGAGAATATATGCTTTGGAAAAAATTTTAACTTTCACCAGTTGAATATTTGAGTTTATTTTAACTTCTCATTTTTCTTGATTTGAAATAAAATGTCAATTAATTAATAGTACATTATGTTATAAAATTCACAGTTTTTTTTTTTTTCTTTCCCCCTAATTACAGAAGCTCCACCATGAGACGAGGTGGATGGAGAAAGCGAGCTGAAAATGATGGCTGGGAAAAATGGGTGTGTTTTAAAAGAATAAAAATACTATATTTAATTGTTCAGGTATTTTTCATACCTCTTGTAGGTTATAGTGTGGTTTAAGGCATTTTTTTAAAAGTGCAAATCACTTTAGATACCACCTCTTCTCAGTTTTCACAATGTATTGAAAGCTTGTTTAAACTTTTTTAACACCTGAAATTTATTTTATCCTGAGGAAATAAATGTTCTGGTACACAGATACTTAGTTATGGTAATTTTATTGCAGCTTTGCTAATAATACTGAAAAACAGAAAAACATACTCTAGTAGGGGATGAGTCAAATAAATTACCTCTGTGTAGCGCAACACTGTTTAACCATTATTTATCTTTACATCTTCCTTCCTTCCTTCCTCTCTCTCTCTCTTTCTTTCTCTCTCTCTTTCTCTCCCCCCCCCCTTTTCTCTCTTTCTCTCTCTTTGGGAAAGAGGGGGAAGAGGGGCAGAGAGAGAGGGAGAGAATCTTAAGCTGATTCTGATGTCCCACCTGATGTGGGACTTGATCTCACAACCCTGAGATCATGACCTGAGCTGAAATCAAGAGTTGGATGCTTAACCAACAGAGCCACCCCTTACCTTTATATTTAACTTGGCAAAATGACCTTGACTAAAAGATTGTGTTATAAAGGGCTATTATATATGATACTATTTTTCTAAAACCTCTGTATTCTGAGACATAGTAATAAAGTTTGAAAATAAGATCCCAAAATGTTAACAGTGAATGGAATCCTACCTCATTTAAGTTTTCTTCATATTTTTCTATATTTTCTGAAAAAAGGTTTTTTTTTTCCCCACAATGAGCATGTAATATCTGATTAGTCAGTGAAGTGATTTCCATTTTGTAAGAAATATATGTGCCACTTCTAGATATGTGTAGCTGTATTTTAAAGATATAATGGATAGTTGTTTAGAGTGAAGTAAAATCAATAAATACTTAATTGGTAATTCAAATAATTAAGCTTAATTTTGTCAGTGTTTAGGAAAAGTATAGCTGAATTCATATATTTATGTAGGTCTTGAGCCAAAATAATGTTTTCTTTCTGAAGTTGATGTTCTCTAATAAAAATTATTACTACTATTAAGTAGATTGCTTAGATCCAGAATTTCACCATGGAATCATCTATTGTAGTAGCTACATGCATGGAGAACTGTACTGGTTTGTTGGATTGTTTCATTTTACTTTAAGTTGCTAATTTTAAGCTTCCTGTATTCAGAAGATAGTGGAAGCCAGTCAAAAATATACTCTTACTGACCACATGTCAAATTTTTAATTGGTTTAAACCTCCTGCTTAATTTTGTAGATAAGAACGATGTTTTGTGGCATTAAACATTATTCTTGAGTTACCTTCCTCTTCTTTTAAAGTAACTTACAAGAATGTGATAAAACAGTTAAAAATTGAATTGATAGAGGGAAAACTCTTCTTTGACCTGATTGTTTTATTGCCTTGCCTTATGGTTAATGTTTTTAATTGTACCTTATGTCATCATTAAACCTTGGTCAGTAGCATAGTGAACGTTTATTTATTTATTTATATTTATTTATTTTAATGTATTTTTTTTTTTTTTAAGAAAGGGGGTGAAGAAAATATAACTTTTGTGATTGGTTTATCTTTCTTTAAATTCTAGGGTGGGTATATGGCTGCCAAGGTCCAGAAATTGGAGGAACAATTTCGATCAGATGCTTCTTTACAGAAGGATGGAACTTCATCTACAATTTTTAGTGGAGTTGCCATTTACGTTAATGGATATACAGGTTGAGTCCTTTTTACTTTTTAGGTACCCTATTTTGGCATGTACTTTTATTAGGATTGAGAGTGATTTGTTTTAAATTGTTTTATTTATCTCTGTATAAAAATGATAAAATCCTCTGCTTAGAGTCTTTTCCTTTTCATCCTACCTGTACTTGCCATTGTGTTTTTCATTTTAATTTTTATCAAAGTACATAGTTTTAAAAAGCCAAATGAGGTTAAAATGGAAAACCGTAGTCTCCTTTCATAACCACCTGACGGGAAGCTCACCACACATGAGTGGGGTATGTACGCTGTGAGGTTCAGTATAGTGGGAACTGGTAGGGCCATTTCATTGGTGAATTTCCAACTGTAATTACCCATAGGTCCTTTTGAGCTGGTGGGGGAGGTGTGTGTGTGTGTGTTAGATTTCCCAGAATCTTACTTAGAGAAGGTATAAACCTAGCTGCCAGCATTTTGGTTGCCATGGGGGAAGGATGGGGCCACAATGCTCACAGTTTAGAAAATAGAATTTCATTTAATCTTCCTCTCCTTTTTTTTCCATCCCCTGTGTCCGCTTCTCCCCTCCTATATGTCTGTTGTCATTGAGTCCACCCTCTGGAAGGGACGTGATAATCTTTCTTCTTTGTAAGTGGAAATAGAGATCTGGACTTCTAATCTGTCTCTTAGAATTTCAACCATAAACTTCTTGTTTTATCACCTGTTTACATGGCCCCTTTTGAAGGTGCTCAGTGCCTCTTTTACTGGGCACTCAGTTTCTCTTGCTTTCACTGGCACCAAGTAGACTCTTCTATGCTTCCACATAGCCCGCTTAGATTTTATCTTTTATCCTTCTCTGATGTAAAGTCAGTTGTCACTTGTCTGTTGGCTATCAGCTTTTATTACTAAAGTTTTCAGTCTCTTGAGAATTCCTCTCCTCTTAAGATCATTTTAGCGTTGTTTGTTTTTGTTTTGTTTTTAAGTGAATGGCTGTAAAGGTGTCATTCTGTTATATTTAACTCTCTCTGCTTCTTAGTTAGCTGTTACTCGCTTATCTGTGAGGTCTCTTTATACATCACTTCCCCTAACTTGTCTGATTGTCTTCCTAGTGGTGTAGGTGACTTCTCATGCTCCTGTGGGACTATGACTCCTAAGTATCTAACCATTTATTGGATCTTACTTTAGTTGCCTGTTTACTGGATAAGAGCAAGAGCTCCATTTTCACATTTTCATTACTGTTTTACTGTGTCTCTGCAGTGACCAGGCATTAACCACTCAGGAAATATTTATTGAATTAAAATAAAGTTTTAATTAACTGATACATTTTCTTGGTTGAGTTTTATCAGGCGTTATTGACAAGGAATTTAGTCTAAGAATGTTCTCTCAAAATGAATGCTGGTGCAGCTTTGGTAAAGTTCATCACATGCAACTTTTCTGCCTAAGTATTCTGGAACATTCAAGCTCAAAGACTTTTCTGAGATGCATCATAAGCATTAAAAGTGTTAGAAAGAGAGAGAGGGAGGGAGGAAGGGAGAAGAAAGAAACAAACAAACATTGCTTATTACATTAGCCAGTAGTGGAAGTCCCCAGTTCATGAGGGCACCCTTATTCATATAAGAAGAGATCCTTTGTGTGAGGGAGAAAAAAAAAAATGCAGTAGTGATCACTACTGTGGTTGAGAATGGAATTCTAATTCTACTTTTGTCACCAATTTTTGTGTGACCATAAGACATTTTCTCTGTGGACCCGTTTTATTTGGACCCAACTTTATCCCTATCTTTTTCATTATTATTCCTGTCCTTTCCATTATTTTCCATATCCTTTTCTTTCTGATAGGGATGAAAATATTAATTTTTACTATTACTAGGATTACATTATAATTTTACAAGTAAAGTTCCATTTTGTTGAATTTCCTAGGGACATGCAAATTGTGATGATAAATTTTTTTTAGAAAACTTTTCAGTTTTATTGAATATTCTTTCAGTTTGTAGACAAGAGAATCAGTAATCTCTGTAATGAATTAGCAGTAGTCAGTGCCTTAGATGCAGTAAGACAAGTAGGAAATTATTATTATTGATTCTTAACCATGCTCCCCATAGACTTTAACATTCCAAGTTTTCTTGATTCCTTTAAAGTTCCCAGTTCTGCCAATGGAAAATTTCTTTGGTGACTCCCATCCTTTGCAACCTAATTATTACTGAACTTGAGATTAAGAAAAGAATCTCCATCTTTTGGATATTGTGTTTCTGTCAGCATGTTCTTTTTTTTTTTTTTTTTTTTTTTTTTTTGTCCCCCAAAAGAGGATCTTTTTCCTGCCAAGGTTAACTTCTTCAACTTCCACCTTTTTTTTTTTTTTTTTTTTTTTAAGATTTATTTGAGAGAGAGCGAATGAGCGCACATGTGCATGTATACTCGGGTTTGGTGGGGAGGTGCAGGTGGGGGTGGAGGACAGAGGTAGAATCTCAAGCAGACTCCCCACTGAATGTGAAGCCTGACTTGGGGCTCCATCATAACCTGAGCTGAAATCAAGAGTCAGTTGCTTAACCAACTCAGCCACCCAGGTGCCCCTTCCTTGTTGTTGTTGTTTTGTTTGTTTTTAACTTTTTAAAAAGATTTTACTTACTTGTTTGAGAGAGAGCAGAGCAAGAGAGGGCACACATGAGTAGGAATGAGGATTAGCAGAGGAAGAGGGAAAAGCAGACCCCCCGCTGAGCCGGGAGACCTACTTGGTTCTCGGTTCCAGGATCCTGGGATCATGAACTGAGCCAAAGGCAGATGCTTAACCAACTGAGCCACCCAGGTGCCCCCAATCCTGTTTTTTTAATTAAGTTTTATTTTTTTGAGATAACTGTAAATTCATATGCCATTGTAAGAAATAATAGAGATACCATGAGCCATTTGCCCGGTTTGTCTCCTTGGTAACATCTTATAAATGATAGTACACATACCGACCAGGAAATTGACATTGATACAGTCAAGATAGAACGTTTCCATACCACAAAAAATCTTCACTCTGCTCTTTTGTAGCCACACCTGCTTCCAGTTTGCTCTCAGCCCTTTTAATCCCTTTAACTACTAACCCATCTCCTGTTTCTATACTTTTTTCATTTCAGTGATATTACGTAAATAGAACATACTGTATGTAACCTTTTAGGATTGGCTTTTTTTTTTTTTTTTTTTAAAGATTTTGTTATTTTTGAGCTCAGAGTGAGAGCACAAATGGGGAACAGCAGAGGGAATGGAGAAGCAGGCTTCCTGCTGAGCAGGGAACTCAATGTGGGGCTCCATCCCAGGACCCTGAGATCATGACCTGAGCTGAAGGCAGATACTTAACTGACTGTGCCACCCAGGTGTCCCAGGATTGGCTTTTTTAAATTTAGCATAGTATTCTGAAGATTTATCCAAGTTGTATATATCGGTAGTTTTTTCCTTTTTATTGCTGAGTTATATTCCATTGTATGGGTGTTCCACAGTTTGTTAACCATTTACCTGTTTAAGAATATCTGGATTATTTTCTGGTTTTGGCTCTGAACATTTATATGTGGGTTTTGTGTGAACATTAAGAGTGTTATTGCTGGGTCATATAGATGGTGGTTGCCTGTTTAGTTTTTTTAAGAAACTGCCAAACTGTTTTCTCCTTGGTTGTACTGTTTTATTTTATATTCCCACTAACAGTTTATGAGTGACCCAGTTTCTCTGCATTCTTGTTAGCATTTAGCGCTTTTTAAACATTTTAATAGGTGTGTCCTGATATCTCATTGTGCTTTTTATTTGGGTTATGATGCATCTTCAACAGCGTTTGATGAAGGCAAATTGTTTTTTTGTTTTTGATTTTTAAATTAATTTACATGTTCTAATAGGTGTGTAGTGGTGTCTCGTTGCGGTTTTAATTTGTATTTGCCCAATGGCAAATGATACTGAACAGCCTATGATGTATTTATTTGCCATCTGTATGTCCTCTTCAGTGAAATGTCTATACATGTCTTTTGCCCATTTTCTAATTGGATTGTCTTGTATTCTTTTGAGTTGTGAGAGTTCTTTCTTTATTCCAGATACTACTCCTTTGTCAGATGTGTGGTTTGCAGATACTTCCAGTGAGTCTGTAGCTTGTCTTTCATCCTTTTCGTATGGTCTTTTGCAGAACAAAGTTTTTAATTTTCATGAGGTCCAGTTTATCTTCAGCTATCCATCTTCAACTTTATGGATTGTGCTTTCAATTTAGAAGTTACTGCTTAATACTAGATCTCAAAGATTTTCACCTATTTTTTTTTCTAAAAATTTTCATAGTTTTATATTTTGCATTTGAGCTCATGATCCATTTTCAGTTAATTTTTATTTATTTTTTTGGTGGCCTATGGATATGCGATTGCTCTGGCTCTGCTTGTTGAAAAACTATTTTCCTCCACTGGATTACTTTTGCACTTCTATGAAAAATCAGTTGGATATATCTGGGTCTGTTTCTGGGTTCTCTGTTTTATTAATGCATTGATATCATATGGTTTTGATTACTGTACCTGTATAGTAAGTTTTAATATTAGGCAGAATGATTATTTCCATTTTCTTCTTTGCCAAGATTATTTTAGCTACTCCAGGGCCTGTGCAGTGCCTTTCCATATAAATTTTAGAATAAAGTTGTCTGTGTTTATAAAATAAATACCTTGCTGGGATTGTGATAGGAATTACATTAAGCCTGTAGGTCAATTTAAGGAGAATTGACATCTTTACTATGTTGAGTTTTCCAGTCTGTGGACCTTTCATCCCATTTTGCCCTGCTTTAGTTGATTGGACAAACACATGTATCTCTTATGCTACTGGTGTGTTAGGAATTACGTTTGAACAGATGGTGGTTGATGGAGAATGTGGGTTTTTGTGGTGAGAGAGTAATCTCTTGAGAGTTAGGTATAGAGGAAAGTAGGTGGCAACACAGAAGAGCAGTTACTGCCTCTGAGAGTTAGTGAGTCCTTCATAGAGGGATCCATTTTTTAAGCTGGATCTTAGATAAAAAGACATTTTCTAAGCAAAAAAGGATAAAGTCATTCTTGTCTAATCCTGACCTACAATTTTCCTTTCTATTCTCCCAATTTTGGTCATTGGGCTTATTTTGATACTTTAGGTTTTTTCTTTGTACTTTCTTATTTCTGAACTTCTGTTGGTGCTTTTGTTTCTTGTAAAAAGCTTCTTTCCTCACTTCTGTGAACTGGAATTCATCCTTTAAGACTCATATTAAATTAGATTTTGTCTCCTTCCCTAAGCCAGTCCATAGTATTTAAATTGCATAGCATCATTGTTAGAAACATTTTCTCTAACACCTAAGTCTTATATTGTCAGGTCTTATTCATGTATTAAGTTTTTAGGAGCTAGAAAGCCCATTTTGTGTTGTAGCACCTAGCCAAATGTGTCTCAGAGGTAGCACTGCAGGGCCTTAAATTTGCTATTCCATCTGATGTCCCTAGGTCTTCATCATTCACATCTCTGATCAAATGTCACCTCCTCTGAGACTTTCCCTGACCCAGCCTTATCTAAGATAAATGTACTTTGCTCTCCATTTTCTTTCCTAATCCGTTGTCCAGCTTTATTTCTCTTCATAGAATTTATTTGTACCCGAACTGGTATCATTTATCTGACTTCTTTTCTGTCTGTCTAATGAAATAGAAGTATCATGGAGCACAGACACAAGTCTTGATCATTGCTATATGCTAGGAGCTAGAACCTTGCATGGCACATTGTAGGATGCTTAGTAAATAGTTGAGTAAATGAGTGAATAATACCATTTTGTATTTGTACATCAGAATGTTAAAATATTTTCACTCATATGCTAATTCAACTCCGTCTTCTTAAATCTTTTTAGTTTTTAACTAAGAAATGGGCCACATTCTATCTAGGCTTTTACTCAATTATAATCTCCGGAGATAGGCCCTGAGCATGTTTATTTCGGTGAAAGCTCCCCAGGTTAGTTAGTGCTTCAAATCTAGTGAAATGTAATTGTTGTCTTCTCTGGAGTGGGATCAGGACAGTTAATATGGAAAGAGGTGTTCTGGTTATTTTGTGCTTTTTTCAGTATGTGGATAAAAGACCAGGTCCAGTGGCTTTTATACTGCTGAGGTTTCTGAAAAAATAGATGGGCAGACATAAACTTGGGCATGGATTGCAAAATGAACAAGGAAGTATGCAAATATGACAGACTTAAATTTTAAGTGATAAGGATTTGTTTAAAAACTTTACCAACCTTATTTTGTTGTTTTCTGGACATGTGAATGTGATGGCTTAGGAAAAGAATACATTTAATGGTGACAAATCTAGTTTTTCAGAAATGTATGCATTCTAGAAATTTCTTTCTATATATATGTATCTTTTTTCATTTTTCTATGAGACTTTGATCTTGTAAATCAGGGATGTGGGAATTTCACCTCTAACATGGGTGAGACTTCTGTATTAATTTATGTCACCCACTGTATTTTTACCAGTGTTCAATAGGTGTTTGCACCTGATAGTTACTCAAAACTGTGTTCTGTAGTCTTTTGAAACTTCTTCAGTTTTTGTTTGGATAAGTGTACGTGACTTTTAGTTGAATGTGGTAAGTCTAAGGTAGTTAGGGAGGAAAGGAGTCAAGAGAGTAATCATGGCTACTGGAGGAAGAGTAATGGGTGGGAGTCAGAAGACAAAAGGGTCTGCACAGTGGCTGTGTGATTATGGACGAATCACCTAATTTTTTCTATTTCCTCATCAGTAACCATGCTAAATTATCTTTTCTAATTTGTAGGATTGTGAGACTCAAATGAAATAATGAAATAATGAAGGATATTACTACTGTAGAACCAAAGGAGGTGTAAGCAGCCATTTGGTTTACTTCTTTCTACCATGTATGTAGCACAACCAACATTTAATCAAGTTCTTTGGATATACAGAATGAAATGGTGCGCATAATGAATATTTTCTCATTAGAGATTTGTCAAGGAAAACTTCTGTACAAGATTTTAAAACTTTGTTAATAGAATTTGTTTTAACCAGATGATCTTACAAACTATGCCTAGGAACATGAAAGTGATCTTCATGTAGCTTTTTGTGTTCTGTAATGGCATTTGCTGTGATGGGATTTCACTTACAGAGTTTTAGGATTAAATTGTGGTCCTGTGACATATGCCTTTTACTTTTACTGTGTGTAATTGTCTCTTACTAGGGTTGGTTTTAGTTCTGAACTTTAGTTGCATTCAGAACATTTTTACAGAATGTTCTTTAAAATTAACAGTAGGAATATGGTGGAATACAATTTTAAACTTTAAGAAGATAGTTTAGGACCCTAGAGTGTCTTCATTATTATCAAGAACACTCATTATTATTTTACATAAAAAGTTCTGCTAAATAGTTTGAATTTTTAAATGCCAGAAATACTTTTATTGCAGTAGCAATGCTTCTTCAAACCCAATGTCTTTATCCTTGTTAATACCATCACTATTAACCAACCTGCTACAGCAAATTATCTGACTTACATTTTTTTTTAAAGATTTAATTTATTTATTTGACAGAGGGAGAGAGATCACAAGTAGGCAGAGAGAGGGGGAGGAAGCAGGCTCCCTGCTCAGCAGAGAGCCCAATGCGGGGCTCGATCCCAGCACCCTGAGATCATGACCTGAGCCGAAGGCAGAAGCTTAACCCACTGAGCCACCCAGGTGCCCTCTGACTTACATTTTATTTCCCCTGCAATATTCTACCTTAGACAATGATGAAAAAGAAAAATGGGGAGAGAAGCAATGGCTCTGACATCTCAAAACCTATAATAGAAGGTTGTAAGCATTTAAAACTTTGTGTAACTGGTATAAGAATAGGCAGATAAGTGGTTTAGAGTTGCTCAGAAATAAATTCTATGGGGGCACCTGGGTGGCTCAGTCAGTTAAGTTTCTGACTCTTGATTTCAGCTCAGGTCGTGATCTCATGGTCGTGAGTTCAGGCCCTGCTGTGGGTTCTGCACTGGGAAATGGAGCCTACTTAAAGAAAAAAAAAAAGTATATGTTTTGTAAATTTGGTATATAAATTAGATAATCGTGTGTGTGTGTGTGTGTGTGTGTGTGTATTTATTATAAGTTACATGCATTATTTTTATAAAACAGAATAGCCTAGCCCTTCAGCGCTATTTTAAATATTCTAGGTTATAAAGATCCATTGATCGGTGGGGGAGAGGGAAGAATTATTCGGTATAATTTGTTGCAACAAATCGGATGACTGGAAAAAAGTTCATACATCAAAATAATAGGAAATACAACACTAACATCGCAATAGATTAAAGGCAAATTTCAGAAACAATTTATTTCAGGAAATAGACCTGGGTCACAAATGTGGAAATATGTTCAACTTCACTATTAGATAAATGTATAATGAGACAATAAGTTTATGAAAAGTTTATTTAATTTTAAAAAATTATTACGTGAAATACCCAATACAGGTATAGATGGGTGAAAATAACTGCTTCAGTCATTGCTGTAGCAAGAGTATGAGTTGGTAGACTTGCTTTGGAGAATGGCATTACGAAACATGCAAGGGGCCTTTAATCTGCTTATAACCTTTGGCTTAGTAATTCTTCTAAGAGTCTATTCTAAGCTGATAAGTCTGATTGGCCTCCCAGTATAGGTTTATAGAAGAGATCATCTTGTCATGTTGTTTTATTTGAAAGCCAAGCATCATCTAAGAATAGAAATTCACTTATAAATTATACCATCTATAAGGTGACTTAATTAAAAAGTAACTATGGATAATTTATAATATAGAAAAATTTTTGGTAAATGAGAAAGGATGGGGTATAAAATGAGAAGTAGGGGATGCTCGAACTGTTAGAAAAGAAAAGCACAGGAAAAAATATGCTAAGAAGCAAATCTATCACAGTGGTAACTTTCTTTGGGCATAGAACTGTGAGTGGTATATTTTCTTCTCATTTCTAGAATTTTTTTTTTTTTAGATTTTATTTTTATTATTTATTTGACAGAGAGAGAGATCAGAAGTAGGCAGAGAGAGAGAGAGAGAGAGGAGGAAGCAGGCTCCCTGCCAAGCAGAGAGCCCGATGCGGAACTCGATCCCAGGACCCCGAGATCATGACCTGAGTGGAAGGCAGAGGCCCAACCCATTGAGCCACCCAGGCGCCCCTAGAATTTTTTTATTCCAAGCATGTGTTCGGTAGAATAGAGAATGATTTTAAAATAATTCTGAGCCTTAATATTGTTTATCTTGGGAAATGTGAAATTACTACAGTGCCTTTGCTTTTTTTTTTTTTTTTGCTTTTAGGCTGAACATTGGTATAGAACTATGCTACTGATCAAATAGTTTGTAGAAAAAAGGAAAACAAATTACTAATGTAAATATTTCCAAATACATTATGTGGTGGATTGTATTTTTGTTCACTGGGAGGATTTTACTTCCTTGCTTGTTGAAGTCAGGTCTGGCCATGTTCACAGAATGTAAGTAGAAGTGGTATATATCAGTTTGGGGATAAAGCTTTAAAAATCAGTTTGTGCTTCATTATACCCTCTTTTCTTTTGTCACAGTGACTGGCAGTGTTCTAGATAGAGGTTGTTCCATCAGTCTGGATCTCAGAGTAAAGATGATGTGGAGCATAGGAGGGACATGTTTCATGAGTGAAAAATAAACCTTTGTAGTAAGTCATTGATTTTGAGATCATATGTTACTGCGGCATAATCTTCCCTCTCCTCTCTGAACAGCATCTGAAATAGCGGATAGGAGAAATATTTAGAACAAATATTATATTTTATTTTAGGTTCCCAAAGTAGTAGTCTTTGTTTTTAATTTTGTTCTTATTTTATTTATTTATTTATTTAAAAAAAGATTTTATTTATTTATTTGACAGAGAGATCACAAGTAGGCAGAGAGAGAGGGGAAGCAGGCTCCCCGCTGAGCAGAGAGCCCAATGCAGGACTCAATCTCAGGACCCCGAGATCATGACCAGAGCTAAAGACAGAGGCCCAATCCACTGAGCCACCCAGGTGTGCCCTGTTTTTATTTTTTTAATGATTTATTTATTTAGAGAGAGCACACGTGCCAACACAAGCAGGGGACAGATAGAGGAGAGGGAGAGAATCTCAAGCAGACTCCCTGCTGAGCATGGAGTCCAGTGCGGTGCTTGATCTCACCACCCTGAGATCGTGACCTGAACTGAAATCAAGAGTTGGTCATCTAGCCAACTGAAACCGCCCCCCTCCCGATGCCCCTCTGGCTATATTTTAGGTCAGGGGTTTGCAGACTTTGTTTAAAGGGTGAGAGCTTTGTGGTCCATGTACTCTGTTTGGGAACTACTCAGTTCTGCTCTTGTAGTCCTAGAGCCGCCCTAGACGATATAAATGAATGAGAATGGCTGTATTCTAATAAAACCTGATTTTTAAAAAATGGGAGATTTAGCCCAAGGGCCTTAGTTTGCTGACCCTTGTTTTAGACCACAGACTCAGAATCTTGGGGTTAGAAGGAAATTTAAATCTTCAAATTAATCTTTGTCTACATGAGAATTCCTTCTTCAGTGTTGCTGAGATAATGACAGGCTACCACTCAGCCTCTTGCAGTGACTCCGGTGTGATGGTATATTGTCCTGGGAGGCAAGTGAATTCGATTTTGAGCAGGTCTGATGGTTTTAGTGAGCTAAAATGTGCATCCCTGTAGCTTCCATCCAGTGGTCCTAGCTCTTTCTCCAAGACTCCAGAGCATAAATTCAAACACTGTCCCCGTCCTCTCGGTGTGATCTTCATGCTGATTCACTCTACAGCTCTCAAACTATATTATGCCTAGTTCTTTGAAAGGGTGCTTTCAATCCTGTGGCCACACCTCTCTCCAGGTCCTTAACAGCTTTTCTCATCATCATTCCCAGCTTCTCAGGATGTCAAAATCCTACTTAGTTTCCAGGTTCAGTCAGTCAAATGTTGGTTGGCTCTCTCTTCCCACAAAACTTTTTTCTGATAAAATATCTTGTATTTAAAAAAGCATTGGTGGAATCCATACTAAATTCTAAGTGAAATGCTTGGAAATATGGGTACTGAGGATGCACTCATGATTAAATACGGTTCCTGTCTCTGTAAGTTATAAGTAATACCATAGTGCTGTTGGATGCTAGACTAAAGCTGATGGTTGTTTCTGAATTGGTTATTAACTTAAGTTCCAAAATACCTAGGAGGTTTTATAGTCTTAAAATTATTTAAGTATTTTTAAGTACACTAAAAACAGATAAATGAAACAAATACTCAGATACGTTATTTACTAGAAATGTCTTTTGCCTTTTGTTGTTAGGTTAAGTAGTTTCTACATAGACCTTGGAATATAACTTCCTCTAAATAGTTGAAAATGTTAATAGTTCTAATGTGTGTGAATCAGGATTTTCTCACTACTATGCTGAAAGGCAAATGGTAATAAGTATATGTTACCAATTGAACTTTCAGAATAAAGTCTTATATAATATTACTTTTATTTGTTTGGTATTTGGGGGATTTTTTGGTTAGGGCTCATTTGAAATAGAGTTCTGCCATTTAAAAAATTGAAAACCACTAGTTTAAATGTCTCCATTTTTCTTCATTAAAGCAGTTTCTTAATTTGTTTCCTTTGGTGTTTTATACATGACTGAAATATCACTTAATGCTCATTAGCCTGTCTGACTTGATTTTGGTCTTTAGAGGATTCCTCCTGGTTGATGTTTTACTGTACTTCTTTAATGAAGTTGGTCAGGGTCTAGCATATATTGAGTCATAAATAGAATCAAATATTCTAGGCATGTAGTCTGACCTCAGTGAGGCAGAGCAGAACCATACCCACTTGTGGTCTGCTCTCCGTATGTCTGTGTTGTTTGAGTTCGTTATTTTGAGGGAAAGGACGTAGAGTTAATTAAAAAAAGGCAGAGAGCTTTATTTAGCTTAGTCATTTGAGACTTCTTTGTCCTGTGTTGCCATTGTACCCGCTTTCCTAAATACTAAAAGGTGCAGTTTTAGAATAAAATGTGGAATCTCAGTTTTCACAGTCTGATTTTTCTCATTGAGGCATTTTTTGGCCCAGATTACTTTGTCTCTTATTCAAGTTAATTGTCTGCTTTCTTTCTCCCAGAAGTGAAAACGCCTCTGTTCTTAATCAGGTCCTGAATTGAAATATTGTACAGTCAAGGGCTGAGAACAAAGTCCCACAGCAGGCACTAACCTCTCTGTAGGCAGGCACTGACTCTGCAGTCACTAGGCTTTTGGTAGTCTTTGCTGAGATACCACCATTGTCCTAAGCAGATACATTGTTATATGTTTGCAAAGCTTTTTTTCCAAGATATCTGTAAAATTAAATTGTACAGTCCTATTCCTGAGAAACAATTTAGGTGAAGAATTTTCTTGATCAGTTGCTCTTTGATGGAAGTTGTGTTTTGTCAAGAAAGGATACATAAATGCACGCAGGAAAGAAAAGAGTATATGTTGAAGCTTAAGTTTTAGCACCTAATTTTAGATTTACTAGAACTTGAAAATGTTATTATCTTACAGGCCTTTTATTTCAAACTGGTCTGCTTTATAAAAGAGCCTTGTTCAGGGTGTTGAAGGAGCTAATAATTTTGGCTTAACAGGAAACCTTTATGGTTTTACTTTGGTTGAATTATTTCTAGTAAGTTTTCATGTAGCAAATACTTCTCCAATTAGGTTGGCAAAGCTTTAAAAAGTTTGGAAAAGCTGCAGGCACCTGGTAGCTCAGCCAGTTGAGTGTCTGACTCTTGGTTTCAGCTCAGGTCGTGACCTCAGGGTCCGGGGATTGAGTCCTACATCAGGCTTTGCGCTCAGCAAGGAGTCTGCTTGAGGGTTCTATCTCTTCCTCTGCGCCCCTCCCCCAAAATAAGTAAATAAATCTTAAAAAAAGTTTGGGAAAGATGATTGAATGTGTGCTACCTAGGATTAATATAGAAATTTTTATTCTGCAGATGGCTCCCTTTATCGTCATTGATCTTTTTCTGAAACTTTTTTCTGAAGTATAGAATGTAGATTTTCTTACTGAATGGCTGTAAGCTGGAGAAGGAGCATGGGAGCAGAAATCAAGGCTTGGATTTTATTTTAATTCTAGGTCTTTGTCACTTATTAGCTAATCCCATCTCTTAAAGCTGTGAGATTTTCATCTGTTTCATCTATTTTCACAGCATCTGTTTTCATAAGCATCTCTAAAGTGGTAGTAGTAATAATAATGTTCTACCAAGCTCTTACAATTACAGGTTTTGCAGAATTGAAAATTAAATGTGAATAAAATTCAAGTTCGTATCAGTATATGAATGATATTTTGCTTATACTAAATTCCTGTTTACAATACAGATGTGGTACTAACTGGTACATTGTATTTACACATAAAAGTTTACCACTTTAACTATTTTTAAAGTGTAAGTTTAGTAGTGTTAAATATAGCCACTTTGTTACACAGCCAATTTCCAGAGCTTCTTTATCTTGTAAAACTCTATATCATTAAATAACTCTCCATTTCCTCTTCCCCCACCTGTCTCTCCCCTGGCAACCACCTTTCTACTTTATGTTGCTGTGAATTTAACTGTTTGAGATACCTCAAAGAAGTAGGATTGTACAGCATTTGGGGTTTTTTGTCACTAGTTTATTTTATTTAGCAAAGTAAATGGCTCAAGGTTCAGGTTATAGCATGTATTAGAACTTGTTTTTTTTAAGGCTGAATAATATATCATTCTATGTATATACTACATTTGTACATGACATTTAAAACAGTCCATGACAATAGCACTAGCACCTTCATAAAAAAACCTGGGTATTGAAACTGTGTGGCAGTGCTTTAGTTAAGAAATAGTTATGCAGATAATCCAAAAAAATGCATGTTTTCTAGTAAGAATAGTTTTGAAGTTAATAATCTCACACAGGGGGCACCTGGGTGGGTCAGTGGGTTAAAGCCTCTGCCTTCGGCTCAGGTCATGATCCCAGAGTGCTGGGATCGAGCCCCGCATTGGGCTCTCTGCTCGGCAGGGAACCTGCTTCCTCCTCTCTCTCTGCCTGCTTCTCTGTCTACTTGTGATCTCTGTCTGTCAAATAAGTAAAATCTTAAAAAAAAAAAAAAAAATTCTCACACAGGACTTGTGATGCCAAAACTAATTCCAGTGCTGGAATCACTGGTGGTAAGGAGTAAGTGAGATAAGGTATGTCAAGGACCTGACTGGAATAGACCCTAAATTCATGTCAGTTTTCTTTCCTCAGGTTTTTACCTGCTTATGGGTATAAAGCAGCTAATGACAGTTTTATCTTGCTCTGCAAAGCAGTGGATGTTTTTATTTGTTTTTGTTTTGTTTTGGTTTGTTTTAATTTTATTTATTTATTTGACACAGAGCGAGAGAGCACAAGTAGGGAGAGCGGCACCCAGGGAGAGGGAGGAGTAGGCTCCCTCTGGAGTAGGGAGCCCTGTGCAGGGCTCGATCCCAGGACCCTAAGATCATGACCTGAGCCAAAGGCAGATGCTTAACCACTAAGCCTCCCAGGTGTCCAAGGTGGATGTTTTTAAATAAAATTGACATATATATTGGTGTTACTAGAATGGACAAATGTGTCTGTCGACCATGAGAAAGACAAAAAAAGTGGTATTTTCAAATTTGAGTGTCAAGTATAAGAATTTACCTTTGTTATTTTGTTCAGTAAGCATGTATTGAGAGCACTTTCTCTTTAACAGATTATGCCAAGTATTGTTATCTCTTAAAAAGCATGTTTTGTTAAATATAATGGCTTAGGGAAACTGGCATCTAATCTTAAATTTCTGTATCAGATATTTAGAATTATTAGTAAAAATGCCTTTCAGTTTGCTTTGTCATAGAGGAAATTCTCTGAGCGTATTGATCCTCTGTCATGTTTCAAACCGCCACTGCATTGCCTCAGTAGGGAAGCCACAAATGAAAAGAGTAGACTAGTTACACGTTTTTCCAAATGTCTTGATCTTCTGTGCCTGTATTTAAATGGACAATTTGGGAGTTGATGTAGGCGTTTTGGGATGTATGAGTCTACACACATAGATACACATAAATATATAATACCTACACATATGTAAATGAAGACATTGACAGTATTGCTTGTTAAGGGATTAATAGAAATGAAGACCCCTTAAGTCTTTGCCTTCTCTTCATAAATATTGTTAGCATATATTAGGATCAGGTATAGAACTTTGGTTACAGAGGATAAACTTCATTGAGTAGGGAATCTGGTAAAATAAACATAAAAGTTTATTTTAACCAGGTCATCAAGGCACTATTACAGACTTTTTGATGGATTGTAGAGTTGGTTTTATAATATTGACTTTTTCTTTTTTTCTTTCTGTGATGGCATTTAATGTGATGGAAGCTACTGGTAATTGAGTATGAGGCAGTGATAGAAAATTTGTCAGGAATCCAAATAGATTCATAGTAGTTTAGGTCTGAAAGGAACCTTAGGAGTCATTTGCTCCAGTCATCCCATTTGACCTCTGTCACATTAAGCTGTAAAGATAGTAGAAACTTGTTAATTTTGGCAGAGCCAGACTGAACTCAGGACTTTTTGATCTCCAGTTCACTGTGTTTTTCTTATACCGCGTATTTTATGTTGGCCACAGTGAGACAATATTTGCTTTTAAGTGCTTGCTATTACTTGACCTTAAACTTGCTTAATTTTATACCTGTTATAGGTACAAGACATTGTGGTTTATTAGATAATCAATCTGTGAGTTAGTGACTTTTTCCAATGTCTTCATACATACGTATTTTTTTAAATTTGTTTACATTTTTCTGCTTTAGTTCCTTTATCCATAAAATTAAGTGACTTGCTTTCTCCCACAAACTTGTGAATTAGTCTTCAAGTTTTGTTTGCTGGAGATAATGGTTTTAGTACATAGAATTATACAGTAGCTTTGTAAGGAATCTTAAGTATCGTCTGGTTTAGCTTCTTATTTCGTAAAGAGGAAACTGAGGCTAAGTGGGATGAGTCAGTTGTCTGGGATGTTACAGTTTTTCAGTGTCACACTGCAGCTGGAAACCAGGCCTTTCTGTCCATGATAGCAGCATGTTAAGGTTGATCAGCTTATGAGTAAGTGGAGACAGAAACCTGGTCCTGAATTGTGGCTATCCCACCAGCTGTGTCTGACTTCAGAAATTTACCTTAGTCTCTGTGGTCTTCTGTTTTTCTACAAATTAATCTGCCTAAAGTTGATGCTATTTATAAGAAACCTTAAGTGCATTGATGAATAATAATTTGCTTGTTGAAAAATTTAGCATATCTTCAGGGAAATCATTCAGTTGGCATATGTGCCTTTAAAAAAATGTTTCATGGGGTGCCTGGGTGGCTCAGCGGGTTGAGACCTCTGCCTTGGGCTCCGGTCATGATCCCAGGGTCCTGGGAATGGAGCCCCACATCCAGCTCTCTGCTCAGTGCGGGGCCTGCTCCCCTCCCACCCCTTCTCTGCCTGCCTCTGCCTACTTGTGATTTCTCTGTCAAATAAATAAATAGAATCTTAAAAAAAAAAAAAAAAGTTTCATTAGAACCAATACTTTTTTTTCCTTCTTCTTCTGGTAAAGTCATTTTTGGGAGCCGCTGAACCTCAGAGATACTCTTCTTTATAGGATCTTCACCAAGATGTCATTGGTAACCTATGGTGATGATTTTTATTGGTGATTAACTTTTTTATATCCTAATGTATTTAAAAATAATATGTTCAGTGAAGACGTATAATGAGGGTTGAGGAATAATTTTATCTACTGTTTGAATTGGTCTAGTTGGTTTAACTTGATTAAGCTTGTTTGTACTAATATGGAAAATGAAGTGGTTATTAGATTTCTAAAAGCCTTTTTAGTTCTGACATTCTCTGGAGGGTAACATCAGTTGCAGAGATTCGGGGGGTAAAATTCATCTGAATATTTTTTTTGTTTTGTTTTTTTGTTTTGTTTTCTTATCCTTGCTAGTACATCAAGGACTTTCTTGAACGAAAAGGTACTAGAGGGTGGGCAACAAAAGAAGGATTTATAGGTGGGATTATAAATTGAACAAATGTAATGATTTATAGGTAGAGAATAGCCTCAGCCATGGAATTTCTTCCTTTCTGCTTTTGGGATAAGAAATGGTAAGAATAATAAAGATGCTGGTAATAGGTGACACATATTTCTTACTATGTGCATGGCACTTTTCTTAGCAATTTATAATTTTTAGCTCTTAATCCCACAGCAGTTCTCTGAGGCACTATAATTCCCGGTTTACATATGAGAAAAGGCCCTGAAAAGTTAAGTAACTTTATAACTTAGCAAGGGATTGAGCTAGGATTTGTATCCACTGGGTCTCGGTCCGGACCATGTGCTATATGACTTAATTTGTTGAATTACTGAATGAATATTTTGAGAACTGAAGTGGTAATACTCCTTACACTCCACTTTTGCTAGAGGGGTGAAAACTCCGGGCAGTAGGCTTTGATGCATGGGAGATGCCAGTTAATTCAGTAAAGGTGTACTGAACACCTTCTTTGTCCCAGACATCTGGAAGTGAATGAAACAGACAAGGTTCCTGCCCTCAAGGTGCAGCATGCTCAAGGGGGAAATCTGACAGCCAACAAGTAAACAGATAGGGTAATTTCAAATTGTTATCAGTAATATGAAGAAAATTCCCTGGTGTGGTAGATTGCAGGGATGGAGTTCCACCAAGCTTAGTGTCCTAGAGATTTCATGGGGTTGGATACGGTCCCCCAAACATTTTTCCCTAATTAGTCCACATCTGCTGAATTTAAGGAGAGTGTTAAACAAGAAAAATGAATTCATTGTGCAAATCTTCAGAGCTGTTGTTTATGTTCTTTTGCGCTGGTAATTGGGAGTATGTTCTATTGTTGAAGAAATAGAGCCAGAGAGAAATACTATTTTAAAAATATCAAAAAGCTATGAAAATGAGGGCGGCCACCAACCACTGTGCATGCCAGGCTGTTTGGGCTGGTGGAGTGGTTCCTGGCTGTTGTCCTTAGTGCATTATTGGCAATTCTGTGTTTGTTTGAAAAGTTAGGACTACCATGTGTCAGTATATGTGTTGTCTTCTGCCATTTTTTGTAGGTCTAGAGTAGGATCCTCAAGTCATACTTTACTTGAAAGGAGTTCTGCTATCATACTTTATTGTAATAATGATTTTTATGTTGAGTACTTCTATGTGCCAGACTTATTTGTAAAGAGAAGGAAACTTAAAGGAGTTAAGTCCTTGTTAAACCCAGGTTGGTCTGATAGCAGAGTTCATGTGATCTTACCTTTTAACTAGATTGGTTTTCATAGTTCCCTTCACACTGAAGAATATGCAAGAGTTTGCAATACTGAATTTCATCCTGTAGGCCAGTAAATTGTCCAGGTTTTCCAGTTCCAAATTTCTGCAGTAATTTGATTTCAGAGAGCAAGTAGTAGAAGGGACAGTGCTTTTACACATATGTGTAGACAAAGGTAATGTTTGTCAGCCTGTTTTCTATTTAAGTCATTGAATACAATTAGAGTTGGTTTAGGAAAATTGTAGATTAACTTGTAAATACCTTTTTGCATTTCCTTGCTTGGATTGGATTTAGTGTCTGTCCATATTATTATATTGGATTTATAGCCTTTAATTTGATACTTTATACTATTATGCCAGCCACATTTTTTAATCTTAGCAAAAGAAAGTAAGTAAATGCTGAAGACTTAGTATAAAACAAACCATGTGAAATATCGTACTTTTTTATGTTGATTATATGTTGAAGATACTGAAGTGATAATGTTTTGGATCTGTGAGGTTAAAAATATTAATTTTACCTTTTACCATGTTTAGTGAGCTTCCTAGGAAATTTTAAATTATGTGTGTGACTTGCATTTTTGGTTGACATTATATTTCTATTAAGCAGTGCTAGTATGTGCAATCAGTAACATCGAATGAATTCTATAAGAATTGACCAAACCTGTTGAATCTAAATGTGCTTTTTTTTTTTTTTCTTCTGAAGACTAAAACTGTCCTAATTATACAGTTACTGTAATAAAAGTGATTACTTAAATACTGGGACTTGTATTGCTTGGGCTTAAGAAAAATCTGTTGCTTGGATAACAAAGATTTATAAGCCTCTTGTGATGTCCCCTCCTCCCACCCTGGGGTACAGCTGTTTTGAGGAAGGTATAATTTAGAGCTTTTATTAGTATAATGGGTGGAAGAAACAAGCTATTGAAAATAACTAATGTGAACTTCAGTGAGTCAGACTTTTTATGGGAGAGCATAAACCACACTGGTTCTTGTTTTAAGATATTTTTCTATAGGAAGAAAAAATTTGAGGGATGGGTGGGCGGCAAGAAAAAAATAATTTGAAACAAAATTAAAAAATCTCTTTTTGCATTTTTTTTTAATATTGGTGAACTTTATTTTTTGGCTTCAGTGCAAGTTCATATTAAGAAACTGAGTAATTTTAACTTTTCTTATTTTCTTAAATAAAAATAAAAATTATTAAGCTTCATAGGAGTGAAGTCTGTTAATAGCCCACAGTGAGTCTGCTCATAGTAAGTATGAGCACTTTACCTGTCTACTATTGTATTATTCTGAAGGAGGTGTAGGATTAATTGGGGTCTCTGTAAACTGAACTATAAATGATTTTATGGGTGTTAAGTTTTTAAAACATAAGATACCAGTATCAAGGTCATGTAGCTAAATGTGGTCAGAAGTTTTAAAACGTCTGCTCTGTTAGTAGTATTTGATTCATTATGTGAGGTCCCTATCTGGTCTGGGCATCTCTTAGCAGTAGGTGCTTTGTTGGTGGACTGTCTCCAGCAGGAAAGAGGGTGTGCTAAAGCAGGATAGCCTTATCACTTTGTAACCTACCTCCCAATTCTGTTCATTGGCAACACAGCCCAGGAGGAAGTGGATCAGTGATACATTCTTTAAGTTAGGCTTTTGAAGGGGTTATTCAGCTAGGGCTTTACTTAAATATTAAAGTCTTAACATATTTTAATATGAATTTTACAGATCCTTCTGCTGAGGAATTGAGAAAGCTAATGATGTTGCATGGAGGGCAATACCATGTGTATTATTCCAGATCCAAAACAACACACATTATTGCCACAAATCTTCCAAATGCCAAAATTAAAGAATTAAAGGGGGAAAAAGTAATTCGGCCAGAATGGATTGTGGAAAGGTAAGTTTAATTTTTAATTAATAAGTTTTAAAAACTGGAATACTTTTTATATTATAAACACTTACCTCACATTTCCTCTTCAGGGTGAATAAAAACGTCTTAAACAAGACTGTTGTACTCTTTCACCTCACATTGATAATTTAGGTAACCTAGGATGTTAGTGTGCTTGCAGCCTCAGCTGCCAGAAATTAGGGGAGATGACTCAGGTAAGCAGCAGGAAGCAGTGATGGAAAGGGTTTGGCTAAGCATGGTGTTCATTCAGTTAATGTTTGTACATCACATCTCTGATGGGCTGCGTACTTGGGAAATATCAGTGAAACAAAGAACCATTCTCTACCTCTTGGAGCTTATGTTCCATTGAAGAAAACATAATAAAAAAATATTCTTAGTATATGAGTAAATTTTATGTTAAAAGTTAATAAATGCTAAGGGGAAAAAAGGTCAGGGTATTGTGGACCTGGTGTACTGGGAGAGGTGACAGAGGAAGAGCAGTTTGCAGTATTACTAATAATCTGTTTTTTAGTTGTTACATTATGGTTCTTCTATTGTTGGTTTGGAATTGATATTGTAAATCAGTGGCCATTCATACTAATTCCCTAAATTTAAATATGTCATCTGAACCTTGGTGATGAACCATAACTTAAATGATTTATATTTTGAAATGATATATAATATGTATGAGTGTTTGCTAGATTTATGAAAATTAAAGGTGAAAATATTAAGATCCTCATTTGTAAAAGAAGGCTTAATACTGAGATAGTATGATTAGGTGAGAGCTAGAAATAATTTGTGCAAACTGTCTAGCACAATGCCTGACCGATTGTTAGAGGCATGATATATAAGAAATTCCTTTGTTATTTTTATTCTAACATTATCAAGTATTCGAAAATAAAATCCAAAATATCCGAAGTACAGTTTTAAAAAGTGAATTTGGCTTCCAGAAAACCAAATGTATCTTACAGATTAACGGGTTTTTAAACCTTGGGGGATTAAGTTGATGGCCCATCTGTGGAACATCTTACGGATTCCTTTTGCTGTTTTCTCATGACCTGTCCCTTCGTTACATAGGATCATTGAACATGGCTTTTAGCTGCGTATCTCCTTAAAAAAGGAGCTGTGCAGTTTTCAGTTTAAGGAGTTAGTATCATTCCAGAGTTGGGCTGTGTAGTGTTATATACAGACAGTCCTATCATCATGCTAGGGCTAGAATTGGATCTGAAGATACTAGTCTGACTTTGGAGAGAATGGGAGAGATCCACAGATACTAGGAAAGTGGGCTGAAAAAAGGTGCTGGGTGGAACTTGATTTGCTTAGAAAAAAGTTCATTACAGCTTTTTTTTTTTTTTAATACCTGTTCTTCCCTCTTTCCCTGAATACAATTAGAGAAAAAATACAATCAAGCAATTTTTGGCAGTTAAAAGTTTTAAAGTTGATTTGAACGGATTTTATTTCAGTTTGAAGTTGGACTTAATGATTTATATTTAAATAACTGATTATATGGCCTGTTTGCTTCATTTTATATATGAAAAGGCAGAGCTAATAAGGCTAATTCACCCAAGAATAGCAGGATTCAGAGTCCAGATTTTTCTGACTCCTGTTTAGGTCTGCTCTTTGCCATTTAATTAAGCTTATTATAAATGAATTGGCCCATGTGGAAATGGATCAGCCTGGGCATATGTCTTAATATATAAAATAAATGCCCAGTGTCTACATGTCCTAGCATGGAATCCTTTTGGGCAATCATGGTACTGTTTTCTTTCATACTCTTATCCCAGTCTTGTTCATCTCTTCTCAGTAGTGTTTATATGAAATTTTTAACATTAAAATTTTAAACATTATTTTAATTATTTAATGGATGGTACATGACATCTTTTCTTTGTTTTCCCATTTTTAGTTTGAGCAGTTTAAAAAGAAGCTCCCACTTCTAAGTGTATGGGGTGATAACTTTGCTTTGACTAGATTTCTCTGGTATCTGTGTACGTGCCATTAAACCTCAGTTAATGCAGGCATGATTATAGAGCTACCACTTGTAAGAGGCCGGGGAGTCCTTTAATGGAGAAGCCTGTGTGCATTGGTTTTAGGTAGATTATTTTACTGAAACCTTTGGCTGCAAATTTTATACTTTTATACATTATATTGTAAATTAAGGACTTTCAAATTTTTGTCATAATCTTCTTCAGACAATTTAATGTTGGCATTTGAAGGTTAGAATAGTTCGTCAGAAGGTGCTGTGATTCACTGCACTGCCTCCTCAAGCCTGACAATGCCATGGAGCACAGTTTGAAAACACTGTCCTAAGTTATTAAAGGCTGATTTTGTTTTTGTTGTTCTTCCTTTTGTGTTAAGTTTTTTGTAGCAGGGGACCCTGCCTCCTATGGATAGGTTCCCACGTGGATCTACTGGCAGTGAGAGATGATGATTGTTGCAGGTTATGCCAGCTCATCAGGGTCTCCTGTGGCAGTGACTGGTTGGTTTCCAGTCAGATCTGCTTTTTCTTTTTAAGCTCCCAAACTAAAAGAGTTCGCACATTTGTTAGGTACTTAGCATACTATGAAGAGCTTATACTTCATATGGGCTAAAACATTATGTCTAAGTACATTTAATATTCGTATTAGAGTGTAAGCACTCAACCACTTAAAGTTGATTGTGATTTCATGTCATGATTGTTTTCGTTTCTCTGTGTTTTTGTATCTTTCCTCAATTTAGTCTTCATAGAAAGTGTGTGTGACTCAAGTTTCAGGTATAGATTTGGCCTTTTGGCCTTTTTAAAATATTTTTTTTTTTTAAGATTTTATTTATTAGACAGAGATCACAAGCACGCAGAGAGGCAGGCAGAGAGAGAGGAGGAAGCAGGCTCCCCGCTGAGCAGAGAGCCCGATGCGGGGCTCGATCCCGGGACCCTGAGATCATGACCTGAGCTGAAGTCAGCGGCTTAACCCACTGAGCCACCCAGGCACCCCTAAAACATTTTTTTTTAATTTGGTGTCACGTTTTTCTCTCACAATATTACAGAGTTCTTCTAAAATTATTTTTACTTGGCTAACTAGCCAAGAGACACATTTCATCCTCAGTGACTTTTAGGTAATATTGTAGCAAAAAACAATCTTGGTCATCAGGTACTTAAGAATGAATAGTTTACTCTTAGTAACTGTAATAAGAAAACATTCTGTACCCTGTAGGAGAAAGGGCAAGAGGTTGTATACATATTTTTATAGCTGTTTATTTCCCTTCCTGAGATCATAGTGTGGAAACAGGGAATCCTCATCCATTTTAGTTACTCTAGTGATACTTCATGTGTGAAATGAGATTTGAGAAAGTCTTGATTCTTTATGAATTGTTTGAGGGGGAATTGTGTTAAATATTAAAGTCATGATGATTAAAATATGTAAACTCTGCATGCAGTTTTGTCATCCTACCCTAGAGTTATTTCTTTTCCCCTCATATAAGGTTGTTGGCCACTAACTTTTTAAAGTTCAGATGTGTGTCCTTTCATGGATAGAATGTCTTATTCTCAAGTGTTTAAGGAAAATTATGTTGCGTTAGAGCCACTAAACCAGAGGGAGAGGAAATAAACGAGGAAAATAGGTGGCTCATTATTGGTGAAAAACTCCCATCATTCAAAAGTTGGTTTTTCATGAAGCTTATTTTCCCCAAGTACTGAATACTTAAATTAGTGTTACTTTTTATGTTTCAGTATCAAAGCTGGAAGACTGCTCTCCTGCATTCCCTATCAGCTGTACAGCAAGCAGTCCAACATGCAGAAAGGTCTCAACTTTACTCCTGCGTGCAAAGCTGAGGAACCTGGGCCAGGTCCAAGCAGTGTAGTCAAACAGCTCAACAACAGGGTGTAAGTTTGTCTACATCTAGGAATGCTGCAAAGCTGGGTTTTGGCAGTGGTTACAGCCCCTGCTTTGCCAATGATAGAAACAAACACAAAACCTGGCCATTCATCTCTATCAAACATGTTAAAATATGTGTGTGGTTGTCTTACCTAAAAATTATTTTTATTGTGCAAGTTTCATAAATAAAATGTAAATAAGAAACTTTTTCCGGTCATTTTAGAGGCCCATGTTAAACTAATGGATCTTAAATTATTATAAGTAAAATTTCCCATGGATTTTCCTGAAAGTAATTATTTCCATATATGTAATTTGCTATGGAATGTTGCATTCTCAAAAAACCAAACTAAATGTGCCAGGTATACTTATGTTTTGTGGTATATACATAATGAAAATGTTAACATTTCTAGGTGGTTTTTGAAAAATTCCAAATTCATAGCAAGTTGACATATGTAAATATATTTGTATCAGTAAAAATTTAGTTGGTGACTCACTGTTTTGGTTAGAGGTAACTCTAGACTTGAGTCCATGTGGCAGGTTTTCAAAAATACACTGATTAAGCTCTAATTGCAATAATCTTGGGTAAAGTGGTTTCATGATTAATTGGTGTGTTGCCCTAACGTGTATATCAGGTGGTTCATTATCATTAGCCTTCTCCTTATTAAATTGCTCGCTTTGGGAGTTGGGTACATTTTTTTTAAAGGCCAGGAGTCTAATTAACCTGGGGGGATCCGATGTCACTACCTTTGTAGTTTTTGTTATTGTCATTTGTTTTTTAGCTTGTGTTCACTTAAAAGCATATTCCCGTGTTTTTCACATTACCTGACACTTTTGTTTTTTTTTTTTAGTACCATCAAGTTGCACAACAAATAATATCAGAAAGTCTTTCTGAATGCACGACTTCATATCTTTTTCTTACCCACACTAATAGAAAATACAGGGGCGCCTGGGTGGCTCAGTGGGTTAAAGCCTCTACCTTCGGCTCAGGTCATGATCCCAGGGTCTTGGGATCGAGCCCTGCATCGGGCTCTCTGTTCCCCAGGGAGCCTGCTTCCTCCTCTCTCTCTCTGCCTGCCTCTCTGCCTACTTGTGATCTCTGTCAAATGGATGAATAAAATCTTAAAAAAAAAAAATAATAGAAAATACATGTTTTCTTGAAATTCTTTGTGCCAGTTTTAGCAAGCACTTACCCTGTTAGATGTACTTTTTAATACATGTATACTTTTGCCTAATTAATGTATATTACCAGTGATATATTTCCACTATAGCTACTTCATGAACATCTATTTGTCTAGGTTGAAAAACTTCAGTACAGAAAAAAATGGGTATTAGCAATGTGTTTATTGCCAATATATACAATTCTGTTGTATATGTTGTTAGTATACGTGGAAAGAATCTTTACTATTTGTGACACAGAAAACTAGACATCAGGCTTCTCTGATTTACTTCACTTTTGTTGCTCTCTGTGATCTTTATTTTTTGGTATATTCAGTACATTTTATAAATTCCTTTGAAATTCTTTTATGTGACTTCTTAAACTTCCTTGCTTTCTCTTTATTTCAAGGGCCAGACATGTAACAGATTAGGTTTTCTTTCCTTCTCTTTTAATTGTTTCCTGTTGGTCATCTTTTTCCCTTTCACTGGCATGATCATCTGTAAGTATTGGACCTAATCAGAGCTGGCTGTCATATTCCATGAGATGGTCAGCCAGACCCCAGAAATGGGTGGTAATGTTTTGCATCTGACTCATGTGTGACTTCTCTGTGTATTCAGACTGTTGTTAATAATGTATTATGTTGGTAGTGGGATGAGGGACTTTAGTGATATTGTGGTAACAACACCAATGCCTCTGTGCCATCGTATTAGGCAACCTTCTCTGGAGCTTGAACTGTAATTGGATTAATGGTGTGGGTGTTTCTAAGTGGAATGAATTATGTTCTGTATTTCAGGTTTTTGTATTTGTTACTTAGTTTTTGTGAATGAAAATGGCCTTTGTCTTTATTATAGAGCATTACCAAGCAGATATCTAGTGGAGTCACAGTATGAATTTAGCGGAACATTTGTCACAGGCTCTGCATTTATAAACTTGTCATCAGGAAAGTTGGTCCAGATGGCCTTGGACCACCCTGACATCTGAATATGCTTTTCTTAGAAACGAAATGCCATTTCCTCTGTTAATAAGCTAGTGTTCTCATTGTTCTAGGTATATTTTTTCCTGAATTATCCATACACATTATCCTGGTTCTTAACTTTTTATCATGCAACAATTGTCCACATTATTGGATTAGTACATATAGTGTGTTGGTCTTCCTGAACGAAACTAACTGGCCCTAGGATTGAAGCAGTATTGGATTTAATGTGTTGAACAATGCCTTATATAAAACTAAAACTAGGAATAATCATTCAAATTAAGTTTCTTGCCCATTTTTATGGGAGCTTTTTATATTGAGTCCCATAATTTACTGACTTCCTAGTAAATGCCAGACACTGCTTCAAATGGATATTTAGAGATTACAAGTTCCATTTAATTTTTAGTGGAAAAAGTAATTGAAAATAGTTTTTATTTTTCTTCAATCTGAGATTCCATTGTACTTCTTCTTTGGGAGTGTTTGAAGTTTGGGGGAAAAGCCCTAAAAGACTGTATATGTTCTAGAATTTTCCTAGTTACCTTGCTCCTTTGGTTTAGCTGAGAATTATCTTTTGTTGGAAGAGAAAGAATATAAAATTTATGGCTTAATTTTTCAGAGAAATATTGAAATGAATATCTCTAAGACCATGTTTACGTTGAAAATGGTTTTAGCCTGAAACTCACATTAATTGAAATTAAATCTTCTTTCCTGCTATAGAAATCACATAATTAAGAAGATTGAGACAGAAAATGAAGTCAAAGTCAATGGAATGAACAGTTGGAATGAAGAAGATGCAAATAATGATTTTAATTTTATGGAGCTGGAGCAGATCTTTCCAGGAAGGAAACAAAATGGAATTCCGCATCACAGAGACAACGCTGCCATTTTTAATGGACACACTCCTAGCTCTAATGGTGCCTTAAAGACGCAGGATTGCTTGGTGCCCATGGGCCACAGTATTGCCAGCAGGCTTTCCCCAGACTTCGCCCAGGGGGAGGAGCAGGCCGAGAAGAGCAGCACTGACTTCAGAGACTGCGTTGTGCACCTGTCGCAACAAAGCACTAGAAACACAGATGCCGTGCGAAATCCACACAGAACTAATTCCTTCTCCTTATCATCTTTGCACAGTAACACTAAAGTAAATGGTGCTCACCACTCCGCTGTTCAGGGGCCTTCAAGCACAAAAAGCACTTCTTCAATACCTACTTTTAGCAAGGCAGCACCTTCAGTGCCATCCAAACCCTCAGATTGCAGTTTTATTTCAGACTTCTATTCCCGCTCAAGACTGCATCACATATCAATGTGGAAGTGTGAATTGACTGAGTTTGTCAGTGCCCTACAAAGACAAAGTAGTGGTGTCTTTCCAGGAAGGGAAAAGTTAAAAAAAATGAAAACAGGCAGGTCTGCACTTGTTGTAACTGACACAGGTAGATACTAAAATTGTTTTCTTAAGAAACAATCATGCTTGACCATTTTGTTTTTAAGCTGTCATTGGTGCTTTGATCAGTACCAAGCTCTCATGATATAAAAGTCTTTAGAAATATCAGGATATGTAAGTTACAGTAAGCCTAGCAGATTAGAGAAAGCTTTCTTATTAAGTTAATTTTTACAACTTAGATTTAAGTGTTGCTAACTGAATATTTTTAAGTAATTGAAACAGTAACAAGGTCGAGATTCTGAGCATTCATTCTTTATGTAGCTTTTGTCAGTTGTTGAAGTTTTGAACTGTGTAAAATATTACTTGTATTCTATTCAGTGCGTAAACTCCTGTAAGAATAAATTGGTTTGGCAAGAATAACTGTTAATTCAAGAAGCTGGCATCTTAATGATTTTTAAATTATTAAATAACTGACATAATAGCTATTATAATTATAGTGGTAAACTTGTAGTGAGAGTAAGTATTTTCACATAAAAGTAGATGGGTTAATTGTATTTTGTTTTTTAATACTTGTCTTCAGAAGCAAACAAAACTAACAATTACAGGCTATATTTCTGTGCAGTCATTATCGATTAGTATCTGCTTTGAGGTTTATGATGTTTTTTTACAGAATATATGGTTTGGTTTGGTTTTTTGGAGGGAGATCTTAGATTATTTAATACTACCCCTGAACTTAATATCTGTGGAAACTGAGGTACAGAAGGAAGCTCATGGTTCTGTACTAGAAAGTGACAGATCTTCTCCATGTGGGTTTTTTTGTTATGTTTTGTTGTGTTTGATGTATTCCTAAATACTTCCTGTTTCTTATGAAATATTTCAGAATAATGTTATAGGCATTAGATTATTCATATATCATCCCTTGACCTTATATCGTGAAGGTCGTTTAATTTTGAAAGCTTCAAAGAACTATTACAAATTAGTTTTGTGAATGGGAATAAAATGTTATAATTTTTATAGTGTAGGAAAGCATTCAATAGATAGATGGTATATACATTCTGTACGGTTTGAATATTTAAAGCAGTTATTTTGGGTTGTTTACATTATGTTTATATAATACTTCTATACAGCAGAATTATGATTATTAAGATTTCTTTTATAAATAATTTCTTGAGATAATACAGGGCAGAGCAAGGAAGTACATGGCTTTGGAGTTCGATGATATAGCCTGAATCCGAACTCTGGCTCTGCCACTCCTACACTGAAGGACCATGGGCCAGTTAGTTCACCTCTCTGGGTCTCAGTTTCCTTTTCACAGTGGAGCAATAGATAGTCCCCGGTACCTACCTCATGGGCTTCTGAGCTTAGGGAAGATAACATGAACAAAGGCTCGGTGCCTTGCATGTAGTGAGAACTTGGTAAATGATTTCATAGTCACAATTTGGTAAATGGAGTAGTCTGAACCTTTGGGGAGTAAAAATGTAAGTTTTGGGAAAACTATCATGAAGATCTACCTTCAAGTACTAGTTTTTTTATCAGCAGAAAAACTCCTTTATGAGATTAGAACTTTTTATAAGCTCAGGGTTCTTATTTCCAAGACTTGTATACCTTGGACCAGGACCAGGGAAAAGAGCTAAGGATGAAACCAATAAACAGGATAGCTTCTTATTGTGGCAGGATTGGTTAAATCACCCTGGTAAATTAGAATATGTAGCTCAGAGGGATTAGAAGGCAGAGGCTTTAGGAGAAGACACTCAGCTTTATTTTCTTGAAAGTGGCATATGTGCTTCAGAGCTGATTTTTAATAGTGTTTAATGGTCTAAGGAGGAAAGTTTGTATGTACTTCTATATATATACAGATTTATATGTAGATTTCTGTTTTATAGAGTTTTCTCGATATATCTAGGGCAACAGTGTGATGGCGTGAGGGCTCAAATCAGACCACTTGGGGTTGATGACCAGCTCAGCCTCTTACTGGCTGCATAACACAGTTATTAACATAACATAATATTAGTCTGTAAAATGGGCATAATAAGATTATTTATTGCAGCATTGTTAGAATTTAAGTACACATTAACCTCTTAAAATAGTGCATAACACCTACCACTCAATAACAGTAGCAATTTTTAGTTTTTTTTTTTTAAATCAAGGAATGTTTGTAGACTTCATGGAATACATCATTAATATTATTATTTAAAGTTCCTTAGCTCCATGTAACCAAATATTTGAAAACCCCTTATACATTTCAATTAAATCTTCAGCACACAGAAATAACTCTAAGATAAACATTTAGACATACTTTGGATTAAAGATTTAATTATTAGAATATAGGTTATAAAAACATGAAATCTTCATAATTGATCTTAAATTATGCTTGGAAACTAAATATATATCTCTGGATTACTTTTAGAGCAAAAGAAACTGAAATTTGATGTCTCTTGAGGTGTGGTAGAAATGGTCTGTAATAGATTCTGTATTTTTTTTTTTTTTTTGAGACTTCATTCTACTTATAGGCACTTAAAAATACAGTTTCTAAAATTAAATAGACCTGATTTTTTTAAATATTAAAAGTTAGTTTGGGGTTTGAATGTTCTCTTTTTCCTTCTAGGAAATATGTCAGTATTGAGTTCACCCAGGCATCAGAGCTGTATAATGCATGTTGATATGGATTGCTTCTTTGTATCAGTGGGTATACGAAATAGACCAGATCTCAAAGGTCTGTATTTTTGTTTATATTTTAAGAAAATTGATGATATTGTTATATGTTCTAAAGGATCTGAAAATCTTGAGAAATATTTATCTTAATTTTCCTTGGCAAAATAAATTCCTGCTTCCAAATTTTCTGGACTCTATTATCAAGAATAATAAAGGGAAATTAGAAATGCTTTTTTCTCTCTAAAGAGGTCAGGTCTTTAGGGAAGATATACTCTTCACCTGAAGGGTCTGTCATCTAAGACTAATGTAGACTGGTATTGGGCATTTTCCATATTTTTATATGTTTACTATTACTGTGTTACTAAATGGAAATTTTATGGTAGCATATGTTTGCAGCTTGGGTCACTGCTTTCTCTCTCTTGAGTAAATAACTTGATTAACTCTCCTGTTGCTAATGCACATTCCAGCCTTTTGGTTGGAGAACAGTTTTGCATTATTGAATCGTTGATAAGACATGCTGTCGTCTTTGTTTGAATGGACTTTGTTCAGGTATTTGTGAGCTAGGCAGTACTTTTAATTATTCTAGGTTTTCAGTAGTATTCTCTGTGCTTGAAAGTTGTTCACTAGTAGCACTTTGTTCTGAGAGTCTTTCCTTTAAGGAGAGCCCAGAAGCTGCTGGGTTATTACTGGGGCTTTATTTTTGTCATGAGTAGCTACTGCTTAGGCTCTGAAAGGAGTATATAATGTTAAAGAATTGGGTTTAGCCTGAAGAGTCACTCTGATGCATAATTTTTATTCTGACAACAAAAACATTCATTAACATATATATGCATTATCTGTACTATTGCTTTAAAAGTTAACAATTCTCGGGGTGCCTGGGTGGCTCAGTGGGTTAAAGCCTCTGCCTTTGGCGCAGGTCATGATCCCAGGGTCCTGGTATCGAGCCCCGCATCAGACTCTCTGCTCGGCGGGGAGCCTGCTTCCCCAGCTCTCTCTCTGCCTGCCTCTCTGCCTACTTGTGATCTCTGTCAAATAAATAAATAAAATCTTAAAAATAAAGTAAAAAAAAAGTTAACAATTCTCTTGTAATGCACACAAAAGGAAAGGATACATGAAAGAATTTATAACTAAACCAAAAACTGAGGGACTATATTCTCACATTTGATTATATAGTAGGTCAGATTGTAGTCCCTCTGCGTATATATTTGTTTCTCTTGCTGTAAAATTGAAAGATTAATTTAGATGTTACCTTATTTTTCTGATATGAGAAATATAAAACATCTAGATATAGTCCCCCACCCCCAACCCCTCTAATTCAAATCTAGGATCAGAGTTGACTTGTTTTCTACTGCAAGAAACAAACAAAAAAAAACAATGGGAAGCAAAGGGATAGCATTGCTTTTAAGTTGAATAAATGTATCAAAGTTGTCATAAATGATTTAATTTAGGTGGGTGTTGAGAAACTTAGATGATCTTTGTATGGTAATTGATAACTTTAAAGATATTATCTCCTTTATGGATTAATGCCTCAAGAAAGCTAAAGAAAAAAATGTATTTTTTAAATCTTGTGAAAAACTTTCCATGTTGTCAGTGTTGTTAACATTCCTGTACTTAGATTTAGAAATAATTTTTTTCTTTTCCTCACAGGAAAACCAGTGGCTGTTACAAGTAACAGAGGCACAGGAAGGGCACCTTTACGTCCTGGTGCTAACCCCCAGTTGGAGTGGCAGTATTACCAGAATAAAATCCTCAAAGGCAAACCAGGTACAAATGAGCTCTCTTTGAAGTCACAGTGCTCCTGTTGAAGACGTCTGGATTTTACTGCTGGTATTCTTGTTACAGAAATGAAAGAGTTGAAATAATTAGCTTTTTCATTCAGGGGTTTTAAAGTTGTCAGTGACATCTTAAAGCAAAATCTCTATGCAATACAAATGACTGGTTCATAGCCCTGCTTTGTTGAGTTAGATGATGATATTTTTCTGGGACAGAGAGTGAAGAATGTTTTATAAGGTGTGATTAGTTTGCTTTGTATACGTTTAGACTAAGGATGAAAATAAAATCCTGGACATCACTTTGTGGAAGCCTCTAGACTGGAGAGGTAATTACTAGTTGTTTGGTCACTGATCACAGTAGATACTAAAGTTCCTGTTGCTAAAGATTTGTATGAGTCAGTGGAATAAAAAACAGTAGGACTTTATTTATTGGAATAAGAAGATAAATACCAGAAATCATTCCCCATGTCTTTGCTGAACCTGCTTTAACATTTTCTTGCCTTGCTGGCTTTTGAATTTTTGCTATAAATAAATAAAAATTGTAACTTAGACTATTCACATTATTATTAAGATTTTTACAACTGTTTTTCCCCCTCAGTAAATTCCCTGAGAAATGTTTTTGTAGAAATTAAATTCTTTGTCACTGATTAGTTTTCTCATGAATGTCTGCAAAGCCAAAAAAATTTTTAAATTAGTTTTCAAGAAAAATATTAATCAGAAAGTAGTCAGAAATTAGGTACACAGTGGAATGGACAGCAAGCAGTTAAATTTCATCCCAATTATTTCTGGTTCCTAGTTTTCAGTTATGAAAACTTGGGATTATTTTAGAAATGATCTCATTGAAATTAAGGCAAAAGGAAAGCCACTGGACATTTCTGAGGATCTTTTTTTTTGGATTACAATCTTTTTTTTGGCTGTGATTATCTGTTTATATGGTATGAGTACAAAACATTAATGATAGATATGTCTTTATGCTTCATGTGTATCTATATTCCAGATTTCCTAAAGCTTTTCTTGGATTTTAAGTCTTTTATTAAGGTTTTTTAAGATTCTAGTATCTTCTGTGTCGTGAGTAGGTCTTGGGGTAGTCATTATTGAGCTCTTTAACACTCAGTTGTATTGTGGTATGTGACAGTATGGGTGGTTTCTGAACTATTGGTTGTATGGTTTTGTGGTAGGTTGGTTTTTCTTTTTGTATTTTCTGTGTGAGACTAAAAAGATGAGATCTTAAGTTCTAGAAAATAAGTAAGTAGCTTAAGGAAATGCATTATACTTGTTAACTATTGGGCACTCCATAAAAAACTCTCTGAAGGAGCATTAAAAGAAGGAAAAATACCTTGGACATAGCATTTGGTAATGTCAGTCAGTTACCCAGCCCTCAGTTCCTCCAGCGGGTAGAATCTTGCGTTTGCCACGCACGTCTCTAGTTTCAGCAGTCTCCGTCAAGAAGTTTGGCCTTGGTAAGCGCACATTCCTTACACGTAGCAGAGATCAAGTCCTCTTACATCTTTCCTTCCTTCCTAGGTGATCTGACCATACGCAGTTTCTTAACAGAATATGGTTATTGGTTACTTATCTTCATCAGTTTAGCCACTGGATTTTTATAACATTGTAATGACCTTTTATAATTCACATCTCCTCCACCTCTAAATGTGGGTGGTAAGTTAGAAGATAAATATTAGGAAAATTACTGAAAATTCACTTGCCATTGAAAACTGTCAAAAAGAAATGTTTCTGTCACTAGACAAGGTGAATATGATAACTTTGCATTTTATATTCTTTTTTTTTTTTTTTAACTCCGTATCATTCACTTTTATTTCCTAAGCCTTTCACCATTAGGAGCTTACCAAAATATTTATAACATAAAATGACCAGATTGTCCTTTATTATAAAGTTTGGTTGCAGCTAACCTTGTACTTAGAACTTGTTTTTTCAATGCCTTTGTTCTTCTTTCCTTATTATTCCCTGATCTTTCTTTCTCTGGGTCCTAATCAGTCAGACACCAACTTTTAAAATATCGAGGATCAATTTAGGAATTAAACCTTTGGCTTCTGCACACTGGCTTTAAAAAAAAATTTCAGTTCTGATGTTTCGGCTTGTATGTCTGGGCAAAGTATTAGAACAGATAGCATCTTCAGCCCTTTATAGGTAGAAACTTTAGTTTCTTATTCGTCATATTCAAAAACTCTTTGTCTAAACCATAACCAGGGCTCTCCATCCATGACTTCCTTTGGAAGCTGCTTCCTGAGCCATACTCACAGTGATGCTTCTCATTGATAGCCCCATTATTTGGAATCCATTTATACTCAAGATTTTGTGGTTGGGGCCTTTACCTCTTCCTGGATTCCAGGATGCAGATGTTTTTTTCTTATCCCTTCGACAACTTCAGTGTTCGTTCTAAAGAACAACAGTTTTTAAAATCATGTTAGTTATAGATTTATTCTCAGCGATTTCTTTTTCACAGACTTGGGTCCTGGCTTCTGATTTCTCCAACCGTTCCTCCACATTCTTCATGTGCCCGTCTAGTTTGTCAAGTTTTGATGAGCAGTTCTCTACTTTGCCCTCCAGTGAGGACAGTGTGTCCCTGAATTTCCCTGAGTCTCCCTTGAAGCAACTCACTGCGCTCGTGGAGGGATCCACGCACTCTGCTGCACTGTGGAAAAGGTCAGCCAGCCCAGTGAAGAGAAAACATGAGGTGGTGCTTCTCAGGCAGGCCGTTGGGAGCCCAGGGACCACAGACTGTTCTCACCTCAAGCATGATTTTTTCTGTAATTTTCAAGACAAGTATCGTAGATTATTTGACTAGACCTTCAAATATAAGTCCCCTAGCTCCCCAACTTTTAAGCCTGAGGTCATGGTTATACCTGTGAAAGGCAGCTGGTTGTGGCTCTTCAAGCTTCAACTCTGTTGTTGTTTGGTTTGTAGCAACCTCTCTTGAACTGTGATACAATCCTGAAGTTCTTGCAGATCTTCAGCTTAGAATAATGGGCTAGGAAAGCAGATATTTAGCCTTCTAAGATGTTTCAGGGAAACGGGGAAGTCTGCTCTGCATTCTGTTTTTATTTGTCATGGCATAGCATATGTTTATCATAATATATCTGGAATCATGGCTCAGATTATATACTCTGCTGTTTTAATTTTTGAGGCAAGTGGGATTTGAGCGCATTAAGATATCAGTCCTTACAGTTTGGTTTGCATTTATCCTTTGTGTGTATGGGTGCCAGAATCCAAAAATGCTTATGTGAGTTGCAGAATTGGGTAAAAGACGTTGACAATTTCTGGAGTCAAACCAGGAAGAGCTATTTTAGCCCACAAAGCTAGACACTTTGCCATGTGTTTCTGATGGTGCTTTAACTTGGCTGATTTCTCATGGAATGTTATGTCTCTGAAATAAGCAGAAAAGAAGTACTTGGTTTGTTGCTTACATGTTGTCATAATGTACTCAAAATAGGTTTGTCTAGAATTAATTGAAATGGTATATCTTGCCTTATTTTACTAACTAATGGCATTTTTGTTCATAGTATTAGAAGTATGAGTGAGATTGTGTTTTAAGAATATATGTTTTTAGAGTATATTCTTGGAACGTAGTAATATCTCAAGAGACCAGGAACTGAAGTTGTGTTTTAATCTTTCTCAATTGCTGGTGAAATGAGAGGTGGTAATGGAAGTAAAGTGGCATGTAGTCAGCGCTCTCTCGATACATGCTTTTATAATCTTGTGTGAAGCTATAAATTTGGCTTAGATATTAAGAAATACTAGTGAGTGGTACAATTTAGGCTTGAGTCGTTTTCTGTAGAGCAGTTGGTATTCTGATCACACTTGAATGTTTTTAATTCAACATGTGTTGTTAAACCATTAAGTAGAATTTACTGTGAGGGGGGCGTATTATGAAGCTCTTTTACCTGATATGTGTTCAAAAGAAAATTCTTTAATTTAGGATGAAACCTCTTGATATGTGACCTACTGAATTGTTTGATCGAATGACTTGTAGGAAGTTGGCGTTTGTTGTTCGTGGTATTAAATAGGTTTCAGTTTTGCAGGTACGTTATTTAGGAAACAGCAAAGAACATTCAGAGAAATATGTATTTTCCATTAACTGTTTCCCATTTCAGGGAGTTATATAATCCTTTCGAGAATATAGGAGGGAATTCGTCATCCTGATAACTTTTCATCCTTTTTCATCTCAAGAGACTGTTAAAGGGATAGTTTATATTTATCTTTTGATACATTTTGTAAAAATAACAACAACAACAGACCAAACAAACATTTACTCATACGCAACACTTTGAATTTATTGTGTTTTTGTCTGACCGCTGGTGAAGTTTATAATGGAAGTAACCCATGTTAGAGCTCTAGGTTTTCTTTCTCTTTCTTTCTTTCTTTCTCTCTCTCTCTCTCTCTCTCTCTTTTTCTTCTTTCTTTCTTTCTTTCTTTCTTTATTTATTTATTTTTAAAAGATTTTATTTATTTATTTGACACAGAGAGAGATCACAAGTAGGCAGAGAGGCAGGCAGAGAGAAAGGGGGAAGCAGGCTCCCTGCCAAGCAGAGAGGCCGACATGGGGCTCGATCCCAGCACCCTGAGATCATGACTTGAGCTGAAGGCAGAGGCTTAACCCACTTAGCCACCCAGGTGCCCCTAGGTTTTCTTTTATTAAGTAAGACCAGTACCAATGGATGTAACTATATTTTGAATTTATTAAGCATTTGTATATGAAAGGAACTCAAGAAATATATATATTTCTTGAATGAAAGTGAAGAAAAACAAGTTTTTAATGTATAATAATTAAATTTTATATTTTTAAAGCAGAGATACCAGATTCATCGTTGTGGGAGAACCAAGATTCTGCACAAGCAAATGGGATTGATTCTGTTTTATCAAAGGCTGAAATTGCCTCTTGTAGTTATGAAGCCAGGTATGTGGAAATTAAATGTGTTGTAATCCTAATAAATAGTTACTTAATCATTTTTACAGACTTTTGAAGTGGATTCAGATGTGCCAGTCAGACCTGTGTTACACACATTTTATGGGAAGAAATATTTCAGGGCTTTATCCCTTCAGTTCTTTTTTCCTTTCACAAATGCTAGATGACTCTAAATAAATACTGTAGTTTCCTGAGGAATCAGTACATCCAACAGTGGAAACCAAAAGAAATTGGACATTGTTGTTTGAAGATTATTTTTTAAAGATTTTATTTACTTTTTTGAGAGAGAGAGACAGAGACAGAGCACAGGCAGGAGGAGGGGCAGGGAAGAGGGAGAAGCAGACTCCCTACTGAGCAGGGAGCCTGATGTGGGGCCTGGTCCCAGAACTTCGGGATCATGTCTTTTTTAAACCATTATCTTTTTGAAGTATGAAATTAAAGAATTAGATATTTAAAAAAGTTTTTTAAAGATTTTGTTTATTCATTTGAGAGAGTGTGGATGAGGAGAGGGGCAGAGCGGGAGGGAGAAGAAGGGAAAGAATCCCAAGCAGAGTCCTGTGCTGATTGCAGAGCCCAGCATGGGGCTCGATCCCATGACCCTGAGATCATGACATAAGCCAAAATCAAGAGTTGAACACTCAAGTGAGCCACCAGGGTGCCCCAAAGAATTAGATTTTTTTTTAATGGAAGAGGGCCTTAACATTCTTCTGGTCTAATCATTCTTTTTTATAGCTAAGAAAAATCCCTTGTAATTTAAAACTCCTCTAACACTTAGTATTTTCTTCACAATAATGTTAAAACTGGATCACCTATTAACTTACAAGTAAATAATTTTGTATTGGTATACCCAATAATCTCCTCACTTAAAATTGTAGAGTGTTGTCAACTCATTAGTACCAACTTTGTCTGTAGATCTTTATCTTAACATAAGCTTAACTCTCAGTACAATGGGCTGTTTGAGTACAAGAAGAAACAGACATATGTATGTGTTCCTCATACTTAAAAAAAAAAAAGAATCATTTAAAAATAATCAATTGTAATAGTTGTAAAACTAGAGGGAGTAGTAATGATTAATTTTTTGAAAAAGATTATTTGTCAGAGAGAAAGAGTGAGTGAGCACAAGCAGGGAGAGTAGCAGACAGAGTAGGAGGGAGAAGCATGCTCCCCGCTGAGCAGGGAGACTGATGTGGGGCTCGATCCCAGGACCCTGGGATCATGACCTGAACCACAGGCAGCTGCTCACCAACTGAGCCACCCAGGTGTCCCTGAATTAATTAATTTAAAAGAACAATCTTTATGGTTTTTCTTTCCTGATAACTGAACAGATGTTTTTACCTTTATAACACAGCAAGTATTTACAAATTTGTTGGCAAATGTTAAAGTATTTAATAATAAACAGAGTCCTCTACCAGTTATATATTTCAGTCTTTTTTATTTATGGCTTTGTCATTCATACTTTTCTTATTGAGATATAATTGACATACAACATTATATTAGTTTCAGGTGTACAACATAATGATTTGATACATGTAACATTTTTCAGTCCTGATTAAAAGTTGGGATTGTTCAAGGAAGTCTAATAGGAACAAAAAATATTTCAGTATCATCTAACTGAAATAGTTTTAAAATCTTGCCAGTTATTTTATTAAAAAGATACTTAAGAAAACTTTATAATCAGACATTTATAATTATAAAATAATTACTTTCCATTTATGACATGTGGAACTTTTACTCCTGGACTGACTTTGCCTTTCTTATTGACAAAATTACGTTTTAACCTTTTTCATTGTTGGTTGGTAATGTAGCCCAAGAATTGAAAACTTTAATAAAAATGATAAGACAAATACCAGGTGCATTCTGGATTTTTTATTTTTATTAGCCCAGGCAGTTCAGAGCTGATTTTGTGTTGTGCTCAGTAAGGCTAGTCTTTTTTTCCCCACTGAGTTACAGTCTGACAATGTGTGGATCTGGTGGCTGGACAGTTGAGTTCACATCTGGAGGGTGTGGGGAAGCTTGGGAATGCTCTGTCAGTGTTTGAGTTCTGCTCAACTGGGGGTGAAGTGAAAGCCCCACCCTCTGTACTGCCTGAAGGATGTCCCTTCCAGTTCGGCACCCCCAAGCTGAGTGCTGGCCAGCAAGTAGGGTTGGGTGGGAGGGATAAGAAGTCCGCCTCAGGGGTGAAAGTATTTTCCTGTTCCTGAGGGCTTTGGACTCAAGTAGCCACAGCTGTGTAGGTGCTAGGCACTTTTGGTGTTCGGATGTTGTGGTCGTGTTGCATCAAAGATAGTGTTGTCAAGCTGAATGTACTACAGAATAATTGGGGTGACAATATATGGGCCAAAGGCAAGACGCTTAGTTGGTGATTGTTTTAAGGAGATACATAAAGTGATGAGAAAAGGAATTTGAAAGGAGGAAAAAAAGCCCACACAACCCACAGCAGTGGGGTTTCGTTTCTTAATTATGATTTTCATTTTGTAGAAAGCAGCTGATAATAAAAGTCTCTAGAAAACAGTTCTTAGATACCCTTTTCTTGTGGCTGTCCTGTAATTATATTTTCCTTAGGTGAGAAGATTTTTTAAAAATATGTATATCTGCAGTTGCATCAGAGAAATGTTTCTGGGACTGGAGTGGGGACTAGATTGTGGGAATGATCATCCCAGGTTTATGCATTCATGAGTTTGCGATAGACACAGACTGATCATGGGTCTGCAGAGGATGGTGTGTGCCCACGAGATGGTAGAACTCATGGAGAGGTAGGATGTATATACAAAGGCTAGAATATGCATTACTGTTAGTCGTTTTGCTCATCAGAAAGAGCAAGCTTCATACAGAACGGAAGGTAGATAGGCAGATGAAAACGTAGTGATCTACAAATATCCTTGAATCACATATTTTTTAAGATCAAATAATTTTTAAATGATTTTCTAAGGATGCTTTACTGTATTTATTGATACGGATGCCTTTTAACAGGTTGAATGGACAGTGACCTACATGTGCAGTGTAAGCCTGAGAATAATTGCTTTCTGTAGCACACGCTGATGGAGTATTGGTGGTTTATCCTGCATGGGACCTAGTTGACAGAAGTAGATAAGTCACTGTAGCAAAAAGTCACTTCCGACTGTTGGATATTTGCCTTTACTCCTTTATTTTCTGTGAAACAAATCCAGTTTCCCAACTACAAACTCCGAGTGTTTTGCTTCCCTTAGTTACAGGAAATCTCTTAGTTTTCCTTTTTTGTTTATAATTTCCTTACTATTTCTAGTGGCTCCTAAGCATTTCTCTCCAAGCTGTATATATGCGCAAGTACATAAGTAGTTGTATTATGTTTTCCTAAGGAATATGCCCTTGAAAATTTTTGAATAAGTGGAAAAAATTATAGTAAATATAATGTTATGCATAACAATTATGTAACACATTTTTCAAAAAATGAGTAATTACCTTTAATTTGTAAGCTTAGCTTTTGCATGCTGACCCTACATAGCCAGCATTATCGAAAATGTCTTAAATTGTATGTGATTTTATATAGACTTCAGAATTATTACATCTATACTTCTCTGCCTTACAAAATAAGGTCCATTGATTATAATCTGTCTTGTGCTGGGTGAGTGCAGGGTCATCCTTGTGAACATCATGGGGTCTGATTTGTTCACCATCTTTTGCCTATCCCCTCACAAAATGCCCGAGACATAAATTTTTGTTGAATGAATGAAAAAATATTCTTCACCATACTGTTTGTTACTCGTCACTTCTTTCACTGTCACTTTTCCTTCCTGTTAGAATATTTGTCATCTACTGGGAGCTTTGCAGTCAGATAATTTATTACTGTTTTCGTGTCCATAAAAAATGCATATGATTTTGCCTTTACCTCTGAATAACTTGGGGCATTCTTTTCCGTGGTGGCTCTCAGTCGTGGTCTGAGATGGGGAGGGTGCCAGAGACCTCTGAGTAATTAAAGCCTAGTAAATATTTATTGCATGAATATATAGAATAACTCTGTTGTATTTACATAGGAGCATGTAATCTGGTGAAACGGTGCTTCTTATTTCGCTTGTGCTTTTACTTTGAGGTATTTTTTTTTCTTGATTCATTGCAAAGTGGTCAATGGAATTTTACTAATGAAGTATAATTCCATGATTATAGTTTTGTGCTGAATGCTCCAAATATCAAAGGTAATGTGGGGCATTGAGACACACAAAAGATTTAAAATTTACCATTTTCAATTAGGTCCCTCAAAGTTCTGGAACCCTGGCTCCTGCCCAGAGTGATGTGCTACCATATACAATGCTGTTGGCATCTCAACCACTGTGGAGCCACTTCAGGAGCATGGAATTGGTCAATTGGGAATTGGGTGGTAATAGGATGAGTACATTTTGTCTGTTTGTCACATAGCACTGTTTTGTGTAGTTCTTTCGTATATATTCTTTGTCTTTGGGGGACGAATCCTGGCCAAACTGTGCCATGTGTTAGGGGAAGAAAACCTCTTTTGACAGCACATTCCTGCTCTGAGGTGGTTGTGATATCACCAGCATATGGCATGCTGGCATCTCTGCAAAGGGGCCAGAGGTCTGAGTCTTTGGAGAAAGCTTCAGATACAGACAAGAGCCAAATCTGGTTTTTAATAACATTTTGGTACATCTACATGTCATTTACACTAATCAGACCATTGTGCAATTTTCTTTTGGGAGGAAATCAAACTTACTAGTTTTCTTAATGCTTGTTGTTTATCCCTAATGAGAATTAAGTGAAAATTGTATATTGGTGGCATGGGGAAGACACTGTCAACACTTGATATTTGATTAAGCATTTGAAAATTAGTCCTAGTCTAACCTCCATTGTGTTTTATTCTTTCTCTAGACAAGTTGGCATCAGGAATGGAATGTTTTTTGGGCAAGCTAAACAGCTTTGTCCCAGTCTTCAAGCTGTTCCATATGATTTTCATGCATATAAGGAAGTTGCACGAACAATGTATGAAACACTGGCAAGGTACAGCAAACACTGTGGTCACTTCCACGTCTCTTCTTCTTCTTCTTCTTTTATCTAATAGTGAAGAGGGTCTGGTGTTCTTTAGGGGTGTCCTGACCACTTTTGCTGGATGCTTCTCTCTTTCAGTAGCCCTTTCCTCAGCCCAGTAATCAGTAGTTCAGTCTTAAGGGACATGTTGGCACTGCTCAGACTGTTCTGGTGTTTCCTGATGTCCGTGGAAATAGATTCTCTGCCTGTAGAACTTCATGGCTCTTGGTTTCTTCCTCTGGAACCAGACTGACAAAGGATTGGCATTTTTTAGCCTTGTTTTATTACATTTGAGTTATAGTTTTGTTTATAGAACTGATGGGTTAACAAGCAGAGACTCTAAAACCATTTATCTTCTAAAATCATTATGTATGCCAAAAGTTAGTTTTTATAAGACTTAGTTTTTAGCAATAGTTTGTGGGTGGTTGATTAGTTGGCTTGAGAAAAGGAGATTAACTTTTATTTATAGTACAGGTATATTTCAAAGCTCAAAATTTAAAATAAGTCATGGCAGGCTGTGTATACGCTATAGCAGAAGACAGAATATTTTTTCTATAAAGAGCTAGATAAGGTCCGTGTTCCAGCTCTTCAACTCTGCTGTATAAAGTGAAAGCCACAGGGGCACTTGAGTGGCTCGGTGGGTTAAAGCCTCTGCCTTCAGCTCAGGTCATGATCCCAGGGTCCTGGGATCGAGCCCCGCATCAGGCTCTCTGCTCAGCAGGGAGCCTACTTCCTCCTCTCTCTCTGCCTGCCTCTCTGCCTGCTTGCGATCTGCGTCTGTCAAATAAATAAATAGAATCTTTAAAATGAAGACAGATACATTGGTGAATGGGTATGGTTGTGTGCCATTAAATATTTATTTACCTAAACAGGCATCTGGACAGTAGGCCAAGGTTTGTTGACCTTTGGAGTGTATTATTGTTCTAAGAGATACGTCTTGCACCTCTGTCTTCACCTCTTCCTCTCCCTTCTTATGCATGATTTTGAATATTTATAGAATATCTGTGAAGTACAAATAGTTGTTAATACAGCTGGCCCTACAAAGAGAAACGAGATGCACTCTCTACTTGAGCAGGAGAGAGAAAATACAAGGAATAGATGAAAGTTATCTTGCATTAGTAGTAGTATGTAGGTCTGAGTGCTGAATGGTAAGTCATTTATAATCACAGCTGTCCTTAAGATCTCACCTATGTGAATGTTGGTGTTACCAAGTGGAAAGTGTGCTTTTTAAATTCTGTTCCAGAGCTGAGCTCAAGAGAAGCATCCAAGTGAGGGCTGGGAGTGGATGATTGAGCTGGATATGGTCTCCCGTGTTCTGTGTTCCAAGCATCAAGGCATTCAGGCAGCTGCCTGCCTGAATCTCACATCAGGAAGATTTGAGAGAGAGCCATGACACATACTAGTCCTGAGATTCTTTTAGTCTGTGGAGACACTGTTAGTGGCATGTGGCTGTACTTGGGGGAAAAAATGGCACAGTGTTACTCTTTTCCCATCCTTTGGAAATCCTTGGTTTCATATTCTCCACACCTCGGGCAGCTTTCACTGGGAAGTAGAATTCCTCCTGCCAGGTATACCCTTCTGCTCTTACAGATTTCACCCTTTATTTAAGTGTAAACAAAACACTCATTTCTTTTCTTTTTTTTTAAGATTTTATTTATTTATTTGAGAGGCAGAGATCACAAGTAGGCAGAGAGGCAGACAGAGGGAGGAGGAAGCAGGCTCCCCGCTGAGCAGAGAGCCAGATGCGGGGGCTCGATCCCAGCACCCTGGGATCATGACCTGAGCCGAAGGCAGAGGCTTTAACCCATTGAGCCACCCAGGCGCCCCCAAAACACTCATTTCTTAATGAATACAGATATTTATTCTTAAATGAATCAGCCAATTATTCCGATCTGTAACCTGCAGGAAGATATAGGTGAGACAAGGCATAGTATACGTTACCATCTAGATTATTGAAGGTACGTTTTTGACCTTGAGGCATTTCTGGTTGCCTTCCATTTGTGTTCTGCATATTTAATTAGCTTTGGAGCCATAGGACAGCTCTGTTCTTCCTTTTCCTCTTCTCTAGCTAATTAAAACAAGTCCTTTGTGTCAGTAGATCGTGATCAAAACCCACAGTATTTCCACATTCAGGGAATGTAGTTGGTGTTCTTTCAGACAGGTATTTGGGGGTGATTGACCTTTATATCCTGTATTCTAAGCCTGCTACAGTAAAAGGTATTTAATCGTATTTTTATTTAGGAGATCATCAGTTACTTATTTGACTTGATTTATGTGATTTTTCTATCTGTTCAGGATTCTGGTAAACCATGTTTGAACAGTTTTTAGATTAAATGTTATGACGGCTCTAATTCGCCCACTACTTTTCAGCTATTCAGAGCTTTACAAAGGTATCCTCAGCATAGGGAAACTGAAATGATAATTTCTGCTGTATTTTTGGTACTTAATATGGAAAAAGAAAATACCAGTTAATTAGTTCTATAGTTAAAAGTTAGGTGACTAATAATGGCACTTGGGCCACTTTAATTAAAATGCTAATACTTTTTAGCATTTTAAAAAGTCTTAAAATGTGAAAAAAGATGCCAGAGGAAGACTGGACTTTGCCACATTTGTGTCTCCTTGAGGGCAAGCTGCTGAGTGATGCATTGCTTTTGCTTTGTGTTGACAGCTACACACATAACATTGAAGCTGTCAGTTGTGATGAAGCACTGGTAGACATCACGGAGATCCTTGCAGAGACCAGACTTACTCCTGATGAATTTGCAAATGCTGTCCGCATGGAAATCAAAGACCAGACGAAATGTGCGGCCTCTGTTGGAATTGGTTAGTGTCCAGCTTATCTTGTACCCTTCCCTTTACTCAAAGCATTGCTTTATGATCATTGGATATCATTTAATCTTTAGGAGTGATTTTTTTAGATTTTGTTTTTTTACCATACTGCATAAACCTCTGATACCTAAGACCCTTCTTAGCATTGCTCAAATTTGTGCAGTACGTGAGGTAGACGTGTTCGAAAGGCAAGTAAATGGTTGATGATGATACTGTCTTTGGGATAAACAAATTGGAGTATTTCTAGTTTTTCAAAAGTGGGGAGAAGTGAATTCAGTATTTGTAAACATTCTTTTTAAGTGAGCCAAAGCTTCCTTTAAAGCAGGGTGGTTGGGCGGGGTGGGGGCAGGGATTTGGAATTAAGTGTTATTGTGAGACTTGGTGTAATTCAGTTACTTGGGAAACGTTATCTTCCTAGAATGCTTGACCAGTCCTTCCTTCCCTCTCAGTTCCGGAAGTCACCCTTAGTCAACCAGTGGCTCTTAGTAATGGTGTTATCTCTCCCCAGCTCTAGTCTGTTTTATCTTTAATCCTTGTGCTTTGTTTCCTCAGCCCCTCCCATCATTTGTCCTTGTTTCATTGGTTCTTGCAGTTGTGCCCTCTGAGCTTCTCAGATTCCTCAGCTTCCCTGAGTCACCTCCTCCTTTTGGGACATATCCTCAGTAGCTCTTGCCAGGATACCTCTTTTACTTGTGTTTGCTCCTGTACTCTGTATATCCCAGGCTTGGGAGATAGATGTAACTTCCTTTTAGTTTGTCGTTGTCATTTCCAACTACTCCTTCTCCATTTTCATTCAGAAATCCTCTTTCCCCTGAAGTTCCCCATCTCATTTGTACCCTTGGAATTATACTTTATGGAGGGAGCTGAGTGATGACACAGCAGCCAGTGCCATGGACAGGTTTTTATTCCTTACACTTGCTGAGAAGAGGAGAAGGCATGCTGTACCATGTAGGGCCACATGGGGAAGCCCCCAGTTTTGATCATGAGGCTGAAGCAGAAGTGAGGCCAGAACCTTTACTGGGGTTTCTGTGGGAAAAGCTGGATAAAATAAATAGCTTTGGATTCACTATTTTGGATAATCCTGTGGACTTAGAGCTATAAACGGGGATCTCTTTGTACTAGTTGCCTGGTGTCCTGCCCGGATGATTTAAGGCAGGAAAATACTGTCTTTGTGTGTGAGCTTGATGAGGAGGTGGTTGGGGGTGGCTGGCTTGCATGTGAGAGGTGTGCTCCTAAGGGAGGTAATTGTGTTCCGTCCTTAAAAACCAGCTAGCCCTGGGCCGTCTCCTCCCAACCAGCAAGAGTTTTAAGATATCAAAACATCATAACATACAGAAAATAAAAAACATGGTTAGTACATTCTTAGCATTCCTCCAGTTCTGGCTGGCCTACCTTTCTACTCCCCTGTGCTTGGCCTGCAGATCTCAGTGTTCATTTAAGGGCTTATTATCCATATTCCAGTATCTGGCATGGTTCTAGTTGTTTAAAAAGTTCGTTTTAATTTACAGGTGTGATAATATGAGTACATTCTTTTAAGTTCAGTCATTAATTAAAATGAAAATCCCACGTGATATTTCCACTCCTCAACCTCTTTTGCCTCTCCACAACTCACCACTTTTATCATTTTGCTGTGACTTTGCAGAATGTTTTCTCTTCATGAATATCTACATATTTACCCTAGGAAAACACATAGCTGTTACAAAAGTCTTCTGTAAAACTGAGGCATGTCCTTTTTATGTCTTCCATAAATTCCTCCTCTTACAGGGCCCTGACTGACACCTTCTCTGTCCCCCCTCCCCCATTGTCTTGGCTCTGCTCTGCTTTACTTTTCCACGTCCACACCCCACCTGGGACCTTGCTGTCCCTCTCTGTTTATAAGACTTGCCTATCCTTGGTTTCCACTGCACATGGTCTGATTATATAGTGAGACTTCAGGTTCTTAAGGCTCCCTTTCCCCCCCGTCCAGGAGCATGCCTTTGGCTTTATTTCCCTGCTCAGCCTGGACACACTGGTTGGCAGGGTGATGGAATTTCTCATCGTTACCCCCAGTGCCTGCATCTCCGATCATAAGGTTAGGGACTGCTTTCTCCCCTCCTACCAGAGTAGGAGATGTTGAAATGACACTCAGTTTGGAAGCAAAGGGAAGCCTCTGTCCAGTATCCATGCAGGTTATATGTCCTGTTTAACAAAATTCTGCTAGTTTTGTACTCTGTTTGAACTTATCAGAATTGGGAATTATTTATTTTCATTGGTTTTGAAAGAAATTTGATAGGTAACTTGTCTGTAGGTGTCTTTGTTAAGAATCTTAATTTAAAAATAACTGTGGTGAATATTTCTTGAAAACTTTTTTTTTAAACTTTTATAGGTTCTAATATTCTCCTTGCTAGAATGGCAACTCGAAAAGCAAAACCAGATGGCCAGTACCACTTAAAACCAGAAGAAGTAGATGATTTTATCAGAGGTCAGCTAGTTAGTAATCTACCAGGTAAATACAGATCTTTGCTTTTTAACTCTTGTTGGTTGTAAATATCTATTAGTGCTTTTCATAATTTACAATGTTACTCTCTGTTCCAAAACATGTGAATTAAATTTCTTTTTTTTATCCATGATTGAGTGCCATGAATAACAGAATTTGGAATTCCTCAGTGAGTAATCCCCTCAGTTGACTAATCAGGACCTGAATGTTACCTTTTATTTCTATTTCTCACATATTTTACTTTAAATATTTCTCAAATGGCAAGATAAGGGAATTCCTAGCAATCATTTTAAAAAGAATATGATGAAGTTGACTTTTGGTCTTTTAAATAAATCTTAACTGAAATTGTGTACTTCTAGGCTAAATAAAAAATTTTGAGAATCGATTCCTCTGTTTATAAAAATATACTGATGGGCTCATGACAGGTTTCTGAGTTTAGTAAAGCAAATAGCTGTATAAGTAGAAAATATATGAATCCTATTAGGAAGAATAAAACCTAAAGACAAAGTATTACGTTGTGTTAAATCAGAGGTAGACGTAAAATGTCCATCTCTACCTTTCTCTGCTGAGAGCCAGAATGTTTATTTTATATTGTTATGTGGTTACTATGTGGCTAACCTAGCTTGTAAATATCTTTCCATAGAGAAATCATCAAATATAATTAATTATAACTGAAAAACAGTTGCCCTTTTGGGACCTTGAGGAGATGTAATTTTTTTTTGTAGAACAATTCATTTCACAGTTAATAATTACAGGATAGTGCCTTTCACATTTATTAAATATTTAGATTTGCTATGGTAGATACCTCTTTCCAAGAAATTTCTCTAAACCAAGTGGTAATCCTTGATATTGTTTCAGATAATCCTATTTGTTAAAAAACACACTCTTCTTGTGGTGGGGAAAATTCAAGACCGTACCTTTTCAGTGAAAGTTTTTTTGATTCATTTGCTTGTGAAAAGTGGATTTACTGATATTTTTAGATGTATATTCCTAAATCTTATAAAAGTAAATCTGAAGCACTTAGAAATTTATTATAGGCTGTCAAATAGTAAATGACCAAAATGCCATTTTATAGTAGGTTAGTTTTAAAGCTTCCTGATTCCCCAGTAAATAACTTAAAAGAATGTATCAATGTTAGAAATGTGAAATAGGACATTTTGATTGTCAGTTTGAGATTAAATTGAAGAATAATCTTCTAAACTCAAACTAGCAAATTAGTTTTAGACAGTAAAATTCAAAGTTTTAATAACATATCTTACTGCAGGCTTCTGTAAGAAGGAGCTGGTACAGTGTATTTAAAGCTGCATGTGAACTGTGTGTTCGGACTTCCTGTGCTAGCCATCTCTGTTAGCTTGCTCAGGCTGCCGTAATAAATGCCACCGCTTATGTAACAAATTTATTTTCTCAAGATTCTAGGGGCTGGAAGTCAAAGAGTGAGTTGTCAGGGTGGTTTTCTGAGGCTTCTCTCCTTGGCTTGTAGATTGGCCGTCTTCTCCCTGTATTGTCACATGGTAATTTTTCTTTATGTGTCTCTGTCCTACCTAACTCTTCTAACAGGGACAGCAGTCATACCGGATTAGAACCCATTTGAATACAACCTCATTATCTTAATTACTTCTTTCAAGGCCCTCTCTCTAATTATAGTCACATTCTGGGGTATAGAATTTCAGCATACAAATTTTAAGGAGACACAGTTCAGTCTGTAATACCATCTTTGAACTGAATGATTTTTGTTTGTTTGTTTATACACAGTGTGTATTTCCTGAACATTTCATTTTAGTTTGCTTGCTGGCTAGAGGGACTTTATTTCCTGAAGGGCAAGTGTGAAGTTCCCTGTCTTGGTTAAATTCTTAAGTATATCCTTGCATTTCTTCAGGGATGTCTGAAATACAGTGGGAGGGCAACAAGAGTGGCTCCCTCTGGCAAACCACCTTCCCATGTGGTCTCCTCTCTTCTTCATACCCACAATTCTTCGTGATTTCCATAGGTCTTTTGAGTTTTATCAAATTCCCAAATTCTTAATCAGATCGATTGAGAACCTTTCACAAAGGCATGCAGAATGTTGCTTTGCACTGTTGTTAGGCCTGTGTAGAAGATGGTGTTGCAATCATCTTTTCCCAAAGTGTGCTCTACAGAATGCGGGCTGTTCTTTGGGGGGCGGGGAGGGGGGGATTAAAAAAAAAGTTTTCACATGCACGCAGGAACCATCCCTGGTGGAGGGCCCGCTTAGTAAAAGTTGAGAATTGTTACAATAAAGAAACCTATTTATCTTTGTTAAAAGGTAGTAATTTCCTACAGACATTTGAAGATGAATATATAGTGCCTGTTAACATCTTGTGGAACATGCTTTAGGGAAATTTTGCTCTCTAACCAATAGTCAGAAGAAACTCAGGATGATTACATCTCACTTGTCCTCTACAAGCTCTGGCCCTCTGTGCCCGTAAGTATTTACTTGGCACACAGTGTGTCCAGCACGCTGTACACAGTTATCGTAGCTACACGAGAAGGAGAAAACACATTACTAAGTCAGTTTATGTTTTCGGGGACTCTGCAGAATAGTGATTATATGTTACGCTAACAAATAATTACCTAATGAGATCTGTTTATTTAGTCAAAGAAGGGATCGTCCCCATTGACTCTTTAATTGCAATAGCCTGTTTCTGTGAATTCTTTGAGATCTTTGCCAGGCCTTTCACCTCATGTTTGTGCCCCTACCGTGAGGACCTTCTGCACCTGGTTCAGCCCATGCTGGGTTTGGGCCCTCAGCCATTCTCAGAGAAACTCGACGACCGTGTAGGCGGACATAAAGATCTAAAGTGTTGTCATATGGGAACCAGGAGCTAAGTGAAGGCAGTAGCATTTCAAGTTAAATGAATTACAAATAAAATGAAAATTCAGTCCCTCTTTTGCACTAGCCACATTTCAGTGCTCAACATCCTCATGTGGGAAGTGCCTATTGGACTGCACAGCACAGGTAGAGAACGTTTTCATCATCACAGAGAGTTCTGCTGGACAGTGCTATTTTGATGGTGAAAACCTTTTTCTTTAAAACTTGATTCTCCTGTGTCTTTATTGTACTTTCAAGTCTGGGTGCCAGGGGAGGAGACCTTACTGGCAATTTTTAATTTAGAGTAATAGTTCCCCTTCAAGGAGAGAAAGCAAGTCTTTGTCCCAGTGGCTTGACCAGGAGCTTCCACATCTATTTTTTTTCCCTCCTCCTTCTCTCCTTGGATACTTGGTTCTAAGCTAGCATGTTTTCCTTCACTTTTTCCTTTCTAGGTGGCTGCACTCAATTTGAGTGCCCTTTGAGGGGCCTCCTTTCTTTATAAATGCTTCCATGATGCAGGCAGTTAAACTAACAACCTATCAGGATTTTGGTGCTGATTAATTTTTCCTCCCCACTCAGTATAATAGGGGCTAGAGGTGGGGCGCCGCCCCCACTTGCCTCCCTCCCACTTGTTTCATTAGATGAGCTTGCAGCGGACAGGGTCTTCCCTTCCTCCCTACAGGGACAATTCACTTAGATTAGGTTGATCATTGTTCATTTGGTGATATTTAATATGATAGCCTTTATTTTGTATTTATTAGGAATAATAATTCTGTTCCTCTGTAGTGAAGATATTCTCAAAAACAGTAGGTTTTTCCCCTGCCCCACGCCACACACGTAGAAATAACCCAGGATTATTGCCTCTCGCTGATTTTGCAGGTCAGTGAGAACATATCAGCTTTGCAGATCTCTAAGGGAAATATCACAGTTTGAGAGTGGGGAGTGGGGTAACAGAGACAAAAAGCCTTTCTTGAACGATGAATAGTGTGTAGAGCGTCTGACTTTGGCCAGCCCTGGGTATGATTTGCTTCTTACCTTGGGGTTCTCTCCATCTTGAAAGATACTTAGATGGGTTTCACTTAGAATTTTACCTTTTTGTGAATGGTATTCCTCTGGCAGATTTTGCTGAGGTTAAAGCAGACTCTGGTATTCTTTCTTGTTCTCTTTTTACTTGAACTTTAAAATGGCACAGATGGGAGGCAATGCGCTTAACACCTTTCATCTTGTTCATGAGGGAAAAACTTTTCTTGTTTTAAACTTGTCTTGCCTGTCTCCATGGCCATAGATCGTTTGTGAGGTTGGCAGCCTTCTAACCCTATGTCCTATGTAACTGCTCCGGGAGCTGCTCCTGGCAGAACCTGGACTGAAGACTGCTCACAGAATAGCCGCTAGAAGAATGATGATTGATGGGATGCCCGCGTGACCCAGTCAGTTGGGTGTCTGCCTCCGGCTCAGGTCATGATCCTGGGGTCGAGCCCAACATTGGGCTCCCTGCTCAGCGGGTAGCCTGCTTCCTCCTCTGCCTGCCACTCCCCCTGCTTGTGTGTGCAGATGCGTTCTCTCTTACACAAATGAATAAATAAAATCTTAAAAAAAAAAAAAGATGATGCTCAAGTGATGAGCACAATGTAGCCGCTGTCACTCAGCTGTCCCACGAGATCCTGCAGAAGACCAGAAACAGTCTTTTCCTTATTGGTGGAAATTACTGATTTGGTAGTATGCAGACCATTCTGATCAGAATTTTAGTTTCTCTAGGTTACTCTCAAATATCTCTCCAGATATGTGTACCTTTGTTAAGATTTGGGCCAAATTGAGAGCGACAGAACTCATCAGCATTCTGCAGGTGAAGCTCAGACCCGGCGTCAGGAAGAGAAGGACCCAGGGACTGCTGCGTGCTGGCCCAGCTGTGGGGGGGGTTGAGACCTTTTAGAGAGATAATCTTTGTTAGTAAAAGAAATCTATCTTGCCCTCACTGCCATGTTGTTTCATCCCCAAGTCACTTTATCAAGTGTGACAGCAATAACATTCTTGGGTTTGGACCTGTGTCGTAAGTTCTTGTTCTAGTTTCCATTCATAGAAAGTGAGACTGAAACTGTCATGAAATTTGGCCATCACCGAAATCATAGTAGAATCCCTAACACTCGTGAGTCTCTTCACATGTAGGTCATACTGTAGGCCCATGTAAACAAGCCTATAACTTCATTTGCTGATTTTCTCAATAAGATAGAAATCTTGATATTACTCAGTAATGAATAAAGATGGCATTCTTCTGAGAACTTATGTAGTTTACACATATTTGAGAAGGTTCACCTATATCTGGAGCTCAGATTGAGGAGAGGATTCTAAAAATAACTTTATTAGCATTTGCACTAAACAGTTCTTTAAAGTCTATGAGATGTTTCAGTTACGTCACTTAAAAATTTTGAGGGAGATTAAACTAGTTGTTTTGTGAGTGAATGATAGTTATTTCGCATTGCTAAATTGTTTTTAATGGTTTATGTGAAGAATTAAAGAATTATGCGTATCCCCTTTTCTAGGAGTTGGACGTTCAATGGAATCCAAGTTGACCTCTTTGGGAATTAAAACTTGTGGAGACTTGCAATATATGACAATGGCAAAGCTCCAGAAAGAATTTGGTCCCAAAACAGGTCAGATGCTTTATAGGTTCTGCCGTGGTTTGGATGATAGACCAGTTCGAACTGAAAAGGAAAGAAAATCTATTTCAGCTGAGATCAACTATGGAATAAGGTTTACCCAGGTATTGATCTCTTAATGAGTTTTATCCATTTATTTACTGTTCTTTCTCTCCACCTAGTCCTGTCTCTCCAGCTAGCCCATGGACTCTTGTTGCTTGAATACTTTATACTCTTGTTCCTGCAGCTTTCAGGATATATAAAGAGTATACATGTTTGATTTTGAAAGTGAAAATACTTGAGAATTGTTCGGTGTTTAGAAAAACAACGGAGTTTTTCTGTTTGTCTTTCCATAGTCAAAAGAAGCGGAAGCTTTTCTTCTGAATCTTTCAGAAGAAATTCAGCGACGACTTGAGGCTGCCGGCATGAAGGGTAAACGCCTGACGCTCAAAGTCATGGTGCGAAAGCCTGGGGCCCCAGTCGAAACTGCAAAATTTGGAGGCCATGGGATTTGTGATCACATCGCCAGGTAAGCTTATGTGTAAAAGGATTTTGGCTAATTGATATTCCAGTGCAGGTTATTACAATTAATAATAGGAAAAGGAAGAAAACCGAGGAAGAGTCTAAATAAAGATCTGTACAATCTGGGGTTATCAGATATTCAGCCCAAGGCCATTGCTGTCGTGTCACTGCCCTCAGGTTCGTCTGGTCATGGGAACCTGTGTGCCTGACCTTTGGAGGGAGTCTTGAGGCTGTGGACTTGTGCACGGACAGAAGGAAAGGGTGGCGACGGTTGTGGGTGGCAACAGGCTCCTGGAGGGAAACCTCAGCACAGTGCTTCAGAAAGTGATTTTAATGAAATATTTGCTTTATTTACGGAGGTATAGGTTCTGTTTCTGAAATGATTAATTATTGTAGTCTCTGCAGACTGGGAGAAAGCATTTAACCCCCCCCCCTTTTTTTTTTTAATGTGAGGGCCGCGAATATAAAACTTAAGGTTTGTAACCAAAAGAAAATACTTATTCTTGTGTACCATTTTATATACCAATGCTACACTGTATTTTGTCTGTCAAAGTGTTGAGACATCTGACCTGAAAGCCACGCATAAGTAATTGTGTGTTTATTTAAAAAAAAAAAAAAGTTTTTTAGCTCCTGCCAGCTGCACCAATTATGTTTTTGTGTGTGGTGTTGTTGACAGAAGTCACAAGAGGACTGCTCTTAGTCAAAGGCAGCTGCCAGGTTTGTCACTCACGCATTTGTTCACCATGAAAACAAGGATTATAAATTGTACGTGAAACCACATATTTATAAAATATATTTTTATGCAGTTGGTAAGATTTAGCTGTTATATTTACCTATTTTAATAAACATTTTGATACGTACCTGTCTTTCAAATTGTAGTTAGTTAAATACACTGTTAGTGATCATTTCTATAATAAGTTGGTTGTTAGCCCCTAACTCTGGAATAAAATGATCTTTTTACACATGGATTCTGTGGAAAAAATCAGATCTAGTTTATTAATACCTTTTCTGAGAATGTAACCTGGAACTTGATTTGTTTAAGATACATGGGAAGGGTTATTCAAAAACTAAATAATTTTTCTTCGGGAAGAGAAATGGCACTGGTTTCCTCTTTTCGTATATGTATTTTTAAATATCTTCTAGTTACTTAGCACTGTATGGGTTCACTCTAATAGTAATAAGAAAATCAGCCTCATTCAGTCCTTTTTGGAGAATTCAGGTGCTCCAAAAATATAATTTTAACATGAAGAAAACTAGGATTAATTGTAACTTTATTCCCCCGACCCCCAGTTGAAGGATAATAGCCATTTTGTGAGCGCATTATCTGCTCGCTGTTGGTATTTGTTCCATTTTTGTCCTGAACTTAAGGAGTTTCACTAGGAAAATTTAAAACATTTAAAAGTAGAACAGTAGGGATGCCTGGGTGGCTCAGTTGGTTGGACGACTGCTTTCAGCTCAGGTTATGATCTCGGAGTCCCGGGATCGAGTCCCACATCAGGCTCCCAGCTCCACGGGGAGTCTGCTTCTCCCTCTGACCTTCTCCTCGCTCATGCTCTCTCTCACTGCCTCTCTTTCAAATAAATAAATAAAATCTTTAAAAAAAAAAAATAAATAAAAGTAGAACAGTAGAGTGAACCCATTACCTGATTCTAGTACTGCTATCAGCGCCTCCGTACCATCCTAACTCCCTTTCTTCCCAGTGATTTTGAAGCAAATCTCCGATACCAGCTCATTTCTCCCACAGATATTTCAGTGTTCGTCTCTAACGAGATGAGGACTCAGTTGAATAACCACAGGACAGTTTACAATCTGCTGTGCATAGCTGGTAGTCAGGTGTACATTTTGCTGTGTCCTTAAAATACTTCTTTTGGAGGGCACCTGGGTGGCTCAGTTGGTTAAGTGACCGCCTTCGGCTTAGGTTATGATCCTGGAGTCCCGGGATCGAGTCCTACATTGGGCTCCCTGCTCATCTGGGAGTCTGCTTCTCCCTCTGACCCTTCCCCCTTCTCATACTCTCTCTCTCTCATTCTCTTTCTCTCTCAAATAAAATTTTTCAGTAAATATTGATTTAAATACATAAAATTTTTAAAAAATACTTATTTTGGAGAAGATGATGTAAAAGAGCACATGATTAATCAAAACAGGTGTAATTTTATAAATATTAAGAACATTCAGATCAGTTGTAAACCATTAACTTAAAACCTAACATCTCGGTGGTGTTTTAACTGCGTGAGGAATGCTTTAGGGGAGGGATTATGAAATACTCTAACACTGACCTTGTATTTCCTCTGCTTCTGGGTTGACACAGTGTATCCTGTGGGCCTTATCCAGCCTGCGGCCTGTTTTTATGTGGTTTGTGTGAGCCAAGAATGGTATTTATCTAAAAGTCTGTGCAAAGTGAAGACTGTTTGAGAGGCACCATAAAGCACAGGCGATTTACTCTCTGGCCCTTTACAGAAAAAGTCTGTGGGCCGCTGCCGAGTCAGGAAGTGGTACTCCACGTCTCATGATTCTTTTACCTCTTGTCATTAGCTATGTGACAATCATGTGCCTCCCAGACTGTGATATGTTATAGTACTGTAACACAAAGGACACGTCAAAGAGCCCTATGTAAGTTGAGATCTGTGGCTTAATTATCACATAGGGAGTTTTAACAGTTTTTCTTTTGGGGAAATAATTCCCCCGCTGTGGCTCTCTTTTGTATATATGTGCTTTTAATTTTAGTTTTATAAACACACACACACACACACACACACACACACACACACACACACAGTCCCCTGCACTACTTCTCTTCCACTGCCTGTTCCTGTTTCCCCTGATGCATTTCCTTTGCCCCCAGCAGTGTTCCGTGGCGGTGATCCTGTGCAGCCCCACATGGTTGATCACAGAGTCTGCTACGACCACATTCCCTTTTTTTGTGGAACTTGTTTGTCCTGGAGTTACTGAGCTTCTCGTTTTGTTTGTTGGCTTTTTTGTGAATTTGCCAAATTCCCTCCTAGTGTGTTTCAGTGCACCAGTTAATCACCTGGTTCGATCTTTTCTCTTGGAGCGCTCTCTTGAGGGCCCTCCAGCGTGCCAGTGCAATCGGGATTAGATGTACTGTGGACTGGGATCGAAGGGGTGTCCCTTCTCTATGATCTGGGTAGGATCCTGTTTTCCTGCATCCCTGGTCTCCTCCTAGTATCTAGTGAGAAAGAAGGCATGGGTATAAATTGTTTTGAACCTGTCTGTCCTCATGCTCAGTAGTTTTACTGACTTAAAAGTTATAGTTAGAAATCATTTTTCCTCATTTAAAGACTCCATTGTCATCTTTTATTTCCAGGATTACTTTTGAGAAGCTCAGTGCTCTTTTGATGGCCTATTTCTTTTTTTTTTTTTTTTTTAAGATTTTAGTTACTTCCTTGACAGAGCTAGAGAGCACAGCAGGGGGAACAGCAGAGGGAGAGGGAGAAGCAGACTTCCTGCTGAGCAGGGAGTCTGATGCAGGGCTTGACCCCAGACCTCTGGGATCATGACCTGAGCTGAAGGCAGACGCTTAACGGACTGAGCCACCCAGGTGTCCCAGGGGTTCTGGAATTTTATTTGGTCCTTGTTTTTGTGCCAGGTACTTAATCAATAGTAATTTTTTATTTCTACCAACATTTTAAACTTCTGAGTATTTCTTAATTCTTTGGACATTTAAATATGAGTATCTGTTATTTCACAGATGCTGTATTCTCTCTTTTAAATACTCTTCTGTTCCCTCTGTCACTTGTTTCTTCTGATACCTTTTTTTTTTTTTTTTTTTTTTTTTTTACTGTTTTTATAATTAGAGGTTTTCTTCACCTGTCTGTGTGATAGTCCATGGCTGTCTGTTGAGACATGAACTTCTAAAATTTTATTTGGAGCCTCTAGATTTGTAGTGGGACGTGTGGACCAGTGGGCTTCATCATAGACGAGTGATTGAGGGGCTTGGTCTTTGGTTATCACAACCAGTTGTATTTGTGGTCTCTGCTGTTAGGCTTGTCAGTTTGCCGTGAGAGAGGTCTTCCCATCTCTAGCCCACAGTTGGTGAGCCGGTGTGAAGATGGCAGCTGGCATTCTGGTTTCTCAGTGGAAGAGCAGTCTGGTAGTGTAGTTTCTTTTGAGTGAGGTGCCTCCCTCCCCTTGGCCATGCATGATGTCCCCTAACTCTCAGCGTCGACATGCCAGGTATAGTGCATCCCAGAGGAAGGACTGACTCTGTCTCTGCGGCACACACACGTTCTCTCCCCCTTCTCACCCCCTTTGCTGGCACCTGACACTTCCAATCATGGAGCATTTCTGAGGTTCTATAACATAAATTGACTTCTCTCAAGCTGGTGCCTTGCTTTTTAGGCATAGCAGGCATATTTGGTAAACTTACATTTTCTAATGTGCTTTCAGTCTTCTAGATCACGATTAACCAAAAAATAAATAAATAACGGTTGACCCAATACTTAAAAATTGTTTCCAAGACAGTTTAATGGTATTCTGGAAAGATAAGAAGATAAACACATTTAAACCACCATGGTCCACTAAAAATCTTGTTCTTAAGTTCTTCTGGATTTATTTGTATGAAATAAACTTAATTGAGGCAAGAAATCAATGGAAATATTTTGCAAATGGTTTCCTTAAAAATATGGGTAACTTTCATGGATGTACATAATGTCCTCACATACTGAGAAAGTTAAAATATAATAAAATAGTTTTTAGGGGCACCTGGGTGGCTCAGTGGGTTAAGCCTCTGCCTTTGGCTCAGGTCATGATCTCAGGGTCCTGGGATCGAGCCCCGCATCGGGCTCTCTGCTTAGTGGGGAGCCTGCTTCCCCCCCTCTCTCTGCCTACTTGTGATCTCTGTCCAAAAAAAAAAAAAAAATAGTTTTTATCACCTACTAATGCTGGCAGTTTTCCCTCCCCCTTCGAGAATTCTTAAAGATCTAAGAATTGTGTATTCCAGTCCCACTGGGTTTTAGACAGGGTACCACTGTATTTCCTTTGTCATAGCTGCCCACACATTTGTTGATTTCTAGAGCTTCTGAGAATTGTCATGCACATACTCGCATGTTGAAATTATTCAGGTATGAATTTACTTCAAACATAACAAAAGTCAAGAAAACATGGGTATTCATCTTTTCATACCTCAACATGGATAATCTTGGAATGTAAATATTTAATTTTTTAATGTAAAATTTAAAATTTCTGTTGGAATCTCAAACATATTTACATTCATGCTTTAGTTGCAACATAATATGTTATTTGTATATATACATGTTAACTAAAATACATCTTTTTAAAGAATTTTTTCCAACTTATTTTCAGTTGGCCAGGTCTTCTTTAGTCTGTATCTCAAAGTCCGAGCGTTCTGTATGGTTTTTCTTTTACTCCTTGTTGTCAATGTAATTAATTTGTTATTACTGGTTTCCTTGAAGGAAGACATTCTCATTCGTTTTTCAGTGATTATATTTAGTATTTAATTATTTAAACTTTTTTGTAACTTTCTTGACAAGTTTCCTCTGCCTTTTCACATAGTTCAATACCTGTGAGGTACTAGTGAATATATATATGGGATGTAGCTTTTGTTCCTTTAAAAAAGTTAATTCTATCACTTACAGGACTGTAACTCTTGACCAGGCAACAGATAGCGCAAAGATAATTGGAAAAGCTACACTAAACATGTTTCATACGATGAAACTAAATATATCAGATATGAGAGGGGTAAGTAACATTTTAAAATTCTGCCTTTCTGCAATGTTTTTCTCATTTAAGGCTTGATCTAAGAATGGTCATGAGGGGGTAGTGGGTTTATGTGCGTATTTTCATCTTATTTGAGATAATACCAGGAGACTAGAAACTGAAAAATTGTTGACTTTCTTAACTGATCTGATCTTGTTATTTTTCAGCACAGAGTCAAATTTGTTCTGAAAGCTCTTAGTTTTCTGTGTAGAATGATTTTGTTATCTTAAATTTTTAGAGTATCTTTTAGTTAACCAAGGGCTTATTTTACCTACCTTATCTTTCTTCCCATTCTCAATCCCCTGGAAGTAGATGGGACTGTGAGGAGTATAGAACTGCAAATAATTCTTGTACCTTTAAGGTCCTTTTTAACCAAATTCATTCTGATGTCTGTTGATGCTCTAGAAGGGAGCATTTACCACAGGCACACAAACATGCTTTTGGGACATTAGGTGAGATGGTATAAAAAAATGTAAAAATCTTAATTTTCTTAAGGATGAACCATTGCAGGTTCCACTGTGTGTGTACACATATGTGAGTAAAAGGCATTTATTGGTTTGGTGTGGCATTTTTGGAAGGATTAAAGAATTACTAAACCAGACACGATTAAAACTTCTCTCTGAAATATTGTTATAGTAAGACTTTATGGTGGTGTGGGGTGTTGTTATCTAGACGCCTCAGGGTGCGGTGTACCCCCGGGCACTGCCCATCCCCCCCACACCCGTTTATTTGAGAAGTACTTCATTTTAAACAAAAATGATAAATGAAGTAAGGCTGCAAGTAGAATGCTCTCTATGGAGTTTTTTTTAATGTTAAAAATTTGGTTGATTAGAACTTTAGTGGGATATAAAAGTGTTATACTTTTTGGATTTTTTCTGATTTTGAAGAGATTGCAGTGTATTTGGATAGAATTGGATACTCCAAGATTGAGGTGAGTAACTGCTTGCTAGCTAGTCAGTAGTTTTTGTAATAAATCATAATAGAATACTGTTGGAATACTTTAATCTTTTATTCTAGAAATAGGACCTAGAAGATCTTTTTAAAAAGGAATAGCTGAGAAGTTTGCATAGTTAATTCATATTCTTGCTTCAGTTTTCCTGGAAACACATTTCCACTTCTGGTTCTAGGTTGGGATTCAAGTCAATCAGTTGGTCCCGACCAATCCAAACCCTTCCGCATGCCCCAGTCGCCCGTCAGTTCAGTCAAGCCACTTTCCTGGTGGGTCACACTCTGTCCTGGATCTCTTCCAAGTTCAGAAAGCTAAGAAATCCACAGAAGAGGAGCATAAGGAAGGTCAGTGGTCATAACTGTGGTTCTAGTTTTGGTGGTGCTTTTACCCTTAGGAAGGCTAATAAGTTAATCTAACAATTGTCTGGCATGGATCTACTTTTTAAGAAACACATCGACATTCTGGATTATAAGGAGTCAGTAGTATAAGTTGGTTTTTACCTACAGTGGATTAAAGTAGTCCATATTATCCCATCCCTAAGGACATGAAGAAGCTGTTTTATGTATTTTCTGTACTTTCAGTATTTGTGGCTGCTATGGATCTGGAAATATCCTCTGCTTCTAGAAATTGCACTTTCATGCCATCTTTTTCTACACACCTGACATCAAGTGTCAATCCTGTTACTAGCAAAGCTGAGTCTTCAGGGAAATGGAATGGTCTACATTCTCCCATCAGTTTAAAATCAAGACTTAACCTGAGTATAGAGGTTCCATCACCTTCCCAGGTATATTTTATAGCTCTAAGTATTATGTAAGTGCAAAAGCAGTTTCAAAGTAGGAATGACGTTTTTAGTTGTCAGCATAGCCAAGAAGGGGAGAGGGCTACTTGTCAGGTAGATCAGGGACACATCACCCGTTGACTGAATTCCAAACGAGAAAGATCACATTAGGAAAAAGGTGCTGCTTTTGGGAAGATCTGCAACTCTTGCAAGTTGTAGAACGTGGACGGAAGCCAGTTCTGCAGACTGCCATCACTAGCCACTTTTATCTCTCTGTAGCAGTGGTCATGATACAGGTTTAACTCTGTTCAGCAGTACAGCTTTGGTGCTCATCAGTAGGGGCCTATATCCAAGGTTTTTCTTGCAGCATTTGGAAACCGTTCTTTCTGTAGAGGGAATGGTTTTCCTAACATAAGCCAGTAATTCCATTGATGTGCACGGTAAATGTGGAGTACGGTTGGAATTTTTGCTCCTTGTAAGGTTGAGATAGCACTATAAGCTATATTGGGCAAGTCCATTTTTCTGCTCTACTAAATAGTAGGAGGCTGAAGGAAACCTACACACAGGCTTTAAAGCTGGGAAAGGGACGGTTGTGATACACTTGCATTGGGTCCCAGATGCTAGTGAGTTATCCAGAAATAGTTGTTCCTGGCAAAGTACAACACTGGCCTATGCAGCTTATGGGATTCCATGCTGCTTAGTGGAAGGGCACAGATGTGCAGAGGAATCTGGTGTGTAGGCTAGAGAAAAGTTAGTTTCTAGAATCCCTTTTTTCTTAGTGTTGTCAGAACCAGAATTATTTGTAATTGGGGGCAGATAGTCTGTGTGAAAGGTAAACAGAACTCCGTTATCGCATTCCAGAAATCTGACATATCCCACAGGCACTGGCCCCTGCCCCCGGGGGGGTCTGAGAGAAGTCTCTCTGCCGCGGTGGCCGGAGATGCAGGGACTGTTTGGACCTGCCTGATCTGGCGGTGCTGCTGGTGTAGTGGGTATACAGTGTGCACGTGTCTCTCCAGACTCCACGTAGTACTAGCCAGGCTTCAATGGTGAAAGGCGAAAAACCTTCCGAAAATGTGCTGCTTCGGAGGGTTAGCTTTTCTAGCCTGCTTCTCTGCACCCTTTGTTTGTTGTCCAGGATGTTCAAATTGAAGTGAACGTGAGAATACTAACTCTCCTAACCTCCTCTCTGAGCACGCTTTAACTTCAGACTTTTGTGGTATTTTATAGCTCGATCAGTCTGTTTTAGAAGCACTTCCACCCGATCTCCGGGAACAAATAGAGCAGGCTTGTGCTGGTCAGCAAGGGGAGCTGCATGGCGACAAAAGGAAAGAGCCAGTAAATGGCTGTAATACAGGAATTTTGCCACAACCAGTTGGGACGGTTTTGCTACAAATACCAGAACCTCAAGAATCTAACAGTGACGCAGGAATTAACGTCATAGCCCTTCCAGCATTTTCACAGGTAAGTTATTAGAGACTTTCTACCCTACATATGCTCACCTGTCCTGCCCCAGCTCAGGGCATATCTTATTTCCTCTTTTCTCTTGGACCCTAAACTCTCAGTATCCATATCCACTGGGAGCAGAGGGATTGGCTCATTTCTGCATCATCTAAAGGAGACAGACTGGTAGAGAAGAGGGAAGATAGGTTATGTGGGTGCTTGAAATCTCCACCCAGAAGTAGAACAGGAACAAATTGTTTCTTTTCTTGGGCAGGGATGACCCTTGGGCCACACTTCAAATAACTAGGTGGAGATAGAGAATTACAGACCAGAGATAGTTACACAGTCTAAGCTTGGTGTTTAAGAAACAAAAAACTTTGCAAATGAACCCGCTTTCTTGTCCCCCCCCCATTTTCTGGTAGTCCTGCTTGCCCTGATAGTTATGCAGTGGTTTTAAGTCCATTCTTAGCCCCAAATTTTCTTATTCTAACCCTAAAACCTTGTGATACAATGAGCTTTAATATTGAGGACGTATTAAGAATTCATACAGATCAGAAAAGCATGATTTGAAAACAAAATGTTTTGTGAAAGAGCATCAGCTCAGGTTTGATTTTGAACCTTCTTGTTTCCACTAGGTGGACCCTGAGGTGTTTGCTGCCCTTCCTGCCGAGCTTCAGAAGGAGCTGAAGGCAGCGTATGATCAAAGACAAAGGCAGGGAGAGAACGCTACTCACCAGCAGCTGGCCGCTGCGTCAGGTAAGCCAGGGAAGAGACCTGTAACACAACTGAAGACGAGAAAGGAGTTCCTGTGGGGTGAGCACGTCAGGTGAGCTTAGCAGCCGGCGTCTGAGCTGCTAGTCACACTGAGAGCTCTTGGTGTCAGAGCGGAATGAGTATATGGTGCAGGTAAGTGTTGTCACAGTCCTAACTGGACCTGTATTTGTAGCTTCTTGACTTAACACCTTCATCTCAGAAAAAGGTCTGATTACCAGAAATCTTTTGAATACTCGAGATGGATACATCAGAGTTAGGTCTGAAGGTCTAACTGAAAATCTGAAGGTCTCTGAACGCACATTACAATACTGCGTGCGTACCTCATCTGTTGAATTTCCAATTAGTCCTTATAAGCCTGTCCCTACAGAACCCACTTCAGTGACTAAGCACAGGGAGTGGGCGTCCCGCAGCCTGAACTTGCAGCCTCGTGCTTTCCCCACGCACCGTCTGGCTCAGGGGCCCGTGTCGGGATGTGTGCACGCACAGGTTGGGTTGTATCTGAGGAGGAGGAACAAGAACTCGTCGTACTGTCCATACATACTTTGTTGAGGATCTCACGTTCATATTCTTTTAGTGCCAAAGAATCTGTTACGTCAGCTCAAACCAGCAACAGTGAAAGAAAAGAAACGAAACAAGAAAAAAAACCCCATCAGTTCCCCCAAAAAGATTGAGAGTCCTTTGAAAAACAAGTTGCTTACCAGTCCTGTGAAAACTCTGCCGGGGGCCTGCGGGAGTCCCCAGAAGTTAATCGATGGGTTTCTAAAACATGAAGGTCCTGCTTCTGAGAAACCTCTGGTAATAGTTCTCATACTTTTTAAAACTTTGACCTTTCTTTCGATCAGATGTTAACGTACTCGCTGTTAATGTAAATATAGCACTTTTTATCGTTTGTTTTCTTTAACAGGGAGAACTCTCTGCTTCCACTTCAGGTGTGCCAGGCCCTTCCAGCTCGCAGCCTGAGCCTGCTGGCTGCGGAAGACCCCCGGCACCTAACCTAGCGGGAGCTGTTGAATTCAGTGATGTGAAGACTTTGCTCAAAGAATGGATAACTACCATCTCAGGTTGGCTTGGCCAGCGGGACCGCCACAGACTGAGATGCAGTGCTTCTAGGATTTTAGAACAGGAACATGCTCCTCTATAGAAACAGAGTACATTTTTCTAAATCTGGTAGGCTAAACCCAGGCACCCTCTAACCTTTGAAACGCTGGGGCGGACTCTGAAATCTCCATACTGTAGACCCTGTGTTTGATGGCTAAGTCATTGCGGTAGTTAGAGAAACGTGGGTGTCCTTCATGTCTGCAGCTGCCTGCCTGCCTTCTTCCGAAGGAGGTTGGTCCTTATTTGAGTTTCCTCCCCCCGACTCTTTAGATCCAATGGAAGAAGACATTCTACAAGTTGTGAAATACTGTACTGATCTAATAGAAGAAAAAGATTTGGAAAAACTGGACCTAGTTATCAAATACATGAAAAGGTAACTATTCAATACTTTTATCAGAAGGTAAAATGGGGAATGTCACTCAGCTACTCCGGTGAGGCATGGAGCAGCTTCTACGCTGTTAACTGTGGAGGTAGTGAAAGGCGGTACCCTTCATTTTGAATCCCAAATGATCAAAAGGTTGTGCACCTTGAGATTTATACAGTTTAAAACCCTAACGATACACTTTGAACGGATTCCCACGGGAGGAGTCGTTGGTCTTACCTGGTGTTTTTTCTTAACCCGCCTTTTAGGTTGATGCAGCAGTCGGTGGAATCGGTTTGGAACATGGCATTTGACTTTATTCTTGACAATGTTCAGGTGGTTTTACAACAAACTTATGGAAGCACATTAAAAGTTACATAAATCTCACCAGGGAGCCTGGTGCTCTCGGCTAGCTGTGCCATAAGTGCTTGTGAGGTATTTGCAAAGTGCATGATAGTAATGCTTGGAGTTTTTCTAAGTTTAAATTTCTTTTTAAGCAAGTGTTTTGTATATTTCTTTTCAACAAGTGCCAAATTTGTCAGTATTGCATGTAAATAATTGTGTTCTTTAATGTAGTATAGATTCTATTTACAAAATGTTTGTTTATAAAGTTTTATGGATTTTTACAGTGAAGTGTTTACAGTTGTTTAATAAAGAACTGTATGTATATTTTGTACAGGCTCCTTTTTGTGACTCCTTTAGGAAGCACATCCTGCACTGTTTATTATATTTAAAGGCTGAGGAAACCTACAAGCCGGACTGTCACAGGCTCCATGCTAAGCTTTGAGATTCCTGAGAGGTCCCAGACTGGGATTCTGCTTGTTCCGGGTAAAGCTTCTAAATAATCTTAATCATTCTTCTCCCCAAGCATGAACACAGGAGCATGTTAAGAAAGTCGTCTTTACTTATTTTAAATTAAAACACACACATAATTGAATATTAAGTTTTTTCCTGGGAAAATTGTCTCTGCTTCTACTGTCCCTTGAGAAACTTCAGTCGTATTGAAGAATGGTACAGATTTTCAGATGTATATAGTGTTTTTCTAGGCTAGGTTATACCATAATAGTTGAAAAATATAATTTATAATCCTATGCCAGTGAATACTTGGGGACAAATGCCTCCCATTGCCTTCAATACTGTGCTATCAACATAAATAGGTAGTCTGATACTAGAGATCTTACTTTTTTGTGTGGACTTCCCACATTCTTGGGGAAAACTAGCTAAAACCCAATTACTGCCATCAACGAATCGTGACGTCTCTGCTACAACTTCGGAGCACTAAGCCCACATAATCCATCAGCTCCCTACTTACTGCCCCATCAGGAAACTTATGCATGATGGATGTACAAAAATTCTAACGCTCACGTGCTGGCACACAAGGTATTACACTGAAGCTGATGACTCATGGAGAGAAGCTACGCTAGCATGAAGGCCTAACAGAGCTCACTGGTGAATGTCTGTTTTCTTTATTGGTAGTTCAGAATTGTGCTGATTACAGTGGACTCTCCGGACTACACAAGCAGTAAATAGCAGCCAGCTATGCTTTACACCATGGTTTCACACAAAGCAGATATCAGAGTGCCTAATTTTCTATTTTAAAAAATTCCTAAGGGTATACGGCAGAAGAATGCTGGAAAAAAAATCACTGTGGGAAGGAATATGCATAAATAAAGAAGTATTTCTTACATCAAAAAAGTCCCAAGAATCACAAAATCTGCAGAAGCTTGGTTAATCAAATACTGCAGTACTGATTTAATCAGTATAAAATTGAAAGAGCTTTAGATCTGTAATAAAAATCCAAATTTGGGTTAGGGCAAACTTTAAAACAGCAGCCGGTAGAGAAGGGTTGGGAAAGGAAGGGGCAGGTGAACAGGCACATTGGAACTGTGGGGACATGTAATTGACCACTGTCAAACCAGTGTAAGTTTCTTGGTTTCTCATGGAAAACATTTTATACGCCTATTTTTTTCCTTCCATGCTTAAGTTCATCAGTGTCCAGATCCATCCGTTCCATTTTTGTCTTTTTTTTGGTGATTTTACAACGTAATATTGCATTTATTCCAATTCCTGCCCCATGTGGAAAAATTAGATGATTTCAAATACTTTCTTCAGCTCCACAATAAGCTGCCAATCACTCTTCTGCATCTCATCTCTGAACCAGTCTTTGAGGGCATCGATGGACTGCCGGCTGATCTGCAAGCCCGAGGCACAAACAAGGTCAACAACAGTGTAACAACCATGTGCTCCCTGCCCCCCAAAATGTGGCCCATGCCTGTCATCGGCTACTGCTCATTAAAAAAGAAACCTTAGCCAAAATACAAGTGCAGTATTTGCCTTTTAGAGGAGCAGATTCTCTGCAAGTCCTGGCGGGCACTCTCTGAGGAGGCCCCTTCCTCAACAAAGACAAGGCCGCATCACGGACCTGCCCTAACGAAGAATCCAGTCCTCAGTGCTACTGCGTAAAGGTAACCACAGAAGCACCGAACCCCCCACTTTCTTAAAATGAACCACAAGCAATGAACCCCCACTTTCTTAAAATGAGCCACTTTAAGGACACACTTACCTTACTGACAAGAATGTCTGTGGCTTCAAAATGTCTCCCATACATTTTGGGAGATTCACCAGGGATAGGTTCTATTTTGACACAGACTTCTTGTCCTTTTTTTGCAACATCCACTTGTTTATGGTTTATTTCAATACTTGTTACTATTCCAATGTCAACAAACTGTAAAATAAGAACTGTAGTGTAAGCAGAGCAATCTGGCCAGTCACAGGCAATGCAACTGGACAGCTGAAATAAAAACTGGAGCAAGAGGGCCAATTGAAGCCTTGGCTCTGTGCCCCTTCCTGAGCACTCATCACCGTGTGATTTTCTCACTGGAACAGTAGGGAATGACACCACCACATCCCCTCTGCCTGTCACAAGTTGGCTTGTGAAGGAGGTCACTCGTATGCTAGACAACTTGGGAAGTACCCGGTCAACTTGCTATTTCTGCTGTACCCTTATACACACAGCAGGTGCCATAGTGAAGGAGAGGCAAGCACAAACCTCAATCGGAAATGAGCTTGGAGTGGTCAGAATAAGTCAGGGTGGCAGCCAGAGACACATGATGTGGGGCCCTGTAGGCTGAGGTTAGAGGATAAAAGCTGTGAGCAGCCTCAGCTCAGTTACAGGAGAAAACCACTGCACTGCCTGCCTTGTCAAGAGATAGAGGAGAGTAACAGTGAAAATGGGGAGTGCCTGGGGTGGCCAAAGCCACAGAGGAGAGAACTGCTGCAAGCAAATGTCCTACCACAGTCCACTGAAATGTTATAAAAGCAACAAGTCCTAGTGCTCAGATGACTTCTAAGTGCCACTTGCCATTAAAGGAACCAGGTCTGGGGCAGGGAAAGTGCTAGATGAGCCTGGAGCATCTTCCTGCACCAGAAGGAAGAAAATGCTCCAAGTGCTGAAGTAACCAGCTCGAATGGGCTCCCACTGACCAGAATGGATAATGGTAATGGATTAAAACTTCACTTTTTTTAAAAAAGGGAGTGTGCATGAGTTACTTACTGAAAAGTTCAGGGGGAAGGAAAGTTCTTTACAAAAGTATTTGGGGGCGGGGGTGGATCACAATGTTACCAACTTTTGCGTAACTGCCTCACAGGCAAGGATTACCAATTACTAAGCCTAGCAGGATATTCACAGGTACTCAAAAGTGCCCCAGGGATTACTTAATTATAAAGGGAGAAAGATAGGTTTCTAACGGCAATGCTGAGCCAACAGCATTTCCCCCAGTGAACGAAGATGGCATCGCCACAGTAAGAAAGTCTGTGTGATGGGGCTGGAGGCAGGCAGGAGCACCTGTGCATATACTATCCGTTTCAACCACTGTAACTTCTGTCTAGCGAGGAGGAAACAATCCGACAAATTCAAGTTGAGAAATAATCTGCAAAACAAATGGACCCCAGAGAGGATGGGGGAGGGGCTGGTCCTACTGAGACCAAACCCATAATAACCAAATGTAGTGCACCTTGAAGGAATCCTGGACCAGGTCAGCAGGTGGCACTATGAAAGATACTTGGGACAGTAGGAGAAGTGTAGTATGAGAACTATAAATTACAGAACATTACTGAGTTAGTGTTAATTTTTCTTAGGAATATGGGTGTCCATTATTCTATTCTTTGAACTTCTCCCCACGCTTGAAACTTCAAAAAACCTTTAAAAGGGCACTATTTCACAGTACCTTGCACCTTTATTTGCTGGTGCTAAGAATCAACACTGGCACTCCTCACTGAGGTATAAATCATAGAAGGTGACAAGCTCTGCTTGTTTTCACCACTCCTGGACTCCCCATTTTATTCCTTTAAGAGACCACACTTGTTTTCAAAGTACAACCAAAACTTACATTTTTGCTAGGGACGCACATGGGTGTCCCCTGTTTCACCTGACCTGCTTCCACAGTCACTCCCATCACTATTGGGTCTCGAGAATTAAAAATATACTGGGGGAGGATTTTCATCTTGCAGGGAAATACTGCTATGTGCCTAAAAGGAAAAAAAGAAAACCCAAAAATTTTGAAGCTGACAAAACCACTTGAACATGAAAAAAGCAAATACAAGTGAGTATGAGGCTTCTTCTGTTGGCTGAAAGCAGCACTCCCCAGGCGGTGCCGGAAGAGCAGGATGGATGCTGTGGACAGCCCTCCACGGTGTCTGCCCTGGTCCAGGCCACCCACCTGAGTGCTTCTTCCCCTCACCATCCTCTTCCCCTCCCTCCATCCATGCTGTTGCTTCCCAAGTCTTAAGCTGTATCACAGGAACACTGACCCCTGCCCCTCAATTTAGATGGAGCTTAGAACCCTGACCGGACCCACGGTCAGGCACACAGGCAGCCTACTCTGGGGACCATACTGGCATCAAACCACAGCCACCTTCTCCATATCATGTCCCCAAATGAGGTGATCCAAAAGGATACTACCTTCCCTGCCTATCAAGCGTGTGTTTAAAGTGTTCTCACTGTGTCTAGCAGTCTTCTTTAGCCACATCTTTTTACTTCCAGTTTCATGATTTCAAGTAAGCATATCCCCATCTAAATGCTACTACTTGCCTGGCAATTCTACTTCAAATGTGTATCCCAATTGGAGCCGTCACTGCCTATGGACTGAGCCACCCTCATGTCTTGCCTGGAACACTGGGAGCCTGACGACTACTCGCTGCCTCCCTGAGATTCTCCCATATCCTACAGAGTCCTACCAACTTCTCTGACCCCATCTCCTTACTGCTCTCTGTCAGATTGAACACGGCTGCCTCCCAGTGTGCCCTTCTGCCTGGACAACTCCCCAAGGGTCTGGGCGGCTCACTTCAGTCCCTCCAGATCTCTGTCTGGATGGGAGATACACGGAGCTGAGCTGCTGCCCCGGACCACACTGCTTGTCGGCTCTCCTCCTGATCTAGGCCTTCCCCGCGCTGCTCTGCAGCCCCTACCCGACTTCCCATGCATTCACTGCTTGTCTCGCCTGAGCTGCAAGAGGACCTGGTCAGAGTCGGTGCGGACTCGTCTAGCACCTACAGCGATGCCATGTACACGGAACAAGCTGTGAGGTGAGCTGCAGAAGCAAGCTCTCTTACCATGGAAGACCTTGCCTCATTTCAGTCCCTCACCATGCACGTTCCCATTTTGTTCCTTCCTTCCTTCCCAAGTAATCCCAGATCAGAAACTCTAGCAAGAGGATTTTAGCAACCACTTGCCAGTTAATGAGACCCAGGCCTGCCAACATGAACATTAAAAACTAAGGCTACAGAGGATTAGTTTACATACTGCTGCAATGGCTCAGATGGGCAGAATGTATAGTTTTTAATACATTACTTCTGGGTGAGCCAATGCCATTCTACTGTCCACACACCTTTCTGGCACAAGTATCCCCCACGTGGCCAAAGTTCACCTGATGCCACCTTGCTTTTACAACAGACCTGTATTAGTACCTGCTTTCCCTAACCAAAAGAGGAGGATTTTTACTCTTACGAAAAGCAAAAAGCCAAAATGTTCAGCGTTTGTTTTGCAGTGAGCCATTAAGAAGCAGTGGGCACCCCAGACAGTGTGGCCCTGCAAAGCTTCTTTCCAGGGACCACACTCAGCATCTCAGCATCGCGCCGCCAGAGCGGTGAGCTCTGTCTGTGTTCACGCCTGGGAGTGCTCAAAAATTTTTCCATGCAAATTAATGGTAATTGCTTCTTCACGTTTCGGCTTACGGAAGGTTTCACAGGAACGCTTTACTTTCAGGATAACAGGAGAAACTTGTATTTGGTAATTCTCAACCAGCTTCGTTACCAAAGACCCACAGTAAGCAAAATCACCAACTTACTTAAATTCTTCTTGTTTCTGTTTCTTGTAGTCTTGTCTATATTTCGTAAAGGCATCAAATAAATGATAAATAATTTCTGCACTAAAAATTCTAACTCCTAAACTATCGGCCATTTCTTGTGCATCCCGTTCAATTCTCACATCAAAGGCCAAAATTACTGCGTACCTGAAAGGTTCAAACACAATAGGGATCACTCGGTGAAACAAAGAGTATGTCATGAAGGACAGGTAATATGGAAGCCTAAACAGCAAAAGAAAAATTACTTACTGGGGATCATGTTCCAGCATCACCGAAGCCTTCATAACATCTTTTTTATGGACTGGACCAATGTTAATTCCTGCATACTGTAGAAAAGGAGTTTCTGAGCTTAAGTGCCTGTGTGTCAGGTAAAAGAAACAGCACCACAAACCATGACTATCATGGACTCCTGTGGAGTTGGGAAGGATTACTTACGGGCACTTCTGATGTTTTTAGAAATTCAAGTAGAGCTTCCAAAGATCCCAGTGTAGATGCCTGGACATAGACTCCTTTTTCTTCCAACTTGATAGCATTTAGTGTCTGCTTTAACTCATGGATCAACTCATCCTTGAAAAGAAATTAAATTTGACAAGGTTGTAAATACATCTCTATCAGCAATGGCCTAGAATTAAACTATCTTTCCCTTTTTAATTAAGCATTCACATGGAAATATGAAATCAAGGCTAAAAACGTAAGGTGGAGCAGAACCTGTGCTGGAAAGGAGGAAGAGATTCGGGGCCGCCACTGTCTTAGATTTATTAATACACAAATCTAGTTAACCTCGGCTTTACTTGGCAAATAAGGTAGATGGGTGAGCAGAACAAAATGAGAACAATCTTTTCAACATTAAAAGGACTACATCAATGTAATGTGTCACCATAGCCCACAGGGTCTGCTTGACTGCCTTCACTGAAATGCCCTAACCTTGGAGTCCTTTTCCTCTGCCACTGCTGCTCCTTTACAGATGAAGAGATTTCCCCCAGGGAACACGTAGGACAGCCATGTCCTAGCCATGAAGGATGCAGCAGTCCCTGCCATAGTTGGGACTGGCCAAAGAGGGATGCCTACCCTCTTCTCACTGGCCCTCAGGTGGCCAATCCTCTGATGGCTGTGATCTGGTTCTGTCTGAGGAGTAACGGTAGTCCCAGCATTCACTATGAGCCAACGTGCTGGGGAGAGTGCCATCTTCTCTTTGGCAAATGACATGTAAACTGGACTCCAGTGGGCATGTGCTCCTACAGACAGGCACACAAGCTTTAAAATGACTCCTACTTCCTTATAAGATTTTCTTGAGTTCTGTCTGTATATTTGGATATCTAAAAACATTAACACCAATTTCTGGGCTTTTGATTCATTTTATATTAAATATGTATTTTAGAATTCTAGTGTATATAAACATTATTTATGCTAATTCAGAGTACTGTGCAAACTGAAGAATTCTAAAAGCATGAACTGTTTGCTAAGAGCCACCAGGTAAGACAGAGGTGCCTACTTCATTCATCGCTACCAACGTGTGCCCTGCTGAACACAGCAGCAGGACTCACACAGCTTCGTAGGAAAAAAAATTTTTTTTAAGTAACTTACTTTAAGAACTGGGATTTCATCTTCTTTATAAGCCACCAGGAGGGGTAAACCAGCCAATGTCTTCTCTAGGTCTTTTCCAAGAATCTTTACCCCCTGAGCTGCTTCTACTTCTTTATGCTTTTCATACTGGTTCTGTAGACATTAAAACATTTGTTACCATATTTATTTGAAAAGCGGTTAGGAGTAGGAGATGATATGACAAATAGTATTTTCAGGACCGTGAGGTAGGAAAATTTTTCTTCAAGTAGACACAAAAAGCAATAAGCACAAAAGATTGATAAATTCAACATTAAAATTAAACATTTGTTTCTTAAGATACCATAGAAAAGGTAAAAAGGTCACAGAGAGACAGTAGGAGAAGATGCTCTGATGCATGTAAGCCACCAAAAGACCAGTCTCCTGACTATATGGACTACTCCCCTGACTGTAATAGACAGACAATGCTGGAGCACAGGGACATTTCACAAAGGAGTGAACTTCAATGGCTAACAAACAAACAAAATAATGGCCAACCAGTTTTTAATCAGGCAAGTACCGAATGAAAGAAAAATGAGCTACCAGATGGCAAAATTTAAAAATATGACTGCATCAAAGAGCTGACAGACGTGAAGTAATGCAAACTCTAATATACTGCAGTTGAAAGTGTAACTTGTTAGACTGGGAACAACAGTGTTGCCTTATCCAGTAAAACTGGGGCTCACAATTCACTCCTACGCATATACACGGCAGAAATTTGCACAACTGCACTAAGAGATAGTACAAGAATGTTCAAAGCAACAACACTGTTGTTAAGAGCAAAAATTTAAAAGCTGGGGAGATACACTACGCTTGCCATCAACAGGAGAACAGATAAATCATGACAGTTATGCAGTAGAATACCACCCAACAAAAATGAACTACAGCTATATGCAACATGGGTAAATCTTAAGTGTGTTTTGTTTTGTTTTTTTGACCTAAAAGAAGCCAGATACAATGGAAATGAGAATGATTCCACTTACATGAAGTCCATACATACTTTTTTTAGGGGCACACACTCAGATATTAAAGCTATTTTTTAAAAAGGATATTAGTTACTATCATAAAAATGGAAGCACAGTTAACTTTTAGGAAGGTGTGGGGGGTGGCAAACATCCGTGAGGAGCACACAGTCTTCCAAGGTGTCAACAATGTTCTAGTCTTCATCTGTTTGTCTGCTTCCTAAAAATCTGCTAGACTTCTCCTCTACGTTTTGTATAGTTTTCTGCATTTGCTTTATTTCATAAAAAAAAATGTTAAAAAAAACTAGCAGTATAGAACCAAAACAATATACTTCCATTCTCATGGAAAGCTTAGATGATGAGGAGCGAGGGCGTGTTAAACCAAGCAGCTCTCAAAGTAAAGAAGTGACCTCAACAGAACTCATACACATTGTACATGTCCCCATAGGTCAACACTTACCACCTAGGCTTACCTTCACCCGTAATTCCTTCATTGGAGGAGGTAAAAGAAGGCCTCGAATCTGAGTTACAATGGGCCCTTCTACTCCAGGAACAATAATTGTATCTCCTTCCTTCAAACGCCCATTGATCAGTATCACATCTATCGTGGTGCCCATTCCTGGGAGAGCCTTAACCTGAGAGACACAAGTGTAAAGGGAGTGAGTCAGATGCTACACTATGTTGACTGAATCTGAGAGAAGACATCCCCTCCCAAAATTCACTGTTCAAGGCAAAACGGAAAATAAATTCAAAAGCTGATCATTACCTCCATAACCTGTGCTCTTAGCTCCTCACAGTGTGCAAGTCTCTTGCTCAACATAGTCTGAGTTAACTCAACAAGAAGGTAGATCAGACTTCCCATGCCATCACCAGTATGCGCAGAGGTAGGTACCAAGGACACAAAAGTACGGGGATCCTTATTCTCATAAAACAAAGCTGCATTCAAACCCTAGAGACATAAAAAGCAAAATCATTCCAAAAGGCCAAGCCGTGGAAGTATCTAGGACAGCATGACTGATTAGACAACAGATAAGCAAATGGTTCGAATTTCTAAACTCAAAAAGAGATCATGCATATCCTGTATATTAGTAATATCACAGGAAAGTAGTTTCTTATCAAGTCAAATTCTTTTTTTTAGATTTACTTATTTATTTTAGTGAGGGAGGGGCAGAGGGAGAGAGAACCCCAAGGAGACTCCCCACTGAGCACAGAGCCTGAGAAAATGCTTGATCTCACAACCCTGAGATCATGATCTGAGCCGAAAACAAGAGTCAGACACAACCAACTGAGCTACCCAGGCGCCCCTCCAAATCAACTTTATTTTAAAAATGTAAGCATTTGGAATACGAAGACAGATGTTTGAAATATTAGCTAATTTAAAAGAAAACCAGGGGTAAAGGAGAAGAGTGGAGAACACTACTCGCCATCAATGAGAAGAGAACCAGCAAGAGTGAACTGCTGGCTTTATTATAAGGACAGGAGAACAAAGGGAAAAAATACTCTTTTCTGTAAGTTCTTCATTAATAAGGCAAGTTTTCTTACCTGCTGTGCAAATTCCACAATAATTGCCTTTGCTCGCTCCTCAAATTCATCTTTTGTATTCTTTTTCTGCTTCTTTAAAGTAGCAGCCACATCAGAGTCAGGGCTCTTTTTCCAATCATACAACCTATCAATCTGGACAAAAATTTTTTGTAAGAAACATCTTTAAAGCATTCAGAATACTATGGAATTTAATTAAGGTTAAAGGTCGTAACTAAAATTTCCTAATGTATATTATATACATTCAGGAGACTGAATTACTCAAATATTTTATTATACCAAAAAGCCTGTATAACCCACTTAACTGTATCCCCTCTTAAATTAAAAACTTCTGAAGTAACATCAGCCTCCACACCAGCTCAGGAAAGGCTGCCATTTGTTTGCAAAACAGGAGATCTTAGAATTATCTTAGGCCTATTAGTGTATTCTGTTGGAATTCCAAAATGGTTCTGTTTAGTAGTTAGAAATAAGGATTACAGCAAGTATTATTACCAGGGAAATTATACACCAAAAAATTAAAAAATAAAAAAAATCACATCCTCAGAGAACAGCCCACTTTAATTGTTTCATGGCTAAAATTAGATTTACTGTGTTAAATAAATCATGTATTTCCCTTCACTTTTCAGAAGTGTGATAAATGGGCATAGTGAAGAAAAAGTATTTAACAGTAAAAACAAAAAAGCAAAATCTGTTTCCTCAATCTAGGGTTACAATATAAAGATGCTGCCCGAATCTGAATGCTAAAAAGGAGAAAAATTAGTTAGCAGAAACAGACCCAGACATGACAAAGATGTTATAATTAGCATATGAGGTCCTTAAAATAGTTATTATAAACATATGTGACTTTAAAGGAAAAACATGAAACTTGTAGAACTAAAAAAACATAGAATATGAAAGAAAAATTCACTAAACTTAACAGCAAATTACATTATTACAAAAGACTAGAAGCCTTGACAATGTAGCAATAAAAACAATTCCAAAGGAAGCATACAAAAAAATAAGTATCTGAATAACCGAAAAACTTTTTAGACTGATGAATATATAAATTCAAACATCTAAGAAAATCAAACCAAAGTAGGATAAACCAAAACTATCACATAATCTCAATGATGAACCCTTAAAAGTTCTTAAAAGCAATCAAAGAAAGAGGAAGACTCATTACACACAGGGAAACAAAGGACAACGAGAGATAAAAGCCATAAGCAATGATGATGAAGGAAAACAATTTTTTTTTAAAGATTTTATTTATTCTAGAGATAGTAAGTGAGCACAAGTGGGGGTAGAAGCAGAGGAAAAGGAACAAGCAGTCTTCAGCGCTGAGCACAGAGTTGGACTCAGGCCTCAATCCAACAACCCTGAAAGCACAACCTGAGCTGAAATCAAGAGTGAGACGCTTAACCAACAGAGCCATCTAGGCACCCCTAAGCAGGGCTTTTAACACTGCTAAACGGGGGCGTCTTGATGGCTCAGTTGTTAAGTGTATGCCTTTGGCTCAGGTCATGAGATCGAGCCCTGCATCAGGCTCCCTGCTAAGGTGGGAAGCCTGCTTCTCCCTATCTCATTCTTCCTGCTTGTGTTCTCTCTCTCACAGTCTCCCTCTCTAATAAATAAATAAAATCTTTAAAAACAAAAACAAAACAGTGTGCTGAACACAACCTTAAATATCTCTATTATACAAGAAAAAAATATCTGAAATCAACAATTAAAATTCCACCTTAAGTTAGAAAAAGTAGACATGAAAACCAAAGCAGAAAGAAGGAAATGATGAAATTAACACTGGAAATCAAAGAGATCTAAGACAGACAAAAAGAGAATATCAATGAGACAGAGCTAGTTCTCTGAAACAAAAATTTCTACACTAAAGAAATATAAAAAACCAAAATAACCTGTACCTGTTTAAAAGAAATTCTATGCAGATGTGGATTCTGATAAAGTCTACCAAACTCTTACAGAAAACCATTTCTATACCAACTCTTTCAGAAAATAAAGGAAAATATACTTCTTAATTCATCTTACAAGGCAACATTACTCTGATAACAAAAGTAGACAAAAGATGTTACAGGAAAGGAAAACTATATAGCAAAATCACTCATGAACACAGACAAAAAAATCATCAACAAAAACTTATCAAATCAAATCCGGCAATATATGAAAGAAAGAAAATACATCATAACCAAGTAGGGGCTATTCTAGTAATGCAAGGTTGGTTTAACATTTAAAAATTCAACAGTAATCAACAAATGGTGCTGGACCAACTGAACATTCACATGCAAAAAAACTGAATCTAGACACAATACAGGACCTCCATGTTATAAAAATTAACTCAGAATAATCACAGAACTAAATGTAACATATGAAACTCTAACACTTCTAGAAGAAAACAGAGAGAAAATGTGATGACCTTGGCTGTGGTGAGAACCGTTTAGATACCACATCAAAGACATGATCTATGAAAGAAAGAATCTGATAAGCTGAACTTCATTAAAATTAAAAACTTCTAAGAAATAGAGTGAGTCTAGAAAGTGAAAGAAGAAGAGAGACTGGGAAAAAACATATGCAAAAGACATCTGATAAAGAACTTATATCCAAAACATAGTAAGAACTCTTAAAATACAAAAATAAGAAAACAAAGAATCCAATTTAAATGGGCCAATGAATTTGACACCTCAGAAATGGTAAATAAGCACATGAAAAGATGTTCCACATCTTAAAAGAGCACTTTAAGGAAACACAAATTAAAACAATGAAAACTGGGGCACCTGGGTGGCTCAACTGGTTAAGCATCTGCCTTTAGCTCAGGTCATGATCTCGGGTTCCTGGGATGGAGGCCCGCCCTTGGGCTCCCTGCTCAGTGGGAGGTCTGCTTGTCCCTCTCCCTTTGTCCCACTCCCTTACTACTGCTCTTTCTCGTTCCTCTCAAATACATAAAATCTTTAAAAAAATAAACATGAATCAATCAATCAACAAAATCACACCTCATACCTATTAGAATGGCCAAAATCCAAATCACAATACCAAGTGCTGGTCAAGATGTAGAGCAACAGAATTCTCATTCATTGCTGGTGGGATTGCAAACTTATAACCACTTGAGAAGAGTTTGCCAATTTCTTCCAAAACTCCAAACACTCTTACCATACAATCCACCAACACACTCCTTGTTATTCACCCAGAGGAGGTAAAGACATATGCTCCCCACACAGACCTGTGTATGGAGGTTTAAAGCAGCTTCAATTATAACTGTCAAACTTGCAAGCAACCAAGATGCCCTTCAATGGATGAATGAATAAACTGTACTGCATCCAGACAATGGAGTTATTAAACAAAATTGAGTAATGATCTAACAGTAAAAAATGAGCCATGAAGCCATGAAAACAGGCGGAGGAAACTTTAATTCCTATTTTTTTAAGTGAAAGATGATGATCTGATAAAGCTTATGGTAGAATACTGTATAATCCCAACTATGTGACACTCTGGAAAAGGCAAAACTGCAGACAGTAAAAAGATCAGGGACCTTTTTTGCTAAGGATTGGGAGATGGGGGAACAAATAAGCAGAGCAGAAAGATTTTCAAGGCAGTGAAAATAACCTGATACTAAAAAGATGGATGATGCTTTTTTTTTTTTTTTTTTAAAGATTTTATTTATTTATTTGACAGAGATCACAAGCAGGCAGAGAGGCAGGAAGAGAGAGGGGGAAGCAGGCTCCCCACTGAGCAGAGACTCTGATACGGGGCTCTATTCCAGGACCCTGAGATCTGACCCGAGCTGAAGGCGAGGCTCAACCCACTGAGCCACCCAGGTGCCCCCATGTCATTTTTTTTTTAAACTTTTTAAAAAAGATTTTATTGTTATTATTTATTTGACAGAGAGAGCGAGCACAGGCAAGGTTAGCGGGAGAAGGGGAAGCAGGATCCCCACTGAGCAGGTAGCCCGATGCGGGACTTGATCCCAGACCCTGAGATTATGACCTGAGCCGAAGGCAGATGTTCTGACTGAGCCATCCAGAAACCCCTGGATCCATGTCCTTATACATTTGTCCAAACCTACAGAATATACAACACCAAGAAGTAAACCATGGACTTTGGGTGTTTGTAAGTCAATGAAAGTTCATCAGTCTTAACAAATATATATCACTCTGGTGTGAGAGGGAAGGTGCAGATACTGGGGGAGACTGTGCATGGGGGAGGCAGGGGTATATGGGAAATCCCTGTACCTTTCAAATCTTAAATCTTAAATGGCTCTAAAAAAGAAAAAAATAAAATCTTAAAAATAAAAAGTAAAGTCCCCTTAAAATATTAACATTTACAGAATAAAGAGGAAAAGCCATATCAATATCTCAAAAGATGTGGACTAGCCATCTGACAAAAATCAACAACTCATGACTTACCAAAAAACCCCAAAGAAACAAACTACAAATAACACTTGAAGCAACCTATGACAAACATTATATATAATGGTAAAGACCAGCTACTTCCCCCTAAGATGGGGCAAAAAGCAAGGTGTCTATCATTACTTTTATTCAGTATTGTTCCTAGAACGTCTAGTTCTTGCAGTAAGGAAGAAAATTTACAGAGCACACACATGAAAGTAAAACAGGTATATGCAGATAATATAATCGTGTAGATAGAAAATCCCACATGATCTACAAAATAAGCTACTAGGCCTAATCAGTTAATTTAATAAGATCACAAGATTAAAAATGAATACACAGGGCACCTGGGTGGCTCAGTTGGTTAGGCAACTACCTTCAGCTCAGGTCATGATCCTGGAGTCCCGGGATCAAGTCCCGCATCGGGCTCCCGGCTCCACGGGGAGTCTGCTTCTCCCCTTTCATGCGCTCTCTCACTCTCTCTCTCTCTCTCTCAAATAAATAAATAAAATCTTTAAAAAAATGAATACATACAGACCTGTACCCCTGGGGGAAAAAAATATATGTTTATAAAAAATAAAATTAAAAAAAAACATAAAAAAAGAATACATAAAAATCAACTATAGGATTAGAAAATTAAATTTTAATTTAAAATTAGAATTTTTAAAATTTTTAAATGGTATTTACAATAGCCCAAAATCATGAAATACTACAGATGAATTTAGAAAAATATATCCAACACATGGACAGTGTAACTACAAAATACCACTAAGAGAAAATAAAGAACCAAGTAAATACAGAGATATCAGGTTCATGTATCAGAAGACTCAATTTTGATAAAATGGCAACTCTTACAGAATTTATCTCAGATTAAATACAATCCCCCAATAAAAATTCCAGAAGGCTTTTTGTAAAAACTAAAGGCAGATTCTAAACTTTATATGAAAATTCAAGGAAAGGACCCTAAAATAACCAAAACAGTTTTGAGTAACAACATGTTAAAGAAATGACCATTACCTGGTTTCAAGACATTACTACAGAACTATAATAATCAAGATAGGGTAGTATCGGCATAAGGATGGATATATAGGTCAATGGAAGAAAAAATAAATACCAAAAAGTGACATACATATATACACGGCTTACATAATTTTCAACAAAGATTCAAAAATAATTCAGTAGAGAATTTCTGGTCCAAGATGGCAAGATGTAGGAAGACACTGAACTCACCACCTCCATGGACACACCAAATTGACACTTATTCACAGAGCAAATGATACTGAAGAAGAACTAAGAGCTGTCTGAACAGCTTCTGTACAAAAAAGACCACGAAGAGAATGGCAAGAGAGCGGAAGACACAAAAAGAACCCCCATCCACAACACTGTGAACTGCTATGTGGGAGGGACACTACTGAGTGACTGTGAGCAGATTCGTCTGCCCTGGAGTACAGGAAAAAAGCTGTGGTTTGAAAGGACAACTAGAATGTAAAGGAACCAGTTCTAGAACCCTGCCTAACAATGGATGAACTGCTGAAACTCTCTCCAGGTACTGCCAAGAGAAATGATTAAGTACCACAGTTCTACCCCGACAGCACAAACAGGGGCAAGGTCCAGGCACTCTATCTGGCCTACCACCTCAGTAAGCCCTGAGTCCCTAGCCCACACCAGCCCAAGCCATCCCATCAGGGCAGCTCCATTGCGATGCATACCAGGACATGCCTGGCCAGCCCTCACTATGGGTCCAGCTGTCTTATCAAGGACACACCAACACAAAGCACTCCAGAACACTCCAGGCCCTCATCACTTCGCCTCCAGACAACTTGCCAGGGCATCTCTGGTGTAAAACACGTCAGAACCTCCCAACCCACACTGGCTTAGACTCCAGACAACTTGCCAGGGAACCTCCTGGAAAGAGCGCCCCAGGCACCCCCAGCCTGCACCCAACTTGGTTCCAGCTGCCCTGCCAGGACACCCTTGCCCACAACTGCCTTGGCTTCAGCTTCCACCAGGGTGCCCCTACATGGAAAGCCCCAGGACCCCTAGCTTGCATCCACTTCAGGTTTAGCTGTACCCCAGGGGGCCTTCAGTATAGGACTGCCCCAGCCTGTGTTCACTGAGTTTCAGCACTCCTATCAGAGTGCTCTCTGTAAGCAGAGTCCCCAAGTTCCCTGGCTTATACCCACTTTAGCTCTAGCTGTGATGCTAGGGTGCCCTCTGCAAAGACAGCCCTGGGACTCCCTGGCTTTCACCCATTTCACCTCCAGCTGTGCTGCCCTCTGGGTGAAGAGCCCCAGGAACATCCACCTTGAACCCAGTTCAGTTCTGATTATCATACCAGGGTGGCCCCAGAATGGAGTGTGCCAGGACCTAAGGCCCACAATCACCACAGCTCCAATCAGCCACCCAAACTCACCAAGCACATTCTACACAGGAACCCATATACAATAAGGAGAAATAGCTGTTCCACCTAATTTAATCAAAGAAACAAGAGAAAGAAATCAAAATGAAATGACAAAAGAATATACTCCAAACAAAAGAACAAGACAGAAACCTCAGAAAAAGAATTAAATGAAATGGAGATAAGCAATATGCCTGATAAAGAGTTCAAATAATGGTAATGAAGATGCTCAATGGACTGAGAGAACCATTAATGAACTCAGGGAGAACTTCAAAAAAGACATAGAAAATAGGGGTGCCTGGGTGGCTCAGTCATTAGGTGCCTCCCTTCAGCTCAGGTCGTGGTCCCAGAGTCCTGGAATCGAGCCCCGCATTGGGCTCCCTGCTCTGCAGGGAGTCTGCTTCTCCCTCTCCTTCTCCTGCTGCTTGTGTTCCCTCCCTCTCTGTAAATCTTAATTAAAAAAAAAAAAACATAGAAAATATAAGAAAGAACCAATCAGAGCTGAAGAATATAGTAACTGGAAGGAAAAATACACTAGAGGGAACCAACAGACTTAAGGATGCATAAGAAGGGATCAGTGATCAAGAAAACAGGGAAATGGAACACACCAAAGCTGAACAGGAAAAAAAAAAAAAAGAGAGAGAAATAATTTAAAAATGAGGCTAGATTAAGGGATCTCTTAGATAACATTAAGCAAATAAACATTCTCTTTATAGCTGTCCCATAAGGAGAAAACAGAGAAAACAGAGAGAAAAAGGGGCAGAAAACTTATTTCAGGAAGTAATCGCTGAAAAATTCCTTAGCCCTGAGAAGGACACAGACATCCAGGTTCAGGAAGCACAGAAAGTTCCAAACAAGATGAAGCCAAGGAGGTCCATATCATGAAACACAGCTAAAATATCAAAGATGAAAGATAAAGAAGGAATTTTAAACATAGGAAAAGCAGCAACTAGTTATATGCAAAGGAAACCTTTTAAGGCTACTATCAGTTGATTTTTCAGTGGAAAGGTGCAGGTCACAAAAGACTGGGAAAAAACTACACCAAAAACATTATATCAAGCAAGTTTATTCAGAATTGAAGGACAGAGCAAGAGTTTCCCAGACAAAAGTTAAAGGAGTTCACCACTTAAACCAGCCTTACAAGAAATACCAAAGAGAAAACTTCTGTAGTGAAAAAGAAAAGGCCACAATAGAACAAAATTATGAAAGGAAAAGACTCACAAAAAGATGCAAAATACAACAACATATATCTAAAATGTGGAGGAGGTAAATAAATAAAAAGTTCTTTCAGACTGTGTTCAAACCTGAGTGACCACTAAATTATTATACACTGCTATATACTTTGGATGTCACAAATGAACCTCACGGTAACCACAAATGAAAACTGCAATAGATACACAGAAGAAATCCAATCATGGCACTAAAGAAAACCATTAATTACAAAAAAGAGAGCAAAAGAAGGAAGGAAAAGAGAACTACAAAAACAACCAGAAAGAATTGATAAAATGGCAATAAGTACACACCTATTAATAACTATTTTAAATGTAAATGGTCTGAATGCTCCATTCAAAAAACAAAGTGTGAGCGAATGGTTAAGAAAATAGAACCCCTTTTATATGCTGCCTGCAAGAAACCCACTTCAGCTTTAAAAACACATAAAATGAAAGAGAGGGATAGAAAAAGCCATTCAATGTGAACAGAAGTGGAAAGGAAAAAAAAATGCCAGGGAGCAATACTTATATGAGACAAAAGAGACTTTAAAACAGAGACTATTACAAAAGACGAAGAAAGGCACTCATGATAATAAAGAAACGAAACCAACAAGAAGATCCACAACTGCATTTATGTACCTAAAGTTGGAGACCCTAAAGACAAAGAATTATTAACAAACAAAGAGAGGGGCGCCTGGGTGGCTCAGTTGGTTAAGCAGCTGCCTTCAGCTCAGGTAATAAATCCGAGGGTCCTGGGATCCAGCCCCGCATCGGGCTCCCTGCTCAGCGGAGAACCTGCTTCTCCGTCTCCCTGCCGCTCTGCCTACTTGTACTCTCTATCTCTGTCAAATACTTACATACATACATACATGAAAATGTTTAAAAAAAGGGAAAAATTGCAAGTAATACAAGAACAGTAAGAGGCTTTAATACCCTTTACCTCTATGGATAGATCATCCAGATACAAAATCAATAAAGAAACAGTGTATTCAAATGGCATATCCAACGAAATGGACTTAATTGACATACGGTATATTCTGTGGAACAACAAAGAAATACATCCTTTTCATGTGCACATGGAACATTTTTCAGGAAAGATCACGCTAGGCCACAGAACAAGTTTCAGTAAACTTAAGATTGAAATCCTATCACTCCTTTCCAACTAAAACAGTATAACAATATAAATCATTACAGGAGAAAAAACTGGAAAAAACATGTGAAGGCTAAAAAACATGGTTCTGAACAATCAGAAGCGTCAATGAAGAACTCAAATGAAAATGAAAATACAACAGTCCAAAATCTTTGTGATACAGTGAAAGCAGTAATAAGAGGAAAATTCATAGCAACACAGGCCTATCTCAAGACAGAAAAATTTCAAATAAACGATGTAATCATAGACATATAGGAACTGGGGAGAAACAACAACAACAACAACAACAACAACAACAACAAAAGCCCAAAGTTAGTAGAAGGAAAGAAATAAAAAACATTAGAGCAGAAATAAATGAAAGAGACATACAGTAAAGATGATCAATGAAACCAAGAGCTCGTTCTCTGCAAAGAAACAAAATTAATAAACCTTTAGCCAGACTCAGTGAGAAAAAAAGAGGACCCCAAATCAGAAAAAGAAATTACCAACACCACAGAAGTAATTGACACAATAGGAATACAAAGACTAGAAGTCTGTTACCAAAAATTATATGCAGGGGCACGTCAGTTAAGCATCTGCCTTCAGATCAGCTCATGATCCCAGGGTCCTGGGATCGAGCCCTGTGTCAAGCTCTCTGCTCAGGAGAGAGTGTCTGCTTCTCCATCTGTCCCACCCATTTGTGCACTCTATCTCTTGCTTGCTCTCGCTCTCTCAAATAAATAAATATTTTAAAAATATATGCCAAAACTTTGACAACTTAGAAGAAATTAATAAATCATTAGAAACATATAATCTTCTAAGAGAGAATCAGGAGGAAACAGAAAATCCAGAAAGACCAGTTGATTACTAGTAACAAAATTGAACCAATAATCAAAACAGTCCCAACAAACAAATGTCTAGGACTTTTGAAGCCAAATGGCTTCACAGGTGACTTCTACCTAATACTTAAAGAATAGTTCATACCTATCCTTCTCAAAGTATTCCAAAAAACAGAAGAGGAAGGAAGGTTTTCGAATACATTCTATGATGCCAGTATTACCCAATTCCAAAACAAGACAAAGACACTACAAAAAAAGTAAACTGCAGGCCAATGTCTCTGATTAACACAGATGCAAAAATTCTCAACAAAACATTAGCAAACCAATTTCACCAATACACTGAAAACGATCATTCACCACGATCAAGTGGGATTTATTCCGGGGATGCAAAGATGGTTCAATATCCAGAATCAATCAAGCTGATACAACACCTTAACAAAATGAAGGACAAAAGTCATAAGATCATCTCAACAGATTCAGAACAGGCATCTGACAGAAACCAATATCCATTCATGATAAAAACTCAACAAAGTAGGTTTAGAGGGAATATACATACCTCATGTAATAAAGGTCATATATGACAAACCCACAGCTAACATCATTATTCAATGGTGAAAAACTGAGTTTTTCCTCTAAGGCTGAACAGGGCAAGAATGTCCACTCTTGCCACTTTTGTTCAATATAACATGGGAAGTCCCAGCAGTAGCAATCAGACAAGACATAAAAGTCATCCAAATTGATAAGGAAGAGGTAAAACCATCACTGTTAGTGCACGACAGGATTATATATATATAGAAATCCCTAAAGACTTTACCCCAAAATTATTAAAAGGCACGTATTCAGTAAGTTGGAGGATACAAAATAAATATACAAAAACCTTTTGCATTTCTATACACTTGTAAGTTAAGAGAAAGGCAAGTTAAGAAAACCATCCCATTTTCCAGTTCTACCAAATAGAATAAAATACCTAGAAACAAATTTAATCCAAAAGGTGAAAAACCTGTATTCTGAAAACTCTAAAACAATGATAAATGGAAGATGACACAAACAAATGGAAAGAGGTAACACATTCATGGATTGGAAGAATACTGTGAAGAAGTCCATTCTACCCAAAGCAATTTACAGATTTAGTACAATCCCTATCAAAATACCAATAGCAATTTTCACAAAACTACAACACATCATCCTAATATTTGTACAGGATCAGAAAAGGCCCCAAATAGCTAAAGCATTCTTGAGAAAAAGAACAAAGCTGGAATTACCACAATTCGAGATTTCAAGCTGTAATACAAAACTATAGTAATGAAAACAGAGTGGTACTGGCACAAAAACAGACACAATTCAATGGAACAGAACAGAGGCGCCAGAAATAAACCAACGCTTATACAGTCAATCTATTACAAATGTGAAAGAAATACACAATGGAAAAAACACAGTCTCTTCAATAAATGGTGCTGGGAAACATTGACAGCTACATGTAAAAGAATAAAACCAAACCACTTTCTAAAACCATACACAAAATAAACTCAAAATTCATTAAAGACTTAAATGTAAGCCCTGAGACCATAAAACTCTTAGAAGAGAACACGGGCAGTAATTTCTGACATTGGCTGTGGCAACAATTTTCTCTGTAGGTCCCCTAAGGCAGGGGAAACAGAAATAAACTATTAGGACTATACCAAAATAAAAACCTTTTGTAAAGTGAGGGAAACCATCAACAAAACAAAAATGCAACCTACTGAATGAGAGAATGTATTTGCAAAGGCTATATCCAATAAAGAGTTAATATCAAACATATATAAAGAACATACAAGATACAACATGCCAAAAGACAAATAATCCAAATAAAACAAAGGGCAGAGAACCTAAATAGACATTTTTCCAAAGAAGATATACAGATGGCCAAGAGACACATGAAAAGGTGCTCAATCTCACTAATCATCAGGGAAACAAAACACAATGAAATATCACCTTATGACAGAGTCAGAGTAGTTAGTATCAAAAAGACAATAAAAAACAAGTGTTGCTGAGGATGTGTAGAAAAGGGAACCTTACGTCAATGTAAATTGGTGCAACCAATCAATGTGGAAAACAGTATGGAGATTCCTCAAAAAACTAAAAATAGAAATATGATTATGATCCAGTAATCCCACTACTGGGTATTTACCTAAAGGGAACAAAAACACTAACTTAAAGAGACAGATGCACACCTATGTTTCCTGCTTCATTATTTAAAATAGTCAAGATATGAAAGCAACCTAAGTGATCACTGACAGTTAAATGGATAAAGATGTGGTGTGTAGACACACACACATACACACACACACTCACACTCTCTCTCTGGAGTATTAGTCATAAAAATGAATGAGATTAGGGCGCCAGGGTGGCTCAGTGGGTTAAGCCTCTGCCTTTGGCTTGGGTCATGGTCTCAGGGTCCTGGGATCGAGCCCCACATCGGGCTCTCTGCTCGGCGGGGAGCCTGCTTCCTCCTCTATCTCTGCCTGTCTCTGCCTACTTGTGATCTCTGTCAAATAAATAAATAAAAATTAAAACAAAAACAAAAACAAAAAACCAAATGAAATCTTGTCATTTACAACATGGACAGACCCAGAGAATATTATGCAAAGTGAAATAAGCCTGACAGAGACAAATACTATATGATTTCACTAGTCTGTGGAATCTAAAAAGAAAAAACCACAATAAAGCAAACACAAGCAAACAAGTAGAAACAGACCCATAAACAGAAGAAAGTGGTAGTTATCAGAGGCAGGGCAGTGGCCAGGCGGGGGTTGGGGGGCACAGATGAAATGGGTGGAGTAGAATGTGTAGGATTCTAGTTATAGAATGTATAAATCACAAGAATACAAGGTACAGCATACTGTAATAGCACTGTATAGTGACTGATGACAAATACATTAGCACAATATAATGTATACACTTCAATCACTATGATGTACACCTGAATCTAATCTAACATTGGATCAATTGTACAGCATTATAAAAAAGAAATCAGGGGCGCCTGGGTGGCTCAGTGGGTTAAAGCCTCTGCCTTTGGCTCAGGTCATGGTCCCAGGGTCCTGGGACTGAGCCCCACATTGGGCTCTCTGCTCAGTGGGGAGCCTGCTTCCCTTCCTCTCACTCTGCCTGCCTCTCTGCCTACTTGTGATCTCTGTCAAATTATAAAATAAAATCTTTAAAAAAATAAAAATAAAAACAATCAATAAATTATAATCTTTTTAGCAACAGGTTTTGAACCAGATTTTCATGTGGAAAAAAAGTGAACCCTGATCCTTAACTTATACTATGCACAAAAATTAACTAAAAATACCACAGATCTAAATACTAACCATCTAGGAACACTGAAAATAACTTTCATAAATTTGGGGTGATTAAAGACTACCAATAGAGAACATAAGAAACACAAAATGTTAGAAACAATTAACGTATACACTGGACTTCACCAAAATTAGAAATTTCTGCTCTTCAAAAGATATCATTAAGAAAATGAAAAAGCAAGTCCTTGACTACAAGAACAAACCCGCAATACACATAACTGACAAAAAACTTCAATCAACAATAAAGAATTCTTAAAATTCAATACTTAAGACAATAACCCAATAAAAAATGAGCAAAGATTTTAAAATAGTTACTTCACAAAGAGAGAGATGGCAAATAAACATTATGAAAAAATTTTTGATGCCATTAGTCATCACAGAAATGCAAATTAAACCACAATAATTGAGCATTACACACTTATTACATTATACACTTATTGAAAAGTCTGAAGGTATAACAAACACTGGCAAGACTGTGCAGAATTGAAATCTTATAAAAATATAAAACTATACAAACTCTTTGGGAAAATGTCATTTTCTCTTTAAGTGGAACATATACACACAATGTGACCCAACAGTTTTCTTTCTATATATTTATTCAAAGTAAATCAAAATAAATTTCAACTCAAAGATGTGTGGGAATGTTGACAGCTGCTTTGTTCAGTGTGTAAATGGATGAAGTGTGATACTAATCAGATAATGAAATATCACCCATCAATGAAAAGGAACAACCAATGGTATATGCAACAACATGGATAAATGTAAAATAACAAGAGTAATGGAAAATGCCAGAGTCAAAAGATTACGCACTGTATAATTCCATTAATATGAAATTATAAAACAGACAAAACTAGTCTACAGTGATAGAACAGTGTTTGGGGTTGAAAAAGGGGGTAGGCTTACACAAAAGAACAAGAGTGAGCTTTCTGGGAATATGGAGATGGTGGCTGTTATTTGTGTGTACAAATTTGTCAAAATACATTTAACTTAGCATGAATACATACTGTTATATAACAGTTATACTAGGATAAATCTGTTTAATCACAAAAAATTAAGAAGCATGTTTCCACATTAATTATTCAGGGGAGCTTACCTTATTGAGTGCAACAATAAAGGGACATTTTTTGGATTTTAGAAGGTTAATAGATTCAATTGTCTGGGGCTCCAAACCATGCATAATATCAACGACTAAAATGGCAATATCACAGAGAGAACTTCCTCTGTTTCTCAGATTACTGTTGAAAAGAGGAAAAAAAATGCATAAATAGAAAACTCGAAATTACTCCTTTAAAGAAAAAAATGTTTCTTTGTAAAACCTAAATGAAAAAACAAAATGAAGCACATGCATTAAAAATTTAAGTGCCATTAGCCCTTAATTTGCCAAATGCTTATCTGACACAGTGAACTGATATCAGTTGGAATAAGTTAATTCCAGAAGTTACTCCAATATTTCTGCAAATTGTATTGGCCAAGTTTTTTGCACTACAGAATACAGCCAAGAGGTGACAGTTAAGTTCCACGTACAATGGGTTTCACAGGAGACAGACCAAGTATGTATTAGGATTTGGTTTTTAAAAGTAGAAAAGATCTCTATAAAAAACAAGTATCCAAATAAATTACTACTTACTCAGTAAGGCACAGATAATGATTGGTAATTACAGGGACTACAGTTCTTAAAATACTACCCCAATGTTGATTAATCAGACTTTCTCACTCACTGAACCTTTAGATTTAATGGTCTAGCAGTTTGTTTGATGCCAAATAATGCAAGTTGCTCTTACCTGAAAGACTCATGCCCAGGAGTATCAATAATGAGCATTCCTGGAATTCGTACATTCTCTCTATCAAACTAGAAAAGGTGGGGAAAGGTAGAGAGCTTAAGGAAGCCAAAACAATGAAAGTTCCTTTATAAAAACAATTATTCAGCCATGAAAACTTAAAAACATCACCACTTCCTTTTCTAAATAAATGGTTTTACAACAGTCAGGGAGTCAACCAGCAAAGCACAATAGTCAATATTTTCATTAATCAAAAGGAGTTTGCAGGAGAAAAAAACGAAACGAGAAAATATTCTCTTTGTTCAGATCATAAAACCATAGTGTATTCTAATTTTGAGATTATCAATAAGTAACAAATGACATTAGTCGTATGAGAGTGATTATCTATTAAAAAAAACATGCAAGAGGTTCTGACTACTTAAAAAATGTATCTAGTCCAACTTTACAGCAATTCTAAACTTTAAAAAGTATCCCAAAGTATGTTTTAAATAAAATTTACTACACCAACCTAAAATATTAAGGAAAGACTGCCTTATTTAAATATCATAAAAACCTTTCTGAACAAAAGTTCTTTAATGAATGGAAAAAAAATTAAAACATGCCTAATATGGACATTCTCTTTTACCCTAAATCGTGGCACTGACCAGTAACTCTCACACACAATTTTGTTTACTTGCTTATCTACTTTTTGTCAATCTTCAAGTGATTTTTCAAAATCTTATCTCCTGATCTAGGTCAAAGTGATTCAAATGTAAAACATCTCATATTTGTATTCTGGTGATCTTAAATCAACATTAACTGAGCACCATAATTATTTCCACTTCAGTGTCTGGAATACAAACAATTATAATTGTCATATAAAAGCTATCCTGAGAACTTTAATGCAGACCTAATAAAAATCATGCTCTTTATTAACTGTGTTCTAACATAACACCAGATTTCAAGTTCTGGCAACTGGTGGAATGAGCTGTTATAAAAATCCCCTATGACTAACACACAGAAATACCAGATAAATTATAACCAAGATAAATTTTAAACTATGAATTTGAAAAACTGTAATTCAAGAAAACTGTGCTAAAATAAAGATTTTAAATTACATACTGAAATGAAACTGGAAAATTTCCATATAACTAGAAAAATGACCCAGAACAGTCAACCTCAAGATGCAGGAAGGCCACATTACTTATAAAAAGATGAAAACCAGCTTATGATCAGACTTGAAAGGAAGTATTTTATGTGAGAAGAAATGAGAGTAACCTCTAAGACTTTTAAGGAAAGAAAATGTGAACTAAGGAAGCCAACTAACTTTCCAGGGTGAAGGCCACAAAGTAGGTATGCAAGATTCAAAAACTTGAAGAATATTATTCCCCTTATTCCTTCCTTAGGAATGTACCAGAAAACAAGCTTCATAAAACACAATCTCAACCAAACCCCACCCTCCCTGCAAACTGGAGACAAACTCATAGACCTTTCCTATATACAGAACTAAGACCAAATAAAGAATAAAGGGAAATGCTAGCATATAATTTATGCTGTGTGTGTCAGTTATCAGTTTTGTTACACCTTAGTTCCAAATTTACCTTTTTTACCTGTTCTGTGATAATGGAACTAGGGAATTTTTACAAGGCTCAGTTCCAAGATTAGAGCACAGTACATATAAGATGAGCCTAAAACATCCTGCTATATCAGACACAAGGATGTAACTAAAGACTACTAAAACTAAATCAAAAAGATTCAGGAGTTAATCACTGGATGAAAACGAGACTCACCACAAGAATAAATGAATTAAAACACAGTAAATATTTTAATCTATGAGTTTATAGGAAACAAAACAAAACCGCTCTTTATAAACATGGATAAAGGGTTTGGAATAACAACATTTTGCAACCTCTAACGCACTAAAAGGTAGAGATTACTTTAAAAGTTTCGCCTGAGTAGAAGACTGTTTCGATTCAAAAGGGATCTAACAGAGGTCTTCTGAGGTAAGGGCCAAGGTTCTCTCTCCTAACATATGTGACACAAGAGTGTTTGCTTTATAATGATTCATGAAGCTTTACCTTAACCTTATGTGATTTTCTTTATTTATTATGAATAAATTGAGTATGTCCAAAGTAGAAAATACTAGGGAGATAACGAAAATACAATCAATGTGATAGAAGAGGGTCCGGGAGTAAACAGTTTTTCAACATGGAAATCTATAGGAAAAGTGTTAAAACATGCAGGGGAACAATATACTCTAATTTCTAAATAGCAACTGCCTTTGGGAGAAAGAAAGGAAATGAAAAATGAGGGCTCCTATAACATCTAGTGTTTTCTTTAAAAAAAAAAAAAAAAAGATCTTAAGTAAAATAGAAAAAAGTGGCATAAGTGTTAATTATGAATAGTGAGCATATGAATCTTTATACTATTTTTTTCTGTATCTGAAATAATTTATACCTTAATTTTTGTTAGAGATTAAAACACACCAAATACACTGTACTTACATTTTTAATCATCTTAGTCTGTTCATTAATAGCTTCCAGAGGAACATTGGTGGCCCCAATTTGTTGCGTAATGCCACCTGCTTCACCATCTTGTACATGTGTGTGACGAAGCTGGGATGAGACAGCAGATTCAGATTTGTATTTTGAAATATAAAAAGAAGCAAAAGCAGTAAGAAAGTAGCAACCTATTTAATGTAACAGAACTGCCTATCTGTGCTATGGTTTCTATTAGCTTTTTATAAGGTATTATTCACTTACTTAAATAGTTATATCAATACTAACGGTATTTTCTTACTTTATCTAGAATTTTTGTCTTCCCTGTGTCCACATGTCCAAGTACACAAATAACAGGAGCTCTCAGCTTTTCTGTATTTACATTTTTACTATGTTCAAGGCGTCGTTTCTAGAAATTTAAAAAAAAAATCACAAAATTATTATTTCAAACCTTATCATTATTGTTCTCTAAATTATGTTGCAAGAGAATGCCACAACCTTCATCCAAGTTCTTTGTTGATTTAACTACATGTAATTGCATTTTACCACATAACCTTTACAATCTAATTCCAATTATAGTACCTCTGGACAAAGAGAAACCTGTTAAAATGAATTTCAGGACAACGCTGTTAAGTAGGAGTAAAAATAGCGTGAAGTTTTGGCTTCAACTTTCTGAACACTTTTGTACACTGCTTATTTAATAGAATATAAGAAAATGATCTTGTATTCCATTCAGGGCATATACGGTACATCCTCTAGCTTATGTGGGGTGTTTGTATAAAAGGAGATATACTCTTGCAATCAATTTCATTAAGACTTCAAAACTACAAAATATTTTAACAATTTATTTTTAAACTTTATCCGGTGTACAAATACTATAAAACCTTTCAACTGAAAAAAAAAAACAACCAAACAAAAAAAAAACCTTTCAACTGAGAGATGGTTTACTTAATCCCCAGCCTAAGATGTCTAATGACATTTCCTACCTTCTTAAGATACCACTCATTAGGCATGAGAAGCATCTCCTTGCATCACAATGCACTTCTCTTACAGCATTTACCTAGATACTTCAGCTTTCTAAGAACCAAACAAAAGTACACATGCCAGCAGCTCTTTGAAATGCTAACATTTCAAGTATAGTAAAGCTGGCATTCAAATGAGATAAGACTTCCATCAAAATTCTGAAGTAATTTACAAAATATCTTCCATCTAAAAACCATTTTTTTGTAAAAATTTTTTTATTTTCATTTCTACCACTGGACACTGGATCTTTCTATAGAAAATAGAATGAAAAAACATTTTGGAGTGTTACAATTCAGATGGGAGTGTTTACTAACAAGGAGTAGTACACAAGAGCTTTATACTCTGTGACTCAAATGCAAACGTCATGACCTTAGTTAGGATTTGATATGGTTGAAAATTGTCTTTTTCTCCCATACTTGTTGTATCATTAAAATTTTCTGGAGGGCAATGCAGTAGACTTTAACTCAGAAATTCTACCTGTAAGTATTTGTCCTGAAACACCCATACTTGTTGTATCATTAAAATTTTCTGGAGGGCAATGCAGTAGACTTTAACTCAGAAATTCTACCTGTAAGTATTTGTCCTGAAACAATGACACAAGCATAGAGAAATATATGTATACAACAGTGTTTGTTCACTGCAGTATTATCTGTATTGGCAAAAATTAGTAACCACTTAATCATCTGTAGCTGGGGATTTCGAATGAATATTTCCTCAGTCCCAGGGCTGAAAACTATCTGGTTGCATAGACTCGTTAGAGACCCCTATCCACACGGAGATCATTACCCAGGATGTCTGGTATGGATTTTAGAAAATTATATATAGCAAGGTTTTGGAACCATGAAATTTGTTATGGACTTATCTCTCCTAAATTCATATACTGAATCCCTAACTCCCAATGGGACTGTTATTTGGAGATAGAGCCTTTAAGAAGGAGGTAATTAAAGTTAAATGGGTAGAGCCCTAATCCAATAGGACAGATGCCCTTAGAATATGAGGAATAAGAAAAATCTTTCTCTGGGCATGCACAGAGTAAAGGCTACATGAAGACTCAGTGAGAAGGCAGTCATCTGCAAACCAAGAAGAGAGTTCTCACCAGGAAACAACCCTGCTGACGCTTTTATCTTGAACTTTTAGCCTCAAGAGCTATCAGAAAATAAATCTCTATTGTTTAAGGCACCCAGACAAGATGACACAGATCGCCAATATCAGAACCAAAAGATAAGACACCACTATTAACCATACAGAAAAAAAGGATTATAAAAGGATATCATAAGCAACTGTATGTTCACAACTTAGATGAAACACAATAGTTAGAAAGACAAAAATTACAGAAAATGACTCAAGATGAAAAAGAAAATGGCAAAGAGATAACAATATAACAAGAAATTGAACTAGAAATTTGTAAGTCTTCGAAAGACAAAAGCTTTGTTAGTAAATTTTGCCAAACACTTAAAATAGGAAAACAGTCAAAAACAATCTTTCATAAACTCTTGCAGAAAAAAGGAAGAAGGAACACTTTGTGACTAATTCCAGGAAGCTAATTTTAAACGGACACCAAAGCCAGACAAACAAATCCTAAGAGAAGAAAAGTTACTGATCAATATACCTCATGGGTATAGATCACAAAAACCTCAACAAAATATTACAAAGCAAATCTAGTAACATATAAAGAAGATTATACCAGGATCAAGTGGGATTTATTCTAGGAATGCAAGGTTGGGCTTAACATCTGAATACCAATATAACACATCATATATTAGTATAAAAAAGAAAAAAAGAATCTCTACACATAGAAAAGGCACATTTCCATTTATGATAGGAACTCTGAACAAATCAGGAAAAGAAGGGAAGATCCTCAGACTAAAAAAGAACACTACTATTAAAACCATAGTTAATGGTGAAAATCTGAATGCTATCCCCCTCAAAGACTGAAAACAAGACAAGCATGTCTGCTCTTACCACTTCTACTCCATAATGTACTGTTCTAACAGGGAAATCAGGCAGAAAAAAAAAAAAAAAGGAAATAAGCAGCAATGAGACTGGAAAGTAAGAATTATAACTGTCTTTGATAGAGAACATGACACACTGATTATAGGAAATTCTAAGGAATACATAAAAAATTATTAGAATAAAAATATTTCAATAAAGTTACAGGTCATGAGACCTATAAAACTCAACTGTATTTCTTTATACTAGAAACGAAAAAAATTTTAAAAATTGTGAACCCATTTTCAACAGTATAAAAAACAATAAAATACCTAATAATAAATTTAACAAAAGAATTATGTATCTTAAACTGTGAAAACTATAAGACACTACTAGAAGAAACTGTAAAAGATCCAAATGAATGGAGAATCAGCCTATTTCCAGAGACTGCAAGAATCAATACTATTAAAATAGATAATTCTCCTTAAAATTGATCTATAGATTCAACACAATCTCCATCTAGATCTGAGCAAGCTTTTTGCAGAAACTTTCAAGATGACCATAATATTTATATGGAAAAGCAAGTGACCTGGAGTAGCCAAAACAAACTTGAAAAGGAATAACAACATTGTAGGACTTCTATTTCCCTACCTCAAAACCTACTATTAAAGCTGTAATAATCAAGACAGTGTGGTACTGGCATAAGAGCAGATAATACAGATGATGAAACAGAACTGAAAGTCCAAAACCAAATACTCATATTTCTGAGAATGACTGTAACTGAAAACACAGATGTTAACACAAGTATTAGGATGCGGAGAAACTACCAGAATCCTCAACTGGTGGGTATCTATAATTGTACAGTCACTCTGGAAAGTAGTTTAGCAGTTTCTGAAAAAGTTAAACACAAATTTACCATATGATCCAGCAATCTCACTCTTAGGAATATATTAAAAAAAAAAAAAATGAAAACACATTTCCATACAAAGGCTTATATGCAAATGTACATAGTAGTACCATCTGTAATAGCCCGAACCTGGAAACAACTCAAATGTCCTTAGTGAATAGATAACAAAATACAGTATACTTATACAACACTATCTGGCAATAAAAAGGAACAAAATTCTGATAAAGTCACCACACAAATAAAGAGAGTAAGTGAAATAAGCTAAATATAAAAGACCAAATATTATATGATTGAAATTTACAGCAGTCCCCTCCTTATGCAGGGGTGATGAATTCCAATCTCCTTAGTGGATGCCTGAAACCAATATTTATGCTTTCTCCTACACGTAGCTAAGATACAGTTAAATTTAGGGGTGCCTGCGTGGTTCTGTCAGTTAAGTGTCCGACTCTTGATTTCAGCTCAGGTCATGATCTCAGGATTTTGCGAAGCCCTGCATTGGGCTCTGTGCTGGGCATGGAACCTGCTCTTTTTTTTTTTTTTCTTTTTAAAGATTTTATTTATTTATTTGACAGAAAGACACAGCGAGAGAGGGAACACAAGCAGGGGGAGTGGGAGAGGGAGAAACAGGCTTCCCACCAGGCAGGGAGCCGGATGCAGGGCTCGATCCTAGGACTCTGGGATCATGACCTGAGCGAAAGGCAGATGCTTAACAATTCAGCCACCCAGGCACCCCAAGCATGGAACCTGCTTAAGACTCTCAATCTCCCTCTGCCCCACCCTCCTAAAAAAAAATTAAACTGATAAATCAGGCTCACTGAAAGATTAACAATACCCAGTAATAAAATTAAACAATGTTAAGACTATAATGCAAAAAAGTTGTGAATGTGATCTCAAAGTATCTTATTTTACTGTACTCACCCTTCTTTTTGTGATGATGTGAGATTATAAAATGCCTACGTAATGAGATGAAGTTAGGTGAATAGTGAAGTGTTAGGCTACTACTGACCTTCTGACAATACAAGAGAAGAAGGATCACCTGCTTCCAGACTGCAGTTGACCACAGGTAACTGAAACTATGGAAAGCAGAACTGTGGATGGTGGGACTAGGAGGGTGGTGGGGACTGCTTTATATGTGGGCCTAGAAATAGGCAATGACTGCAAATTGTTACAAGAAATCTTTTTGGGGTGATGAAAATACTTTAAAGTTGAGTTGTGATAATGGATGCACAACTCTACAAATTTACAAAATGTCACTGAACTGACTGGATCAATTCTTTAGTATATAAATCATATCCAAAAAAACTGCTTAAAAATTTGCTGGATGTAGAGGTCCAAAGCATACTGTTATGTGAAAAAAAAGGAATATACTGGGAAGCATGAGTGGCTCAGTCAGCTGAGCATCTGCCTTTAGCTCAGGTCATGAGCCCACACTGGGCTCCTTACTCAACAGGGAGCTTGCTTCTCCCTCTGCCTGCTGCTTCCCCTGCTTGCACCCTCCACCTCTCTATGATAAATAAATAAATCCTTAAAAAAAAAAAAAAAAGAACATATATATATACACAAAATATATTATCTGTTTTAATTAAACATTTTTAAAAACTTGAAGCTGGGGCGCGCCTGGGTGTCTCAGTGGGTTGGGCCGCTGCCTTTGGCTCAGTTGGTGGTCTCCAGGTCCTGGGATTGAGCCCCGCATTGGGCTCTCTGCTCGGCAGGGAGACTGCTTCCCCCCTCTCTGCCTACTTGTGATCTCTGTCAAATAAATAAAATAATAAAATCTTAAAAAAAAACAAAACAAAACTTGAAGCTCATGTACAGAACTATGCACAAGCCTGGGAAGTGAAATAATGGGGAAACTTCTTTCTGCTTTATACCCATTGTATTTAAATCATCAAACACATTACAAATTGTCTCTCACACATTGGTACAGAGCAAGGGAGTTGGCCAGAGTAGGTGCTGTGGGAAGCAGCAGTTACAATGGGGAAGAAGGGAGGAGAATGCCACTGGTATTTAGTGGGTGGAGGGCAGGGATACTGCTTACCATCCTAAATGAAGACGACTGTCCCCCACAACAAAATTATACAGCCTAAAGATGTCAACACTGGCAGGGGTGAGAAATCCCAACTTACAACAACAGACTTTCTTAGTCTTTTAGAAATTCAGAAAATGTATCCCTTTAATAGACTTTACAGACGGGTGAGGCAACCACGAATACATAGGTTATAAAGAAAAGAAAAAGAAAAAACTGAAAAATCAGAAGTACAAATGAAAATAATTTTTAAAAAAGGAAAGCTAAAATTGTTTTTAGCTTTAAAATACTTTAACATCCTTAAGCAAACCAGTTTTTAGTATATTATTTATACTAAGCTGACATAATTAAAGAAAAGTCTCAAGTCTACTACATTAAATAGGAAAAATGTAGTAAGCTCATTAGGTATGTACACTTTGCTAAATCAAAAGATGCCTCATTAACCCATCAAATTCCAATACCTAAAGTCATCAGTTACCTCATAGTGACTAACTTAAAATACACAAGGCAAACACTAGTTTAACTAGTGTTTATGACTACAGGGTATATTTTCAGAATATCTCTGCACACCCTTAAATCATCATTTAAAGAGCACATCAAAATTTGGAGAAAACAAATAGAAACAATGAAGCAGTATACCATTCTGACTTAGGTTAAGGGAGTAAGGTCCTTAGGTTAGGTCAATGTTAAAGACCCAATGTCCAACCCAAGGTCATGAATATTTTGTCCCGTTTTTTCCCTAAATTTATACCTTCGGTTTCTTACATCTTTAGCTCTATCTCTGATCTGTTTTAAGATAACTTTTATATATGATTTGGGGTCAGAGACTAAACTCATTTTTTATTAATTTAACTAGCATCATTGGTTGAAAAAGCTATCCTTTTCCCATTGAATTGCTTTAGCATCTATGACTTATCAGTATATCAGAAATATAAGGATTTTTTGGACTTTTAGTTGTTTCATCATCGGCATTATTTGTTCTTATGCCAGTACCCACATTGTCTTTAGTTCAGAGAACAGTTCTAATGATCCCAGATGAGAAGTGGGGGGCGAAGGAGTAAAGAGAAAGGGAAAAATAAATACCTCAATCCTCCGTTTGGCTTTGTCATAAGCTCTTTCTTCTTTAGTACGATCATCATCAGAGTCGAATTCAGATTCTGAACTCATTTCTTTACTTGGTTTTTTATCTAACATTTTCCCGGCATCCTTTTCATCTGACACCTTTTCATCCTCTTCATCACCTTCACTGCCCTCACTTTCTCCCTCCTCTTCCTCTTCCTCTTCACTCTCATCTTCTTCACTCTCTTCCTCCTCCTCTTCCTCCTCCTCCTCAGGGTTTTCTTTAACTTCTATATGTATCGTGTTTTCTTCTTTTAGGAAAAAGAAATTTGGAAGTTAAAAATGGAGATTTTCATCAACATTGTAAGACCTTAAAGGGAAAATACTACTAAGGGTGCACTAAGTATGGCAGTAACATTATAAAAACATCATGAATGCTAATTATTTTAATAAATGCAAAGTGTTGGTCACATATTTGCTACAATGAAGACTGTCATTTAACAGTAAAAACTTAATATGTGACTGAACCACACTGTAAGGCAGAACAAGAACTAAGGGAGGGGAATACAACACATAGAATTTCTTTCCGTTGGTCATTTGCCAATTCTGCACTTGATCTTAGCCCAAAGACTGAGAAGCAATGGTCATTTGCTGTTTCTGAAGAAGGCATCTAAAAGGCTAAGCAGTGTTTAGTAGGAGTCCAGGCACTGGGTCTATTAAAAAGAGTCAAGGGGGTAAGGTGGATAGACATTGCGTAATACTGTTATTGTGGAATGAAGTCCCAAAGAACTGAACACTAGCAATTAGAATGAATAGGAAATAAACAGGACCTCCCCATTATTGGTCAATCACCTCCAAATTCTATCAATTCTAAATCTAGAATAAAATGATTCCATATTGTTGGTTCATTCAGATTCCTGGTGGATATACACATAAATTCTCTCTGGAGAAAGAAAAACACCATCCCTGATGTCAAATTATTCCTAAAGTTTTACAAGTATAATATCCAGCACAATATATGAAAATAACAAGCCATATAAAAAACAATGCACATGATGGAAGCCAGCAAGCCCCCAAACTAAGGGATGCCTGGCTGGCTCAGTCGGTTGAGCATCCAACAGTTGGTTTTGGCTCGGGTTATGATCTCAGGGTCATGAGATCGAGCTCCAAGTTGGGCTCTGTGCTCTGGTGGAGTCTGCTTGAGATTCTCTCTCTGCACCTTCCCCCTTACACTCTCTAAAATAAATAAATAAATGTATTTAAAAAGTTGAAAAATGACTATGTTTCTAACATCTAGGGAGCAAAAGATTTAAAAAAGTTTATAAAGTAAAAACTTACAAAAAAACCAGTTAAACTGAGAATCTAAAACTAGAAAATACTGGAGACAAAACTAAGAATCCAAAAGATGGGCTTAACAGGCAAGTAGAAACAGCTGAAGAGAAAATTGGTGAACCAGAAGACAGATCAGAAAAACAATCTAGAATGGGCCATGGAGACTCAATTAGGTGGAAAACGTGAAAAGACATGCTACACTGATATAATAAGAAGGCATATCATAGACGCAACTAGAATCCCTGAGGTGAAATAACAGCTCATAACATTGTAAATTGATAAAAATATAAAATCATACATTGATAAAGCTCTATAGGCCGAATGAACAACAACAACAATAAGCTCAACCCTGGCCACATCATTACTGCTGAAAACCAAAGGCACATGAAAACTTTAGGTTGATAACTGACTTCTCAACAGAAACAATGAAAGCTAACACAAGGGAATAATATCTTCAAAATGTTAAAAAGAATTTCAACAAAGAATTATTCACTCAGTAAATATACCCTTCAAGAATAAAGAGATAAAGGTATTTTTAGAAAAGCAAAAATGGAATGCCTCACTAACAGATTCATACTAAAGGAAATTCTAAAAGGTATTCTTCAGGCAAGAAGAAATGATCTCAAATGGAATATCAGAGATGCAGAATGAAATGAATTACAACAAAGAGCTGACAATATGAGTAAACTTAAGCTATGATGGGATATTAGAACGGGAATTAATATAAATGGGAATAATGAACTGAGAACTGGATAAATTTGTTCATGTATTCTATGGTCTTTGCAGTCTGGAACGAGTGTAACATTAGACAGTGATAGCTCAAAGACCTATTTTTAAAGTGTCTAGAGTAATTAAAAAAAAATACGTGAAAAAGTATGTAACTTCCAAGCTCATGGAAGGAGGAAAATATGGAATTAAAAAAAATAAATAAATAAGGGGTGCCTGAGTGGCTCAGTCAGTTACAGCTCAGGTCATGATCCCAGGGTCCTGGGATCGAGCCCTGCACTGGACTCCCTTGCTCAGTGGGAACCCTGCTTCTCCCTCTTCCTCTGCTGTTCCTCCTGCTTGTGCTTTCTCTTGCTTTCTCCCCTATCAAATAAATAAAATTTTAAACAAAACAACAATCCCAAACATAGTAAAAAAGTACAAAAAAGAAACAGAACCAGTAAGGACTAAATAAGATAACAAACACTTCATTAATTACATAAAGGGTTATATGTATTGAGCTAAGTCGTCTAGGTAAAATATAAAGATTGACAAACTGGATTTAAAAATCTCAAGTAGGGGGCGCCTGTGTGGCTCGGACAGTTAAACATCTGCCTTATGGCGGAGGTCATGATCCCAAGATTCTGGGATTGAGTCTCATATCTGGCTCCCTGCTTTATGGAGCGCCTGCTTCTCCCTCTCCCTTTTCCTGTGCTTCCTCTCTCTGTGTCAAATAAATAAATAAAATCTTAAAAAAAATTTTTTTAAATTAATAAAAATCCCAATTATGTGCTAATCAAGGAGAGAGAGTTAAAATTAGAAAAAGATCATGTAAATCAAAGCTATGTTGCTATATCAGTATCGGATAAAGTATGCTTTAAGGCAAAAAGCAAGTTAGAAATAAATTTTAAAAAATATAAATAAAAAACAGAATAATCAATCAGTGAGTCAATTCATCAAAAAATATGAGAGTGTATTCACCTAATAATACCACCTAAAATATATTAAAAAAAATTAGAACACAGGGAGAAACAATCTATAATCATGGCAGATTTTAACCCACTATTCTCAGTAAGAGAAAAAGGCAGTCCAGAAAAAAATCTCAGAATAAAAAAGACTTGAACAAAATGATGAGCAAATGTGATCAAATAGCTTACCCTTGAACAACAAAGGGATTAGGGATGTCAATGTCCCCATGCAGTCAGAAATCCACGTATAACTTTTGACTCCTCAAAAACTTTACCAACAGCCTACTATATTGACCATAAACCTTGGTAATAACATGAAGAGTTGACTGACCCATGTTTTTATGTGTATTACATACCATATCTTAGAATAAACTAAACCAGATAAATATAAATGTTATGAAGAAAATCTTAAGGAAAATATATTTACAGCACTATATCGAAAAAAAATCCACATGTAAATAGACTCCTGTAGTTTAAACCCATGTTGTTCAAGAGTTAACTCTACAGAGAACAAGGCACACAACTACTGCAGAATATAAAATTTCTTCCAATCACACATTAAACACAGTAATCAACCATGTGTCGGGTTGTAAAATTAAGTCTCAACATATTTCAAAAGAGAGAACCATGTATGTTCTCTGATCTCAATGAAGTAACAAGAAAATAATTAGAAAATCCCACTTTTATAAATTAATAACTACACTTCTAGCAATCAGGTAAAATATGTTAAAATGGAAATTAAAAAAACATCAAAACTTGTGAATTTGGTGGAAGCAATGCTTAACAAAAAACTTAGTTTTAAAAACATGTGTTCAGTGTTGAAAAGGATGTGGAGAAAAAGGAACCCTCTTGTGCTGCTGTTGGGAATGCAAACTGGTACAGCTACAGTGGAAAACAGTATGGAGGCTCCTCAAAAAATTAAAAATAGAACTACCTTATGATCCAGTAATCATACTACCAGGTATTTACCCAAAAACTACAAAAACACTAATTCAAAGGATTACATGCACCCCTATGTCTATGGAAGCATTATTTATAATAACCAAGATAAAGAAGCAGCTCAAGTGCCCACTGACATATGAACGGACAAAGAAGATGCAGTGTATATATACAATGGAGTATTATTCAGCCCTGAAAAAGAATGAAATCTTGTCACTTGCAATGACATGGACAGAGCTAGAGAATATAATGCTAAGTGAAACATGTCAGTCAGAGAAAGACAAATATATTATTTCACTCATATAGAATTTAAGAAACAAAACAAATAAGCAAAGGGCAAGAAAAGAAAAAGAGACAAACTAAGAAACAGACTCTAACTACAGAGAACAAAGTGATGGTTATCAGAGGAGAGGAAAGGTTTGGGGCAGGGCCTGGGGAGGGGGGCAAGCGTTAAAGAGGTGATGGGAATTAAGGAGTGTACATGTCCTGATGAGCACCAGGTAATATATGGAATTGTTAAATTACTATATCATACACCTGAAACTAATATAACACTGTGTGTTAACTGTAATTAAAATGAAAACTTAAAAAGGAAAATGTATTAGGAAAAAAACCCTGAAAAACCAAATATCCATCTCACCCGCCCCCCAGGAAATTAAAACCAAAGAAAGCAGATTTTTATAACACAGGACAGAAAGTAATGACAAAGGAAAATTATTTATTCATATTTATTAGGTTCTATTTGTTTGTATTACCTCCGTATTATATTTCAAGTTAAAGTGGTTTTTTTGTAGGCTAGCTTTAATAACCTAACCCCATTTACAATATCACTCTGAAAAAATGTTATTTTAAATCCTAGGTGCCCTTGAAAAACCATTTATTCATAAAATGAGGATCCACATGAGGATTTAGAAACCAAGGCAATGGAAGACTGGTTTTTATTCCCAGAAATGTTCATATGGATTTCATAATCAGAAGACTATTTCTTTAAATATATACACCTCTAATAACCATTAGATTTGTCAACCTGTACTTATGAGTTATTCACCTTTTTCTCTCTCTTCATCACTGGCCATAGCTTCCCAATCATCCAATCCAGCATCTTCAGTTTCTTCTTCCTCTTCTATAAATAAAGGTTTTTGTTAAAGACACAGAAATCACCCAGAAATAGGGCTTGCTTTTAGGAAAAGTGGAAAATTTTGCTGACATTAAAAAATATTTTAATTATGCAACATCCAATTTCATCATCTTTGGAACTACCTTCTCAACATAGCTACATGTTATAATTTAGTATTACCAAATGCTTCAGTTTCCTAGAATTTTGAATATACCAAATTAAACTTAAATCAGACTTCATATTTGACATAATTAAAATATTAGAAACTCAGTGAAATGTTACTGGATTTTGAAAAGGGTAGAAGATGACTGCACTCAGTTCTTGTAGAAAAATGAAATTTCACAATAGTTCCCCCACCCCCCCAACATTATCTATAGTGTTGCCTTCTGCATTTTGTCACCCACAGTGAACTGTGGTCTGGAAGAAAATGATCCTCCATTCCTCCTTCTAATGTATGGTCAGAAGGCCAATGGTATTCTAACATTACATCACAGTGCCTACATCATTCATCTCACTTCAGGCACTTATCTCCCACCATCGCAAGAAGAATGAGTATAGTACAGGAAGATATTTTAAAAGAGAGACATTACACACACATAACTTACTACAGTATATTGTTCTAAATATTCATTATTACTTACTGCTGTCCATCTTTTGCTGTACCTAATTTTTAAGTTAAACTCTCTCAGCTGTATAGGAAAAAACAGAGTTCAGTACTACCTACAGTTTCAGGCATCCACTAGGGTTCTCAAAACATATCCCCCACAAACAAGAGAGGATTACGTACTGTATCTTCATTTTGATCTTTCAAACTTGTATGTCATACCTAAGAATTTACTACTTATTTTATTGTTTTAACTTCTACAGCTACATACAACTACTACTAAAAATCATAGTCGTAGGTACAAAGCTACACCTCTATCCCAGATGAAAATAAGAAAAGAGGGGCGCCTGGGTGGCTCAGTGGGTCAAAGCCTCTGCCTTCGGCTCAGGTCGTGATCTCAGGGTCCTGGGATTGAGCCCCACGTTGGGCTCTCTGCTCAGCGGGGAGCCTGCTTCCTCCTCTGTCTCTGCCTGCCTCTCTGACTACTTGGGATCTCTACCAAATAAATAAATAAAATCTTTAAAAAATAAAAAAAATAAAAGAATATTTGCTGACAATCCAAAAACATCAGAAAGGTATAATTCTAAATATTAAGACTTATTATTAATATTAAGAATATTCTCAACAACTTTTTTTTTACTGAAATCCAATAAAGCAAAACTACTTTCAAATCCAAGTGGGACAAGCAGTATTTGCTTCCCTGTAATAATTACTATTTGCCAAGATGTCTGGAACATCTTGAGAAAGAGGAAATGAGTCAGGTACATGTACCCAAAATATCCTTCTAAATTAGCAATTCTTTCTACTGTTACATATGTCACCTAAAATAATGGACTGCCATTAAGCCTATCAACCTCAATTTCTCCAGTGTCATCATGCTAAGCTGAGTTGTGGCAGGTAAATGATCCTTTTATACTAAGAAGACAGGGGGAGAAAGAAGGAAAGGAACTATCAATGATATTTACACCACTGTGGGTCAATCTTGATACTCTCTTAACTATTTATTCCCACTTCAAACTTTAAACAGTAGAGATTCTTCTTGATTTTGTTAACCATACATGTATAGTTAGCCTCTGGCTCACCTATCAATATCTAGTCTAATGAATTAAAACAATGTTTATCTTTAAAAAAAAAAAAAAGCCAAAGACTTTCTTCAACCTCAAAACACATATACACATAATTAATAAAATGAATCCTCTTACTGATTTAGTAAATAGAAGCTGACCTCTAAGGAGGTTTAAAGATGACAATTTTTATAGTACTCTTAAAAAGTTGTCATTAAAATGCTTCCAAAGAATTAAATAAAGAACTTCAGGTCTTCTTGGCACCGCCTAAGATTTCTGACCCACAAATGAAAACATAAAAAAATAAAATAAAAAAACCTTCCATTCTCTCTACATTTTACTGGTACTACTGAAAACTGATTCAAGTCTCACTCCTACAATTTTTTGTTTAAAGTGGAGCCCAGCTTGGAGTTCAAACTCACGGGGGCTCGAACTCATAACCATGAGATCAAGATCTGAGCCATGACCAAGAGTCAGATATTCAAACAAATGAGCCTCCCAGGCACCCCTAAACTTTTTCAAAATGGAAATGGAAAGAAATGGTTTAGAGAAAAGTATGAAGAATACCATCCTGCCAGATATTTGCTTTCCCCAAATTAATGATGATGAAGACAACTTCTGACACATCAGTGCTATTTAATAGGAAGCAATTAGTCAGTGCTACTGGCCTTGTTCAACAGGAGGTGGTGTCTCTTCCTTTTCTGGAACTCCTTGTTCTACCACTTCCACTGCAGCGCTTAATTCTATTGGTTCAGATACTGAAAAGGGGCAGAAACTCAGTTAACAATACTTTTTCAGTGCATAATTTCTGTTGGGATACTGTTAAGAACTGAATAAAAACCAGAAGTACAAACCAAAATTCTTTAGCAAGTTTAGAAAATGTTTAAATATCAGCCATCTATTTTATAGGAAATAGTCGGCTCAAGGAACAATGTGAAATCACAAAAGGTTGAGAAGGAAATGAAAATAAGAATGATAGTTAGGAATAGCTGTTTTGGGGAAGATTTAGATTTTTCAAACAAGAGCACTTTTCCATTAACCTGTCATTGAAATCAGTTGAGAATGGTTAACAATAATAACAAAGTACAGGAAATAAGTTTCAATATTTGTGGTTTCTTTTTAAAAGACACTGTTTTGAAGATTATAGGAAAAAGGCAAACAAAATTATTTTTAAATCACAAGTCACTTTGTATACAAACCTTCTTTATTTTCTAGCTGCTGTAATGTTTTTTTCTTCTTTTTATCTTCATAAATTGGCCTCTTCTTTGGCAAAGAGTCTTTTGATGGCACTTCAACACCTAAGGGATGAAAATGAAAACTTCAGATTTATGCTATTTGTGTATCATCTAAGAAATGCTACTTAAAAAGATAACATTTCAGGGAAGTCTGGGTGGCTCAGTCAGTTAAGAGTCTGCCTTCGGCTTAGGGCATGATCCCAGGTTCCTGGAACTGAGTCCCACATCAGGGGACTCTGCTTCTCCCTCTGCCTGCCACTTTTCATGCTTGTGCTCACACGCGCTCTGTCTCTGACAAATAATAATAATAAAAAAAGAGAACATATTATTCACCTCAGAGATACATACATTCATGGAAAAATCTCTTTTCTATATAAGGAGTTGGGAAATTTACATAAACTAAAGTACTACTTAGTGTCCAGTTCTGGGACTTTTGAAAAATGCGCAGAGTTATTAAACACAGTGAAGATGCAGAATAATTCCATCATCCTATGCTGTTCTATGTCATCAAACCCTACTTACATCCTTTGCCCCTGCCAACCACTGATCTGTTTTCTATCCCAAAAGATTTGTTTTTTTCCAAAATGTCACAGAAATGAAAGCTTATAGTCTGGGCTGTTGTCATCATAAAACATTTTAGAGTCATCCTCATTGTTATATGTACTAACTGTTGTATGTACTAATACTTCAATTCTTTCTACTGCATTCCATTGTACGGCTATACTATAGTTTCATTATTCTGTAGACAACTGAAGGAGATCTGAGTTTTTTCCAGTTTTTGACAATTATGGATAAAGCTCCTATGAACATATATATGCAGGTTTCTGTGTAAACATTTCTCTGGGGTAAGTATTTTGGAGCAGGAATGATGGGACATTAGATAAATACATATTTAATTTTATAAGAAACTCCCAACTGTTTTCCAAATTGACTTTACAGTTTTGCATTTCAACCAGTAAGGTAGATGAGTTCCAACTGTTCTGCATACTTGCCAGAAAAAGGCAAGTTTTTAAAATTTATGTATTTCAATAAATATATAATGATATCCGTGGTCTTAATTTGAATTTCCCTAATGACTAATGTTAAACATTCTTTTCACTGCCTATAGTTCTGTTCAAGTCTTTTGCCCATTTTTAAATAGGGCTGTTGCTCTTCTTATTGTTGAATACTGAGTTAGCTTCACATATTGTGCATATTAATCCTTGTCAGATATGTGGTTTTCAGGTATTGTCTTTGAATTGACTCAGTGATGTTTTCTGCAGAGCAATTTTTAACTGGAATTCCCCAAATACGTTCCTTTTATGAATTATGCTTTTTAAGGCAAACTAAGCACTAAACAAGGTCAGAAAGATTTTCTACTATTTCCCCCCTAAAGTTTTGTAGTTGTATATTGTAGATTTAGATTTACGATCTTTTTGAGTTAATGTTTATATAATGTGTAAGATTTAGAACTAGGCTTTTGGGTTTTTGTTTTTGCATCTAGACACCCAACTGTTCCAGCATCAGTTGTTGCCAACACTGTATTTTACATACTAAACTGTCTTTTCCCCAAAGCTGACCGTATACAGACAATTCTATTAATCTGTTTTTATTGCTGCTTTTGCCAGTATCACCCTGTACTGATTATCACGGGTTAATAGTAAGTCTTGAAATCAGATATTTGAGTACTCCAAGTATATTATTTCCAAAAATATTTTGGCCATTCTAACTCCTTTGCCTTTCCATACACATTTTAGAAACAGTTTATAGATATTCACAAAATATCCTGCTGCAAGTTTGACTGTGATTGCACTGAATCTAAAGGTCATTTTGGAGAACTGATAATCTCAACAGTATCATGTTTTCCAATGGTGAATGCAACATTTCTCTTTGATTATTTTCATGTTTTTATAGTTTTCAGCATATAGATCCCACAAATATTATAATTATATTGAAGAATTTCAATTTACTTTGGGGGTGCTACTACAAATAATACTGTTTAGGTTTTCAGCTGTTAACTACTAGCATACAGATATACAATTGATATTTGCATACTGGCCCTATCTATAACCTTGTTAATCTCAATTATTAGTTGTAGCATTTTGTGGGTTTTTTTTAGTTCTAGATTCCATGGTATTCTCTATGTAGGCAACTATCATCTGTGAATAGAGTTTTACTTTTTCCAATCTGTATGTCTTTCACTTTTTTTTTTTCCTAATTGCCCACGCTAGGATGTTCAGTACAACATGGAATGATTGAGTAAGAGTGGACATCCTTGTCGTAATTACAATATTAAGATTTAGCATCTATAATTCATCATTAAGTGCAATGGTTAAATATTTCTATGTAGATCTCTTTAGCAAATAAGGAGCTTTTCTATTTCCAGTTTGTGAATTTCTATCATACATGGATGCTGAATTCTGTTAAAGGACTTTTCTATATCCATAAGATGATGATGTACTTTTTCTTCTTTAAATAACTTTACTCATTCTCAAAACTGAACCAGCCTTCATTCCCAGGATAATGTTTATGTGTTTTGATAGTTTATATCTTTTAAGGAATAGCCCTATTTTATCTAAGCTTTTGAATCTATTAGCATAGAATTGTTCACAGTACTGCCTTATCATTTTAATATCTGTAGTGATGTTATTCCTCCCCATTCTTCCCTCCTGGTATCGGTAATCTGTGCCTTGTCTCCTTTTTTTGTTAGCTGGTCTAGTTTATCAATTTTATTGATATTTTCAAAGTACTAACTTCTGGCTTCAATGATTCTCTATTAGTCTTGTTTTATATTGCACTGTTTTCTATACTTTCTTCTTTTTGCTTACTTTGCTCTTCTATTTTTTTAGTTTAAGATGGGAAGCTTAGACTATTGATTTGACCTTTTTTTTTCTAAAGCAAGCATTTAATACTACAAATTCTCCTCTGAGCATTGCTTTAGCTGCATCCCCAAACTTCAATATGTTGTACTTTCCTCTTCATTTTTTTTCCCAAATTCAAGATACTTTCTAATTTTCAGTAAGAGTTCCTCCTAGACTCATGGGTTAGCTCAGTCGGTTAAATGTCTGCCTTCAATTCAGGTCATGATCCTAGGGTCCTGGGATGGAGTCTATCATCAGGCTCCCTGCTTAGTGGGGTGTCTGATTCTCCCTCCACTCTCCCCCCTCATAACTGCACTCGCTCTCTGAAATAAAATCTTAAAAAAATTTTTTTTTCATCTAATCTCATAAGTGCAAGTCAAACTATTCCATAAAACTTTACTAAGATTGCCAAATTACTCCCATCCCAATTTCTTCATGAGTGTTTTTAGCCTTCCAGGTAGTTACTTGTCAAGTCTGGTATCTGGGTACTCGTTGTACTCATATTTGTTCTCTAACTTCATCTTTAAAAAACTGTATCAAATTTAGAATAAAGGTTTCTGAAATCTAAGTACTGTGTTTCTCCGTATTTATTGCTCCCAGCTGAACATATAATGCACAATTAAGAGGTGGTCATACAGATCAGTTTAAATCTCAGCTTCATGACCTTGGGCAAGCTGTTAAAACTCAGGAGTCTCTTTTTCTTCACCTAAATTATGGGAATAAAAATACCTGTAAGATTTTTATGAGAAAAGAGACAATGTCAAAGGTTTATGACAGCATCAGTTATGTAATAAATACACAATAAATGGTACCTATTACTGTAATTATAAGCACCAAAATTACTGTCATATAAAAATCTGTGAAATATAAGAACAGGAAACTGAGAGGTCCTAATATTTTCTCAGTGGAGCAGAGATACTATTTTAAATCATCTTATCTATCAAAAACATAATCAGTTATATGTCCAGATTGACAAAAAGGAACCAAGGAACCAAGAATAAACAGGTGATTCCTCCAGATCTAAGACAGAAAATGTGTAGGATAAACCTTAGATAACTTGTATTGGAAAGCAAGGAAGAGGTCTAAGAATACTGTAGTCTTGTAGGAAAACTCACAGGAACCAACCTGAATGAGCTCGGGCTGGCCAAAGATGGAACAATTTAAATACAAAAACATGAATGACTTTATGAGATAAAACCATGTAATTACATAAAACCCCAATAGCAGAAAATGATATCCAAAAAACAAAATTACACTCATTGATCACCTCTGAAGTTGCTACGACGCTAATTTATTATTCTGAAAATTAATGAAGTGTAAGAATTAAGCATTTATTCTAGCTTTTCTGCATGAACTACATTTCAGGGAAAGCTTTTCTTTAAAAGAATGCTAATAAGTGTAGAAGAAATGACAGAATATCAAAACTCTGCAATGATCACCAGCTGGACATTAAATTATTAGGCTGAATATGAAGTTATTATTAGAAAAAGTCAGTGGAGTACTTATATAATAGACAAAGGTGTCAATACTGACATCACTAGAAGTGAGACAACCAGATCACATGCCCCCTGACATAAGGCAATACGACAGTACCACTTGGAAGAAGTCAAGCTGCTATATCTAAGAAATGATAAAGGACAGAAATGTCTATTAGCCAACAACAGGAAAACAGCATCATATAAATCCAGAATATGAGAAATTCTAAAGAATAATCCAGTATCTGTGACTAATAAAGGGTATGCCAAAAACAAGAATGGGTAGTGGTATTAGTGAGAGCCAGATATATCAACCAAATGCAATGTGTGGATCTAATCTGGATCCTGATTTGAACAAATCAATTATTAAAAACATTTTACAGATAATGGGAAAAATTAAACATAGAAAACCAAATGCTGTGAAGGAATTATGTTTATATAATATAAACTCTACTTAGCATTAAAAAGTATTTGTTAAAGATACATACTAAAGCAAAATACAAGTAAAACAGTATGTTTAGAGTACACTTTACAGAAGTCATCTCCCAGAATAATCTATTTATCTTACCTATTCTTTACATTTTTTTTTTTTTTTTTTTTTTTTTAAAGTAAGCCCTACACCTAGTGTGGGGCTTTAACTCGTGACCCTGAGACGGAGTTGCATGTTCTACCAACTGAGCCAGCCTGGTATCCCTATTCTTTAATTATTATTTTACTTTTTCCACAGCATTTTCATTGGATTTTCTGACTTAATTCAATTCCCTTTTCCATCACAGACCTATAGCTGTATGCCAGAAGCTTCTAGACTGTTCAGTTAATTAAAAATACTACTTACCCTGAGCTTGTAGAAGTTTAAGGGTAGCCTCAGCTCTGGCTCTGGCTTCTCTCTGGGATTTAGTTAAAAGTTTCCCCTCTTTTTTTAAGCGTTCTTTTCTTTCTTTCTCTTTTTGCTTTTTCCTTTCTCTCTTTTCTTGTTCTAGTCTTTCCTGCATAAGAGTACACAAATAAGACAAAAATTATATTGGCATAATTATAAAATTTAAATGTAAAGAACCCAAACTCAAATATAAAGCTCTTAAGATACATGTAAAGTTATTACATTAGGAATACCCAAATGAATATCTTAATGGCTGTACATAGTAAGTATTAGTATCAGGAAAGTAGACTAAGTATTGGCAAGGATCATAACCAATTTCTGCATCTGAGGAAATAAAGGTAAGATTTTCTGGATGGCTTCATCTTGTTTGTATCAGAATAACATAACTGAACTACAACTATGACACTTTTAGAATTAAAAGGTTAACAATATCTTACAGACCAGAGACTTGAAGTTAAACAAAACTTCATGAAGACATACCTCTTCTTTACGCTTAGCTTCTAACTCTTCAAGCCGCTTTATGCGTTCCTCCTCTTCTCTCTTCTGTCGTTCTTCTTCTTCTTTAAGCTTAGCCAGAGCTTCTTGCATAGCTTTTACTGTGGCTTTGCTAGGTCCTTTTTTCTTCTCTTTCTCTTTTTCTTCCTTTTCTCCTTTTTTTTTCTTCTTATCTTTTTTCTTTTTGTCTCCTTCATTGTCATCTACCAAAAAAAGAAAAGAGGCAAAGTGTTTTTTAAAAAGTTGTTTCCTGGGTACCTGGGTGGCTCAGATGGTTAAGCAGGTCAGGTCATGATCCCAGGGTGCTGGGATCAAGTCCCACATCAGGCTCCCCCTCTTCTGCAGGGATCTGGCTTCTCCCTCTCCCTCTGCTGCTGCTCCTGCTTGCGTACACTCTGTCAGATAAGTAAAATCTTTAAAAAAAAAAAAAAAAAAAAAGTTGTTTCCTAAAGCAGTGATATGCAAATGCCAGAATTCAAAGACCATGTTGGGCCAAGGCAAGGGGGTACCTAGGATAGAATAACTCAAACCACCCAGTTGCCTCCTTAGAAGCCTACAATACTGGTGTTGCTCTAAATTTCCTGGAGTATCCAAGAAGACAGGAGGATCCTGACAGCAGGAAGAAAATACACTGTATTTAATGTATCTCTTAATCCATGATATCTGAATTCCTGCCTAAATTCTGTAGCTAGTTTTGCCTCTACAAAATGGGGATGATAGGAATGATGCCAACCTTAAGGGGATATTAGAAGGACAAAATAAAAAACATACATTATATTTTAAGAGCTAAAGTTTATGAAGCTACTTTTGTGGTGTTACTCCTCAAAGATGTCCAGACAATAAAAATTTGGTTAAAAAAAGGTAGGTCAATTTTTCCATTAAAAGCTTTCTAGTCTAAAAAAAACGTATGTGAATCATTTGATCTTTATTCTCCTTCTGAAGGAGGAGGATTTTAGCTAGAAAACTTATTTTTCGTTAATTGGTTTTGGCATAAAAACCTGGCTCATGTTGCTTAAAAGATGTTAACTAATTTTAGCATGTTTTTACTTTTCTATTTCATAGACTGAACTGGGTTTTAAAAAACAGGAAAGTATTCATAAAAATAAAAACCTTGAAACAAGAAAGAATTATTATCTGACACTGAGATATCAAAAGGAATAAACTTATTAGGCAACTTCCAGTCTTCATCAGCAGCAAAACTGTTTTCACAGTGAAATTCTTTAAAAAAATTCTACTTTGTACACAAACCGTTTTAAAGATATTTTATACTATACAAATGTTTAACAACGGAAATCAAAAATACTTAGATAGAACTTTTACAAGTCCTCTTCTTATAATTTAAGTCCCTGTACAACCAAGGGCAAAAAGCAATAGGACTCTGGGGCAAAACTCAGACTACCACTCCAAGCCTTCAACCCTTTCCTTGGTAGTATTACCAACCTTCAGCGGCTGTGGGAGTCTCTCCTTTCTCTTCAGAGGCAGGGATTGCTCCAATATCAAGAGTCACTCTGGATTTTACAGCTTCTTCTTCAGATTTCTTTTGAGATTGTTGTTTACTCTGATCTTTTTTCCCAGTCTCTAGCTCTTCTTTTTCTTTCAGCTTCCGCAGTTTTGCTTTTTCTTCATCTCGCTTTTTTCTTTCACGTTCTTTCTTTTCTGCCTTCTTTTGGGCCACTGTCTTAATTTTGAAGGAGGAGTCGTCGTCTTCATTCCCACTCTCCACATTAGGACCTGGCTTATTTTTTTGATTTTTTTTCTGTCCTTTTCTAGATGGCATAAATTCATCTGATTCATCACCACTTTCACCTGAAGAATTTACTCTGGAACGCTCTTTAACTCTTTTACTGTTATCCTCATCTTCTTCTGATCCATCCCCCTTTTTATTTGATTTCTGAGCTTTCCCTTTAGCTTTTTTAGAAAGTTTATTAAAATCATCATCATCATCATCACTCCCAGAGTACATTTCCACTTTTGGCTTTGCGGTCTTTTTTGATTTTGAATCTTTATCTTCCCATTCTTCACTATCATTATCATCAAAACTTTGTTTTTTGCCTTTCTGTCCTTTCTTTTTTTTATCTTGTTTTGAGATGGATTCTTCTTCATTATTTTCTGTTGGCTAAAAAATTTCCATTGTTAAAAATTTTAAGTTAATTTTATTTTTTAAAATAACAGATTTCTCAATCACGTATTTTACTAAGTACACATAGAAAAAACTCTCAAAACAACTTCAAAATAAGGTCCTTTCTATAAGAACATAAAACTCAACCAAATACCAGAAGCTAGCCTAGGCCTCAGGCACATTTGACATTCACTGTAAATTTCAAAATCCAGGTGCTCTGAAGTACTAATCATCCGTTCACATTCATTACCTCCTCACATGGCATACAGAGCCTACGAGGAAATTGAAAGGAAAAAACATGCCTATCACTTTCCCATTACTTTGAGGCTATCCAAATTCAAATAATGAAAAAGAACGAACACAGAACACCGGAGATGAGAAATGTTCTATCTCCAATGTACCAATTTTATGACTAGGCAACATACCACAAAATACCTTTAAATTCCTGAATAAAATGTTCTTTTATCTGTGAAAGGTTTTAAAACACATTATTTCTTTTCCCTCTTTGGCATCAGAATTTATAGAAACTTTAAATATATTCACACTGCTCAAAAGCTTCCAAAAGCAGCTCCCCAAAACTGGCACTAGGACACAAAATAGGTAACAATGGTCTGTTTTTCACCTTTACTGCAGCACTTTCCCTGTCAGCTTTGATGCCTTGCGCTTCCCAAGACAATTCTTCCAGTTCTTTCAGGATATCATCTTCACTAAAAAAGGATTAAAATCTGATTAAAATTAAAGGATTAAAGGATTAAAATCTAATTATGAGGCACTGAATTAGCTTAATAGGTCAATCTCATACCAAAACTAATAAAAATCAAATATATTTGAAATACTTACTCAAAGTCTGGCTTTCTTTTATCCTTTTTCTTTTTCCCCTTTGACTTTTGAGGTTCCTGTTCTTTGGCAGCACCAGCTCCTTCTATTTCTGCAGCCAAGGCATCGAGATCAATGTCATCCTTGGCACTTAAATGAAAACAAAGAAGACCTAAATGTTACTCAAGAGCAAAACAATCTATCACATTAACAGAGAGGTTTTTTTTTTAACATTTTGCTTTTTCTCATGTATTAGCAGTCCATTGAGAAAAATCATTTGGCAAGTTCTTTGATGAGAATATTTGAATTATATCTACTAATCAATCAGCCTCCCTGCATCTGTTTCAATAAAGTTACACTCAAATCAGAAAGAACTATAATGAACAGCTCCAGGAAAATCAAGGTAACAAGGAAAGGAAATTAACTTTTATTGATACCAAAGTTTTTTGATGTGTGCCTGAGACAAATTATTTATAAAATGGAGAGCTTAAACAATAAAACCAAGTATTATTACTTTATTATTAATAGCAATACCTAAATATTTGAAGGGCTATTCATTTTGACTTGGAATAGTAGAAATTTTAGAGCAGGAAGGAACTTTAGAGACCATCTAGTCTATTATCTCATTTTGCCAAGAGGAAAACTAAGATGCACAAAGTTTGAATGCCTTGAGCAAAACATGACCACACATCCAAATCTAAACGAATCAGGAATGATTTACTAAATAAAACACATAAAATATCCAAAACACAGAACCAAATCTGCTCATAATCTTTTATATTCTTGGTTTCATTTCCAGTTCTATCCCACAGTGTCCTCACCTTCATATACTGGAATAAACCAAACTAAGTTTCAGTTTAAACTATAGAAAACCAAGGAGGTCAGTCAATCTGAAATGTACAAGTATGAAAGGTAGGTGAATCCAAATAAACGACACAGTAAGAAAACAAAAACTTCGAGACACCTGGGTGGTTCAATCGGTTAAGTATGTGCCTTTGGCTCACATCATGATCCCAGGGTCCTGGGATTGAGTCCTGTATCAGGCTCCTTGCTTAGTGGAGAGCCTGCTTCTCCCTCGGCCTGAAACTCCCCCTGCTTGTATGCTCACCCTCTCTCTGACAAATAAATACAATCTTAAGAAAAAGAACGAAGAAAACAAAGACTTCATGCAACATGACCCTCCACTTTGCATACCTTGTTATAAAGATGCTTCATTTCAGTAAAGAAAATTTCTTGAGAATAACTTTTAGGTCTATGATAAATATAATTTTAAGATTAATAAGACACTGAGGATACAACATTTATTCTCAAGGATCTTAGAAGAAAACAGCAAATCAATAAAACAGGAACTGCAAAATGCCAAGAAATGAAGGAATTTATGCTTTTATAATAGCTGTCCAGAACTAATTCTTTTGTCTTATATTTTAGATAGTGTACTTGAGAAAGATTATATAACACTGAACTGCTGCATTGGAGAGGACTTCCTGAAGCATGAAATCCACAATCAGAAAGTCAGACACTTCCTAGCAGAGGACAAGCCTGGAACCAAGTACTGAAGGAGCTGGACAAAGCAGGTATGCATATATCAGACACAAGAAGTATAAAAACCTAAAGATGAAGTACATGATGTCTTAAGAAGACTCATAAAAGGGTATCTGAACCAACTGAGATGTTTTTCATAAGTTATGGATTTCCTGACCCAACCTAAGATCAAGGGACCCAGGAACAGGGTGGGAACTAGACACGGTATTTTTAGCAATCTTCCCAAGAGACTGTGCGCCCAATTTGAGTAGTTATCCTTTTTAATAAATGTAGAAACCAAGGCTGGGAGAATTCACCCAGGATCACATAAGGCAGAGATGGGATTTGAACCCAAAAGTTCTGATTCCACAGTAACAGACTATTAACTCTCCTTAGATAACTAAATTTGCATTTTAAAAAGCTACCTCTGGTCAGGGCAGTGGCTCAGTGGGTTAAAGGATCTGCCTTCGGCTCAGGTCATGATATCAGGGTCCTGGGATGGAGCCCCCCGCTCTCTGCTCAGCAGGGAACCTGCTTCCCTTCCTCTCTCTCTGCCTGCCTCTCTGCCTACTTGTGATCTCTGTCAAATAAATAATTAAAATCTTTAGAAATCTACCTCTGGTATGAGTGGAAGACTAGAATCCCAACTAGTCAGGAGGCAGACCAGTTAGAGAGCTTTAATAGTTATTTATAATGAGAAATAATGAACCTGACTTGCAGCAGTGGCAGGCAAAATGATGTAAGATACATATTGAGGGGATCAATCAGCAGCATTTAAGTGACCAATTGGATGTGTTGTATGTAGATGGGAAAGAATCAAGAACTATCCCTTAGGTCCCATTCCATAACAGAAACCTAAGCCGGGCCAAGTATCAACCAGCAGTATCTCCAAAGGCATCTCTGCCAGTGTTTCACACCACAGAAGCTTCTAAAAACAAGGTGAAATGGGAAGATGGTTAATGACAGAAGCTTGGCACCTCACCTCTAAAAATCTGCCAGCTCTCACCTGAACTAAATTCATCTTATCAGAATAGCTTGTGACTAGCTATATTTCCAGAGCAGTCATTTGTTTTTATTTAGCTCTATGATAAATATTACTGAAACAAACATCTCCAGGATAACAGTATATAGGACTACCTTTGTATGCTGTTGAGTCTGAGGCTTCTTCTGGCTAGTAATGAAAGAGTGATGGTTTCTTTCTTTTAAAAATTTTATTTATTTGAGAGAGAGAGAGAATGAGAGAGAGAGAGCATGAGAGGGGGGTGGGTCAGAGGGAGAAGCAGACTCCCTGCTGAGCAGGGAGCCCAATGCTGGACTCGATCCTGGGATTTCAGGATCATGACCCGAGCCGAAGGCAGTCATTTAACCAACTGAGCTACACAGGCACCCCAAGACTGATAGTTTTTGAGTGCTTTTCATACATCAAAGCATTGTGCTATATATACTATGTATCATTTACTCCTCATAACAACTCTATGAAGTTAAGCTTAAAGATAAAGATAAAAAAGAATTTATAAAAGACTAGAAAATAGCACACCAGGAACTCGTGCCCAAATCTGACACCAAAATTGTGCTGCCTTCCTTAAAAATAGGAGATCAGCATGTTTCTGAAGTTGTCTGAAAAATTTAAACATACCTAACAAAATGTATCAGTGATACACAACACAACTTAAGTCTTAACCACAATGGTTTCTGAAGTGTTCCTTCAATATGTACTGAAGTTTCTGTCTCAGACTCAGGAAGAGGTCCTAAAAGGCCAAAGATATTACAATGAAAGGAATGAAAGTAACCCACACAGTTTATCAGCTGAAACTTGATACCTACACTCTCAACGCTACTTCTGTACCTGCCCACTACAAACTACAGCTTTAAGATTTCAATAAACCAAAGACTAAAATCTAAAATCTAGTCATGCTGGCAAGAAAAGCTTTAAAACCTTTATGGATTCTATAGAAGTATTTTTCTATAGATATATTCTGCATACCACTTACTTTTCCCTTTAACAAAGCTATAACATTCCTATTAATATTTCCTGTGACAGCCCCAATCCTTTATCCTAAATTTACTACTGATTTAAAGAAATAAAAAGCCATTTTATGTTGTACTGTGTTTTCACAGGCCACATTCCTCTATCAAAACAATAAAAATGTTTTAACTTAGTGACTTTAAAAACTAAAGCTATTGGGGCGCCTGGGTGGCTTAGTGGGTTAAAGCCTCTGCCTTCAGCTCAGGTTGTGGTCCCAGGGTCCTGGAATTGAGCCCCCTGTCCAGCTCTCTGCTTGGCAGGGACCCTGCTTCCTCCTCTCTCTCTGCCTCTTTGCCTACTTGTGATCTCTGTTAAATAAAAATACGTGAAATATTAAAAAAATAAAGCTATTAAAAGTTATATGTAGACTGGGGCACCTGGGTGGCTCAGTTGTTAACCATCTGCCTTCAGCTCAGGTTATGATCCCAGCGTCCTGGGATTGAGCCCTATATCAGGCTCCCTGCTCACCTGTGCCTGTATTCCCTCTCTCACTTTCTCTCTTTGTTAAATAAATAAATAAATAAATAAATAAAATCTTAAAAAAAAAAAAAAAAGTTATATGTAGATTTTTAAGAAACAGCCAAACTATTTTCTAAAGTAAGTTTACCATTTAATATTCACATCACAATGTATGGAGATGTCCATTTTTGTCCTACATCCCAGCCAGTATTTGATATTATGGCTACTGTTCAAGATACTCTTAACAGATATGTGGTGATATCTCATCCTAGTTTCCATTTGCATTTCCTAAAAGGCTAGAGTAATTAAAACATTTTTTCCTGCGTTTATTTGCCATTCATACGTACTATTTAGTTAAACGTCTGTTTGTATCCTTTGCCCATTTTATAATTGGACTGACTGAATGTTGAGTTTTGAGAACTCGTTTTATGTTCTGAGTCACTGGTTAAATATAGTTTATATAAATTTTCTTAGTCTGTAGCTCATCTTTTAACAGGGTTTTTAATCAAAGGAAATATTTTTTAATTTTCATGAGATGCTCTTTATCAAAATTTTCTTTATGAATCATGCTTTTGGCGTCATGACTAAGAATTTTTCACCATGCTCTAGGACTTGAAAATAAAACCTGTTACCTTCTAACAGTTATGTGCTTTAATGTTTTATGTTTAAATCTATGATCCATTTTAATCTTTTTTTTTAACCTATGGGTACTCAGCTGCTCCAGCAACATTTTTAAGTATCCATCCTACACTCAACTGCTTTTGCACTTTTGTCAAAAATCACTTAGCTATACTTGCACAGGGCTATTCCTGAGTCCTGTATTCTGCTCTACTGATCTGTGTGTGTCTCCCTCTGATATTAACAATCATGATTAATAGACCTATATAGTAAGTTTTGAAATCAGGTGGAATGACTCTCTCCCTTTATTATTCATTATGAGAACTGTTTTACCTATTCTTGACTTTGCCTTTTCAAATATATTTTAGAATAAACTTCTATGTATCTATGAAAAAAGTCTTGCTATAATTTTAGAAATTATATTGATTATATACAGTTTTAGAAATTTGATTAATTATATACAAAGAGATTTGAAAAGAACACCTTCATTATGTTATATTCATAGACTGGAAGACAGTACGTTTCTCCATTTATTTACATCACTGATTTCTTCCATCAGTGTTTTGAAATTTTCACAAAACTAGTGTTTTTTAAATAATTGGAGATTTTAGAATTCAGTTTCTACATATTCATTACTAATGTACAAAAATATGATTAGGTTTTATGTTGATCTGTTACACTGCAACCTTATTGAACTCACTTATTAGTTCTGAAGTTTTAAAATGGACCGTTTTGGGATACCTGGGTGGCTCAGTTGGTTAAGCCACTGCCTTCGGCTCAGGTCATGATCCCAGGGTCCTGGGATCGAGTCCCACATCAGGCTCCTTTCTTGGCAGGGAGCCTGCTACCCTCTCTGCCTCTGCCTGCCACTCTGCCAGCTTGTGCTCGCTCTCTCTCTCTCTGACAAATAAATCAATCAAATCTTTAAAATAAATAAATAGAATGGACAGTTTCTAGAAGCATCATGCCGTTTGCATATGAGAACACTTTTACTCCTTTCTGATGTGTTCCTTCATTTCTTTTTTCTTTATTGCACTGGGTACAACTAGTGCTATGCTGAACAGCAGTGGTGAAAGCAAACATTCTTGCCTTATTTCCAACCTCAGAGGAAACTTAAAGAGTTTTTCACCTCTAAATATGTCAGTTGCTGGCTTTTTGTAGATACCTTTTCAAACTGAAGAAGTTTCCCTTTATTTCTAGTTTTTTGAGTTATATTATGAATGGGTGATGTATTTTTGTCAAAAGCTTTCTGAATCAAATAAAAATAAAAACTGCATCAACTGGTGTAATAATTTTTCTTCTTTAACCTGTTAATGGGGTGTATTACATTGATCAGTTTCTACATCTTTCATCACCTGAATTCACTCCACTTGGTAAGGTGTATAAGGTGTAGTTGTATAAGTAAGGTGTAGTTGTACTAAATTCTATTTGTCAATATTTCACTAGCAACTTACGTGATCTAGATTTATGAGGATACCAGCTTGTAGTTTTCTTTTTTGTGCACACAACTTTCAACTGGCTTGAAATCGAGGTAATACTACTTTCATAAAAACACCTGGAAGGGTCTCTTCTTCCACTTTCCAGAAATGATTATACAGATCTGCTATTAATTCTTCTATAAATATTTGGTAGAAATCTCCAGTAAAACTGTCAGATTCTGGAGATTTATTTTTCAGGACATTTTAAATTATAAATTCAACTTCCTTAACAGGCATCATTAGGCTCTTCAAATTGTCTATTTCACCTTGGTTGAGTTTCAACACCTTGAGTAGTCTATTTCATCAAAATTATCAATTCATGTGTATAGAGATTGTTCAAAGTATCTTTTTTCTTCATCCTTTTGATGTACAGCTATAATACTATCCTTTATTTCACCTTAAAGGCCTTTATCTTGTAAACACATTGAATCACTAATTTATAACCTTCCAAAAGAAAGCACTAGCCCCAAGTAATTTTACTGTGTATTACAGCACTTAAGGAAAAAAATTATACCATTTCTCCACAATCTCTAGAAAATAAAAGCAGAGTCTTACTAACTCATTCTGTGAGGCCAGCATTACCCAAAAATCGAAACCAAAAACAGTGAAAGAAAAAATTACAGTATTGCTCATAAACAAAGATGTAAAAATCCTCAAAAAAAAAATAGTAGCAAATTGAATCCATCAATGTATAAAATGAGTTATACACTATGACCAACTGGAATTTATTTCAGATATGCAAGATCTGAATACAAGAAATACTGCTGGGGTGCCTGGGTAGCTCAATTGTTAAATGTCTGCCTTCAGCTCAGGACCTTGATCCCAGGGTCCTGAGATCAAGCCCCACATCGGGCTCCCTGCACAAAGGGGAGTCTGCTTCTCTCTCCCTCTCTCCCATTCCCCCGCTTGTGTTCTCTCTCTCTCTCTCAAATAAATAAAATCTTAAAAAAAAAATACTGTTAACAACTATATGCCAACAGATTCAATGACTTAGATGAAATGGACAAATTCCTAGACAAACTACAACTGATTGAAAAGCAGAAAATCTGAATTCACCTTTAATAAGCAACTGAAACATTAACCTAAAAGATTCCCACTAAGAAAAGCCCAGGTCCAGACGGCTTCACTGATGAATTCTATGATATATTTAAAGAATTAACTTCAGGGGTGCCTGGGTGGCTGAGCCAGTTAAGCCTCTGCCTTTGGCTCAGGTTGTGGTCACAGATCCTGGACTTGAGTCCCACACTGCGCTCCTTGCTCAGTGGGGAGGCAGCTTTTCCCCCTGCCTGTGTGCATTCTCTCTGTCAAATAAATAAAATTAAAAAAAAAAGAAGAAGAAGAAGAATTAACTTCAATCCTTCACAAACTCTTTTGAGAGAGAAACTGAGAGAAAGGGGAGAGGGCAGGGGGGAGGGAGAAAGAAAAGAACACCGAGGCCAGTATTATTCAGGTAGCAAAACTAGATAAAGACATAAAATACAGATGAATATCTGCATGTACAAATAGTCTCAAAAAAATACTATCAAACCAACCACACATAAAAAAGATTACATATCAAAACCAAGAGGAATTTACTTTAGGAATGCAAGAAAAGCAATGTTATCAACCACATCAACAGGCTATGGAAAAAAAAAATAACCTATGATCATATTAACTGCCACACCAAATAAATTTTATGAAACCTAACACCTACTCATATAAAAAATACTCAGCAAACAAGAAATAGAGATCAAGACCTAAACAAACAGAAAAATGTCCCAAGATCATGCAGTGGAAGATAACAGAGTTGTCAATTATTTTCACCCTAATCTACAGATTCAACCGCTTTGCAAATATCAACAAACTGACTTGACACATTAAATGGAAAAGCAAAAGACTGAATAGTCAACACAATACTGAAGAACAAAGTTGGAGGACTTTACCCTATTTCAAGACTTACTCTTAAGCTTACTATCAAGACAACGGAGTTTAAAAAAAAAAATGCAAAATCTGTTGATCTTGGGTGTGGCAATGAGGTTTAAGATAAAACAAAAAACAGGGGCACCTAGGTGGCTCAGTCGTTAAGCGGCTGCCTTTGGCTCAGGTCATGGTTCCGAGCCCTGCTCAGAGCCCTGCTCAGCCGGAAGCCTGCTTCTCCCTCTCCCAGTCCCCCTGCTTGTGTTCCCTCTCTCGCTGTCTCTGTCAAATAAGTAAGTAAAATCTTAAAAAAAAAAAAAAAAAAGCTAAAACAAAAACCAAAAGCAGAACTCACAAGAGAAAAAAAAATGGTAATTTAGACTTTATTAAAATTTAAAAACTTCTGTTTAGAAAGCTACTGATAAGAAAATGAAAACACAAACCACACAGTAAGAGAAAGAGAAAATACAAGCACACCTTCCTTTATAGGACTTCATGGATACTGTTTACAAACTGAAGGGCTGTGGCAAGACTGCCTGGAGTACTTTTCCAACAGCACTTGCTCATATTGTGCCTTTGTGTCACATTCTGGTAAATATCACAATATTTCAAACCTTTACGTTATTATATTTGTTACAGTGATCTGTGATCAGTGATCTTTGACGTCACTATTTTAATTGTTTTGAGGCACTACAAATCACACCCACATAAGACAGCAAACTTAATAAATGTTGTGTGTTCAGACTGTTCCACCAACCAGCCATTTCCACCGTGTGTGTGTGTGTGTGTGTGTGTGTGTACATATATCTGATGTAGAAATTGTGGCAAGTCATTCAGAAGATCAAGCTCAGATCATTATTGAAGGTGGCTACACTGAACAACGGGTGTTCAGTGTAGACAAAGGATGCCATATACAAATCTCATAGCAGTTCATGGATCAGAGTAATTTTGGCTTACCAGGTCTCACTATGTAAGAAATACATTTTGTTAGCCTATAGCTGCCATAGACGGATTCCTCTGATGGATCTAAGCAAAGAAAACTGAAAACCTTCTGGAAAGGATCCACCATTCCAGGTGATAAAAAAAAAACATTTATCATTCATGTGAAGGAATCAAATATATCAATATTAATAGGAATTTGGAAGAAGTTGATTCCAACCTTCATGGATTACTTTGAGGGGTTCAAGACCTCAGTAAAGGAAGTAACTGCAGATATGGTAGAGAGAGAACTAGAATTAGAAGTGGAACCCGAAGATAAAACTGAAATGTTGCATTCTCATGATAAAACCTTTAACAGATGGAGCTGCTGCTTAGAGATGAGCAAAGAAATGACTGCTTGAGATGGAATTTACTCCTGGCGAAGATGCTGTGAAGACTGTTGAAATGACAATGAAAGATTCAGAGTATTACATAAACTTCATTGATAAAGCAGCAACAGGGTTTGTTGCAATTTTGAAAGTTCTACTGTGAGTAAAAATAGGCTACCAAACAGCATCACATGCTACAGAAAACGGATTCATGAAAGAGTCAATCGAAAGACCTTACTGTTGTCTTCTAAGAAACTGCCACAGCCACCCCAACTTCAGAAACTATCAACCAATGTGATCATTCAGGAGTCACTGACATCAAGGCAAGATTCTAACAAAACAATTATGAATTGCTGAAAGCTCAGATGATGGTTAGCATTACCTAGCAATGAAGTATGTTTAAGTTAATATATATACATCATCTTAGACAATGCTATTGTTTGCACACAATATAGTATACTATAAACATAATTTTCATATGTACTAGGAATCCAAGAAACTGATTTGATGTGCTTTATTGCAGTGGTCTAGAACCAAATGTGCAGTATCTCTAAGGTATGCCTGTATTTGTAAGACACTACTGGCTCAAGAACTTGTATCCAAAATATGGAAAAATAAACTTTTAAAAACAATAAAAAAGAATCCAATTAAAATATGAATAAAGATCTTAACAGCCACTTGACAGATAAATGACAAAAAGAAAAAAGATAACATGCTCCTCATTTGTTATTACGGACATGCAAATTAAAAGGAGATAGGGATTGCACTATTGTACTATAGTACAGACTGCTCTAGGTACCGCAGACATTTTAACAATATTTGTTCTTCAAATCCATGAGCATGGAACATTTTTCCATTCTTTGTGTCTTCCACAATTTCTTTCATGACTTTTCCGTAGTTTTCTGAGCACAGATTGCCTTTTTGGTTAGGTTTATTCCTCATGGGTTTTGGTGCAACTGTAAATGGGATCAACTTTAATTTCTCTTTCTTCTGTCTCATTGTTAGTGCACAGAAATGCAACTGATTTCTCTGTGTTGATTTTACATCCTGTTACATTGCTGAATTCCTGCTTTAGTTCTAGCAATTTTGAGGTAGAGTCTATTGGGTTTTCCAGAGTATCACATCACCTGCGAAGAGTGAGAGTTTGACTTCCTCGCCAATTCAGATGCTTTTTCTTTTTGTTGTCAGATTGCTGAGGCTAGGACTTCTAGTACTATACTGAACAACAGTGCTAAGAATGGACACCACTGCCATGTTCCTGACATTAGGGGGAAAGCTCTGTTTTTCCCCATTGAAAATGTATTCACTGTGGGCCTTTTCAAGATGAGTTTTATGATACGGAGTTATGTTCCCTCTACCCCTACACTGTGAAGAGTTTTAATCAAGAAACTGTACTTTATCAAATGGTTTTTCTCCATCTATTGAGAGGATCATATGGTTCTTGTCATTTCTTTTGATTTGTGTATACTGAACCACTCTTGCAGCCCAGTAATAAATCTGACTTGGTTGTGGTGAATAATCCTTTTGAAGTACTGTTGGATCCTACTGGCTTGTACCTTGGTGACAATTTTCGCATCCATGTTCATCAGGGGTATTGATATGTAATTCTCCTTTTTGGTGAGGGTCTTTGTCTGGTTTTGGGATCAAGGCAATGTTGGCCTCATAGAAAGACCCTCGAAGTTTTCCTTCCTTTTCTATTCTTTGAAACAGCTTCAGAAGAATAGGTATTAGTTCTTTAAATGTCTGGTTCCCCTGGGAAGCCATCTGTCCCTGGACTCTGTTGGGAGATTTTTGATTACTGCTTCAATATCCTTGCTCTTTATGGGTCTGTTCAGGTTTTCTATTTCTTGTTTCATTTTTGGTAGTTTATACATCTCTAGGAATGCATCCATTTCTCCTGGACCTGCCTAATTTGTTGGCATATAGTTGCTCATAATATATTCTTATAACTGTTTTGGTTTTAGTTGTGATCTTTCTTTCATGGTTTTATTAATTTGGTCCTTTCTCTTCTTTTTAATAAGTATGCCCATGGGTTTATCAATCTAATTAATTCTGTCAAAGAACCAGCTCCTAGTTTCATTGATCTGTTCTACATTCTTCTGGTTTCATTGATTTCTGCTCTCATCTTTATTAATTCTCTTTTCCTACTGGGTTTATGTTTTATTTGCTGTTATTCTGCCAGCTCTATCAGGTGCAAGGTTAGGTTGTTTATGTGAAACCTTTCTTGTTTCTTCAGAAAAGCTTTTATTGCTACATACTTCCTTCTTAGGAAAGCAGTCACCTTTGCTTCATCCCAAAGGTTTTGAACAGTTGTGTTTTCATTTTTTTTGTTTCCATAAGTTTTTTATTCTTTAATTTCCAGGTTGACCCATTCACTTTTAGTAGCATGTATGCTCTTTAGCCTCCATGTATTTAAGTTCTTTCCAACTTTCCTCCTGTGATTGAGCTCGAGTTTTAAAGCACTGTAGTCTGAAAATAGGTAGGGAATGATCCCAATCTTTTGGTACCGACTAAGGCCTGATTTGGACCCAGGATGTGATCCATTCTGAAGAATGTTCCATGTGCACTTGAAAAGAACGTGCATTTTGTTTCTTTAGGATGTTATGTTCTGAATTTATCCGTTAAGTCCATCTGGTCCAGTGTGTCATTCAAAGCCCTTGTTTTCTTGTTGATCTTCTCCCTAGAACATCTGTCCACTGCAGTGAGTGGGGTGTTAAAGTCCCCTAATATTATTGTGTTATCAATGTGTTTAACTTTGTTAGTAACTATTTTATCTAATTGGCTGCTCCCATGTTAAGGGCATAAACTTTTACAATTATTAGGTCTTCTAGTTGGATACACCCTCTAATTATGATACAGGTCTTTCCTCACCTCTTATTATAGTCTTTGGTTTAAAATCTAATTTGTCTGATACAAGGATTGCCACCGCAGCTTTCTTTTGATGTCCATTAGCATGATAAATGGTTTTCCATTCCCTCACTTTAAATCTGGAGGTGTCTCTGGGTCTAAAATGAGTCTACTACAGACAGCAGTATCAATGGGACTTGCTCTTGAATCAAATCTGATACCCTGTGTCTTTTCATTGGAACATTTAGTCCACTTACATTGAGTAACTATTGAAAGATATAAATTCAATGCCACTGTTATTACCTGTAAAGTCACCCTTTCTGTATATTGTCTCTGTTCCTCTCTATGTTACTTTTGGGCTCTCTTTGCTTACAGCATCCCTTTTAATATTTCTTGCAGGGCTGGTTTAGTGATCACAAATTCTTTTAGTTTCCACTTGTCCTGGAAGCTTTTTATCTCTTCTGCTTTGAATGACATCCTAGCTGGATACAGTATTCTTGGCTGCATATTTTTCTTGCTTAGTGTGCTGAATATATCATGCCAGTCCCTTCCGGCCTATCAGGTCTCTGTGGATAGGTCTGCAGCCAATCTTATGTTTCTACTATTGGAGGTTACAGACCTCTTGTCCTGAGCTGCTTTCAGGACTTTCTGTCTCTGAGATTTGCAAGCTTCACTATCACATGTTGAGGTGTTGACCTATTTTTATTGATTTTTGAGGGGGATTCTCTGTGACTCCTGGACTTGAAAGCCTATTTCCTTCCGCAGATTAGGGAAGTTCTCCACTATAATTTGCTCCAATATAGCTTTTGCACCCCCTTCTTTTGGATCCCGATTATTCTAATATTGTTTGGCTTTATGGTGTCACTTCTCTCTCAAATTCTCCCCTCGTGATCCACTAGTTGTTTCTACTCTCTTTTTCTCAGCTTCTTTGTTCTCCATCATTTTGTCTTCTAGATCACCAATTCTCTAATTCTCTCTTCTGACTCAACTATCCTAGCAGTTTGAGCCTCCATTTTTAACTGCATCTCATTAGTAGCTTTTTATTTCAACTTGATTAGTTTTTAGTTCTTTTATTTCCCCAGAAAGGGATTTTCTAGTGTCTTCTATGCTTTTTTCAAGCCCAGCGAGTATCTTTAAAATTGTTATTCTGAACTCTAGTTCAGATATCTTACTTATATCCATACTAATTAAGTCCCTGGCAGTCGGTACTGCCTCTTATTCTTTTTTTTTTTTCTCCAAGCTTTTATTTATTTGAGAGAGAGAAAGAGCACAAGAAGAGGGAGCTGAAGTAGAGGGAGAAGCAGGCTCCCCGCAGAGCAAGGAGCTCGATGTGGCACTCAATCCCAGGACCCTGGGACCATGACCTGAACTGAAGGCAGACACCTAAATGACTGAGCCACCCAGGCATCCCTCCTGTTCTCTTCTTTTGAGGTGAATTTTTCCATCTTGTCATTCTGTCCAGAGCAGAACAGATGAATGAGAGAACAAAATACTAAAATGGTAACAACCCCAGAGATATATAGACTAAACAAATCAGAGGAGAACCAAACAAAAAAAATTTTTTAACAAAGAAAAGAAAAAGAACATAATCAGACCAGTGAACTGAACAGAGCAGTACTCTCAATCCTCTATGTATTTTAGTCTGTTTGTTAAAAAACTAGACCCCAAAAGTGTAAAGAAAGAAAAACTCATACAAGTACAAAAATAAAGTTAAATGCTATGAAAGGATAGAATGTAACTATAAAAATGAAAATCAAAAGACAAAAAAAAAAAAAAGGGGAGGACTATAAGCAGACAGGTGAATGAAGCAATATACTATATCCTGAGTGTATTTGGTAGGTTAGAAGAAACTACATCTCAAAATTGTAAAGAAAGAAAAACGTACACATACAAAAGTAAAATTAAATACATTGAAAAGACAATGTTATGGTTAAGGGTGAAAGTTAAATAAGACTAACCAAAAAAAAATGAAAAAGAATATGATCAGACAGGTGAGAACAGAGCCATACACTAGATTCTGGGTGCATTTTGGTCTGTTAGAAGATATTGCATCACAAAATTATAAAGCAAGAAAAACATATACATATACAAAAATAAAATTAAATACAATGAAAGGATAGAATGTAATTGTAAAAATGAAAATTAAGATTTAAAAAAAAGAACTGATAAAATAAGAAATTGGTTGAAAAAGGAAAGTGAAAAAAATTAAAATTGAAAGAGTGAAGAATCATGAGGGGAAAAAAAACATGAATTCTATGTATTATTTTCTGGAGTTTTGCAGTTCTCCATGATTCATAAACTTCATCTTAACTGGATGTTCTTGCTGATCTTCTGGGGGAGGGGCCTATTGCATTGATTCTCAGGTGTCTTTGCACAGGGCAAAATTGCCACCACCCTTGCCAGGGGGCCAGGCTAAGCAAACAGCTCCAGATTGTTCCAAGAGGCTTTTGTTCCCTAAAGGCTTTCTAGAAAGTGCAGTTTTAGAGGATGAGAATGAAAATGGTGGCCTCCTAATCTTCAGGCCCAGAGCTTAAAGCTCTGGGCCCCACTTGTCAGTGTGCCCTCAGGGAAAAGCAGTCATGTCTCCTGGACTCTGTGAGCACTCTGTGTTCACCAAACCTGTGACCAATCATGTTTATCTCAGACACCTGACCCCGTTTCAAGTCTCCAAACTCTGCAGACCCCTGTGGTATACACCTGCACCACCCCTGAATGGGAGGGGCATGTGTCTCATTGCAGTTCTGCCTCTTACTGGGCCCCTGCTCAAAGACTGATTAGCCAACGGGGACCATATTTCATGGCAACCTGGAGCTGAGAGGCCACTCCTGGGCTTCCTGATTGCCGCCAGCTTCCATGCTCCAATGGGAACCCTGCCACACTCAGGTACCCCTGGTCTTCCTGAGCCCCCAGGGATCCTGAGACCACATTGTCCCACCTAGGATTCCGCCCTCGTGTCGCCACCTGGGCACCTTTTAGACAGGGACATCCCTCACCAGAGCGGACTTCTAAAAGTTCTGACTTTGTGCTCCACGGCTATATCACTCCCATGCTGCCTTATGTAGGCTCCCTCCCACCCACCCCCCACCGGTTTATCTTCTAATATATGGCCTTGGATTCACTTCTCTGCACCTCCTACCATGCAAAAGGCAGTTGCTTTTCTATTTGTAGGGCTGCAACTATTCTTTCTTAGATCGCTGGCTGAGTTCACAGGTGTTCAGAATGATTGATAGCTATCTAGCTGAATTCCTGGGACCAGACAAAGCTAAGGTTTCCCATTCCTCTGCCATCTTGGACTGTCCCAAATTAAAATAAGGAGAAAGAACTTCACACCTATCAGAATAACTAAAATCCAAGAAACTGGCAATAGCAATTGCTGGTAAGGATGCAAAATAGTGGACTCTAGGCTTGGGGTAAGCCTGGAGCATCTTGTATTACCAAAAAGTGTGCCATTTTAGTATTTTGTTCTCTCATTCATCTGTTCTACTCTGGACAGAATGAAAAAATGGAAAAACTCACCTCAAAAAAAGAGAGTAATACTAGATCCCAAAGGTTTTTTTGTTTTTGTGTTTTCTTTTGTTTTGGGGTCCCCCCCTTAAAAGTTGTATGTTTTACATTTAGGTCTGTCATGTATCTTGAGTTTATTTTTGTATAAGCAGTGAGTTTGGAGGGTTTTTTTTTTTTTTGTATGAATAGATGTCCATTTGCTCAAGCATCATTTGTTTCGTCCTTCCTACCTACCCCTCCCACCCCTACCCAAAACAATGAGTGTATAATCAAAGGAATATAGAAAGTGAAAGTGCACTCAATGGCCAAGAAGAGGAACAAATTAATTTCTTAATTAAAGTAACAATACAGTATTAGATTATAAGTCAAAGTATAAAATATTATCCCCAAGTCCATACTGTTAGAGATAAATGAATAAGTGGGGATGAGACAAGTCTCTCACACAGAAGAGTTCTAAATAAGTTACGCAGATATGCCATCATCAAGGAAATAGAGAATTTCCCACTAACGTGTAAGCAACACACAGTGATTTGCTTTTGAAGAGTATAGTATGGAAAAAGGGAAAAAAACAGGTAATTTTACAATGTAAAAGTTTGACAAATACAGCCAAATGATCAAGGTCACTATCAGTGATATGCTGAAGTCTTCTCAAAGATAAGGAGTACAAGGAAAAATGACAATCATTTACAAACACTTCAAAGAAAACACTTTGCTATAAATCTAACATGTATAGAATTTGTATGCTGAAAATTACAAAATGCTGTCAAAGAAATTCAACAAAACCCTATTAAAATGGTGAGATATACCATATTCATGAACTAGGAGATTTAACAGAGTATGTCATTGAATGACATTCAAGTTTATGCAATTCCAATCAAAATTCCAGCAAGATTTTTGGGACATAGCCAATATACACAAGACTACTCTAAAATTCATACAGAAAACCAAAACAAGCAAACAAACAAACAAACCTAAAACAGCTAAGACATTTTAGGAAATGACTAAAATTAAAAACTGAAGCCGATTTTGAGACTGAGTATGTCACTAGAATAACCAAGACTGTGCTTCTGGCAGACAAACACAAATACCAACAGAAATGAGGAGGAAATCTCAAATTAGCCCCCAGAGAGGTATGGCCTAAGTCTATACTGTTGCACCTTTTTCAGAAATCAGTATGGACAACTGATTTCTGAAAAAGGTGCAACAAGCAATTGAAGAGAGGAATGACAGCCTTTTCAACAAATGATGCTTGAGCAAATGGACATCTATTCATACAAAAAAACCCCCCAAAAAACAAAAAAAAAACCCCTCCAAATTCACTACTTATACAAAAATGAACTCAAGGGCGCCTGGGTGGCTCAGTGGGTTAAGCCTCTGCCTTCGGCTCAGGTCATGATCCCAGGGCCCTGGGATCGAGTCCCACATCGGGCTCTCTGCTCAGCAGGGAGCCTGCTTCCCTTCCTTTATCTCTGCCTGCCTCTCTGCCTACTTGTGATCTCTCTGTCAAATAAATAAATAAAATCTTAAAAAAAAAAAAAAAAAAAGAACTCAAGATACATGACAGACCTAAATGTAAAACATATAACTTTTAGGGGGAAAAAACCCAAAACAAAAAAACCACAAAAACAAAAAACCTTGGGGATCTAGTACTAAGCAGTTAAGACTTCCTGAAATTAAAAACGTACAATCCAAAATAAATTGGACTTCATCAAAATCAAAAACTTTGATTATGCAAAAGACCATCTGAAGAGAATGAGAAAACAAGCCAGAGAGAGGGAGAAAATATTTGTGAGCCACATTCTGAAAAAGGACTGGTGTCTAAAATATACAGATAACTCCAAAAACTCAACAGTAAAAATCCCAATAATGTAAATTAGCAAACAGACAAATACATGAAACGACATTTCACTGAAGAGCATTTACATATAGCAAATAAAGGATGCTCCACGTCATTAGACATTTGGGAAATGCAAACTGAAATCACAATAGAAATCACTACTCACCAATGAGAATACTCTCCTGACAAAAAAACAGTGATAATAACCTATGTTGGTGAGGATGTATGGGATCTGGATCACTCATACATTGCTGCTAGAAATGTAAACTAGTACACAGCTACTCTGAAAAACAGTCTACCATGTTCTTAAAAAACTAAAACATACTTACCATATGACCCCGCAACTGCACTCTTGCACATTTATCCCTGAGCAATGAAAATTTATCTCATGCAGAAAGTTCTACACGAATGTTTGTGGTGGCTTCATTTGCGATAGCAAAAAAACGAAAACAACCTACATGTCCTTTAATGGGTGAAAGGTTAAACTATTCATCCGCATTCCGTGGAATGCTATTAAGCAATAAAACGTAAAGAACTATCAATACATGCAACAACTTCGATTAATCCCAAGAGAATTAGGCTGACTGAAGAAAAGCCAATCCTCAAAAGTTACATACATACATAATTCCATTTATACAACATTTTCAGAAGAAAAAATTTTACAAATGTTTAACAGATTCAAGGTTACCAGGGGTCAGGGATGGGTAAGGAAGGGGAGGTCACAAGGAGATGAATATGGTTATTCATATACGTGAACAACATGAGGGATCCCTGCAGTGATATTCTGTATTTTGCCTATGGTAGTGAACACACAAATCCACACAGGTGATAATACTATAAAGCACTAAATATAAATGCAAATGAAACTGAGCAACCTGAATATGGTCAGTGAACTATATCAATGTCAATATCCAAGTTGTGGTACTGTACAGTTTTAGAAGATGTTACCATAGTGGGGAAACTGGTAAAAGGTATAAAGACCTCTCTGTGATATTTTTTACAACTGCATGTGAATCTACAATTATCTTAAAAGTTTCATTTGAAATAACTGTGTCAAATAAAAAGGCAAGCCAGAGTGAGGAAAAAATTTTTGCAATGCATATATCTGATGAAGGATTTATCTATATTTTTAAAAAATCCTACAATCCAATATTAATGTAATTTTTTAAATGGACGAATTATTTGAACACTTAACCAAATGAGATTCAAAAATGGCAAATTAAGACGTAATAAGATGGTCAAACAATGAGATGCCACTACACAGACACCAACATGACTAAAAAAAGACTGAAAATACTAAGTGTTGAGAGAGGATGTGGAGCAATTGGAACACATCCCTAGAGGGAATGTAAAAATGGCACAGCCACTTTGGAAGACAGTTTGGCAGTTTCTTAAAGTTGAACATACACACTTACCATATGACCCAGCAATCCCACTCCTAGGTATTTACCTAAGAGAAATGAAAACAAATGTCCACACAAAGACTTGTACTCAAATGTTCATAGCAGCTTTATTCATAATCACAAGCAGCTAGAAATAACCCAAATATCCATCTACCGGATAATTTATAAAACCAATCATTACCTATCCATGGATAATCTCAGAAGTATTCTATTAAATGAAACTCAGCCAGCCAATAAAGGCTACATACTCTGATTCTACTTTTATGAATTTCTGGAAAAAGGAAAAAACTACAGTGAGAAAGAGAAGAAAACAAAAACAAAAAACTACAGTGATTTCTGGCCAAAAGCCAGTTGAAGGGAAAAAACACTGCCTATAAATGGTCATAAAGGAACTTTTTGGGCTAATGGAAATATTCTATATCCTTACTGTGGTGAAAGATGCACCAACTGTATCCGTTTATCAAAACTTATCAACTGCATCCTGGAAACTTGTGAATTTTATGCCAACTGCATCTCAGAAAGTATTAATTTTAATTTCTAATAATGCTGTAAGAACAGTTGAGAAGTTAGAGTACATTCATAAGTTTAAACAGGTATGGTTAAAAGCATGTAAACTTCATATAAATCATTTACCCATTTTTGTAAAAAATTAAGAACAAATCTATAATATTCTCTAATACCTTAATTTCTATTAACATGATATAATGTATAACCAAAATATTACTATAATGTAATCTTTTAAAAACATGGTATTTCTTGGGGAGCCTGGATAGCTTAGTCGATTAAGCATCTGACTCTTGCTTTGGTTCAGGTCATGATCTTAGGATCACGATCTCAGGGTTCTGAGAAGGAGCCTGGCACCAGGCTCTGCACTCAGCACAGAATCTGCCTGAGAATCTATCTCCTTCTCTCTCTGCCCCTCTTGCTCGTGCTCACTCCATCTCTCTCCCTTTTTCTAAAATAAATAAAATATTTTTATTTTATTAACTGTGTGTGCAAGCATATACTCAGGTATTTGGCTTTTTGGAATAAATATCAAATATAAAAATAAAACAATTTGAGGTCACTATAATAGAGATTCTTTAAGACACAAAACATTACCCAAAAGAAGTTCACTGAAAAAAATGTAAAAGGAATATTGCCCTTATGTGCAAATCTCAATTCCAAAATTGGCAAATTTAATAATGACAGGCATTTTCCACTGAGAAGTCTAATGGAAAGTTAGACAAGAACATAGAAAATGCAACTCTGGCCAAACTATTCCACAGTTCAAAATCTTCAAGTTTCCTAAGACTTTCTACCAACCGCTCTTGTTCAGTGTCTCTCTACCCGCTGTGGATGTTTTACAATCTGGCTCAAAATTTCTCAGACACTGAGAGATGGGGATCTGTCACCTTCACTTTAACATGGGGCTGTGTGAATGATCAACAGACTATGGCAGAAATGATGCTACAGTTCCTGGTGCCCCACAAACCTGAACTTTTAAGAATATTACAGTTCTTACTATTTGATACAAGTATTTTGGGTCTTATACTTGCATAAGAAATATAAGTTTATACCCAGTATTATGCCTATAGATATATATAGATGCTACTGATAATTTAGGCCAACATTCTGAATCAGTACCTTAAGAAAGGACACAGTTTATGGTCTAAAACAACTGCTCAAATTGAGCACATTTAGCACTTACTCAAACTGAACTTCTAGGGGCACCTGAGTGGCTTAGTGGGTTAAAGCATCTGCCTTCAGCTCAGGTCATGATCCTGGTGTCTTGGGATTGAGCCCTGCATCTGCTCAGCAAGGAGCCTGCTTCTCCTCTGTTGCTGCCCCCTGCTTGTCCCCACACGCTCGCTTGCTCTCTCTCTCAAATAAATAAATAAAGTGAACTTGTAGTCTTTGTTTTCTGTACAAGTCTGGTCCTTTAATCACTGGTAAAAGTATTACTTCCATCTAATATACTCTGTGTAGTACCTGGCACAACCAAATAGATATTAAAAATTTTATGCAGGGAACTACGCTTAGGAGAGGGTACTTCTCAATAACCAACTTGCTGAACAACACTATCAGTAGAATGGTCAGGCTGCACCTGTCTGCAGAATTATTCAGCAATTGAGAAGCAAATGAGTATCTTGGATATTTTTTTGTCATTCATCCTGGTACTTGAGACAAAACATACAACATGCTCCTGTTCCTTCCATTTTGGCCTGCTCTGAGGGCAGTTTTAATTAGAAAGGAATCTGAAAGACACATACATAATAATTTGGAGAGGCAAATTTGCAATCTGAAGGGTGGCACTCCCCTAGTTAAACTAAATTCCACATTCTCTCTGCATCTCCTCACTTTATTATCTGTACATAGGACTATTTGCTGTATTAAAATGTAAGATTCTTTTTAAAAAACTCCTTTTTGTATGCCCAATTTACTTTCCTACCTTCTACAATGAATGACGACCAAGAAACGTAACATATTCTTAATACTATTAAATCAAGAAAAAGCTCTATTCTGGAATAGCAACTACAACTTTCATACAATACTGAAGGCAGGTTCATCACAGCAGCTTAAGAAAAACCATGCTACCACTATAACAATTACTGAATTTATTTTGATCACTGAACTTCCAAGTTGAATTTTCTGAAACAAATTCAGTTAAAAAATCCTGCTAAGAGAAAAGTGTAATGACACTTCATTTACCTGAACAAAGACTCTACTGTATGAGAATTTGTCAAGTGAAAAGAAATGCACCACTATTTAAAATGTTAAGATATAAAATCTTTCTTAAAACTGATTAGGTAACCTTCTGAAATATTTGCAAATGTCTAAGGTTGTTTCAAAACGATGAGGAAAGGGGTGAAGGTGGTTTGGTTGGTTAAGCGTCACCTCTTGATTTTGGCTCAGGTCATGATCTCAGGATTGTGGAATTGAGCCCCACACTCAGCAGAGTCTGCTTGTCCCTCTCTCTCTGCCTCTCCTCCTACTGGGGAGCATGCACACACACTCTCTAAAATAAAATCTTTTTAAAAAATATGAGGAGGAAAGAAAGGAGTAGGGAGAATATAGATGAAACAAGGTCATCCATCTGTAATATTTAAAGCTGAGTGATGGACATATGTGGGTTCATAAACTATTCTACTTTTCTGGGGTTGAAATTCTTCATTTAAAAAAATTTACACTGTTGTAATCAAAATGTGGTGGTACCAGCATAAGGCTCAACCAGACCAAAGAAATAAAAATCCCAGAAATAAATCCATTCATCATGGTCAGTAGACTTGACAGAAGTGCCTAGACCAATCAACAGTGAAAGCAAGTCTCTTCAACAAATGGTACCAGTACCAGATATTCACATATAAAAGAAACTGAACCCCTAACTCATCTCAAATACAAAAACTGACAAAATGGGTTAAAGACCTAAATTTCAGAGCTAAAACAATTGAACTCTTAAGAAAAAAAAATACAGGTGAGTCATCATGACCTTGGACTTGGCAATAGACTCTTAACTATGACAGCAAAAATACAAGCAACATCAATGACAAAAAAAAAAAAAAAAAAGACTTCATCAAAATTAAAAATTTTTTTGGTAAAAAGAACACTACCAACACAATGGATAACAATCCACATAATGGAGGAAGATATTTACAAATCATGTATCTGAGAAGTATCCAGAATATACACAGAAGTCTTAAAACTCAACCTTAAAAATACAACTTAAAAATGAGTAAAGGACTAACATAGAATTTGTCCAAACAAGGCACACACATTGCTAGTGAATACATAAAAAAAAGAAGTTCATCATTAGTAACCAGGGAAATGCAAATCAAAATTACAATGGGACACCACTTCATAACAACTAGGATAACTATTAAAAATAACAACAACAAAAGCACCGGCAGAGATATAAAGAGATTAGAACCCTTTTACATTGCTGGTGAAAATGTAAAATGTTGCAGCCACTGTAAAATGTTTGGTGATAACATTTTTTACAAAACTAAAACAAGTAATACTAAAATTTACATGGAAACACAAAAAACCCCAAAGAGCCAAAGCAAGCTTGTGGGGGGTAGGGGAGAGGTAGGAGGGAGCTGTAGTTATCACAATCCCTGATTTCATGATATGCTACAAAGCTACATAATCAAAACAGTACAATACACCCACAAAAACAGACTTACAGATCAATGGAACAGAACAGAGAGCCCAGAAATAAACCAACACTTACATGGGCAATTAATCTATGACAAAGGAGGGAAGACTTTACAATGGGGAAAAGACAGTCTATTCAATAAATGGTCCTGGGAAACGTAGCTACTATATATAAAAGAATGAAACTGGACCACTTTCTTTTTTAAATTAAAGATTTTAATTATTTCACAAGAGCAGCACAAGTAGGGGGAATGGAAGAGGAAGAAGCAGGTTCCCAGGACCACAACCGCAGCCAAAGGCATATGTTTAACTGATTGAGCCACCCAGGCGCCCCAGAAAGTAAACTGGTGCAATTAATGGAGGGTCCTCAAAAAATTAAAAATAGAAATACAGTATGATCCTGTAATTTCACTACTGGCTATTTATTCAAAGAAAATGAAAACACCAATTCGAAAAGATATATGCACCTCATTATTTACTGCAACATTCTAATAGCCAAGATATGGAAGTAATCCAAGTGTCCACTAATAGATGAATGGATAAGGAAGATGTGGTGTGTGTGTGTGTGTGTGTGTATACACACACAATGAAACATTATACAGTCATAAAAAAGGATGAGATCCTGCCATTTGTGACAACATGGATGGACCTAGAGGGCAATATGGTAAGTGAAAAAAGACAAATACTGTATGATTAAACTCATGTGGAATCTAAAAAGAAAACAAAACAAAACATGAGTAAATAAATAAAAAGCAGAACAGACCTCCATAAATACAGAGACCAAAATGATGGCTGCCAGAGGGAAGGGGGTAGAGGGATGGGCATAATAGGTGAAGAGGAGTGGGAGATACAGGCTTTGAGTTATGGAATAAGTCAAAGGAATAAAAAACACAGCATAAGGAATACAGTCAATAATATTGTAATAGCAATGTATGGTGGTAGATGGTAGCTCTGCCTACGGTAAACATAGCATTATGCATTAACTTCTCCAATCACTACACTGTACACCTGAAACTAATGTAATAATGTGAGTCAACTGCACTCAAAAAGAGTCTGGTGGTTCCTGAAAAAGTTAAACATAGAAGTGCCATATTACCCACCAATCAATTCCATGCTTAGGTATATACTCAAGAGAACTGAAAACAGGGATTCAAATATCTGTACACATTCATAGCAGCGCTTTCCACAGTAGCCAAAAGGCAGAAACAATCAAAATGCCCACCATTGGATAAATGGATGAACATTATGTGGCATACATACACACAATGGAATATTATTTAGCTATAAAAACAAAATGAAGTGCTGATATGGTCGACAACATGGAAGAACCTCCAAAACATTACACTAAGTCAAAGAATGCAGACATAAAAGGTTACACATGGGGGCTCCTGGGTGGTTCAGTCAATTAAAACTGGACTCTTGGTTTCAGCTCAGGTCATGATCTTAGGGTCATGAGATTGGGCCCCATGCGGGGCTTCATGCTCATCAGGGAGTCTGCTTGGGATTCTCTCACTCTCCCTCTGCCCTTCCTCCATTTTGCACGCACAGGCATGCTCTCTTCTCTCAAATGCATCTTAACAACAACAACAACAACAACAACAACAAAAGGGGGGAGTGTCATACATGGTGTGATTCCATTATATGAAATAACCAGAACAGATCAACTGAAAGACATAAAATGGATTAGCGGTTGCCAGGGACTCAGAGAATGGGGAAATGAGGAGTGACTGTTAATGGGTACAGGATCTCCTTTGAAGGAGATGAAGTGTTTTAGAACTATATAGAAGAGACTGCACAATACTATGAATGTATTAAATGCCACAGAATTACATATCTAAAGTAGTTTTATGTTATGTGAATTTCACCTCAAACTTCACAAAACTGATTACATATCAATAAGAGCAAGCTAATATAACACTTCATTCATCATTCAGTAGTAGTAAGTTTATAGGCCTGAAAAACAATTTTGTCCTTAAACCAAACAGCAAAGAATGCACCTACCACTTATAAGTCTAATAATTTCCCCTTCATATTACCAAGAGGCTGAGATAAAATTTTGATAATTCTAAATATGTTCAGAATGAAAGCATGGAGAAAAAATTTACATAGAAAAAATAGTATTAGCCAGATTACCTATAATGAAAGTGTGCATTTCAAAAATTTATAAGCTATACCACAATGAAATGCAGTGTAAACCTTGTCTGCACCCTGGTTTGAACACACTGTGAAAAGCCATTATGCAGCTAGAAATTTTACATATGGACTGAATACTAAATATTAGAGAATTTGGGGGCGCATGGGTGGCTCAGTTGGTTAAGCGACTGCCTTCAGCTCGGGTCATGATCCTGGAGTCCCGGGATCGAGTCCCGCATCGGGCTCCCTGCTCAGCAGGGAGTCTGCTTCTCCCACTGACCTCTCTCCTCTCATGCTCTCTCTCATTCTCTCTCAAATAAATAAAAAAAAATTTTAAAAAGACTTTGAGACATTTAAAAAAATATTAGAGAATTTGTGTTAATTGTACTAGGTGGGATAAGGATACTGTGGTTGTATTAAAAAATGTTTAGGGAGAAAATGTCAAGGTATTTATAAAATAAAGTACATATAACAAAAATAGGTACAAAATACTAGCAATGATTAGATCTAGGTGATGAGTATGTGGGAGTTCATTTTACTATTTCTTCAAATTTTGTGTGCTGGAAATTTTTATACTAAAAAAAATTACAAACTTTCATAAACAGAAAGTAAACTTTGGAATGAATCAGGAACCTACTACTTTGTCTCATAATTTCTGGAGTCTGGAAAGGTAATGCCTTCCCAACATTTCATTTCTTTGAGACTCTTTTAGGTATTAATACACCTAAAAGAGGAAATCACTTTTCATTATTTTGACTTCAGAGCAAATTAAATTCTTGAAAACTGAAAATCCACTGAGTATGTGCCTATTTTTTTTTCTAGGTTCAGCTCTGGCATTTAAGTAGTATCTAGCTTTAAGTAAAAGGTCTGGAGTGAAGGATTATAAAATAAAATGAAAATATTGGACAGGTGCATGTCCTAGTACTGTTTTATGGAGCATTAAATACTGACTTTCTATATGCAAAGTAAAATTTCAAATCTAACCACTTAAAAAAAAGAACAGGCTGTATAAATTCTAACCCAGGATAAAAGGAAGAAAATAGAAAAAAAGGATGGCAGAATTGGTACAAATGAAAACAAAACAGATGGCTGAGGTAAGGTCAAATATATAATTAATACAAGCAATATAAGTGACTTTAAACCCTTAATGATAGGGTATCAAATCCTATTGTAAAAATTCAGTGTTATACTGTTTACCAAAAGATGGACCTTAAAACAGCTACAAAGAAAGGTTAAAAGGGAAAAAATGGAACGCTCAACAAAACATTGGGAAACAAAATCCGAAAACTTTATAAGAATTATATATCATGACCAAGTGGGAGCTATCCTAGGATAGCTCGGCTGATTGAAAATAAAACACATGTAAACAGAAAAAAATACAAAACAATATGATCATCTCATTAGATGAAGAAACAGCATACAACAAAATCCAACACTTTTTTTGTGGTAAAAACACTCTATAGGCTTGGAATAGAATAGAAATTCCTCAACCTGGAAAAAGGCATCCAGGCAAAACAAAAACATAGTTAACATCATACCTAATGGGTAAATACTGAAAGCTTTCCCCCCTTAGGATCAGAAACAAGACAAGAATGAATGTTTACTCTCCCTACTTCCAGTCAACATTGTACTGCACAACCCAGCCAGAGCTTTCAGCAAGACAAAGAAGCAAAAGACATTCAGACAAGAAAAGGTAGAAATTATCTGACCTTGAAGATGACATGATCGTGTCCACAGAATACACACACACACAAGACCACTAGAGCTAATAAATGAGGGTGTACTACATAAATTATATTTAAACAATGCACTAGTAATGACAATCTGAAAATGAACTTAAAGTAATTCCATTTGCAATAATGTAAAAAAGAATTAAATGCTTAGGAATAATTTTTTTAAAGATTTTATTTATTTATTTGACAGAGAGAGAGCACAGGTAGGCAGAGCAGCAGGCAGAGAGAGAGGGAGAAGTAGACTCCCTGCTGAACAGGGAGCCCAATGTGGGACTTGATCCCAGGACCCTGGGATCATGACCTGACCCGAAGGCAGACGCTTAACTGTCTGAACCACCCAGGCGCCCAGGAAACATTTTTTTTAAAAACTGCAAACACTGAACTCTAAAAACCATTTAAAAAAAAAATCACTGAAACTGAACACCTAGTAAGTGGAAAGATATCCTACATTCATGACCAAAAGGCGTAATATTCTCAATACTCCCAAAATTGACCTATAAATGAAATGCAACCCCAATCAAAATCTTGCTGCCTTTTTTGTTGCAGGAATTAGAAAGTGATTCCTAACATCTGTATGGAAATATAAGAGACACAGAATAGCCAAAACTATCTCAAAAAGTTAGAAAAATCACTTTCCAATTTGTGAACTTACTACAAAACTACAGCAATCAAGACAGTGTGGTACTGCAATAAAGACACAAAATCTATGGAATATTGTAAGTCCAGAAACAAACGCCTACACATATGGTCAATCAATTTTGACAAGGAATTAAGAAGAAAAGCCTTTTTAACAAATGGTGCTGGGATGACTGGCTATCTATATGCAAAAATGAAGCTGGATCCCTACCTCACAAACAAAAAGTAACTCAAATAGCTCAAACGTCAAACTGTAAGAGCTAAAACTATAAAGCTACTAGAAAGAAAAGTACCAGTACACAAATATTAATATTTAATATTAAGTCACCTTTATGACTTTGGATTTGGTGATAGTTTCTTTGATCTGAGGCTAAAAGCACATGCAACCAAAGAAAAAATAAATCGTACTTTATCAAAATTAGAAACTTTTGTGCTACAAAGGACACCATCAAGAAAGTGAAAGGACAGGAGCACCTGGCTGGCTCAGTCAGTAGAGTATGCAACTCTTGATCTCAGGGTTTTGAGTCTGAGCCCCACTTTGGCTGTAGAGATAACTTAAAATCTAGAAAGAAAGGAAGGAAAGAAGGAAACGAATGAACAACCTCCTAAGGGAGAAAATAACCCAGAGAATGGGACAAAATATTTGCAATCATATCTGATAAAGAATCTGTATCTAAAATATATAAAGGACTCATTCCTCAAGAATAAAGAAGTCAATTTAAAAATAGGCAAAGGATCTGAACCGACAGTTCTCCAAACAAGATATACAAATGTCCAATAAGCACACGGGGACATACTCAACACCTTAGGCCATCATGGAATGCAAACTAAAATCCCAGGAAGACACCACTTCACACCCATTAGAATGGCTGTAATTAAAAAAGTCAGATAAGTGTTGATGAAGATGTGGAGAAATTGGAATTCTAATACACTGTTGATTGGAATGTAAAATGGAGCAGCAGCTTTGGCAGTTCCTGAAAAAAAGTTCAACTGCCTGGAAGTTTCTGAAGAAGTCAAACACAGAGTTACCCTATGATCCAACAATTTCACTCCCAAGTATAAACCCCAGGAACTGAAAACATATGTCCACATAAAAACTTGGACATGTATTTGTATAGCAGTATGATCCGTAACAGCCAAAAAGTAGAACCCCGATGTCCATCAACTGATGAATGGGTAAATAAAATGTACTATATTCATGTTATAGAATTTTAGAACATTATTCTAGACTTAGAAGAAATGCCAACTACAATATCATCAGTCATACTTCTTAGCTTCATCAAAGTTCAGTACCTGAAACCCAATAACATAAATTTGAGTTAAAACTGTACTTAACTGTATTTTCAGGGATCGCTATCCAAAGTTTACAGCTTGAATGAAGTTTCAGAAAAGCCAAACAAGTCTTTTATATTACAATGGAAGGTATATGTCTATCACCAAAAGGAGGACTGAAAACCAATTATTCTGAAAAAATAACTGCTACCTGGTGAAAAAATAGAAATTCCTCTGAAAGAACATATCTGAAATTTTATAGACCATGTCTGATGGGAAGGTCTGAAACATTAAATTGTCATTGCTTTCACTTTAAATATACAGACAATAAGTTACATAATTAAACTAGTTAAGGGAGAAAGAAATTCTTTAAAGAAATTTTGGCACTGACTGACCTACTGACAGTGGCTGTCATTTTTCTATTCTCCCTCCTTTTTTGAGTTCTTAATCTTTAATAGTTCTTTCACCAGTAAAGAGCAGATATTAATTTTTCTTTGGAAAGCCTGTTATTTTGGAATATCGACATTTCTTAAATCAACTAGTACCCTACAGTGAAAAGCCATAGGTTCTAGAGTTGGATTTGGCTTAATAGCTGAGAGGTTCTAAACCTCAAGCACATTATTATATTAAATCCCACTTTCCTCTTCTGTATTATTATATAGTAGTTCTTAAATCTCTATACTTTCCCCCTTCATTCCAGATTCTCAAATTAATTACAACATGGTTATTGGTTCTACATGAAGTATTTTTAAAATATTTTATTTATTTGTCAGAGACAGAGTGAGAGAGTGAGTGAGCCCAAGCAGGGGGAATGGGAGGCAGAGGGAGAGGGAGAAGCAGGCTCCCCACTGAGCAGGGAGCCTGATGCAGAACTTGATTCCAGGACCCTGGGATCATGACCTGAGCTGAAGGCAGATGCTTAACCGACGGAGCCACCCAGGTGTCCCTACATGAAGTATTTTCATTAAAATCATATAAATACTGTTAGGACAAGCTGTGTTACTGTGATTACTTCAATACTGTTTAATAAGGGTTCAAAATACCTGTATATTTTGGACTATAATTTCTCAACAGTTCATATTTGTCACAGGGCATAAATTAGAAAGGGTAAGAAAAAGGAGTCATTTCAGTGTCACTAACTAAAATATTTGAATGCTGCTACATCTTTAATTTTCTCCCTGCCCGCCCTTTACTATTTACCTACTATCACAAACTAATAACCTAATCACAATTCAGTTGTCACCCTTTTCACATCTATCCTAATAAGAGTTCACTAAGTTAGTTAGACAAAAGATAACCATCTTAAAAGTTTTCTTATTAAGCAAAAACAGAAAAATTACTATATTAACAGCAACCAAACTATAAGATGCCTAGGAATAAGCCAAACAAGAAATATTCTAAACAAATGAAAAAAATAAAATTTTACTGATATACAATTAACCAAATAGAGAAGGATGTTTTATTAGTGATTTGTTTACCACTATAATTTGATCACCTAGAATAACACTTGGCACTTAAGTGATTAAGCAATTTCCTGAATGGGATGATGCAATGATGACAAGTGTATTAAATATTCTAAAAATGTAATGGGACTCCCAATTAAAACCAATCTCAAAGGTTTTTAAAAGAACTTGATAAATTCACCTATTACATTAAAAAAGAAAATCTTAAGTGGGTAAAATATCAAGAGCATGAACACAACCACAGATGTCTTAAGCTGTGCTTCAGTACTTCTCAAGCATTTCTATTCTCTGTTTGACAAACACTAGTGACAGTCAAAGAGCTTGGAAAATATCTCACAAAGGCCCAAATCTAGTTTAGGAATCCCTAAATCAGCTGTTCTCAAAGTAGTCCCCAAGACCTGTTCAGGGGGTCTAAACTAATTCAAGAGATCAAAAACTATTTTCAAAATAATACTAAGAGGCTATTAGACTTTTTCATTCTGATTTTCTCACAACTGCACAGTGGAGTTTCCCAGAGGTCACATGATGTGTGATATTGCTACAACACTAAGTGCACAAACAGATGAGAATCAAGTTCTCTTCTTACTAAGCCAGACAGTAAGGAAGTTTGCAAAACTGTTTACTAATACCAGTCTTCTTGTTTTTTTTGGTAAATGATTACTTAACGATGTCATTTAAGTTAATGTGTTTATTGTTTTTTTTTTTTAATTTTATTTAAGTAAACTCTTTGCCCAAGATGGGGTTTGAACTTACCACCTCAAGATCAAGAGCTGGATGCTCTACCAACTGAACCATTCAGGAGCCCCTAGTTTTTATTCTTAAATTAATAATTACTTTAAAAACTTTTAATTTGTAACATAGTAAGTATCCATATAACCCACAAAAAGGTAAAGGGGTAGTAGGACCAAAGTCTGAGAACTGCTGTTCTAACCAAACCGCTGACACTTGGTGCTTCAGTTAAACAATGCTTTGCTCACCTAATGGATCAAATGAAAGAACTGAAGAAACTTAGATGAATAAAGTGCAATTAGTGGTCAAGCAACATCAAAAATGACTGCATCAGCTCCCCAGAGATCACCACTATAGAAGGTTAAAGTTACTATAAGCTAACAACAAAAATTTATCATCTGCTTTCTTATTCATTTATGGCAACCTAGGACTTCTCTTCCTCCCATGTATTAATTTCCTAAAGTATTAGTACAGGAACAAGCTAAAGAACAGAACTCTTGGATTATATATCTTTTTTCTTTTTTGATCTAATATATGCAGATAGGTCTTTTTTTTTTAATTAATTCAAGTACATACAAATTAGAAATAAATTCCTTTGTTGAGCTAGACCATTTGCCACTTGATCCACTCCCTCTCTGGAAAGCTCTGGACTACCCGCTATACTCAGAGCTCCTTCTGGGCAGGTTCCTCAAGTAGATCACCATGTTTTCTATCATAGGGAGGGACTCCGGTACCCTAATCATATCTGACTGACTAGGATGAATGTCTGACATTATGGAAAGCATCTAACGGTTAGGCAACTGTCTGAGAGATAGCTAGAACTCTCAAGACCAGGGAATTTGCCAGTAATGACAGGAACAATATCTGAGTTAAAACAAGGAATAGTGGAGTCACTATACTGGTTCACTGCTGGTATAAAGAACCACAGCAAAAAATTACCTGATGCTGTACATATCCTAGAACTCTACGGAATCCTGAAAGACCTTCCAGTTCCTGAATGACATCCCCACCTCATGATAGCTGCTGGTGAGATAGATAAAATAATTCTCTTTCTTCCCTCTGTATCCTTTTTTTTTCCCTTTTGGTGGGGGTGGGGGAGTATTAATCCTATTAAGGTGACACACTAACTTCCTTATAATCTAAAAAATAGAACTACCACACTTAAGGGATCAAACAAAAAAGGGACCAGAATAAAGAACTGGAGGCTGTGAAAAATGAAATAACCTAGATCTTTTTTTTCTTTACACTCATCAGTAAGAGAACATCAATCGTATTGTGTCAACAGAAGGACATCACTAGAACACACAAAATCCCATAAGGTCCCATTATGTAAACTGATGACTGTGAGAATCATGAAAATACTGGCCTTATATTTTGTATGATCTACAGATATTGAATCCTAGCCCTTCTTTCTTTTTTTTTTTTTTTTAAGATTTTATTTATTTATTTGACAGACACGAGTGGAAAGCAGAGGCTTTAACCCACTGAGCCACGAGGGCGCCCCCTAGCCCTTATTTCATCAAGAATTTCTCCAATCAACTGAAAAAAGGCAGGAAAACTTACTGAATATCTTATAAAATCTCATTCCCAGAATTACACAAACTGGAACAAAATTTGAGAACAGCTTTTAAACAAAAGTCACTGATAGAACAAAGCATATATTACCCAAATAAAATTAGATACTCAGATGAAATAAAACCTAATTTTAAATGAACACTGTGTGGATGAGAAGTTAAAATAAGGATTAAAAAAAGGAAGTAAGGATTAAAACGATCAAGTATTTTTTGCTCTTTCCAACCTGAAAAGCGACTCAATTCCCTATATCTTGATAACTAATTAGCAGCTGCTCATTTCTCACCCCGTTCTACCTGGCCAGAAAACATGTTCAGTTTAACATAGCTTGCAAGGCAAGGGGTGGTGGGATGAATGTACAATCTTTAAAAGTGGAGATCTTTATACAAGAGAATAAAACCAGACAAGTATCTCATTTTACACAAACAAGAATATTAGTCCTAAAATACAGCTCTTTCTAGACTTTCCTCCTAGTGTATGTTTTTGTTTCTTTTTAAAATATGCAAAATATGCTTGAAAAAAACTTTATTTAAATAAAGAGAAAGTCAAAGCAAACTAATTTCCAAGTAGTGGAACTTCCCTGCTACCCTCCTCACCCCCAAAATATCCTCCCTGTCCTCCTTCCCTCCAAAATATCTTACGAGGAATGCCAAAGTAAAAAGGCCAAGCCGTTCCAGTCAAAGGTGGACTTCTGCAAAACCCTGCAATTTCTTAGTTATTTGAAAGGTATTCAAGCAAAGGAGTCCATGAAGCATTTGAAAATAAACAAAACTTGATATTGGCATATGAGAAAATAAATTTTTCGATTACATTGCTAACACGTTTGCTTCAAAATGAGCCAAAATATAAGAGCACAAATTAGTCTGATGAGGTTAAAAAAAAACAGTAGTAGCATTCTTTCTATACTACCAAACCAATCACTTAATAGGCTCCAGTGTTTACACTTTCCATCACTCACCAAAATCTTCATGAATCAGTAAGAAACACTCTTTTCTATAAATAAACAAGAATAAATATCTCCCCTCTGAATAGCTTTATTCCATTATGAAAGAGCTTACAAAGCAAAAGATGTAAGGAAAAGAACATATACATGTATTTTTTTTTTAAACTAAAGAACATGACTTCCGCAATCTTGAACCAAACCAAGAAAAAAATTTTTTTTTTAAATAAGACAATGAAATTAGGAAAATGAGTGGATACTCAATAATATTTAAGATACCCTTCTTAATATTCCTTAGGCTTGATAACTGAAGTTGCTTTTCTCAAGTGTTTACCTTTCATATACACCTGAATGATTACCACATTAAGACTGATGTGGCTTTAAAATATCTCAGGTGGATGGAACAGGAATGGTCATGGGATAGCCATGGTTGAAACGGCTAATCTGTATACGAAGCTTTATTACACTCCTCTTTCCGTAAACCGTTTAAATAAAAACGTATCCTATGCGTCAAAACATCCTGTCAAAAGCAGAGAAATTTTTGTCCCACTAAATCACCCAGAAGTCTGCTTATTTTCTCTCATTTACCTGGTGATTAACAAGTTCTAGTCTGCAAACCAGTTAACTTCTTCCACTAGATCCGCAGCTGAAATACAAGGCTCACCCTGGTGTCTTTTAATTCCGCTCATCACTGATGAGTGTCAGGTGAGCAAACAATCCAGGAATTATAATTAGTAGTCATTTTAACATTAAAACCTGATACCCATTTTGAGTCAAAATGAACTATCAGAGGTTGCTGGTTTGGGGGCTTTTGTTGTTGTCTTGTTTTTTTAATTTACCTTTATTTTACATTTACCTTTATTTAACTTTCAATTTACCTTACTCTCCCCCTAGTATTTGAACTAAGTTTGGCGAACAGATGTTCACTCTCAGGGAGTAAACTTTGAGAAGAGTAAAAGGTTTCAATCGAATGGGACACACAGAAATGGTGCAAAAATTTCGGGGTACGTAACTCTACATACACCCTTACACTCCCTCCCCCCAAAAGCCTTTTAAGAGGTTAGAAAGGAGAGACCCTGGTTGGTTGGTTTTGTCTCCTCCTCCTCCCTTCTTAGGGGGAGGTGCTAAAAAGCAAAGAAATCGCCAGAAGACGGGCCGGAAGAAGGAAAGCGAAAAGCACGGAGTATGGACAACCAGACCTTAAAATTGAAAACTGTAACCAAATTAAATGAAGTTAAAAGGGTGTAACCTAGTAAACACCTCCCTGTAACTCCAATCACCTGAGCGTCTCAGAGTTAAGAAACCTAGCTGTAGGTACACTCATATTCGAACTCTCCTCTCTTCACGTACTCACAGGTACAAAGGCACAAAAAGAACTCTTCCTGACCCTTGCCAATAGTAGCGCCGCAAAAACAACTCTCACGCTGGCCCGAGCCACGCTGGCCAGGCGTCTCCGGCCCAGCGAAGCCACCCGAGTCCCTCCCCATGGGGCAAGGAACCCCCAAACCACTGTCCCGCTCCTCAGGCAAGACACCCCTCTTTCCAGGCCGGGCGAGAGGTAGCGGAGGGACGGAGCCTCCACTGGAAGAACCCGCTCGCCGCCGAGGCCCTCTGCGCCCGCCCGGAACTGGGGTCTTGGCCCCGTGCCGCCCATTCTGGACCCAGGCCCGGAGCCCCGTGGTGCCTGGCGCGAGCCTCGCCCCCGGGCCACCCCGCGCCGGAACCCGCGCGAACCACTGAGCTGCGCCGGACGCCGCCGTGTGGACCCGGTCACTGGCTACCTGTCTTCGCTCTTGTTTTTCTGCTTCTTCCCCATCGTGTGTCAGCGGCGCTCGTAGCCCCAGCCCCTCTATTCGGTCTCTCACAGACCCACTGTCCCCCAGCCGACTTTGGTCTCTTTTCGGCTTGGTTCCCCTCGCAGTGCCGCCTCTCGCACCCGGCTCTCCACAGACCCGCGCACTGGGACAGGGCACATATGGTGTGAGCTCTCAGTGCGCAAGCGCATCGCCTCGCCGCTTCGGCGTGGGGACGCAGGGCGCGGCTCATCGAGAGCTGCGCTTTAGGTAGAGCGTCTCCAGTTGACCCGCCAGCCAGGCGGGAGCCTGAGCGCCCCCTTTCCGCAAGCGTCCGCCGCGCAAGAATAACAGCCGGGTGTCCTGGTTCTAGAACCCTGAGACAGACAATGAAGCTGAAAATTCCCCATGTCAGCTCCATCTCTGAGGGGAACGCAGACTTGGGAGTTCTGGAGCTCCCCTCAGGAGTAAGCCTTGGGCTTTCCTTCCATCTCTGTATCTTTGTATTCTCAACCGCACGCAGTTCAGTAACGAAACACAATGAACCAGTATAGGCACTCCAGGTAATAAATCTAGGACAAATTGGGACTCTCAGTAACGTCCTTTAATTATAAAGTCTGTTCAGTCACTAAAAAACAACTACCATGAACAAGGACACACCCTTAATTCCCCGAAATAGAAATTAATCTTTACATTCAAAGTGAGAGCAAGATCTAAGAATTTGTGTTATGGAAGTACAAAAGGAACCAACTTGCTAGGGTGGTAAACATGTTTAATATCCGGATCTGGACGGTGATACTACGGGTGTTAAGTATGTAAAAACTAATCATGCTGTGGAAGTTATACCTCAACTTAAAAAAAAAAAAAAAGTGTTCATTCAACACGACAGAAGCGAAGTTGGAGTGTCACTCCGGAGCAAGATTGTAGCTCTCTCGTTTCTGATGTAACATTGTGAGTACTGAGGCTCGCAGCCTAGCGAAGTCCAACACGGCCAGACCAAGCACTGATAAACTACAGCCTCCAGAATACTTTGCTTCTTCCCCGGTGGACGGTTTACCCAGAGCGAGGCTAAAAATCGGAAATCTTGGGGCGGAGGATGGGAGCTACGCACGCGCGCTCACAGTACGCACGCCCTCCTCCCCCGCCCCACATCTCGGGCGTCGCAGCTTGTATCGCGTGAGGGCTGCAGCCAAAGGGAAGGCGGAAGTGACGGCCGGTTCGCAGCCACCGGCAGCTGCTGCGAGGGTGAAGCCAGAGCCGACTGCCTTTCTGGAGCAGTTCTTCATTCTCAGGTGTCACCGAGAGCTCAGGTGAGGCAGAGGATGGTGTGAAAAAACCGGCTGCCGCCTCCCAGTGCTGATGGACACTTCACTCAACATCCGGCCAGGGCGGGGGAGGGGCGCGGCCCAGACGTCGGTGTCAGTGAGGCGGAGGCGGCTTCGGCGCATGCGCCCTGGGAGGTGTTGAAGACCCGGCTACCTGTACTCCGCCTTGGTCTGTCCCTGTGGGCTCAGGGAATGGCAAGGATGCTTTTCGGAAGGTGTCTCAGGTGCAGTTAAGGTGTTTTGGAGGGTGCATGTAAGGGAGTCAAGGAAACGGTTAGGTAATTTGAGGACAAGCCCCTTCCCACTCTTGCCGATGAACTGTAAAATGGAAGAATCAGGTTTGTGGTTTGAAGAATGAAAAGTTACCGGGATCGCTACACCATCTCCTTTCCCCTTTGTGAATGCGGTGACCACCATCACCTGTCCCCAGAACAGCTCTTGGTATTCGCTTCTGTTCCCGGTTATCCCAGAATTAAATTCTGAGTTCATCTCATAAAACTCCAGGGATCAGCATCCGCTCTATTTCTGGTAAGAACAGGTTCTGACATGTAAGTCAGTGTCTTGTTAAATAACCAGTTTTCTGCCTCATCCGGCTCCAACCCTAAGGGAAACAGTCTCACTGACATTTTTCTTTGGAGATAGGAAGTGTGAAGTTATTTTACTGTATTTGAAATATAATTCATTGAAAATGTATAGCATTTTCATATTGAAACTTAAGGATAATTTGAACAGAAAGTAGGGACATGTTCCTTCACAAAATTTTTTAAAGGTTTTTATTTGAGAGAGAGAGAGAGAGAGAGTGTGTGTATGTGTGTGCATGTGTGTGCGCGCGCGCGCGCAGGAGCGGAGCAGAGGGAGAAGCAAGCTCCCGGCTAAGCAAGGAGGCGGAGATGGACTGTATCCCGGGACTCTGAGATCATGACCTGAGCCACTCAGGCGTCCCCAAATTAACAAATATTTTTTGAGCACTTGCTGTGTTCCATTCACTGCTACCTCTGGGGATACAAAGATGAAATTCTGCCTTCAACTGCTTTTCCTGTGAAGAAAAAAAAAAAAAGTGAAGTTTGCAAGAAGATGACTTCTTTTCAGTTCGGTAGTTGTAGAGGGTTTGTGTGAGTCAGGCTATGTGTCAGAGACCCACTCATTGTGGGTCAGTGAGTTCACAGTTTATTAAGATTTTTTTTAAGGTTTTCAGTAGTATTTGCAACTGTGTCATAGTTAATTGAAATGCAACATCTTCCTGCTTTCATAAGCAAATTATAAATTATATTTCTGTAGTAATAACCCAGAGGTACACATAAAATTTCCATCTGATTGTTGTTAATAGAAAATACTACATTTTATAACATGTGTTATTGAGATAGAGCTTCCTTTCCTATCTGAATTAGATTCTGTTTTAAACTACTCTATGTTACATAAAGGAGTGATGGGAAAATCAGTATTTTTAACATTTGGAGTGATACTGTTTTACATCAAAGAACACTGTCAGTAGATCCATACCAGCATCAATCTTTGTAGCATCATAGATTTTGTTAGGTCATAGAGAACAGCAGTGAAAATTAAAATTTAGGGAATACCAGGCACTGTTCTTTGCATAAATTGTAAAGTACTTTCTCAGGAGTTAATCATTTAGGTAGAAACCTCAAAAAATGGGTTTTTGGCTGCACTCTGTTCTGTACTGAAGAAAAGTTTGTTTTGTAGATGTATGTGTAAAACCTCTCTGCAGTTAAACTTCACTATTATTCAGTAATTTCTGCTTTATTTCTCTTCTGGTTTAAAAAAAGAAGCACTGTTAATATATGGCATTAGGTAGAACTCCAACTACCCACTTCTTTCTGGTCATAAAGACTTGTCTTTGCTTTATTGTAATGAAACACTAAGTCGGAAGCACCTAAACTACGCTTTAAGTAATCTTTTGAGTGGTGTGACTATAACCTGTGGAAAATTCAATTTTAAAACATTTCAGTAAGAGGCGTCGGAGTGGCTCAGTCAGTTTCCAGGTGGCTCAGTCGGTTTCTTGATTTCAACTCAGGTCATGATCTCAGAGTGTTGCAATCTAGCAAACTCGCTGAGTGTGGAGCCTGCTTAAAATTCTCCCTCTCCTCCCCTTCCCTTTCTGCCCCTCTCTAAAAAGAATAAAACATTTAGGGGTGCCTGGGTGGCTCAGTCTTTGGGGTTTGGCTTCGGCTCCAGTCATGATCCCAGGGCCTGGAATTAGGCCCCACATAGGGCTCCCTGCTCAGTGGGAAGCCTTGTTCTCCCTCTTTCCCTGCTTGTGTTCCTTCTCTTGCTGTCTCTGTCAAATAAATAAATAAAATGTTAAAAAAAAAACATTTAAATAAAAATTCTCATAGGTAACATGAAATTCTTTGTTGTCAGCAGAACATTTTGTGTAGTACAAATTATACATTTGCTAGAATTTTTGTAGAGAAAACTTTACTTGTTTTTTTTTCCCCCCAACTTTACAAACATTCTCCCTAGCACCAAGGCTGAGCTATACCATTTAGAAGAATGGAAGCGAATGCATCTGTAGACATGTTTTCAAAAGTCCTGGAAAATCAGTTGCTTCAGACTACGAAACTAGTAGAAGAACATTTGGATTCTGAAATTCAGAAACTGGATCAGATGGACGAAGATGAATTGGAACGCCTCAAAGAAAAGAGACTTGAGGCACTAAGGAAAGCTCAACAGCAGAAACAAGTAACCTCTCTGCCCTGCTTTCTGAAATTACTTTAACAGTATGCTCCTAACAACTTATATATACATGTGCTGAAGTAGTTGTATTTCAGTCCTTATTTTTAGCATTGTTTTTATTTTTTACTACAGAGTATTATAACTTAAAAATTTGCTGGGAAAAAAATTAGTTTTAAAGACACATTAAAAATTAGCATGTTCAGTGTGTTAATCCACAGTCAAGTAAAAGAAACACTGTGCCCAAGATCATTTTTTGAGCTCAGATTTTTTGCTTGAGGAGGAGCCTAGGAAGAGCACTGGGAGTCAGTGGTTTCCCTTTTAAGTAATTGTAAAGCCAGTAAAGCCAATTGTAAAGCCAATTTAGCTCTGATCACTGTAAGTGAGGTGAGAGCTGTAAGGCAATCTACACAGAAGAAATTATTTCAGGCATTTCCATTGTAACAATTATATGGCTTATTTATTCAAAGGAATGCATGCTGGGTCACAAAGAAGGGTGGCCACAGCTCTATCCTTATTGGTCTTCTAGAGTGTGGAACAGCCTCATACACTAATCAAAACCAGTTGGGTTAAATTTTGTAAATTTAATTTTGATTAAAAATGTTTTCATTGCTTTTTGTCAAATTGAAATAGATTATTACCAATTCTGGTTCCTCTCAGTTGGCTGTGAATAAAACATGCGATTTTAACTTTTCCAAAGAAATAGGGAGTTTTGTTTGTGTTGCTGTAGCATCTCTTTGATAATGTTTATACTCTCAGTGTTTATAAGAATTGCTACAAAAAGGAAAGAATGTTTTGTAATGTGACTGAGTTTCTATTTTTATAGCTTGCGTTTTCTAAAATAGGGTTTGTGAGTGTAGTGTGGTTTTGAAGCCAGGAGACTTTTTTTTATTATAATGCTAATAATTATCTAAGGTAATGTAAGAGGAGATTCTGCTACAAATTCCTATTTCACAATCACAGTTAAGTAACACTACTAATTGCTAATAGTTCAACTAAAAAAAGTCATAACCAGGATCTTTTTGTAGAAAGACTGAATCTACCTGATTGGCAGTAAGCAATATACATGATGGCTTAAATGAAACTGTCAGCAGTTAAAAACAATAGTCTGAATATTTATCATTAAAAACCTAAGTCGTACAGCCTTTAGGGACTTCTTTTTTTTTTAATTTCTGGGCAGATCAATTTAAAATTAATTTGTCATAGAATAATGGAGAGGGTCTTATTTTACAGTTTTCACTGCATTGTAATAGATCTTTTTTATTAAAATGTTTTTTAAGGAAGTAGACAAAAAGCTTTAATGATATATACTCTTTTTGAGAGAGTAGTATAGATTGTGTAGTAGTTTTGATTTACTGATCTGTATAGGTATCAGGAAATGAGTATATGCAGTGACATAAGCACTTAATAGACCTATTTGAATTAATATGCCTCAGTCACCCGAGTACTCTCTTCTTGTTACAGCAGCTAGCGACATAGGACTTAAGTAGTAAGCAGTAGGACAGGTGAGAAATAGGAAGAGCCCATCCAAAGGCTTGGGTGATAGCCACTAAGCGAGAGCTAGGTGCTGCCCAGCTGCCAGGCCTTGGGTAGGCTTAGCCTGCATTGTGATATCTACCCATCCTGCTTGATTCCATTCAGCAGATGCCCTGCAGAGCACAAACTCCGAAAGAAACTGTACTAAGAGCACAGGGGTATGCTGAGTGTCTCGGGAGAGATGCCATGTGTTGGTGGAGGTTCAGAGTAAGATTGCCTCCCTCTTAGGAACTTGGAAAGGCTCAGGTCTTCCACCTGTTGGTTAAACATATGAGAATTAAAAAGAGTTTTTTAAAAAACAAACACTCTTTTAAGGGCAGTGCTATTGGTGAGTCAAGAAAAGGCATGGAGTGGTGCGTGGGTGGCTCAGTGGGTTAAGCCTCTGCCTTTGGCTCAGGTCATGATCTCAGGGTCCTGGGATTGAGCCCCGCATTGGGCTCTCTGCTCGGCGGGGGGCCTGCTTCCCCCCCATCTCTCTCTGCCTGCCTCTCTGCCTACTTGTGATGTCTGCCTGTCAAATAAATAAATATAAAAAAAAAAAAAAGAAAGAAAAGAAAAGGCATGAAATGTTAACCTGCCATTAAGGAGTTGTACTTGAGAGTTTAAGTTGTTCACTGATGTTTGACCAGAGAAATGTCACATAGGGAGAAACACCAGGGCTTCCTGTGAGTGTCAGCTCAGCATAAGACAATGTGAAATGGATACCAAAGCTATTAACACAGTCTGTGTTAGCTTAAGTCCAGAGGAAGAAAGGAGATGGCACTCTTGCCCCTTTCTCAGTAGATTACTTCTGGAGGGCCGCATTCAGACTTCTGCCCCTTTTTAAAAGGACAAGGAGGAATTAGTCTCTGTTCAGAGGAGGATAATTAGAAAGTAAGATATGTAGAGATCATTTCATATGAGAAACAGCCAAAAGAAAATGAAGGGAGAGAGGTAGAGAAGATAGGATATTGGAAGGACTGATGTGTGAAAGACATTAGAACTTTTCTCTCTAACCTTAGGTCCACAGACCTAAGTGGTTCATAGATCCACAGACCAAATTTACAGATCTATTGCAGTTCAGTGTGAGAAAACCTTTCAAACAGAGAGTATACATGCAACTGCTTTTTAAGCACCTGTGCCAGACACTATCATGTTGATAGTCTTACTTTTTTACAACTCAGTGAGATGGTTGCTTCGTGATCTCCACTTTATAAATGAGGAAAAGGAGACTCAGAGAGGTTATTAGAATTCTTAGCCTAATAAGTGGTAGAACAATTATTCAAGCCCATGCCTTCTGCCTGTAAGCCCAGTGTTCCTTTTTACTAAAACCAGCTGCCTGAAAAAGGAAGCAAGCTTCCAATGGAGATGATGAACCTTTCCTGTAGCAGGAAGCTTGAGAAACTGAAAAGTCTGTCAGGCATGATTGATGAGGGTTGATACACTGGGTTGAGAAGTTGGATGAGATGACTGATGGGATCTGTATTATTTCTGGCCATTATGTGAGATCTGTATTGTTTCTGGACATCATGTGATTTTTTTCTTCCTAAGATACTCCCCCTTGGTGGCCAGTATAGAAGTGGGTCCTGCCTCTGAGCAAACTGGACTTGAGCTGCAGGAACCACCCCTCCTCTTGCCCTCCTTACAAAGACCAAGTAGCTTTATCTCATGAGCATTGTTTTTCAGAGCTTGGCGTTAACTTGGACCTAATGCTTCTGATTTTAGTAGTTTGAGTACAGAGAAATTAAATGGATATTTACATTTTAAGTCTCTGAAGTCTAAATTTTTATTTTTGAAGTTCTGAGAAAATGTGTTTGAAGGTACCAAGACAGATGATTGTCTTAAACACAAACTGTGCTGAAAGATAGTCCCTGCCCACAGATTTATGTCTGCACTAAAACTAGAGACATAGGAAAGAAAGGAAATCACTAAGAGGAATTGATTTCTCTACAAGATAAAATCAACTTCATTACAGAATATTATAGCAATTTAGACACAAAATAAATGTAAGGTGGTACTGAAAGATATTTCAAGTTTATAATATTTCCCTTTTCTCCAAATTAGGAATGGCTTTCAAAAGGACATGGGGAATACAGAGAAATCCCTAGTGAGAGAGACTTTTTTCAAGAAGTCAAGGAGAGTAAAAAAGTGGTTTGCCATTTCTACAGAGACACCACATTCAGGTAACTTTGTTTACATCAGTGACTTGTTTAAAAATGATGAGATCTTTGAGTAAAGGTACACTAACATAATAGGGAAATTAAAAAATTAGAGGAACTATTTCTAAGTTGTTTCTTTGTACTTACGTAACGTCTCTGTTAAACAATTGTTATATTGAAGATTAACTTAAAAACCCGTTACATTAAAAAGTTTAAATGAAAAAAAAAGTTTAAATGAACATTATTGAAAATCAAGATTATTTCCGTAGAACTGGCTATTTTCTGAATTGTATTTTCACTAGGTAACTTTAAAAACATGTAAGAGATGTACACGTAAAAATTTGTTTTTGTCAATACAAGAATTATTTCTCCCTTTTCTGGTACTGGTATGGTATTAGCACAGTGTTGGGAGTGGGGCCAACATCAGCTTTGAATTCACTCACTCCTTCTCAGCCAGAAACTCGTGGGGAGACAGTGCTTTGAGCAAGCCTTTCACTAGAAGCATCACTGGGCATGCCAGGCTTGGCTGGAAGGAGAGGAAAGTGATTTCTTCCGGACAACCCAGCTCTGCAAGCCTCTCTACAAAGGCAGAGTCCTTGTAAAATGAAAATACCCCTAGAAAAGGTCGTATCTTAAGTCTTTCTTTTTTAACCTTCAAAGGTGATTAGTTGCCAACTTTTAAAAATTGAGAGATACAATTTTTTTTTCGAAGTCCAGATTTCAGATGTTTTAAGAAATCAAATAACTTAATAACAGACCTAGAATTCAGTAGAAAGGCAGTTTGCTAATGCTGAATAGCAGCCACCTCCCTCAAACAGACATGCACTCCAGTGTAGATTCTCCATCATTCATTGCTTTCTCAGCCTTGCCCTCTTCCGCCATTTCCATAGCCTGCTTGGCCCTTGTCTTAAACTCACCACCCAGTAACTTCATTATTAATTAACGTCTTTCAGGGATTGATTGCCTGGGACGTACTGATTAAGGTAATAAAAATGAAAGAAAAAGTTGAGGTGGTGAAATCTCCTGTACGGGAAGGTATGGGAAGGGATTAGGAAAGAAAGGGTATCGGGGCACCTGGGTGGCTCAGTGGGTTAAGCCTCTGCCTTCAGCTCACGTCATGGTCTCAGGGTCCTGGGATTGAGCCCTGCATCAGGCTCTCTGCTTGAAGCACAGAGCCTGCTCCCGCCCCCCTCTTCTGCCTCTCTGCCTACTTGTGATCTCTCTCTGAAATAAAAAAGTAAAATAAATAAAAATAAATAAGTAAGTAAGTAAATAAATAAATAAATAAAATCTTAAAAAAAGAAAAGAAAGGGTATCAGAGAAGCCCTCTGTCACTGTGGTACTCTGTCCTCTCCCATTGGCACACATTTCTCAAGTTGCCCACCTCTGACCTACGTGATGAGGTGGTATATTAATATCATGTTGGTCTCTAAGGTTGATATCATTTGATGTTTATTAGATGTTTTTGCCCACTAGATTGTTTTGTGAAAACAGAGTTTGCCTATATTGTGGTTCCCCGTTCTCCCAAGTTTTTACCCCCAGAGCAGCAATGGCTGACACATAGTAGGTGCTCAGTAAATATATATGATGGTTGTATAAACAGTGCAACACCAGGAGTACTTACTTTCAAGCAAAAATGAAAAATCAAGAGATACTTGGCTGGCTCAGCCAGTAAAACATCTGACTTTTGATCTCAGGGTCTTGAGTTTAGCCTAATGTTGGATATAGAGATTGCTTAAAAAATAGAAAAAAAAATCATCAGAAAATTTTAGATCTAATAGATATCAGAGTTCTTGGTACATAATAGACTGGAAACTTCATGTATAAAATCCTGGAGCATTGATATGACCCTTTGAGGTAGGTATGTAGGTATAATTCCAAAGCTTCATGCATGGAGACCAAGACTTGGGAGAGATTAAGTGACTCACCTAATGTCGCTCGTCTACTAAATGACAGAAAAGGATTTGAACCCAGGATTTAAGCCTGCTGCTTCTGGATTTTTTTTTAAAAAGTGAATTAACAAATGGTACAGTCATAGATTTACCTAAAATAGGTTCCATATAACTCTAGTAAAACCATGGAGTTGACTTACCTACAAGTCTTCAAGAATATACTTCTCATGTAATGGTTCATTTATCATTTGTTTTGAGCTTCATTCAGAAACCATTTATTAACTTGTTCTCTCCAACTATTTTTCACTACACTCTCATTGCTATACTACATGGGAGATATATGAAAAGATGCATTCAAAGGTAGAGTGATGAGGCATCAAGGTTACCAGGAACTTGCTGGACCCAGTCCTAATTCAGGAATAATTCTACACCAAGAAGTATGCAGAAAGCCTACCAGTAATTATGAAACATTTGATGTCTTCATCATCTAAAGCAGTAGTTATCAAACTTTATGGGGCATGAGAATCACCTGTGTGTTTGCCAAGCTCCACTTGCAGAGAATTTTAGATCATATATTTTAAAAGCTGACTTTAATGAACACTGTGATTAAGAACTACTCAAAAAGATTTTTACAGTACTCTGTTTCAGGAACACTAAAGTATCAACCAGTTTAAAATACATTTTAACTTTCAGAAAATGTCATTTCCATTTTTCTTTTCAATAGAAAGTGCCTTAATAAAAGTTACTACTGGTATTTTTCATTTCTTTAGAACCATATAACCACATTTATACCCCTTACCCTGTGCTTCTTAATGATAGTTGCAGTTAGAAGAGTTCCTTCTTGGTGACACCATTCAGTCTTAATGACTTCCAAATATGGCACTGTGTGTACATTTCTAATCCTGAAAATCCTCTTCTGAGTTCTATCAAGTCAGATTTGTCACCCTTCAGGCTCTGTGTCTGAGACACTAGGAAACATGCATAAGAGAAGTGACAGTTTTTTGTTCTTACCATGAACAAGACAACTTCATGAACCACTTGTGACTGAAAGCATGTATTTAGTATTTTGTTTTTTATAAGTATCATTAAGGCATATCTGACTTTCTAGAATACTGGATGATTTTCTGCCTCTCGTCAGTTAACCTATGAAATGAAATGAGGTCATCTGACACAAGCTGGCTGTCAAATTATGAGACTCAAGCAGAAAAACTGTAAAATTAGATGTACCCTTACGATATTTATTTTTAATATGAAAAATCTGTTTTAGCTTTTGGTTTTCTATATGTTTTTATTTACAGGTGTAAAATATTAGACCGACACTTGGTGATACTGTCTAAGAAACATCTTGAGACCAAATTTCTGAAGCTGAATGTGGAAAAAGCACCTTTCCTTTGTGAGAGACTGCGTATCAAAGTCATTCCCACACTAGCACTGGTAAAAGATGGGAAAACACAAGATTATGTTGTTGGATTTACTGACTTAGGAAATACAGATGACTTCACCACAGAAACTTTAGAATGGAGGCTGGGTTGTTCTGATATTCTCAATTACAGGTAATTTTTAGCAAAACAACTGATTTTAATTCCATATCCAGTTGATATTTTTAGAGAATTTTTTTTTTTTTTTTATGTTAGCATTCATTTTATGGAGCTAAGTAAGGTCTTCTGGGTTAGATGTAGAAAATGTTTCACAAATGAAAACATATTTCTTAAAATGTACATTATTAGCATGATCTAACAACAAAATCAGAGTTACAGATAAAATTGAGTCTTGGAGTACACCTAACTATGAAAGTTTTCATCCTAACAGATCCTATTGAATCTAATTTTCTATTAGTCTGAAAACCCAAAATGACACTTTGGAATTGACTCTTCCCTGATTTAAACCAAGTTACTCAAATTGATAATGACTTACTTTTGAACATTAGATTTTTTAATGTAGCTATTCCTGTCTTGTAGAATCTGATAAAATATATAATCTCATTTCTGTGATCAGCTTAAATTATTGTGGAGACAGTCTCAATTTGAAAACAGTCTAAAATCCAATTTCCATTTTTCATTAATCTCCTTGTCCACTTCGCCAAATGGTTTATCTGATTCCACAAATCAGAACCTGTCATTTTGCCTTCTGTGCCTGTTTTTGATTGGGAAAATTAACAGATAAAATTATACAATTATCATTCTGTAGTCATAGTGCTTTTCAGTAAGTAAAAAGTTCTCTTTTCCCTGTTCCTTTTTCTCTGAATCTTCCCTACACATGCCTAAATTATGCATACATTATAGAAATTGACTTTGGAGTTTTAGGTTTTACTTTCTTAATAACAAAATACTAATATTTATTAAATGTATTTTGAAATTATTTCAAGCTTTAAACAAGTTGAAAAGTAGTACAAAGAATTCTCATCTATCTTTTGCCCGTGTCTCTCAATTTTAAGCATTTTGCATTTGCTTTATCATTCTTTTTCTGAATACACACTTTCTTTTCAAAACCATTTGAGTGGAAGTTGAAGATGTATTGTCCCTTTGCTCCTAATATTTCCTTGTGTATTTTCTAACATTGAGAGGTTTTTCTTATGTAACCTTAGTGCAATTATTAAGACAGGAAATGTTATGTAGTTTACAGATCTTATTCAAATTCTGCGACTGTCCCAATAAGATCCTGCATACTAAAATGTTTCATATAGTTACTATGTGTTTTTAGTTTGCATTAATATGTAACAACTTTTCTTATTTTTCAATTGAATTATTTCAATTATTATTATTATTTCAATTATATTTCAATTGAAGAATACAAGCTAGTTATTTTGTAGAGCACCCCTCAGTTTGGATTTGTCTAACATTTCAAGATTAGGTTTGGACTATGCATTTTCTCATAAGTACATGATAGAAGTGACACTGTATTCTTCTCGGCATAGCACACCAGGAGATAAAGAATGTTTTGTCTCATTTCTGGTGGTGGATAACTGAGCACTGGTTAACAGGTTGTCTACCAAGCCAAATAGTGATTTAAGAAGAACTTTTCCATATCCCTCATTAATTACTTTTTCATTTATTCATATTAGAATGGGCAGTAGCTTATTTTACCCAGTGGGCGATAGGTGGTTACTTTTATTATTTATTTTGAAGCCCAAATTGCCCCATATTTGGCCAGTGAGATCCCCTTTCATGCAGGCTTCTATGTCCTTTTTACATGTCCCCACAGTTCTTTAAGCATTTTCTTTCTGGTGCAAATAAGTCTTAGAGGGACTCTCCCAAGAATTGACCATTTCCCCAAGGCACTGTGGTTCCTCTCAGTGGCAGATGATATTTCACAACCAGAATCTAGGTGCCAGGAATCTTCCTAAATATTTTTGAAAAAAGAATATGTCTCAATTATTTCCCAAGCATTATTGAAAAATTTCATACCAATTCCAGGTTAATGATGATGAATTCCACGAGTTTTATTGATGTTTTTCTAAACATTAAAAGATGTGATACACTATCATACCAGCCATAATAAGCTGTAAAAAACAGATCATTTTCCTGTGTCATTCTTATAGTGAAGAAGATCTAATCCAAGTTCAGCATCTCCAAACAGGTGGAAGAACTTTTCTTTCTTTCTGTGCTTATCGCTTAGAAACTCTGTTCGTACATCTAGTGAAATGTTAGTAATTAATGATAAGAGAAAATAAAACATTGATCAAAAACATTTAGTTATACAAAATAGGGTTTAAAACTCTTAACCGTCAATATGAATAATATACGTCTTCCTTGACACCAGCATTTTAAAGAAAACTTTACTCCATAGGTTAGGAAGAAAAGAGATTTTTATGCAGGTTAGCATACCAACTGTACTATCATAAAGAATAAATGCTTTTCAAATTTGCTTTATTTTTAGTGGAAATTTAATGGAGCCACCATTTCAGAGCCAAAAGAAATTTGGAACAAACTTCACAAAGCTGGAAAAGAAAACTATCCGAGGGAAGAAATATGATTCAGACTCTGATGATGATTAGAAATTAGCTATAATTCTTCATAAATTGTCTTTATTTCTGCTTACTTCAGAATTAGATGTGTTTTCTAAATCCCGTTGGTTTTGATACATTGGTCATCTGATGGTCATGTTCTAAAGTTTTGTACAGTTTCATCACATTGAAAGACATCTTCAATATTTTCTGTGTGGCACTCATGTTTAAGTTGAGGAAAACTTCTGAGTTCTTAAATTATCCAGCAAGGGTCTGGATTCTCTATTTTTGAGATTGATTTTATCAGAATATGATTCTTACGTCTTTATATCATTCACAATTGTGTTTTTAATCTACTGGATTGGAAATAGGAATTCAGCAAACTATTCCAGGACTAATTCTTACACAGCGTTATTTACTTTATACAACAGGTCAAACAGCATTTACTGGTGTAAAAGACTCACTTGTAAATGAATTATAAACACTCCTTACTTCTGGAATATATTTAACTATTAAAGAACTGCCTATTTATTCTGTAGGCTGTGTGTTGATGATGAATCAACTGATGGCAGCAGAAAGCTTTTTCTGAGGTTTTGAGCATACTACCTATTTAAAGGTTTTGAGCATACTACCTATTTAAAGGGTTCTGATTGCTTATATTTTAAAACATGCATTAAAAAATAATCAGGAAGGATCACCTGGGTGGCTTAGTTGGTTAAGTGTCTGACTCTTGATTTCGGCTTAGGTCATGATCTCAGGGTCCTGGGATGGAGCCCTGTGTCGGCCTCTGCGCTCAGTAAGGAATGTGCTTAAGATCCTCTCCCTACATGCCCACCCCTCCCTCATATTCTCTCTCAAAAATAATCAGGAAACACAATTGGAGTGGCAACATGATCTGCAGACTCCTAAATGACAACAACCGTAACTGGTAAATATATGTATATTTTTTACTTAAAGTCTTGGGAGTTGTCATAAAAGCATACAGCAAATGAAAACATATATTACAGAAACATTTATTCAAGAAAAGACTAAAACTTGGTAAGAATAGTAAGTCTCTTTGGTATTTGAGCCACACTATTTCTCCCCCTAGCTCCCAATTTCAGCCCACAGTTTCTCCTTAGGATGGGCAGACTGCTAGCATTTCTCATTCTACCTGCCCCCTCCCCGCAAGCTCTATGTCACAGAAGCTCTATTTCAGGTAACAGTAGCAAAGAGGACTGGACCTTCCTTCCTCCACCCAGTCCCCACTTAAAGCACTGAAGATCTAGCCCAGGAATGGCAGACCAAGATTACTGTTTTCTGATCACTATTGCCCCAGCTTATGATTGGAGGTTCCATGCAAGGAAAGGCAAACAAGACCAGGAGCTGTCACCCACTGCTCTATTTGTAGACTACTGCTCTATTTATCACTCCTAGAAAAGCAGGCTACTCTCCCCATCTCCAACTCTGAGACAGTAGCAAACTATAAACAGAGCTTCCATAGCATCCTCTAAGTTAAAGCCTAAGGGTGCTGCCATAGACAAAGGAAATTTGGAGTGGGAGTAGAGACAGACGAAGAGACTGGTAACTCTGTGATAGCAACAGGCAAAAGGGAAACCAGTGATGATCCTAACAGAGAATGAAAGGCAGCTAAGAGTAGTCCTAGGTCTAGAACAAGCCTCAACGAGACTAAGGGCCTGAATTTAATTGGCTCAAACTGTGTAGGCATTTGCACCCCAGTGCCCAAAATAATAGGCCCACCAACAATTAGTGGCTGTTAATTACAGAGTGATAACAGTGGCGGCAAACTAGAACCCTTACGAGGAGATTGGAGAAAGGAACCTAAATGCCCTACTAAAACTGTCCCTGGGGTTGGAGGGAGGATTCCGAGTGACTGCACATTCCCAGGCTGTGCCCTCTCCAGAGGAGCATCAGATGCTGTACAGTGCAGGGTAAATGGACTTAGAAAGTCTAGCTGAGTCACTAAAAAGCCTTGGGAAGAGAAGAGGATGAGTCTCCAGAGCTGCTGTATTATCTAAACTGTCCAATTTTAAACAAAAAGTTCCAATATTTGTGGAGAAGCAGAGTAAAGTGTGTCCCAAAACCAAGGGGATTTCAAAACAGTAAAAAGAAACTGCCTCTGAGTGGACCCAGATGTTCGAAGCACAAAAACCTTCCAAGCAGCTCTCATAGGTATATTTTTTAAAAAACTAAACCCATGCTGGAGGTAAAGGTATGATGATATTTCATAAATAGAAAACAGTATTTTAAAAGAACCAAATGATGCAGATAATAGCCTGAAGAGCAGGAGAAAAGGGCGTGAAAAATAACTTGAGAGAAATATGAATCACCAACATTGTGTAATGAGAATTCCCAAAAGAGAGAAGAAAGAAAATAAGCAGAAAAATACTTTGAAGATTTCTTAATGCTTAAAAATCCCAAATCTGGTGGAAAACATTAATCTGAGAAAAATCAGTAAATTCTTAACAGAAAGTAGGCCATTCGGTCTACACCCACACACATGTCAGATTAAAAATACTGAAAGAGATCTTGAAAACAAAAAACCACTAGGTACAAGAAAACTCCATTAATGGTTGATTTATCAGAAACAGACCTGAAGGCAGTGGGATGATAACATGCAGAGTGCTGGAAAGGAAAAAACCATCAAGAATCTTCTAACAAAACTATCCTTTAGAAATGAAGGCAAAGTGAGGACATTCTCAGATTTTAAGAATTAATTCCTAGGAAACCGATCTTACAAGAAAGTGAATTTTTTCAAGCTGAAAGGAAGTGAGACCACGCAGTAATTCAAATCCCCATGAAAAAAAATGCTGAAGAAGGTAATTATGTAGGAAATTACAAAAGGCATTGTAATGACCTATTCTTCCCTCAGCTGACTTAAAAAGCAATACTACAAAACTATATAATTGTGTTACCTATAACATAGAAATGTATATTTGTGACACCATAAAGCAGGTGGTGGAAGCAAAACTGTATTTCAATAATGAATCCACAGGAAGAAATGAGAACATGAAATGGTGTAAAAAAAAAAAAAGGTAAATATAAAAAAACTATAAATAAGCAGGCACTAGGAGGACGTAGCTCCTGGTCAGGCCTGTGGGTGTCCAAGCCATTGCAAAGTGAGAGGTGTGGCCAGAGCTGCTTGAATATCTACGTTTCACTTTCTGTGCTTATCCAAAGTTCTAATTCATCATGGGTAATCTGTCATCAGAAGAAATTCAACTAAGAGCCCACCCACTCATCCAGTTACGGATGAGTTTCTGGAAAGTACAAGGAAAATACTGGGTTTAGCCCTTAATTCTCAGGATACAGGAATCAAGACTGTCACTATGCTGGATGAACAAGGGGAGCAACTAAACCACACAGAAGAAGGCCTGGACCAAATAAAGACATGAGAGAGACACAGAAGACTTTAACAGAACCCAACAAGTGCTGTGGCCTTTGCGTCTGCCTGTGTAATAGGACAAAGAACTTTGAGTCTGGTAAGGCCTGCAAGGCAACATGGGGAGGTGGTGGAGACAGCTCTCCTAGCAATGTTTAGCTATGCAGCCAGACCAAGTGACAAATGGTCAGCTTCAACCAACCACTGGAGCAGCTATCAGTGGATACATTAAACATATAACCAACAATGCCAGAGAAAATGAGATGGAAGAGAACCAACTCAAGTGGGCAGTATCCTAGGAAACCTAAAAAACCTGGCCCTGGACATGGGCAATGAGATTGAGGCTCAAAATCAACAAACAGACCGGCTCACAGAAAAGGCTGACACCAACCAAGATCATACCGATGTTGCCAATGCCAGAGCAAAGAAACTCATTGACCATTAAAGCTGCTGCTGTAATTCTTTATCATGTATTTGCTTCTCTAGCTCCTCCTTCAGAGTCATTACCTTTTGAGAGTTTGACGTTTTGGTGCCATGCTCCTCTCAATCAGGAGATAATGTGCAAGAAGGGTCAAGAATACAGATCCCCTATTGCTTTTTTATGTTTGCTTTCCCTTGAGGGTACACTGCTGCTCAGCCTTCCTTCTAGTGTTTGTTTTTTCTTGGTTCATAGTCTTAGATTGGTTTTTGTACATCATGTATTGTGTTACTTTTCATCCTCCTCATTTACTCTAGCAGGTTCTTTTGCTTTGAAGATTTAGAAGCGTTGCCAAAGACAGCCATGAAGAAAGAAGCTGGAGGCAGGGGGAGTGCAAGGAGGAGAGAGAGGCAAGAGATAAGGGGTTGTTACCTCAGTGAAACCTGTAGGCCCCAAAGCAAAAGTTGTATAGCCACAGTAAAGATCTAGTTGGGTTTAATTTTTAACTTAAGTTGCAGTTACTGCCAATTTAGGCTAATACTTGGTTTCACACAATATTTTTACTATACACAATATTTTTATACACAATATTTTTGTTATACATCACAACTTGGCAACCTCTGCTCCAGAAAAATAGAATGACTTTTCTCAAAGTGGGCTTAGTTTCTGAACATTTGGTGATTTGCGTATGTACAAAGACAGTGATCCCATTTCATACTGCACCATACAGGAACACTTTGTATAAATGAATGACTTTTTACTTTCACATTATTAGTAGTATCATGGTCCCATTACATGCCTCTTAATCTTGTACATATGTATGTGTAACATGAGAATTTCTAAAGGAGGGCTTAGATTTTTTTAGAAAAGTTTGACAAAGTATATTATGTGAATTCAGATTTACTTCAATGTCAAGAATCATGTTTAGATAGGATATAAGAAACTTGTTTTGATCTCAGGTAGAAAAACAGATTGCTTTGAGTTTTTTGTATATTTAGACTTTTAAAAAGCTAGAATTTATTCTGTTTAACTAAAAGTGATTTGGAAAATTGTGCCTTTGGTTTAATTATTGATGATTGTTACTATCATTCAGTTAGCCTTATGGATTGAATAATGTCCAGGATCACATTTATTTAGATTCTGAACAGTGTTATAAGAATCTGATTGGTATTTGTCACCTTTATTTAAGAACTAGTGTCTGCATATTTCACAGGTATTAATGTGGATTGGTTTGACCAATAACCACTGCTTGATCTTTTCAATTAAATTTTATAACTAAAAAAGAAAAAAACTATGTATAACTTGTTCTTTCAACTATTTTGAAACAAAATTATGAAAATTATTACAATGTATTGATCCATTTTTAACATATAAAGATGCAACATATTTAACCAAAAAAAGCTTTATAGGAGTAACATTTCTATATTTCACTAGAATTAAATTACTATAAAGCTAAAGTGGATTCTAACAAAGTATATACTTGTAAATGCCTAGAGTAACCGTTGAGAAAGTAAAAAAATACAAAAAATGATTACTAAAAGGAATCAGAATAATACACTAGAAAATATTGAGTCAATTAGGCGTCCGACTGTTGGATCTCAGCTCAGGTCTTAATTTCAGGGTTGTGAGTTCAAGCCCTGAATTGGGCTCCACACTGGGTGTGCAGCCTACCTAAAAAATTAAAACAAAAGAACAACAACAAAAAAAACTCTAAAAAACTTAAAAATTAAGACAACAACAACAAACCTAGTTGAAAAAGAAATCAGAAAAAGAACAAAGGAAAAAAAGGTGTATGACATATGTAAAAATTAAAAAGCAAAATACATAAATCCAACCATATAAATAGGAACATTACATGAGAGTAGATTAAATATTGTCAGACTGGATTTCAAAAACAAGATCCAACTATGTGCTGTCCCCAGTAGACACACTTTGGATTCAAAAGTTAAAAATACAATGAAAATACCATTGCAAATAGCAATCATCAGAGAGCTGAAGTGGCTAAACAAAGATAGGAAAATAAAAACTTCCTACAGAAAGAGGCTCATTTTATAGTGATAAAAGAGAATCCATCAAGAATCTGTTAACAAGTATAAACATCACACCTTACAACACAGCCCATAAATTCTTGACAATTCTATATTTTGCTGTCAGAATTCTGAAGCAAAACTTGACAGAATTGACAGGAAAATAGACAATTCAGCAATAATATGACCCAACTTTCAACAATGAATAGAAAAAGTAGGAAGAGAGTCAACAAGGAAACAGAAGACCTGAACAGCACTATAAACCAACTACACCAAATATATCTATAGAGCATTCACAGACCAGCACAATTCTGAAGCTCACATGAAATATGCTCCAAGACAGATCATATGCCAGAACACAAAACAAGCCTCCATAAATGCAAAAGTATTGAAATAATGAAAGTTCTGTTCTTTAGTCACAATGGGATGAAATTACAAATAAGTAACAAAAATCTGGAAAATTAAATAATGTGTAGAAATTAATGCACTCCATAAATTTGGTCAGTAGGTCAAAGAGAAAAATCACAATTAGGAAATCCATTGAGCTATATGAAAACAAAAATGCAACATACCAAAGCTTATGGAATGCCACTGAAACAGTACTTAAAGGGAAATTATAGCAGTAAGCACCTGTTTTAAAGGATACAAAAAAACTCAAACCCTACCTTAAAATATTGAGAAGAGAACAAACTGAACCTGAAACAAGCAGGGGAGATAAAACCTTAAAGCTACAATAATCTAGACTGTGGTACATGCAGGCATAAAGATAAACATATAAACCAATGGAATTGAGTACAGAAATAACAATTTGTGGTCAGTTGATGCTTGGCAGAGGTGCCAAGACAATTCAAGTGGGAAAGAATAATCTCTTCAACAAATGGCATTGGGACAACTAAATATCTACATGTTGAAGGATGAAGTTGAACTTCCACCTCATACAATATACAAAATTTTAAATGGATCAGAGACCTATATGGTACTCTATAAGGTAACTGATGAATGCTATAATATCGATGACCCTTGAAAACATTAGGCCAAGTTAAAGAAGCCAGTCATAAAAGACTACATGTATGATCCTGTTTATATATGAAATGTCCAGAGAACTCAGATCTATAGGAACAGAAAGTAAATTAATAGTTACTTAAGATGGGTTGCCAAGGGATGGGAGTGACCGATGTTTGTATGGGGATTCATTTAGGATGGTGAAAATGTCCAGAACTTGATTGGACACAATTCATCCTTTTAAAATATACATTTCAATAAACCATTTAAAGGTTATAGAAACTCTAAAGGAACAACAAATAGAAAGGTAAATAACAAGACAATAGGAGAATATGAAAAAGCTCATAGAGCTCAGGAAAGAAAGAAAAATAAAAACGTTTCACAAATGAAGCTTAAAAGAGAAAAAATAACAGGAGGAAGTAGACAACAGAAAGCGTTAAAAGGACTCTTTAGAAAAAAACGTTAAATATGGGAAGCCAGGCAAAGATGATCCACCGTAATTACAAGAAGAAGCTGTGAAGAAGAAAAACAAAGGAATTGAATAGGAAGACATTCCCAAAATGGTAATTGAATAAAACTCTACTGAAACAATAAGATTCAAACTTATATATTAGAAAGCCATCTCATATACTAGTAAAAGTGACCCATAATAGCCACTACTGAGAAATACTCTCATAAAACTACTGACTTTTAAAGGAGAAGAAGAAAGTAAGGTTTTGGTCATTCAGGCAAAAAGGCCAGGTCACTTATATGGGAAAGAAAATTGAGTTAACATTGGAATTTTATACACCACACTTGATGCCAAAAGAAATAGAGTGGCATATTTAATATATTTAGACGGGGGAAATCTGAACCAACGCTTTTATATTGAGCCAACTAAACTTCAAGAAATAAGACCATACATAAAATTATGATTATGCAAGAAATTAGAGAATATCATAATGAGTTATCTACTGAACAAGCTTCAGACACCAGGAAATGATTGGAGAATTTCCAGCATAAGGCTTCTGGGAATACAGAATATATTTACCCTTCAAACTAAATCCAATTCTGGTCACCAGAAATGGTAGAGTAGCAGTTCCAAGGGCACATTCTCCACCCTCACCCCCTCCACACACATACTCAATTGGAAAAAAAGCATAAACCATCAACTTTTCAAAATTATGGAAAATAGTAAAAAGTTAACAACCAAGGAAATGCTGAATCAAGAAAAAATTTAAGGGGCACCTGGGTGGCTCAGTGGGTTAAAGCCTCTGCCTTCAGCTCAGATCATGATCCCAAGGTGCTGGGATTGAGCCCCGCATTGGGCTCTCTGCTCGGTGGGGAGCCTGCTTGCCCCTTTCTCTCTGCCTGCCTCTCTGTCTACTTGTGATCTCTGTCAAATAAATAAAATCTTTTTTAAAAAATTTAAGAACAGTAGGAATCTTTCTGCCATTTTTATTTGCCTTTGTCCCACCCCCTTCCTGGTTGTGTGGTGGTCTTGAAGACAGTAGCCTGCATTCCCAGTGGGGAATCCTACTCCCTGATGCTGAAGAGAGCAGAACAGACCTTATTTGCAAAGAATTTGTTTCTTTATCCGCAGTACTTGAAGGACTGACACAGGGAATTCATTTCTGTTTTGCCTAACTCAGAACTCAGGAGGAAAAGCAGCAGGCATTCCTTGAACTTTTTAAGGTAAATGAGCAATGTGCAGCCACTTGGGGCAAAACATTATAGTTGAAGCATAGAAGAGAGCACCAAAGCCAGTGAAGAAAACTGAGGGAGAGAGTTTCTTTGGGAATATTAGGGCATTCAAAGCTGCACTTTTACACTGAGGAATTTCAAAAGTCATGTGGCTATCCAAGGTAGGATGCATGGTCTGAAAAGACCAGAGAAGACTCTGAGCTTCCACTTTAGGCTGAACTCTGTGCTCAGTGAAAGCAAGAAATGAAGGCGAAGGCAGAGGTGTAGATATCCTAACACAAGTACCCAAGTACTGAATGACAGGGGCTTTTCTTCTGCCTTTCCCCCTCCTCCCTCTCTCTCTTTTGGTGTTCAAGGAAATTTCTATAAAAAGCTGGACACAAACTAAGGGTACAGAAGCTTCAAAGCACACGTGCCAAGAAAATAACAGACTTTTACAAAAATTGTTCAGCTACACCAATAGCATGCAAGAGAAATAATAATAACAAAAACTGTGGGGAGGGTGAAGAACTTGCTTTCCCAACACATCATAATATTAAAAATGTCCAGTCATCAACATAAAAAATTATGAAGCATGTAAACAAAGTATGACAGACCAATTTACAGGAGAAATTAACAGAAACTCTCCATGAGGAAGTACACACATTGAACTAGCTAGACAAACTTTAAATCAACTGTTCTAAATATAGGAAACCACTTTTAAGGAAAACATGGACAAAAAGCTATAGGAAACCTGAAGAACAATGTATAAACAATATCAATAAATATATAAAAGTTGTAAAAAGGAAATATTGAAGCAGGAGAGCTAGGTTCTTGTCTCATGGAGTCAAAGAATGAATCTCATGGGCAACAGAGAGTGAGTAAAGCCATGGAAGTTTATTAAGTGAAGATACAGAAAAATCTCTCAAGAGAGGAGTCTGGACAGAGTTGCCAATGAGGGCATTTATCCTTGGTCTTATAGAAAGCTAACCTGGGAACTTAAATTCTTTTAACATCCCCATCAGTATAACCATTGAGCAAGGACTAGTGATAACACCTTCAATGGCTTGCTTCCTTTTTAGGGTCTGGGTGCTCTTTATCGGTCACAGGTGATTACCATAAAAAAGACACTGACCACCTAGCAGACCTAGGTCCCATACCTAGGGCAGGGTGGTTTGGTTTGTTCCTTTACCTCTTGTTTTCCCACACCTCCACATTTTTGGGATTTCTGTGAGCCTGGTCACAGAGTCCCCTATCTCTCCCTATGTAGCCCCACCTGTCCCTTACTCAATGTGAAGAAATTCTAGAGCTGAAAAGTACAATAACTAAGATGAAAAACCAGAGGGTTTCCATTGCAGATTTTAGGAAGCAGAAGAACTGGTGGATGTAAAGATGAATCAATTTCTTTATTTTTTTTTAAAGATTTTATTTTTTTATTTATTTGACAAAGAGAGCTCACAAGTAGGCAGAGAGGCAGGCAGAGAGGGGGGAAGCAGGCACCCCGCTGAGCAGAGAGCCTGACACAGGGCTTGATCCCAGCACCCTGAGATCATGACCCGAGCCAAAGGCAGAGGCTTAACCCACTGAGCCACCCGGGCGCCCCCAAGATGAATCAATTTCTATTATCAAGTCTGAGTAACAGAAAAAACAATGAAGAAAAATGAACAGAGCCTAAGAGACCTGTGCCACCTAGTTCAACCCTACTGAGATATGCATAAGGAGAATCCCAAAGAAGGACCGTTGGGGCATTTAAAGAAACAGTGGCTGAAAATGTCCGGAATTTGATAAAAGACACAAATCTATACATTAAGAAGCTCAGCACCTTCAATAAGGATAAACACAAAGAGATCTACACTAAGCCACATTATAATCAAATTGTTGACAACCAAGGACAAAGAGAACCTTGAAAGCAGTCAGAGAACCAAATCATGTACAAGGAATCCTCAATAATGTTAACAACAAATTTCTCATAAAAAACCATGGAGAAAAGGAAAGAGTGGAGTGACTTTTATTTATTTATTTATTTACTTATTTTTTGTGGAGTGACATTTTTTTAAAGTACTGACAAAAAATATCAACAAGGAAGTTTATGTTTGGCATAACCTAAAAAGTGAAGGAGAAATTGAGACATTAGCAGATAAAAGCTGGGGTGGAGAGGGGGGTGGCGGCGTTCATTGCTAGCTGACCCGCCCTACAGAGAATGCTAAAGGGAGTCTTCAGATTGAAGTGAAAGGATATTAGGTAACAAATCATACCAAAACAAACAAAACAAAAACCCTCTATTAAAGGTAACTATAGAGGTAGGTATAAAAGTGATTATTGTTGTAGTTTTGATTTGTAACTCTTTTTAAACACTCTACATTATTTAAGACAAATGCATAAAACAATAATTATAAAACTATGTTAGTGAGAATGTAATGTATAAAGATATAATTTATGATAACATAAAACAGATATGGACAGCTGTACAGAGGTTGAATTTTGTATATTTAAGCTAAGTTGTTACCAATTCTAACTAGACTGTTATATATTTAGAACTTTTTAAATAATCCCCATGATAACAATTAAAGAAAAAAAATTTAAATACACAAGAGGAAATAAGAAGGAAATCAAAATATATACTACCAAAAAAAAATCAGGTAAACACAAAAAAGTGCAGTAAAGGAGGAAATGAAGAACAAAAAATATATAAGACTTCCCCCCCCCCCGCAAAATAGCAAAATGATGAAGTAAATTCTTCCTTATCAGTAATCATTTTAATGTAAATGGATTAAACTCTCCAGACAAAAGCAGAGATTATGAATATGGATAAAATCAAGCAAAATGAACAAAAACTCATGATCAAACTATATGCTGTGTATGACAGATTTACGTTTGATTTAAAGACAAAAATGGGGGGGCGCCTGGGTGGGTCAGTGGGTTAAGCCTCTGCCTCCAGCTCAGGTCATGATATTGGCATCCTGGGATCGAGTCCCCCTCTCTCTGCCTGTCTCTCTGCCTACTTGTGATCTCTCTCTGTGTCAAATAAATAAATAAAATCTTAAAAAAAAAAAGACAAAAACAGGTTGAAGGGCGCCTGGGTGGCTCAGCTGGTTAAGTATCTGCCTTTGGCTCAGGTTATGTTCACAGGGTCCTCCTGGGATTGAGTCTCACATTGGGTTCCCTGCTCAGTGGGGACCCTGCTTCTCCCTCTGCCTGCCATTCCCCCTGCTTGTGCACACTTTTGCTCTGTGAAATAAATAAATAAAATCTTTAAAAAAACACACACAAAAAAACAAAACAAGAAAATGGGTTGAAGGTGAAAGCATGAGAAAGATATTCCATGCAAATAGTAACCAAAAGAGAACTGAAATGCTTATGCTAATAGCAGACAATGTAGACAAGAGTCAAAAACTGTTACAAGAGAGAAAAAAGTACATATAATCTTTAAGAAGTAGTTCATCAAGAACAATTATAAATATATGTCCCCAACAATAGAACTCCAAAATGATGAAGCAAACTTTGACAGAAATGGAGAAATGGACATTTCTATTACGTTTGGAGATTTCAATTATGGATAAAACAATTAGGAAAGAAATTGAGGATTTTAACAACACTATAAAGCAACAAGCCCTAACAAACACCTACGGGACACACCACATAAAAGCAGAATACATTCTTCTCAAATACGCATGAAACGTTCTCCAGGATAGTCCACATTTTAGGCTACAAAACAATTTTCAATAAATTAAAAAGGCTCAAATTATACAAATTATCTCCTGTCCCCAAATGAGGCTAGAAATCAATAACAAAAGAGAAATCGGAAAATTTACAAATATGAAGAAATTAACACACTCAACCAGAGGACAAAAAAATCACAAGGGAAATCTGAAAATTTTTGGAGATGAAAGGAAACAAAAACAGCATACCAAACCGTGTGAGAGGCAATGAAAGCAGAGGTCAATGGGAAATTTATAGCAGTAAACACATTTTAAAAAGAGGGATACTTCCAGATTCCAGTCCAGCATGTAAGAAGCTTGGAAGTCACCACTTCATTCTAACAAGTCAAAAGCTGAACAGACTGAAAAAAAAATTAACACTGTATCTATGAGAGAAGTTAGGTCAAACCACTGCCCCCCAAATTAAAGAGATCAATAGTCAATATAGAGAATCACATCTTATAGCAATTTCTTTGAGAACCAGTGCTAGGGTAGCGAAACCTGAACTGTAATTGGTAGATTTCTCGAGGCATGTGGACAACTCCGAGAGTTAAAAACTCCAAGGGGACCTACTCATGGAGGTGGAGAGAACCCAAACATTTTTAAGCTTTCCCTGGGTCTCTATCAGATTCTCAAAGTTAATATCAGAAAAAATCCCCTCATGTTTCTGACAGGGAGAGAGGGAAAGGAACCATTCTGAAGTACGCCAGAGCATTCTGTTCTTAACAAGGTTGGCCCTCAGGAAAAACTATTACCAAAGCCTAACCTGCTGGGCTTCAATCAGAGCATAATGGCCCTGGGGAAAGAATATCCCAACTCCAGCCCCTCTTGCCAACTTGTCCCACCCCAGAGAGGGGGGGGAAGCATGCATGAAGTTTGTTCATGATCCAGAAGTATAGGCTCAATAAAAAGTAGAGAAATAACCACAGGAACAAAACACTTTCCTTCCTCTCACACCCTACTGCATTATTAAAGGTCTAAAGTTGTTCTTTATAAGTTGGAAGAACGACACTAATTTCAAGACCTACCATAGAGCTGCAGTAATTAAGATAGTGTACTGTTGGTTAAAGAACAGACAAATAGATTAATGGAACAGAATGAAGAGCCCAGAAACAGACCCACATAACTGTACCCCACTGATCTCAACAGAGGAGCAAAGACAATACAATGAAGCAAACATTGGGTTCTTCAACAAATGGTGCTGGAACCACCAGACATACACCTGTGGGGGAAAAAAAAATTCTAAACCAGACTTAACACCCTTCACAAAAATTAACTCAAAATGGATCACAGAACTAAATGCAAAACACAGAACAATAAAACTCCTAGAAGATAACATAAGAGAAAATCAGACGACCTTGGGTATGGTGATGACTTTTTAGATACACCACCAAAGGCAAAATCCATGAATGAAAGAATTGATAAGCTGGACTTCACTACAATTAAAAATTTCTTCTCTGTGAAAACAAGTGTCAAGAGAACAAGTAGACAAATCAGGAACTGGGAGAAAATATTTTCAAAAAGACACATTTGATAAAGGACCGTCATCCAAAATATACAAAAACTCTTAAAACTCAGCAATAATGAAACAACCCAATTAAAAGATGGGCCAAAGAGCTGAATGGACACCTCACCAAAAAAGATATACAGATGATAAATAAGCACACGAAAAGATTTTCCTCATCAAATGTCATCATGGAAATGCAAAATAAAACAGTGATATACTTATTAGAATGGCCAAAATCCAAGACACAACACCAAATGCTGGTGAGGGTGTGGAGCAACAAGAATGCACATTCATTGCTGGTAAGAATGCAAAATGGTACAGTCATCTTGGGAGACAGTTTGACAATTTTTTTACAAAACTAAACATGCTTTTGCCAATACAATCCAGAAATTACACTGTTTGGTATTTACCAAAAGGAGTTGAAAACATTACTGTGAAAAAACTTACACATGGATAGCATTCACATTCACATTCATATTCAATTCATATTCAATAGCATATTCAATAGCAACTCTATTCATAATTGTTAAAACTTAGAAGCCATGGATGTCTTCAGTAACAGAATGAATAAAAACCATGGTGCATCCAGATGAATATTATTCAGTGCAGGAAAGAAATGGGCTACTAAGCAACAACAACAACAACAAAAAATGCAGGAAATTTAAATACGTATTACAAAGTGAAAGAAACGAATCTGAAAAGGCTATATACTATATGGTTTCAACTACATGACATTCTGGAAAAGACAATATGATGGAAACAATAAAGAGAGTGGTTGCCAGGGGTGAAAGGGGAGGGAGGCATGAAAAGAGCACAGAGGGTTTTTAGGGCAGTGAAACTACTCTGTATGATACTAAGAACACATGTTATCGTATATTTGTCCAAATCCACAGAAAAGTCAACACCAAGAATGAATCCTAGTATAAATTATGGACTTTGGGTAATAATGTTATGTCAATGTAGGTCATCAGTTGTAACAAATGTACTGCTATGGTAGGGAATGCTGATAATGGGAGAGACTATGCATAAGTGGGAACATGGATTATGTGGGAAATCTCTTTAACTTCCATTCAATTTTCCCATATATCTAAAACTGCTCTAAAAAATAATTTCTGGGGTGCTTGGGTGGCCCAGTCAGTTGAGCATCCAATGGGCTCAGGTCATGATCTCAGGTCCTGGCATCAAGCCCCTAGTAGAGCTCTGCACTCAGTGGGGAGTCTGCTTATTCTCTCCCTCCCCCTGTGCTCCTGCATGTGCTCTCTCTCTCTCAAATAAACCTTAAAAAATAATTTCTATGTTGGGGGTGCCTGGGTGGTACAGTTGGTTAAGCAACTGACTCTTGGTTTTGGCTCAGGTTGTGATATCAGGATCTTGAGATGGAGCCCCACATCGGGCTCCATGCTCAGCACAGAGTCTGCTTAAGACTCTCTTCTCCCTCTCCTTCTCACCTCTCTCTAAAACAAACAATAATAATTTCTATTTTTTTAGAAAAGAGGGAATATCTTAAATTAATAAGCAAACATCTTAATGAAGCCATGAAGAGCAAATGAAAAAAAATCTAGCAGAAGGAGATACTAAAGATTAAAGCAGAGATAAATGAAATGGAAATTGATAAAGAGAATTGATGAAGCCAAAAGTGGTTCTCTGAGAAGATCAACAAAATTGGCAAATTGATAGCCAGATCAATAAAGAGAGGAAAGATGTAAATAAATGAACACAAGGACATCATTACTGAAATTAAAAAATTGTAAGAGAATATTACGAACAATTACACACCAACAAACTAGATGACCCAGATGAAATTAACAAATTCCTAGAAAATACACAATTTACCAAAACTGACTCAAGAAGGTCTAGAAAATATAAAAAGACCTATATTGAATAAAGAGATTGTGTTAATCCATTTTAAAAAAGAGACAGATTAGTTTTAGAAAAAATCTTTCAACAACAAAAAAATTCCAGGGCCATACAGCTTCACCGGTGAATAATACCAAACATTTAAAGAAGAATGAACACTAATCCTTCAAAAACCCTCCCAAAAAATAGAAAAGGAGGAAGCAACTTCTAATGTATTCTATGAAGCCATATTACCCTGATACAAAGTCAGACAGACACTAAAGAACTAGAAACCAATGTCACTTATAAGTATAGATGCACAAATCCTTTACAAAATACTAGCACAGGAATCTGACGGCATATTAAAAGAATTTTTTATCACAACCAAATAAGATTTATTCCAAGATGCAAGGATGGTTCAACATTAAAAAGAAAAGAAAATCAATGTAATAGAAAAAAAAAATAAAAAAATAAAATAAATCAATGTAATAGAAAAATCAATATAATAGAAAAAAAGTACCAACATAACCAACATGGTCATCTCAGTTGGGACAGAAAAAGTTTTTGGAAATATCAATGCCATTGCACGATAACAACACTCAGTACACTGGGAATAGGAAAGAAATTCCTCACAATGATTTATGTAAAACATCAAAGCTAACTTCATACTCAATGGTCAAAGACTGACAATTTTCCCCCTAAGATTAGGAACAAGAGAGGGATGCATGCTTTCACCATTGTTATTCAACATGGTACTGGTAGTTCTTGTCAAGAACAGTTAGGCAAGAAAAAGAGTGGAAAGGCATCCAGACTGGGAATAAAGAATCAGTTTATCTCTATTTGCAGATGACATGATCCTATAAGTGGAAAATTGCAAAAAATACATAAACAAGCCAAAAAAATAATATTAGAACTAATAAATTTAGCAAAGTTGCAGTTTATAAAATGAACACACAAAAATCAGCAATGTATTGCCAATAGATTAACAAAGGACAATCAGAAAAGGAAGTTAAGAAAACAAGTCAATTTAGAATAGTACCCAAAGAATAAAATACCTAGGAATACACTTAATCAAGAAAATGAAATACTTGTACATTAATAACTATAAACATAGCTGAAATAAATTAAAGATGACCAAAATAATTGAAATGTACCTTGTAATCATGAATTGGAAGATACAGTATTTTAAGATGGCAAAAAAACTATCAAAAATAATCTATAGACTCAATACAATCCCTATCAACATTCCAAGGCTTTTTTTTTTTTTTGCAAAAATGGAAAAACCAATCCTCAATGTAATCCATATGAATTACAACTCAACAAAAATGAACAAGAGAGTTGAATAGCTATTTTTTCTTTTTAAAAAGATTTTATTTATTTGAGAGTGAGTGAGAGAACATGAGCAGGGGCAGGGGCAGAGGGAGAGGGAAAGCAGACTCCCCACTGAGGAGGGAGATGGATGTGAGGCTCCACCCCAGGATCCTGGGACCATGACCTGAGCTGAAGGGAGAGGCTTAACTGACTGATCCACCCAGGCATCCTGAATAGCTATTTTTTCAAAGAAGATTTGCAATAGCCAACAAGCACATGAAAGATGTTTAACAGCATTAGTCATTAGGTAAGTGCAAATCAAAATCACAATGAAATACCACTTCATTCCTACTACAATGACTATAAGTTAAAAAAAAAAAAAAAGCAAAGAACAAGTGTTAGTATGAATGTGAACTGGAATACTTATACATCACTGGTGAAATGTAAAATGGTGCAGCTGCAATGGGAAACAGTTGGGTGGCTCCTTAAAGAGTTAAACATAGAATTACCACATGAACCAACAAGTGAATTCCTAGGTATATCCCCCAAATTATTGAAAACAGCTACTCAGACAAGTGAGTACTTGCATGTTCACAGCAACATTATTCATAATAGCCAAAAGGTGGAAACAACCCCAAAATCCATCAATGGATGAATGGATAAACATTGTGCTATATGTATACAGCACAATATTATTAAGCCACGGAAAAGAATAAGTACTAATACAAATTATAGCATGGGTGAACCTCAAAAGCATTATTCCACATGAAAGCTGACACAAAGGTCACATACCGTAGCAGTCCCCCCCCCCCTTTTTTTTTTTTAAGATTTTTATTCATTTATTTGAGACAGATAGAGAGAACATGAGAGAGGTCAGCCGGAGAAGCAGACTCCGGGCCAAGCAGGGATCCCAATGTGGGACTCAATCCCAGGGCTCTAGGATCATGACCTGAGGTGAAGGCAGTCGCTTAACCAAATGAACCGCCCAGGAGCCCTGTAGCAGTCCTTTTACAGGAAGTATCCAGAGCAGGTAGATCCATAGAGCAGACTAGTGGTTGCTGGGGGCTGGGGGAAGAGGACATATGTAGTTGGTATGAGGTTTCCCTTTGGGGTGATGAAAACTTTATGGAACTAGAAAGAAGTATTGATTGTACAACATTTTGAATGTACTCAGTGTCATTAACTTGAACACTTTAAAATCATTTTATGTTACGTGAATTTCACCTCAATTTAAAAAAAAAAACCCCTAAATTCAAGTTGTAGAAATAAGGGTTACAGAATAGTATGTAATCATTATGTGCTCTGACAGTGTAGATACGATACACTTTTTAAAATAAGGAGAGGATAGAGACTATCCAGAATAAACTTTATAATTGTCTTATAGGTGGGCATTAGTTCAAATTAGAAGCTCAGGGAAGGAAAGAAAAAAGATTATGACTGCTTAATTTCAATGTTGTTCAAGTTAGGGAAATAACACTCACTAAAGGGTTTTGGTTTTTTTTTTTAAGATTTTCTCTTTACTTATTTTTATTAAAGCTTTTTTTATTTTAGTTTTTTTTTTTTTTAATTTGTCAGAGAGAGAGCGAGCGAGCACAGGCAGACAGAGTGGCAGGCAGAGGCAGAGAGAGAAGCAGGCTCCCCGATGAGCAAGGAGCCTGATGTGGGACTTAATCCCAGGATGCTGAGATCATGACCTGAGTCAAAGGCAGCGGCTTAACCAACTGAGCCACCCAGGTGTCCCTATTTATTTGAGAGGCAGAGATCACAAGTAGGCAGAGAGGCAGGCAGAGAGAGAGGAAGGGAAGCAGGCTCCCTGCTGAACAGAGAGCCCAATGCAGGGCTCCATCCCAGGACTCTGGGATCATGACCTGAGCTGAAGGCAGAGGGTTTAACCCACTGAGCCATAAAAAGGTTTTCTATAAGGATAACCATGAGAACAAAAATAGAAACATTTATTTTAAAATGTTATATTTTATTAGTTATTTTAATAATTGAAATGTAGGGGCTCCTGGGTGGCCTCAGTTGGTTAATCGTCTGCCTTCAGGCAGGGTCCTGGGATTGAGTCCTGTGTCAAACTCCTTGTTCAGTGGGGTAGCCTGTTTCTCCCTCTGCCTGCTGTTCCCCTTGCTTGGGCACTCTCTCTCTCTCTCTGAAAAATAAATAAAATCATTTAAAAAATAATTGAAATGTATTCAGGATTTCTCTTTAGGAATATTGCCACATATGAAAATCCCTTTAAATAATATTTTCAGAGTTTTCCTTTCTCTTTAGAGTCAGTAACTGTGCCTATAAATATACTCTGTGTCTATAATTTTCTCTCTAGTCCTTATTAACTGTTTACTTTTGTTTAATACATTCCTCTTTCTCAGTTTTGTCCTCCACAGTCCTTCCCAACTTTTCAGACTTTCTTTTTTTGTGATTCCAGTATGCCAGTGGTGGCAGACTAAAGATAGCCACAATGTCTTTGATATGTCTCCTGCTAAGAGGTAGAGGGCTCATTCTCCTAATCTTGAATCTGGGTGAGCTCTGTAACTACAGCTGACCTTTGAATAACATGGGGGTTAGGGGCACCATCCTCCCATGCAACAGAAGATTCACATGTCACTCCTAACTCCCCAGAACTTAAACTAACTATTGTTGACCAGAATTCTCACCAATAACATAAACAACACATATTTTGTATGTGATATGTACCATATCCTATATTCTTATGATAAAGTAAGCTAAAGGAAAGAAAATACTTAAAAAAACGTAAGAGAAAATACATTTACAATACTACACTGTCAGAAATCCACATGTAAGGGGACCCATGTAGTTCAAACCTCTGTTGTTAAGCATCAGCTGAATTTCACCATTAGAAGATGAAGAAGTAACAACTATAAGTGTCAGGGCCCAGCCTTATGAGACAAACAGTTCCCCGTTTCTGACTCTCAACTACTTGCTTTTAGAACATGGCTACCATGTTGCCGCCTGTAGTCCACAGGTCCAAGCAACCCTGTGGAGAGAGCCATGCAGCCAACAACCCTGGCTTAGTTTTCAGCCACCAGCTAGTACAAACTTGCCAGCCATGTGAGTGAGCAAGCCACTTAAAAGTGGATTCTTCAATCCAATTGGAATGCCTGAGCTGATGCCTCATAGAGATGAGATCAGCCAACTCTGTTGAACCCAGCCAAAACTGCAGATTCACAAGAGCATATTTTGTTGTGGTTTTAAGCCTCAGAGATTTGGGATGCTTTGTTATACAGTAACACAGTCAAGACACCATCCTTTTATTTTGCTCTTCAATGTGTTATCTCACTTTTGACAGCTCTCATTTTTAAAAATTTTTTATTTTTTTAATTTCTTTTCAGTGTACCAGAATTCATTGTTTATACACCATACCCAGTGCTCCATGCAATATGTGCCCTCCATAATACCCACCACCAGGCTGACCCACCTTCATACCCTCTGCCCCTTCAAAACCCTCAGATTGTTTTTCAGAGTCCATAGTCTCTCATGGTTCATCTCCCCCCTCCAATTTCCCTCAACTCGCTTCTCTTCTCCATCTCTCCATGTCCTCCGTGTTATTTCTTATGCTCCACAAATAAGTGAAACCATATGATAAATGACTTTCTCTGCTTGACTTATTTCACTCAGCATACTCTCTTCCAGTCCCATTCATGTTGATACAAAAGTTGGGTATTCATCCTTTCTGATGGAGGCATAATACTCCAGAGTGTATATGGATCACATCTTCCTTATCCATTCGTCCGTTGAAGGACATCTTTGTTCTTCGCACAGTTTGGTGACCGTGGCCATTGCTGCTATGAACATTGGGGTACAGATGGCCCTTCTTTTCACTCCATCTGTATCTTTGGGGTAAATACCCAATAGTGCAATTGCAGGGTCATAGGGAAGCTCTATTTTTAATTTCTTAGGGAATCTCCACACTGTTTTCCAAACTGGCTGCACCAACTTGCATTCCCACCAACAGTGTAAGAGGGTTCCCCTTTCTCCACATCCTCTCCAACACACATTGTTTCCTGTCTTGCTAATTTTGGCCATTCTAACTGGTGTAAGGTGGTATCTCAATGTGATTTTGATTTGAATCTCCCTGATGGACAGCTCTCATTTTATTTTAACTTTTGACCACTTGTTTTAGAATTTTTTTTTAAAGATTTCATTTATTTGTCAGAGAGAACAAGCTGGGGGAGCAGCAGGCAGAGGGAGAAGCAGGATACCTGCTGAGCAAGGAGCCCAATGTGGGACTCAATCCCAGGACCCTGGGATCATGACCTGGGCTGAAGGCAGACACTTAACCAACTGAGCCACCCAGGCATCCCTTGGCCACTTGTTTTGTAAGTGGTAACTAACAACCAAGTTCCAATAGCTTATTAAAAGATTTAGGGTATGCAAGATAGGATTGTTCTAAATTTTTATGTTCAGGGTGACTTTTTTCTGATGAGAGAGCTTTATCTGCCATTTGTGTTTCCTGCTTTTTTCCTTTTATTATCTTTTTTTTTTTTTTTGAAACTGTGTCAATTCCTTTCTAACAGTTATGTTCAAATGAGAAGAGGTCTTCTTGAAACTGTCCTTTGCTGGCATTTTGGAAGAGACCAGTACTGGGTTCTAGGCTAGCAGGAATTCCCTTATGACACAGGAAGGTATGTGTGAAGGACATATTTTTGCTTTCCATTCACCCAACCACAAGAGATTGGGGTCTTTCATGCTGTTTACAGTCCAGAATCTCTGTTCCAGGCTGCTTCACCTGCTGCACAGAGCCTTAGTGTGTCATTTATCTTTGCCTCTTCAACATATTTTTGGTAATAGACTAAGCAAGGGAAGGCACAGGACACCAAGGTGGTTGGACTTTCCCATCAGGTGTTTTGCCACCCACCTGGGCATTTTCTTGCATGACATAGAGTCCCTGTGTGCAGGTGTGCAGGTCATTCCCAGAAGACGCTGTTGTGTCTTCATTTCTTGGACATTTCTGTTAAAAAACTTTAAATGCATCTTAAATTCTTTCTTTTTTAAAGATTTTATTTATTTGAGAGATTGAGCATGAGAGCAAGAGCACAGGCAGGGGGAGTGGCAGGCAGAGGGAGAAGGAGAAGCAGGCTCTCCGAGGAGCAGAACTGATGCGGAGCTTGATTCTAAGATCCTGAGATCATGACCAAAGGCAGGCACTTAACCAACTGAGCCACCCAGGTGTTCCAAATGTATCTTAAATTCTTTAAAAAAAATTTTTTTTTTTTTTTTAGTAGGCTTCCTGCCCTGTGTGGAGCCCAACACAGGGCTTGAACTCACGACCCTGAGATCAAGACCTGAGCTGAGATCAAAAGTCAGAAGCTTAACTGACTGAGCCACTCAGGGGCCCCAATTCTTTTTTTTTTTTTTTCAGCATAACAGTATTCATTGTTTTTGTACCACACCCAGTGCTCCATGCAGTCCGTGCCCTCTCTAATACCCACCACCTGGTTCCCCCAACCTCCCACCCCCCCCACCTCTTCAAACCCTTCAGATTGTTTTTCAGAGTCCATAGTCTCTCATTGTCACCTCCCCTTCCAATTTCCCCCAAATGCCTTCTCCTAACTCCCCATGTCCTCCATGCTATTTGTTATGCTCCACAAATAAGTGAAACCATATGATAATTGACTCTCTCTGCTTGACTTATTTCACTCAGCATACTCTCTTCCAGTCCCGTCCACGTTGCTACAAAAGTTGGGTATTCATCCTTTCTGATGGAGGCATAATACTCCATAGTGTATATGGACGACATCTTCCTTATCCATTCGTCCGTTGAAGGGCATCTTGGTTCTTTCCACAGTTTGGCAACCGTGGCCATTGCTGCTATAAACATTGGGGGTACAGATGGCCCTTCTTTTCACTACTTCTTTATCTTCGGGGTAAACACCCAGTAGTGCAATTGCAGGGTCATAGGGAAGTTCTATTTTTAATTTCTTGAGGAATCTCCACACTGTTCTCCAAAGTGGCTGCACCAACTTGCATTCCCACCAACAGTGTAAGAGGGTTCCCCTTACTCCACATCCCCTCCAACACATGTTGTTTCCTGTCTTGCTAATTTTGGCCATTCTAACTGGTGTAAGGTGATATCTCAATGTAGTTTTAATTTGAATCTCCCTGATGGCTAGTGATGATGAACATTTTTTCATGTGTCTGATAGCCATTTGTATGTCTTCATTGGAGAAGTGTCTGTTCATATCTTCTGCCCATTTTTTGATATGATTATCTGTTTTGTGCGTGTTGAGTTTGAGGAGTTCTTTATAGATCCTGGATATCAATCTTTTGTCTGTACTGTCATTTGCAAATATCTTCTCCCATTCCGTGGGTTGCCTCTTTGTTTTCTTGACTGTTTCCTTTGCTGTGAAGAAGCTTTTGATTTTGATGAAGTCCCAAAAGTTTATTTTGGCTTTTGTTTCCTTTGCCTTTGGAGACATATCTTGAAAGAAGTTGCTGTGGCCGATATCGAAGAGATTACTGCCTATGTTCTCCTCTAGGATTCTGATGGATTCCTGTCTCACGTTGAGGTCTTTTATCCATTTTGAGTTTATCTTTGTGTACGGTGTAAGAGAATGGTTGAGTTTCATTCTTCTACATATAGCTACCCAGTTTTCCCAGCACCATTTATTGAAGAGACTGTCTTTTTTCCACTGTATATATTTTCCTGTTTTGTCGAAGATTAACTGACCATGGAGTTGAGGGTCCATATCTGGGCTCTCTACTCTGTTCCACTGGTCTATGTGTCTGTTTTTATGCCAGTACCATGCTGTCTTGGTGATCACAGCTTTGTAGTAAAGCTTGAAATCAGGTAACGTGATGCCCCCAGTTTTATTTTTGTTTTTCAACATTTCCTTAGTGATTCGGGGTCTCTTCTGGTTCCCCACAAATTTTTGGATTATTTGCTCCAGCTCTTTGAAGAATACCGGTGGAATTTTGATTGGAATGGCATTAAAAGTATAGATTGCTCTAGGCAGTATAGACATTTTAACAATGTTTATTCTTCTGATCCAAGAGCATGGAATTGTCTTCCATCTTTATGTGTCTTCTTCAATTTCTTTCATGAGTGTTCTGTAGTTCCTCGAGTACAGAACCTTTACCTCTTTGGTTAGGTTTATTCCCAGGTATCTCATGGTTCTTGGTGCTATAGTAAATGGAATCGATTCTCTAATTTCCCTTTCTTTATTTTCATTGTTAGTGTACAAGAAAGCCACTGATTTCTGTACATTGACTTTGTATCCTGCCAAATTACTGAATTGCTGTATGAGTTCTAGTAGTTTGGGGGTGGAGTCTTTTGGGTTTTCCATATAAAGAATCATGTCATCTGCGAAGAGAGAGAGTTTGACTTCTTCATTGCCAATTTGGATACCTTTTATTTCTCTTTGTTGTCTGATTGCTGTTGCTAGGACTTCTAATACTATGTTGAACAAGAGTGGTGAGAGTGGGCATCCTTGTTGTGCTCCTGATCTCAACGGGAAGGCTGCAAGATTTTTCCCATTGAGGATGATATTTGCTGTGGGTTTTTCATAGATAGATTTGATGAAGTTCAGGAATGTTCCCTCTATCCCTATACTTTGAAGCGTTTTAATCAGGAACGGATGCTGGATTTTGTTAAATGCTTTTTCTGCATCAATTGAGATGCCCCAATTCTTAAATACTCTGAATACGGTGCATTTTATCAGTACCCATTTTATAACATTCTATTTGTGCTATAGATGAAGGAAGGCAATATAAATTGTTTTGAGCTTAGTTCAGAATTATTAAAAAAATAAAAATAAAAAAGTAATCATATTATGTAGATTACTTTGAACACTCAGCTGAGGAACAATGAGTCCGCTTCACTTAGGTACTGATACCTTCCCAAGAGCTAACGTCTCCTCTTCACTCTTTCCTGTCACAATACCTAAATGGTGATCAGGCTGAATCCCAACACCAAGTGTTACCAGGCCTTTCACAGCCAACCCTGAAGTGGTTAGTGAGGAATAGAGCTAGGGATTCACCTGACTATTCAACACAGACTAGTATCCCAGACTTTCACTTCTTCTCAGTTGATCTCAGCTTATTTTTAAGCTCTGTTTTCCCTTCACAGCTATAGTTCTCAACCCGCCATAAGTCTGAGAGATGTGCCCCCATCTGTCCGCACATTAACTGTTACAGGGATTCTTTTTTTTTTTTTTTTTTTTTTGTTACAGGGATTCTTAATCCCAAGCACAGTTTCTCAGTGTGTGTTCCACTGATGCAAACATGCAGTAGAATCTCAGATAAGCCTTAGAACAGCATTGTACTCAAGGGTTCAAAGACATAAGGTCTCACCTCAAATGTACTGGATCAGTCTTTAGGGTTGAGACCAGGGCTTTTACAAAATCGCTTAGTCTTCAAGCTCAAATTTGAGAACCATTGTCTAGGACATTGATTCAGACTGAGTTTTTCAACCTCAATTTCTCACAATTCTTATCTTCACCCCCACCTCTACCTCCCTCTGTGGAGAATCATTGCTCAGAGCAAGAACCTGCTTCTCTTTGGGTAGCTCTCCATTATCTCAGACAATCTCCATCCATGTTCCATTTCCATAACTCTTTAGCCCTCAGCAACGTGTTCCCTTGTCATTTTCTGTGTAAGTTGAGTATGAAGCCAAAACATGGTTTTCTGAACAACTAACAGTGTCTGATTCCTAAGGTACAAACTTGAGATTCTAATTAATTCCTATGAACAGAGTCCTCCACTTTCCTGAAAGTTGTATTCCTGTTATTTCATAATGTAATCACTTCCTCCTTAATAAAAAATAAGTTGAGGGGCACCTGGGTGGCTCAGTGGGTTAAAGCCTCTGCCTTTGGCTCAGGACATGATCCCAGGGTCCTGGGTTCGGGCCCCGAATCGGGCTTTTTGCTCCGCGGGGAGCCTGCTTCCTCCTCTCTCTCTCTGTCTGCCTCTCTGCCTACTTGTGATCTCTGTCTGTCAAATAAATAAATAAATAAAATAAAAAATAGAAAATAGAAAATAAGTTGAACTTTAAAATGACCAATTGCTTACATAGCGGCATTTTTATTTATCTTTGATAAAGGGCCTATGGGAACCTTTTTCTTTTTCAGATAAACCTAATCATCAAAAGGTTACTACAACTCAAAGAGGAAAAAAAAAACCTATGCAGAGACTACCTAAAAATTCAGAAACCTAAGTAATAAAAAGAAATTATAATACATCTTCTGTCTCATCATAGCATTTAAAAGCCATGCTTTAGGTTTGCTATAGCTTAGTTCTATTTTAAACTTCCTTCCTCTATTTTTCTTTCTTAGAGAGGGATCATTTGCTTTTGTGACAGGTTTTTGCTCTTCATGGGTAAATATTTCCATTCTGTTCCTTGGTAACTGCACTCTAAGAACATGATGTCATTGCTTGCTATTTTGGGTTTGGAACTATTTTTATACAGTATTTGCCCTTGTCCTGGCTCTCTGGTTTTATCAAGTGATTTAAGCCAATGCCACTACTCAGTGTGGGCGAAGCAAGATAGGCAGCATCAGCATCCTTTGGGAGCTTCTTAGAAATAGCAAATTGTCAAGCCCACACCACAGAATTTCTGGGAGCTGGCATTCTGTGTTTCAACAAATCTTCCAAGAGTATTCTACTACATGCCACAAGTGTGACAGAAGCTGTTATGAAAGGATTTAGCCTTGCATTAAGAAAAATTGTTATCTATCCTTTTGAGGTCTATTTTTTAAAAATCTCATGCTTGGACAAACCAGTAGATTTTCACTGGAGTACCAAATCCCTTTCCTGATTAGTTTTTTTTGGTGTGTGTATGTTGTTGCGTGGGGGGTGCACAGAGAAGAGCTGTTCAAGGTACTTTATCTTTTCCCTGGTGACCAGAGATTGACAGCTTTGAGATATAATTCATACACCATACAATTCAGTTACTTGAAAAGCACAGTTCAATTGTTTTTAGTATATCCACAGATATGCACACATGTGGATACACAGCCATCTCCACAGCCCGGTCCCTTTCATTGGTAGGTAGTAGCTGGCTAGAGTATAATCGTAAAGATTCAGAGGTCATAGTCAAGCTTAGCCAGGAAGAGTGCCATGATGGATTAGCCATGTCTGTTATGGTTATGGGGTTGAAGAATCATGGCATTTGGGACATTTATTTGCCCCAACAACATATACTCTCATTTCAAATGCATCTAGGAAGGCAGCAGAATTTGGTTTGGGTGAAGGCAAACAAGACCAAGCAACACTAAAACAATACCAATAACAACAAACACCTGTGCCTTCAAGCCGCAGAAGGAGGCTAGCCCCAATGTGGAAGATTCTTGAGAAAATCATAAATGAGACTGAGTTGACCCAGAACATGTGGTCAATGCTTATGCTAACTAAAACTTACGCCCCGCTGTGTTTATTTATGCTCAATATCATTTGGCTTGATGAAAACAGATGTTGAACACAGAATGATGCTGAATGAAGTTTAAGATCCCAGTTGTTTTTGAAGTCTGTAAGCTTCTCTAAATGCCTCTAGATTTATTGGAATGAGTATCCTATTCCAGAAGCTATTTGTTAAACACACAGAAAAATACCCCTGCATGGTGATTTCTTTTTTTCTCATAATATATATTTGCTCTAAGAATCAGTAGAAAAAATATTTTAGTCAAACTGTGACTTGGTATTACTTTCACATACACCGTCCACTGCATGGGGATATGGCCTGGTGAGATACTCTGTTAATCTGCACAAAACAAGAAATACCATTACAGAAGAATCTATTCTGGAAATGACCAATTTATTTAATTTTTGGATTCCCATTTTCAACTATTTCAGGAGTCAATGAATAGACTGCACACCAAAATTATACTGAACATCATCTAGTGTTTACATCTATAATTCCAAGTGTTTTGGATCTTTGGTCATTATTATGAACACTAATTATCTCAGCAAATCATTAAAGATGATTTTGCTAATTGCTCTTTTTGGATTATACAGTTATAGGCTATCCTTATTTTAAAATTATTGTGATAAAATGACCTATATAGTTGTAGAACACTTTTTTTTTAAACTTCAGTATATATTTTGAATAGAATGAGTTAATTACTCTACATTGTATCAATTGACTGTGAACACCTTGAGGGTGGGGACCAAGTTTTCTTCATGTTTTCAATTTCCTCCTTATAGTGTAGACTGGTGTGTGGACAAAAAACAGCTTAAAAAACGTATTGAATTAGAGTAAACAACAATAACAACAGAAAACCTATTCCAATAATAAATTTAATCTTGGCTTCATATATGGCTATATCATAATAGTAATAAGCCCTATATACATATATAGATATCCTTGTATTTTACAAAGTGCTTTCTCCTAAGCGTTCTTATTTGGAACTCAAAAAGTGTTAGGTAATTAGGGAAAAATGAGAAAAATAAAATTCCAAGAAATTGAATCTTTTACCCTGTAAGGTATCTATTAAGGTATCTACCTCAGTTTGCTCATCTGTAAGCAGGTTGGTGTTGGGGTGGAAGTTATATGGCCTGTAAGCTTCTTTCCTTTAAATATGTTAGAGTTTTTTTTTTAATAAGTATGTTAGGGTGTAGTTATTATATTCCAATATTCAAAGTAGCCATGTAGGGATGCCTGGGTGGCTCAGTCAGTTAAGCTTCTGCCTTCTGCTCAAGTCTGATCCCAGAGTCCTGGGATCCACCCCATGTCTGACTCCCTGCTTGACAGGTAGTCTGTTTCTCCCTCTCCCTCTGCCTGCCACTCCCCCTGCTTGAGTGTCAAATAAATAAAATCTTAAAAACAAAAAACCAAAAACCACAAAGTGGCCATGCAGATCAAATTTTCCTTGATGCCAAAACAACCTTAGCCAAGTCTTTATACACTATTTTAGATAAAGGATTACTAATTACACTAAGTACAGGAAAGTCAGTTTGAGTCAGGGTTTTTTAACCTCAGCACTATTCACATTTTGGATTGGGTGTTGGTACAGGAGGTGTTGGTCCTGTGTATTGTAAGATGCAGGTGCACTGTGGTACAGGAGGTGTTGGTCCTGTGTATTGTAAGATGCAGGTGCACTGTAGGGTGTAGGTGTTATTCTTACCCCCTGTAAGACTAACCGATTAATAGTGTGACTAAATGAGAGAAAGTAGCATGGTGAGAATGCAGACAACTGACCAGTGAGCCTTTCACAGATCAGATGAGGAAATGCACCTTGTTCCCCCACACCTGAGCCCTTACCCTACTTATTTTCTAGGAAGTGTCCTGTCTGGATGACACCGACAGAGACCGTTTGACGACGTTTGCCACAACTGTGGGGGCAGAGGATGTTTTGCCATCTAAAATATTACCTTCTAAATATGTTTCTTAAGAGTATTGCCCAATTCTTAAGAAACAAGTGTTCCTTTTCAGTCCAAACAAAGGCCACAGGACCGTTCTAATAATGACTTAACTTGTTCAGTCATAATCACTGAAACAAAAGAATACCCCATGGATTAATTGAATTAACACACTACAAAGGAGGTGCTGCTGTGGGGCTTCCCAGAAATGGGCTCCTGGGAAGCTTGTCTTTATTCCTTACTGCTCAAGCCAATTCTGCCTAATTACTGAATTCTTTAGTCTTTATATAATTGCTGAGATTGGATAACTCACCTGTCTACTTGATGGTCTTTCCACTTAATCTGTTCAGTTCTAGAAGAGAGGAACCCCTTTCTCTGAGTGTGGTTACATAGTTATCTCCACCATATTGAATGAAAACTCTTCTAAGCAAGACCTAGTTTTAGGACTGATCAGAGAGACTGAGGCACAGTGGCAAAGGGTGTGGGTCTGAGTGAGAGCAGTACCAGAGAAGATGGAAGAAAGCAAAGAAAATTGCTAGAAATGTTTGGGAAAAGGGTAAGGTTTGGATGTTGACTGGATGTGGTACTCAATTGCAGGAAGTGGGTAGAAGGGGTGGTTGAAAATAATTCACCTGAGTACCTCTCCTTAATCAGTCCAGGAGATCCAAGGAAAGAAGTGGTAGTGGGGTGTGGACAGAAGAGAATACAAGAGGAATTAAGAAACAACAACAACAACTTGCAGTCCTAATGCTTCAAAGGAATTAAGATGGATAAAGGTAAAAACAGACAATATAAAGGTCATCAGCAGTTATCAAGGGAACAAATTCCACAGTGCCCTCAGTTAAAAAAAAAACCTATTTAATTACCTGTAATTGAAAAACATGGTCACATGATGGATTTTGATTGAGTTATGAAAGTATTTATGTGCATTCTTTCAATGGTCAAAAAGGGAATAGCCTCTGATGAATCACCATTACTGAATAAACATATATAATAAGATGGAACTGCTCTGGAAAACCCATAATGTACTATCATGATTGGGGCAGATTATAGGAATGAACTGAGGTGCAAGAAGGGACTAGGTAAGGATATGAATAATTTTAGCAAAATGTAGAAGGAACAGGAGAGGCCACTGCTCAGATTGTCAAAAGCAGACTGGAACTGCTCCTGCTGAGGGAGCTCTGAGATACCCTGCGGAGGTCAAGACAGCCTCTTGATGTTTGTTTGCTTGTTTTTTTTAAATTGTTTTTGTTTTTAATAGAATATGCTGTTAATAAGTGACCTGCACTGGATGCCTGGGTGGCTCAGTGGGTTAGGCCCCTGCCTTCCGCTCAGGTCATGATCCCAGGGTTCTGGGATAGAGTCCCACATCGGGCTCCTTGCTTGGAAAAGAGCCTGCTTCTCTCTCTGCCTCTGCCTGCCTCTCTGACTACTTGTGTGTTCTCTCTCTGTTTCTGACAAATAAGTATATAAATAAAATCTTTTTTAAAAAAAGTGACCTGCATACTTTTCCTCAGACTAGCAATGATTTTGATGATTGATCTGCTAAGAGAAGATGTTTTGAAAGTAGACATTTGAGGGCAACATTGCAATGATTGAATTTGTAGGACCCAATTACTATATCCTAAATAGCTAAGAGAAAGTGGAGGAAGACTTGATTGGCTATTTTTATTGTTATTTTTCTGGTTTTAAGATTAATAAGGTAAACAACAGTCAATTATAGAAATATGAAACATGCCAAGTAGGAATGTCCTGTAATCTCATCTTTGAAACAGCTTCAGGAGAATAGGTGTTATTTCTTCTTTGAAAGTTTGGTAGACTTCCCCAGGGAATCCATCAGGTCCTGGGCTCTTGTTTTTTGGGAGGATTTTGATGACTACTTCAATCTCATTACTAGATATCAGTCTATTCAGGTTGTCGATTTCTTCCTGGTTCAATTTTGGGAGTTTATAGTTTTCCAGGAATGCGTCCATTTCATGTAGGTTGCTTAACTTATTGGCATATAACTGTTGATAATAACTTCTGATGATTGTTTCTACTTCCTTGGTGTTAGTTGTGATCTCTCCCTTTACATTCATAATTTTATTAATTTCGGCCTTCTCTCTTTTCTTTTGGATTAGTGTGGCCAATGGTTTATCAATCTTATTGATTCTTTCAAAAAACCAGCTTCTAGTTTCATTGATACGTTCTACTGTATCTCTAGTTTCTACCTCATTGATCTCTGCTCTAATCTTGATAATTTCCCTTCTTGTGTGTGGAGTTGGTTTAATTTGTTGTTGATTCTCCAGTTCTTTAAGGTGTAGAGACAGCTGGTGTATTCTGGATTTTTCAATTTTTTTGAGGGAGGCTTGGATGGCTATGTATTTCCCCCTTAGGACCGCCTTTGCTGTATCCCATAGGTTTTGGACTGAAGTGTCTTCATTCTCATTGGTTTCCATGAATTGTTTAAGTTCTTCTTCGATCTCCTGGTTGATCCAAGCATTCTTAAGCAAGATGGTCTTTAGCTTCCAGGTGTTTGAGTTCCTTCCAAACTTTTCCTTGTGATTGAGCTCCAGTTTCAAAGCATTGTGATCTGAGAATATGCAGGGAATACTCTCAGTCTTTTGGTATTGGTTGAGCCCTGATTTGTGACCCAGTATGTGGTCTATTCTGGAGAAGGTTCCATGTGCACTTGAGAAGGATGAGTATTCTGTTGTTTTAGGGTGGCATGTTCTGTATATATCGATGAGGTCCATCTGGTCCAATGTATCATTCAATGCTCTTGTTTCTTTATTGATTTCTGCTTGGATGATCTATTACTGAGAGAGGCGTGTTAAGATCCCCTACTAGTAATGTATTCATATCAATATGATTCTTTATCTTGATTAATAGTTTTCTTATGTAATTGGCTGCTCCCATATTGGGGGCATAGATATTTACAATTGTTAGATCATCTTGGTGGGTAGTACCTTTAAGAATTATGTAGTGTCCTTCTGTATCTCTGACTACAGTCTTTAGTATAAAATCTAATTTATCTGATATGAAAATCGCTACCCCGGCCTTCTTTTGAGGCCCATTGGCATGAAGGATGCTTCTCCATCCCTTCACTTTCAGTCTGGGTGTATCCTTAGGTTTGAAATGGGTCTCTTGTAGACAACATATGGATGGGTCCTGTCGTTTTATCCAATCTGCAACCCTGTGTCATTTTATGGGCTCATTTAGGCCATTCACTTTGAGAGTGATTGTTGATAGATACGTTTTTATTGAAATCGTGTTACCTTTGGAGTCTTTCCTTCTGTAGATTGTCTCTATATTTCTGTTCAATGATATTCTTAGGATTTTTCCTCTTTTATAGAACCCCCCTTAATATTTCCTGCAGTGTCGGCTTGGTGGTCGCATACTCTTTTAAGCCTTGCCGGCCTTGGGAACTCTATCTCTCCATCCATTTTGAATGTCAGTCTTGCTGGGTAAAGTATTCTTGGCTGCATTTTCTTCTCATTTAGTGCCCTGCATATATCTTGCCGGCCCTTTCTGGCTTGCCAGGTTTCTGTGGACAGGCCTGACATTATTCTGATGGGCTTTCCTCTGTATGTAAGGGGCTTCTTTGTCCAGCTGCCTTCAAGAGAGTTTCTCTACAATTATAATTCCTCATTCTTATTATCAGGTGTCTCAAGGACTTTCAAGAATCTATAATCTTGGGGGGAGACTGTTCTGCCTCTAGTACATGAACACTGGTGAGATTAGGAAAATTTTCATGGAGAACCTGTTCCACTATATCTTCTAGACTTCTTTCTTTCTCCTCCCCTTCAGGGATTCCAATAATTCTGATGTTGGAATGTTTCATGGCATCATTTATTTCCCTAATTCTGTTTTTGTGGCTTCTAAGCTGTCTGTAATCTCATCTTTCAGTGCTTACCTCTTTCAAGATTTGGTGCATTTCCCCCCAAATGTTCATTTTCTATACATAGACTAACTTTTTATAAAAATGGGGTAGTTCAGTACATTCTATTCTACAACTTGCTTTTCACCCTGTTTAACTGTATAGCTTGCAGATTTTCCCACATCAATACATGTAAAGCCACCTTTCTAAATGAATGCAAATTATTTTATCATACAGTTAATATATATGAAAATATTTCCTAATCAGGCAAGTGTGAAGGAGAAAACCTGGATTATTCTTTTTATCATACCTCAAAATCTTTATTTTATGAAGAACTTGTCTTACGTCTTTGGCTCCACAGAAATAAAATGTGGACTTCTCTGAGCTGGCAAGCTTGGTAATGCCTTTTTTCCTTCTCTTTCATAAAAGACGAAGTAGCCAAGTCTCTAAATAAGATCTCTGGGGGAAAAAAATCTTGACCAAGTACCAGATTTGTGTGATCATAAAATGTAAAGTATATGTTACACATTAGGAAATAGCCTGAAGAATTATCTTAAATTTAATTATATGATAAAAATGTATCACTGAATATATCACGCCCACTGAAATGTCTGAGGCTGGGCATAAAAATTCCTTAGCGCTTCCAGTTTTAAAGTATGTTCCAAGTAAAAGGATTAACTGGGAAGCCATCCCACAGAATATGGGATGTAGATTTGCTTGGTGGGAAGGAGTTGGCTAGGTGAGAGAGGACATGTGGCTTCCTTTGCTATTTCTTTGATGGTGCGGATCTTTTAAGTGGCTTCCCTGCCCTCAAAGATGACTGACAGGGTTTTTCCTCTCCACTTTCCATTCCTGAGTAGTTCCACAATCCTTAACCTCCTCCTCCCAGGTTCATCCAAGCAAAGGAGGTAAGACACCTGTTTCATGAAACTACCTACTTTTCTAGTCTTTCTCCCATTAAATGTATTGGGATGGGTTCTTTTTGCCCTTTTTTCTTATACATGATACAAATTCTTACTTCATGTATTTTTAAATCAACTTAAATTTGTCTTAGTCCTTAGATTCCTTGTGAAGAAACTCCTTTTATTTGAAATCTTTTCTATGTTTTAAATTACACAATAAAAATAAAAGTTCAATCTTTTATAAAAACAAAAATATAAATAAAGCAGGCTGAATCTCATAAGGGGAAAACCTGGTCAAGAAAACTGAAAACAGAGAATGACATCAGCAACATAATGGTATAAGATGTCCCTCACTTTTGTCCTTTTTTAAACAACTAATTAGGCATCCATCCATGAACAAAAGTGCCACTTGCCAGTTGTGGGACCCAGCACCAAATGCAAAAGGACTTGGGAGAAATCTCATTGCATCTGGTAATAGGCAAACAAGATATTTTGTACAGACTGTGGAACCTACAGGCTCAATATAGTCTGTGGAGCCAGCAGGAGTTGGAGAAACTGTCCCCAGCTCCTCTCAGGGAAAATATGGAGAGTGCAAACAGGCTGACACTCTCAGGCAAGAGACTTTGTAGAATTCCAGCCTTCACGAGGGGGAGATTCTAACATTCTATTGGAAAAATTATAAATTTGGATACACTTAAGAAAGCAAAAAGAATTTTGTCAGAATTTTGTTACCTGGCCTCCCAAGGTAACAGAGCATGGGGCTGAACTAGCAGGTAGTGACCTCTCCATCAACAATAAAGGAGAGTGGTGAGTGTCCAGGCACCCCAGCTGTGCAGCACACTGCTAGAAAAACCCATTTATCTCCAGCAGCGCCAACAGTACTGAGGTGCAACCTCTGTAACTGGGGGGAACAAGAGATCAAGGAAGAGGCTCTTTGTATCAAGATGTTCTTTGATAAGAACATCAAAGACGGTTATAAAGGGAATGAGCCTCTGGAAAAATCTCACTTGAGGATGTCCAACTCAGCCCACAGGCAACCCCCATCACCCAGAGTGCTAAACTTCACTCTGCAGCCAGCTCTTTGTGGGTGCTCCTGAGTGTAGCACCCAGATTGAGGTCCAGTGAATGGAGTTCTCTGGGGGTGGTGGGGTGGTGGTGGTGGTGGTGGTGCTGTGACCGGAATCAGACCAGTCTATGGAAAAGGGAGAAACCACAGACTTGAGTGGCAGTGCCAACTTCTGACAAACACAGGAGAGGATTCCAATAGCCAAACTGGTGAGTTGTAAGAACCAGAGAAGACCAAAAAGTTTAAGAATTCTGCCTTAAGTGGGACTAAGAAGTATAAAGCAGGTGTATCCATGCAAGGTTAGAGCAAACCCCAGATATAACAGGGCCAACAGATAGTATATTCCTTCTGAAGCTTACTAATAAAGATTAGAGGCATTCTGCTACTTGAAATGCAAAAACAGCAATGCAAAACTCCAAAGAGCATGATGAATGAAGGAAACAAGTCATCATCTAAAGGTAACAATAATCCTCTAATAACTGAACTCAATGACATGGAATTTCACAATCAAGCTCATAAAGAATTCAAAATGGCTGTTTTGAGACACTCCATGAGCTACAATAAAACATAGAAAAAATAACTCAAAGAAATCAGGCATACATAAACAGAATAATAATTTTAACAAAGAGGAATCACACACACACACAAGGACCAAACAGAAAATCTAGAGTTGAAGAATTCAACGAATGAAATGGAAAAAAAAAAAAAATCAAAGTAAACCAAAGGGATGGTAGAATAAATGAGCAAGGGGATAGGAACTTCCAAATAACCCAATTAGAGGAGAACAAAGAAAAGAATGAAAAAGACCAAAGAAAGCACACGTGATCTATGGGAATCCATCAAAAATACAAATATTAGAGAAATTAGTATTCTAGAAGGAGAAGAAAGGGAGAAAAAGCACAGAAGTTTATTTAAATAGCTAAAAAAATTCCCAAGCCTGGCAAAGACTTCGACATCCAAGTTTACTAAGCTAATAGATCACCCTATTATTTCAGTGAAAAAGAAACCTACTCCAAAACTGGATGGTCAACTAACCATCAACAAAGCAAGAAGGAATATCCAGTGGAAAAAAAGACCATTTCTTCAACAAATGGTGTTGAGAAAACGGGACAACATGCAAAAGAATGAATCTGGACTTCTTACAATATAGACAAAAATAAATTCAAAATGCACGAAAGTCTTAAATGAAGACAGGAAACCATCAATATCCCAATATCCTAATATCCTAAAGGGGGACACAGGCAGTAACCTCTTTGACATTGGCTGTAGCAATTGCTTACTAGATAGGTCTCTGGAGGCAAGGGAAACAGAAGAAAAAACAAAAACTACTGGGACTTCATCACGATAAAAAGCTTCTGTACTGTGAAGCAAACAATCAACAAAACTAATGGGAAACCTACAGTGTGGGAGAAGATATTTGCCAACGACCTGATGAGGGATTAGTATCCAAAATCTATAAAGGAATTATCAAACTCAATACCCCAAAAAGCAAATAATCCAGTTACAAAATGGGCAGAAGACATTTTTCCAAGGAAGACTTCCAGATGGTTAATAGACAAATGAGAAGATGCTCAACACCAGTCACCATCAGGAAATACAAATCAAAATTATAATGAGAGATCACCTCATAGCAGTCAGAATGGCTAAAATTAACAACACAGGAAAGGATAGGTATTGGTGAGGATTTGGAGAAAGGTTCCCTTGTGCACTGTTGGTCAGAATGTGAACTGGTATAGCCACTCTGGAAAACAGTATGGAGTTTCCTAAAAAAGTTAAAAGTAAAAATACCCTACAACCCAGCAATCACACTACTAGGTATTTACACAAAGGATACAAAAATACTGATTCAAAGGGATATAGACACTTCAATGTTTATAGCAGCATTATCAACAAATACCCAAATTATAGGATGACCCCAAATGTCTATGGGCTCATGAATGGATAAATGACATGTGGTATACATGTACACAATGGAATATTACTCAGCCATAAAAAAGATTGCAATTTTGCCATTTGTAATGACATGGATGGCATTAGAGAGTATTATGCTAAGTGAAATAATCAGAGAAAGATGAATACCATATGATTTCACTCATATGTGGAATTTAAGAAACAAAACAGACGAATATGGGGTGGGAGGAAGAAGAGGCAAACCACAAAACAGTCTCAACCATAGAGAACCAACAGGGTTACTAGAGGGGAGGTAGGCAATGGGATGAGCGAAATGGATGATTGGTGATAAGGAAGGCACTTACAATAAGCACTGGCTGTTTTGTGTAAGTGATGAATAGTTAAATTCTACACTTGAGACCACTACACTGTGTATTAACTGGAATTTAAATAAAAACTTGTAAAAAGAAAAAACCCTCTAGGAAAACATACTGAAAGTTCAGAATGTTGAAGGCATACCATGCTATTTCCTTCTTCTTGCAGGGGAAAAAAAAAAAAAAAAGAATTACCAGACCAGTGTAATCTTGACACTGAGCTGTTCTAGCTAGGGTGGAAGGTGGAGAAAGATAAAAGTTTACCTGTTTTTTAAAAATATTTTTACTTATTTATTTATCTGACAGAAAGAGAGCACAAGCAGGAGGAGTGGCAGGCAGAGGGAGAAGCAGGCTCCTGGCTGAGCAGAGAGCCTGATGTGGGGCTCAAACCCAGGACCCTGGGATCATGAACTGAGCTGAAGGCAGATGCTTAATGACTGAGCCACTCAGGCACCCCTTACCTGAACTTCTTACCCAATGAATGTAGTTCTTCTCAGCTCTGTGCTCGTTTGGAGTACTGAAACCTCTGGCAGGGATCTTGACCTCTAATAAAGGCATTTTTGCCCTTAAGAGGTTGTTAAGTTAAACTGATGGTTACCAGGGGAGACGTGGGTTGGGGAATGTGTTAAATAGGTGATGGAGATTAAAGAGTGCACTTGTTAGGATGAGCACTGCATGTTTTATGGAAGTATTGAATCACTATGTTGTAAACCTGAAACTAGTATTACATTGTATATTAACTAATGAATTTAAATATGAGAGACCTACTTAACACATACTATAATGAACATGTTAAAAATGAAAAATAGGGCACCTGGCTCAGTGGGTCGGGCCTCTGCCTTAGGCTCTGGTCATGATCTCAGGGTCCTGGGATCAAGTCCCGCATCGGGATCTCTGCTCGGTGGGGAGTCTGCTTCCCCCTCTCTCTGCCTGCTTCTCTGCCTATTTGTGATCTCTCTCCGTCAAATAAATAAATAAAATCTTAAAAAAAAAGTAAATAGAAAATGCTAAAAACAGCTAGAGCTGGGATAGAGAGGAGGAGAAAAGATTCTAACCTACAAAGGAACGCCCAATTAAGCCTAATTCAACAGATTTCTCAACAGAAACTCCACAGACCATGAGAGAGTAAAACAACTTATTCCAAGTGTTGAAATTGCCAACCAAGAATAATGTATCCAATAGAGTTATCCTTCAAATATGGGGAAATAAAAGCTTTTCTTTAAGCATACTAACATTTTCATTATACTGGGTTGCAGGGAAAAAGAGTGAGAGAAAGGGGCAGTTATCTTATTTGATGAAACAATAGCTGAAAACTCCCATAACCTGGGAAAGAAACATATTCAGGTGCAGAAAGCAAAGAGGGCCCCAAACAAGATAAACTTAAGAAGGCCTACACCAGGATATGTAATAATTAAGATATCAAAGATCATCTTTTTTAAAAGAGTTTGTTTATTTATTTGACAGACAGAGATCACAAGTAGGCAGAGAGGCAGACAGAGAGAGAGGGGGAAGCAGGCTCCCTGCTGAACAGAAAGCCGGATCCAGGAGACTCCATCCCAGGACCCTGGGATCATGACCCGAGCCGAAAGGATTGAAGAGGAGATTGAAGAGTTTGTCAGACAAACAAAAAGTTAAAGGAGTTCATCACCATTAAACCAACTTTATAGGAACATTGAAGGGATTTATTTATTTATTTATCTATCTATTTATTTATTTATTTGATGGAGACAGACACAGCGAGAGAGGGAACACAAGCAGGGGGAGTATGAGAGGGAGAAGCAGACTTTCTGCTGAGCAGGCAGCCTGATGTGGGGCTCGATCCAAGGACATTGGGATCATGACTTGAGCCAAAGGCAGACACTTAATGACTGAGCCACCCAGGCACCCCTGAAGGGACTTCTTTAAGCAGAAAAGGCCATTATTAGAAGAAAATTGTTAAAGGGAAAAGGTTCATGGGTAAAAGTAAACATATAGTAAAGGTAGTAGGTCATTTATAAAGCTAGTTTGAAGATTAAAAGGCAAAGTAGTAAAAAGCAGTTATATCTAAAAAATTAAGAGTGATGGACATTAAGGAGGGCTTGTGATGTAATGAGCACTGGGTAATGTATAAGACTGATGAATTACAGACCTGTACTTTTGAAACCAATAATATATTATGTTAATTAAAAAAATAAAATATAAAAACCAAATTAGTTAAGGGATTCACAGAATAAATAATACAAAATATGACATATACGTAAATGTGGAGAAGGGAGTAAAAATGTAATACTTTTGGAATGTGTTTGAACTTAAGTGACCACCAACTTAATATAGATTGCTATATACTTAGGATGTTATATATGAGCCTCATGGTAACTAGAAATCAAAAACCTATAAATGATGTGCAAAAACGAAAGGAATCCATGCATAAACACCAAAGAAAGTAATCAATTTCAAGGGAAAAGAGCAAAATTATAGAGCTTCAAAAAACTAGAAAACAGTGAACAAAATGGCAATAAGCACATACCTATTAGTAATTACTTTAAATGTAAATAGATTAAATTCTCCAATCAAAAGACACAGGCTAACTAAATGGATTAAAACAAAAACAAAAACAAAAACCAAGATTCATTTATATGCTGCCTACAAGAGACTCAATTCACACCTAAGGATGCATAACAGATGAAAAGTGAAGGGATGGAAAAAGATAATCCATACAAATGGAAGTGAAAAAAAAAAAAAGGCCAGGATAGCAATATTTCTCTCAGATAAAATAGACCTTAACATAAAGGCAGCCACAAGGGACAAAAGAGCATTACATAATGATAAAGGGATTAATCCAACAAGAGGGTATAATAATTGTAAATAGAATATGTACTATAAAGACTCACCAAAGATAGATTTTTGAAAACAAGTAAATGGAAGTTTATCCTGAATCTAACCAAGTCTTCATATATAAATTCTATTTTAATGTCAATAGAAAAAAGTTTTTAAAAAGTACACATAAGAAAGCAGTAAGATAAATCTAGATTGTGGTACACTCTATAAGATATCTGGCATGGTGTCAATGCAATGTCAATATTTTAAAAATAAGGAGTTAGGAATCTTGGAACACTGAAAAAATAAAATAAAATAAGAAATAGAAAAAAAAGTTAGGGAGCTCTTCTAGATTAGCAGACTGAAAAGACATATTGACAAAGCATAAATAATTTTATATATATATATTTTTTTCTTTAAATTTTACTTATTTGACACAGAGAGAGAGATCACAAGTAGGCAGGCAGAGAGACAGGCAGAGAGAGAGAGGGGGAAGTAGGCTCCCTGCTGAGCAGAGAGCCCAATGTGGGGCTTGATCCCAGGACCCTGAGATCATGACCTGAGCCAAAGGCAGAGGCTTCAGCCACTGAGCCACCCAGGTGTCCCGTAACATAAATAATTATTGATTAAAAGGATTAATGGGATATGTTCTTATTTTCATTGAATACGCTCTGTAATATTTAAGATGAAAACTGTCATAGTGTCTTCATCTTATTGTGAAATTATATTTATACATATGCATGAACATATATACATACGTGAATACCAACACACATAATTACATCCATATGCATGTGTGCAGGCAGACAGAAAGGGAGAAGAAACAAATACAGCAAAAAAAATGATTATTTGTCTATGTGTGGGTTGTGGTGTTCATTGTGTTATTCATTCATGTTGCCTGTCTGATTGCAAATTTGTATAAGAACTAGTTTAAAAAAACAAAGTGTACCCAGATATATTTCTTTGAAGCATGTAGACTATGTGTTGCCAAAATGTTATGTAATTCAATACAACTCAGTTTGACTTATTAATTTTATGTAAAGAATTTCAATAGGTAAAAGGTGCTACTCAATTTGAGAAGCTAAACAATTGCTTACAACATAGATTATGGTGCTAAAATAAATGAAAAGTGCTTCAGAAATGTTTCTTTTGGAAAATATCTCCATTTTCATATAGTTTTTTGAGATATCAGTTTACCATGCATTCCATCTGAGGATTCTAAACTAGGAAAACCTGGGTACAGAGAATAATGAAGACTTTTCCTGTAAGACCATCTGCTAACTTAAGGCTTAAGAAATCTCTCTACTAGAAATATTTTAGGACAGGGAGAGAAGTAGCCATATTTTCAATTTACATTCAGTATCTCCCTTATTATTTAGATAAAACACTGTTAATAGTTTCAAGTTCCCAGAATATGATCACGAGTTGATTAGAAACCAAAAAAGTGGGAAGAAAATAGGGATCCCTGGGATTACAAATGATAAATATACATCCATTGACAATAGTGAGATTCTCACAGGAATAACAGAAAATAAAAAGTAAGTAACTAAATGGACATCAGTTTTTAAGGTTACATAACATATATAATATTATAAGGTATATAATATATATTATAGCATATAGGACATACAGTAACATATAATATCAGTTTAAGGTAAAATAATATATATTTAAAAGGCTCCCAAGAATACATTTACTTAATAAGCAGTAAACAAACATAATGAATGCTGAAAATACAAACTCTGATGGATGAACATTAAGAATAGGACGATGGAGAAGCCAGTGTGTCCTAGAAATCATTTTAAAAATAGTAGCTGTCATGAGGTGCAGCCTGTGAAATTATAATTAAATCAAATAAATCTAGGAGAATAAAAGAACAAAGAAACATCCAAATAAGTTAATTTCTCTATTACCCTTAAATGTTTTATGGATTTAATTCTGTATCATTGTACTAAGAGAATGGTATCAGATAACTTTTTAATATATATTTTTTTTAATTTTCAGCATAACAGTATTCATTGTTTGTGCACCACACCCAGTGCTCCATGCAATCCATGCCCTCTCTAATACCCACCACCTGGTTCCCCCAACCTCCCACCCCCCGCCCCTTCAAACCCCTCAGATTGTTTTTCAGAGTCCATAGTCTCTCATTGTTCACCTCCCCTTCCAATTTCCCCCAACTCCCTTCTCCTCTTCATCTCCCCATGTCCTCCATGCTATTTGTTATGCTCCACAAATAAGTGAAACCCTATGATAATTGACTCTCTCTGCTTGACTTATTTCACTCAGCATAATCTCTTCCAGTCCCATCTATGTTGATACAAAAGTTGGGTATTCATCCTTTCTGATGAAGGAATAATACTCCATAGTGTATATGGACCACATCTTCCTTATCCATTCCTCCGTTGAAGGGCATCTTGGTTCTTTCCACAGTTTGGCGACAGTGGCCATTGCTGCTATAAACATTGGGGTACAGATGGCCCTTCTTTTCACTCCATCTGTATCTTTGGGGTAAATACCCAGTAGTGCAACTGCAGGATCATAGGGAAGCTCTATTTTTAATTTCTTGAGGAATCTCCACACTGTTCTCCAAAGTGGCTGCACCAACTTGCATTCCCACCAACAGTGTAAGAGGGTTCCCCTTTCTCCACATCCCCTCCAACACATGTTGTTTCCTGCCTTGCTAATTTTGGCCATTCTAACTGGTGTAAGGTGATATCTCAATGTAGTTTTAATTTGAATCTCCCTGATAGCTAGTGATGATGAACATTTTTTCATGTGTCTGATAGCCATTTGTATGTCTTCATTGGAGAAGTGTCTGTTCATATCTTCTGCCCATTTTTTGATATGATTATCTATTTTGTGTGTGTGTTGAGTTTTTTATTTACTTTTAAGTTCATTCCTAAATTTCCTGTATTACCAGGAACTATGCCAAACTGCCTTTGTGTTTGCATAGACTGATAACACCTGAAGCTAGAAAATGCCAGAATGGGGGTGCCTGGTTGGCTCAGTGGATTAAGCCTCTGCCTTAGGCTCAGCTCAGGCCTTGGTCTCAGGGTCCTGGGATCAAGCCCCACATCAGACTCTGCTCAGCCGGGAGCCTGCATCCCTGTATCCCCCCCCTCTCTTGCCTATCTCTCTGCCTACTTGTGATCTCTCTCTGTCAAATAAATAAATAAAATTGTCAAAAAAAAAAAAAAAAAGAAAATGTCTGAATGTTCATTTTTTCGACCCTTGACAAAATCACCTAATTCTTTCCTATTTTAAAAAACACTACATAAAGATGATTGTAACATATGCATCTAATACTTAATATTTACATCAGGAATATTCACCTTTATTTCCAATTAAATAAGTTAATTTTAAAACTTGTGTTTCCTGCCATCATCTGATGTTGTCTCTCTCATTATTCCTTATATAGAAATTTAAGTAAAAACATTGAAAATTTGGACAACTAAGATTTCAAGGTAACCTATTAATTGACACATCCAGAAAACCATGAGAGGTGAAGTCCAACTAGCTAATGTATACTGAACTATGTTTTCTTCAAATCATGAAAGACATACAACTTAATATATTTTCTTGTATTTTTGCTAATAAGAGTAAAAAGATTTGAAAGGAAATAATTTGTTTTGACATGGATGTAGTGAAGTTACCTAATTACCTATAATTAGGTAAAGAAGAATATGATACAACATATCTAGAGAGTGATATGTAAAAAGGTTATTAGTAACATTCACATTTATTGAGAAAGTAATTTTACTTCTAGGAAACTAGCTTAAGACAAATTAATTAAGGCTATTATCTATTTCCTTTTTTTTTTTTTAACAAATGGAAGTTGAATCCAGGGTTATTTATGGTAGTAAAATATAGAAATTGGGAAAAATACAGAAATCAGGAGCTGGGTATATTTTGGCTGTGAGAACCAATCAGCGAATTCAGTAGTTTCAGGATATAAAATCATAAAAACTCAGTTGCGTTTCAAGATGCTAACAATGAAATATCTAAAAGAGAAGGAAAGCATTCCCATTTAAAACAGCATCAAACACAATAAAATACTTATGAATAAATTTCCTAAGAAGGTGAAAAATCTGTACCCCCATAAACTATAAGACTCTGATGAGAGAAATTAAAAAGACACAAACAAATGGAAATTCCATATTCAAGGATCAGAACAATTAGTATTATTAAAATATCCATATCACACAAAAACTGTAAAGAGAGACAAAGGAGGGCATTATTTAATAATAAAGGGGAAGATTCAACAAGAAGATATAACAATTGTAAATATTTATGCACCCCATATGGGAACATCCAGATATATAAAACAATTAATAATAAACATACAGGAACTGATTGATAATAACAATAATAGTAGGGGAATTTAATACCCCACTTACCTCGATAGATAGTTCATCTAAACAGAAAATTAACAAGTAAACAATGCCTTTGAATGACACACTGGACCAAGTGGACTTAACAGATATATTTGGGACATTCCATCAGAAATAGCAGAATCTGCATTCTTTTCAAGTACACATGGAACATTCTCCACAATAGATCACATAATACACCACAAGACAAATCTTAAAAAATTCAAAAAGATCAAAGTCACACCATACATCTTTTCTGACCACAATATTACAACACTATAAAACTAGAAATCAACCACAAGAAAAAATCTGGAAAGACAACAAATACATGTTTGGTTAAAAAGCATGCTATTAAACAATGAATGAGCCAACCAAAAACTCAAAGAAATAAAAAATTACATGAGGACAAATGAAAATGAGAACACAGTGGTCCAAAATCTTTAGGATGCAGCAAAAGTAATTCTAACACAGAAGTTTATAGCAATACAAACCAACCTGAAGAAGAAGAAGAAAAGAAAATCTCAAACAACCTGACCTTACACCTGAAGGAGGTTGAAAAAGAATAATAAACAGAGCCCAAAGCCAGCAAAAGGAAGGGATTAATAAAGATTAGAAAAGAAATGATACAGAAACAACAACAACAACAAAAGATCAGATCAATAAAACTAGGAGCTGGTTGTTTGAAAAAATTAGTACAATTGATAGAACTTCAGCTAGACTTATCAAAAGGAAAAGATAAAACACCTATTAATACTATATAGTTGGGGACTTTAACATTGCACTCATATCAAGGGACAGATCATCCAAACGGAAAAATCAGCAAAGAAACAATGACTTTGAATTACATACTGGACCAGATGGATTTAAGAGATAAATTCAGGACATTCCATCCTAAAACAGCAAAATACACATTCTTTTCAAGGGCACATGAAAAATTCTCCAGAACACATCACGTATTAGGCCACAAACATATCATTTTTTTAAAAGATTTTATTTATTTATTTGACAGAGGGAGATCACAAGTAGGCAGAGAAGCAGGCAGAGAGCGAGAAGGAAGCAGGCTCCTTGCTGAGCAGAGAGCCCAATGCAGGGCTCGATCCCAGGACCCCGGGATCATGACCTGAGCCAAAGGCAGAGGCTTTAACCCACTGAGCCACCCAGGTGCCCCGGCCACAAACAAATTCGAAAAGATCAAAGTCATACCATGCATCTTTTCTGACCACAACACTGAAACACTAGATATCAACTACAAGAAAAAAATCTAGAAAAACTATAAATACATGTAGGATAAATAACATGCTACTAAAAGAAGAATGGGTCGACCAAAAAAATCAAAGAAGACATTAAAAAATTACATCAACCCACAGCGAATATCATCCTCAATGGGAAAAAGCTGACAGCCTTCCTGTTGAGATCAGGAACATGACAAGGATGCCCATTCTCACCATTCTTGTTCAAATAGTATTAGAAGTCCTAGCAACAGCAATCAGACAACAAAGAGAAATAAAGGGTATTCAAATTGTCAATGAAGAAGTCAAACTCTCTCTCTCTGCAGATGATATGATACTTTATATGGAAAACCCAAAAGACTCCACCCCCAAACTACTAGAACTCATACTGCAATTCAGTAACGTGGCAGGATACAAAGTCAATGTACAGAAATCATTTGCTTTCTTATACACTAAGAATGAAAATACAGAAAGGGATACTAGAGAATCAATTCTATTTACTATAGCACCAAGAACCATGAGATACCTGGGAATAAACCTAACCAAAGAGGTAAAGGATCTGTACTCAAGGAACTACAGAACACTCATGAAAGAAATTGAAGAAGACACAAAAAGATGGAAGACCATTCCATGCCCATGGGTTGGAAGAATAAACATTGTTAAAATAAACATTGTCTATACTGGCTAGAGCAATCTATACTTTCAATGCCATTCCGATCAAAATTCCACTGGCATTTCTCAAAGAGCTGGAGCAAACAATCCTAAAATTTGTATGGAATCAGAAGAGACCCCGAATTGCTAAGGAAATGTTGAAAAAGAAAAACAAAGCTGGGGGCATCATGTTGCCTGATTTCAAGCTTTGCTACAAAGCTGTGGCCACCAAGACACCATGGCACTGGCTCAAAAACAGACACATAGACCAGTAGAACAGAGTAGAGAGCCCAGATATGAACCGGCAACTCCACAGTCAAATATTCTTCAACAAAGCAGGAAAAAATACCCAGTGGAAAAAAGACAGTCTCCTCAATAAATGGTGCTGGGAAAATTGGGCAGCTACGTATAGAAGAAGGAAACTTGACCATTCTCTTACACCATACACAAAGATAAACTCGAAATGGATAAAAGACCTCAACGTGAGGCAGGAATCCATCAGAATCCTAGAGGAGAACATAGGCAGTAACCTCTTCGACATTGGCCACAGCAACTTCTTTCAAGACATGTCTCCAAAGACCAAGGAAACAAAAGCAGAAATCAATTTTTGTGACTTCATCAGGATGAGAAGCTTCTGCACAGCAAAGGAAACAGTCAACAAAACCAAGAGGCAACCCACAGAATGGGAGAAGATATTCACAAATGACAGTAGAGACAAAAGGCTGATAGCCAGGATCTATAACGAACTCCTCAAACTCAACACACCCAAAACAGATAATCATGTCAGAAAATGGGCAGAAGGGGTGTCTGGGTGTCTCAGTGGATTAGGGCCTCTGCTTTCGGCTCAGGTCGTGATCCCAGGGTCCTGGGATTGAACCCTGCATTGGGCTCTCTGCTCAGCAGGGAGCCGGCTTCCTCTCCTCTCTCTTTCTCTCTCTCTCTGCCTGCCTCTCTGCCTACTTGTGGTCTCTAGCTGTCAGATAAGTAAATAAAATCTTAAAAAAAAATGGGCAGAAGACATGAACAGACACTTCTCCAATGAAGACATACAAATGGCTATCAGACACATGAAAAAATGTTCATCATCACTAGCCATCAGGGAGATTCAAATCAAAATCACATTGAGATATCACTTTACACCAGTTAGAATGGTCAAAATTAACAAGACAGGAAACAATGTGTGTTGGAGAAGATGTGGAGAAAGGGAAACCCTCTTACACTGTTGGTGGGATTGCAAGTTGGTACAGCCACTTTGGGAAACAGTGTGGAGGTTCCTTAAGAATTAAAGATAGAGCTTCCCTATGACCCTGCAATTGCACTACTGGGTATTTACCCCAAAGATACAGATGGAGTGAAAAGAAGGGCCATCTGTACCCCAATGTTCATAGCAGCAATGGCCACGGTCGCCAAACTGTGGAAAGAACCAAGATGCCCTTCAACAGAGGAATGGATAAGGAAGATGTGGTCCATATATACAATGGAGTATTATGCCTCCATCAGAAAGGATGAATACCCAACTTTTGTATCAACATGGATGGGACTGGAAGAGATTATGCTGAGTGAAATAAGTCAAGCAGAGAGAGTCAATTATCATAGGGTTTCACTTATTTGTGGAGCATAAGAAATAACACGGAGGACATGGGGAGATGGAGAGGAGAAGGGAGTTGGGGGAAATTGGAGGGAGACACGAACCATGAGAGACTATGGACTCTGAAGAACAATCTGAGGGTTTTGGAGGGGCGGGAGGTTGGGTGAGCCTGGTGATGGGTATTTATGGAGGGCACGTATTGCATGGAGCACTGGGTGTGGTGCATAAACAATGAATTCTGGTACACTGAAAATAAATTTTAAAAAAAGAAAAGAAAAGAAATTGCAAAAGAAAAAAAAAGATAGTCGATTTAGAATACTGCTTATACATTAGAGGATGGTTTTTAGGAGCTAAGGAATTCAGGGATTAACCTTTGGTTTTACTCTCCCTTGAATCTGGTCAATCTGAACCCATTCCTCTACATACTATCTGGAGAGTGGCCACACGGGGGCAGCACTGAGTAAACAGTGCCCCAAACCCCACTGCAAAGCCAATTCTTTCCTCATCCTGTCAAAACTTGCTCATTCAGTGTTTACAGATCAGGGTACAGGTGATGAAAAGTGTGACTTTGTTGAATTCCTTAACAACCAAACTAATTCTTTAAACCTATTAAGAATAGATGTTTCTAAAATCTCGGACTTGGAGAGCACGCGAAGGCCCAGGGGCCTTGCATGGACACTGGGTGTGGTGCATAAACAATGAATTCTAGAACACTGAAAAGAAATTTAAAAAATAAATAAATAAATTTTTAAAAATTCTAAAAAAAAATACATGAAGACAAATGAAAATGAAAACACGATGGTCCAAATTAGGATGCAGCAAAGCAATTCTAACAGGCAAGTTTATAGCAATCAGAGCCAACCTCAAGAAGCAAAAAATAATAAATAAATAAATAAATAAATAATCTCAAATTACCTAATGTTACATCCAAAGGAGCTAGAAAAACAAAAAAAGAAGAAGATGAAACCAGGACCTATTTTTTTTAAAAGATCAACAAAATTGAAAAACTTTTAACTAGATTCATTAAAAAACCCTGAAAATCACAAATGAACAAAGAGAAATAGTCACTGACACCAAAGAAATACTGACAATTTTAAAGAATACTAGGAAAAATTATATGCCAACAAACTGGACAACCCAGAAGAAATGGACACATTCATAGAAACATACAAATTACCAAAACTGAAGCAGAAAGAAATAGAAAATTTGAACAGACTGATTATCAGCAAGGACATTGAATCAGTAATCTAAAAAATTCACAACAAACCAAAGTCCTGGACCAGACACAGTCATGGGATAATTCTACCAAACATTTAAGGAAGAGATAATACCTATTCTTCTCAAACTATCCAAAAAAATAGAAGAGGAAGGAATATTTCCAAGGTCATTGTATAAGGCCAGCATTATTCTCATACCAGAACCAGATAAAGACACCACAAAAAAAAAAAAAAAAGAAATAGAATCACAGGCCAATATATCTGATAAACATAGATGTAAAAACCGACAACAAAATATTAGCAAATCAAATCTGACAATACAGTAAAAAAAATCATTCATTGTATCAACCAAGATTTACTCATGGGATGCAAGTGCAGTTCAGTATTTGCAAATCAATCCATGTAATTCATCCCATCAGTAAGATAAGGATAAAAACCATAGGATCGTTTCAACAGATGTAGAAAAATCATTTGACAACATACAACATTCATTCATGATAAACGCCTTCAAAAATAGGTTTAGAAAGAACACAGCTCAACATAATAAAAGTCTTATATGAAAACTCCACAGCTACCATCATACTCAATGGGGAAAAAAAATAAGAGCTTCCCCCTTAAGATCAGGAACAAGACAAGGATGTTCACTCTTACCATTTTTATTCAAAATAGCACTGGAAGTCTTAGCCACAGTAATGAGAAAACAAAAAGAAATAAAACCATCCAAATTGGTAAGGAAGAAGTAAAATTTTCATTATTTGCAGATGACATGATACTATATGGTTTTGTTATAAACCCAAAAGACTCCACCAAAAAACCTACTAGAACTGATAAATGAATTCAGTAAAGTTGCAGGGTATGAAATCAATGTACAGAAATCCATTGCATTTGTTTACAGTAATAATGAAGCAGCAGCAGGAGAAATTTAGAAAACAATCCCATTTATAATTGCACCAAAAGTAATAAAATACCCGGGGGGAAGAAAACACTTAACAAAAGAGATGAAAGAACTGTACTCTGAAAACTACAAAATACTCATGAAAGAAATTAAAGATGACAAAAAGACATTTCATGTTCATGGACTGGAAGAACAAATATTGTTTAAAATGTCTATACAAACCCAAAGCAATCTAAAGGTTTAATGGAATCCCTATTGAAATACCAATAGCATTTTCCACATAACAATCCTAAAATTTGGAACTATAAAAGATGTTGAGTAGTCAAAGCAATCTGGAAAAAGAAAAACAAAGCTGGAGATATCACAATTCCAAACTTCAAGTTTTAATTACAAGGCTGTAGTAATCAAAACAATATGGTACTGGCACAAACACTAGGTATTTACCCAAAGGATAAAAAACAATGATTTGAAGGGATACATGCAACGTGGTGTTTACAGAAGCATTATCAACAGTAGCCAAATTATGGAAAGAGCCCAAATATCCACTGACTAATGAATGATGAAGATGTGGTTTATTCATACATACATACATACATACAATACAGTGGAATATTACTCAGGTATCAAAAAGACTGAAATCTTGTCATCTCCAACAACATGGATGGAGCTAGAGATTATTACACCAAATGAAATAAATCAGAGAAAGACAAACACCATATGATCACTTGTATGTGGAATTTAACAAACAAAACAGATGAATATAGGGGAAGGGGTGGGGGATGAGAAGGAAACAAACCATAAGAGACTCTTAACTGAGAGCAAACTGAGGGTTGATGGATGGGAGATGGGTGGGGGATGGGCTAGGTGGATGACGGCTATTAAGGAAGGCACTTGCGATAAGCACTGGGTGATGTAATTAGGTGATGAATCGATAAATTTTCTTTTTTTAAAAGATTTTATTTATTTATTTGACAGACAGAGATCACAAGCAGGCAGAGAGGCAGGCAGAGACAGAGAGAGGAGGAAGCAGGCTCCTTGCTGAGCAGAGAGCCCGATGCGGGGCTCGATCCTAGGACTCCGGGATCATGACCTGAGCCGAAGGCAGAGGCTTTAACCCACTGAGCCACCCAGGCGCCCCAATAAATTCTATTTCTGAAACCAATATTACACTATAGGTTAACTAACTAGAATTTAAATAAAAAGCTGAAAGAAAATAAAAAAAGATATGGAAGCAACCCAAGTGTCTATCAATTGATGAATGGATAAAGAAGACGGGGGTGGAATATTATTCAGCCATAAAGAAGAATGACATCTTGCCATTTGCAATGGCATGGACAGAGCTAGAAAGTATAATGCTAAGAGAACTCATTCCACAAAAGACAAATACAGTATGATTTCACTTATATGTGGAATTTGAGAAACAAAACAAACAAGCAAAAGAAAAAAAATAAGAGAGACAGAGAGTGAGAGAGACAAAGCAAGAAACTGATTCTTCATTATAGTGAACAATCTGATGGTTACAAGAGGGGAAGGGAGTTTGGGAATTTGTTAAACATATGATGGGGATTAAGGGTATCCTTGCCATGATGAGCAAAGGGTGGTGTTTTGAGCTGTTGAATCACTCTATTTTATACCTGAAGCTAATATAACACTGTATATTAACCAACCAGAATTAAAATAAAATGTTAAAAAAAAAAGAACTTACATGACTCAACACCAAAAGACAAATGATCTAATTAAAAAATGAACAGAAGACATGAATAGATGTTTCTCCAAAGACATACAGATGTCCAACAGACACATTAGAAGATGCTTAACATTACTCATCATCAGGGAAATGCAAATCAAAACCACAGTGATATATCAACTCATACTTATCAGAATAGCTAAGATCAAAAACTCAAGAACAGGTGTTGGAGAGAATATGGGTAAAAAAACCAAACTCTCCTAAGCTGCTGGAGGGAATGAAAAGCGGTACAGCCACTGTGAAAAACAATATGGAGGTCCTTCAAAAAGTTAAAAGTAAAAATATCCTATGATCCAGTAAGCACACTACTAGCTATTTACCCGAAGAATATGAAAACACAAATTTGAAGGGATATATACACCCCGAAATATACTGCATTATATACAATAGCCAAACAAGGGAAGCAGCCCAAATGCCCACTGTTAGAGGAATGGATAAAGAAGGTGTGATATCCATACACAATGAAGTATTAGCTATAAAAAGAATGAAATCCTCCCATTTGTAACAGCATGGATGGATCTAGAGAGTATTCGGGGCTCCTGGATGGCTCAGTGGGTTAAGCCTCTGCCTTCAGCTCAGGTCATGATCTCAGGGTCCTGGGATTGAGCCCTGCAGATCCCCACATCTCGGGCTCCCTGCTTAGTGGGGAGCCTGCTTCCCACTTCCCCTCTGCCTGCCTCTCTGCCTACTTGTGATCTCTCTCTGTGTCAAATAAATAAAAATTAAAATGTAACTTTATAGAGAGTTTAATGTGAAGCAAAATAAGTAAGTCAGAGAAAGAAAAATATCATATAATTTCACTCACATGTGGAATTTAAGAAACAAAACAAATGAGCAAAAGGGAAAAAAGAGAGAGATGAGAGGGAAATAAATCAAGAAACAGACTCTTAACTATAGAGAACAAACTGAGGGCAGGTGGGTGGGAGGATGGGTGAAATGGGTAATGGGCATTAAGAGCAGACTTATCGTGATGAGCACTGAATAATGCATGGACATGGTGCGTCACTGTATTGTACACCTGAAATTAATAGAACACTCTGTGTTAACTAGGCTGGAATTTTTTAAAATGTGGCAAAAACAGTGAAAGAGAGATTAAGAAATCTTCAGGTAAGCAACATGTGAAGAAATTCTTTTCAAGCAGTCCTTCCCCGCAGAAAAAAAAAATCTTAAAGCAGTTTTTTTTCCAGGCTAAAGGAAAATTATATAGTTCAGAAATGTGGCTCTCTCTAAAGAAGGATAGAAATACCATGCTACCACTAATCAAAATTAAAGAAGGGTAACTGTATTAACTTCAAGATGAAGTCAACTTCAGGGCAAGGAAAAGAAAAAGTTATCAAGAATAAAGTTCAAAGAGTAAGGTGGGGGACTATACAATGATATGTACATCTCACGAAATTGTGGATTTTTTTTTCTTTAGCAAAATCCCATTATCAAATCTAAAAAATGTGTCAATTCTTTTGTATCTAATGCAATTTCATGTGGTAGTTTATCATTTGTTTTAAAATAACTATTTTGAAGTCGTTTGTTCAAATTACATACATCGGATTGGTTGCTCTGTTTCTGAGGTCTTTGTTAACCTAGAATTTCTTCTATTCAAATCCTCCTTTTTCTTGTTTCACATGCCGTCACATTGCAAAAGCCTTGTCAATTTTCCAATGGTATGAACTACATTCTTGATTTATCTGTCTCCTTTCTTTGATGTTATTTAAATTGTTGGAGGAGTTATTTTTCCTTAAAAATTGGAACCATTATCTAAAAGCCTGCATAAATTCAGGTTCAACTTTAGGAATAATGCTTCTAAGAGGTATAAAATATCTGGCTGTCTCACTTTCAATAATCGAAAGATTGATCATTGATGTTCTGGTGGTAATAGACTAAATCCTCCTTTATAAAGTTCCCCATCACTTTGTTCATTTAATTGTTTACCCATCTGCCTAAAACAATTATTTTATTAAAAAGTGCAAAATGGCAATGTTTTAATTCTGATTTTTCTTCCTCATTTATTAAATTCTTCTCTAAAAAACCCCTTTTCATCATTAGCTAAGAGTATGTGATTACACTAAAATACAGTTAATAGGAGATCAGCAGGGAAGATATTAAATTTTCCTTTAATTGCCAGTTCCAGAGTAAGGAAGTAGTGTTCTAAATACCCAGGTGGGTATCAATAAAGTTTTTGTTTGTATTCTATCTTGTTGGTGTTGGTGATGTTTAGCTAGATCTTTTCTTTAGGTATCCTTATTAACTCACTTTTAAAATATATACTTCAGTTATATTAGTGAATAGAATCTGATTTATTTTTGTTCCATGAGTTTTCCCATCTTGTTCAGTGGGAGTTCCTTTGTTTTGATCTCAAAGTCCTTTGGATATAAAACGATCAAGACTTTATTATTTCTTTGCTTTCTTACATAAATACCACAGACTTACCCTGAACATTTCTTATACCAGTCCTGGACTAAGCCAGGTACAATTTCAAATGTACCAGTTGTTGTAGCATTTCAGAAGTCACAGTTTTAGGAACAGGAACTGGACTGTCATTATTTATTTATTTATTTTGAACAGAATTAGGATGCATGAAGGGATGGAGAGGCAGACAGACAGATACCTGATAAACAAATATGTATGTAACATTTTTTCAGATATAGAAAGACTCATCAACAAGTTATAGTCTTTTCAACTTAATGAATTAACATAACTAGAGAATAAGTTTTGTTAGAGTTATAAAAAGTACACTATAGCCTTCACAGAGAAGACAGGGAAGAGAAACACCAATAGAGAAGACAACTTTGGAGGTGATCTTGAGTTTGGTGTTCACAAGAAAGGAAGTCTTAGATAATGGATTTTGAATTTGTCAGTGTTGATGACAAATGTAAATCCCAAGTGGAGATGGTTGTAGGCAATTGTAGGCAAGAGACTGGGAAGATTCCAGAACTTGCAGCAAAGTTATACCATAATCTATTGCCATTAACATTTGATTGACAGAAGTCCTTTTGTTGCGAGTCAGTCTCCTTTTTAGTGACCTTCTGATGCCTATACATGCAGATTATAGGACAGACTTTAGGATCTGGCACTTTATTTCTGAGAATACAATTTTTCACTTTAAAAATGTTCCCTTTTTTAAAAAAGATTTTATTTATTTATTTGACAGACAGAGATCACAGTAGGCAGAGAGGCAGAGAGGAAGAGAGCAGGAAGCAGGCTTCCCACTGAGCAGAGAGCCCGATGCGGGCCTGATCCCAGGATCCTGAGATCATGACCTGAGCTGAAGGCAGAGGCTTTAACCCACTGGACCACCCAGGTGCCCCCTAAAAAATGTTCCCTTTAAGATATGTGGCTTCTCTGGGGCGCCTGGGTGGCTCAGTGGGTTAAAGCCTCTGCCTTCCTCTCAGGTCATGATCCCAGAGTCCTGGGATCGAGCCCCGCATCAGGCTCCCTGCTCGGCGGGGAGCCTGCTTCCCTTCCTCTCTCTCTGCCTGTCTCTCTGCCTACTTGTGATCTCTGTCAAATAAATAAATAAAATCTTAAAAAAAAAAAGATATGTGGCTTCTCTATAGCTCGACTAAGAGAAAGAATATGCTGATCATGCCAATATGGTATTCACAATACCTTTTTTTTTTTTTTTTTTTTTTTTTGCTTTAAAATCAGTGATTTAGCATTCTGGTACCTTAGTCTAAAGAATATTTTAGTTAGCATTAGTCATTTTCTCAGCTGCAGTTAGTCCTGGGTCTTTACAATAACAAGTCTTCCAAGAAAGTTTACTAGATAATAGCAAACACTAATAACAACAAGATTTCAACAAAAGGACTAGTTAATAACAATGCCTTAAAGAGGAAAAAAAAAGGAATTCTTTCCTCTGATCAGAGCTTCTTAAACCTTTCAAGGAAGTCTGAATACAGTCAGAGCAGACAGAAACACAGTCTGAAAGGTCCAGCTTCAAATAAAACATTTCTGGAAAATCTCTTGTTTTGTAACAGAAATTCAAGTTTATTTGGTGTGCTTTTTCATAATAAGGCTTTTATTTATTGGGTGTTCAGTAAACACCAGATGCTGTGTAAGTGCTTCACGCCTATGTTCCTATCTAGTTTTCTGAATTCAGCAAACTGAGACTCCAAGAGGTTATGTAACAGACACTCTCCATGACAGCTCAGGACTTGAACCCAGCCTATTGGATGCCATAAGCTCTTAAACATCCCTCTTCAGAATAATGTGCCAAGTTTATACTAGAGTTTTCCAGACTCTTGAGGCCACTGCCATAAAGACATATATAATTACCTCATTTTTAGAAGCTTGCCCTAAATCTCTAAATTATTGATCCCTCTGCCCTACCCAGAGGAATCTGTAATATTTGATCCAGTGTGGCCTCAAAGAATAAACATTTTTAGCAAAGAGCCCTGGTGATTATAATGCATGAAGTTAGGGGCTCACTTGAAGAAACTCTATTCTCATAGATTTTCTTCTGTTTATTTCTTTATCAGCTCAGCTCCCTATCTTGACTTTTCCTTGTGGAGGAAAAATGCAAGCTGCTCTATCCTGAGACAAGTCCTATCTGACCCAGGAGGTGGCAGAAGTGGTTAAGAAAGTGACAGAATGAAGGGGATTGAGGCACAGCTCCTTGGGTCTCCCTTGCTCCTCAGGCAAGACCAATGACAAGTGGCTGGTGGCAAATTTATTTTGAAACTTTGCCTGTTGTGGCAGGCACAGTGGCTTCTGCTTACCATGAACACACCCGTGTAACAAAAAAGTATTTGCTCTCTGTGTTCGAAAAGTAGTATTGGTGTCTAGAGGAGAGCAGGGAAATTGAAGATCCGTGACATACTGCAGTAAATGATTTTTTCTTGGCTAAGTATGGATACTTTTTTTTACATGGATTTAAAAAGGTACCTTTGATTTTGTATACATCTGTAGGGAATTGGCATCTAAACTGATCCTAAAAGACTCCTTAGTTTGCACATTTTAACCAGACACTTTTAACCATAATATAATTATGTTAAAATGATTAACCTTTCCGTAGACAGGCTGGGAGTCAGTCAGGAAGTTGTGCTTATTTTGGTAGGATTTAAGCAGTCAAAAAAAAAAAAAAAAGTCAACCTCTATTTGGGAAATTTTAAGACTATCTTTATAAATCTGGTTACAAACCTCTAACCCTAACAGTGTTGACCATTAAGCTGTAGCAGATTTGGCAGAAATATGTTCCTCTGAGAGCTGAGAATTGGAATCTAGTTGTTACAATGAAATTTACATGAAAAATGTCTCACCTGCAACATTTATAGAATATTTAGATTTAGAAGAGTGGCAGGAAGAAAGCCTAATTTATGTATTGGGTTGAACAACTGAAACGGGTTGCCAGACTTTATGTTTTCTTCTCTTTCCTCCTGAATGAATTAAAGGGATTAAGGGAATTCTGACCCATAAGGTGGAAGGTTACACTGGGGACTGTTTTGTTCCCCAAGTGTAGAAGAATATTTGGATACTGAGGTTTGAGGTCCCAACCCTGGCTCATTTGAAATGCTCTTGTACAAGTACTGAGTTCTGTGTGTGGACACAGAGCCATGCAAGGTGACCATGTAAAAGCAGAAAACATCATTGGCCCCAACACTAAGGACTGCCCTTCTGCACTGACATAGGGTGTGATAGCAAGAAGAAAATGCTGTGCAGTTTAGTAAAACAACTTTTCTATATGTGAATCTAGGTTTCTCTCTTTCAGCAGATTACATGAACGGGACAGATAACTGGATATCAGTCTAATAAGGCAAATGGGTCTCTTAATTTACCAAGTAATAATAATGCACTTGGAATTCAAGTATATGAAATAGTTCATATTCTTTGCAAATGTAGCCCAAGGAAGGAGACTATGAAGATATCAATAGAAAAAGAAAGTTTGGTTCTTACCAGAGTAGCTTGTTAATCCTGCCCTGGAAAGCAAGAGACATGAAATTATTGAAAAGATTATCTGTAAGACATCTCTGGTACCACACTACGTGGTTAAACACTAGCTCTCAGCGCCTCTGGCTACTTCACATTCAGGATATTTAACATCATTGGAACCCAATTTCCTTATCTGTAAAATAAGAATAATTAAATTATTTATCTCATGGGTTTTTACAAGGCTACATGAGTTACTGAATGAAAAGAATTTTGAATAATTCTTGACATTAGAAAAATGCCATTCTTGATATGTATTGTTTGGTTGGTTGGGTCATTATCATTTTGCTTATGAGTTACCTTTAGGACATGCATATTAATTTTGCATAGAGGTTAATAAACTCTTGAGTAAAGCTGCCAGATTTAGCAAATAAAATTATAGAATATCCAATTAAATTCTAATTTCAGATAAATAATGATTTTTTTTTTCAGTATAAGCACATCCCAAGAACTTCCTGAATACTTACACAATAGTCTAACAGCTTCCAAAGCCCTTTAGTGATTTACTATAGCTCCAGGAAGATGGAGTCATGGAACAAGGTTACCTTCCAAACCAGGTCAAAAAGCAACAACCAACCATTGCTGAAACTACTAACAACAGAAGCCATCTTTCCTGGGTGCTTGAAAGCTGTTAGAATATAACCTAGCCACTGCCAAAACAGAGACTACGCAATAAAGAATAAAAAAAAACAATACAGAAGGAAGCAGAGCAAAGAGATGAGTAAGATTCGATGATCAAAAATGCTCTCAGTCCCTTGAGCCAGGTGACCAGATGTAATATACCACCAGCCTTTTCACTTATAGGAACCATGAAATTTTCTATTTCGCTAACATTGACTTGTATTAGATCCTCACACTTACAGGTGAAAAACTTCTAGCTAATCAAACAAGTCAAGGTCATCTACAAGACTTGTGAATCAGAGAATATTCCGAGTCAGGGGCTTCAGAATCTTACAATTCATCGTAATATGCATCCATGATCAGCATTCAATAAATAATGGTCATTGTTAATAGCATAGTTCTTACTTAGTTAATGTTTAAAGAATGAAACATAACTAATTTGAGATGCAAGACTGAATTGCAAAGATAGAGATTTTCTATAAAATGGCATTTAAACTGACTTATGTCATTCTAGTTCTTCTTAGAGTCAACACACTTTTATTTTCTCAAAGAATCATCATAAATATTCTACAACAACACAGAGCCATTAGAAACATTTTGACAAGTTGAATTAGATAAGTGGACAATTTAGTTCCCTAGAAATACATATACTTTACATGGCAAATGGATAAAAATTGCTGGGATGACTTGAGTTTGGGTTTTGTCAAATTTTCCCTGTTTGCAAAATTGTTCAAGGCATCAGATGACCTAGAACACAGATCTTTTCCTCTGTCACTTGCTTGATGCCACAAGAGTATCAGAATGCAGTTGCAGCATCATTCCACAATCCTCTTTTTTTCAAAAGAAAGATGGGGTAGCAATTTTCATATCAGATAAATTAGATTTTAAGCTAAAGACTGTAGTCAGAGATTCAGAAGGACACTGCATCATGCTTAAAAGGTCTATCCACCAAGAAGACCCCAAAAATGTAAATATTTATGCCCCCAATAGAGGAGCAGCCAACTATGTAAGCCAACTGTTAATCAAAATAAAGAGTCACATTCATATGAATACATTAACTGTAGAGGATCTTAATACAACACTCTCAGTAATAGACAGATCATCCAAGCAGAAAATGAATAAAGAAACAAGAGCTTTGAATGACACATTGGAACAGATGGACTTCATAGATATATACAGAACATTCCACCCTAAAATAAAAGAACACTCATTCTTCTCGAGTGCCTACAGAACTTTCTCCAGCATAGATTACATAGCAAGTCACAAATCGGGGCTCAACTGATACCAAAAGAATGAGATTATTCCCTGTATATTCTCAGACCACAAAGCTTTGAAATTGGAATTCAACCGTAAGAAAACGTTTGGAAAGAATTCGTTTGGAAGCTAAAGACCAACCTGCTCAAGAATGTTTGGATCAACCAGGAAATCAAAAAACTTAAAACAATTCATGGTGGGAGGCCTGGGTGGCTCACTGGGTTAAAGCCTCTGCCTTTGGCTCAGGTCATGATCTCGGGGTCCTGGGATCGAGCCCTGCATTGGGCTCTCTGCTCAGGAGGGAGCCTGCTTCCTCCCCTCTCTCTCTCTGCCTGCCTCTCTGCCTACCTGTGATCTGTCTGTCAAATGAATAAAATCTTTAAAAAAAAAATTCATGGAGTTGGGAGGAGACAAGATGGTGGAGAAGTAGGAGGCGCTGTGTCAACCTGTCCCCTAAAGTGAGCTGATTACCAACCAAAGAACTCTGATCACCCATGAAATCAGCCTGAGATTAGAATTACACACTTCTGGATCTCTACGGGGGAAGAAGACACCAGCGGACAGGTAAAGCAGAGTGGGAACACAGGACTGATATTGGAAGATAAACAAAAAGGGGAGGGAATGACCAGAATTGAACTACTGGAAAGTAATACCCCAATATGAGAGTGCCCTATGATTGGGGACCAGCATTAACTTGGAGTCTGGTTAAAAGCACTCAAAAAGAGCAAAAGATCTTAAAGTGAAATTGGTGGAATTGGGCAGATGGGGATTGGGACTTAAGCCCATGGACCCAGGACTGCCACTGCTGGCAGGGAACCAGAGGGCTCAGTGAAGAAGCCAGGTCTTGGTCCCTGAGCCACCGGCATGCCTGAGAACATCTGGGTGGTGGTGCCCATGAGGGATTCTTGTCTGGACACCAGCCGGTGATGTCTAGAACCACAGCCTTTTGTGTTCTGCATGCCCGTTGTGCGACCGGGGTCTGAGTCATGCTCCACACCCTCCCCTGAGAGAGGTCGTGTGGGTGCTCTCTAGGACCCAGAGATTCTGAACACTCTCAGCCCAGCCCAGCATGAAAATCTCAGTGTGCAATCTCTGGTTGGGACCTCTCTGGTGGTCTGGACCTGCCCAGACAGCTGCTAGTATTTCTCGTGGTTTTGGGTACAAGCAGGAGTTCCTGTGACCCCAGAGAGCATGATGGGGGACGTGCTCTGCCAGTGGCAGAGGGGGAATTTATGTGCTCTGGAGCACCCAGAGGGGAACAGACTGAGGCTTCTCTCTGAGAGGGAGGTCTGGGTGCAGTTTGCTTTCCTCTAAACCTCTAAAGAACCACCAAAAGCCACAAAAGGGAGAAAAAACAAACAAACATACAAACCAAAAAACCTCCAGAGAACAAAAGCCTGAAAAACCGGTTTCCTCAGAGCCCAGTCCTTTGATGGGGGTAGGAGGACTCAACTCTATCAAGACTCTCTGAAAAACCACATGGCAGGCCCCTCCCCCAGAAAGCCAGGCAAAAACAAAAACAAAAACAAGAGGACAACCACCACTACTTCATAGATACAACTTTTATTTTTAATTTGTTCCCACTATTCTGGTTCTTTTCATTTTTTTTATATATATAACTTTTTAACCTATTTACCATCACTATGAGATGTTCAGTACATCAAATTCCATAATAACCTTTTAACCTGAACTTTTTGGATACATATACCTGTGTTTTTCTTTTGCTTTTCTATTTTTTTAATTTTTAAATTAAATTAAAAATTTTTAAATATTCATATAGAGATAAGCTTCAAGGTAATCCCTTTTCCCCAATCAATGCTACCCCTATATGTAAACCAGTTTTAATCCCCCTTTATCTCAGGAAAGTTGAGCCCTTTAACAAAGATATCAAGATACATCCAGGAAGAATCAAAATAACCTTCCTCGCTTACACTGAGAATCTATAACCACCCTCCCATCTTTTTCTTCTGTCAGTGTTTCTGCGTATTTGTTTTTGTTCTGGTAGTATATAAATCTTATACTTAGGGTTCATTTTGATGGGGTTCTTTTATTTATTTATTTATTTATTTTTCTCTCATCATCTACTTTTGTCAGTCTTTTTGTTTGTATACTTTATAAATCTTACCTTTGGGGCCCGTTCAGACTGGGCCTTCTCTTTTATTTTTTCTTTCTTTCTTTTTTTTCTCTCTCTCTCTTTTTAAATTTTTTCTTTCTTTTTGGTGGGGACTCTCGAATTGCTCAGAGGCATTCCAGAGTGCACCTTGCCAACACCATGGTTGATACATTTAGCTACACATCCACTGAGCCATCTCTCACCAAAATGATTAGGAGGAGGAATGCCCAACAGAGGAAAAATTCAGAGACTGGACCCTCTCCATCAGAGCTTTTGGATATGGCATAAACATTATGTCAGAAAGGGAATTCAGGCTAACAATTATCCAGGCAATAGCTAGGTTGGAGAAAACCTTTGATGATAAATAGGAATTGATTAGGGCAGAAGTGAAAGCCACCAGGGATGATGTTAACAATTTCTCAGTGAGTTCCAATGGAATCTAAATTCTCTAAAAGCTAGGGTAACTGAGGCAGAAGATAGAATTAGTGATCTGGAGGACAAACTGATAGAGAAAAAGGATCAGGAGGAAGCCTGGAACAAACAGCTTAGAAGCCATGAAAACAGAATTAGGGAAATAAATGATGCCATGAAACATTCCAATGTCAGAATTATTGGAATCCCTGGCCGGGGTTGGGGGAAGAGAGAAAGAAGACTAGAAGATATAGTTGAACAAATTCTCTATGAAAATTTTCCCAATCTGGTGAATGGCACCAGCGTTCATGTACTGGGGTGGAAAGGTCTCCCCCCAAGATCATAGAATCTAGAAAGACCTCGAGACACCTGATTATGAAAATGATGAATCATAATTTTAGACAGGAGCTCTTGAAAGCAACTAGGGGAAAGAGATCCCTTATGTACAGAGGAAAGCCCATCAGAATAACATCAGACCTGTCCACAGAAAGCTGGCAAGCCAGAAAGTGCTGGCAAGATGTATTCAGGGCACTAAATGAGAAGAACATGCAGCCAAGAATACTTTACCCAGCAAGACTGACATTCAAAATGGATGGAGAGATAAAGAGCTTCCAAGACCGGCAAGGTTTAAAAGAGTATGTGACCACCAAGCCAGCACTGCAAGAAATAATAAGGGGAGTTCTATAAAGAGAAAAAAACCCCAAGAATATCACTGAACAGAGATATATAGAGACAATCTATAGAAACAAAGACTTAACAGGTAACACGATGTCAATAAAAATGTAACTCTCAATAATCATTCTCAATGTGAATGGCCTAAATGTGCCCATAAAATGGCACAGGGTTGCAGATTCGATAAAAGGACAGGACCCATCCATATGTTTTCTACAAGAGACCCATTTCAAACCTAAGGATACATCCAGACTGAAAGTGAAGGGATGGAGAAGCATCCTTCATGCCAATGGGCCTCAAAAGAAGGCTGGGATAGTGATTCTCATATCAGATAAATTAGATTTTAAACTAAAGACTGTAGTCAGAGATACAGAAGGACACTACATAATTCTTAAAGGGATTATCCACCAAGAAGATCTAACAATTGTAAATATCTATGCCCCCAATATGGGAGCATATTACATAAGAAAACTGTTAATCAAGATAAAGAGTCATATTGATATGAATACATTAATAGTAGGGGATCTTAACATGCCTCTCTCAGTAATAGACAGATCATCCAAGCAGAAATCAATAAAGAAACAAGAGCATTGAATGATACATTGGACCAGATGGACCTCATAGATACATACAGAACATTCCACTGTAAAACAACAGAATAGTCATCCTTCTCAAGTGCACGTGGGACCTTCTCCAGAATAGACCACATACTGGGTCACAAATCAGGGCTCAACCAATACCAAAAGACTGAGAGTATTCCCTGCATATTCTCAGATCACAAGGCTTTGAAACTGGAGCTCAACCACAAGGAAATTTTGGAAGGAATTCAAACACCTGGAAGCTAAAGACCACCTTGCTTAAGAATGCTTGGATCAACCAGGAGATCGAAGAAGAACTTAAACAATTCATGGAAACCAATGAGAATGAAGACACTTCAGTCCAAAACCTATGGGATACAGCAAAGGCGGTCCTAAGGGGGAAATACATAGCCATCCAAGCCTCCCTCAAAAAAAACTGAAAAATCCAGAATACACCAGCTGTCTCTACACCTTAAAGAACTGGAGAATCAACAACAAAGTTAGCCAGCTCCACACACAAGAAGGGACATAATCAAGATTAGAGCAGAGATCAATGAGATAGAAACTAGAGATACAGTAGAAAGCATCAATGAAACTAGAAGCTGGTTTTTTGAAAGAATCAATAAGATAGATAAACCAGGGGCCAAACTAATCCAAAAGAAAAGAGAGAAGGCCGAAATTAATAAAATTATGAATGAAAAGGGAGATATCACAACTAACACCAAGGAAGTAGCAACAATCATCAGAAATTATTATCAACAGTTATATGCCAATAAGTTAAGCAACCTAGATGAAATGGATGCATCCCTGGGAAACTATAAACTTCCAAAATTGAACCAGGAAGAAATTGACAACCTGAATAGACTGATATCTAGTAAAAAGATTGAAGCAGTCATCAAAAACCTCCCAAAAAACAAGAGCCCAGGATCTAACAGATTCCCCAAGGAAGTCTACCAAACTTTCAAAGAAGACATAATACCTATTCTCCTGAAGCTGTTTCAAAAAATTGAAGCAGAAGGAAAACTTCCAGACTCTTTTTATGAAGCCAGCATTACCCTGATCCCCAAACCAGGCAAAGACTCCACCAAAGAGGAGAATTTCAGACTGATGTCCCTGATGGATATGGATGCTATGATTCTTAACAAGATCCTAGCTAAAAAGATCCAACAGCACATTAAAAAGATTATCCACCATGACCAGGTGGGATTCATCCCTGGGTTGCAAGGATGGTTCAACATTTGCAAATCAATCAATGTGATAGAACAAATCAATAAGAGAAGAGAGAAGAACCACATCATCCTCTCAATTGATGCAGAAAAAGCATTTGACAAGATACAGCATCCGTTCCTGATTAAAACGCTTCAAAGTATAGGGCTAGAGGAAACATTGCACAACTTCATAAAATCTATGAAAAACCCACAGCAAATATCATCCTCAATGGGAAAAAGCTGAGAGCCTTCCTGTTGAGATCAGGAACATGACAAGGATGCCCATTCTCACCATTCTTGTTCAAATAGTATTAGAAGTCCTAGCAACAGCAATCAGACAACAAAGAGAAATAAAGGGTATTCAAATTGTCAATGAAGAAGTCAAACTCTCTCTCTCTGCAGATGATATGATACTTTATATGGAAAACCCAAAAGACTCCACCCCCAAACTACTAGAACTCATACTGCAATTCAGTAACGTGGCAGGATACAAAGTCAATGTACAGAAATCATTTGCTTTCTTATACACTAAGAATGAAAATACAGAAAGGGATACTAGAGAATCAATTCCATTTACTATAGCACCAAGAACCATGAGATACCTGGGAATAAACCTAACCAAAGAGGTAAAGGATCTGTACTCAAGGAACTACAGAACACTCATGAAAGAAATTGAAGAAGACACAAAAAGATGGAAGACCATTCCATGCCCATGGGTTGGAAGAATAAACATTGTTAAAATAAACATTGTCTATACTGGCTAGAGCAATCTATACTTTCAATGCCATTCCGATCAAAATTCCACTGGCATTTCTCAAAGAGCTGGAGCAAACAATCCTAAAATTTGTATGGAATCAGAAGAGACCCCGAATTGCTAAGGAAATGTTGAAAAAGAAAAACAAAGCTGGGGGCATCATGTTGCCTGATTTCAAGCTTTGCTACAAAGCTGTGGCCACCAAGACACCATGGCACTGGCTCAAAAACAGACACATAGACCAGTAGAACAGAGTAGAGAGCCCAGATATGAACCGGCAACTCCACAGTCAAATATTCTTCAACAAAGCAGGAAAAAATACCCAGTGGAAAAAAGACAGTCTCCTCAATAAATGGTGCTGGGAAAATTGGGCAGCTACGTATAGAAGAAGGAAACTTGACCATTCTCTTACACCATACACAAAGATAAACTCGAAATGGATAAAAGACCTCAACGTGAGGCAGGAATCCATCAGAATCCTAGAGGAGAACATAGGCAGTAACCTCTTCGACATTGGCCACAGCAACTTCTTTCAAGACATGTCTCCAAAGACCAAGGAAACAAAAGCAGAAATCAATTTTTGTGACTTCATCAGGATGAGAAGCTTCTGCACAGCAAAGGAAACAGTCAACAAAACCAAGAGGCAACCCACAGAATGGGAGAAGATATTCACAAATGACAGTAGAGACAAAAGGCTGATAGCCAGGATCTATAACGAACTCCTCAAACTCAACACACCCAAAACAGATAATCATATCAGAAAATGGGCAGAAGACATGAACAGACACTTCTCCAATGAAGACATACAAATGGCTATCAGACACATGAAAAAATATTCATCATCACTAGCCATCAGGGAGAGTCAAATCAAAATCACATTGAGATATCACTTTACACCAGTTAGAATGGTCAAAATTAACAAGACAGGAAACAATGTGTGTTGGAGAGGATGTGGAGAAAAGGAAACCCTCTTACACTGTTGTTGGGAATGCAAGTTGGTGTAGCCACTTTGGGAAACAATGTGGAGTTCCTTAAGAATTAAAAATAGAGCTTCCCTATGACCCTGCAATTGCACTACTGGGTATTTACCCCAAAGATACAGATGGAGTGAAAAGAAGGGCCATCTGTACCCCAATGTTCATAGCAGCAATGGCCACAGTCACCAAATGGTGAAAAGAGCCAAGATGCCCTTCACCAGACAAATGGATAAAGAAGATGTGGTCCATATATACAATGGAGTATTATGCCTCCATCAGAAAGGATGAATACCCAACTTTTGTAGCAACCAGGACAGGACTGGAAGAGATTATGCTGAATGAAATAAGTCAACCATGAGAGTCAATATCATATGGTTTCACTTATTTGTGGAACATAAGGAATAATATTGAGGACATTAGGGAAAAGAAAGGTAAGGTTAATTGGGGGGAATCAGAGGGGGAGATGAACCAGGAGAGATTGTGGACTCTGAGAAACAAACTGAGGGTTTTGGAGGGGAGGAGTGAGGAGGAAGGGTGATCCTGGTGGTGGATATTAAGGAGAGCACATATTGCATGGAGCACTGGGTGTTACACATAAACAATGAATCTTGGAACAATGAAAAAATAAAATAAAAAAAGACTGTAAAAAGAAAAATATATTTAGGATATTAACCCCTCATTAGATACATAGTTTGCAAATATTTTTTTCCATTTTCATAGGTTGTCTTTTCACTATGTTGATGTTCTCTTTTGCTGTGCAGAAGCTTTTTAGTTTGATGTAGCCCCACCTGTTTATTCTCAATTTTGTTGCTTGTGTTTTTGGGATCATATCTAAAAAATCATTATCAAGACCCACGTCAATGAGTTTTATTCCTATGTTTTGTTCTAAGAGTTTCACGGTTTCAGGTCTTACTTTTCAGTGTTTAGTCCATTTTAATGATAATGATATTGAATGTGATGTTCTCGGTTTATATGTTGACCAAGCATTTTGCCCTATTCATTTGATTCTTTGAACTTTTTCAACCTCTTGCTATGTTTTTCTTATACAAATCTATTTCTCTTGAAGGTTTGATTTTTAGCATAGCCTCATTTTGATAGATGACTGTTGAAATGTAATTTGTGCTAATGAAATATTGTGAAACTGGGCCATCTGCTTCTGAGTCTCTCTCTATAGGCATAGAATGAATAGAGGTAAATACACATTAAATTTCCAAAGATTAAAGACATTGTTAAGGATCACACAAAAGGCACCAGCCGATTTTTGTTAGTATTTGTAATATTAGAAAACAGGTAATACTAAAACTGAAGGCTTTCATGAGTTGAACAAACAAACAAACAAACAAACAAAAAACAACACAACACCAGGGGCATCTGGGTGGCACAGTTGGTTAAGCATCAGACTTTTGGTTTTGGCTCAGGTCATGATCTCAGGATCCTGAGATCAAGCCCTGTGCAGGGGCTCCAAGCTCTGCAAAGAGTCTGCTTGAGGCTCTCTTCCTCTCCCTTTGCCCTTGCTTCCTGTACAAGTTCTCTCTAAAGTAAGTATTTTTTAAATAAAGAAGAAAGTAGAAACAGGAACTAAAAGCACAAGTATTTATGTATCTTCTTAAAAATACTAGTACAAGGCACCTGGGTGGCTCAGTTGGTTGGGCAACTGCCTTCAGCTCAGGTCATGGTACCAGAGTCCCAGGATGGAGTCCTGCATTGGGCTCCCAGCTCCATGGAGAGCTTGCTTCTCCCTCTGACCTTCTCACCTCTCATTCTCTCTCTCATGCTCTCTCTCTCTCTCAGATGAATAAATAAAATCTTAAAAAAATACTAGTACAGAAAACAGCACCTGTGTGTTACAACTCCAACATTTAAATGACGGGTGTCTTCCACAATAATAAACCCAATTTAAGTCCTTAAAAGTGAACTGTTAGTAGGTAATTAAGATAGATACATTCTTTTATCTTGTACCCTTATATTTTACAAAATATACATGTGATATTATATGCTAATTTGGCACTCAAAAAATATCTTTTAAATGCCTTTCCTGAAAGAAAGCACCGCCACTGAGTTTGTGGAAGGTAGCCCCAAAGTCTGTCTGTCTCAAACCTAATGAAAGGGATTGTATGGATCATTCTATTTTATTTTATTTTTTTGTCTCTGGGGAGGAAAGACAGTGTGGGATTTCCCATATTTCCTGTAATAATTTTGCCTGTGAGATGCTTAGAATTACTGATTTATTATAGTTATAAACATATAATTTTTCATTAACAAATTTAACTTTCTATTAAGGAAGGTCAAGAATCAGACACCATTTTTAAATTGCTGAAGAATACAGAAAGTTGAACAAGTCACCAGTAAAATAATCATTGTTTACAAAGTGAGCACTTCCATTACAAGACTGCAGCTGCAGAAACAGAACACTGGAGTGTACAAGAAAGTTTCATTTCCCCAAATTAACCTCGATTGGTACTTCTAGTTTTGCCTGGTCTTTAGCTTTAAATATATCCACTCTCTTTTGTTTCTTCAACATTATGCATGTGAAATTTATCCATTCTGTTGCATGTAACAATGTTCCTTCATTAACATACTTATGACAGTATTTTTTATATTGATAAAAAACAGAAAGTAGCAATGTTCCTTCATTAATATACTCACTACAGTATTCTTTTTATAAATATAAAAAATAGATTTCATTATTAATGAACACTTGGCTTATTTCCAATTTTACTATAGTAATAGTGCAACAATAAGAAGTTTATATTGATATTACTACGTGAATGTAAACATTGAGTTGAGTCCATGACAAAGAGTGGAATTGCTGACCATAGGGTTTGTATTTGCTCAGCTCTAGTAGATGTTGATCTAGTAGATCTAGCAAATCCAATTTCCTAAAATGGATGCACAGATGTAGATTTCTACCAGTACTATATGGGCAATTCAGTTGCTCTGCATCCTTGCAAATGCTTGACATGTTTGTACAGTTTTAAAATTAGGCATTTTGATTGTGGGTCGTGGTATCCTATGGAAGTTTTAATTAGCATATTCTTAATGATTCATTAATGTATTTTTTGGTTTTATATATGAACTCAGTACCAACTTCTTCAAATGTTTTGCACATTTGCTATCCATGTCTCAATTTTTAACTGGTTTTTAGTTTATTTTATGTTGTGGTTACTAGTCTTTGTCGAATATAATTCACTGCCCATTATTTCTTCTCCTCTGTGTCTTGACTCTTCACGTTGAGGATGCGATTGTTATGGAACCTGGTCTGGATCCTGGCGGAAGAACCAAGTGGCACTCAGAGAGTTTGGAGGACTGGAGGTTTATTCAACACTGGTGGACTCAGAAGTTGTTCTCCAAAGGTCTGAATCCCGAGCACAAGGAGGGAGGGGATTTATACCCTTCTACTTCCACATGCTTGGTACTTGTGGTGCACGTGGGAAAAAGAGTAGGAAAGAAGAACACAGAAGGGCTTTGAGACAGGGACTGGAATTCCCTTGCTGGTTTGGTTGGCCATCTCAGAGTACAATTTTCCCTATCAGGATTTTTCACTAAAGAGAGCTTCTTCATCTCAACTTTGTCTCAATCTAAGTTTTCAGTATTTCTTTTAAGGCTAAGCATTTATTAATGCATTTTTTAATCTCGCCAAATAAAGAAATATTTGCATATCTTAGGGATATGAAAACATTCTCTGATGTATTAATCCTTAAGAATTCTTGTCCTTACAGTAACATTCAGAATTATTTTCGAGTTAAAGTTTACCTTTTTCTTACAAATATCTGCCTGAGCAAGTAGCATTTACTGAAAAAATAGTTCTTCCCCAAATGAAGAGCAGTGTCATTTGTCATTTAAAAACATTACTCATGTTAAAACTTTAAATGTAAAGGGAATTGCTATTATGAATGGGTGCGTTTCCAGATAGTTCTTTCATTGTGGTATTTTTCTGTTTTTGCAATAGTTATAATTATTTCATTCAAAAAGTCTTAGTATGTGGTAGGATAAGTTTCCAGGGTATGTATTCCTCTAACAGTTTTTCTTTGCTCTTTTGTTTCTTTTCCCAATTAAAAAAAATAAATGTTGGAGTAAGATTGTTCGTTTCCATCAAATATAAACTTCTGGAATTTTGAGTGCAATTCAACAGAATCTGTAGATCAAAATGATCTGGAAACATATTTTTACCATAGTGTGTTTTCTGCTCTGTCATTATGGTCTTAGATTTTCTTTAATTTAGCTTAACGCTACCCTGAATAGGACATTTTGTATGATATGTTTTTGAATTTTGTAGGATGATCTTTACCTACAGAGAATATTTTATTCCCTGTTGGGCAGATAGGATTGACTAATTCAAATGTGGATTGTAATTTTGGGGAGGCTCAGTCTGACTCTTTTCTCCCCAGGTTGTTGGGTACAGCCCTCGAAAAATCTCTTGGAAGCTCCTCCTTCAGGTCCAGACCTGAACTCTGTGTTGTTTTCAGCACAGCTGGTGTCCCAGAGTCCGCCCCGTGCATCCATGAGGTGTTTCAGGTACAAACTCCTATACCTCACTTTACCCTGCATCGTGGTTTCCTCAAATTTGGCTGCCTTGACAGCTCCAGACTTTTTTGTTTCTAAAACCCTGTGATATTGTCCAAAGTTCTGCTGGTTTCCTTACTTCCTCCCAGATCCTTTATTCAGAATCTCAAATGCTTACTCTCAGAAGGTATACAAAATAGATCCATTTGTCTTTTTTTCTTACACATAACTACCCTGATATTTTATATCTGTAAATCCATTTCTAATATAACATTATAAGTCAACTATAATAATTTTTTTTAATCACCTGTAATTTTTGTCAGGTTTTGATATCTATGTTGCATTCATGCCAAAGAAATTTTTAGAAAGTTCTTTTTCATGTATTCTACAATACTTCATGCAGTTTAGGGTTATTTGTTTTTTTCAAGAATTTGTTTAGTTCCCCTGTGCATCTCCCTCATGTCTTTCCCCTGTGAAAATTCCTGGTGGGGTTTTCTTTAACCATTATTTTCCTAGTTTTTCTTTGGCATTGGTCTCTTTGATTTTTCTGTCTCTATGGGAATAGATTTTGAGAAGAATTATTTTAGGAAAATTATATATATTAACTTACTTAGAAAAAAGACTTTAAAAGATTTTTTTATGTATTTCACCTAGGTTTTCAAATGTATCTGCATAAAACTGTGCTAATTATAATTTGGTATGGACTCATTAATCTCCCTTATGCAGTTTTGTAAACCTAAACAAATCAGATTTGGTCTGTCTTATCAGTTATTCAAATAGGTAAGACAGGCTGTAAGGAGAGGAAAACAAGTTCTTTTCACCTCTCAACCTTTGAATAAGTCTTATTGAATACGGTTTCCTCTCAGTCCCACACTAGTAGTTCAAGGAGAAGAGTATCTTTTTACTTAGGATAAAATGGGACTATCAGGAGTGGCCTTAAGTGGAAGACATCTATGGCCAGCTGTTTAGCTACCTCACTGAGGTCCACTGGCAGCAAAGACAATATTGTTGTAGGAATAGGCAATATTATTCCAAATGAATTATCAATAAATTGATATTTTCTTGAAGAAGACCAGGAAGGAGAGAAACAGGACAAAACCAAAATAAAATCTATTTGTATTTTGTTTCCTTGAGTAAAGAATAGATGACAGTAAATTATATTGCTAGAGCTTGAGTCATTCCAATGTTACATCAAGGTTTGATAAGGACAATCTGTAATATTCCACATTTTCAATGGAGAAATTATATTGATATAATACTTGTAAGAAACAGAGGTTCTTGAATTTATCTAAAAATAGCATATTGTGAATTAAAGAAAATTTTCAAGGCTAGCAGAATATTTTTACTTTGTTTAGAAATCTGACTAGGTTACTTGGGTGACTTTGATGTTAAAATGAATGTCCAATAGTTTAAGATGATAGGTCAGGAGGATGGCTGTTTACTTGGGTGTTAATGGAATAAAGCCTTATAGCAGTGATGAGGGAACAAAAGGCTAGCTGAGGACAATGGATAAGCTGGCACCCTACAGCAACCCCCCAGCCCACCCTTCATGACTTGTGTGACATTCCTCAGGCACTCCTGGCTGCCCTTAAGGAAAAACAAATAGTTACCTTGTAGAGACCCCAGTCCTGCAAGACCTGAGTCTCCCTTATTTACAAATGTCCTTGAGATTTACAAGGAAGAGGCTTTCTTACCAACAGCCTAACTTCCAAAGACTCCTAACTCAGTTCCTAAAGCCCTAACATCATCTTCTGCCCCCTATAATTGAGGGAGCCTGAGGCAGAGAGAAATTTAAATAAAGTTAAATGTCTTCCAAACCTAAAGCTCATTGATAAGGACACATGACAGCAGGACTGTGACATTCCTCCAGAAAACTCTCAACTATCTTACTGTTAATGCCTTACTGAAAGGAAAGACCACCTTACCTTGACAAATAGCAAAGCCTCTGCTATCCTGTGTGTTTTCTTTAAAACATGAAAGTTCTTTCAAGCCCTCCCTTTTCCTTACCTCCCCCAAACCCATAGTCCTTAATCACCACTCCTCACAACGTCGGGGCAGCAGCTCTTTCTGTCCACGGGTCCTGCCCCGAGCTGTAATAAACCACCATTTTGCACCAAAGATGTCTCAAGAATTATTTCTTGGGGGGTGCCTGGGTGGCTCAGTGGGTTAAAGCCTCTGCCTTCAGCTCAGTTCATGATCCCAGGGTCCTGGGATCGAGCCCTGCATCAGGCTCTCTGCTCATTAGGGAGCCTGCTTCCCTTCCTCTCTCCCTGCCTGCCTCTCTGCCTACTTGTATTCTGTCTGTCAAATAAATAAAACGTTAAAAAAAAAAAAGAATTATTTCTTGATCATCCGCTTTGGGCTTCACCCCACTGAACCTCACTCGAATTCTAAAACTTCATCAGCATGACAGGGATAGAGAGGACCTTGGTGATCACTTGGATTAGTAGTTCTCAAAAGCTTTTCTTTTTAATTCAAATCATAATAAAGTCCAAATATAAAAAAAGCTAAAAGCAAAGCTGCTCTATTAAAAGAGAAGTCCCACCTGCCCTTATTTCCCCTTGTCGCTGGTAAATTCAACGCCCCACTGACAATGTTGTTGTCTTTAGTACATGAATACACAAGAAAGTTACTTGTATAGCCCACATGGACTTTTTCTTTCTGTGAACTTGTTAGGTTGGAGAAAGGACTTAGGTCTTCAAACACGTATTATAGCTAATCTGTGAGGGTTTTTTTCTATATTAAGAACAGTATCTTCTCTGGAATAGTGTTCTTTTTTATTTTGTTGTTTAACATTGAGAATAATTCATGCTTAAAGAACTCTGTAATAGGAAAAGTAAGAATGCTTCCTCAAACTCTAGTGCCTATTTTGTGCAGGTAAAAACTGAAGAAGGCCTATTTTTCTATAAATATATTAACATATGGAAGCATCCAAGTATACCCCTACTGCACAGATATAGGCACATTCAGTCAAGATCCTTAGGTCCAGGAGAAATCAACAAATTCTGAAGTATTCTGACAGACTGCTATGAGCAATGTAACTAGAAGAGTAAAAAAGCAAATTCACCAGAGGGCTTCTGAGGTAATTTCTTTGACAGCTGATTAGCTTATCCTGCTTATCAGAATTCAGAGCAAAAAACATTAATATATTTAACATACCCTAACAGTTTCTTGAAATTTAGAAAGGGCTCATGAGCAGATCACTCAATCTGTAATATACCACAAGTGGGCTATAAAGTAATTTTTATGCTAAATTTATGAGTACCTCTTATATAAAGGTAATGCTAACTGAGTTGAGAAATCTGGAAAAAGTTGAAAGAGTGCAGAAAAATACAATCTTGGGTGAGGTCAAATATCACCTAATCAAAAATGACCCATAACTGATAGATACTGGATATGAGGGAAGAGAACATTAAATGAATTGCTACACCTTTAGTACATAAGCTCAAAGAAACACTTTGTGTCATGTTCTGGGAATCACCAAGTTTTCCAGTATCACTGAGGGGAGCAGACCCTATTCCTAGCTCTGAGTAAACATCAATCACTGTTCCTTCTAATTCTTCCAGGTGCTTTTTTCTTGGCTTTGATGAGTTTCCTCACATGCATGCCTTGGTAAGTACTCAGCTGAATATTCAAGGGAACCTGCTAGTGATCTCTGAAATTGTCTCTCTGGAACTCTTTCCTCACAGGATTCCCTATTGTGAACCCCTGCTGCTTTGACCTTCCAGATTTCCAGCTACTGCTAATGCAGAGACCTACAGAACCACATGGGTTTGTTCTCTGTAATGCCCCAGACTGATAAGTCTTAACACAGTAAGCATAGGTCTTTCTCAGGCTCATGTTCATTCCCACCCCATTTCCAAGGGATACTTTTTCTCCATTTTGTGATGCCCAGTGTCTTGAAAACCACTTTTTCATAATCTTGTTTATTTTTTAAAATAGTTTCACTTGGAAGCACAGATCTGGTTCCTATTATTCCATCCTGGCCAGAAGCTGAATTTCTATACTGACTGTCTTGCTTCTTATTGATGACTCATTTTTTATTGAAGACATTTTCATTCTGTTAATGTCAGATTATAAATAATATCGTCTCTTATTCCTGAAAAATGGCTTCATTTTGCTCTCATGTTTGACGTTTTCCCAAAGTAAATACAGAAAGTTACATATTTTTATTTTATTTTTTTACTATTTGAAAAATCAGTGTATTTTCATGGACTCCTGACCTTTTATTTATTGCTCTATTGTATCTAAGTGTCATTCCTTTTGGTTTTAACTATCATATTTCTAGGGGCACCTGGGTGGCTCAGTGGATTAAGCCTCTGCCTTCAATTTGGGTCATGATCTCAGGGTCCTGGAATCGAGCCCCACATCCAGCTCTCTGTTCGGTGGGGAGTCTGCTTCCTCCTTTATCTCTGCCTGCCTCTCTGCATGCTCGTGATCTCTCTTTCTCTGTCAAATAAGTACTAAAATCTAAAAAAACAAACAAACAAACAAACAACCTCTTATATTTCTGAGTGTTTTCTCTACTTCGTTTATGATTCTTCAGTTATGCATGCAGGTCTTTATTTTCATTTGTCAAACTCATAAATTTCCAGTCCATTCTCTACTGCTGTAATCTGTCCCATATTCTGTGTACTCTTCCATCTGGAAACTACCATTATAAATGTGCTAGAACCCTCTTTTTTCTTCCTATTTCTCATGTTTATCCTTCTGTTCCTATGTGTGTGTATCCCCATGTTGAACAGTTCTTTAATTTTCTTCATTTAACAATTTTTTAGGCTATTTGTTATATTAAAAATCACTCTGTATTTTCTTTTCTAGATATTGATTTTGCTCTTATGTAATATTTTAAAGTTGTGTTGTCTTATGGAATTCTGCTCTCCTCTCATGTGTGGTTCAGGACTGGGGATTCAAGTTTTCAAAGTTTTTTTGTTTTTCCCATCCATAGCATAAAGGAAAGAAAAATTCTGTTCTGAAGCTTGTCTCTTTCATTTTTAGAGATTATCTGTCACTTCAAGTGTCTTGGCTTTGTGAGTGGTCTTCTTTATAGCCAGCTTCAAGCTTGCCTTCAAGTAAGGCCGCGTCACTATTTACCACAGTCCACATGCAAACCAAGTCCTCAGGGCCAGGCAAGGATCACCAATATCAAATTGATTTCTTCACTCTGAGATTCTTCTTTTTCCTCTTTCCAATTTGAGACAGAGCTTCCTTTTTATCATTTTTTGAAAAAATATTTGACATATAATGATGTTTTGGTCATGGTTTATCAATAGTTTTCATGAAGTTTTGCCTGGATAGTGATCCATACTAGATCCATTTGCTAAGATTGTCAGAAAACTTTATGTAACTTTTAATAATACATTATTTAACTTATTCCTCATAATGACCCAATGAATACAGGTGGATAGAGACAGAAAAAAAAAAAAAAAGCTAAGGCTTAGGCATTTTTAAAAGACTTGAGCAGAAGTACATGATTAGTAAATATTTTCACTATGATTCAAATCCAGGTGATGACATCTCGTGGTTATGCACTTAGTCATTCACCTCTATAACCTATCTTTAAAGAGACAGGACATTTGGACATCTTACAGATGTATTTTTCTAAAAGGAGAAAGGACCTCAATTATTTGACCTGTATCTGACAGCTGAGTGAGAATATATCCTATGTTCCTTGCTATTTAAGTATCTTGTGAATCATTCAAATTACTGGAATTGGAGAAAAATGCAAGAAAATAAGGAAAAATAACATTATAATATTAGACATTGGCAGGTGGATCAAGCTTATGTCTCTTCCTTTGCTGAAAATTTATACTATTTCAAATTCTACAGGTGGCTACTGGATAGTTTCCTCTCACAGAAATTCTGAGTTTATTCTATGATGTGCTAAAATCAGACTATTTGAAGTTATTCATGATCAGTCCTTGATATTACTTATGCTTTATCTATTTATCTTGAATTAAAAAGCTTACTTAGTAATGTATTGTCCTCAATTCAGTTTGCTATTTCAACACTACTGTCATTTGCATTTAAAAAGGTGAACACTTAAAGCTCTGATGGATTTATCCTTTCAGCAGCAAAAGCATCACTTACTCCATGAATGAGGTTAAGTAGATACATGTCATTGATGTATTATCATCATCATCATCATCACATCCCTCTACCAAAAAGCAAAGTTCCTATTATTTTCTCTAAATGTTGATATTGTCTCTATGATTTTTTTTCTTCTATCCTGAAGAATTTTTCAAAGAGTTTCTCAAAATCACATATATTTTAGAAACTTGGGGCACCTGGGTGGCTCAATGGGTTAAGGTCTCTGCTTTTGGCTCTGGTCATGATCCCAGGGTCCTGGGATCTAGCCCCACATCAGGGTCTCTGCTCAGCAGGGGGCCTACTCCCCCCCCCCACCTCTCTGACTACTTGTGACCTCTGTCTGTCAAATAAATAAATAAAATCTTTTAAAAAAATTTTAGAAACTCCCAGTGAATTCTATAGACATAAGCATTGTGTCTCTGGTATACACAGATTCCTGCTCATCTGAAGTTCTAAGTCAGATTGAATCTTACTCTTTTTCATCCAGTCCCAATTAATTTGAAAATAACACTATTTTATAAGCTCAGTGTCTTAATAAGATAGAAGTTTCTATCCTTAAATGTTTGTCCTAAGTATTTTCCAATTCTCTTAAAATTGTGAGACTTGCACAGTTTACCACCCACATGATTATTAGCACAGATAATTCTATCAGTGATAGAAAAACACTGAAGGACACAGGATGGGACTTTTTCAATTTGACAAGTTATGTAAGCTTATGGGGATGACTGAACAAAAGAGGAATTTGTCCAGGGGTCAACGTCTAGACCCCCAAAATAGCTCACTTCAGGTATGTGAGGTGTAAGTGGTTTGTGAGATGTAAAGGATTCATTCCACATATGCATGGTGAGAATGTGGACGGATTTTAGAGGCTTGCCTTTCCTGTTTTGTACTCTTGTGTTCTGCCACCCATCCCCCAAAATGCCTGCCTGACTCTGTTTTAGCTACTCTGGAGACTTGAATATCTTTCTGTCTATTGCACTAGGTTCTAAGCACAAACCAACTATTTTGAACTCTTTCTGAGATTCAATAAAGTTAAAGTTAGTCACCCCAAAACAAAGGTCAGTGGGCTTTAGACCTTTGTGAGATCCATTCTTGTATGGTCATACGAAATTCCAAAACTTTAATCAATTCCAGTGGCAAGCTTGACCACCATGCTAATTACCAACATAATCTCAACAACTTTTTCAGAAATTAGTCTCAATCTTGTTTAGTCTAATCAATTACTATAATAGCATAATTCTTGCCAGTTTAATTGTAGACAGGTACTGTAGGCCAATATGAGAAAAGAAGCCAACTTCTTTAATGATATGTATAAGCCATGAATTAACTGATGCTGAATCTACCCATTTTAATATATTTAATTTGAAATAAGTCACTCTATTAATTCAGGAACTTCTCACTGGTTACTTGCACTTAAGTGTAACTTAATTGATACATTTTCTCAATCTTGGCCATGAATTATCTTATCCTTGAATACATTTTTTATGGTATTCTTATAATTTTTTAGTTATACATTTTTAGAGGTAGACTCTGTATGTATGAGCAGTTAGGTCATAGTCATACTGTTAAAGCTTCAGTCTCTACTAAGCATGTGTCCTCCAGGAAGTTTGTATTACTTCATGTACTGACAGCATTACATGATCACCAATAGTAGGATGAGGAGGAAGAGGATGAAGAAGGGGAGGTGGAGAGGAAGGGCAAAGACTACTACTACTACTTTTTAAATTTTGGTCATGGGTAACGTTGTATATCCCCTAAAAAAAGTTTTTGCCTCTAAAATTCAATAATTCAAAGACCTACATAGATTTCTTTTCTTGAATGCACTGGATCATATTTTTAAACATGATTGACAAAATTATTTTTTAAAAATTCAAATGAAATATAAGGTTGAAGAGTTAACTAAATATTTCAGAATATAGATGTATAAGAGAGAGTGGCAACAAAAAGAAAAAGGCTCAGTGGAGAATCTAATACTTTCTAGAGAGACTCATACACAGACACATCATCATGAAATTTCAGGATTGGAATAAAACAAAGAATGTAAAAGTGGAGATAAAAAAGACATTTTCAATATGATATAAATAATATTCAAAAGGTACTATTAATTACCTAGAGACCCCCCCAAAAAAAGATTCAGTGTGTACTTTCATCAGCTACCAAACTGTTAACCATATTTGTATAGAATTAAAACATTTTCAAACAGAAAAACTCAGAAAATTTACCTCTTTTACACTCCTTTCTTGGGGAGGTTGCTTCAAGTTGTGCTCTGGCAAATTCAAAAGGTAAGCCAAGAAGTAATAAGCAAACATGGATCCAACCTAAGAAATGAAAGAAAAGACATTCCAGTTGAAAGATCAGAAATTAGAAGTATAAATGTATTATTTTTAGACATGATGATGACTGTCAAGAAAAAAAGTCAGAGTACTCTGAGAGAGTTACAAGTTGACTTTGTAGATAGTTTCTGTGTTTACTATGTACAGTACTATTTATAGATTATAAAGTAAATTGGAAATAAAACTCTTACTACAATTGAGATTTTTTAAAAAGATTGTATTTATTTATTTGACAGAGATCACAAGTAGGCAGAGAAGCAGGCAAAGAGAGAGGAGGAAGCAGGTTCCCCGCTAAGCAGAGAGCCTGATGGAGGGCTCCATCCCAGGACTCCGGGATCACGATCCAAGCCGAAGGTGGAGGCTTTGACCCATTGAGCCACCCAGGCACCCCTACAATTGATACTTATTAATAAAAATGTGTTAATAGAAGAAAATGATGTCACCAAAAATGTCTGTATCCTAAATCATAAACAGATGCGTGTGTGTACATATGCAACACTTAGTAACTGTCTTATTCATCAGATATACGGGAACTCCGTATCCACAAAATTCTGTGCAATCAATGAATCTCCTCATTCACTGTCAACTCTGTGGATTTTTAGCTTGAATCCTAATACACCTGAACCCTTCTTAGAGGATAACTTACTAGTCAAAAATTCATAAGAGCTTGTATCTTCTCAAATAAGTGTTTTTGTTTGCTTTGGGTAAATACTATCTAGTAGAAGACCTGGATCCTATGGCATTTCAATTTTAATTTTTTTTTTGAGGAACCTCTGTGCTGTTTTTCCTAGAAGCTGCCCCAGTTTGCATTCCCACACAGTGCACAAAACTTTTCCTCCACATCATTGCCAACTCTCACTGCGTCTTGTGTTTTTATTTTATCCATTCTAACAGGTGTGAGGTGACAGTTCACTGTGGTTTTTATTTGCGTTCCCTGATGAGTAATGTTAAGCATGTTTACATGTCTCTGTTGGCCATATGCATGTTGCCTTTGGAAAAACGTCTATTCAGCTTCTCTGTCCATTTGTAATTGGATTTTTTTATTGGGAGTTGAGTTGTATCTCTGTTATGGAAAATCTGAAGCGACCGAGGAAACTCAAGCAGCACACAGAAATCAGGGAGAACTCAGCTTTATTATCACTGGCAGGCTCAGTGGGATCATTTCCCAAAGGCTGAGCACCCGACAGGGTTAGGGGTGAGTTTTTATGGTAACGGGAGATGGGGGATGGTAACAGGACATTTTTTGGGTCTCTCAGGGCCGATTGAACCCTTTTTGTGGAAGTATAATCTACACAGTGGAGTCTCAGGAGAGTGCTAAATCATCCCAGGGGACTTGTTTTTTTCCTTTTCTTAACCAAACAGGACGGCCATTTGGTCTTTTCTTCTGCCTCAGCAGGAGAAATGGAGAGCAGCGGACAGGAAAGGGCTGGGACCCAGTGGTATCTATCCGCCTCATGTCCCCCCGCTTGATGATTGGCAGGGGAACCCTAGAGAACATCATTATCTAGAGGGTGAGGATACAGGCTATTGTGTGTTGAGAGATAGTATTTCTGATGCAACAGATGAGGCTGTTGAGGAGACAAGGACCGAGGGTAACTAGGAGGACTAGGGACAATAAAGGGTCTGCTAGGGGTAATAGCCAGGATGTCCATGATCAAGGGTTGAAACCCCAAGATGTGAGTTCTTCTCGATGATGCTGGATGTGTTCCCGGAGCTCGTGAACATTGGAGGTGATGATCCTGGACTGGTTGATACAGTAGCAGCACTCTTCCTTGTCGAAGAGACAGGTTCCTCCCTTTTCAGCAGTGAGGATATCTAGGGCTCACTGATTCTGGAAGGCTATTGCCGCCAGAGTGGAGAGTTGTGTCTGGAGGGATGTTAATGAATCTGCGATACGTTCCATATCGTTGTTGAGTTCCTGTGAAAGCTTCAAGTAAAAGCTAAGGGAAGTCCCAAGGCCCGATGTGCCAGTAGCTACGCTGGCAAAGACTCCAGCCCCCAGGAGGAACAGTAAGACTATACTGCCCATCCACTCCAATGGTGAAGAGAGACCTGGGACTGGAAGTCTGAATATAGTGAGGCAGAGGGGGACAGAAACACAAGAATGCAACCAGAAGGGGCATTACCTTCATTGTGGCACCTAAAGAGAAGGTTGTTTTTCCAGGAGAGGAAAATGCCCAGGGGGGTGCAATGAGGTAGAGGAGCTGTGAAGTTCTGGAAGCCTGGGTTAGGGGTCTCGGTGCAGCTGGGGGAAGAAAGCTGGTTAGACTGTTAGCTGGAAACAGTGGGACTGAGTTTTGTATGGGGCCAAAACTCACAGGGCTTGTATTATTGGGCAACAGCCGGTTAGGAGGGATGAAGATACCGAAGAAAGCTGATTAAGCCAAGGGGAGACAGACCCAGCAGGTTGAACTGGTAGGCGAATGGGTCTAGTTGAGCCATAAGTGGTAGGAGGTGTTTAAAAGCTGATAAGTATAGTTTTGAATGGTTGGCTCTGGGGGAGTGGGGTTTATAGAAGAGAACCTGGGCTGCAGAGGGAGTCTGTCCTGGCAGAGAGTGAATGTCGTTCTGGGATCCCTCCCTGAAACATACAAACCCAGTCCCCAGCATCACAGTAGGAGCCTTCACAGTTCTGTGGGGGTAATTTTGAGTGTTTGGACATGTAAACAGGGGAGATCTGAAGGTTGCCTGGGGCTATGGGGCTATGGTCTCACAACCTCGTTGGTCACAAAAGTTTTCCTCAAATTCCTCTAACCCCTGGTCTGGACAAAGGTATACCTGGTGTCCCTGTTCTTTACATAGCCTCCCTTCAAGTACTTGTTTCTTGCATGGAGCCAGGAGTTGACATAGGGATATCTGGAAGGTGGGACACTCGTCAATGGTCTGGTTATGAAGGAATTCATCCCGGCCTTCCAAAGTTAATTTCCAGTCATATGTTTTTGGGTTACTGGGGGTCTCTGGCAGGAAGAGGCAGAGGAAACTTAGTAGTCATAAGGTGAGGCTCCAGCTGGTTTGAGAAAGGAGAGGATGTATTTTAGTTTGGGGACCTTCTTTAGAATGATCTTCAGAGGGTTTGATGGTGACGGATGTGGGATCCAGGTAGCTTGGTCCAGGTTTGCCTTTTTCACTCACAAATGGTGGATCCATGGTGTGATGTTGGTAACCTTGAGGGCAGTGGTAGTTATGAGAATTACTGTATGTGGGCCAGTCCAGGTTGGGCAAAGGGGTTCATGTTTCCAATCTTTTACTCAGACCTCTTCTCCAGGGCAGAAGGAATGGACAGGGGTTCCTAAGGATATAGAGGCCCCCTCCAATATGTGGATATGTGGGTGTGTAATTCTGTGAGGATTTTTCCTAGGGAAAACAGTTGGTCCTGGAAGTATGTATCTCCTAAGACATTAACGTTGCCTGGAAAAGAAGAAAACAGTAGGGGTGGCCTGCCATAGAGTATTTCAAATGGGAAGAATCCATTTTTTTGAGGGGTATAGCGGGAGTGGAGTGCTGCTAAGGGAAGTAGATCTGTCCACCCTAAGGAGGTCTCAGCATGTAATTTGGATAGGTTTCCTTGAGGGTACGGTTCATATGCTCTACTTTCTCTGAGCTCTGAGGCCAGTAGGCTGTGTGGAGTTTCCAGGAGATGCTGAGGGCTAAAGTTAGCTCTCATAAAACTTCAGAGATAAAAGCCGGGCCATTGTCACTGTGTATGGTAAGTGAGATCCTGTACCGAGGCACGACATCCTGGAGGAGTACTCTGTGACTTCTGTGGCCTTCTTGGTCTGGGTTGGATATGCCAATACCCATTCTGAGAAGGTACAAACCAGAACTAGCAGATATTTTATGCCTTGGTAAGGAGTCATCTCTGTGAAGTCCACTTTCTGGTCTTCGAAGGGAGCTGCCCCTGTGCGCTGTTCTCTGGGGGGCAGGGAAAGTCCAGTTTTTGGGTTGTGTCTACCACAAGTGGCACACCAATCTGTGACTGACTCACATAAGGTTGTGAGTCTGGTGGTGTAGCAGTTTTTCAAGCCAGCAGTTTTTCAAGCCCCGTTTTTCCCAAGTGTGAGGTTGAATGTTGTTCAGTGATGGCATAGGAGGCAAGGTTTGCTGGAATGAATAAGCGCCGAACCAGAGGATCCACCACCCCTGGGGATGGTGAATGGCTCCCTTGGTTTTGGCCCAGTCATCTTCAGCTGCTGTATAAGGGAGATTTCGTAAGGAGAGGGTAATGGATGCTATAATAGCAGGTTGTCTGTCTTGGGCAGCTTCCCTGGCTGCCTGGTCAGCTAAGTGGTTCCCTATAGCTGGCTCAGCATCTCCTTTTTGGTGTCCCTGACAGTGGATGATGGCTAAGCTCCGGGGCACCACACTCTAATAACTGGAGGATTTTGTTTTTGTTCTTGATGGTTTTTCCATTGGATGTGAGGAGCCCTCTTTCTTTGTAGATTGCCCCATGTATATGTAGAGTGGTGAAGGTGTATCCTGAGTATGTATGTTGACGTTTTTGTCCTTAGAGAGTAAGAGTGCCTGGATGAGGGCCCAGAGTTCAGCTCTCTGAGCTGACCATCCTGGAGAGAGTGCTTTAGCTTCTAGGACTTCTGTAGCCATGGTAACGGTGTAAGCTTCTTTTCTTGGGCCATTTCTTGGGCCATTTCTTGGGCCAAGCTGTTACCATCAGTGTATAGGGTAAGGTCAGCGTTCATCAGAGAGGAATCCTGGAGGTCCAGCCAGGTGGAATAGACTTCCATTATGATTTCCTGACAGTTATGTTCTGGTTCCCCTTCCATCATTGGGAGGTATGTGGCCGGGTTTAGGGCACAGTCTTTAGGTTTATGCGAGGATTTTCTAGAAGTATCCCTTAATATTGAGTAAGTCTGGCATTTGATACCCATTTCTGATCCTGACTATTCAGAAGAGTGTTCACTGAGTGGGGAACTTTTACTGTAAGCTGTTGTCCTAGAGTGAGCTTGTCAGCCTCCTTGATGAGAAGTGTGGCAGCTCTCAAGGCCTGTAGGCAAGGGGGCAATCTGGAAGTGACAGGGTCTAATTTCTTTGACAGATATGCAGTGGGCTTTTCCCAAGGGCCTATTGATTGGGTTAGAAGTCCGAGGGCAATTTTGTTTTTTTCATGAACATACAGGCAGAAGGGTTTCCCAGTATCAGGTAGGCCTAGGGCTGGGGCCCTTCCAAGTGAGTCCTTGAGTTCCTTGAAAGCCTTCTCTTGTCTGTCTTCCCATTAAAGAGGATGATTATCTGGTCCCATTAGTGGATCATACAGGGGCCTGGCTATGACTGAGAACCCTGGTATCCAGACTCTACAGAAACCTGCAGCCCCCTGGAACTCATGCAAAGTTCATTTGGGGGTGGGCCGTGGGAGGTTAATTATCACAGCTTTTTGTTTGGTGCTGAGGGCCTGTCTTCCTTGAGTTATCATGAATCCTAAGTATTTGACCTCTTGTCTACATAATTGAGCCTTTTTCCAAGATGCTCAATATCCTTTTTTTGATAAATGATGTAGGAGGTCGAGTTTTGCTCGGTGGCAGGTTTCCTTAGTTGGTTATTGCTTAGAAGGTCAGCTTAGTTGTTGATGAGAAGGTCATCAACATAATGGAGTACTGTGCAGCCAGTTTGTTCCCTGGGGGAAGTCAGCCAAGTCAGAGTCCAGGGCTTCACTAAATATTGTTGGTGAGTTTTTAAATCCCTGTGGAAGTTTGGTCCAGGTGAGTTGCATCTGGAGTTCCCAGCTGACCTCAGTCAATTCAAAGGCAAAGAGAGGTTGACTTACAGGGGCTAAGTGAATACAGAAAAAGGCATCCTTTAGATCGAGGCAGGTAAACCAGGCAGTGTCCAGCGGGATCTGGCTTAAGAGGGTATAGGGGTTTGGCACCACTGGGTGTGGAGTCTGAGCAATCTGGTTTATGGCACACAAGTCCTGGACAGGTCAGTAGTCACTGTCAGGCTTTTTGACTGGCAGCAGTGGAGTGTTCCAGGGAGACTGGCATTTGACTAGAATGCCTGTTTCTTTTAGTGGCTATAGGTGGGCCTGTATGCCATTTGGGCTTCCCATTAGATTGGATACTGCCTTTGCCATTGCAGCTGTGTTCCTGCCTTTAGTTCTGTATTGACTGGAGCTTACTGGATGGAGCTTACCGGGAGGGTTATCTTCCTCCCATACATCAGGAACTGCAGTCTGGTAGGGCTTGGGGTTTGTCTCAGGGTGCTCTTGTTCAAACAGTCTCCACTCTTCATCCCAGGGTGTGTTGAGGGACAAGATGAGTTGAGGTCTGGTGGGGTTTAGACTCATGGTGGCCTGTCCAGAAGATTCAAAGGAGATTTGTGCTCCTAATTTTGAAAAAAAATCTCTTCCCTGTAAAGGGAGTGGGCAGTCTGGAACATATTGAAATTCATGGGACACAATGTGTCTGCCTAGCTTACAAGTTTGGGATTGGCAAAAGGGTTGGCTTGTATCTCAATCCCCTGTGGCACCCATGATGGTTATGGTTCGTCCTATAAGGGGTGCCACTGGTGTAGTTACTACCAAGTGTTCTGTCCCGGTGTCCACCATGAAAGTGATCTTCTGGCCCTCCACATTTTTAAAAATTAATTAATTACTTTATTTATTTTCAGCATAACAGAATTCATTGTTCATGCACCACACCCGGTGCTCCATGCAATACGTGCCCTCTGTAATACCCAACACCTGGCTCCCCCAACCTCCCATCCCCCGCCCCTTCAAAACCTTCAGGTTGTTTTTCAGAGTCCATAGTCTCTCATGGTTCATCTCCCCCTCCAATTTCCCTCAACTCCTTTCTCCTCTCCTTCTCCCCATGTCCTCCATGTTATTTTTTATGCTCCACAAATAAGTGAAGCCCTATGATAATTGACTCTCTCTGCTTGACTTATTTCACTCAGCATAATCTCTTCCAGTCCCATCCATGTTGATACAAAAGTTGGGTATTCATCCTTTCTGATGGAGGCATAATACTCCATAGTGTATATGGCCCACATCTTCCTTATCCATTCGTCCATTGAAGGGCATCTTGGTTCTTCCCACAGATTGGCGACCGTGGCCATAGCTGCTATAAACATTGGGGTACAGATGGCCCTTCTTTTCACTCCATCTGTATCTTTGGGGTAAATACCCAGCAGTACAATAGCAGGGTCATAGGGAAACTCTATTTTTAATTCTTAAGGAATCTCCACACTGTTCTCCAAAGTGGCTGCACCAACTTGCATTCTCACCAACAGTGTAAGAGGGTTCCCCTTTCTCCACATCCCCTCCAACACATGTTGTTTCCTGTCTTGCTAATTTTGGCCATTCTAACTGGTGTAAGGTGATATCTCAATGTGGTTTTAATTTGAATCTCCCTGATGGCTAGTGATGATGAACATTTTTTCATGTGTCTGATAGCCATCTGTATGTCTTCATTGGAGAAGTGTGTGTTCATGTCTTCTGCCTATTTTTTGACATGATTATCTGTTTTGGGTGTGTTGAGTTTGAGGAGTTCTTTATAGATCCTGGATATCAGCCTTTTGTCTGTACTGTCATTTGGGAGACAGTACATGTCAATGGGAGGATATCTTCTCCCATTCCGTGGGTTGCCTCTTTGTTTTGTTGACTGTTTTCTTTGCTGTGCAGAAGCTTTTGATCTTGATGAAGTCCCAAAAGTTCATCTTTTCTTTTGTTTCCTTTGCCTTTGGAGACATACCTTGAAAGAAGTTGCTGTGGCCAATGTCAAAGACATTACTGCCTATGTTCTCCTCTAGGATTCTGATGGGTTTCTGTCTCACGTTGAGGTGTTTTATCCATTTTGAGTTTATCTTTTTGTACGGTGTAAGAAAATGGTTGAGTTTCATTCTTCTACATATAGCTGTCCAATTTTCCCAGCACCATTTATTAAAGAGACTATCCTTTTTGCACTGTAAATTTTTTCCTGCTTTGTTGAAGATTATTTGACCATAGAGTTGAGGGTCCATATCTGGGCTCTCTACTCTGTTACTCTGGTCTATGTGTCTGTTTTTATGCCAGTACCATGCTTTCTTGGTGATCACAGCTTTGTAGTAAAACTTGAAATCAGGTAACGTGATGCCCCCAGTTTTGCTTTTCTTTTTCAACATTTCCTTAGCAATTCAGGGTCTCTTCTGATTCCATACAAATTTTTGGATTATTTGCTCCAGCTCTTTGAAAAATACCAGTGGAATTTTGATCGGAATGGCATTAAAGGTATAGATTGCTCTAGCCAGTATAGACATTTTAACAATTTTTAAAAAAATTTATTTGACAGAGAGAGATCACAAGTAGACAGAGAGGCAGGCAGAGAAAGAGAGAGAGAAGGAAGCAGGCTCCCTGCTGAGCAGAGAGCCCGATGTGGGACTCAATCCCAGGACCCTGAGATCATGACCTGAGCCGAAGGCAGCAGCTTAACCCACTGAGCCACCTATGCGCCCCCATTTTAACAATGTTTATTCTTCCAATCCAAGAGCATGGAATGGCTTCCATCTTTATGTGTCTTCTTCAATTTCTTTCATGAGTGTTCTGTAGTTCCTCGAGTACAGATCCTTTACCTCTTTGGTTAGGTTTATTCCCAGGTATCTTATGATTCTTGGTGCTATAGTAAATGGAATCAATTCTCTAATTTCCCTTTCTGTATTTTCATTGTTAGTCTATAAGAAAGCCACTGATTTCTGTACATTGACTTTGTATCCTGCCACGTTACTGAATTGCAGTATGAGTTCTAGTAGTTTGGGGGTGGAGTCTTTTGGGTTTTCCATATAAAGTATCATATCATCTGCGAAGAGAGAGAGTTTGACTTCTTCATTGTCAATTTGGATACCTTTTATTTCTTTTTGTTGTCTGATTGCTGTTGCCAGGACTTCTAATACTATGTTGAACAAGAGTGGTGAGAGTGGGCATCCTTGTCGTGTTCCTGATCTCAACGGGAAGGCTGTCAGCTTTTTCCCATTGAGGAGGATATTTGCTGTGGGTTTTTCATAGATATTTTTTATGAAGTTCAGGAATGTTCCCTCTATCCCTATACTTTGAAGCGTTTTAGTCAGGAACAGATGCCATATTTTGTCAAATGCTTTTTCTGCATCAATTGAGAGGATGATGTGGTTCTTCTCTCTTCTCTTATTGATTTGTTCTATCACATTGATTGATTTGTGCATGTTGAACCATCCTTGTAACCCAGGGATGAATCCCACCTGGTCATGGTGGATAATCTTTTTAATGTGTTGTTGGATCCTATTAGCTAGGATCTTGTTAAGAATCTTAGCATCCATATCCATCAGGGAATCAGTCTGAAATTCTCCTCTTTGGTGGGGTCTTTTCCTGGTTTGGGGATCAGGGTAATGCTGGCTTCATAAAAAGAGTCTGGAAGTTTTCCTTCTGCTTCAATTTTTGAAACAGCTTCAGGAGAATAGGTATTATTTCTTCTTTGAAAGTTTGGTAGACTTCCTTGGGGAATCTGTTAGGTCCTGGGCTCTTGTTTTTTGGGAGGTTTTTGATGACTGCTTCAATCTTGTTACTAGATATCAGTCTATTCAGGTTGTCAATTTCTTCCTGGTTCAATATTGGGAGTTTATAGTCTTCCAGGAATGCATATATTTCATCTAGGTTGCTTAACTTATTGACATATAACTGTTGATAATAACTTCTGATGATTGTTTCTATTTCCTTGGTGTTAGTTGTGATCTCTCCCTTTCCATTCATGATTTTATTAATTTCGGCCTTCTCTCTTTTCTTTTGGATTAGATTGGCCAATGGTTTATCGATCTTATTGGTTCTTTCAGAAAACCAGCTTCTAGTTTCATTGATGCTTTCTGCTGTATCTCTAGTTCCTATCTCATCGATTTCTGCTCTAATCTTGATAATTTCCCTTCTTGTGTGTGGAGTTGGTTTAATTTGTTGTTGATTCTCCAGTTCTTTAAGGTGTAGAGACAGCTGGTGTATTCTGGATTTTTCAGTTTTTTTGAGGGAGGCTTGGATGGCTATGTATTTCCCCCTTAGGACCGCCTTTGCTGTATCCCATAGGTTTTGGACTGAAGTGTCTTCATTCTCATTGGTTTCTATGAATTGTTTAAGTTCTTCTTTGATCTCCTGGTTGATACAAGCATTCTGAAGCAAGGTGGTCTCTAGCTTCCAGGTGTTTGAATTCCTTCCAAACTTTTTCTTGTGGTTGAGCTCCAGTTTCAAAGCCTTGTGATCTGAGAATATGCAGGGAATAATCTCAATCTTTTGGTATCAGTTGAGCCCTGATTTGTGACCCAGTATGTGGTCTATTCTGGAGAAGGTTCCATGTGCACTTGAGAAGAATGAGTATTCTGTTGTTTTACAGTGGAATGTTCTGTATATATCTATGAGGTCCATCTGGTCCAATGTGTCATTCAATGCTCTTGTTTCTTTATTGATTTTCTGCTGGGATGATCTGTCTATTACTGAGAGAGGTGTGTTAAATGTATTCATATCAATATGACTCTTTATGTTGATTAACAGTTTTCTTATGTAATTGGTTGCTTCCATATTGGGGGCATAAATATTTACAAACTTAGATCATCTTGGTGGATAGTCCCTTTAAGAATTATGTAGTGTCCTCCTGTATCTCTGACTACAGTCTTTAGTTTAAAATCTAATTTATCTGATATGAGAATCGCTACCCTGGCCTTCTTTTGAGGCCCATTGGCATGAAGGATGCTTCTCCATCCCTTCACTTTCAGTCTGGGTGTATCCTTAGGTTTGAAATGGGTCTCTTGTAGACAACATATGGATGGGTCCTGTCATTTTATCCAATCTGCAACCCTGTGTCATTTTATGCGCACATTTAGGCCATTCACATTGAGAGTGATTGTTGATAGATACGTTTTTATTGACATCGTGTTACCTTTGGAGTCTTTCCTTCTGTAGATTATCTCCATATTTCTGTTCAATGATATTCTTAGGATTTTTCCTCTTTTATAGAACCCCCCTTAATATTTCCTGCAGTGTCGGCTTGGTGGTTGCATACTCTTTTAAGCCTTGCTGGCCTTGGAAACTCTTTATCTCTCCATCCATTTTGAATGTCAGTCTTGCTGGGTAAAGTATTCTTGGCTGCATGTTCTTCTCATTTGGTGCCCTGCATATATCTTGCCAGCCCTTTCTGGCTTGCCAGTTTTCTGTGGACAGGTCTGACATTATTCTGATGGGCGTTCCTCTGTATGTAAGGATCTTCTTTGTCCAGCTGCCTTCAAGAGAGCCTCTCTACAATTATGATTCCTCATTTTTACTATCAGGCGTCTCGAGGACTTTCGAGATTCTATAATCTTGGGGGGAGACCGTTCTGCCTCTAATACATGAACGCTGGTTCCATTCACGAGATTGGGAAAATTTTCATGGAGAATTTGTTCCACTATATCTTCTAGACTTCTTTCTTTTTCCTCCCCTTCAGGGATTCCAATAATCTGACATTGGAACTTTTCATGGCATCATTTATTTCCCTAATTCTGTTTTTGTGGCTTCTAAGCTGTTTGTTCCAGGCTTCCTCCTGATCCTTTCTCTCTATCTGTTTGTCCTCCAGATCGCTAATTCTATCTTCTGTCTCAGTTACCCTGGCTTCTAGAGAATTTAGATTAGATTGGAACTCATTGAGAACATTGTGAACATCGTGCCTGGTGGCTTTCAGTTCTGCCCTAACATTGTGAACATCATCCCTGGTGGCTTTCCATTCTGCCCTAATCAATTCCATTAGGTCATCCATGGTTTTCTCCAACCTAGTTATTGCCTGGATAATTGTTAGCCTGAATTTCCTTTCCAACATATTGTCTATGTCGATAGCCATTAGCTCTGTTGCAGAAGGCCCATCTGAATTTTTCTTTTGTTGGGCATTCCTCCTCCTAGTCATTTTGGTGAGAGATGGCTGAATGGATGTAGCTGGATGTATCAACTGTGGTGCAGTCAAGGTGCACCCTGGAACGCTTCTGAGCAATCAAGAGTCCCCACCGAAATGAAAGAAAAAAGAAAGAGAGAAAAAAGGAGAAAAAGAGAGAGAGAGAAAGAGAGAGAGAGAGAGAGAGAGACAGGAAAAAAAGAAAGATAAAAGAGAAGGCCTAGCCCAAATGGGCCCCAAGGTAAGATTTATGAAGTATACAAACAAAAACAGACAAACAAAAGGACTGATAAAAGTAGACGACAAGAGAAAAAAATATATAAAAGCAACATAAAAACAGAACCTCATCTAAGAGAACCCCAATTATAAGATTTATATACGACCAGGACAAACACAAAAACACAGAAACACTGGCCGAAGAAAAAGATGGGAAAGTGGTTACGAATTCTCAGTGTGGGCGAGGAAGGTTATTTTGATTCTTCCTGGATGTATCTTGATATCTTTGTTAAAGGACTTAACTTTCCTAAGCTAAAGGGAGATTAAAAATTGGTTTACCAATAGGGATAGCATTGATTGGGGAAAGGGGATTACCTTGAAGTTTAACTCTATATGAATATTAAAAACTAAAATAAAAAAATAAACTGAGCAAAACTAAAATAAAGTTAAAAAAACTAAAAAATAGAAAAGCAAAAGAAAAACACAGGTGTATGTATCAAAAAGTTCAGGTTAAAATGTTATTATGGAATTTGATGTAGTGGACTTCTCACTGTGATGGTAAATAGGTTAAAAAATTATCTATAAAAAAAAAGTACCAGAATAGTGGGAACGAATTAAAAATAAAAGTTGTATCTATGAAGTAGTGGTGGTTGTTCTCTTGTCTTTTTTTTTTTTTTTTTTTTTTTTTTTCCGGTTGGCTTTCTGGGGGAGGGACCTGCTGCATGGGTTTTCAGGCAGTGTTCCCTGAGCTAAGTCCTCCCACCGCCCCCTCAAGGGGGTGGGCTCTGAGAAAACCGGTTTTTCAGGCTTTTGTTCTCTGGAGGTTTTTTGTTTGTTTGTTCGTTGCTTTCTATGGTTTTTTAGAGGTTTAGAGGAAAGCAAACTGCACCCAGACCTCCCTCTCAGAGAGAAGCCTCAGTCTGTTCCCCTCTAGGTACTCCAGAGCACATAAATTCCCCCTTGGCCACTGGCAGAGCACGTTCACAGTTGCGGTCCCTGGGGACACAGGAACTCCTGCTTGTACCCAAAACCACAACAGCGGCAGCTGTCTGGGCAGCTCCAGACTGCCAGAGAGCTCCCAAGCAGTGATAGCACACTGAGATTTTCCCACTGGCCCGGGCTGGGAGTGCTCAGACTTTCCAGGTCTGAGAGCACCGGGCTGATGCCTGCAAGCATCTCTCTCAAGGGAGGGTGTGGGGCGTGACTCAGACTCTGATAGCACTGCGCAGTGCACACATGGACAGTGCAAAAAGGCTATGATTCCGCCGGCTGGTGAGGCTCCCAGACCCTCATGGGAGCCACTACCAAGGCGCTCTCAGGCGTGCTCGCAGCTCAGGGACCAAGACCTGGTTTCTTCGCTGCACTCTCTCTGGCTCAGCGCCAGGGGTGGCTGTCCTTGGTCTGGGGACTTAAGCCCCTGTCCCTAACCACCACAATTCCCACAATTTCCCCTCATGATCCTTTGCTCTTCTTGAGTGCTTTCAACCAGATTCCAAGTTAATGCTGGTTTCCAGTTGCAGGGCACTCTTGTATTGGGGTATTACTTTCCAATGGGACACTTCTGGTGGCTCTCTCCCCCTTCTGTTTATCTTCCGATATCAGTCCAATGTTCCCACTCCACTTTACCTGCCCACTGGCGTCTTCTGCCCCATAGAGATCCTGATGTGTATAATTCTAATCTCAGGCTGATTTCATGGGTGATCGGAGCTGTTTGGTAGGTAATCAGCTCACTTTAGGATACAGGTTGAAACAGCTCCTCCTCCTAGTTCTCTGCCATCTTGTCTCCCCGTGGCCCTCCACATTTACATCAACCATGGGCTCCCAGGGGCCTAGCATTAATGAACCTGTCCCCATAAGTCTGAGTCTATGATGCCTAGTCTGATAAAGTCTGGATCCCGGTCTGCCTGGGTTTTAGGTCAGATGGAGGATTTGAGTGGTTTTGGCCTTCGATTTGAGCATTCATTCTTCCAGTGCCCCATTTCCTTGCAATATGCACATTGGCCCTTTTTGAGGGTTCTGCGTTGTTGAGGCTGTTCTCTTAACCGTTCTGGCAGTTCTTATAGTTGAGAGTTTTGTTGAAGGGCTGCAGCCAGCGGGGTGACTTTTTGTTTCATCTTCTTTTCAGCCTCATGTTTTGCTACAGTCTCTTAGTTTCTATAGACCTTATTGGCTATTTCTAGTAGCTGGGTGATGTTTATCCCAGCAAAACCCTCAAGTTTTTAGAGCTTGTGATGGATATCAGGAGCTGACTATGCCACAAAGTCTGCATCTACCATCTGTTGGTTCTCAGGTGCTTCTCGATTAAATGGAGTGTTTATGTGGAAAGCCTCAAAAAGTCACTCGTAGTAATTATCAGGAATTTCTTCCCTGTCCTGAGTCGCATCAGCTGTCTCTGACATTTTAGTAGGTTTCCTGGCACCTTGTTGGAGACCTCACAGGATGGCTTCCTGGTAGCGCTTGATAGTATTATGGTCTTCTTCTGTGTTTAAGTCCTAGTCGGGCTGATCATCTGGTGCAGACTCCTGAGCCCATCGCTTGGTATTCATAACGCCTGCTGGATCCACCTTCTTGAGCCACTTATGTGCCTCCTGAAGGATCCTTCTTCTCTCCTTGGTGTTGAACAAGATGCAAAGGAGCTGTTGACAATCTTCCCATGTTGGTTGGTGGGTTTGGAAGATGGATTCTGAAGGGTCCATGGACAAAATGACAAGACGGATACAAAGCGAAAGTTAAGCAGGGCTTTATTTCACGCCTGCACCGAGAACCAAAACTGACCGGTAGGGGCCACCTTTCACAAAGTGAAAGCAATGACCGCCTATCCTCATAGGTCAGTTTTTATAGCGTAAAGGCCATATAGTTGAGCCTGGCCAATGAGAATGTAGCGCACAGAGAATGTCATACAATCATACTAGGTTACACACAGGTGGCCAATCGGATTACACCCTACCCCATGAGAGTCATTTAAATCAGCCTATCACCTTGGCTAGAATTGGCGCCTTAGTTTGGCGCCTGAAAGGCAGGGTTCACATTCCTTGGTGGGTAGGGAGGTAATACATACGCTTTTACTGACTGTATGTCTCCACCTGGCCAAATATGTCCTGGTATCTGGGCTCTGTTATCTCACCGCCCAGCCTGACATGTCCTGGTACCTACGCTCCGTTATCGGGGGCTAGTCAGCTGTATTTCATCGGTTCTGTTTCTAAGCGCATTCCTCTGGGGGAAGGGGGCAGGGTCAATCTAAGTTTACTACCTAAATATCGGGATGGCTATTCTACAGGGATGAGGCCAGCACTGATCAATCATTGCCTGTGGTTTCTCTGAATATGTGGGAGTATGATATTTCCAGTTTAGGAGGTCGGTAGTGGTGAAAGACTGATAATAGAAGATGGGCCAATCTAGCTGGGGGGTTCCATCTGCACCAATCGTATCGGGACCTCAAGTCTCATGGAGGGGCATTTGGTAAGTTGGGATCTCCCATGTTCGGAGACAGAGTGTGGTGTTTCAGGGTTTGGGTTCTGGGGAGGAGTCCCCACCATGAGAGTTGGTGGTGGTGTGGAGGCTGGTAGTGAGACAGTTGACAGTTGGGGAACTGGAAGTGGCAGAGAGACTGTGGCCATTGGCAGAATCAGAGGTGCTGGAGAGGCTGCAGTTGGTGCTGGAACAGGGGGAGGCAGGGATGGAGCAAGAGGAAGCAGAGAGACTGAGGGTGGCGGGGTGCTGCATCCCACTGGAGGAGCAGCCAGGAGGGCCGAAGGAACATACGGTTGTGGGAGTTCTTCCTCTGGATCCCCCTGATGTATGGCTTTATTTCGAGTATTTCTTGTTGGTTGAGCGATGAGGATCCTGCACTGTCCCTTACTATAAATGCAGAACTGTACCCATGGGGGAAGGGTTCTAGCTATTTCTAACCAGGAGTCAATATATGGAAACTGATCTGGGTGCCCTGGGTTTCCCATGACCATGCAATAAACACATCTGATGGTGAGCAAATCTAAAGTTCCTTCTGAGGGCCATCCAACATCAAAACTAGGTCATTCTAGCTCACAGAGGGTCCTGAGTTTTCCCAGGGTCATATGAACTCCACAGTCACTGCTGAAGCCCTTTTCAAAGTTTTTAAGCATGCAGTCTAAGACAGTAGGTTTACTGGGTTTCCCTCCCATCATGAACAATGTCACAGACAAAGGGAAGGGATTTTTTCAGATGGTGTCCTGCTTGCATCCCTCATGGGAACTTAGGAGCGTCTTAGCTAAGGTCTATCCATATAAGCCCCGGACCAGGCTCAGTGGAGTAGATGACTGTTATGCTATAGGATGCTCAGCGAGACTCAGGGTGCAGCCCACTTAGACTCCATACCTGAAGTGGTGGAGCCATACAGACAGATTCATGCAGTCAGGCACTCTCCACATTCAAACAGGTTGGACAGCCCCCTCTGGGTATCCCTGAGTAATGGGAGGTGATCAGACTCCCCTTCCATCTGCAATGGATGGGTCTAGTTCAGGCAGTGTCCCCGGGGCTTACCTGGTCTGAAGGGTGGAATCTCCCAGGTGTCCCCAGTCTCCTATTGTTGGTCCAGCAGGGCAGAGGTGAACCGCGGGCATCTGGGAGAACCCAGCTTTGGGTCCACTGAAATCAGTGGGGTGCACCTAAACCCTAGGCTAGGTACTCCATTGCCCTCCACAGCCCATCTCCGGTTCCACACTGGTGGCACAATGGGCCAGCACGGTTGGGTTTCCCAGTGAGGGAACCAAATGTTGCAGAAAACCTGAAGCGACTGAGGAAACTCAAGCAGCACACAGAAATCAGGGAGAACTCAGCTTTATTATCACTGGCGGCATCAACAGGATCATTTCCCAAAGGCTGAGAACCCGACGGGGTTAAGGGTGAGTTTTTATGGTTATGGGTGATGGGGGATGGTAACGGGTTGTTTTCGAAGTCTCTCAGGGCCAATTGGCCCCTTCATGTGGAAGTATAATCTATACAGAGGTGTCTCAGAAGAGTGCTAAATCATCCTGGGGGACTTTTTTTCTTTTCTTAATCAAACAGGATGGCCATTTGGTCTTTTCTTCTGCCTCAGCAGGAGCAATGACTTATTTTCATATCTTAACCAAATGGGAGGGGCATTTGGTCTTTTTTTCCACCTCAGCAGAAGCAATGGGGAGCAGCAGACAGGAAGGGGCTGGGACTCGGTGGTCTCTAACTGCCTCGTGTGTTCTTTATACACTGTGGATATTTGTTGCAGAAAAATGAAAATTAGACCTGCAAGAGATAAGGGACACTCGGAGAAGTAGTACTCGAATTTATTTCATGCCGTTGGGCCCAGATGAACTCATACTCGAAACTCTGGGCCCTGGCAATGAGGTCACAAGGTTTTCATAGGGGACTGCAGGCAGGCAGGTTCCCAGGGCTATGATGACTGCTGGGAGGTGGGTTTAAACTGGGGGAGCAGGGAACAGGAGTGCAGGGAGACTGTGGCAGGAAGCCTGTTTATAGAAGCAGAAAGGGCTGGTTAGCTCTTGCTGCCAGTAGGGCTTCTGCTTATCTCTAGCTCATTGTTAGTTATCTTTCCATTTTCTCGGGCCTCCTGGCCTGGGCCTGCTCTGGGTCATTTTCTTTTTCATATTAACCTCTTATCAGATAGATCATTTGCAAATATCTTTTCCCATTGAAGAGGTTGCTTTTTTGTTTTGTTGATGAGCAACCCAAGTGTCCACTGCTAGATGAATTCATTCTGAAAGGTGAATAAAAAGACAAATCAACAAGAGTGAAGGAAAGTTGACAAAGAAGTAGAGAGTGGTGGTTTGAGTCTTATGAAAACCAGTTCTTACCTTTCATGTCACCACAGTAAGGATCCACCACAGAGCAGGGCCAGGTACTGCTGGAATTAATGGGGAGCAGGAAATCAGCAGCAATACCTGGTTTGCTAAAATGTACCACAGAGGGTGCTGGGGCAATGGAAGGTTTGGGAGGAGGGTGGAGGCCTTTGGAATGCCTGGGCCTGCTCCCCACTCTGCTGTTGGAATGCTGTGGGGAGGGGCCTTCCCCAAAGCTTCCTTAGTCCAAACAGCTGCTCTGTGATCTAAGAGATGGATGCATTGTCCCCTAGGCTATGTTTGGCAGAACTGGTATAACAGGAAGATTAGCATGTTTTATCTTTCCAGAAACAGCTCCCCCTAGTGTCAGTGAGAGCCCTTGTTGAGAAACAGTGGTAAGGATTTGTGATTATCCTGAGGGACCCAAAAAGCGGGAGCAAAGAAGGGCAAAGTGTCTCCAGGCATTGACCCCCTTGCCTTGCCTCTCTGTGACAGCCAAGTTTGGGGTAATCTTTCATCTGTCGGTACAGGGATTGCTGTCCATTCCTGGTAAGGTACTACCTTTCTGAAAACCTGTGCTCTCATGAATTTTCTGAAATACAATTAACATGCGGTCTTATATTGGTTTCAGGGGTACAATATAATGGTTCGTCAATTCCGTACATTACTCAGTGCTCATGAAGATTGGTGAACTCTTCCTCTCTTTTATCTATTTCAGCAACCCCCCCACCCCCTGACTTCCCTCTGGGAACCACCAGTCTTTTCTATTTAAGAGTCTTTTTTGTCCATTTTTCTTTGTTTGCTTCTTAAAGAATGGCAAGAAGAAACTGCTCTGTAAAATTTCCAAGAATCTAAGAAGTAGCGGTCATCCTTACATACCACAGTCAGCGATAGGAAATCATACCATTGTACATACAGAAAGTCACCCAGAGACCATGAAATTCAGTTTTCTACTCCCATTAGCCTGTTGCCTCTCTCACTCAGCAAAGGACATGATATATTCTACTCAGAGTAAAACAACAGGGATGCATTTTTTTTCCCTTAACAACCTCTCCACTCCCATAGCATTAATGGCTATTGTGGACATTGCTGCTATAAACATTCAGGTGCACATGCCCCTTCGGATCACTACATTTGTATCTTTAGGGTAAATACCCAGTAGTGCAATTGCTGGGTCATAGGGTAGCTCTATTTTCAGCTTTTTTGAGGAAACTCCATGCTGTTTTCCAGAGTGGTTGCACCAGCTTACATTCCCACCAACAGTGTAGGAGGGTTCCCCTTTCTCCGCATCCTCGCCAGCATCTGTCATTTCCTGAATTGTTAATTTTAGCCATTCTGACTGGTGTGCAGTGGTATCTCATTGTGGTTTTGATTTGTATTTCCCTGATGCCGAGTGATGTGGAGCATTTTTTCATGTGTCTGTTGGCCATCTGGATGTCTTCTTTGCAGAAATGTCTGTTCATGTCTTCTGCCCATTTCTTGATTGGATTATTTGTTCTTTGGGTGTTGAGTTTGCTAAGTTCTTTATAGATTTTGGACACTAGCCCTTTATCTGATATGTCGTTTGCAAATATCTTCTCCCATTCTGTCAGTTGTCTTTTGGTTTTGTTGACTGTTTCCTTTGCTGTGCAAAAGCTTTTGATCTTGATGCAATCCCAATAGTTCATTTTTGCCCTTGCTTCCCTTGCCTTTGGCGATGTTCCTAGGAAGAAGTTGCTGCGGTGGAGGTCGAAAGGTTGCAGCCTGTGTTCTCCTCAAGGATTTCAATAGATTCCTTTCTCACATTGAGGTCCTTCATCCATTTTGATCCCAGAAATAGACCCTCAACTCTATGGTCAACTAATCTTCGACAAAGCAGGTAAGAATGTCCAATGAAAAAAAGACAGCCTTTTCAACAAATGGTGTTGGGAAAATTGGACAGCCACATGCAGAAAAATGAAATTAGACCATTTCCTTATACCACATGTGAAAATAGACTTTTTTTTTTTTTTTTAAAGATTTTATTTATTTATTTGACAAACAGAGATCACAAGTAGGCAGAGAGGCAGGCAGAGAGAGAGGAGGAAGCAGGCTCCCTGCTGAGCAGAGAGCCCGAAGCGGGGCTCCATCCGACCCTGGGATCATGACCTGAACTGAAGGCAGAGGCTTTAACCCACTGAGCAACCCAGGCACCCCCCCAAGAATATTCTAATGAGACTTTGATGCCATAACTACTTCTATCAAAATCACCTAGAAACGCATTGCTAAATGCAGGAGTCCTCAGTTTTTGCCATCCTTCACTTATCAGCAGAATTTTACATATTATTCACTCCCACTTTTTTTAATTGAGAGAATTGACATATAACAGTAGTTTTCGGCATAGCCATTTTCTAAAAATACTTCTTCAGTGGTGTTCCGGGGGCCCTTCCGCTTCCCAGTGTTTTCCCTTCTGTATCAGTGGTTATTCCTTTCAGCTTCCCATGATCCTAACATCATAGAACCTTTAAACAAAATTATTCCTCCCTTATTAAATGTACTCCTTGATAATTACAGCTTTAAATATTATCTAAATATGAATGAACTCTAAAAATATTCTCCATCCTGGATTTCTCTCCTAAATCCCTGAATTCCAGACCTGTACAATACCATCTACTGTCTTTACCTAAGTAGTCAAAGACACCTTGAACTCAACATTTCCAAAGCAAACTTTTCCTATCTCCCAAAGCCTGCTTCCTGACATCTCTGTCTGGATGATAGCTACATTGTTTTCAGCTGCCTAAACTAAAAATTTGGTGTCATCCTTAATTCTTCTTTTATAGCCAGCATTCACTTTGGCTGCCAATTCTATCAGCTCTACTTTCAAAATATATCTAAAATTCAATAGCTTACTACATCCATCACAGTGATATGATCCAAGCCATCCGGGCTTCTAGTCTAGATAATTGTGATGGCCTCCTCATTTGTGCCCTGATTCTGATTTCAATCCAATTACCTATTCTCTGCACTGCAGCTGGGGGAAATTATCCATATCTAAATTTATATTGACACCAATATATATAGACCATTGTCTTTTAGAATGTCAATCATATAATGCCACTCCATCCTTCAAACCCTATCAGTGACTTGACTTACTAGTCAGAGAGAAAGCAAAAACCATTACAGTAGCCTACAGTGTCCCAGGAGATCTGCATATCATTTGCCTCTAATCACATTACCTCTCTGACCACAGGTCCTGTTATTATGTCCCTTACTTCTTGTGTGTTAGCCACACTGGACCTTTGCTCTTCAAACACCAGGCAATAGACACCTAAGAGCTTTTATATCTGTAAGTGTTTGGGTTAGGGTTTTGGCTTTGCCTAGAAAGCTCTTCTGTGGATAACACTCATGCTCACTTCCTGAGGTTTCTGTCCCCAGACACTTCTCCAGTGAGGTGTTTCCTAATCATCTGATTTGAAATTGAGCTCCCTCATTCTCTTTAGCAATTCTTTTCCCTATTTCATCTATGGCTCTTAATGATACTTGATGTCATACCTTTTAGCTATTTTTGTTTTTTGGTCTTTTCCTATTTGAATGTAAATTCATGACAGCTGGGATTTTTGTTGTTTCTCAATTGTATCTTCAGAGCACAGTATGAAATAAATATTCAGAGGAAAAAATGGGTAAATGAATGAATCTCATGAATCCTGTTTGGCTGAAATCATTGGTGGATAAATTAGCTCATTACTTAAAACTGTCAGAGCAGATTCCAGCATCAAACAGGAGTAAGGATCTAGGTTTTCTGATCTTTAGATATCCCTTATACCTTAAAGTCTTAGGGTTCTCTGGAGATAGGACACTTATTGGATAAGAAAAAATTACATTAGTTCCTCCTTTTTCTTTCTCCTCCTCCAGATGGTGACAATATAGGAAATACAACTGATAATACAGAACAACAGCTCTGCCTCAGCACAGTAGAGGACAATGGGCCATAGGAAATGGGACACTGAAGAATGAAGTATGTCTCCCTAAATGCTAAGTGAGAACCAGCCCATAGATCCCACGCTGGGTAGGCCTATGTCTGCCTTCCAAAAGCCATGAGAACCAACTGGTAATCACCCTGATTAATTTCACATACTAAGTAGAAATTTGATGACAGGATGGTTTGGCCTTGCAGGTAGTACTTGTAAAGACAGTCTTGTATCACTGAGTGGCAGTGTTGGAATTCAATTCCTGTTAAGACATAAACCCACACACATTTCACTCAACATTGTGGGGATTTGTAGTGTAAGCAGTCTCAATGCAGTTTTCATCTGCTGTGCATGGAGAAGGATTTAAAACAGCAGGAGCATATTGTCCATGGGCACTGAAGAATGAAAGCAGCAAAGAGTGTGTGCACGCATGTACACATATTACGGGCAAGGGCACTAGAAAGGGAGAGTACAAAAATACAAAATACAAATACAAAATACAAAAAAAAAAACTTGACCTCTTAATTATTTTCATTATTTTCATTCAAAAAGCATATGTGACAGTTGATTTGACTGTCTGTGTCGTGAGTTTACATTTCCAGTTTCTCCAATTCCTTCAACTTCTAAAGATACCACTATTATATTATGGCCTTATTAAGACTGGAGAAACATATTCTTGATTTCTTGGGGAGTCACAGAGGTAAGTGAGTGGGTAAAAACTTTTAATTATATAGATGAATTTGACAAAATGGAAGTTCACAGAAGTGAACAATGAATGTTTTCACTTTCAAGTCACATGTAACCATCATAAAGGGAAGCTAGCCCATGCATAGATAGCCAGTCTTATAGTACATGGTAAATCTTCTTCCCACCTCAATGCCATAAAATAGTTAACGGCATAATGTTTACAAAATTACAAAAATCAGAAAATGGAGAACTTTTCAATATCAGGGGAAAGATGCTGATTCAGAATTCAAATGTTCAAGAACTAAGAAAACGTATGGTAATTCCTGTGCTTCCTTTTTCCTAAAAAAACACCACATGGGGGGCGCCTGGGTGGCTCAGAGGGCTAAAGCCTCTGTCTTCGGCTCAAGTCATGATCCCCAGGTCCTGGGATCGAGCCCCGCATCAGGCTCTCTCCTTGGTGGGGAGCCTGCTTCCTCCTCTCTCTCTCTGCCTGCCTCTCTGCCTACTTGTGATCTCTCTCTGTCGAATAAATAAATAAAATCTTAAAAAAAAAAAAACAAACACCACATGTCTCAGAACAGAAATGTTGATTTGAGACCACAGTTTGACAGATGTCAGTTTGCGAGATGTCCAAATGGTGAAGTACTTGGCACAAGGTAAAATAAATAAATACATAAAAATTAAAAAAGAGAAAACAGAAAACCTAGGCTGGGATACTCTGTATTTCCAAACAGACTCAAGGGAATAAAGCAGCAAGGGCTTGATAATTGTGAGCATGTCAGAAAATAGTACATCAAAAACATGGTTAAAAATGACTGTGCCCAGCAGGAGCAACACCACTATGGCTCAGAAAATAGGAAAGGTGATAAAGTGGTTGTGAAGATCAGGATGTTCCATATACTGCACCAGTAACACCTCCAAATGAACCTCGGCCACAGGGGTGCTAGGATTTGATTGAGGCAAAGAAATTTTATTGTCTTATCCTTGAATATGACTCTGTTATCTGGACCTAGAAAATTAAGTTCTCTTGGAGAAACTTTAATCACTGATGTGATAACTATTTTCCACTCTACAAAGCAATTTCATAGAGAATATAGAGGCCCATGAAATGCATTTTGAAAATACTCTAAGAAAATATGGATTGACTTACAGGGAGTATTCTGAACTCCTCATACAAAGATCCTAAGTTAAAATGGAGTTCTTAATGTGGCTTATCAGCCCAAGAAAAAATTCTGATAACTTTATCCAGTAAGTGATATATAAAGTATTATATTTGTAGTGGACTCAAGACTCCTTCTTTTGGTCAGTCCTTTTTGTTGTTTTTGTTGTGAGTTTAAAAATGAATGTCTGTGTGCAATATTTTTGTATATAAGTTATTCTTCAATAAGTATGAAATAATTAGTAATAAATAAAGTAATAAAGTAGTAGATAGTTTACCCCAAAAAAAGAATGAATCTCTAGTTTTCAGAATATAAGCTCTGGAGGGCACCTGGGGTGCTCAGATGGGTCAGGGTCTGCCTTCAGATCAAGCCCCACATAAAGACCCAATTCAGGCTCCCTGCTCAGCAGGGAGCAGGGAGTCTGCTTCTGATTCTCCATCTCCCTCTGCCCCACCCCCTCGCCCATCTCATGCTCTCTCTCTCTCTTTCTCTCTCAAATGAATAAATAAAATTTTTTTTTAAAGAAAGAATATATGCTATGTAAAAAATCAGAGGAGATTCATCTTGTAAACTCTACCTTCTAAATTTATTTGGCTACCACTTTAAAGTGATAAAGAAAATTTGATGGATTCATAATCTGTTGTAGTTATTTGTGCATTTTTAGGAAGCTTTACTATGTGATGGCGCAGGGGAAAACAACAGTGAATAAGATAGATAACTTTCCAGCTCTCAGAACTTTCAATCCTGAGGAATATAGGAAATGCATATATAATTACCTCATAGAGTTTTAAGTCTGGATGAAAAAGTATAGAGGAGACTGCAGCAGGAATGGGAGCTAGGCTTAGCTGAGCAGGGGAAGGGTAACAGAAAGGGAGGCTTCCACAAAGTAATTTATGGATGGCAACAGAGAGCAAGACACCGAATGGACAAATCTCTTGAATAAAGATCACGAGGTGTAAGGCCGCCAAGAGGCAAGTGAAGAATTTAAAGATTTGAAGCAAGTGTGAGAGTGTTCTCTTTGTTGTTTCTTTTGTTGTTGTTGCTTTTTGTCACAGATACTGAGAGCTGAAATAGAGCAGAGGTGTGATTTTATTAATATAATGGTTCTCCAAAGTGCTCTGTCATTTTCAAAGATGTGTCAAATAAGTCCAGTCCTTTAGACCCCTGCAACAGTACCAAAGTAAGTGGTGCTGTTCCATTTACACTCTTTGACTGTTGAGGAAACTGAGGCTCATATGGTATCTCAAGGTTGCTAAGGAAGTGAGAGCCAGAGTGGAAATTAACATCTTTATCTCTTGACTCTTAGCTCACTGTGCCCCGTTGCCTTCTTTCCACTTGTCTTCTAGAGAAAGTGAAGCAATGGCTCTCTGTCAATGAAGTACATAAAATCCATTACAATTTAATGGAAAATTTAAAAACAGCGGAAATATAGTGATGTCTCTCTTAAGGAACTCTTTTATATTCTGCTCTAGTGTGGTTTATGTATGGTAAATGATGTTATTTTATGGCATTGTAACAGTAAGGGAAAGCAGATTTGTGACACGTCCTTGAATTGGGAAAAATCTTCAGTTTCTGAGCAGAACCTGTAATTTGCATTTGATCTTATAATTCCAGGATGAAGTAATCATAGCATGTTGTATACAATTAAGGCTGAGGAATAACTTCATTTTATGTGCTAACAATGTTTACATAGGAAGAGATGTCCATGAAAGCCACACTGAGAAAGTCAGTGAAAGTTGGCCAAAAAAAAAGAAAGAAAGTTGGCCTGGATGTATTTTACATCTGAGGTAGAGTGATTTAAGTTTGAAGATGATGCTAGATTTTGTATGTGGAAGAGATCAAAGAGAGAAGTAAAAAGTTTATATGTAATATCATAACTTTAAATAGAAAGCTTATTTTCTTATTTTGGCTCCATTAATTTATATGAACCAACAATGTAAACTCATCATGCAATACTTTGTTTTCATTTGTACAATGGGAGGAAAATGACATTCTTACTTCTAGTGAAATTGTGGAACTCAAGAATGGATCTCTTAGACCATTTCTTTTTTTTTCCCTAAGATTTTATTTATTTATTTGACAGAGAGAGAGAGATCACAAGTACACAGAGAGGCAGGCAGAGAGAGAGGGGGAAACAGACTCCCTGCTGAGCAGAGAGCCCCACTTGGGGCTCGATCCCAGGACCCTGAGATCATGACCTGAGCCAAAGGCAGAGGCTTAACCCACTGAGCCACCCAGGTGCCCTTCTTAGACCATTTCTAAACAGGAAATATTATACAAGTGATAAATTTGAAAGGCATGAGAACAACTTGAATGAAAAACAGGGCAGAAGAGAATTCCCCATCTGGACTAAACTGAATGACATGGAAAATAAGAGTTGCCTGTAACTCTTAGAAACTATCTTCTAGGTTACTGGGGCTTCCACTTAGAACTTTCGGAAACCAACATTTAACCTTGGTGCTTCAGAGTCTAGAAAATAATTTAAGTAATGGATCTTGCCAGATTTTCTTTTGTGTATACTACGTAATTTTTATTTTGCGTACTTCAGTTGTATTGCGTGTTTCCATTTTACCAATTTTTCAGTTTTTGCAAGTTTTAGGGGTCAACCTGTTGCTCCATTTATATATAGTAATCCTGAATTTACTTTTACTTGTTGAATAAAGATTTTCATGGTTTAATTAGTGGACAGTAATTAAAGTATTTATTGAGTCCTGGCATAAATTCTGTGTCTGAAAAAATAAAATGCATTGTTTAAGAAAAATTGATAGCTGCCTCCATTTAATTCATTAACCCATCATTTACAAAAGCAAATTAATGAGTGGGGCAGTACTAATCACAACACAGATGCTTCTGATTATTCCTAAAACAAGGCTTCATAAATGACAGTTTTCATGAATTAAAATTTGAGATAACTTATTGCAAGTTCTAGCAATCTGGCCACCCGGGCACTGAAACCTTTACAGTCTGAGTTTGATCTCCCCTCCAAGACTGTCATTAACATAGTTCCTGTTTATTGTTCACTTTCCTTTCCATGCCATTAGGAATTCCATGCCACTGTGAATTTGTTCCTGTAGTTCTGCTTTCTTCGTCTCATTTGCTGTAGGAAAATTCCACCTCCCTGACACCATATTAGGTTTTGTACCATTATTTCATCAAACTGCCCACCTCAGTATGCCCATCTTCTTAGTTATCCCTGGACTTTTCCAATGAGCCTAATAGTAGTATGCTATTAAAATACCTTTTCTTGTATCACTGATTATTTTTATAAACAACAGTTTAATTCTTTGCCTTAACTGAAATTTTACTTTTTCCTCTAGCTCTCTTCACTGGAGAGTATTGTTTTCTAACTTTCCTAATTCATTAGAAGACTGAGTAGATTTCCATGCTAATTGCAGACCATGCTTTTGCCTCCACTAGACAGCAGTCACTTTTTGGAAATCATTACCAAACCTTAACACTAGCTTTTTCATAATTGGTGTCAGCAACTAACAGTCAAAATGCAATCTCTCTCATTAATGACTTCACCAGCAAGTTCCTGGCTTTTATCACTATCTACTACCTTGCCAAATATTTTTACAATTTTACCATCAGAAGGAATGACCCTTCTGCCACCTGAAATGTCAATCACTTCTAGATATTTCCATGCCAATTTTATATCACTCAATTCATCCTTGAAGAGATGGGTCATGCTTTTCATGTTTGGAAATGATCAATCTCCATGAGCTTACACTTTGTGCACATCAAAATCCTTTTTATTGTATATTTTCCTTTACCTTTTTGCAATTTCCCATCCTATGTTTTTTCCCATTCCTCAATTTATTAGCTTGGCCACCATATTAATTGACTAATGATTTGTTTAATTCAATTAATTTTTACCAATTATTGTAGGTAGGTACTCTATTAGAGAATTAGGATTTGAAGAATGTAAGACAAAAACAACAAAGGTTAATAAACACAGTACCTCCCCCTAGAAAATTTAATTCAGTAAGCACTAGAAAGTACTGCCACAATAGTTGGATACCCAGCATGTTGTAAAACAAAAATCCAACAGTGCCAGCTGAGATGGTTCAATAGGAAAGATGACAGCCTCTGTCAAGAAGCCTGGAAAAAATATGTGTGATGACAAAGTAAGATATTCAGAAGTTTTAGCATGGTAATGGAGAGGTTACAAGGTTTAGAGTCAGGCTGAAAAAGATTCAAAGAAGGATTTCTGGACTAAGGACAAATAGCTTGCACCATGGCATCCAAAAGTGGTTGCCTGAATACTGTCCCCCCAAAGACCAGTCAGAAAGTCACATCTCATTGATTTCCACAAGCACAGATTCTGCACTACACCAGGGACAACACGGCAAAGATGAGAGCAGTGCTCAAAATCAAAAGGAGATTCAAGGCCTCCTTATCCTCTGTGACTATAAGAACATTGAAAGACTTGTTATGTCATGAACTCATCTTGAAGAAAATGAGAACAAGAAATCATTGGAAAGGCAGAATTCTCCCCCAACTCCCATTTTAGTAAGAAATAACTGACATCCATCATTGTGTAAGTTTAAGGAATATACATCATGATGGTGTGATTGACATGTATAGTGAAATGATTACCACAAGTGAAATGAGATCCATCATCTCATATAGATCCACGAAAAAGCAAAGGAAGAAGAAAAAAGAAAAAAAAAGGTGCTCTTTGTAATGAGAATTCTCATGGTTTAATCCGACAACTTTCCTATATATCCTAGAGCAGTGTTAGCTGTAGTCATGTTGTAAATTATGTCACTAATACTTATTTATCCTATAATTGGTAATTTCTGCATTTTGACCATCTTCCTCCCATTTCTCCTCTCCCCAAAACTCTGTCTCTGGAATCCTCAAGTCTGATCTCTTTATGTATGTTTAGATTACTTGTGTATTTAGATCCATATATATTTAGATCCCACATATGAGATCATATCATATTTGTCTTTCAATCATACAGTATTTCTCCTCTGTCTGGCTTATTTCACTTAGTACGATGCCGTGAAGGTCCATCTATGTTATTGCAAATGGTAAGATTTTTCTGGATGTGTGTGTGTGACTGAATCATATTCCACTCTCTATGTATAGACCACAACTTCCTTATCCATTCATCCATCAGTGGACACTTAGGTTGCTTCCAAGTTGTGGCTACTATAAACAATGCAGCTATGAACATGGGGATGCAGCTATCTTTTCAAGTTAGTGTTTTCATTTCCTTTGGCTATATTCCCAGGAGTGGAATTGTTGGATCCTAGGGTAGTTCTGTTTATAGTTTTTTGGATCCTCCTGTTTTCCATAGTGGCTGCCCCAGTTTACAATTCTACCAACAGTACACTAGGGTTCTCTTTTCTTCACATTAATGCTGACATTTCTTATCTCATCTTTCTGATAACAGCCATTCCAACAGGTTGAGGTGATCCATCATTCTAGTTTGAACTTGAGTACCTTTACATGTACCCACTAGCCTGAAAGGCAGAGTATTTATCCAAAAGTGACTAAATCATTGAAAATAAGTTTTTATACTGGTGAAGCCTGTGAGATCATATGTTGTCAAGTTAAACTACACAACTGACCCTTGAACAATGTGAAGGTTAAAGTCATTAACCCCTGCAAAATTAAAAATCCAAGTGTAACTTTTAACTCCCTACACACTTAATTACTAAAAGCCTGTTAACAAGAAGCCTTATGGATAACTTAAATGGTCTATTAACACATATTTTGTAGGTTATAGGTATTCTATACTACCTTCTTATCATTAAGAAGGTAAGGAAAATCTTAAAAAAATCATGAGGAAGAGGAAAATATACATTTACAATACTGTACTGTACTGTACTGAAAAAGTTTGCACATAAGTAGACCTATGCAGTCCAAATCTGTTGTTCAAAAGTCACTTGTTTTTTTATCCTTCTTTTAAAACACAGCAAAATGGAGGGGCGCCTGGGTGGCTCAGTGGGTTAAAGCCTCTGCCTTCAGCTCAGGTCATGATCCCAGGGTCCTGGGATCGATCCTTGCGTTGGGATTGAGCCTCGTGTTGGGCTCTCTGCTCGGTGGGGAGCCTGCTTCTCTGCCTATTTGTGATCTCTGTCTGTTAAATAAGTGAATGGAATCTTTAAAAAAATAATGAAACACAGCAAAATGGAAAACTGCTAACAAATTTAGATCTTTTATAGAAAATAAAAATGCTAGCTTTCCTCTACATGTTTAGGGAGTATTATGAGTAAATTTTTTAAAAAAAGATTTTATTTATTTATTTGACAGAGATTACAAGTAGGCAGAGAGCCAGGCAGAGAGAGAGGAAGGGAAGCAGGCACCCCACCGAGCAGAGAGCCCAGTGTGGGGCTCGATCCCAGGACCCTGGGATCACAACCCAAGCCAGAGGCAGAGGCTTTAACACACTGAGCCACTCAGGCGTCCCAATGAGTAAATTTTAAAACCTGCAATTACTGTCTATTTTCTCTTCAGTATAGATCTCTGTAATGTGTCATCAGGAAAATAAGAGTATAAAATGAACACTTTCTGAGACACAGCAGAACTTATATAATCAAATGTGAGTTGACTTCCTAAGTCATCAGTTACCTGACACTTACTCTCCATGGATGACAGACATTCTGGAAGAGATAAATCATTGGAGGTAGTAAAAAAGCTCAACAGTTGCTGGGGGTTGAGGGGAAGGACAGAGGGAAAAAATAGGCAGAAAATGGCATTTTTAGGGCCAAGCATCATATACGTTACTGTAACAGTGGATAATGTAGTAATGCATTTGTCAAAAGCAATAGAATTGCCAACAGGAACAAAGTAAATTAAGAATTTTAATAATAATGTAACAGTATTGGCCCATTCTTTTAACAGCTCTATCTCACTAATGCAAGATATTAATAGTGAGAAACTACATATATGGAGGGGTGAAAGGTATTTAGGAACTCTTTGTACTTCCAGCTCCTTTTTCAGTGAAATTAAAACTGCTCTAAGGGTGCCTGGGTGGCTCATTCTGTTAAGTTTCCAATTCTTGATATCAACTCAGGTCATGGTCTTGGAGTTGTGAGACTGAACCCCACATTGGGCTGTGCATGGGGCATGGAGCCTGCTTGTGATTCTCTCTCTTTCTTCTCCTCTGCCTCTGCCCCTCCCCAGCTCTCTTTCAAATAAATAAATAAATAAAATGTCAAAAAAAACCCTACCCTGCTCTAAAAATATGGTCTATAAATAAAAATCGTAAAATAAATAAAAATTCAAACATTTAAATTACTGAAGTACAAGTAAGTAGACTAAACTCTCAGAACACAGGGGCCCCAGCAGGCGACAATGATCTGAAGACTTCTCTGCGGGGTCTGCTGTGCAGGCGAGGCTAGCTGTTCCTTGTTCTCCCTCTGAATTTGTTCAGAAATCATACTGCTTGCTATGCGCTGTTGCTTTAGGCCTTGTTTTGTGATATTTGTTCTTGCATTTTGTTTGTCATGTAAATATTCTTAAGACGTGTAAATTCTCATAAAAAATCACATAAACAGGTGGTATAGAAGATGGCGGAGAAGTAGCTGGCTGAGACTACATCAGGTAGCAGGAGATCAGCTAGATAGTTTATATAAAGATTGCAAACACCTATAAATCCAACGGGAGATCAAAGAGAAGAAAAACAGCAATTCTAGAAACAAAATCAACCACTTTCTGAAAGGTAGGACTGGCGGAGAAGTGAATCCAAAGCGACGGGAAGATAGACCACGGGGGAAGGGGCCAGCTCCCGGCAAGCCGCGGAGCAACAGAGCACTAAATCAGGACTTTTAAAAGTCTGTTCTGCTGAGGGGCATTGCTCCAGAGGCTAAACTGGAGTGAAGCCCACGCTGGGTCAGCGTGGCCTCAGGTCCCTCACAGAGCTTGCAGGTATTAGAATGGGGAAGCCGGCTACAGAGACAGAGCTGAGGAGTGAGCTCACAGCTCAGGGTTACCTTGAACCAGTCACAGGCTCAGTGAGCTCGGAGCGCGACCAGAGGCCAGGGAGACGAGAGTAATTGGGCGCTATTCTCTGAGGGTGCACTGAGGAGTGGGGCCTGGAGCTCTCGGCTCCTCTGGGCCAGAGACTGGGAGGCCGCCATCTTCATTCCCATCCTCCGGAACTCTACGGAAAGCCCTCAGGGAACAAAAGCTCTCGAAAGCAAACCAGAGTGGATTACTCAGCCTGGCCCCTTGTAAGAGCGGTGCAACTCTGCCTGGGGCAAAGACACTTGAGAATCACTACAACAGGCCCCTCCCCCAGAAGATCAACAAGAAATCCAGCCAGGACCAAGTTCACCTACCAAGGAGTACAGGTTCAATAGCAAGGAGAGCAGCAGAATTCCAGAGGAGGAGAAAGCAAAGCACGGAACTCATGGCTTTCTCCCCAAGATTCTTTTGTCTTGCAGTTAATTTAATTTTTTTTTCAATTTCTTTTTTCTTCTTCTGCTAATTTTTTTAACCTTTACCCTTTTCTTTTTTTAACGTTTTTTAACTAGTTTATCTAACATATATATATATATATATATATATATATATATATATTCTTTTTTATATTTTTTTTTATTTGTTTTCTTTTTTAAATTGTTTCTTTTTTTTCTCTGAACCTCTTTTTATCCCCTTTCTCCCCGCCACGATTTGGGATCTCTTCTGATTTGGTTAAAACGTATTTTCCTGGGGTCTTTGCCACCCTTTTAGTATTTTACTTGCTCCTTCATATACTCTTATCTGGACAAAATGACAAGGCAGAAAAATTCACCACAAAAAAGAGAACAAGAGACAGTACCTAAGGCTAGGGACCTAATCAATACAGACATTGGTAATATGTCAGATCTAGAGTTCAGAATGATGATTCTCAAGGTTCTAGCCGGGCTCAAAAAAGGCATGGAAGATATTAGAGAAACCCTCTCAGGAGATATAAAAGCCCTTTCTGGAGAAATAAAAGAACTAAAATCTAACCAAGTTGAAATCAAAAAAGCTATTAATGAGGTGCAATCAAAAATGGAGGCTCTCACTGCTAGGATAAATGAGGCAGAAGAAAGAATTAGCGATATAGAAGACCAAATGACAGAGAATAAAGAAGGTGAGCAAAAGAGGGACAAACAGCTACTGGACCACGAGGGGAGAATTCGAGAGATAAGTGACACCATAAGACGAAACAACATTAGAATAATTGGGATTCCAGAAGAAGAAGGAGAGAGGGGAGCAGAAGGTATATTGGAGAGAATTATTGGAGAGAATTTCCCTAATATGACAAAGGGAACAAGCATCAAAATCCAGGAGGTTCAGAGAACCCCCCTCAAAATCAACAAGAATAGGTCCACACCCTGTCACCTAATAGTAAAGTTTACAAATCTTAGTGACAAAGAGAAAATCCTGAAAGCAGCCTGGGGAAAGAAGTCTGTAACATACAATGGTAAAAATATTAGATTGGCAGCAGACTTATCCACAGAGACCTGGCAGGCCAGAAAGAGCTGGCATGATATATTCAGAGCACTAAACGAGAAAAACATGCATCCAAGAATACTATATCCAGCTAGGCTATCATTGAAAATAGAAGGAGAGATAAAAAGCTTCCAGGACAAACAAAATCTGAAAGAATTTGCAAACACCAAACCAGCTCTACAGGAAATATTGAAAGGGGTCCTCTAAGCAAAGAGAGAGCCTAAAAGTAGTAGATCAGAAAGGAACAGAGACAATATACAATAACAGTCACCTTACAGTGAATACAATGGCACTAAATTCATATCTCTCAATAGTTACCCTGAATGTTAATGGGCTAAATGCCCCAATCGAAAGACACAGGGTATCAGAATGCATAAAAAAACAAAACCCATCTATATGTTGCCTACAAGAAACTCATTTTAGACCTGAAGACACCTCCAGATTTAAAGTGAGGGGGTGGAAAACAATTTACCATGCTGATGGACATCAGAAGAAAGCAGGAGTGGCAATCTTTATATCAGATCAATTAGATTTTTAAGCCAAAGACTATAACAAGAGATGAGGAAGGACACTACATCATACTCAAAGAATCTGTCCAACAAGATCTAACAATTTTAAATATCTATGCCCCTAACGTGGGAGCAGCCAACTATATAAACCAATTAATAACAAAATCAAAGAAACACATCAACAATAATACAATAATAGTAGGAGACTTTAACACTCCCCTCACTGAAATGGACAGATCATCCAAGCAAAAGATCAACAAGGAAATAAAGGCCTTAAATGACACACTGGACCAGATGGACATCACAGATCTATTCAGAACATTTCATCCCAAAGCAACAGAATACACATTCTTCTCTAGTGCACATGGAACATTCTCCAGAATAGATCACACCCTCGGTCCTAAATCAGGTCTCAACTGGTATCAAAAGACTGGGATCATTCCCTGCATATTTTCAGACCACAATGCTCTGAAGCTAGAACTCAATCACAAGAGGAAATTTGGAAAGAACCCAAATACATGGAGACTTAACAGCATCCTTCTAAAGAATGAATGGGTCAACCAGGAAATTAAAGAAGAATTGAAAAAATTCATGGAAACAAATGATAATGAAAACACAACTGTTCAGAATATGTGGGACACAACAAAGGCAGTCCTGAGAGGAAAATATATAGCAGTACAAGCCTTTCTCAAGAAAAAAGAAAGGTCTCAAGTACACAACCTAACCCTACACCTAAAGGAGCTGGAGAAAGAACAAGAAAGAAACCCTAAACCCAGCAGGAGAAGAGAAATCATAAAGATCAGAGCAGAAATCAATGAAATAGAAACCAAAAAAGCAATAGAGGAAATCAATGAAACTAGGAGCTGGTTCTTTGAAAGAATTAATAAGATTGACAAACCCCTGGCCAGACTTCTCAAAAAGAAAAGAGAAAGGACCCAAATAAATAAAATCATGAATGAAAGAGGAGAGATCACAACCAACACCAAAGAAATACAAACAGTTATAAGAACATACTATGAGCAACTCTACGCAAACAAATTTGACAATCTGGAAGAAATGGATGCATTCCTAGAGACATATAAACTACCACAACTGAAGCAGGAAGAAATAGAAAACCTGAACAGATCCATAACCAGTAAGGAGATTGAAACAGTCATCAAAAATCTCCAAACAAACAAAAGCCTAGGGCCAGATGGCTTCCCAGGGGAATTCTACCAAACATTTATTTTTTTTTAAATTTTTTATTATTTTTTATTTTTTAAAGATTTTATTTATTTATTTGACTGACAGAGATCACAAGTAGGCAGAAAGGCAGGCAGAGAGAGGAGGAAGCAAGCTCCCTGTGGAGCAGAGAGCCCGATGTGGGGCTCGATCCCAGGACCCCAAGATCATGACCTGAGCTGAAGGCAGAGGCTTTAACCCACTGAGCCACCCAGGCGCCCCTCTACCAAACATTTAAAGTAGAACTAATTCCTATTCTCTTGAAACTGTTCCAAAAAATAGAAATGGAAGGAAAACTTCCAAACTCATTTTGTGAGGCCAGCATCACCTGGATCCCAAAACCAGACAAGGATCCCATCAAAAAAGAGAACTACAGACCAATATCCTTGATGAACAGAGATGCAAAAATTCTCACCAAAATACTAGCCAATAGGATTCAACAGTACATTAAAAGGATTATTCACCACGACGAAGTGGGATTTATTCCAGGGCTGCAAGGTTGGTTCAACATCCGCAAATCAATCAGTGTGATACAACACATTAATAAAAGAAAGAAGAACCATATGATACTCTCCATAGATGCTGAAAAAGCATTTGACAAAGTACAGCAACCCTTCCTGATCAAAACTCTTCAAAGTTTAGGGATAGAGGGCACATACCTCAATATTATCAAAGCCATCTATGAAAAACCCACCGCAAATATCATTCTCAATGGAGAAAAACTGAAAGCTTTTCCACTAAGGTCAGGAACACGGCAGGGATGTCCATTATCACCACTGCTATTCAACATAGTACTAGAAGTCCTAGCCTCAGCAATCAGACAACAAAAAGAAATTAAAGGCATCCAAATCGGCAAAGAAGAAGTCAAACTATCACTCTTCACAGATGATATGATGCTATATATGGAAAACCCAAAAGACTCCACTCCAAAACTGCTAGAACTTGTACAGGAATTCAGTAAAGTGTCAGGATATAAAATCGATGCATAGAAATCAGTTGCATTTCTCTACACCAATGACAAGACAGAAGAAAGAGAAATTAAGGATTCAATCCCATTTACAATTGCACCCAAAACTATAAGATGCCTAGGAATAAACCTAATCAAAGAGACTAAGAATCTATACTCAGAAAACTATAAAGTACTCATGAAAGAAATTGAGGAAGACACAAAGAAATGGAAAAATGTTCCATGCTCCTGGATTGGAAGACCAAATATTGTGAAAATGTCTATGCTACCTAAAGCAATCTACACATTTAATGCAATTCCTATCAAAATACCATCCATTTTTTTTCAAAGAAATGGAACAAATAATCCTAAAATTTATATGGAATCAGAAAAGACCTCGAATAGCCAAAGGAATATTGAAAAAGAAAGCCAAAGTTGGTGGCATCACAATTCCGGACTTCAAGCTCTATTACAAAGCTGTCATCATCAAGACAGTATGGTACTGGCACAAAAACAGACACATAGATCAGTGGAACAGAATAGAGAGCCCAGAAATAGACCCTCAACTCTATGGTCAACTAATCTTTGACAAAGCAAGAAAGAATGTCCAATGGAAAAAAGACAGCCTCTTCAATAAATGGTTTTGGGAAAATTGGACAGCCACATGCAGAAAAATGAAATTGGACCATTTCCTTACACCACACATGAAAATAGACTCAAAACGGATGCAGGACCTCAATGTGAGAAAGGAATCCATCAAAATCCTTGAAGAGAACACAGGCAGCAACCTCTTCGACCTCAGCCGCAGCAACATCTTCCTAGGAACATCGCCAAAGGCAAGGAAGCAAGGACAAAAATGAACTATTGGGATTTCATCAAGATCAATAGCTTTTGCACAGCAAAGGAAACAGTTAACAAAACCAAAAGACAACTGACAGAATGGGAGAAGATATTTGCAAACGACATGTCAGATAAAGGGCTAGTTTCCAAAATCTATAAAGAACTTAGCAAACTCAACACCCAAAGAACAAATAATCCAATCAAGAAATGGGCAGAGGACATGAAGAGACATTTCTGCAAAGAAGGCATCCAGATGGCCAACAGACACATGAAAAAATGCTCCACATCACTCGGCATCAGGGAAATACAAATCAAAACCACAATGAGATACCACCTCACACCAGTCAGAATGGCTAAAATTAACAAGTCAGGAATCGACAGATGCTGGCGAGGATGCGGAGAAAGGGGAACCCTCCTCCAGTGTTGGTGGGAATGCACGCTGGTGCAACCACTCTGGAAAACAGCATGGAGGTTCCTCAAAAAGTTGAAAATAGAGCTACCCTATGACCCAGCAATTGCACTACTGGGTATTTACCCTAAAGATACAAATGTAGTGATCCGAAGGGGCATGTGCACCCGAATGTTTATAGCAGCAATGTCCACAATAGCCAAACTATGGAAAGAACCTAGATGTCCATCAACAGATGAATGGATAAAGAAGAGGTGGTATATATACACAATGGAATACTATGCCGCCCTCAAAAGAAATGAAATCTTGCCATTTGCGACGACGTGGATGGAACTAGAGGGTATCATGCTTAGCGAAATAAGTCAATCGGAGAAAGACAACTATCTTATGATCTCCCTGATATGATGAAGTGGAGATGCAACATGGGGGGTTAAGGGGGTAGGAGAAGTATAAATGAAACAAGATGGGATTGGGAGGGAGACAAACCATAAGTGACTCTTAATCTCACAAAACAAACTGAGGGTTGGTGGGGGGGAGGGGGATTGGGAGAGGGTGGTTGGGTTATGGACATTGGGGAGGGTATGTGCTATAGTGAGGGCTGTGAAGTGTGTAAACCTGGTGATTCACAGACCTGTACCTCTGGGGATAAAAATATATGTTTATAAAAAAGAAAAAAAGAAAAAAAAAGGAGATAAAAAAAAATCACATAAACATCATATACAACCAGTTTCATATTTTTGTATTGTGTATAATTTTCATTCTTGTTTTTAAAATGCAACCATAATCATTTTTCAATAATTTTGAAATCATTTTTTTCAATTATTTTATTATTTTCAAGCATTACTGTTTACTAAATTGATTTTTTTATGGAAAAACTGATGTGATATTTTCACTCTTTGAGTGTTTTTCAGAAATTTTATGAGTCTCATGCTGTAAAAAAGTGCTGTGAATATTTTAGCATATGGCTTAATTTGTTCTAATTGTGAAAGGTTCACAAAGGCATTTATTTGTGTACACAGATTACTAAGATTCCAACTCTGAATGCAGAAACCAAACACTTCTTTACTGGGCAAGTATGAATTTTGTAATATTGTTTTTTTCCCCTCCTTATCCAAAAGCTGTAGACCTTAGTTGGAGCCTGTGATTACTTACCCATCATCTTCTTAAAATGTCTGTATGATGTTTATGTATATTCCTGGTCCATAATATAGATATGTATTCTTTTCTTACTCTTTGATGAGAGGATAGTAAAATTGTTTTCAATGAAATAAAAAATGCTGCTCAAAATGTGTGTATGTACATCTGTTCCAGGGAGTGCATAGTTTTGTAATATGATCTTTTATGAATGGAATTGTAATATTTTATCAATTAACATATTAAAATATTCATGTTTGTGATTATTTAAAATTAAAAAAAAAACCTCTCAGAACACAGATTTTTAGGCTAGGTATAAAATCTGAACTCAGGTATATGCTTTTACTAAAGATACATGTTAAATCGAAAGCACCAAGATATTGAAACTAAAAAGAAGCAAAATTATGTATTATGCATCTTGAATCATAATAAAGCTAAAGTGACTAGAATAATTGTCCAAATACAAGAACAAATAGATAAAGACAAGACTATTACCTAAGGGCAGAAGTGACAATTCATAATGATTACAGGCTCAATATATCAGAAAACTTAACATTGATATTGTATTCCCCAAGTAATGGAAATAATGGAACTGCAAAATAGCTGAAGTATGATTTGGCAAAACTACCAGGCAAATCCATGATCATAATTATGATCTTTAACACCGGTCAATAATTGACAGACCAACTGGGCGAAATAGCAATAGAAATATGGAAGACCTGAATATCGCTATTGATTACTGTATCCCAAATGGTATTCCTAGAAAACTACATCTAATACCAGACAATTCAAGTTCTTCTCTGGAACACATGAAATGTTTACAAATGTAGACACTGAGCTGGGCCAGAAAACAAATGTCCTTCAATTTCAAAGGAGAGCACTCTTTCAGACTATGTCCTCTGACACAAACAGAAGCAAATTAGAATCAGTGAAATTAGATACCTGAGAAAGTCGTAAGTATTTAAAAATAACAAGTTACTTTTTATTAACACATATGTCAAAAAGGAATAATTCACAGATCAACTTAGGAAATTACAAGTGACTTTAAATAAATTAGGATGAACATATTACATATCAATATTTGCAGAAGGCATTTATTATGCTTAGAGAGAAAAACATAACTTTACATTCTTACGATGGGAAATAGGAAAGGCCTAAGATTAATGATCTAAATGTTCATCTTATAACACTAGGGAAGAACAAATTAAATGACAAGGATGGAGAAGCAGGGAAATAATTCAGTAAGGAATCAAGATATAGCCAGTAATAATAACCAGTAAATTCACAAAGCCAAAAATTCAGAAGTTTTTCCCTTGAAACAATCAAGAAGATTGTAACAACCTGTAACAACAGTGACACCAGAAGAGAGAGAGAGAGGAACACGGATACAAAGAAAAGAGAAGACACACTGCTACAGTGAGAATGTAAAAAAGTCTTACTAAAATTCCAAGAATATAAAAAATAAGTAACTATTATGAACATCTTTATTCCATTACTTTGTTGAGATGCAAAAATTATCCCAATTCTCTCATTCTTAAGGCTTTCAGACAACTAATCTCATACCAAATGAACTGCTCAACATAGAGGTCAAACATCATGTGAAGTTATCACAGAGGAAAGGACAAAGTAACACCTTACCTACCATTAAAATCTGACTTAGGTTCACACTGATAAAGCAGATGAAAGTAATTCTTTACTATTTTGAAATGAAAATCTCAGAAATGAGGTGAGAATAAGTAGGAAAGAGTGAATAAATGAAAAACACACTTCAGAAATGAAAAATAAGTGGTAAGAAAACCTAGGATGACTAAATCCATTTATGATTCCTGAAAGTAAAATGTTTAAAATCTTTTGTCCTGATTTCAAAAGTCACATGTGGCATTGAGGAACAGGTGTTACAGGTAACGAATGAATCATTGAACACTGTATCAAAAACTAATGATGTCCTATATGTTGGCTAATTGAACATAACAAAATAAAGAAAAAATAATAGGCTGAGTATTTTTTAAAAAATAATTAAAAAACAAAAATATAATATGAAATTTAAACAAAACAAACCTTACTTTTTAAATAGTACAATGTACTAATTAAATAGTACAATGTACTAACTAAATAATTAAATTAATTAAATAAACAATCATTTGTTCAAGAAAAATAAAAGATGCAAAGGAAAAATAACAAACTATAACTATCAAGATTAAATAGGGAATATGATGATAGGTCTGAAGAGGAGATCATATGAAGTAATTATCAATATCTTTATTTGCTAATTGATTTATTGGCAATCTCCTTCAAAATAGCACTAGCTAAAGCAGACAGAAAAAACATGAATTCACACTCACTCTGTAATTCCTAAACTGTGCACCAAGGAGTGTTAAGACAATATAGTGAACTCTGACATCTAACACCATGTATTTTAAATATATGTCATGCATGCATGAAATGCAACTTTTGGAGATGAAATTTGCACTTCAATGACACTAGAGAAGATCAAAGTTTCCGTACTGGATGCAAAATGTGTTAACCATTAGGGATTATAGTAGAAGTAAGAACTTCTGTCTATCAACTATTAAGAGAGTAAAAAGTCAATGGATAAACTGGAGAAGTATATTCCCAGTATTTCTGAGGAAACACGTATAAAGAGAATGTATAAGAGACTATGTATAAACACACAGAACAAAAACTGAGGTTTTTTGGATCATTTGATAAATGTCAGTTAAAACCACCATGATGTACTAACCACAAATCCACCAGATTTGTGAAGGTCTATAATAATGACAAAGGGGGAGGGAGACAGGATGGCAGAGAAGTAGAAGGGAGACAAGATGGTGGAGAAGTAGGAGGTGCTGTTTCAACCTGTCCCCTAAAGTGAGCTGATTACCTACCAAAGAACTCTGATCACCCATGAAATCAGCCTGAGATTAGAATTATACACTTCTGGATCTCTATGGGGGCAGAAGACACCAGTGGACAGGTAAAGGAGAGTGGGAACATTGGACTGATATCGGAAGATAAACAAAAGGGGGAGGGAGCCACCAGAAGCAACCCATTGGAAAGTAATACCCCAGTATGAGAGTGCCCTGTGATTGGGGAACAGCATTAACTTGGAGTCTGGTTGAAAGCACTCAAAAAGAGCAAAAGAACTTAAGGGATAATTGCTGGAATTGGGCAGTTAGGGACAGGGACTTAAGCCCATGGATCCAGGATGGCCACCGCAGGTGGGGAACCAGAGAGTGCAGCGAAGAAGCCAGGTCTTGGTCCCTGAGCTGCTGGTGTGCCTGAGAGCATCTGGGTGGTTGGCACCCGTGAGAGAGTCTGGTCTGGACACCAGCCAGCACTGTCTAGAACCACAGCCTTTTGTGTTCTGCATGCACATTGTCCGACCAGGGTCTGAGTTGAGCTCCACACCCTCCCCTGAGAGAGGTCCGTGCAGGTGCTAGCTGGCACTCTCTTGGACTGGGAGATTCTGAACACTCTCAGTCAGGATCGTGACCTAAGCCAAAGGCAGACGCCTCACAGACTGAGCCACCCAGGTGTTCCAGAAGAACAAATACAGTTAAAATGCCTATGCCACCAAAAGCAGTCTACAGATTTAATGTAATCCCTATCAAAATATCAACAGCATTTCTCAAAGAACTAGAACAAACAATCCCAAAATTTATGTGGAACCAAAAAAAGGCCCCAAATAACCAAAGTGATCTTGAAAAAGATAAAAACTGGAAGTCTCACAATTTCAGACTTTATTTTGTATTACAAAACTATAATAATTAAGATTATGGTAGTAGCACAAAAACAGGCACATAGATCAACAGAACAGAAAGCCCAGAAATAAACCCACAATTATATGGTCGATTAATCTTCTAAAGGAGGAATGAATAACTGACCGGCAGCAAAAACAGTTTCTTCAAAAAATGTGTTGGGGAAACTGGGCAGCAACATGCCCAAGAATGAAACTGGACCGCTTTGTTTCAGTGCACACAAAAATAAACTCAAAATGAATTAAGAACCTAGGTGTGAGACCTGAAAATATTAAAATCCTTAAAGAAAGTACAGGCAATGATCTCTCACATTGGCTGTAGCAACCTTTTTTCTAGATATCCCTCCTGAGGCAAAGGAAATAAAAGCAAAAATAAACTATTGGGACTACATCAGATAAAAAGCTTCTACACAGCAAAGGAAACAATCAGCAAAACTGTATAATAACCTATGGAATGGGAGAAGATATTTGCAAGAGTTAGTATACAATATATATAAAGAAAACTTCTACAACTCAACACCCAAAACCAAATAATCCAGTTAAAAAATGGGCAGAAGACATGAACATTTTTCCAAAGAAGACCTCTAGATGGCCAACAGACATGTGAACATATGCTCAACATTGCTCATGACCAGGAAAATGCATGTCAAAAACCACAATGAGATGCCACCTCATCCCTGTTAGAAGGTCTAAAAACAAAAATCAAGGAATATGTGTTGCTGACAATATGGAGGAAAAGGACACTTGGTATGCTGTTGGTAGGAATGCAAAGTGGTGCAGCTGGTGTGGAAAACAGTATGAAATTTCCTTACAATGTTAAAGACAGAACTACCTTATGATCCAATAATCACACTATTGGGTATTTACCCCCAAAATACAAAAAACACTAATTCAGAGGGATACATGCACTCCTATGTTTATCGTAGCATTATTTAAGATAGCCAAGTTATGGTAGCAGCCAGTGTCCATAGATAGATGAATGGATAAAGGTGTGTATGTATATATATATGTATGTGTGTGTACATATTACAATGGATTATTATTCAGCCATAAAAAGAATGAAATCTTGCCATGTGCACTGCATGGATGGGGCTAGAGAATATGATGTTAAGTGAAAGAAGCTGGAGAAAGATCAATACCATATAACTACCAATGGGTAGAGTTTATTATTTTTATTGTTTTTTAAAGATTTTATTTATTTGTCAGAGAGAGAGAGAGAGAGATAGTGTACATGCACAAGCGGGGGGCAGTAGGCAAAGGGAGAAGCAGGCTCCCTGCTGAGCAAGGAGTCTGGTGCAGGACTCGAATCCAGGACCAAGGCAACATAAGCCAAGCTGAAGGTAAATGCTTAACTCACTGAGCCACCCAGATGTCCTCCAGGTAGAATTTAATTTTTTTTTATTATTTTAAAAATATTTTATTTATTTATTTGACAGACAGAGATCACAAGTAGGCAGAAAGGCAGGCAGAGAGAAAGGGGGAAGCTCTCTGCTGAGCAGAGAGCCCAATGTGGGGCTTGATCCCAGGACCCTGGGATCCTGACCTGAGCTGAAGGCAGAGGCTTTAAGCCACTGAGCCACCCAGGTGTCCCCCCCGACAAAGGTAGAATTTAAAAAACAAAATGAACAAGGAAAAAAGTGAGAGAGAGACAAACCAAGAAACAAACTATACAGAGACAACTGGTGGTTACCAGAGTGGAGGTGGGTGGGGAAGATGGGGGGAAATAGGTGATAGGATTAAAGAGTACACTTACCACTATGAGCACTGAGTGATGTATAGAATTGTTGAACTTCTCACTGTATTGTCCACCTAAAACTAATTTAACACTCTGGGGTAACTATGTTGGAATTAAAGTATAAACTTAAAAAAAAAAAGTGGGGCATAAACAATGAATCTTGGAACACTGAAAAAAAAAAGAAACAAAATCTGAAAAGACTACAGTGATTTAGCTTACAAACCTAAGAAAGAAAATATATTATCAGGGAAATTATATTACCAGGGAAATTAAGCAAGGAGATGGGTAATATAACCATTAGAATTTCTACAAGTTAAAATACAGCTCTTGAGGGTTAAAAATTTAGCAGAATACTTACAAAAAAAGGGCAAAACTGAAGAATATCTTTATAATGTCTGGAAAGTAAGTAAGTAGCACAGGACCAACAGACCTCCACACAGCCCATAGGAATTCCCCCAGATTCATTTATATTTATTCCACATACATCATTATATGAGTTTAAGGTGTATCTATATTTGATTTTATCAAATTGCAACACAGTTACCATGGTATGATTAGCTAGTGGTTCCATCACATCTAATAACTCTCATTTCTAAAAGCATAAAAAATTGGAAAAAAGGGATGAGACACCAAAATAGAATTGAAAATCATAGTATAAATTCAACAAAATGAAATAAGAAATTTTTGAGAGGCAGTATTAAAAGAATAATAATTTTCTAGAACTTTTTGAAAAATATTAATCAAACTTATTTGATTAATATTAACAAAGTTATTCAAACTTTTTGAAAAATATTAATCCTCACATTAAGGAAGCTTAAGTTATTCTCTCCATAAAGATAAAGGGAGATACATGTATCTCTGTCTCACGCTGTCCATACACACGCACGTGCACACACACAGGTGAACTCCTTATATGTATACATTGTAGTAAAAAAAGGAGAAAATTCAAGCAAAGAATGTTAAAGCAGAGAGAAAGGGTAGTAATTATAAATGACAAAAATTAGATCAATATCAGGATTCAAGTTTACAATACAGACCAGACCCTAGAGAACATTTCCCGTGTGCTCAATGATAACAATTTAGGTGTTCATATACCACTAAGGTATCATTCAAGACTAAGGAAAGAAAGTGCATTTCTTGACAAAAGAATGCACAAGAAGTTTACTGCTGGAGAATACAGTAGAAAGTATTACACATGGTTTATGTCAAGGCAAAACTAAGCCTAGAATGAAAACAAGAGATTTAAGAAGAAATGGTGACAGAAGAAATACATTAAAAAAATATTTAATTGAAAATTACTGTGCTATTTCTAAATAGGCAGTAGCTTCAAAATAAAGTTCATCAAAAAATAGAAAATGAAAATTCCAAAGAGGAATGGATAAAATAGGAACAAAGATAATTGTTGAAGAGGGGTCTGAGCACATATATTGACCTGTATCCATCTTTTGACCCATTTAAAAATGAGATTCATTAAATGTATTTGTCACAGCCAAGAAATCTGGGGATGTATGAGTGAGCTGGAGATGGGGAGCACAGTGGGTAACATAATTAAATCTATTTATGGGAGAATAAGAGATGGTGGACACTTCTTTACTGATGAAGCAGAGGAGGAAATGGCCAAGCAGGTCATCTGGAAAGGCTTCCAGATCCAGCTCTGGAAAAAAGCAAGACAGGCAGAAAGCTTGGGGGTGGGAGTTGGGGGCAGGGATTGAGAGTGGTTTCTAGGAAGTCCATATATGGAACAAGAGGAATAGGTGACACCCCTCCACTCACACTCTTGGTCCCATATCCTGTATCTGGCCATTTTAGATTACACAGCGGTCAGACTTTACCCAGGTCAGTGGAGAACTACACACTTTAGCAGAAATTTATCACAATTCCTGAAAGAATGAGAGATCCTATGGTAGATGCTGCTTCCAGAATCCAAATTATCTTCCTATTGTTACACACATGATGCAAATCAGCAGCTGAGTAAGGAATGACCAAGAAGAACTAATAGCATGAAAGGAATGAAAACAATTAGAACTGTAGGCTTCAAGAGAAAACTTAAACATTTCAAATTCATATTTTCAGAATGACTCAAGAATGTATTGGTTGCATAACACCAGAATAGTATACAAAATGAACTACAAAAAAAGTAGGATGGGGTGGGGAAGAGATTTTTAAAATTGTATACTCAGTATATAAATTAAAAATTTTAAAACATTAAAAAATGCAAAAAGGACATTTTATTCAGAGTTAAAAAAAAAAAGACTAAGAGAGATTGATATTGCAAGAAAAGTAGCCTAATGCAGCATTCCAATAGTGTCCATATATGAATGGCATGAATCTGAGCTGTGGAGAAGAGGGGGGGAAATGGAGAAGGAGAAATACCTACAGCAGGAAGAGAAGCCATTGATAGAAGCTGAGGGGAAAAAACACCCCACATATTTCACAGCAAAAGAGACTGCTCAGTGCCCTTGAGAATAGGTGGAAAATATAACTAAATAAATCTTCCCCACGACACATAACTTTGAAAGGCAGAGCATTAAGTTTCTAGAGAGAAAGTACAGGAGAACTGCATCAGATTTTCATCAGAGTGGAATCTACAAATAAAATTTTGGTGTATCTTTAATATCTTGATTGTAGAATGCAATTTGAACCTAAAATTCTCTGTCTACTAAGACCACCAGACAGAAATTTTACCTCCCATGTTTTCTCTCCTCCTGTGTCTTCCATGCTCTGTGTATCTTCCTGCCTGCCTGCTTCTTTCCCTATCTTTGTTTCTTTTTAAGGATGTTGTCTGAACATATTAATAAGAGAAATATAATTGAAAAGCAAAATAAAGGAAGACTGTACCCACAATAGTGAAGTTCACCTAGAGTTCCAGCAAAATGGAAATTGTAACTTGGTATGTGCACTAAAGAGACCTTGAAATACAACGTTAAAATAAGAACACAAGTCGAGTGACATCTAAAGGAAAAATAGTCTTGAAGAAAAGGAACCAATTAGATACCAAAAAGTATGTATGGAATAGATAGTCACTGCTAAAGAAAGCTCACATTACTTCAGTCAATAAGGACAACATAAAGGTGAAATAGAAATTCTGGAAATAAACAAAACATATTACTATCATAATAATGCTATCAGACCCAGAAATGGCCAGATGTTGGAATTATCAGAAATGGATTAAGGGAATCATGATTAACGTGTTAAATAACTTAGAGAAGTAAGCATCATGAGGGAATAAATAATGCTTTTCAATAAAGAGACAGAAATTTTCAAAAGCACTGAATGGAAATGCTACGATAAAAAAAATCACATTGGGCATTAAGATTTATTTTTGGGGCTTTCAAGAGAACTGTAAATAGCAGATAAAGATCAATGAATACATACATTTCAGACAAAATGTGGAAGAATTTATCTCCAGCAGACCTGCTAAATAAAGTCTGTTAAAAAAATTTCTTTAGACTGAAGAGAAAAGATGCCATATAGGAAACTAATTCTGAATTGATAACAATGCCTGGAAGAATAAATATATGGTAAATAAAACAATCTCAAAAAAACAAAACTAAAAAACCTCTTCATAAATTAGTAGTTGGCCTCGTTAAATCCTTCCTCCAGTCTTTAATTAGGCAAAGAAGGTCAGTAAATATGTAGAAGATTGGAAGAGCTGTACCATTTTGACTTAATTGGTATTTTATAACATCACACCGAATATTGATAAAATACACATTTCTCTCAAATGTATTGGAAATAGTGATAAAAGCCATATGCTGAGACACAAAATAGGTCACATTTTGTTAGAAGAGAATTTGTACAGAATTTGTTCTATAGTACAGTAGTATCCAATTCTAAGTCACTAAGTGGCATAAATCTAGGAAATCTCCACATGCTTGAAGATTATACAGTCTATTTCTAATGGATCATGGGTTTGAAAAATTTTTAAAAAGACCTAAAAAATAGTTGAGGAAAACACAACATATTAAAAGTTGTCTCGTAAGTTAATCAGTATTTAGATTTATAACATTAAATGCAATAAAGAAAAAGGAAAAAGGAGCCCAGTCTAGGATATAAACTTCCACATCAGTGGAGGGACACCGAGCTGGCTCAGTGGGTGGAGCCTGTGACTCTCGATATGAGTTCAAACCCCATATTGGGTACTGAGATGACTTAACAAAAAAATCTTAAAGAAGCTAGTTGAACAAAATAATCCCAGAGTCAGTCAAAGTTGTCAAGATGATAAAGAAGAACTTCTACACATTTAATTTATTCCATTAAAATTAAAGGAGAAATATTACATGCTAACTGCAAAAGATGTGGCAAATACACTTGAGAAGATGCAACATACATTCAAGATAAAATTTCTCAGTAAATTAAGAATAATGGTAAATTTTCTCAATCTCATAAATTAAATCTCAAAAACAAAATTGAAACCAAAAAAAGCTATAGCTGATACTGTAATTAATGCTGAAATACAGGCCACCTTACCCATGATCAGAAACAAGACATGTTTCAGCCTTACCAGGGAAATTAAACAGTGTATCCAAGACCATATAGCTAGTTCAGTAAGTCAATAGTCCTAAAGTCAAATATACCTCAAAATAATATTTTAATAACTAAGAAAATAAGAACCAGAATGGCATTTTGAAAAGAAGATATTATGAAGACTGAACAACCACCACCACAATAAACCACATAAGGAATAATCATCTAAGGCTCTCATTCTCATGTTTTCCATATATATAGATAAATACACACACACACACACACACATCAATATGTTTTTATATATAATATATATAAAAATTCCAAAATTAAATGTAGCAACTGATCTCCATTTTCAGTGTGATCTCTCTACTATCAGGAAACTATAGTACATATGTAGGGTTTCTAATTCATCTGTACTGCTTTCTCAGAACTTTCAGAATCACTGAAGAGAGGTGATTTCACAGTCTTGGCTTCAAAGAGGACCATAAAAGTAGTTTTTGAGCCATTCATTAAAGTATGTTGTACTCTTAGGAATCAGTTAAGAAATTAAATAATATATCTCAAGTATAATAGTTGGAGAAAATAAGGAAACAATTTAACTCCTAATGAAATTAAGTTTGGGGGTATTACATAGATTTATAGATTATGGCTTTATATAAGACAATCAGATGGTTATTGGTAGCACATAAACCTGAAACCTTTCTTATGTAGAGTAGTAGCACTATCATCCTTTAGTCACATAAAGCAAATATTTTCTTAACTGTTACATCTCTAACTTATCATAATTATTTGTTTCCATGCCTCCTTTCATATTCTTTTGTCCACTTCCAAGGGAAACTCATAGGGGACTGTTATCTTACTTGGCCTCAGAGCTGAACACAGTTCCTAACTCAATATAGGAGCTTTGAATTTAATTAAATTAGGTTTTAAGGATAAAGCAGGCATCCCTGAATCCTGGAGACAGCAGAACAAGACTTGTAGATCAAAGGTAAAAACATGGACCAACTAGAAAAGCCAACACACAAGGAGGATTTGGACATGATAACGTTAAAAACAAAACAAAATAAACAAACAAACAAAAAAACAACTCTGAAAAACATTTTAGTAGCCAATTACAAAAAAAAAAAAAAAAAAAACAAACCCAAAAAACAAGACAAAAACAATTTGTTCAGCAGAATGGAATATTTTAGTAGTTAAAACATAAGGTTAACATTTCACAGGACAATTATTTATATATACATAAATCCATTATGCATTCTGAAGAAAAATTTGGAAAAAAAATTGACTTGAGTATCTATATAGATGTGTCCATCTCCTGTTGAAAGCATGATCATTTTGAGATTTCATGGAGCAAACCCTCAGGGGTTACTCAACAATCACCAGGTGAACTATTACATTTTGGATTATAGGGAATAGGGACAAATTACCTCCTCTTAGAAGGGAGCAATGGTATAGTAACTTGTAAATGGATTTAAGTAGCAATGACATAGCACTGAAGACTTACATAAAAGTTTCAAGTATGGATCCATATTTTTTTGAAACTAAAAGCTCCAAGTACATTGCCTCTTACATTCTACCAAGTCTTCCTTTTGTTATTCTTTTTTTACATACGTAAAATATTTTTATTTTTTATTTATTTTATATTTTTATTTATTTTTTATTTTTTTAAATTTTTTATTTTATTTATTTATTATTTTTTTTAAAATTTCTTTTCAGTGTTCCAGTATTTGTTGTTTATGTATCACATCCAGTATTCCATGCACTATGTGCCCTCTATAATACCCACCACCAGGCTCACCAAACCTCCCACCCTATACCCCTCCAAAACCCTCAGAGTCTCTCATGGTTCATCTCCCCCTCCAATTTCCCCCAACTCCCTTCTCCTCTACATTTCCCCATGTCCTCTGTGTTATTTCTTATGCTCCACAAATAAGTGAAACCATATGATAATTGACTTTCTCTGCTCGACTTATTTCACTCAGCATAATCTCTTCCAGTCCCGTCCATGATGATACAAAAGTTGGGTATTCAACCTTTCTGATGGAGGCATAATACATAATAGTGTAAATGGACCACATCTTTCTCATCTATTCATCCGTTGAAGGGCATCTTTGTTCTTTCCACAGTTTGGCGACTGTGGCCATTGCTGTTATGAACATTGTGGCACAGATGGCCCTTCTTTTCACTCCATCTGTATCTTTGGGGTAAATACCCAGTAGTGCAATTGCAGGGTCATAGGGAAACTCTATTTTTAATTTCTTAAGGAACCTCCACACTGTTTCCCAAAGTGGCTGCACCAACTTGCACTCCCACCAACAGTATAAGAGGGTTCCCCTTTCTCCACATCCTCTCCAACACACGTTGTTTCCTGTCTTGTTAATTTTGGCCATTCTAACTGGTGTAAGGTGGTATCTCAATATGGTTTTGATTTGAATCTCCCTGATGGCTAGTGATGATGAACATTTTTTCAGGTGCCTGTTAGCCATTTGTATGTCTTCATTAGAGAAGTGTCTTCATATCTTCTGCCCATTTTTTGACATGATTATCTGTTTTGTGTGTGTTGAGCTTGAGGAGTTCTTTATAGATCCTGGATATCAGCCCTTTGTCTGTAGTATCATTTGCGAATATCTTCTCCCATTCCGTGGGTTGCCTCTTTGTTTTGTTGACTGTTTCCTTTGCTGTGCAGAAGCTTTTGATCTTGAAGTTCCAAAAATTCATTTTTGCTTTTGTTCCTTTGCTTTTGGTGACTTATCTTGAAAGAAGTTGCTGTGGCCAATGTCGAAGACTATGTTCTCCTCTAGGATTCTGATGGATTCCTGCCTCATGTGAGATGTTTATCCATTTTGAGTTTATCTTTGTGTATGGTATAAGAGAATGGTCCAGTTTCATTCTTAACCAGAAATATTGGTATTCAAAGCATAGACTGTACATTTCCAAAATTTGACATTCATTAGGCTGAAGACATTTTTTCACTGACAGGTTTGAACTCTTTGGATAACCAGGAAATTAAATTTCATGATGATTGGGGCACCTGGATGGCTCAGTGGGTTAAGCCTCTGCCTTCGGCTCAGGTCATGGTCTCAGGGTCCTGGGATCGAGCCCCGCATCGGGCTCTCTGCTCAGCGGTGAGCCGGCTTCCCCCCTCTCTGCCTGCCTCTCTGCCTACTTGTGATCTCTCTCTCTGTCAAATAAATAAATAAAATCTTACAAAAAAATCATGATGATAAAGCAGAGTGAAAGTATTTCTTTTCTGGAGAATTAATGAATTTTATCAATTTCCTTTAAAAGTTTTTATTAATAATACCAACTATTCACACACCCCTTTTTTACTAAAATCATTCTATAATGTAAGAACTCTCAGGTCAGAACTGTGTTTTTGTTTTTGTCTGATGGATACATACATATTATAGCAATAAGTAATCTCCAAAAAAGTCAATATAGGGGGCGCCTGGGTGGCTCAGTGGGTTAAAGCCTCTGCCTTCAGCTCAGGTCATGATCTTGGGGTCCTGGGATCGAGCCCCACATCAGGCTCTCTGCTCGGCGGGGAGCCTGCTTCCTCCTCTCTCTCTCTGCCTGCCTCTCTGCCTACCTGTGATCTCTGTCTGTCAAATAAATAAATAAATAAATAAATAAATAATCTTAAAAAAAAAGTCAATATAGAACCCAAGAAGGGCTATTCATTTTCTACTCCTTAATCAGAGGCAAAATTCTCATGCATAGAAATAAATACAATTTAAGTTTAGGCTCTGCATATACTAATACCATTTTAACAAAATTAAACACACATTTTGGTAAGAAAAGTAAAAGTTACATTTATTTGGTCACTTAATGAATTAAAAATTTTTACACATCTACTATTTGTTCTTACAGTTGTGGTGAATGTGTTAAAAGAAAAAAATTTTTTGTCCTCTAAAAGATTTTAATCTATATAAGGACATCAGAGGATATGTAAATCTTGGAGCTGAAAATAAAATCAAGTGTCAGAATGTGTGGTGCAGAGCAGAAGGAAATGCTAGTTTTTCCTTTGTATCTTAAATGTCATTTATGACACAGATCAGGAAGCCAGATGCAGTGATATTTTCTAAAAATCAGGGTGATCTGATTTTTAGGTGCTTTTCAAGTCCATAGTCTGGTTTCTGAATTATTTATGGTCTTCCCAAATCAATGAAGAAGTTAATAACAGTATTTCTTTGAAGAACATTTTCATTTCTTGTATTGTTATTTAAGTGACTAAGTATAAACCAGGTAAAATTACATAGTTAATGCATAACACATTTCAAAAAAAGTTAGTGTAATTAAAAATACTAGCTGTATTATCAAAAGACCCAGGTCTGTCTTCAACTCTCCTAGGAGCTAGAAAATTACCTCTATAAATTTTCTAGACTCTAAAATTTTGAGTCTAGAAATTTGATTTGGTCTAACTCACAACATTATGAAGATCAGATGTGCCCAGTGTGATAGCATTTTTTAATAAACAAAAATGCACAGTATACATAAAATATTTGGAAGATTAGAATTTCTGTAGACAAATAGTTTTAATGGTCCTTTGTCCCTCATCCTGTACTACACAACTTCTTTTCTGCTGCAAAAATCAACCAAATTCTCCATGAATTACAAAAATCACATTTTTTATTTTTAACTCATGTTATTTGAAGCTGGCTGGATGGTTGTAGCTCAGATAATTGGTCCAATTTTTTTAGGTTCTGTTATTTTGACCAGTTTATAGGAAATATGAAATGGGATGTCCATATGAAAATATTTCCTAAGAACTAATTTAATGCATGTATGTAAGAAATGAATTTTATAAACATCTTCCTTTTATGTTCTCTTTGCCCAAGACAGCACTGTAAGTAGCAAAATGTTATTCATTGTCCTTCTCAAACTAACCTGTTATGATTTTATAAAGAATCAGTCCCAAATTTCCATGCTGATTGTTCTAGAGTATCTGTGTTTTATTTCTTTCAGTGAGTCCCTGATTGCCAACAGTTAGACTCCTTTTTGAATTCAACTTCTTACAATCATTAATAAGATGAAATTAGTAACATATCACTTGCAGTATTAACATTCTGTCTCAAACTTGTTCTCCCAAAGCAACTTCACTAGGTGTATTTTCTACCTCCTGCTTTAGCCAGGCTAACACTTTTAACTTCACCAAAACAAACTATGGACCACTACTTTTTCAGTTTTCTTTAACAGTAAAATTTTTAAGACTCTAATCAGGTTACCAAAAAAAAAAAATAATAATAATAATAACAAGAGAAGACACAAATTACAAATATCAGAAGTTGAAAAGTGCCCATCACTACTGATCCCATGAACATTGCAACATTAGTAAGTGAATATTAATAACTTTATGCCCACAAATTTGATAACTTGTTGAAATAGAACATTCCCTCAAAGTCATCATCTAAAGAAACTTCCACAAGAAGATGTATAATCTGAATAAATCTCCATTAAAACAACCAATTCAGTGATTAACAACCTTCCTAAATGAAATTACCTGTTGCAGGTGGTTTCACTAGTGAATTCTGACAAACATTACAATAATGATGATACCAGTTCTCTACAGTCTACCCAAAAAATAGCTAGCAAACCCTTCCTAAGTCATTCTGTGAGGTCAGTATTGCTCCAAAAATAAAATTGGATGGCAACATGAAAAAAAAAAAAAAAGTAAAAACCAAGATGTTTCATGAAAACAGATATAAAACCTACAACAAGCCATTGGTAAATAAAATTCAACCCTGTATGAAAAAACCATACACCATGAACAAGTGCAATGGATTCCAGGTGTGTAAGTCTGTATCAATATTTTAAAATTAATTATTATAATCCATCACATGTTAGACATGAAAAATTGTATTGATATGGAAGAATTATTTGAAAAATGCACTACCATTAATGATTAAAGAAAAACAAAAAAAACTTCCAACTAGAAATAGAGGGGAAAGTAACCAAGTTGATTTAAATTAAAACTAATGTCCTATTTAGTGGTGAGAAACTAGATACTTTCCCCCTAAGATCAACAACAAGGCAAGGCTATATCTCCTTTCACTACCCTTACTAAGCATTGTATTGGAAGTCCTTGCTAACATAGTAAGAAAAAAAAGTCATAAAAGGGATGCAAGTTGAGAAGAAAAAATAAAGGGCAAATGAAAGCATATGAAAAGCTGCTCAGTATCTCAGGGCATTGGGGAATTGCAAATTAAAACAACAAGATACCACTGTGCATCTAGAATGATTAAAACCCAAAACACTGACAACACCAAAATACTGATGAGAATGTGGAGCAGAAGAAACTCTCTTGCTTGCACAAAAGAAAATGGTCTGACCGCTTACATGTAGAATACAATTTGGACAGATTATCACATGATCCATCAATTACTCTTCTAAATATTTACTCAAATGAATTGAAAACTTATGTTCACACAAAAAGCTGCACGTAAAGTTTCTATCACTACGTTTGTAATTGTAAAATTTGGGAAACAACCAAAATGTCATACAATAGGTCAACAGATAAATTGGTACATCCTAACAACAGAAAATTATTCAGCAATAAAAAGAAACAAACTATCAAGTTTTGAAAAAAACAGGGAGAAACCCTAAATGTTTATTATGGAGAAGCCTGTCCACAGAGACTACATACAGCCTCCTTCCAAATAAATGACATTCTGAAAAGACAAATATATGGAGATAGTAAAAAGATAAGTGGTTGCTGGGGATTAGCGGTAAGAGTGAAAGATAAGTAGATAGAGCACAGGAAATTACACGGCAGTGAAAATACTCTGTAGCACATTGTAATGAAATATATACACGCCACTATGCATTTATCAAAACTTCCAGAATATACAACACAAAGGGTGAACTCTAACATAACTCTGTACCTCAGGAAATGAGAGCATATAAGTAATGATTCAATTTTAACAAAGGTATCACACTAATGCAGCAAATTACTAACATGGGAAACTAAAGGACACTATATGTGGAGGCAGAGGATATATACCAAATTTGCAGTTTCTGTTTCATTTTTCTATAACCCAAAATGGCTAAAATATATTCTCTGCTGTGGGAGGCCGCAATAAGGCTTGAGACGAGGACCAAACCAGGCCCTGACTTGTGCCTCCTTTAAAGTCCGAATAACCTAGCAAAAGGTTTAGGACGGGAAAAGTTGAGTAGCACTGAGAAAGGGTCTGTGCTATGTGTTGTGCGCTCCCCTATGTGACTTCCCACATGCTTGCTAAACAAATGAGAACAATTCGGTTGGGGTCAAAAGTTCGTTGCTGGTCCTTGCTGCCCTAATACTGCTCATAAATTACTTTCAGGTTTGCTGTATCAATACAGAACAATTGTACCAGCATCAGCTGTTTGGCATCACGAGGTCTGCTTATAGTTAATTGTGAAACTTATTATGGGAACTCATGGTTGTTTAGACACGGGTGTATTGCTTCTCCTATCACTATATATATGGCCTTAATGCTTTGAATAAACTTAGCACTGTTGGACATCCTCCTCAGTGTTCCTTCTGCCCCCATCTCTTTGTCTCTTAATTTCTTTTCACCATCCTCTTACCCTCACGTTCCTGGTCGATTTGTCACACCGGCCGCGACACTCTGCCCTTGAGAATATCTCAGTAGAAGCCTCCAAACCTGGGTGTGGGGGAAACACTTCAAAACAGACATAATACAGTCAGTAGCAATAGCATCAATATAGCTCAGGATTGCCACTAATAAATTCTCCAACTTCCACAAATTTGATGAAAAAGTTGTCCTCAACATACACACTGAAAAGGAAAGCTATTCATTTGTTAATTTCCAAGATGTTTTATTAAAAAGAATACTGAAATGCAACAGATTCAAGCATAAAACAATCTTCTTTGTCTTAAAGACAGTGGTGAATTACAGAAATGAAAAAGAAAAAATGAAAGAAAACAGGAACTATTGGCCAATGGTGCATATTTACTACATAATAACTTCATATTTTCAGTGACACTAAAATTCTGGACAACCATAAAAAGAATTTATATATATACACACATATATAAATATATATACACATATGTGTATATACTTTGTGTGTGTGTGTGTGGCTTTTTGTTTTTTGCTTGTTGTGTTAAATATATTTTTTTAATTTATTGGACAGAAAGAGACAGCAAAAGAAAGAATACAAGCCAAGGGAGTGGGAGAGGGAGAAGCAGCCCTTCTGCTGAGCAGGGAGCCCAACATAGGGCTCCGTCCCAGGACCCTGGGATCATGACCTGAGCAGAAGACAGCCACTTAATCAACTGAGCCACCCAGGAGCCCCTATGTGCGGTTTTCTGTTGGTAGATAAAACATGCTAATTTACGGGTTACATTCAAGGGACGGGAAAATAAGTGAATAGTTTGGAATTGGGAAGAGGTATTTATAGTTTAAATTGAAAAATAACTACAAAAGAAATTTTCATAGAAAAATATAAAATATAAGCATGTTAGAATCATCTATTTCAAAGAAGAGATTATTAAAATGGAATAAAAAAGAAAACCTGTCATATACCAAATATAATATATGTATTTAAGGTAAAATATTTTCAAGATTTTAAAATCAAAGGAATATAAAAATATTTATTAACCAAATGAAAGGTGAATGGGGGAGACATTTGATTATATAATACAAAATAGAATTAAGACATAAATCTTGACATTCAGTACTGCTTAATATTAACTGCAAAGAGAGGCTTGACCAAATTATATAGTATGTAAATTTATCTCAATAAAACAGTTTTTAAAAAAGGGTTTCCTTTTGGCATGACCATTAAAGGTAGCAAAGAAGAGCATTGCTTGATATCCAAGCACAGGTTGACAATTGAAAGCCAACATTAATGTATCACACCATTTCTGTTTATTCTCCCCATTCTTTTTTTTTCCTCTTTTTTAAGATTTTATATATTTATTTTAGAAAGAGAGGACACATGAGTGGGGAGAGTAGCAGGGGGATGGGGGAGAGAGAATCCCAAACAGACTTCAAGCTGAGTATGGAGCCTGACTTGGGGCTCCCTCCCAAGACTCTGAGATTATGACCAGAGCCAAAATCAAGAGTCACATGCTTAACTTAACCCATTGAACCATCAAGGTGCCCCCACTCCATTCTTCTCAAGCATCATGGGACTTTTATTTCTCCAGTTTAGGTTAAATAGGGAAGGATTTATGGTGCCTTTGAAGAGAGGCAGCCATCTGAGCTGGGATTATCATTGTGCTCTGGCGATTCCCTATCAACAGTATTTAAGAACAGCAGTGCAAATTTCATTCTGATTTTCATCCTGTTCTTTACCCACCACCTGAAGAGTTGACTCACCTAAACCAATTTTTTTTTCCATTTCTCTCATTATCATTTTTATGTTTCTGTTAGCCTTCTTTGTTCTTTGGAATGGCTTCTCATTACTAAAGCAATATATGGTAGGTATGGTAGCAAGAGGTTGTTTCCTATGTGGTTTATCACCTCTGAACATGAGGTTGAAATAAGGTGGCCCAGGCAGAAGGAACTGCCTGTATCACAAGGTATATGGTTGTTTGGACCAGAGGCACATCACTCTGGCTGGGTGATTTCTTGTCATCATAAAACCAATCTCACCTTACTCATACATGTAACATTTTAAGGGCTTCAGGGGAGAGTTCATTATTTAAAGAAAGCAAGATAATCAAGTGGTAAAATTTGCAGCATAAACTTGCTCAATTCATGACTTCAAACATTCCAAATCGGTCAATTCAATTACATCTAAATTCTGGAGAATTTTCTGTGTGTTGAATGCTGCTGGGACTCAGCCTGACTAGTCCATTCTGTTCAATTATGTCTACCATGAAATTGTAAGTCTTCCGATCATTTAACTAACAAATCTGAGAGAATGAAGATTTATCAGGGACTTGCTAATATTTTCAAACAAAGTGTCACACTCCTTTGAACTATATTCACAGACTTCTGTGGTCCCCTATCTCCTGTGTCATATGTCTGGGAGTATGGCTAGTGACTAATGACCATAGCTGAATAAAATCATAACTAATGACAGTATTTCTCAAATTCCCAACAGAATCTTCCTTGTACAATAACACTTTTTTCACTTGTCTGTTTCACCTGCTATGACTGGCTCTTATGTTTTTAGCAATTCTACTTACACTAAAAATCAATTAAGTACTAACCCAGTTATAGTCCTTCTCAGTCTCCTCCTCCCAATCGTCCTTTCCTTATGAATTTATTTTGCCAGCTCAACAGTAGTCAAAACTTTTCACTCATAAATAATAAGCAAACATACAAACAAACAAACCTCTACCACAGAAGTTTTGCTGCTTCGTACTGAGAGTGGGTCAGCAACTGTCCCGGTATTGAAACCTGAGCTCTTTCTTCCCTCGTCCTTGCCTAACCACAAAGTACACTTGCCATATTGAGTTGTAGGTCTGAAAGTCAATCCTTCTTCTTCAAGATGCCAGCCTGTAAGATCTACAGTGATTAAATAGCAGCAGTGGTCTTGGGTTTGTCTAAACTAGACTATTAGTGTGATGACCGAGTTTAAAAATATGTGAGATTCTTAACTATTATCATAAAAGTGGCAGTGAATACTACTTTGCTATCGTCTGAGCAAAACAGCCTGTAACATCAGCCTTTACTGGCAATGGCAGCCCCTTTACCCTGACAATGTTTAAATGCTTCACAGAATTCAAGAGACTAGGAGACTAGGGCTTGGATGTCTGGTTAACTTATCTGCACACTTGTCTGGACATCATCTCATAGAAATAGTCAAACCTATGTGTTTGCAGAAACTTTGATTTTATGGTGGGTGCTCTGATATTAGGATCAAAATGAAGTTTAGATCATTTCTGTTTTTATCATCTTTATCGTATCAAATATATCATTAATATAAAAAGGTTCAGGATACTAATGCAAGGGTTGGGGGTAATATATAAGCAGAGGACTCAGTGCTGGTCCAAAGAGAAGAATTCAGTTCTTTAGTCTGATCTCTTCAAATGCTTCCTGTACCCAAAAATGATGGAATCTTACATTTCACCATGAATGAAAATCACAAATACTACTATCCCTTAGTAATCTTTTTCAACTTCCTCAGACTGAGATGAAAACTGTTTCTTTTAAAACCATGGTTTAACAGAGAGGAGAGGAGAATACGATAAAATCACACCTCCCCGCCAGTTCCTGGTGCCTCATCCCATTGATCTCAACTTGAGTTTTTCCAGAGCAGCAATCACTACCTCGTCCTTCATGTGATTGTTTCTCTACTGAATCTCTCTCTCTCCAAGAATGGAAGTGCCAAATGGGCACAAATTTTGTTTTGTTCACCTTTGTGTCTCCAGTAGAACTAGCATGTGATAGGCCCTCAGTGAACCTCAGCCGAGTGAATGAATAAAGGCAGAAAAGGTTATTGAGTGCCAAGAAATAGTGGAGATAAACACTGAACAATGAAGGCTAGAATTTATAAAGAGAAAAATGGACTCTGGTGATTTTGTTTTACACATTAGACTTCTCTCAGTTTGATGGAGAATACTGATATGGCTGTGTATATAATATATACACATATATGTCAAATATAATCTTGGAAATGTTTATATTGTGAGAATAAATATACATCGAAGGAGAGGAAAAGGAAGATACACAAATATAAGTATAAAAAGAAAAGAAAAAGCTATCTGCATCCAAATCCATTTCTAGCCCAACTCTTTTGCTTTCCAAGACACTCTGTTTTACTAACCATCTCCTTAACTTCCTGTGGGTGGGGACCCTTGTTATCTTTCTGATATAGTGACTATATCAGAAGTCACTATATCAGTGATATATAGTAATTGTGGTCCCTTGGTTTCTGGAAGTTATAGATTCCCACTTCTTCACTATTGCTTTGGTGTTCCATCTTTTCTATTGTTATAAAGCCAAACTCTGTGATCATCTTTCTTACCATTAGTCCTGGCCTACAGAAGAAATTCTCTACAGTACCAAATGGTACCAGTGCCCCTTTCACCAGTGCTGTTCCTGATGATTTTGGTAAATGGATGTGCCCTCTGGGCATTCTTACAGAATATAATCCTCCATTGAATGGTCTGGTCTCCCATAATATATTCCCTCCTGCAAAGTCACTTTTCTGAGCCATTTTGCCCCTTCTAGAACTGTATCCCAGGGCAAGTCAGGCATTCTGACTTTGTTCGATGTGGACAATCATTCTCTCCAGGCTTTTAAGGGCCATTCTAGCAGTGAAATTGTCCTATTTTCTGCATCTTCACTGGTTGTTAAACTCTAAATTGGGAAAGTGTCCCCAAATCTATGAATTCTTGTTTATCCGGCCTCAAGTTCTGCTCCTCTCTGCCCTGACACCCTTAAGCAAGCATCATTGTATTCCTGCTGGTACATATTAGCTCATTCCTGCATCTCCTTTGGAATGCTCATGACCAATTACTAAGGTTCTTGATTATTTTCAAAACATGCTTATTCTTGTTTATGCAATCCTTGTTTCCCATTTATCTGTACACTCTTTTTACTTCTGATCATCTGATTCTAAAAACATTGTAAAGTAGAACAAAGACGTGGAAGAAAATCATGCTCTATTTTTAATAACTGGTTGACAAAGAAGACCCATTGAGACATTTTCAGACTTACAAAGAGAAACATAATGCATGCATTAATATAGGGAGATACCTTGCTTAAAATGGATAGAGTTACTATTTGTTTTATTTTAAAAGGGAGGCTTCACCAAATGGAAAGACAGAAAGCTGATGTAGTTTTAAAAATATATATATATTCACCTTAATTACATTCATTTATCTGGGAGGAAAATCCTTACCCTTTTTGATAGAAGGTGAAATGAAATATCATCTTTAGGAAGAAATACAATGCTTACAGGTCACATAGCTATGAACTAAAGGAGTTTTATAAATGGAGGTTTTCTATCAATAGTATCTCAACAAAAATACTACTGAATATTGACCTTTAAATTTTCTCTTCAGTATTGCTTTGATTTTTTTTTTAAGATTTTATTTATTTATTTGACAGACAGAGATCACAAGTAGGCAGAGAGGCAGGCAGAGAGAGAGGAGGAAGCAGGCTCCCCGGTGAGCAGAGAGCCTGATGTGGGGCTTAATCCCAGAACCCTGGGATCATGACCTGAACTGAAGGCAGAGGCTTTAACCCATTCAGTATTGCTTTGAATTTGAGCTGCCAGCACTCTTTACTTTCAATATTATTAGAAATGTGCATAAATTTTGGAAAGTTAAAAGAGAACCTTGCCCCTGTTGAAACACTCATGCTCTGCTTTCTCACTTGGAAACAGTAAATTGCAAAACACATTTAAGCAGCTAACTTCCTGCTTGAAAATACTAAATCACTTCTTCTGATTTCCCTTTTGTGGTTTGCTAAGAGGGAACTTTAATCTCATGCCCTCATAATGACAAGGTGGATACTTTTGTATTTCTGTTAGGTGCTCTCATTAACATCACTTATAACCTTATATAACAAAGACCATCACCCACAAGACAAAACAGATTGGAAAAATAAAAAACAACATGAGATTTACAAAATACATACATACATACATACATACATACAAAGACTTGTCATCCAGCCCTGAGTGATGGTACCAATTACCCAATGCAAATTGCATACACTTATGCTTTAGTTTTTAGAGTAATCTTCTCAAAATTTTGTTATTGTTTCATCAAAACCTTTTTTATTTTTTTTAAAGATTTTATTTATTTATTTGACAGACAGAGATCACAAGTAGGCAGAGAGGCAGGCAGAGAGAGAGGAGAAAGCGGGCTCCCTGCTGAGTAGAGAGCCCAGGGTGGGGCTCAATCCCAGGACCTGAGCTGAAGGCAGAGGCTTTAACCCACTGAGCCACCCAGGCACCCCAGTCTTTTTGATTTTTTACTTCCATGTGTGCTGTTTGTTTTATGTAGCCTACTGGTTTTATATAATCAGGTTTAAGTACTTTAAATATTTTTGGTCTATATATAAATACTCATATATATTGATGAGTCAAATTTTAAAAAGATATAATTTATTCTAATCACCATGTTCTATGTATGAAGATTTATTTTATTATTTAATTCATGCCCCATAAGATACTCCCCAAAGGTTTTTCTATCTTTATTCTTGGGGATGGGAGGGGTTGATAAGGTTGTTCAGTTGATATAACAATAGATTTATGGCAGCTATAATCCACTTAAATAATGTCATAATCTCTCCTTATCAAAAAGCATCTGAAGTTTTTCATGTCACGACTTCAATAAACGGTTCTATAGTTTGGAGTTTTGGAGAATAATGATGGTGAGTTTAAAAATATTTTAAATGAATACAATGTTTTTTTCTCAAGCTGGAAGCTCAATCTGTTCTTTTAGCTTTAGGTATCTTCCATAGCTCATCAATATATAAGATTGAAAACCACAGTGGATAAACTGAAACTCATCACCAAATAAAAAACAGGAAGTAAGTCAATGATTACTTTCCATATTGTATAAATATGTGAAGAAACATATTTAGCACACATCAATTCCATCAACAATATCATTGAGTAATCTCTACCTGTATGTTTATCCAAATATTTTGTATATTTAAGTTATCATACTTTGATTTAATTTGAAGCACAATGACTGACTCTTCCCCAAAGAATAAAAGAGAGTCTGTGATAACCTTAATTTCAACATGTCAAGTCTTGTTTATTGATAACCTTGCAATGTTAGCCTACATTCTAATAGCACAAATGCATTATTTATATGATGAATTTGTAATTAGTTTCCCAAACAAGGAAAATCTGAGAATAAAAGAAGCACTATTAATTGTAACAAAAGAAGAGAGGGAAAACCCAGGACAATCCTGGCCATAATGACTTCAATTATTAAACATAGTTGACAGTTAACCAATATACCCATTTCTAAATTCCACAGTCCCAATTTGCCTTCTTTTTGCATTCATGATCCCTCCTGTAGAGTCTAATTTAGACAAAACAGAATGAAGTTAAACAGCAAAGACTCTGTACCCAGACTGCATTGGCTCAAATCTCAGTTCTTCCACCTACTATTTGTGATGACCTGGGAAATTTGCCTAAACTTTCAATGACTTATTTCCTTTATCTTTAAGTGGGACTGAAGATTTCAGTAAATATTTCATATATTTGTGAGGATTGATTAGGATATAAGATATTTAAAACTGTGCCTAGCACAAAGTAAATGATTAATAAATATAAAGTACTATTATTGGCTGAAATATACTACAGTAAATTCTCTACATAAAAATCGGAGGGGAGGAAGCCCAAATTGTATTTTCTTATTACATTATCTTACTTTTTCATAAACAGAAGAATTAATGGTAAATTAAGTCTATACAATGAAGAATGAAGCTTTGGTAACTAGATATGAGGCAGAATCTCAATTTTGCTCCAGCTTATATCTCTGCAGATTTGTGTGTGTACATTGTAAGAGAAGTTTATTTATTTCCAAAGATTTTAAAATTCTTTTTAAAAAAAGTACCATGTAATGTATTATTTGCCACAGGGAAATCTGTCTGTGAATCATTAGGTGTACACACTCCACAGCACTCACTGTAGCACATACCCTCCCCAATGTCCATAACCCAGCCACCCTATCCCTATCCCCCCAACCCCAAAAACCCTGTTTGTTTTGTGAGATTAAGAGTCTTATGGTTTATCTCCCTCATGATCCCATCTTGTTTAATTTTTTTCTCCCTACCCTCCATGACCCTCTGCCCCTCAAATTCATCATTTCAGAGACATCATATGATTATTGTCTTTCTCTGGTTGACTTATTTTGCTAAGCATAATACCATCTAGTTCCATCCATGTCTTTACAAATGGCAAGATTTTGGGGGTTTTGATGGCTACATAGTATTTCATTGTATATATATACCACCTCTTCTTTATCCATTCATCTGTTGATGGACATCTAGGCTCTTTCCATAATTTGGCTATTGTGGACATTGCTGCTATAAACATTTGGATGCAGTGCCCCTTTGGGTCCCTACATTTGTATATTTAGGGTAAATACCCAGTAGTGCGATTGTTGGGTCATAGGGTAGCTCTATTTCAACTATTTGCAGAACCTCCATACTGTTTTCCAGAGAGGCTGCACAAGCTTGCATTCCCACCAATAGTGTAGGAGGGTTCCCCTTTCTCTGCATCCTTGACGACATCTGTCATTTCCTGACTTGTTAATTGTAGCCATTCTGAGCAGTCTCAGGGGGATTCTCACTGTGGTTTTGATTTGAATTTCCCTGATGCCTAGTGATGTGGAGTACTTTTTCATGTGACTCTTTGCCATTTAGATGTCTTCTTTGCAGAAATGTCTGTTCTTGCCTTCTGTCCATTTCTTGATTGGATTATTTGTTCTTTGGGTGTTGAGTTTGATAAGTTCTTTCTAGATTTTGGATACTAACCCTTTATCTGATATGTCATTTGTGAATATCTTCTACCATTCTGTCAGTTGTCTTTTGGTTTTATTGACTGTTTCCTTTGCAGTGCAGAAGCTTTTGATCATGATGAAGTCCCAATAGTTCATTTTTTTCCTTGTTCCCTTGCCTTTGGTGATGTTTCTAGGAAGAAGTTGCTGTGGCTGAGTTCGAAAATGTTGCTGCCTGGGATCTCCTTAAGGATTTTGATGGATTCCTGTCTCACATTGAGGTCCTTCATCCATTTGGAGTCTATTTTTGTGTGTGGTATAAGGAAATGGTCCAGTTTCATTTTTCTGCACATGGCTGTCCAATTTTCCCAGAACCATTTGTTGAAGGGACTGTCTTTTCCACTGGAGAGTCTTTCCTGCTTTGTCAAAGATTAGTTGACTATAGAGTTGAGGGTCCATTTCTGGACTCTCTGTTCTGTTCCACTGATGTATGTGTCTTTTTCTGTGCCAGTACTGTACTGTATTGATGATGGCAGCTTTGTAATAGAGCTTGAAGTCTAGAATTGTGATGCCACCAACTTTGGTTTTCTTTTTCAACATTCCTCTGGCTATTCGGAGTCTTTTCTGGTTCCATATAAATTTTAGGATTATTTGTTCCATTTCTTTGAAAACACTGATGGTATTTTGATAGGGATTACATTAAATGTGTAGATTGCTTTAGGTAGCATAGACATTTGGACAATATCTGTTCTTCCAATCCATGAGCATGGAATGTTTTTCCATTTCTTTGTGCCTTCCTCAATTTCTTTCATGAGTACTTCATAGCTTTCTGAGTACCAATTCTTTGCGTCTTTGGTTAGGTTTATTCCTAGGTATCCTATGGTTTTGGGTGCAATTGTCAATGGGATCAACTCCTTAATTTCTCTTTCTTCTGTTTTGTTGTTGGTGTGTAGAAATGCAGCTTATTTCTGTGCATTGATTTTATATCCTGACACCTTACTGAATTCCTGTATGAGTTCTAGCAGTTCTGGAGTGGGGTCTTTTGGGTTTTCCACGGAAAGTATCATATCATCTGCAAAGAATGAGAGTTTGACTTCTTTGCTGACTTGGATGACTTTTATTTCTTTTTTGTTGTCTGATTGCTGAGGCTAGGACTTCTAGTGCTATGTTGAATAGCAGTGGTGATAGTGGACATCCCTGCCGTGTTCCTGAACTCAGGGGAAAAGCTCTCAGTTTTTCCCCATTGAGAATGATATTCGCTGTGGGTTTTGGCTTTATTGATATTGAGGTATGTATCCTCTATCTCTACATTGCAAAGAATTTTGATCAAGTTTGGGTTTGATCTTTGATCAAGAAAGGATGGTATACTTTGTCAAATGCTTTTTCAGCATCTATTGCGAGTACCATATGGTTCTTGTTCTTTATTTTATTAATGTATTGTATCACATTGATTGATTTGTTGATTGCGAACCAACCTTGCAGCCCAGGAATAAATCTCACTTGGTTGTGGTCATGGAGAATAACACTTTCAGTGTACTGTTGGATCCTATTGGCTAGTGTTTTGGTGAGAATTTTTGCATCCATGTTCATCAAGGATATTGGTCTGTAATTCTTTTTGATGGGGTCTTTTTCTGGTTTGGGGATCAAGATAATGCTGGCCTCATAAAATGAATTTGGAAGTTTTCCTTCCATCTATTTTTTTGGAACGGTTTCAGGAGAATAGGTATTAATCCTTCTTTAAATGTTTGGTAGAATTCCCCAGGGAAGCTGGCTTGGCCCTGGACTCTTGTTTATTGGGAGATTTTTGATGACTGTTTCAATCTCCTTACTGGTTATGCATCTGTTCAGGTTTTCTATTTCTTCCTGGTTCCTTTTTGGTAATTTATATATCCCAGGAATGCATCCATTTCTTCCAATTTTGTTAAATTTGCTGGTGTATAGTTGCTTATAATATGTTCTTATAATTGTTTGTATTTCTTTGGTGTTGGTTGTAATCTCTCCTCTTTCATTCATGATTTTATTAATTTTCTTTTGAGGAAGTCTGGTCAGGGGTTTATCAATCTCATTAATTCTTTCAAAGAACCAGCTCCTAGTTTCATTGATCTGTTCTAGTGTTCTTTTGGTTTCTACTTCATTGATTTTTGTTCTAATCTTTATTATTTCCCTTCTCCTTCTGGGTTTAGGATTTCTAGGCTGTTCTCTCTCCAGCTTCTTTAGGGGCAGAGATAGGTTGTGTACTTGAGACCTTTCTTGGTTCTTGAAAAAGGTTTGCATTGCTATAGACTTCCCTACCAGGACCGCGTTTACTGTGTCCCAAAGATTTTGAACAGTTGTATTTTCATTTTCATTTGTTTCCATGAATTATTTTAATTCTTCTTTAATTTTGTGTTTGACCCATTCATTCTTTAGTCGGATACTCTTTAGCCTCCATGTATTTGAGTTCTTTCCAACTTTGCTCCTGTGATTGAGCTCTAGTTTCAAAGCATTGTGGTCTGAAAATATGCAGGGAATGATCCCAATCTTTTTGTACTGGTTGAGACCTGATTTGTGACCCAGGATGTGATCTATTTTGGAGAATGTCCCATGTGCACTAGAGAAGAATGTGAATACTGTTGTTTGGGGATGGAATGTTCTAAATATATCTGTGATGTCCATCTGGCCCGGTGTGTCATTTAAAACCTTTATTTCCTTGTTGGTCTTTTGCTTAGATGATCTGTCTGTTTCAGTGGGGGGGTGGGATGTTAAAGTCCCCTATTATTATTGTATTCTTATTGATGTGTTTCTTCGATTTTTTTATTAATTGGTTTATATAATTGGCTGTTCCCATGTTAGGAGCACAGATATTTAAAATTGTAATATCTTCTTGTTGGATAGACCCTTTGAGTATGATATAGTGTCCTTCCTCATCTCTTATTATAGACTTTGGCTTAAAATCTAATTTATCTGAAATAAGGATTGTCACCCCAGCTTTTTTTTTTTTTTTTGATGTCCATTAGCATGGTAAATTGTTTTCCACCCCCTCACTTTACATCTGGAGGTATCTTTGGGCCTAAAATGAGTTTCTTGTAGACAGCATATCAAGGGGTCTTCTTCTTTTTTTTTTTTTTAAATCATCCATTCTGGTACCCTGTGTCTTTTGATTGGGGCAGTTAGCCCATTTATATTCAGGGTAACTATTGAAAGAAATGAATTTAGTGCCATTGTATTGTCTGTAAAGTGACTATTACTGTATATTGTCTCTGTTCCTTTCTGATCTACTACTTTTAGGCTCTCTCTTTGCTTAGATGACCCCTTTCAATGTTTTCTGTAGGGCTGGTTTGGTGTTTGCAAATTCTTTTAGTTTTTGTTAGTCCTGGAATCTTTTTAACCTCTCCTTCTATTTTCAATGACAGCCCAGCTGGATAAAGTATTCTTGGTTGCATATTTTTCTCATTTAGTGTTCTGAACATATCATGCCAGTCCTTTCTGGCCTGCCAGGTTTCTGTGGATAGGTCTCCTGCCAATCTAATATTTCTACCATTATACATTACTGACTTCTTGTCCCAAGCTGCTTTCAGGATTTTCTCTTTGTCACTGAGACTTGTATGTTTTACTATTAGATGATGGGGGGGGTGAACCTATTTTTATTGATTTAGTGTTCTCTGTGCCTCCTGGATTTTGATCCTTGTTCCCTTCACCAGATTAGGGATATTCTCTGCTATAATTTGTTCCAATACACCTTCTGCCCTCTTTCTCTTTTTTCTTCTTCTGGGATCCCAATTATTCTAATATTGTTTCATCTATGGTATCACTTATCTCTCAAGTTGTCCCCTCATGGTCCAGTAGTTGTTTGTCTCTCTTTTGCCCAGCTTCTTTATTCCCCATCATTTGGTCTTCTATATCACTAATTTTCTCTTCTGCATCACTTATCCTAGCAGTAAGAGCTTCCATTTTTGTTTGCACCTCATTAATAGCTTTTTAAAATTTCAACTTGGTTAGATTTTAGTTCTTTTATTTCTCCAGAAAGGGATTCTCTAATATCTTCCATGCTTTTTTTGACCCTAGCTACCACCTTGATAATTGTCATTCTGAACTTTAGTTCTCACATATTACTAATGTCTGTATTGATTAGGTCCCTAGTCATTGGTACTGCCTCTTGTCCTTTTTTTTTTTTTCCTGTGGTGAGTTTTCTCCCCCTTGTCATTGTATCCAGATAAGAATAGATGAGTGATAGAACAAAATACTAAAAGGGTAGAAAGACCACAGAAAAATATATACTAACCAAATCAGAAGAACCCAAAACTGGGGGGAGAAGAAAGGGGGAAAAATGAAAATATATAAATATAAATATATATATATATATATATATATATATATATATATATATATATATATGACTGGTGAATAGAACAGAACCACACACTTGATTTTGGGTGTATTTTGGTCTGTTAGATGAAACTGCCTCCCAAAATTTAAAAGATAGAAAAACATATATATTAAAAAAATAAGGGTAAACATGGTGAAGGGGTGGAATATGACTGTAAAGATGAAAATTAAAAAGTATTCTAAAAAAGGAATTGATAAGATAAGAATTTGGTTGAAAAAAGAAAAAAAAAAAAAGGAAAGAATGTGATCAGGCTGGAGACTAGAACAAAGCCATGCTCTAGATTTAGGGCATATTTTGATATATTAGAAGTTGTATCCCAACAGTTTAAAGAAAAAAGAGACCTATATGTATACAAAAATTAGGTTAAATACAATGTAGGGAGAGAATATGACTACAACAACAAAAACTTAAAAATATTTTTTAAAAGATATTGATAAGATAAAATAGTTTAAAAAGGTTAAAATAGGAATGATGAAAATTTAAAAAAATAGAATAAGAAAAAAATAAAATAAAAAAAAAATTAACTTTGAAAGACTAAAGAATCATGGGGAAAAAATCATGAATTCTATGTGTTACATTCCCCTCTCTGCAGCTCTCACTGATTGGTGAACTTGGCTGGATGTTCTTGCTGATCTCCTGGGGAAGTGGCCTGTTGCTGTGATTCTCAAGTGTCTTTGCCTAAGGCAGAATTGCACTGTTTGCCAGGAGCCAAGCTAAGTAATCTGTGCGGTTTTGGTCTCAGGAGCTTTTGTTCCCTGAACGCTTTCCGTAGAGCTTTGGAGGATGGGAATGAAAATGGCGGCCTCCCAATCTCTGGGCCTGCAGGAGCTGAGAGCTTGGGGCCCTGCCCCTCAGTGCACCCTCAGAGAAAAGCAGTCAGTCCCTCCCATCTTCTTCATCTCCAGCCTCACTCCATGCTTGCCTGTCCTGTGACTGAGTATTTCTGTCACAGGCACATGGCCCCATTTGGAGTCTCCAAACTCAGCCGATTCCTGCCATTCACTTCCACCCCAGGAAGGAGGGGGTCTCCACAGATCTGCCCCTTGTGGGAACACTTCTTGAAGAGCCCGACTGTGCCTGGGATCACGGTTTAAGGTAAGCCTGAGCTGAGAACCAGCTCCTCGGCCCCGTCTCTGGAGCCAGCTTCCCCGCTCCAATACCTGGGAGCTCTGCCAAACTCAGACACCCCTGGTCTTTTTGTGACCCTGTGGGTTCTGAGACCACACTGTCCCTGTGAGGGCTTCAAACCCCCCCCCCCCCCCCCGAGACTCTGGAGTGACATCCCTCAGTGGAGCAGACTTCCTAAAGTTGCAATTTTGTGCTCTGCTGCTCTATCACTTGCTGGGAGCCAGCCCCTCCCACCACAGTCTATCTTCCTGTAGGTTGCCTTGGATCCACTTCTCTGCACGTCCTACCTTCTGGAAAGTGGTCAATTTTCTGTTCCTAGAATTGCTGTTCTTCTTCTCTTCTACCTCCTATTGAGTTTGTAGGTTTTCAGAATGGTTTAATAACTACCTAGCAGAACTCCTGGAACAGGATGATATTTAGATCTCCTATACCTCCGCCATCTTGCTCCTCCCTCCACATGTTTTATTCTCTCCTTTTCCTCACGTCTCTGAAGGGAAAATAGAGTGGTGATTGGAGCTTGGTTTCTGATTTGAAGGAATGGGAGACAAGAGATTTGAAAGAGCCGTGTTCATGCTGATGTGCTCCATGCCCAGTAAGTGAAGGTTTGAAACTTAGACTTGTAAGTGTTGGTGTTCAGGGAGGATGTGATCTGTTTGAGTTTGCCACACACAGAGTTGTTCAGCTTGCCTGCCTAAACAGACCCATTCCTGCCTTTTGAAGGGCAGCTTGAAGGTGGCTCGAAACCCAAAGGCACTGGAGGAATGACCTGGAAGGGACACCTGGGTGGGCCAGTGTAGACAAACCCATGGAATTCCAGAGCTAACGATGAACAAGTTTCTGAGCCTGGAGTTTGCTTCTCTGTGAGCACAGTGAGCTGGGGTGGAAAGCAGTCTCTAGGTCTTAGAAGTCACTGTGTTAGCAGGTGTGAGTCTGGCAGGGCAGTCAGATCAGAGAGCTGGGAGACTGTGAGGCCGTGGTGGTGGGACTTCACTCTTGATGCACAGGCCAGCTTGCTCCAGGGACAGGGCTCTGCTCCCCAGCCAGCAATCCTGCTGCAGATGGGGTAGGAAACTTGCTTCCTGTTTGGGTTCTCCAGCCCTCGTCTCAGCAGGGGGCTTGGTAGGAAGCAGCCCACAGGTAGCATTATGGCTTCTTGCCCAGTGTGCCCCTTGCTTCCTCAGACAAGGCACCACAGTTGTCCTGTGCCTGGTCCCTGTGAATTCAGCAAGCAGAAGCACTTCCACCAGAGCCATATCCCTGAGAAATCCTCCACTTTCCTGTGCTGTGTGGAAGAGGCCAGTTTTCACTCGGAACTGAACTCTCAGCTCCTGCCATTAGGTTCCAAGTCCACATGGCACATCAGTCTCCTTGAAGCTTTAGTTCCACATGGGGCCTGACATGTGAGACTGAGACTGATCCTGGGCAGCCTGCTGCTGTTGCTGCTGCTGCACGTTCCTTCCTAAAAAGTGTGCAGCAAGGCCTGATTTGTGATGTCGTCCTGGGAGAGAGGACAAGTGCACCGTTCTGTCCCAGTAGAGGAGGATGCCAGACATCAACCACAGGTGGCTAGTGGGGAGGGAGGAGAGAGGTCTGTTTCCCAGGATCTTGGCCAGAGAGAGATTTGGACCCTGGGAATGCTTCTCTGCTCAGCTTTCTCAGATGAGCACATCAGGCAAGGGGAGGACCTGTGTGTGCTCACCTGGAATCACGGAAGGTGTCTGTTTTCAGGTTTCATGTGGAAGTGGATTCTTCTTATGGTTCATTTTCCTGATGGTCTTCAGGGTGCCAAAGGGGGACCTACTGTCCTGGGCATCCTGGCTGTACAAGAGCTCTGGTCACCTTTCCCCCCAGGGCTCTGGACTAGGAAATTGGAGGGAGTCTGTGGTGAAACCATCAGAGTAGGGCTCCATTTCCCCCTTGCCAAGATTGCTTGGTGACTATGATAACTGGTCTGGAAATAGAAAGCAGGAGACAGGGCTGGAGTGCTGAAGGGGAGGTGGCTGTGGTGCTTACTATTCTCATGGAGGCCAGGTGGGTCTTCACTAGGAAGGTGGTGCTTGAGTCAAGATCTAAAGAAGGTGAGTGATATCACATCAATAGCCTTCTACATGGAAGGGAAAGCATATGCAAAGGCCCTGGGGCAGGAGCATACCAGATATGTCCAGGAGCAGCAAGCCCTGTGGCCACAGGAGACAGCTTATCACATGACCTCAGGGAGGTTACAGTAGGGTGACAGAAAGCCAATGCAGGGCTATGACCCCATGGGACCCTGTTTCACTGGGCCTTCCTGGCAACAGTGTTGGGAACAGATGACACAGGGTTAAGGATGGTCAAGGGAGGTCTATGATGAAGCTTTTCCAGGAAGTCAGGCAAGAGATGGGTTCCAGCATGGACAAGACAGGCAGCCTCAGAAGAAGGGGTTAGTGCTATTCTGGGTACCTACTGAAGATGGAGCTCACAAGATTTGTTGATGGGTGTGAAATTGGGATTGGGAGAAAAGATGAATTGAGGTGACTCTGAGCTCTTGCAGGTTGTCCTGAGCAAGGCGAAGGTGGAGGTTTCTGGGTGTGGGAGGTAGTCCATGTTCCACGCTGAGAAAGGTGCCTTCCACAGTGGACCTGCTGATGTTTGTGTCCAGGAGAACTCTGAACTTCTACCCACTCAGCAATTTTCAAGTACAAGTCTCTCCCACTTTTCTCAAAGTTCATGGTAAGACACTCGGCTTTTTCAAAAGATCTATGTTATTACGCAGCTCCGGTAGCAGGAAGATACCTGAAGAGGATTTTTCTCTTATGAAAAAAGTCAAAAAGTGGGCATCACATTCAGCATCTGTTTTGTGGGGAAGCAGTATGCAGTCCAATCAGATCCTCCCTGGGCACTGCTTTCCACGTCCAGCCACCAGTGCTTTGAATTGTGTCTGTGAACATCTACTGTGCTTTATCTCCATTTATTTTGGGCAGCCGTTAAGATGTTGTGTCCTGAGGCCTAAGAAAAGCCAAAGAGAAGGAAGTTTTGGTGTCTGAGCATGCTCACTCATTTTCTGTAGAAATGAATGGTAATTCCTTTTTCCTTTTATGCCACTTCTGCTGTGAAAGGTTTCCTAGGAACACTGTACTTTCAAGTAGTGGGGGAGTGTGTACCCCATTCTGCAGGATTAGCTTTTGTCTCCATGCTGCACAGAATAGTCCATGACTTGTGGATTTTATCAGTCAAACATGGCACCTTTGACTACCTTCACCCATTTCCCCCCACCATCCCTGAATCTGGAACCACCCATCTGTTCTCATTATCTGTGCATTCAGTACTTTTTTTTTTCCCCATGTGGAATGTCAATGAGAGCCTCTAGTGTTTGTCTTTCTGTGTCCGAGTTACTTAGCATAATGCTCCTAAGGTCAATGTTTCCATGTCTGGTTATTGTGAAAAATGCCGCTGTGAACATGAGAATGCATCTCTCTTTTGGAGGGAGTGTTTTTGCTTTCGCCAAAGAAATACTCAGTAGAGGCATTACCAGGTCATGTGGTAGTTCTATTATTGTTTTCCAGAAACTCCTTAGAGTTTTTCACAGTGGCTGTACCAATTTCTATTCCCACCAACAGTGCACAGGGTCCCCTCGTGTGCACACCCTTGACCACACCCAGTGTCTTTCTCTGGGATGATTGCTGTTCCCACACTTGTGAGGTGATAGCTGATTGTGGTTTTGACTTCTGTTTTCCTGATGACAATTAGTGATGTTGAACAACTTTCTCTGTGTCTGTTGGCCACCTGTATGCCATTTTTGGAAAGTATCCATTTACATATCCTCCCCAGTTTTTGTTCAGTTTTTCTTTGGATTTGAAGGAGGGTTTTGTGTATTTTGGATATTAGCCTCTTCTTACACATAGGATGTGCAGATATTTTTTTCTTACCAGGGAGGTTGCCTTTAAGGGTTTGATGGTTTCTTTTGTCATGCAGAAATTTCAGTTTGATGTCCTTCCACTTGTTTATTTTTGATTTTGTTGCCTTTGCTTTTGGTGTCTGATGTAAAAGTCTCTTCCCCAAAACCAGTATTGAGAAACTTACTACCTGTATTTTCTTTTTGGAGGTTTATGGATTCAGTTCCTATGTTCAAGTCACTCATCCATTCATAATTTGTATGTGCGGTGTAAGAAAGTGATCAAGTCACATTCTTCCACATTCAGTGTCCAGATTTCCCAGTACCATTCACTGAAGAGACAGTCCTTTCCCCATTGTATATTCTCTGCTGTGTCCTAAGTTAAGACCATACATGTGTGGGTTAGTTTCTGAGGTTTCTTCCTTCCTTCCTTTTTTTCTTCTTTCTTTCCTTCCTTCCTTCTTTCCTTCTGTCCTTCCTTCTATCCTCCCTTCCTTCCTTTCCTTCTGTTTGTTTATTTATTTATTTATTTATTTATTTATTTATTTTACAGTTTATTTGTTGGGAAAATATTTTTCCTGTCAGAATATATTCATTGCCCGGGTGCCTGGATGGCTAAGTGGGTTAAGCCTCTGCCTTCAGCCCAGGTCATGATCTCAGGATCCTGGGATCGGGCCCCAAGTCAGGCTCTCTGCTCGGCGGTGAGCCTGCTTCCCCCTCTCTCTGCCTGCCTCTCTGCCTACAATCTCTGTCTGTCAAACACATAAATAAAGTCTTAAAAAAAAAGAATATATTCATTGTGGACTTCATTGGCGATGTCTTCATAGTCGTTGTTAGGACTTTTCTCTGACATCTGTGTTTTAGTAAATGAGTAGCTGGATCTATAGCTTTCAGCAGGTTGGACATTTGGGCAGAACTACTTGAGTAGTATTCTGTTCTTCCATCAGACACCAAATTGTGTCTGATTGTCGTCTTTTGTGATATTTGCAGTTGTGATGATTGATATCTATATTTCCTTTTCTGTGGTAGGTTTATTAAAGTGAATTTAATTCTTCTTAAAAGTGTGGATTCTAAATCATCCTTATTTTGTAATATATATGTATATAAAACAGCATGTTTAAAAAATGCATTTATTGGTAGCAAACATTGGAACAGGACATCAATATTATAAATGCCCATTCAGAGTTAATAATTCTATCAGAGCTAAGTATAAATATACCTTTAATATATGAATGAATAAATTTTGCCCAAAGTACTATGATTATCAGTATTCCATTGTCTTGTGTGTCTGTTTTTATGCCAGTACCATACTGTTTTGATGACAACAGCTTTGTAATCTAGCTTGAAATTGGAGTGTGGTGACTCCAAGTTGCTTAGTTCCTTGCTTTGCTTGCTTGCTTTCATCAATGAGATTATTTATTTATTTTTATGTAGCTTACGTTTGTATTCTAAATGTTTTTCTTTAACTTCTTTTTAATTATGATCATATAATGTGTTATTTGTTTCAGGAGTACAGGTGAGAATCTTCTGTTTTACACAGCACACAGTGCTCACCAACAGCACATACCCTCCCTGTGCCCATCACCCAGCCACCCATTTCCCTCACCTTTCTCTCCTTCAGAAACCCTCAGTTTGTTTTCTGAGATTAAGTGTCTCTTTGCTTTGACTCCCTCTCTGGTTTCATCTTGCTTCCTTTTTTTCCTCTTCCCTTATGATCCTCTGTCTTATTTCTTAAACTCCACATATCAGTGAGATCATATGATAATTGTCCTAATTGACTTATTTCACTTAGCATAATACCCTCTATTTCCATCCATATCATTGCAAATAGCAAGATTTCATTTTCGATAACTGCATAATTTTCATATATCCATCCATCCATATAGATCCACTCATCTGTTGATGGATGTCTGGGCTCTTTGCATACTTTGGCTCTTGTGGGCATTGCTCCTACAGACATTGGGGTGCAGGTGACCTTTCAGATTACTACATTTCTATCTTTGGGGTAAATACTCAGTAGTGTAATTGCAGGATTGTAGGGTAGCTCTATTTTCAATTTCTTGAGGAACCTCCACACTGTTTTCCAGGGTGGCTCTACCAGCTTGCATTCCCACCAACAGTATAAGAGAGCTCCCCTTTCTCCACATCCTCACCACCACCTGTCATTTCCAGACTTATTCATTTTAGCCATTCTGACTGGTATAATGTGGTATCTCATTATGGATTTGATTTGTATTTTCCTAATATCGAGGGATGTTGAACACTTTTTTATGTCTGTTGGCCATTGGATGTCTTCTTTGGAGAAATGTCTGTTCATGTATTTGCACTATTTCTTGATTGGGTTATTTGTTCTGTGGGTGTTGAGTTTGGTAAGTTCTTTCTAGATTTTGGATATGAGCCCTTTATCTGATATGTCATTTGGGAATATCTTCTACCATTCTCTCAGTTGTCTTTTGGTTTTGTTGACTGTTTCCTTTGCTATGTAAAAGCTTGCTATCTTGATGAAATCTCAACAGTTCATTTTTGCTCTTGTTTCCCTCACCTTTGGAGACGTTGTCTAGCAAGAAGTTGCTGTGACTGAGGTCAAAGAGGTTGCTGCCTCTGTTCTCCTAAAGGATTTGGATGAATTTCTGTCTTAAACTGACATCTTTTATCCACTTGGAGTCTACTTTTGTGTATGGTATAAGGAAAGGGTCCAGTTTCATTATTCTCCATATGGCTGTCCTGTGTTCCCAGCACCATTTATTGAAGACACTTTTTCCCCCATTGGATATTCTTTCCTGCTTTGAAGAAGATAAGTTGACTCTAGAGTTGAGGGTCCATTTCTGGTTTCTCTATTTTGTTCCATTGATCTGTGTGTCTGTTTTTATGCCAGGACCATACTGTCTTGATATTACAGCTTTGTAATAGAGCTTTAAGTCTGCAGTTGGGTTGCCACCAGCATTGGTTTTCTTTTTCAACATCCCTTTGGCTATTCGGGGTCTTTACTACTTCCATACAAATTTGGGGATTATTTATTCCAGTTCTGCAAAAAATGTGGATGGCATTTTGATCGGGATTGCATTGAATCTTTGGATTGTTCTGGGTAGCATAGACATTTTCACAATATTTGTTCTTCTAATCCATGACCATGGAACGTTTTTCCATTTATTTGTGCCTTCCTCCATTTCGTTCAGGACTATGGTATCACCGGACTTGTGACCAAGCATTTCTGTCTCTGGCACATGACCCAGTTTTGTCTCCAAACCCAGCAGACTCAGACATCACTCCTCTGGGGAGGAAGGGGGATCACCCCAGTTTTGCCACTTCTTGGGCCCCTTCTCAAAGAGCAGTGTCCACACTGTGCTGTGGATCACAGTTTATGGCAACCTCCAGCTTCGAGCTCACTCCTGGGCTCACTCTTTGCAGGCGGCTTCCCTGCTCCGGTACCTGGGAGCTCTGCTGCCCTTAAGTGCCCCTGGTCTCCCTGGGACCCCGAGGATCCTGAGACCACACTGTCCCATCAAGTGTTCCATCCCCTGCCCAGCCACCAGGGCGACCTTGCTCACCAGAGCAGACTTCCCAAAGTTCCGATTTTGTGCTCTGCTGCCCCTAGCACTTGGCAGTGGCCGGCTGAGAGAGTCTCCCTCCCCCCAGGGTTTTTCTTTCTGCTTATCCGCTTAGGCCCACTTTTCTCTACTTTCTATCTTGTGGAAAGTGGTCGCTTTTCTGTTTGTAGAGTTGGTGCTGTTCTTTTCTTGGATCTATGCTTGAATTTGCAGGTGTTCAGAATGGTTTGATAGCTCTCTATAAATTCCTTGTGTCAGATGAAATGAAGGTGTCCTACTCCTCTGCCATCTTGGACTCTCTCTTCTTCTTTCTCCAGACTGCTTTGGGTATGGTGGACATGTTAAGATTAACTCCTCCAGTTAATGAGCTTGGTGTATGCTTCCATTTATTTGTGTCATCTTCCAAATCTTTGGCCCATACATTCACCCACCAACATGCACATATTTTCCCTTCATTTTCCACCTTGTGTTCAGTATACCAGGTCTTTCTCATTCTCGGTTACTTTTATTCCTAGATCTTTTTTTGTTTGATGCAATTGTCAATGACATTGATTTCTTAATTTCTCTTTGTGAAAGTTGGTCATCAGTATATAGAAATACAAGTTGGGGCACTTGGGTGGCTCTGTCGGTTAAGTGTCTGCCTTTAGGTCAGGTCATCATCCTGGGGTTCTGGGAATGAGTCTGGCATGGGCTCCCTGCTTAGCAGGGAGTATGTTTTTTTCCTGACTCTTTGCTGCTCCCCCTGCTTATGCTCTCTCTCTTTGTCTCTTTCTGTGTCAAATATATACATTCTTTAAAAAAAAATGCAACACGTCTCTGTATATTGACTTTGTATCCTTCAGCTTTCCTGAATTTATTTATTCTAATTTATTCAGATTTGTTTATTTGTTAATAAAACAATTTTTTGTGGACTCCTTAGAGATTTCTACGTATAGTATCATGTCATCTGCAAATAGTGACCATTTTGTTTTCCTATTTAGATTTCATATCTTTTTGTTTTGTTTTGTTTTGTTTGTCTAAATGGTTTGGCAAGAGCTTTCAATATTATGATGAATGAAACTGGTAAGAGTGGGCATCTTTGTCTTGTTCTTGCTGGTAGTGGGAAAGTTTTAAGCATTTCACCCTTGAGTATAACGTCATCTGTGGGCTTTTCATATAGGTCCCTTGTTTGGTTGAGGTATGTTCCCTCAATACCAGGATGGTTTAGAGTCTTTATCATAAATGTATTGAATCTTGTCAAGTGTTCTTTCTGCATCTATTGTAACAATCCTAGGATTTTTATGTTTTATTTTGTTAAGGTGGTATATGCTATTGGTGGATGTGCAGATATGGAATCATCCTTGCATCCCTGGAATAAATCCCACTGGATCATGTTGTGTGATTCTCCTGAAGGATTGCTGAATTGATGCTGCTGATAATTTGTTGAGGATTTTTTGCATCTCTGTTCATGAGAGATATTGGCCTTTCTTTTTCTTGTAGCATCCTTGTCTTGTTTTGTAGCAGGATACTGCTGCCTTCATACAATGAGTTTGGATGTATGCCCCTCTCTCCTTTTTTAAAAACATTTTGGGAAGGGCTGGTGTTAATTCTTCTTCTGTCGTCTGGTTGAACTCCTCAGTGAATCTGTCTGGTCTTGGGCTTCTGTTTCCTGGGAGAATTTGATTATCGAATCCATCTTTTTACTAGTGATCAGTCTGTTCAGATTTTTTTTCCCTTCATGGTTCATTCTAGTTCGTTGTTAGGAACTTATCCATTTCTTATAGGCTGTCCAAGATATTGGCCACTACTTGCTCATAGTACTCTGTCATGATCCTTTGTATTTTTGTGATATTCCTTGTAATAGCACAACTTTCTTTCTTTTTTATAAGTTTTTCACATTTTTAATTTAAATCCAGTAGCCAAGGTATGATTTGTGATGTACTTGTCAATGATTCATTAGTTGCGCATAACACCCAGGGCTCATTGCCACATGTCCCCTCCTCAATACCCATCACCCAGCTACCCCACCCACAACCTACCCCTCCTCCAGTTTGTTTCCTATGAATAAGAGTCACTCATTGTTTGTCTCCCTCTCTGATTTCTTCCAATTCAGTTTTCCCTCCCTTCTCCTGTTGTCCTCCACACTATTCCTTGTGTTCCACATATGAATGACACCATATGATTGTTGTCATTCTCTGTTTGATTGATTTCACTTAGCATAACCCCCTCCAGTTCCATCTGTGTTGATGCAAATGGTGGGCTGAGTAAAATTCTATAGTACATATGTACCTCATCTTCTTTATCCATTCCTCTGTTGAAGGACATCTCATCTCCTTCCACAGTTTGGCTCTCATGGACATTGCTGCTATGAACACTGGGGAGCATGTGTCCCTTTGTTTCACTGCATCTGTATCTTTGGGGGTAAATACCCAGGAGTGCAATTGCTGGATCATAGGGCAGCTCTACTTTATTATTATTATTAATTATTATTATTATTATTATCATTATTAACATATAATGTATTATTAGCCCCAGGGGTACAGGTCTGTAAATTGCCAGGTTTACACACTTCACAGCACTCATCATAGCACATACCCTCCCCAATGTCCATAACCCAACTACCCTCTTCGTACCCCCCTCCCCCCGGCAACCCTCAGTTTGGTTTGTGAGATTAAGAGTCTCTTATGGTTTGTCTCCCTCCCAATCCCATCTTGTTTCATTTATTCTTTTCCTACCCCCAAACCTCCCACGTTGCCTCTCCACTTCTTCATATCAGGGAGATCATATGATAGTTGTCTTTCTCCGATTGACTTATTTCGCTAAGCATAATACCCTCTAGTTCCATCCACTTCATTGCAAATGGCAAGATTTCATTTCTTTTGATGGCTGCATAGTATTCCATTGTATATATATATATACCACCTCTTCTTTATCCATTGATCTGTTGATAGACATCTAGGTTCTTTCCAGAGTTTGGCTATTGTGGACATTGCTACTATAAACATTCAGGTACACATGCCTTTTCAGATCACTACATTTGTATCTTTAGGGTAAATACCCAGTAGTGTGATTGCTGGGTCATAGGGTAGCTCTATTTTCAACTTAAAAAAAAAATTATTTATTTATTTTTTAAAATAAACATATAACATATTTTTATCCCCAGGGGTACAGGTCTGTGAATCACCAGGTTTACACATTTCGCAGCACTCATCATAGTACATACCCTCCCCAATGTCCATATCCCCATCACTCTCTCCCATGTCCCCTCACCCCAGCAACCCTCAGTCTGTTTTTTGAGATTGAGTCTTTTATGGTTTGTCTCCCTCCCAATCCCATCTTCTTTCATTTTTTCTTTTCCCACCCCCCAACCCTCTCACATTGCTTCTCCACTTCCTCATATCAGGGAGATCATACGATAGTTGTCTTTCTCTGATTGACTTATTTCGCTAAGCATAATACCCTCTAGTTCCATCCACATCGTTGCAAATGGCAAGATTTCATTTCTTTTGAAGGCTGCATAGTATTCCATTGTGTATATATACCACCTCTTCTTTATCCATTCATCTGTTGATGGACATCTAGGTTCTTTCCATAGTTTGGCTATTGTGGACATTGCTGCTATAAACATTTGGGTACATGTGCCCCTTCAGAACACCACGTTTGTATCTTTAGGATATATACCCAGTAGTGAAATTGCTGGGTCATAGGGTAGCTCTATTTTCAGTTTTTTGAGGAACCTCCACACTGTTTTCCAGAGCAGTTGCACCAGCTTGCATTCCCACCAACAGTGTAGGAGGGTTCCCCTCTCTCCACATCCTTGCCAGCATCTGTCATTTCCTGACTTATTAATTTTAGCCATTCTGACTGGTGTGAGGTGGTATCTCATTGTGGTTTTGATTTGTATTTCCCTGATGCCGAGTGATGTGGAGCACTTTTTCATGTGTCTGTTGGCCATCTGGATGTCTTCTTTGCAGAAATGTCTCTTCATGTCCTCTGCCCATTTCTTGATTGGATTATTTGTTCTTTGTGTGTTGAGTTTGCTAAGCTCTTTATAGATTTTGGATACCAGCCCTTTATCTGATATGTCATTTGCAAATATCTTCTCCCATTCTGTCAGTTGTCTTTTGGTTTTATTAACTTTTTCCTTTGCTGTGCAAAAGCTTTTGATCTTGATGAAATCCCAATAGTTCATTTTTGTCCTTGCTTCCCTTGCCTTTGGCAATGTTCCTAGGAAGATGTTGCTGCGGTTGAGGTCAACGAGGTTGCTGCCTGTGTTCTCCTCAAGGATTTTGATGGATTCCTTTCTCACATTGAGGTCCTGCATCCATTTTGAGTCTATTTTTGTGTGTGGTGTAAGGAAATAGTCCAATTTCATTTTTCTACATGTGGCTGTCCAATTTTCCCAACACCATTGGTTGAAGAGACTGTCTTTATTCCATTGGACATTCCTTCTTGCTTTGTCAAAGATTAGTTGACCATAGAGTTGAGGGTCTATTTCTGGGCTATTCTGTTCCATTGATCTATGTGTCTGTTTTTGTGCCAGTACCATACTGTCTTGATGATGACAGCTTTGTAATAGAGCTTGAAGTCTAGAATTGTGATGCCACCAACTTTGGCTTTCTTTTTCAATATTCCTTTGGCTATTCGAGGTCTTTTCTGGTTCCATATAAATTTTAGGATTGTTTGTTCTATTTCTTTGAAAAAAAAAAGGATGGGATTTTGATAGGGTTTGCATTAAATGTGTAGATTGCTTTAGGTAGCATAGACATTTTCACAATATTTGTTCTTCTAATCCAGGAGCATGGAACATTTTTCCATTTCTTTGTGTCTTCCTCAACTTCTTTCATGAGTACTTTATAGTTTTCTGAGTATAGATTCTTTGCCTCTTTGGTTAGGTTTATTCCTAGGTATCTTATTGTTTTGGGTGCAATTATAAATGGGACTGACTCCTTAATTTCTCTTTCTTCTGTCTTGTTGTTAGTGTAAAGAAATGCGACTGATTTCTGTGCATTGACTTTATATCCTGACATTTTACTGAATTCCTGTACAAGTTCTAGCAGTTTTGGAGTAGAGCCTTTTGGGTTTTCCACATATAGTATCATATCATCTGCGAAGAGTGATCGTTTGATTTCTTCTTTGCCAATTTGGATGCCTTTAATTTCTTTTTGTTGTCTGATTGCTGAGGCTAGGACTTCTAGTACTATGTTGAATAGCACTGGTGATAATGGACATCCCTGCCGTGTTCCTGACCTTAGTGGAAAAGCTTTCAGTTTTTCTCCATTGAGAATGATATTTGCGGTGGGTTTTTCATAGATGGCTTTGATAATATTGAGGTATGTTCCCTCTATCCCTACACTTTGAAGAGTTTTGATCAGGAAGGGATGCTATACTTTGTCAAATGCTTTTTCAGCATCTATTGAGAGTATCATATGGTTCTTCTTCTTTCTTTTATTAATGTGTTGTATCACACTGATTGATTTGCGGAGGTTGAACCAACCTTGCAGCCCTGGAATAAATCCCACTTGGTCTTGGTGAATAATCCTTTTAATGTACTGTTGGATCCTATTGGCCAGTATTTTGGTGAGAATTTTTGCATCTGTGTTCATCAAGGATATTGGTCTGTAGTTCTCTTTTTTGATGGGATCCTTGTCTGGTTTTGGGATCAAGGTGATGCTGGCCTCATAAAATGAGTTTGGAAGTTTATCTTCCATTTCTATTTTTTGTAACAGTTTCAGGAGAATAGGAATTAATTCTTCTTTAAATGTTTGGTAGAATTCCCTTGGGAAGCCGTCTGGCCCTAGGCTTTTGTTTGTTTGGAGATTTTTGATGACTGTTTCAATCTCCTTACTGGTTATGGGTCTGTTCAGGTTTTCTATTTCTTCCTGCTTCAGTTGTGGTAATTTATATGTCTCTAGAAATGTATCCATTTCTTCCAGATTGTCGAATTTCTTGGCGTAGAGTTGCTCATAGTATGTTCTTATAACTGTTTGTATTTCTTTGGTGTTAGTTGTGATCTCTCCTCTTTCATTCATGATTTTATTTATTTGGGTCCTTTCTCTTTTCTTTTTGATAAGTCTGGCCAGGGGTTTGTCAATCTTACTAATTCTTTCAGAGAACCAGCTCCTAGTTTCGTTGATTTGTTCTATTGTTTTTTTAGTTTCTATTTCATTGATTTCTGCTCTGATCTTTATGATTTCTCTTCTCCTGCTGGGTTTAGGGTTTCTTTCTTGTTCTTTCTCCAGCTCCTTTAGGTGTAGGGTTAGGTTGTGTACTTGAGACCTTTCTTTTTTCTTGAGAAAGGCTTGTACTGCTATATATTTTCCTCTCAGGACTGCCTTTGTTGTGTCCCACATATTCTGAACAGTTGTGTTTTCATTATCATTTGTTTCCATGAATTTTTTCAATTCTTCTTTAATTTCCTGGTTGACCCATTCATTCTTTAGAAGGACGCTGTTAAGTCTCCATGTATTTGGGTTCTTTCCAAATTTCCTCTTGTGATTGAGTTCTAGCTTCAGAGCATTGTGGTCTGAAAATATGCAGGGAATGATCCCAGTCTTTTGATACCAGTTGAGACCTGATTTAGGACCGAGGGTGTGATCTATTCTGGAGAATGTTCCATGTGCACTAGAGAAGAATGTGTATTCTGTTGCTTTGGGATGAAATGTTCTGAATAGATCTGTGATGTCCATCTGGTCCAGTGTGTCATTTAAGGCCTTTATTTCCTTGTTGATCTTTTGCTTGGATGATCTGTCCATTTCAGTGAGGGGAGTGTTAAAGTCTCCTACTATTATTGTATTATTGTTGATGTGTTTCTTTGATTTTGTTATTAATTGGTTTATATAGTTGGCTGCTCCCACGTTAGGGGCATAGATATTTAAAATTGTTAGGTCTTCTTGTTGGACAGACCCTTTGAGTATGATGTAGTGTCCTTCCTCATCTCTTATTATAGTCTTTGGCTTAAAATCTAATTGAGCTGATATAAAGATTGCCACTCCAGCTTTCTTTTGATGTCCATTAGCATGGTAAATTGTTTTCCACCCCCTCACTTTAAATCTGGAGGTGTCTTCGGGTCTAAAATGAGTTTCTTGTAGGCAGCATATTGATGGGTTTTGTTTTTTTTATCCATTCTGATACCCTGTGTCTTTCGATTGGGGCATTTAGCCCATTAACATTCAGGGTAACTATTGAGAGATATGAATTCAATGCCATTGTATTGCTTGTAAGGTGACTGTTACTGTATATTGTCTCTGTTTCTTTCTGATCTACTACTTTTAGGGTCTCTTTTGCTTAGAGGACCCCTTTCAATATTTCCTGTAGAGCTGGTTTGGTGTTTGCAAATTCTTTCAGATTTTGTTTGTCCTGGAAGCTTTTAATCTCTCCTTCTATTTTCAGTGATAGCCTAGCTGGATATAGTATTCTTGGATGCATGTTTTTCTCGTTTAGTGCTCTGAATATATCATGCCAGTTCTTTCTGGCCTGCCAGGTCTCTGTGGATAGGTCCGCTGCCAATCTAATGTTTTTACCATTGTATGTTACAGACTTCTTTTCCTGGGCTGCTTTCAGGATTTTCTCTTTGTCACTAAGACTTGTAAATTTTACTATCAGGTGACAAGGTGTGGACCTGTTTTTATTGATTTTGAGGGGCGTTCTTAGCATCTCCTGGATTTTGATGTTTGTTCCCTTTACCATATTAGGGAAATTCTCTACAATAATACTCTCCAATATACCTTCTGCTCCCCTCTCTCTTTCTTCTTTTTCTGGAATCCCAATTATCCTAATGTTGTGTCGTCTTATGGTGTCACTTATCTCTCAAATTCTCTCCTCGTGGTCCAGTATTTGTTTGTCTGTCTTTTGCTCAGCTTCTTTATTCTCTGTCATTTGATCTTCTATGTCACTAATTCTTTCTTCTGCCTCATTTATCCTAACAGTAAGAGCTTCCATTTTTGATTGCACGTCATTAATAGCTTTTTTGATTTCAGCTTGGTTAGATTTTAGTTCTTTTATTTCTCCAGATAGGGCTTTTATCTCTCCAGAGAGCATTTCTCTAATATCTTCTATGCCTTTTTCGAGCCTGGCTAGAACCTTGAGAATCACCATTCTGAACTCTAGATCTGTCATATTACCAATGTCTGTATTGATTAGGTCCCCAGCCTTCGGTACTGCCTCTTGCTCTTTTTTTTTGTGGTGAGTTTTTCCGCCTTGTCATTTTGTCCAGATAAGGTTTGCTTTCTTCTCCTCTGGAATTCCGCTGTTTTCCTTGGTGAATGAAGTTGGTCTTGGCTGGGTTTCTTGTTGATCTTCTGGGGGAGGGGCCTGTTGTAGTGATTCTCAAGTGTCTTTGCCCCAGGCGGAATTGCACTGCCCTTACCAGGGGCTGGGCTGAGTAATCCGCTTGGGTTTGCTTTTGGGAGCTTTTGTTCCCTGAGCACTTTCCGTAGAGTTCCAGAGGACAGGAATAAAGATGGCGGCCTCCCAATCTCCGGCCCAGAGGAGCCAAGAGCTCGGGGTCCTGCTCCTCAATGTGCCCTCAGAGAAAAACACCCAACCGTCCCCGTCTCCCTGCCCTCTGGCTGTGCTTGGAGGAAAGCGCTCAATCGCTCGCACTTGGAGAAAAGCGCCCGGTCGCTTCTGTCTCTGTGGCCTCTGGCCGCACTCCAAACTCACCCAGCCTGCGACCTGTTCAAGGTAACCCCAAGCTGAGAGCTCACTCCTTGGCTTTGTCACTGTTGCCAGCTTCCCCGCTCTAATACCTGCGAGCTCTGTGACACTCAGACACCCCCGGACCTTCTGTGACCCTGCGGGACCTGGGTTAGGCTGCCCCCGCATGGGCTTCCCCCCGGTTTAGCTTCTGGAGTGATGTCCCTCCATGGAGCAGACTTTTAAAAAGTCCTGATTTTGTGCTCCATTGCTTCACCACTTGCTGGGAGCCGGCCCCTCCCCCCGCATTCTATCTTTCCGTCACTTTGTAGTCACTTCTCCGCAGGTCCTACCTTTCAGAAAGTGATCAATTTTCTGTTTCTAGAATTGTTGCTCTTCTTTTCTTCGATTTCCCATTGGATTTGTAGGTGTTCGCAATGGTTAGATAAGCTATCTAGCTGATCTCCTGCTACCTGATGTCGTCTCAGCCTGCTACTTCTCCGCCATCTTGACTCGCCTCTCCCTATTTTCAACTTTTTGAGGAACCTCCGTGCTGTTTTTCAATGTGGTTGCACCAGCTTGCATTCCCACCAACAGTGTAGGAGGGTTCCCCTTTCTCCACATCCTCGCCAGCATCTGTCATTTCCTGACTTGTTACTTGTAGCCATTCTGACTGGTGTGAGGTGGTATCTTATTGTGGTTTTGATTTGTATTTCCCTGATGCCGAGTGATGTGGAGCACTTTTTCATGTGTCTGTTGGCCATTTGGATGGATGTCTTCTTTACAGAAATGTCTGTTCATGTCCTCTGCCCATTTCTTGATTGGATTATTTGTTCTTTGAGTGTTGAATTTGATACGTTCTTTATAGATTTTGGATACTAGCCCTTTATCTGATATGTTGTTTGCAAATATCTTCTCCCATTCTGTCAGTTGTCTTTTGGTATTGTTGACTGTTTCCTTTGCTGTGCAAAAGCTTTTGATCTTGATTAAGTCCCACTAGTTAATTTTTGCCCTTGCTTCCCTTGCCTTTGGCGATGTTCCTAGGAAGAAGTTGCCGTAGTGGAGGTCAAAAGGTTGCAGCCTGTGTTCTCCTCAAGGATTTTGATGGATTCCTTTCTCACATTGAGGTCCTGCATCCATTTTGAGTCTATTTTCGGGTGTGGTGTAAGGAAATGGTCCAGTCTCATTTTTCTGCATGTGACTATCCAATTTTCCTAACACCATTTGTTGAAGAGACTGTCTTTATTCCATTGGACATTCTTTCCTGCTTTGTCGAAGATTAGTTGACCATAGAGTTGAGGGTCTATTTCTGGGCTCTCTAGTCTGTTCCATTGATCTATGTGTCTGTTTTTGTGCCAATACCATACTGTCTTGATGATGACAGCTTTGTAATAGGGTAGCTCTATTTTTAAACGTTTTTAAGTTCTGGGCAGTCTCCAAGACGAAATATATATATCAGGAGTTTTGACTCCCATTGTCCCCTCTCCTATGGAGTTCCTCCATTGGACACAATGCCTGTTCCATGAAGATTCCCCAGGGCCACACTGGACTAGCCTGTGTCTTCAGGGTGTTCCCCTATGCCATCTGATGTGGCTGAGGGGCCATGAGCAATCCTGAACCCCAAGCAAGGTTTTGGTTGTGCTGCCTTCCCGGAACCCAATGAGTAGTGCCTGGCTCAGGCCTTCACTGCAACAACTGAGCCAGCTTCAGGAGGACCTTGCCTGGGACACTAGCCCCATGACACTGTGTAGGCACTCGCAGTCCACATTGATTTCAGGCAAGGTGGCAAGGGATTCTACATCAGGGTCAATGATGCAAGGTATAATTTCCCAGCAAACATGACCAAAAACATTTACATGACAGAAGAGGAAGTCGTTCAGCATACTCTGTATGAGGGCCGTGATGGTAAAAGTGAAGGATGGGGTCAGGAAGGGGAATGGGAGTTCCAAGAAGCAGGCTGGAGTCATCAGGGGCTAGGGGTTGTTTCATGGAGGAAGGGCCCAGGAGGCTCTTCATGTGTTCCAACAGGACAGCATCAGGGTGTGCGCTTGGCCTGACCCACGACCCCCGGGGGCCCTGAGGGCATTGTAGCTCCACAGGATCTGCAGAAATGCAAACTGGCCTAGGTAGAGCCTTCCTGGTATGTCTCTTTCTCTGCTTCTGGAGGCTGTGGATTCATTCTCCTTGGTTTTCCTCTGAGTTGTACTTTGTACTCTTTGGTGTGGATTCAGTGCTGGTCGTTGACACAACTTCATCCTCAAGGAAGTGGAAGAGAAGCCATCCTTGTTCTCTAAGTAGACCTGAATCGATTCCAAGTCATAGCCCTTTCCCAGGCCCCTGGGCCTTCCCGAGCTCTCCAAGTCTGAGATTTTAGAAAACATCTTCTATTCTTAACAAGTTGAAGGATTAAGTTTGATTGTTAAAAAATTCAGCAAAGTCACATTTTTCATCACCTGTACCAAGATCTGTAAACCTTGAAAGAACAAGGTTTGACAGGATGAGGGAAGAATGGGTTTTGTAATGGGTTTGGCGCACTGCTTACTCAGTGCTTCCCCCATGTGGCCACTCTCCAGATAGCATGTGGTCGAAATGATTTGGATTGAAGGAATTCAGGGGAGAGTTAAGACCAAAAAAGGTTGGTCCCAGGGATGCCTGGGTGGCTCAGTCGGTTAAGCCACTGCCTTCAGCTCAGGTCATGATCCCAGGGTCCTGGGATCGAGTCCCACATCAGTCTCCTTGTCCATCAGGGAGCCTGCTTTCTCTCTCTGCCTCTGCCTGCGACTCTGCCTACTTGTGCTTTCTGACAATAAATAAATAAAAAATCTTAAAAAAAAAAAAAAAGGGTGGTCCCTGAATTCTTTATCTCATAAAAACCATCCTTTCACTTTTGAGCAGTATTTTAAATACTATATCTTAGGTAGATATTAGGGTTAGGGTCAGGGTCAAGTGACATACCTGAACTGGGGACAGTTTTTTGCAGGTCCATCTTACCTGCCTAAGGTGTTTTTCAGAAAGACAAAGGGAAGGGATATAGTCACCAGAGCACTGAGCATAGGACATGTCCCCGGAAATAGGTCACTTAATTAAACTTAATGATTGTTTCATCTTAGCTGAGGACCAGGAAGGAGCTGGTCCTCTAGGTATTTGGCAGGTAGCATCTGTAGCCAGCTGGCCATGTCCCTATGTAAGCCACACCAGGCTCAGCACATCTCTGCTCTGCTCAAGGGCATTGAAGAGATGGACCAAGTGCAGGCGGGGCTCCCTCCGGTAAGGCATGCCTTGCTTCTGACCAGTAGAGAAGTGGGCCAGGTCACATGCACATGACATGTTCCTCTGGTTCCTTGCTATCAGCTTCCCCTTTCTGTCCCACTGGTCCTGATCCATTAGCTCCTGTGAGAACATGACTTTGCAGATTTCTGTGGACATTGTGACATGTTGATCTGTGCTGCCTTTGTTCCCTGTCCTGGGGTCAGAGATGAAGGCGGGAGAAGTCATCCTACTCTGAAAGCAGCCAGCACCTCAGGTTTGAAAGCCATGGCTTCCTACATACTTCATGTTCTACATAATCAGGTTTAGGGACTCACAGATGCATGTGACATGAAAGCATACTGAAGGAAATCTCGTTACTGAAATTTTGCCTTGCAGAAGACAGTTTAGGGACATTACCCCACGCCTGCCCTGTCATTTCCAGTCTGATCAAAGCCCAGTCACACTAACACTTGTAGCCACACAGGGCACAGCTGTGACATCCAGCTGGAACCCCTGATCCCCTGCTTCCCAGTCTGGCCAACCGTGCACAAGCCCAGTTCTCTGAGTGTCCCCTGTCGTGGCACTTGTCACGCAAGGCTGCTATTCTCTTTGTCCTTTTGGCTTGGAGTTGATCTCTCTCTCAGATGGGTGGCTGGATGACAGGTGGATGAATGGTTTCAGGATCCTTTGCCCTGGAACAGCAGGTGTCCTTCAAAAGGGACATGGGAGTCCTCCCAGACGAAGTGTGTTCTAGGAAGGAGGCTTCCTTCTGAGATCACTATGCAACCGCATGGTGTGGCCGTTTCTGTGGGACAGAAAGCACGCTACTCTGTTGTATTCCTCTTGCACACTGTGGCTACCCAAGAGGAAAAACATGCTCACCCTCATGAGCTCACACTTACACCTCCATTTCTGAGCATCACTACCATGGCAAAGAGTGGATTCCCATTGTGCAACAGACCTGTAGACATGGCATTCAAGGTGTAAATAGAGGATGATGGAGATGGCATTCTGGCTCAAAGCATGGAAGTCCTTTCCTCTGGTGGTGAAAAAATTAGGTTTTGCCCAGAAAGCTCTACGTTCGACTCAAAGAAGGGACATGATCTTAGTATCTTTGAGATCAGGGATCAGCACAGACTTTTCTGGACAGTTCTGTAATGATTTTCCGTTCAGTGTTGTACTGCACCTGGTGTCTCTGACAATGACTCCACTCTTGCACTGTGGCTTGAAGGCAGCCACAGACCGTCCATAACTAATGTTTCAGAGACACTGGATTGAGACCATACGGGGGGAGGTCCCATGTGGCCCATGGGTGGTAGTTTCCCACACCCCAGATCTGCAACATGATGAATGACAGAGCGAGGGCTCTTCTTTTCCAGTGGCAGAGTGGGAAGACACTGGGATCTATCCTTCCTAACCCTGGCCCCTCCACTTGAACAGAAAAAAAGAAAAATGATAGTGAGATGGGTGAATAATTAAGGCCTCTGGAATTCTCCTGCCTTTCTCTGTAGACCTCGAGCTTGCCATAAGATGTTGTCTGTGTTTGAATTCCATATAGGTATAGTTTGGCTGAGTCCGTCCCCATCACTTGGTGGGTATATCTTGTGGCTTATCTACCACACAGATGATCATCTTCTTCAGGCCAAGACCATGAGCCCATTTAGGGTTCTCCTGAGTTAGTGCAGGATCTAACATGTGTGGGCTTCAGGATGTGTGTGATGGAGGCCTCACCAATGTTATGGAGAACCTGGCTTCTTGGGCCCTCTGTGGCACTTGTCAGGGTCTGGCCTAGGTCATTTCTGCAGTCAGGATTTAAAAGCCCCGGCCTGGAAGGTCCACCGCATGTTTGCCTCTGCAGGCTGAGATGAAGGTTCTTCCCACCTCATTGGCTGTGACCAGGTCATATACCCATGGATGAGTCAATCCCTGGAGCCAGGAACTGGAGACCTAGAGATTGGCACAGGTTGTTAGGACCTCTGTTGTAATGACTTTTCTAATGGCTGCTGTGGCAAGATCTCCTGAGATGTATCTGTTAATAAAATGAATATTAATTTCTGATAGTGAGTGGTCCAAGGTGCTGGCATAGCACCTAGCACCTCAGTCCCAGCACCTTGGCAACTGTACTACTCTGCAGAGACAATGGCTAAGAATGAACAAGGTGGATGGAAACTGCTCTGGAGGGCACAAAGGAAGAATGTGTGTGTGTGTGTGTGTGTGTGTGTGTGTGTGTGTGTGTGTGTTTATGTGCATAGGGGGTTGCAATAACAGCTCTGGCCAAGCTATATCTCCAATTTATCTAGTTCAGAAAGATGTGGGGAATCCGTGGTGTCTGAGCATCCATTATTTTGCAGATAGAGAATATGCCTTTTGCATGGAGTATGGCAAGACTTATTCCAAGTATTTTCTAGTTGGTATGGAAGTCAGGGAGACAGCACCCTCCCTCTGCTAGGAGAGGCATGAGAGGCTGAGTGCTCTCAAGAAGGTATCTGGCTTTTGCAAGGTTCATGTGAGTCTGCACACAGGACTGACGAGGACAATTCACGGTTTTCTGAGGATGGAGTGTTGGAAGAATGTGGCGCCCCAATGTAATCCCGGGCAGGAGACAGACTTGGAGTTCACTGTAGAGTTACTTCGTGGGGTTGGTGGTGATCTACAGCACCCGCTTCATGAGATGTCTGTCCTTTATTGAGTTCTGGGTGTGGTTTCTGTGACTATGTCCTAATGGCTGGGATTTCCAAGGGCTGGGATTTTTTTGGCTTCACTGAAAGACTTGGACCCCTGGGAGTGGGCAAGTCCTGTTCTTGTGCTGAGAAGTGTGTCTCTAGTGGTTGGAGTGTGTATTGCAAGCCTAGAGATCAATGGTGTGGTGGTTATGGCGATCAATAGGATATTGTTATTGATGAGTTTTATATGGGTAAATTCCATACGATGAGACTTTAGATCTTAAGGTTAGGGATGCTCATTGAGTGCCCATAAAGAGTGCTTTTTTTTTGAGTTTCATATTCGATACCTTTTTATTGCTTCTAATAGCCCTCTTTGTACTTGGTATTCCAATGAGCAGTGCATTACAACGTTGCCTGCATTTTAACCATATGTTGATGAGGATTTGAGAAAGGGAAATACTGTCAGTGCTTCCACAAATTGTACACTGGAACTGCCAAATAATAAAATTTTATTTTTGAACAAAGTAGGAAGTATCCTGCTGTGATTCTTAGTTTAAAGCAGGGGAGGTGGCCCTCTTTCAGTACTGGTAATGAGTACCGTAGGCCTTCTTAGGGAACCTTGTCAGATTGCATTGGAGACTTGGTCTTTGTTATTGTGGAAGAATCAGTAGTTGACCAGTTATCTGTCTCCTGTTTCATTTTCCATGAACATTTCCCTGATATTTGGTTTCACATCTCTACCATTGTGAAATCATCCCAACTTTGGCACCAGCTCACCCTTCTCTGCCAAGGGTATGTTTATGCTTCTGGGTGACTAGGATCACCCTAGGATCAGAATGTTGTTGGGGGATAGTTACTGAGATCTTAAATTCTAAACCAGCTCCTGAAACCCAGATGAAATACAATTCAGGTTTAGAAACTTCTGATAGAAATTTTGTGTCCATGATGACAACTGAAGAAAATGTGTTATCCCTAAGCCTAACCTTAACCCTTAACTTTAACACTGAAACCTAACCTGACCTTAAAGCCCCACCTGGAACTCCAAATCCCAAACCTGAATTTGAACCGGAAGCCTGGACTCGGAATCTGGGCCCTGGATCCAAGCCCTGAACCACAAACCCAAACCCTAAACCAGAACTCTGAGCCATGAACCCTGAACCCAAATCCCAGCATGAACCCAAACCCCAAATTTGACCTTGAACTTTATCCCATCATCCCTGAGTCTTAAGCCCTAAATCATAAACCTAAAGCCCTAAACTCCAACTCTGTTTCCTTACCCTTCACTCTAAATCCTCACCCTGACCCTAAACCCAAAGCTTGATCTAGAAATCTGACTGAAACCCAAACCTGAACCCAAATTCAAACACTTCACCACACTTTGCTTATGCATTCACCACTGATGGATATTTGTAATTTCTACCTTTTTATTCTTTTTTTAAAAGATTTTATTTATTTATTTGGCAGAGAGAGAGAGAGAGAGAGAGGTCACAAGTAGGCAAAGAGGCAGGCAGAGTGGGAGGAAGAAAGCAGAGAGTCCAATGCAGGGCTCAATCCCAGGACACTGAGATCATGACCTGAGCCGAAGGCAGAGGTCCAACCCACTGAGCCACCCAGGTGTCCCTACCTTTTGATTCTTGTTTGGGTTGGGGGCTAGGGTTATGGTCTTGGATTGGGGTTGGGGGCTAGGGTTAGGGCCTTGGATTGGGGTCAGGGTCAGGCTTGAGAGCAAGGTCAGAGTGTGGGTGTGTGTCAGGGCTAGGGTCATGTTTGGTGCCACCATTTGTGTCAGGGACTGTTGTCATTCCATACTGTTTCCAATTCATTGTTCATTAGCTGTTTTTGGAGAAGTTGAAGGATATTGGGCTTCATGCAGCTTGAATTTCCAGAATTAAATGTCTCCAGCTGGACCCCGGGAGGGAGCAGGTGCTTCCATTGAAGGGTGAGCTCCCCTAGTCCTGCATTGCCTACCCCACCTGCAGAGGGTGCAGGACCCCAGCTCCTGCCCTGAACCTGGCCTGCACAGCTGCATCTGGGACAGGAGTGGGGCCTCCTCAAAACCTGCTATAGAGACTTCTGAGGATATGAGGCCGCTCCCACGTTGAGAGGACAAGCTGGGGAGGATGTGAGTCCATATCCACACTGACAGGATACACTGTGGAGGATGTGGGGCCATGTCCACACTGACAGCAGTCTCGCCCACTGAGGACAAGCCGCTGGAGGAGAAGGTAAGGAGAAGCCACCTGAGCGGGGACTGGTAAGGGGGTGCATGGTCACAGGACCCCAGGAGGAAAGGCGCATTGTGTAGACACTGGTTCTTCCATGGTTTTGTGTCTGTTGATGTGGCCTCCCACAGTGCTGTGCGTGGGGTCCCCCTTTCTGGGCTTGGATGAGCCCCGGTTCCTGCGTCTCTGTTTGTACACATGCAGATTCAGTTCCTGGGACTCCTCAGTCTTCATTTAGGGAGAGGCTGCCTGCCTTGGTGCTCATGCTCCCCCTGCCTTGGCCCTGCAGGGTCCTTCCCATGTCCACACCTACTTCAGGGTTAGTCGGGAGTTTGGAAGTTCGGGAGCAACAGTGCAGACTCTGTGGACAACTTTGGGGAGAGTAGGTATTTTCCCAGTATCGGTTCTTCCCTGAGCACATTGTGTCTTCCTGTCTCCGTGTGTCTCCCTCCCTGTCCGTCATCAGTGTCCCACAGCTGTCAGAGGACAGTTCCGTCACCTCCTTGGTTCAGGGGACTCCTAGGTATCTTGTTCTTTTGGATGCAGTAGTAAATGAGATTGTTCTCCATAGTCTCTTGCTGATGGTTCCTTCGGAACACGTAGAAATGCAATTGATTTGTGTATATTGATTTTGTTCCTTGCAAGTTTCTTGAATTTATTAGTTCTGTTTTCCTTAAACTCAACCTGCCAGTTATTTGACTTGCAAAATGGGTTTATTTGGGAATAGCAGAGAATGGCAATCTGGGGTGAGCAAGCTATGGTCACATCAGACAAGTGCAAGAAGCAAAGGAGAGGAACATGATTTCATGGAGAAGGAGGAAGAAGTTGGGAGGGTTGCTTGGAAGGAAAGTCCACTGGAGAAAGGCAGGGGTTCAGGGTGGTGGAGGATTCTCAGCAGCCGAGGTGTGGGAATGGTGGATTTCTTGTAAGAGATGACCCCTCCAGCTTCCCCTGTGGGTCCTGGAATGGATGAGTCCCTCCCATGGGGGATTGTAATGTGGGGTCTGTAATGGGCACTGAACACGAAGCGCCCCCTTACAGCCTCCCCTTCTGGTATCCCCAGTCCACATGAGGCTTCCCTTCATGCTTTTTCACAGTTCTAACCAGGTTGTAGTGGAGCATTGTGGAGAATCAGAATTCCGAATCCCACTGCTTCTACTGTACCCAAGTCATGGGGGCCCCTGATTTAATCCTCCCGTGAGTCTCTTGCTAACATGTGGCCTCCTCCAGGGGCAAGTGGCCTCTCCATGGTGGGTGAACTGGATCTGGGAGGGCTTGGCTTCCATCCGGAAGTCTGATGTCCTCTCTCGCTTCTGTGACGTGGTGCTAAAGTGGATGTTTGGAAGAGTCATTTACTCTGTGGTGATTTCAGATCTGCAATAACTTGTCACAGCAGCACATATGTGCTTTATCTGCACACTCAGACCCCCCAGCTGTTGTTTCTTTACCATGTTTGCCACTTCACATGGTCTACTTACGTGCATTTTACCCCAAACAGGGACACTGTCCCACACAACCACCACATAACACCCAGTGAGGAAATCGTGATGGTTCCCACATTTGAACCCAGACCACCGGCCCACTTTAGCTGTTACCACCTTCCCGACAGTCTGAAATGTCTTCTCCATTCGGATCCAGTTTTCTTCTTCTGGAACTTCTTCCAGGACTTTCCCTTATTTGGGTAACCTTGATGGACTTAAGGAGCACAGACGGCTCCCATCTGAGTGGTATTTCTACATGGCTTATGTCACTGGGGCTGTTTTCAGTGTCCATCCACGTTTTAACATCCATCAGTCTTTCATTCACTTTTTCACAATGACTAAACATAAGAACATTGACCCCTTAAAACATTTCAGGTACATAATTGTCTGGCCTTAGCTGAATTCCCATGGTTGTACATCATTCTCCAGAATTTCTCATTCTCCCCAAGGAAGTCTGTATGCATGAAACACCAGCTCCCCATTGTCCTTTCCCTTCAGCCCCCCTGCAGCCACATCCAGCCTTGTGTCCCAGACACCCCATCCAAGTGGGATCATACAGTATCTGTCCTTCCATGACTGGCTGATTTCACTCAGCATAATGACTTCCACGTTCAACCCGTGTTGGAGCCTGTGTCAGAACTCCCTTAGTTTTTAAGGCTGAATCATGTTCCATGGTGTATAAACCACATTTTGTTTATCCATTCATCTGTCAGTGGACACTTGGGTGGCTTCCACCTTTTGGCTGTTGTGAGAAATGCTGCTCTGAATATAGATACTTCTACTTTGAATTTTGGGGGGGCATATAGGCTGCAGTGGAATTCTGTGTTTAGTATTTTAAGGAACCACCATATTTTTTCCCCACAAATGAACCATTTTACTTCATTCCTTCATAGAGCAGAACAAGATAGCCATTTATGGATCTACCTCATTTTGTTTATGCTTTTCCCCATGGATGGACATTTGCATAGTTTCTGGGTTTTGCCTATTGTGAACACTGCTGCTATGAATATCCCTGTACATTTGTGTTTGTTTTTTTGGACCAGAGTTTTCAATTTGGGGGGTATATATCTAAGACAATTGTTGAACGCTAAGGTAATTCTGCTTGGATCTATTTGAGTAAACACCAAACTATTTTATATGTAGACAGCACCATTTTTGACAAGTGAGGTTTGAGGGTTCAATTTCTCAACATCCTTTTGTTATTTTTAGTTTTCTTGGTCATAGTGATTCTACTTGTGTAAAAGGACATCTAACTGGTTTAAATCTTCATTTCCATAAAGACTAATGATGTTTAACATCTATTCATGTGCTCTTCACGGTTTGTATGATTTTTCTGGAGAAGGGTCTATCCAAGTCCTTCATCCATTTTAAAAATGGGGTTGTCTTTTTGTTGAGTTGTAAAAGCTCTTTACATATTCTGGGCAACAGACTCTTACTAGATAAATATTGTACAAATATTTTCTTCCATTCTGGGGGCTGTCTTTTCACTTTCTGGATAGTATCATCTGATGTACAAATATTTAAAAAATTTTTTTACATTTCTTTTTTAAGAGTGAGTGAGAGAGAGTGTGAAAGTGGACGGGGGCAGAGAGAGAAAGAAAGAGAATCTTAAGCAGGCCCCACACTCAGTGTGGAGCCTAACATGGGGCTCAATCTCATGACCCTGAGATCATGATCCAAGCCAAAATTAAGAGTCAGACAATTAACCAACTGAGCCACCCAGGCGCCCGGGACAGATTTTTAATTTTGAGGATATTATTTTATCTATTTATTTATTTCCCTTCTTATGCTTTGGTGTCAGATCTAAAAGCATTGCTAAATCCGAGGTTATGAAGATTTATCCCCATTTGTTTCTTCTAGAGTTTATAATTTTACCTCTTATGTTTAAGCCTTTAACTTATTTTGAGTTAATGTGTATATGTGGTATGAGGTAAGGGTCCAGTTCCATTGCTCTATACACGGATAGCTGATAGTCTAGCACCCTTTGTTGAAAAGACCATTATGTCCCCCCAGTGTAATGTTGTCCACCCTTGTCAAAATTCGGTGGGCCATAGATGAAGGGGTTTATTTCTGGGCTCTCAGTTAAATCCCACTGATCTGTATGCATACTTTAAAATATATATATTTAATTTATTTAAAAATTTTTGTAAATTTAAATTCAATTAATTAACTTGTAATTTATTATTTGTTTCAGGGTGTATGCATACCTTTACGACAGTATCACAATGTTTTATTTACTGTTGCTTTGTATTAAGATTTGAACTTTGGAAGTATGACCTTTCACCTTTGATTTTCTTTTTCAAGATGGTTTTGGCTAACTTGTGGTCCCTTAAAATTCCATATGACTGTTACAATTAGCTTGTGCATTTCTTCCCACCCAAAGGCCTTTGTGAAATTTCTTGGGAACACACTGAATTTCCACATTGCTTTGTGTACTGCTGCCATCTTATCAATAGTATGTCTTTTCATCACCAGGGGGTGTCCTCAGCTTTATTTAGGTTTCCCTTACTTTCTTTCAGCAATGTTTTGTAATTTTCAGTGTACAAGATGTACACCTTGATTACATCTATTCCCAAGTATTTTGTCAATGTTGATGTTCCCTAAAATGGAATTGTTTTCTTAAATTCCTTTTTGGATGATTCATTACTAGTGTATACAAATAAGAGAGATTTTTTTGTATTGATACTTTGTCCTGTAACTTTGTGGAATTCGGGAACTGGCTGTGATCATTTTTTGTGTATTCTTTTTTTTTTTTTTAAGATTTTATTTATTTGACAGAGAGAGAGAAATCACGAGTAGGCAGAGAGGCAGGCAGAGAGAGAGAGGGCAGGAAGCAGGCTCCCTGTGGAGCAGAGAGCCTGATGTGGGGTTCGATCCCAGGACCCTGGGATCATGACCTGAGCCGAAGGCAGAGGCTTTAACCCACTGAGCCACCCAGGCACCCCATTTTTTGTGTATTCTTAGGAAGTTCTCTATAGAAGATGATGCCATCTCTGGTCTCTGAATAGACCTAGTTCTACTATTTCCTTTCACATGTGGATTCCTTATTTCTTGCCTTATTGTTTTGGGTAGAACTTTTAGTAAAATACTGAGCAAGGAGTGAACGCCAGCATGATGGACTTGTTTGTGATTTCAGAGTAGAGCTGTCCGTCCTCAAAATTAAGCATGATGTTTGATTAGGGTTAGGGTGGGGTTAGGGTTAGGGCTTAAGGTTAGGGTGTCCCTGCCCTCTGCTGTACAGAGCCCATTCCTCTCCGGTAACCAGAAGAGTGGTCTTTTCAGAACACATACTTTGAGCATCTGTGATTTGCTCCCCAGCTTCCTGTCCTCTCCAGCCTTTTCTCTCCCACCATATGCCCCCTAACCCCCATGGGGCTCCCAGGTGTGTGGTCTCCCACATGTGCCTTGGGCCTGACTCCAGGCCTTACATTCTCTCTGCCCTCTTCCTCTGCACTCTTCTCCACCCGCCCCCGCTTCATGTCTGGCTTGTTCCCCTCTTGGCTGGACCTGGACTTACCACCTGGACTTACCACCCGGTAACCTGACTCATGTCTGCCAGCTGCTTTGTCCCCTATTTAAATGTAATGCCCACTTTCCCTGTGTGAGTGATTTACTAAGCTGCCAGGTTTGGGACAGGCACTGGGAAGTAGGCTTAGTGCCTATGTGAAAAAGTCAGTCTCAGGGTGCCTGGCTGGCTCAGTCATTAAGCATCTGCCTTCTGCTCAGGTCATGATCATGGGGTCCTGGGATCAAACCCCACCATGTTGGGCTCCCTGCTCAACCGGGAGCATGCTTCTCCCTCTCCCAATCCCCCTCCTTGTGTTTCCTCTTTCACTGTCTCTCTCTCTCTGTCAAATAAATAAATAAAACCTTAAGAAAAAAATCAGTATCAGAGGGGCTCACCAGCCTTGCTGACAATGGGGGAGCTGCTGTCCCCACAGGTAGACCCCTCAGAGAGATAAGACTTCCAAATTCTTGGAGCCTGGGAGATGTAGTACTGGACCTGGAAGCTTCCACTCCCGGATTCATGGCTGGGGCCTAAGCAAGCCTCTCTTCCTCCAGTAGTCCTCTTTCCCCTTCCCTGCCCATGGTCTGGACCTGATTCCTGATCTGGGGGAGCTCAAGGGTAACTGCTCCTAGGAATAGCAGTGGTTGATTGATGGAACTTGTCAGCAAGAGGCCCAGTAGCCTTCAGGAGAGGACCCTATGGGGGTGGAGACAGCTCTGTGGGGGTCAGAGACAGCTCCCTCAAAGCAAAGTGGAGCAGGAGACCAGCCCTGCTGATTCTAGCCAGTCTGTAGGCCATAGGAAGGAAGGCTGTGCCCAAAGGTGCTCCACTCCTGGCAGGTGGGCAGGACATGCAGGGGGTTGGCCAGGGGAGGGTACCTGCAGGGTTTGCCTGGGAGCTTGGCACAGGGGGAGTGTTCCTGGCTCCAGCATGCTGACTGTGGGGTTGGTTTCCTGCCTCTGAAGTCTCAGGCTCCCCTTTGTATGATGGGGTGCTGATGGCCCCCATCTCTGGGAACGGAAGATAGGGAGGCCTCACAAGCAGAGTTGCTCAGGACAGGCTGGGAGAGCGACTGTTGCTTAAAGCAGCCCAGGGCCTGCCTCCTTGAAGAAGGTGCACATGTACATGGCCCCCAGCTCTGGGGTCCTGTGGTCAGCCTCTGACTGTGACCCTCCTCCCACTTTGTCCCTCGTCCCTGTACATAGGTGGTCTTCCTGGAGCTGTCCCTGCAGAGGGCAGAGAAGCCCATCATGGTGGGGCACAGGGTCACCTACTAGGTCATCACTGACCCGCAAGCTGCCAGGCCTGTGTGCCCCGCTGGGAGGGCTGGAGGGTTGTGGCCCTTGAGGTCCCCAGTGCCCCGCAGTAGCAGGATGTGTCCATACAGTACATGGCAATGGTCAGCCACTTCTGTGAGCAGCGCTTCCTCCGTGAGGTGGACGACCTGTTCTGTGCAGATGTGGACATGAAGTTCTGTGACCATGTGGGCATGGAGATCCTGCCCCCCCACTTTGGCACCCTGCACTCCAGTTCCTACCGGGTGTCCTGTGAGGACTTCATCTACTAGTGCTGACCACAGTCCCAGGCCCTCATCCCCATGGATCAGGGTGATGTTTACTACATGGGGGCCTTTTTGGGGGGAGTTGGTTGTGGAGGTTCACTGACTGACCTTGGCCTGTCACCAGGTGATGGAGGTGGACCTGACCAATGGGATTGAGGTTGTGTGGTGTGACAAGAGTCACTTGAACAGGTACCTGCTGGACCACAAACCCACCAAAGTGCTATCCCAGGAGGACCTGTGTGACCCACGGCGGCTGGGTTGTCCCCTGGAGGACCTGTTTGACCTATGGTGGCTGGGCAGCCCTCCCCACCCTTCATGAAGAAACTGAGATTCAGGCTGTGCCCAAGAATCACCAGGACATCCGGGACTCATGAGGAGCTGCCTCTGTCTCCATCAGGGGGTGTTGTCCTGAGCAGAGCTGTCAGAGTAGGTTCCTACTTCTGTTCCCCTGAGGGAGACCTTGGAGCCCAGCCCTGCCCACACAAGCATTCCCAGGGCCCCAGCTGCACCTGCACACAGGAGGCCCACCTGGGGACACAAGGTCCTTTCTTTGTGGTCGCTGCATTTTTGATAACTTCTGGGTCACTTGCAGCTGTGAACCGCTCCAGTTTTATGTCAGGTGATTTCTGTGTCAATGCTCAGCAACCATGTTTAAAAAGAACAATCAAGGGAAAAGGTTTTCTTCCTGGTTCTAGACAGACACAACCTGGTGGGGCTGGGAGTGGTCCTGCAGCAGCCGTGGAGCCAGGGTGGCCTCTGGTGGGGTCTTCCCTCCCAGTCCCTGCACCTTGCCATGGCCACAGGGCTTCAGGGGCAGGGGTGCACTGAGCCACCTCTCAGACCTTCAGTCCCCCGACTGCCAGAGGCCTTGGCTGTGGCCACTAGCTCAGCTACCAGGAGCATGGAGCCCTCTGAGTTATGTACGGTTTCTGCCTTGGTTTTATTTTTTAATTTTTAATTTTATTTAATTTTTAAAATTTAATTCATTAACCAACATATAGCACATCAGTAGATTTTAATGTAGTGTTCATTGATTCATTAGTTGCCTGTAATACCCAGTGCTCATCACAACATGTGCCCTCCTTAATACCAGTCACCCAGGTACCCCATTCCCCCCACCCCCTCCCTTCTGTAACCCTCAGATTGGTTCGCGGAGTCCAGAGTCTCTCATGGTTTGTCTACCTCTCTGATTTCTTCCCATTCAGTTTTTCCTCCTTTCTCCTGTGGTCATCTGCCCTATTCCTTATGTTCCACATATGAGTGAAATCATATGATTATTGTCTTTCTCTGCTTGACTTATTTCACTCAGCATAATCCCCTCCAGTTCCATCCATGTCGATGCAAATGGTGGGTATTCGTCCTTTCTGATGACTGAGGAGTATTCCCTTGCATATATAGACAACATCTTCTTTAGCCATTCATCTGTCAAAGGACATCAAGGCTCTTTCCACAACTTGGCTATTGTGGACATTGCTGCTATGATTATTGGGGTGCAGGTAGCCCCTTTTTCTCACTACATCTGTATCGTTGGGGTAAATACTCAGGAGTTCAATTGCTGGGTCATAGGGTAGCTCTATTTTTAACTTCTTGAGGAACCTCCATACTGTTTTCCAAAGCAACTGCACCAGCTTGCATTCCCACCAACAGTGTAAAAAGGTTCCCTTTTCTCCACAACCTCACCAACACTTAGTGTTTCCTGTCTTGTTCATTTTAGCCATTCTAACTGGTGTGAGGTGGTATCTCATTATAGTTTTTTTTTTTAAGATTTTATTTATTTGTTTGACAGAGAGAGATCACAAGTAGGCAGAGAGGCAGGCAGAGAGAGAAGGGGAAGCAGGCTCCCCACTGAGCAGAGAGCCTGACGAGGGGCTCCATCCCAGGACTCTGAGATCATGACCTGAGTCGAAGGCAGAGGCTTTAACCCACTGAACCACCCAGGCATCCCATCTCATTATAGTTTTGATTTGTATTTCCCTCATGTCGAGGGATGTTGAACAATTTTTTATGTGTCTGTTATAAGCCTCCTCAGTCTCCTCTGCTCCCCTCATTTTCCTCCTCAGCCTGAAAATGATCCCAACCAATCTGCAGCTTTGAAGGCCAGTTCATTCCAGATATCAGGAACATGCTATGGGGGTCTCGGCCTTGTGTACCCCATCTATCCTGTCCATGTCAGGTGCCTGGCCCTCCACCAGCTGGCCACCTGCCCCTCTCACAGATGTCCCCATCTCAGGAGAGGGAAACACCAAGTCCAGACCCTTGGATTGCTCTGTGACTTGTTTTCTACCAACTCTTCCAGTAGTGAGGTGGCTACTAGAGGACATTCGATGTCCAAACCATTTAAAGGCATTTGTGAGTCTCTGCCACCAAGGGCAATGGATAAGAGTTGGGGCAAATAGAAATCAAACAGAATCACTGGAAGAAAGGCTGACTGATTAGGAGAAGAGGGAAGAAGAGCCTGGAAGCTCTGACCTATTCCTGAGCCCCTGGGACACTGCATGCATGGTCTGGGTGCCTGCTCAGGGCCGACCTGAGAAGGCCCTAGGCTTTGCCCTCTGGTGATTGTCAGACTTGGCAAGTAGGAAGTGAAGGCCAAGGCAGAGTGCTAGGAGGCCTGGCTGGTGCTGAAGGCGTTTCCCAACACCCACACACCCAGAGCCCTCCTCCCCATCTGCAAGGACTAGACATTGTTTTTTTGTTTTTGTTTTTCAGAAGGAGGGCAGTTTCCAGATGTTTAAGGAGATCTCACCCAGTCGACCACTGACCACTACATTCACAGACCAGACACTTCTGTGACCACACACAAGGGATACAAATTTGACAAAATCAGTTCAGAAATGTCACTAAGCCAACAGCAGAACTGTAGTGAGAGGAGCAACAGCAGTGAACCCTGGGGAGGGGATGAGCTGGTATTTGACTTGCTACATTACACTATTCTCAGGGTCCCTGATCCAGAGGCAGAGAGGTGAGTGGTGGTCACACAGGAAAGGAATGTATTTCAGTGCAGCTAACACCAGAAGGCCAAGGACTGGCATAGTCTCAAGGTGTTGAAAACACTCCTGGGCTTTTATATGAGGAAAATCTAGGACAGAGGTCTGTGGTCAGGTACAGGGGGGTCAGTAAAGTTCTGATCAATCATTGTCTTGGAGTCCAGCACGTGGGGTCTTGCTGGTGACCGTCAGGCAGTGGTTATTGCTTGAGGGGTCATTTTGGTGACCTCTGGGTCTTTGACTTGAGTTCACAGATGAGCCCGAAGGAGGGACATCATGAGACGAAGGTCAGAGAGGAGGTGGGTGAAGGCCTCTTTCACTCTGAGAGGGGTAACTCCGAGCCTCTGCTACACACTTTGCCCTGCTCATTGCTTCCAGCTGCCTGGTCCTAAGTTCTATCCTTTTAATGAACTGGTCATCTAGTAAGTAACGTGTTTCTCTGAGTTCCATGAGCCACTCAAGCAGACTATTTGAACCTGAGGATGAGGTTCTGGGGCCCTCCAATCTGTAGCCATAGCTCAGGAACAGGGGTGACCTGTCTGCCCAGCCACTGGCCGACCACTAAGTTACAGCACAGGGATTCAGTGGCCACACACAGCAAAGAACGCAGTCATGACATAGTTGGTTCAGAAAACTCACTAAGCTATGGTGAGTGCGGTGAAGTGTGTAAACCTGGCAATTCACAGACTTGTACCCCTGGGGAAAAAATATATTATATGTTTATTAAAAAAAAAAAAAAAAGAAAAAAAGAAAACTCACTAAGCCAACAGTAGCAACCACAAGGAGCAGCCATACTGAAGCCTGGGGTGGGGAAGGCCTGATATTCAGGATGCTTCCATTATAATATTCATCATCATACCCTGGACTTGTCAGTGGGGCCAAGTCCCCCGGCTGGGGGTCAGGGAGCTTCCTACATGTTCCACCTGCCTCTCCCCAGCTTCCCCAGCCATAAACAGCCCCGTGCTGCTTCCCAGCAGAGGGGAGCTCTAACCAAGGTCAGGAAGACCTGATGGATTTTCCTGACTCCACCCACCCCCCCAACTCCCCCACCCACCCCAACCCACCCGCACCCCCGTCTCAGGGCTGCAACAGAGGAAAGTTTTCTTCAACTCCTCTTAAGGTCCCTGGCTGGGTCTGGAAATTGACAAAGATAGATGAACAGGAGAAAAGCTGGCAAGTGTATTGATTTTTTTTGCTGGGAGCCTCACAAGAACATGGAGACCAGCAGAGGCCACTGGGGCCGACAGTTCTATGTTTTAGGAAAAGAAGCAATAAATGTATGAAGAATTGAGAAACACAGGGGTTTGAGCTAGGGCTGGTAAGCAGTAAAAAAGTAACTAGGAAGATAAAGGTTAGTTTACCCAGGTTTGTTCCTCTAGCCTTTGTGGCCCTAAATTCCTTGGCTTTGCTGACAAGCATGTCCTCCCTGTGGTCTGGGGAGGGAAAGTGCCACATGGGAGTGCTTTGACCTGCTTCAGGGAAGAAGGGCTGATGGCCGGGGATCAGAGGGAACTTCCTGCTTCTGCTCTATGGAAGGTTCTTCCAGTTTCTATATTTAATTTGCCAAGATAACATATTTGGGGCAGTGTGTCCTGACCCTCACTGGCCTAGTGCTGTACTCTGTCTCCTCCTAGTATCCAGGACATTGAAGGAGTTACTGCAGAGACCTCCCAGCCCTGGGGCAGCCCCTTGTCCAGGGAGGCACCTGCCTTGAGGGGAGGGTTGCGTATGACTTTCCCACATGGGTACCCTGTTGCTAAGGGTAGCCGCCCCTCCTTGGGGAGATTGGGTGAGAGTTTGCAGATCTTACTTCAAGAAACTGACTTCATTTCCTATAAATGTCTACCCAGTAGTGGGAGCATGCAGGAGTTCTATTTTTAGTAATTGGGGGAAAATCCATACTTTTCCCAGCATGACTGTGCCAACCAAGATCGATTCTGGATGATTTTATCTATAAACCAGAGATTTTTCAAGAACCTCTCCAGCAGAGAACATGTGGAGAACATTTTCAAGGCCTTGCAAAGTATACTAACCATAGGAACAAACCAGTAACTCAGAAACTATTGAAATGCAGAACTGGTTCTCCTTCTTCCATTTCTGGCCAGCGTGCTGGTCTGTGGCTCGATCCACCTCAGGCAGCTGGAAGGTTGACCTCCCAGGTTGGCTGCCACTGAGATGGCTACTGTTTCCAGAAATTCTTTGGGGTGTGGCCAGGTTTTCCCACCTGTGCACAGATCAAGTTGGTGACCTCTGACAGTGGAGCCATGGGTGCTTCAGGCATGGTCCCTCCCCCACCCCCAGCAGAGCCATCACACTGAGGGTTTAGGGGATGGGAGCTGCCCCTAGGCAAAACCATCCGAGATTCCCACTGTCCCTACCTGACCTTCAGATGTCCCTCAGTTATTTCTGTGCCTCTGGTGTCTTTCTGGAACCCTGACCTGGCTGTTTTCAGACAGCTCGTCCACAATACCCTCACTTTCTGGGAGGGGGACTTACTGGAATCCACAGTGTGTCCTGCTGCCCCCCTGGGCCACTTTTTGTAGGCACATTGGGCCATCTGAGGTCCCAAGACTGTGGGCCTGTGCTCTGGAGGGGTTATGAGCAGAGTTGGTGGGATGGGAAGGCTGCAAGGCACAGAGGCCTGTTTCCAGAAAGCTGTCTGGGGTCCCTGGCATTCTACCATTTTTGAATCAAAGCCCTGAGATCTTTAAAATTCCAGCAGTGTTACAGTGTGGGCCAGAAAATTACATGTCTCTGTGCGCCCAACACCACCTAAACTATTGGCCATTTCTTGCACTTGAGCTGAGTACAAAGGATTGGGAGTAGGAGCTTGAGGGGAGGTCCTGGGCCAGACTTTGTGTTTGGGGACATAGGCCATCCAGACAAGCTTGTGCTGAGCAGCAGGAGGGGGCCTGTGTGGAGACCCCAGCTGCAGACACTGCTGTCCGCTGATGCCCCCTCAGTCCATCCCAGTGCACCTGCTGCTGGGGGAGCACCTGCCCCATCCTCTCTACCTGAGGGCTCTCTCCTGCACCAACCATGCCCCTCCCCTGCCAGTCACTGCCAGCCTGCAGCCTGGGAGGGTGGATATCCCAATGACCTCCAGCCCTGGGGACAGATCCAGTGTGGGTGGGACATGGTCTCCCAGCGGGCCTGAGCACCGGGCCCCCACGATGCTCACTCTTCTCCTGGGGGATCACTGTGCCACATCCTCCCTCAGGCTCCTTGGGCCCAACTCCTCCTCTGCTCAGGCACCACTCGGCCCAGGCTCCACATGCTGGGACTGGGAGCAGGTTGTCTGGACTTTCTGGACTCGTGCTTCCATGCCTGTGACATGGGCATAGGCTGACCTCACAGACTCGTCAGAGGAGACCCAGTGCAGGAAGATGCAGGCTGCTTCAACGGAGAAGCCAGGCAACCCCAGAGGGAGCGCACAGACCTTGCATAAAACATAGGGCTAATGGAGCACAGTGTGGGATGTGGGCACCCAGCCAAGGCATGGGGAATCCTGGTGAGGGTGGCCCTGGTGAGGGGAGAGGAAACCACAGAAGGGTTGCAGAAAAGGCAGGAGATAAGGGACACGTCAGGACAGAGCTTCCCAAGGAGGTTGATGGAAGAGTCAGAGGATCACAGAGACCCTTGGGAAAACTCAGAGGCCCTGGAGATGTTGGCTGAAACACTGGCATTTGGTCAGAAAAGTTGTATCATAAATCCCCAGTTGACACTGGATAATTTACTCTTTGTTGCTTCTAGGAATCAGGGCTGTGGGCCATTAGCACTCACATTGCATGAAGTCTAGGATATATTTAATTCTCATCACTTTTCAGGACTAGATTTTTCTAGAGGAAGTGCTAAGCATGGGTCTTTCCATTCTTTTCTTTGTGCAACTGGCCTCTGTTCTCAGGATTAGATTCCTAGGGCTCATCACCACTGCTAGCCCTGAGGACTGCCCTGTGTCACCTCCCACAGTGGTCATGACCACATGGGTTGGGGTCATCAGTGCTCACTGCTGAAGCCCCAGTGCTCAGTACAGAGCAGATCTTTGAATGAAAGAGGGCATGAGGGAGGGAGGGAGTGGAGGGAGAGTAAGGAGGGAGGGAGGGAAAAGAGGGAAGGAATGAAAGAAGGAAGGGAGGGGATGGAGGAAGGGAGGGATGGGGGAGGCAGGGAGAGAGTGAGCAAGAAAGGGAAGGGAAAGAAGGAGGATGGCAGGGTGGGAATAAGGGAGGAAGAGAGGGAGGGAGGGGGAATGGGAGTGAGGGATGATGAGAGGGAAAGAAAAGGAGGAAGGAATGATGAGAGGGAGGGAGTGAGGGGAAAGAGGGAGGAAGGATGGGAGGGAGGCAGGGAGGGTGATGCAGTGGGGGAGATAAGAGGGGGTGGAGGGAAAGGAAAAAGGGGGTAATGAATGAGATGTCGAATAAATGAGTTAGGAAGCAGGGGGTGAAAGTAGAAGTCTGGTCCATACATTAGGAGCCATTATTTGGGTTGAGGTCAGAGGGCATCACAGCCTGGGCCCTGGAAGGTGGCTCAGGGCACATCCATCTGTCCTCCCAGTGCTGATATTTCTTCTCCTTGGCCCTGCTGTCACCCTGGTTCCTCTCCACCTCCTCAAACAATTCTGAATGTTCCCAGGAGCAGGGTGGCAGGAGGGGGCGTCTCATGAGGGGCTTCCTGGATCCTGTGCCCGGACGACCCTGGGACAGTAGCTATAGGACATTCTATCATGAGAACTGGGACCGTGGATCCCATCCATCTCCTTGAGCATTAGGTTTGTTCCATTCCCTGCTCTCTCTACCACCACTGTGCTGAACACTCCTGACAATACATCTGTGAAAAGTTGTGCCAGAGTTTCCAGGGCTGAAACTGAGGCTGAGCGCAGCTAGGTGATGAGTGCACCTGCGGGCTGGGTTGGGTGCTGCTCACTGTTCTCCCAAACAGGGGTGCCCATCACCCTACTTTCCAGGGGACCTATACTGGACCTCTCTTTCTTCACATTCTCACCAGGGCTCTTGATCCCCAGACCAGACACCTGCTGCTCTGTGGGTGATCAGCGCTGCCCTCATAGTGTTTCCTTTGCCAGAACCCTTCCCCAGGGCCTCCCAAGTCTCTGACACATACTCCCCATGTACCTATCCTCCCCCCGGACTTGCATGTCTTTGGTCTCTGTCCCTATGGAACCCTGTGACTTGGAACCTGGTTTGGAACAGAGTTAGATGAAACTTTTCTCTGGCCTTGGGTTGTGAGTGATGTGTTTGCCTTCTGTGGTTTGTCTTCCAGCTTTCTGCATTTCCCTGGTTTCTGTGGGGGCCACAGAAGGAAACAGCTGTGTCCTCTCTGGGGTCAGGCTATGGCGTCCCAGCAGGAACAGGGGTCTTGACCCCAAGATTGTGCATAATTCCTAAAGGGGCCTCTATGATTACATTTCATCTGTAATCCATCAGGGGTTTCAATATGGAATAAGGAAAATTCTGTCACATAAACACAGAGAAAAGAGAGTCCTCTTTGAAAATAGGTGGGGAGACACAAAGGCACATATTGTAGGATTCCATGTATAGAAACATCCAGAACAGGTAAAAGAACAGAGAGAGAAAGCAGCTTAGGGGTTTTGAGAGGCTGGGCTGGAGGAGAAACGGGCAGGGAGGGCTTTGGGTTCAGGGTCTCCTTTGGGGAAGAAGATATCCTGCCAGATGTTCTGTGGTATGGTGACACAGAGTTGGGAATATACTTAACTCTCGTGACATGTTCAAGTGTAACCAAGTAATTTTATTTAAAAGAAATAATAAACAGTATGCAGAACGTGGAAAGATAAAATAACAGTTAATATGAGTTAATATGTACAGAGAGAAAGAACATACTGGTCGGGGATGAACATTCCTGAGGGCCATCGGGGTCGGGGGATAGAACAAGGGATAATTGTATGAGGAGCAGGGCTGTGGGCTCTGGATGTGGCTCTGGGAGCCCCGCAGGAGTAGGGGCAGGGGATGGGATAAGGGCAGGGACAGGAGTGGGGACAGATGCAAGAGCAGCAGCACAGGCTGGGGCAGGGGAAGGGGGAGTGGCTCTGGCAGGGGCAGGGACAGGGACAGGAGCAGGAGCAGGGGTGGGAGCAGGGGCTGGGGCAGGGGCAGGGGAATGGACAGGAGCAGGGGTGGGAGCAGGGGCAGGAACAGGTGTTGGAGTAGGGGCTGGGGCAGGGGAAGGGGCAGGGAAACAGCAGGAACTGGAGCAGGAGCAGGAGCAGAGGCTGGGGAGGGGCAGGTGCCAGTGCTTCTGAGACAGCGTCAGGTTCTCTGTGGGCAGGTGCCGGGTCACCTGGTGGACCCCTGGTCTCCTGCTGAAGTCTCTCTAGGCACCATCCCTCCCTCTGGAGCTGCAGATGAAGTTGGGGCCACCTCTGGCTCTTCAGAGCTAGACCCAGGTATCCAGGCACCCACATTCCAGAGACAGCCCCCTGCCCAGCTCATTTCGTTGGAGATCCTGGAGTGAGAGAACAAGCTCGTGTGCCTTTGCAGAGATAGAGCTCAGCCCAGGGCCTCCCAGAGAAGCTACAGCCAGGAAGGAACTCTCACTGGGACATCTCCAGGACTGCAGTCCACCCACTGGGTGCTCTGAGCCCAGTCCTTGCTCCTGGCCCCACACCAGCCTCTGGGGTCTCCTGCCTATGGGGCCTAGCACCGTCCCATCCCGACACCCACATACACCCAGCCCCGGCCTTCTCACGCTTGGGCTTGGCCTCTGTGTGCTGGACCAAAGTCTGGTGTGGTACCAGCAGGGACAGTGCCCTGGACAGTTTTGGAGGCCTTACCAGGCCTCCCCAGTCCCTGCTCCTGGAGAGACCCTTATGGTCATTCCCTGTGTCAGGGAGATGGAGCCAGTGTCCACCAGCCTCCTCCCTGTTTCATCATCCCTCATGTTCTGCAAAGACAGGGACCGGTAGCCAGCATGGATGCATCACAGCCCTGCCTGGCCATCCTCACTGTCCTCTTGCCCAGTCCCCCTCCTGCTCCCAGATCACACACAGACCTGTGCCTGCACAGCCCCACACTTGGGACAGGGATCCATGCCTGCAGGACACAGGATAAACCCCAGGGAGAGCTCGAAGCCCCCAACACCCCATCCCACCCAGCCAGCCTTGACCCAGGGTGTGAACATGACCTCCCCACTGGGCATCTGACCCCTGCTCTTGAATAGGGTGGGTGTACCACACGTGAACCTTCTTTACACACACACACACACACACACACACACACGCATGCATGGGGAGGAAACCTGGGGCTGCACAGGTCAGATCAGAGCGTATGGGGCTGGGGTCTGGCTCTGGGCCTCATGGTGTCACCTTTCCATACTTCTGGCCAAATGAGAGGGTGGGGAGCCCTGATATGACATCCCCAGTGAGGGAAAGTGCTTGCCGGGTCTGCTTTCCTCTACCTGCAGCCTCTAGACTTTGGGATGCAACATGCAAACATATTCTTCTTTCAAGGATCTCCAGTGAAATGAGCTGGGCAGGGGGCTGTCTCTGGAATGTGGGTGCCTGGTTACCTGGGATCCAAATTCTGTTAGGCTCTGTTGTCAGGGAAGTGAGGTCATCACTTCCTAGGGACCCCTTACCCAAATTCCTCCTCACACTAGAGCCCCCTCAGGGATCCCCTCCCCCAGCTGCTCAATGCTCACAATCTACCCCAGGCCCTGTCCATACAGTGACACCCACACAGCCTACTCACAGGCCCCGCAAGGCCTGGAGTTGTATGGTGTCCCTGCTGTGAGGACACAGAGCTGGGTTCAGACCAGGTTCTTGCTCATGCCCAGGACTGTGACCCTGGACAGACCCTTTACCTCTCAGGACCTCCCCAGCCTCCCCATCTGCACAGTGGGGTCTTCTGGCTTCTACTTCTAGGGACACCATCATTAGTAGGATCTCTACATACATTCCTGCTATCATAGGAGGCTGGGACATGCACGTGGCAATGCAAGGTTGAGTTAAGGACTGGGCGGGGCATAGAACACAGCTCAGAGGGACCTGGGACTGCTCTGGCAACCAGGCAAAGCCACCCTCCTTCTGCCTGTCTCCCAGTCCCCATGGGAAGGTTGCAGTGAACTGATTCCGACCTTGTCCTCTCATGACACAGACTTTCAGGACCTCCCATTAGGTTTAGGCCCAGGTCCCAGGGCCTCATCTGTACCCATGTGCTGGGCAGTCCCCACAGTGGTTCCTGGCATTCCCGAATCCTGGTCACACATCCCTGTGGAATTCTCTCCCCTTGGGTGGATGGCCTGTGTGACTGTGCTCTAAGGAATAGAATGGAGCAAAATGATGGGATGTTTCCAACCTGACTGAGGAAAGTCTGTGACTTCTCCTGGTTCCCTCTCTTGTGTTCATTCTCTGTCTCTGTCTTCTCTGTGTGTCCCCCAGGGGCAGAACCTGGGGGCTCCAGAGGCGATGTGAGAAACATCAGAAGCCTATCTTCTCCCCATTTCTCTCTCCTGCCCTGGTGCTTGGTTCCTTCCTAAGGCCTCCTCACCCTGACCGGAGCACTGATTCTGGAAGCTCTTCCAAATGGGGACCTTGAGACTGCAATAAGGAGGGTCTTGATCTTGGTCCCTAGACTAGTGGTCCAGTGCTATGCCACGTTCTGCAAACCCAGCTCATCAGGCCTCCAAGCCCTCAGGCTGTCCTCTGCTCAGAAGGACCTTGAGGGAGTACAAAGCATTTTCCCAGGACTGGGAGCACAGGGGTCAGGGATGAAGATCTAAAACCAACAGACTTTTCTATAAGCATGTGGGACCCTAGGGACACAGCATCTCTGTGGCCCAATTGACAGAAGAGTAAGCTAAGGCCTTTTGTGCTGTAACCCCGTCTGGACTTGGGGGGATATCTCTTCCTACTTCCAGTAGCCCAGGATGGTGATGGACACCAGACCCCAGATGCTGTCCTCTCCCGGTACCCTTGCAACCCCCCTGGGCCCCTTGGAGACCCCCTGACCATCAGCCTGGCCTATCTCCCATCCCCATGCTATGGATCTGGTTTCTTGCCAGGGGTCCTGATGCCCCTGCCCCATGGCCCAGGTGTCTCCAACCTCTTTCTTCTTTCCCACTTGTCACCCACCTTGCTCCCAGGCTGTCTGCCTCTTTTGACCCCGAGCTGGGCAGTCAGAGTGGTGTGTGTGTGTGTGTGTGTGTGTGTGTGTGTGTGTAGGCACACATGCCTCTACTTGTCTGGGGATGCCCAAGGTCATGTCCCCACATGGGATGGGGTGGGTAGCTATCCCTGAGGATCTGAGGGGCTCTCACCCCTCAAAGCGAACCTGGTGGGAGGGCTGGGGCTGGCCTGGGACTGGAGAGCAGCCCTGCTTCTGGGACTCTGTGTCTTGGATGAGTCCCTGCCTCTCTTGACCCTAGGTTCCCAACTGTCCCTGAGGGCTGGACATGGAAATGTTTGAACTTGGCCACTTCTCTGGAGTAGGTGGAGAATAGGTGCACCAGACACACAGGCCTCCCTCCTGAGGGGGCCCGGTGTGCACAGGGGACCTGCACATAGCACCTGTACTGTGACCCAGTCCCACGGCAGACATGTATGACACCCATGGCTCTGCACCTGACTGGTCCCCAGTGTTTCCTCAACACAACTAAGGGCTCTGTGGCCCCAAAGTCTGCTCAGCCCCAGAACCATGCCCATCCTGGGTGTAAGCCTCAGGGTGCAAGGCCAGGTGGGTTGGACTTCTGGGAGCACAAAGGTCACCAAATACTCCCCACCCAGCTGGCCGGGAATGCAGACTGCCTCCCAGGATCCAGCTATGTGCAGGGCTGGACCAGAGGACCTGGAGGCAGCAGTGGAGGCCAACTCAGGGCAGGGGGAAGAGCAGTCCACCCAATTCCCCTTCTCCTCTCCTCCTCCTTTCTCGTCTTCCTGGTAGGACCCTGGGACAGAGGTCCAGCCTGTCCCTGGCTGGAGTCAGAGGTGTGTGAAGGAGGCCGGGAAGGAGGGGCCCACCACCAGGACACCAAGTGTGATGGTGTTGTTACTGTAATGAGGGACCTCTGGGGCATTCAGGGATTTCAGCCCCTTTTAGACATGAGCAGTGGCCCCAGAACTTGGCCCCTGCCCCATCCTTCACCCTCCATGAAGCCCCACATCTGCCCCAGCCCAGGACTTGTCTGCAGCCAGTCCCCCTCCAGCCCCAGGAAATCCAGCTGCTTCAGGGGCTGCATATTCATTACAAGCTGCAGCCGAGTCAGCCCTATGGGGTCTGGTTCCGGGTCCTGGAGCCCCACAGGGAGGAGAGAGATGCGGCACAGGGGCTGGGAGAGGGCAGAGTGGACTCTCCCTGGATGCCATGGCTCCCTAGTCAGTGCAGACCCTGTGGTGTGCTGGCCCCTAGGGCATCCAGACTCCAGCTCCCAGGCAGGCTCCGGGAGAGAGTGTGGCTCCTGCTAGCTCAGACATGTTACTCTGTCCTGTAGCTACAGCCTGTCCCACCAGCTGCACTCCCCCTGCTAGTCAGCCAGCAACACCCTCAGGGCCAAGAAGAACAGTCCATCTTCCAGCTCAGGGGCCAGTGTGTGGCTGGGCAGGCAGGGGAGGGCTCACTCTGGGTTCAGGGAGTCTCTGGCGGGTTAATGGGGGCTCAGGAGGGCTGGCCTTCTCCAGCTCCGCTGCTGACCAGTCCTGTGACTAGAGCGATTTGCCTCCCCTCTCTGGGTCTCCCTCTCCACCTCTGCAATGCGTTGATGCTGATTGATTGCTCCCATGGCAGAGCAATCCTGTGGGATCCACGTGGGATGCTGGTGATTGACCTAAGCTGGGCACAGAGCCTGGACTGCAGAGTGCAGTGGGAGATGGTGAACAGTGTCACCAGTGAGCACCCCTCCCACCAAAAGCGATCCAACCCTTCCATGCAGCCGCCAGACCCCTGGGAGACAACATTCCTGACACCGGGTCCCTGTGTGTGGCTCTTCCTCAGCAGTGGGACAGGGTGGGGACCCTAGGACAAGGGCCAGCTCCTCCTTCTGAGGGCACGAGAACAAGGAAGACTTTCCCTGGGGTCCTCCAAGACCACATAAGAGGGGAGGTGGCTGCCCCCAAACAGGACACTAAAATTCTGCTTCTATTAGAACCTAAGCATTGGGGTCTGGTTCTTCCACTTCTGGGCCACCGAGACACACATGCTCTCCATGACTCCTCCTTGAATGAAGAGCTCTTGCAGGGCCTGCCCCTCCCTGACTCCTGAAGGAGACCTGTCCTCCCAAAGACATGATCATTTCAGGTCATGATCCTGGTCAGGATGGGAGACAGCCCCTCATGGCTCCTGACTCTGTGGCTGAGAGGGCCTTTCTCAGGCACAGCAATGCCCACTGAATGCGGGGACTTCAGAAAGAACACACGCCTTGCCCAGGTCCTGGCCCAGGATGGTGGCTGCCTTCCCCAGCTCTGGAAGAAGAGGGACATTCTCTGCTTCTCTGGGCAGGGTTCCTCTGACCCACTAGCAGGCCCTGGAAGGGTTCTAGGCTGCCTCTGGAAGTGCACCAGTACTGAGTGGGCCAATCACTGTCCACACACAAACATGGACAATGTGCTAATGAAGCGCCCAAGGTGATCCGGCAGGTGCAAATGGCCTGTGGCTGGCGGGGCTGGCAGCTTCAGTGCCCTCTAGTGGGCCCTCATTTCCTGGATGGGAATCCTCCTAGAGTCTCTGTCCTCAGAGCTTCCTTCCTGCTGGTTTCAGGACCAAGGGAGAGACTGTGGTGTGCCTTAGAAGGCTCCAACCCAGCCTCCCTCATTTTACACACATCACTGCTCCCCAAGAAGCAGGGGTTGCTGCTCCCACATGCCCCACGCAAGGCTTGTTTCAGGCACTCATTCCTTCCAAGGCCCAGCCGCACTGGCTCTGTCACATACACAGTGCCCACGGCTGCCTGGCTGGGCCAGGAGTCCCAGGAGAGCTCTCCTTTCCCAGGATCAGTGTTCATAGTCTTGGCCGGAGAAAGAAGTCCCATCTGTCCTCTGCTAGAGAAGGCGAATTCCTGGGCTGGGTGGCCCTCAGGTGCCTGAGAACATGTGGGTCCCCTGGAGAGAAGGGTGATGGGCACCCCTGTCTGAGAAAACAGTGAGCAGCACCCATCCCAGGCCGCAGGTGCACCCATCACCTAGCAGTGCTCGTACTCAGATTCACTCCAGCAAACTCTGGCACGATTTTTCATAGATGTATTTTCAGACGCATTCAGAGCAGCGATGGTGGAGAGATCAGGAAATGCACCAATACTAATGCCAAAGGAGATGGATGGTGGCTCAGTTGGGTAAGCCACTGACTCTTGATTTTGGCTCATGATGTGATCTCATGGTGTGGGATCGAGCTGCATGTAGGGTCTGTGTTCAGTGTGGTGTGGGCTCACCGTTCTCTCTTCTACCTCCTGCCTCTCCCACAACTCTCATGCCATGCACCCCCCGCAAAGTAAATTAATAAAATCTTTATAAAAATGGAATAATACAGAATGTACTTTTAAGAAATTATAAAAAATACTAACATTGATTTGGCCATTTTAAACATTTTCAGTATAAAGTCCGGTAGCGTTAACTGTATTTACACTGCTGTGAAACATCTTGAGAATATTTCTTCAAGCAACTCTGAAATTCTGTTCCCATTATTATATGTTTTTCGTGTAAAAAGCATATATATTTATTTATATATTTATATATTTATTTATATATATATTTATTTATTTATGTTCCGATAGCCCACATATAGTACATTAGTTCTTGATGTAGTGTTCAATGGTTCATAAATTGCATGTAACACCCAGTGCTCATCACAACACGTGCCCTCCTTAATACCCATCACACTGTTACACCATCCCCCTTCCCTCTGTAACCCTGAGTTTGGTTCCCAGAGTCCAGGGTCTCTCATAGTTTGTCTCCCTTTCTGATTTCTTCCCATTCAATTTTCCCTCCCTTCCCCTATGGTCTTGCACACTATTCCTTACATTCTACATATGAGTGAAACCATATGGTCATTGTCCTTCTCTGCCTGACTTATTTCATTCAACATAATCCCCTCCAGTTCCATCCATGTTGATGCAAATGGTAGGTATGCATCCTTTCTGATGGCTGAGGAGTATTCCATTGTATATTTGAATGCCATCTTCTTTACCCATTTATGTGTTGAAGGTCATCTTGGATCCTTCTACAGTTTGGCTATTATGTCCATTGCTGCTATGTACATTGAGGTGCAGGTGTCCATTCTTTTCACAATGTCTGTATCTTTGGGATAAATACCCAGTAGTGAAATTGCTGGGTGGTAGGGTAGTTCTATCTTTTACATCTTGAGGTACCTCCATACTGCTTTCCAGAGTGGCTGTACCAGCTTGCTTTCCCACCAATAGTGTAGGAGTGTTCCCCTTTCTCCACATCCTCGCCAACATCTTTCGTTTTCTGACTTGTTAATTTTGGCCATTCTAACTGGTGTAAGGTGGTATCTTATTGTGGTTTTGATTTGTATTTCCCTGATGGCAAGTGATGTTGAACATGTTGCCATGTGTCTGTTAGACGTTTGCATGTCTTTGGAGAAATGTTTGTTCATGTCTTCTGCCCATTTCTTGATTGGGTCTTTTTTTTTTTTTTTTTTTTTTTTTTGGTGTTGAGTTTGATAAGTTCTTTGTAGATCTTGGATACCAGCCCTTTATATGACATATCACTTCCAAACCTCTCCCATTCCATGGATTGCCTCTTTGTATTGTTAACTGTTTCCTTTGAAACAGTCAACAAAATGCAGAAGCATTTTATCTTGACAAAGTCCCAATAGTTCATTTTTGCTTTTGTTTCCCTTGTCTTTGGTGATGTGTCTAGGAAGAAGTTGCTGTGGCTGATGTTGAAAAGGTGACTGCCTATGTTCTCTTCTAGGATTTGATGGATTTCTGTCTCACATTGAGGTCTTCCATCCATTTTGAGTTTATCTTTGTGTGTGATATAAGAGAATGATTGAGTTTCAGTCTTCTGTGTATGGCTGTCTAATTTTCCCAGCAAAATTAATTGGAGACACCACCTTTTTTCCATTGGATATTCATTCCTCCTTTGTCAAAGATGATGTGAGCATAGAGTTAAGGGTCAATTTCTGGGGTCTCTATTCTGTTCCATTGATCTATGTGTCTGTTTTTGTGTGAATACCATGCTGTCACAGCTTTGGAATATAGCTTAAAGTCAGGCATTGTGATGCCCCCAGCTTTGGTTTTCTTTTTCAACATTTCCCTGGCTGGGTGGGGTCTTTTCTGGTTCCATGTAAGTTTTAGGATTATTTTTCCAGCTCCATGAAAAATGCCAATGGTATTTTAATAGGGATGGTGTTGAAAGTGTAAATTGCTCTGGGCAGCTTGGACATTTTAGCCATGTTTATTCTTCCAATTCATGAGCATGGAATGGTTTTCCATCTTTTTGTGTCTTCCCACATTTCTTTTATAAATGTTCTATAGTTTCTAGAGTATAGATCCTTTGTCTCTTTGGTTAGGTTTACTCCAAGGTATCTTACAGTTTTTGGTGTTATTATAAATGGAATCAATTCCCTAATTTCTCTTTCTACAGTTACATTGTTAGTGTATAGAAAAGCAACAGATTTCTGCACATTGATTTTGTATCCTGTCACATTACCGAATTGCTATATGAATTCTAGTAATTTGGGAGTGGAGTCTTTTGGGTTTTCCCCATAAAGTATTATGTCATTTGTGAAGAGAGAGTTTGACTTCTTTGCCAATTTGGATACATTTTATTTCTTTCTGTAATCTGATTGATGAGGCTAGACTTCTAGTACTACGTTGAACAATAGTGGTAAGAGTGGGCATCCCTGTTGTGTTCCTGCTCTTAAGGAAAAGGATCCCAGCTTTTCCCTTAAGAATGGTATTCGCTTAGGGCTTTTCATAGATGGTTTTTATGAAACTGAGGAATGTCCCCTCTATGCCTACATTCGGAAGAGTTTTAATCAGGAAAGTGTGCTGTATTTTGTCAAATGATTTTTCTGCATTAATTGAGAGGATCCTATGGTTCTTGTCTGTTCTTTGATTAATGTACTCTATCGTGTTGATTGATTTGCAAATGTTGAACCACACATTGCATCCCAGGAATAAATTCCAGCTGGTCATGATGGATAATCCTTTTAATGTACTGTTGGATCCTATTGGCTAGGATCTTGTTGAGTATTTTGGCACTCATGTTCATCAGGGATATTGCTCTGTAATTCTCCTTTTTGATGGGATCTTTGCCTGATTTGGGGATCAAGGTAATTCTGGCCTCAGAGAAAGAGTTTGGAAATTGTCCTTCCATTTCTATTTTTTTAAACAAAGTCAGAAGAATAGGTATTGTTTGTTCTTTGAATGACAGCCTTGTTGGATAAGGAACCCTTGGCTGCATGCTCTTCTCATGTAGTATCCTGAATATGTCTTGCCAGCCCTTTCTGCTTGCCAGGTCTCTGGGGACAGGTCTGATATTATTCTGATATCCTTCCCTCCATCCATAAGAAATCTCTTCCCCTGGGTTGCTTTCTGGATTGCTTTCTTGGTTCTAAGATTTGGAAGTTTTCCACTTTTAATTCTAATAGTGCATTTATAGACTATTTTATATTTTCTATGTGCACCCTCACATTATCTCTGAATAGTCACAATTAGCCCGTCAAATCTTATTCTTTTTGTTTCTCTTGCCTTATAACACTTGGTAGATTCTCCAATACCATGTTGACTAGATTAGCATTCTTTGAAGATTTTAATAGACCTTTCTCAATATCTGATAGAAAAAGCAGATGAAACATTGGTAACAAATGTGACCTAATTGACCTATATGGAACATTACACATTAAGTACAGAATACATTATTTTCAAGTGGTCCTAAGATATTTACCCAAGTAGGTGAAATGCTGGGCCATGAAGCAAGTCTACATATTTTAAAGCCTGAAATTAACTAGATTATTTCTTAGAGCACAGGAGAATTGAGCCATAGCCATAATGAAAAGAAAACCAGGAAGTCCCTCAATGTTTAAAAATTAAATGTAACTTTGCTACATTTCCTAAAGACCAGAGAGGGACTCATAAGGGAGATTCTCGACACTTCCTACATCAGAGCTTCCAGACAATGGCACTCTATCTGGGAAGAGCAGTTTAATTAGCTAGACAGGAGATGAGCCTTAAGTCAGAGTTGTGCCTGCCCCAGCCCCAAATGGCAGCCTTGGCCTGTGGTCCCCCCACAGCTGCCCTTTTTGGTAGCCCTAAGCTAAGAGGCACAACATGGCCATATGGAAATGGGAAGATCCCCACTCCTAGTGATGCTGGTGCCCACTGCCCAAGCTGCACTTTCTGGTGGCCCTGAGCTAAGGGGGACAACATGGCTGCATGGAAATGGGAAGCTCCACACCCCAGTGATGATGGTGCTATTGTATTGTCCTCACTAGTCCAACAGCATGCTTTCTGAGTGAAATATGACACAATAACAGATTCTTGACCTTCCTTAAGGTTTGAAATCATCTTGTGAGTCATCTCTTAGAAGCATGGATTCTTTCTTCTGAAAGATGTGCTCTTCCTTCTGAAAAAGAAATAGATCCCAGTAGTAATCATGGCTTCCTGAGCACCTGCTCTTGAGAGCCATCACACCAGCTCTTTTCTTTGGAATTCTCCCTCTTAAATTTCCAAACTACAATGTAGATATTATTAGTCACATTTTCTAGATGGCTAGACAGGGACTCAGAGATGACTTGAGTCACAGAGGATTTTAGTATCAGAAACCTAAGTGGGGTCCCCCAAACTGACTCCAAATACCTTGTTATTCCATACACAGTACTATTTCCCTCTTACCTCTGGTCTTCTTGACCTGGAAACATCTCAAGTGTCAGGATTTTCTTTTTGTGGGGTCAACTGGAATGAATTCACCTGGCCTTTTTACCTCTGCCCATCATGATCATTAAGAGCTGAGGACCTCTGAGTAAGAAACACAAAGATCCCTAGGAATAGAGACATTATAATATTTTTCTGATATTAAAGTTATTGAAAGAGCTATCTTTTAAAAGTTGATTCAGGTTCTGGTATGTTCAGAGTGTGCAAGACAGGTCTGAAATAGTATTTAAAAACACTCAGCCCAGCCTCTTCTACAAAGTGAGACAATGCTTATAAACTTAACTAAACTATTCCCTTACCCATGATTACTTCCCAACCATTGTAGTGTTTTTATGGTATGACTATGACTTACATTAGCTGAAATCTGCAGGGAAGGAACTAAGACAGTGTATCCAAGCTTTAGAGGGGACTTCATGCTTCAATTAGTGTTGTGACAATGAGCTACTGTTTTATTCTGTAGTCCAAGGGAATGGTGTCAGACATTTCTAAGATGTTGGGAGGTTCTAAAATTCTGACTTTAAATTGTCTGTGTGCTTCAGAGATTTGGGCAGGAGAAAGGGAGGAGCCCAGCTTCTGTGAACACCTCTGTTACTAGTGTTGACCATGGAACAGGTAACCTTCTGTAGTCATCATTTTGACTTCTTGGTAGTATTGTTAAAAGCGCTTTTGTCTCAAGTCCCTTTCTTTATTAGTAATTAGAATGAAAATGGAAATTTTTGTCTTTTACCAACCATGGGCCTGGATCCTGGGCTCCTGGGGAAGCTATCCTTTAACATTTTACCAAGCTCAAAATGATTGTGCAAAACCTCAGATCATGGGCCCTATTTCTGCCCCAAGCACATGTTATACATCTCCTTTGGGAAGAAAAAGAGAACCAAAAAAATGCTTTTGCAAGCATAAAGATAAGACAAACAAAAGGACCTCTCCTGCTCCCATAAGATTAAAGTCATACTGGCTTGCACATACTGAAAACATAAGAAAAAGTCTGTAACTTTCTGGAATGTTCTTCCTCATGATGATCTGTCACTCTGTATGTAAAACAAAACAGACTGAATATAGAAACCTGCTCCAAATGTTCCTTCCCTGGAGCACTCCCTTCCTTGTGAAGCTTGTGTCTCCCAGGCAGCCATCTTGACTTGGGTTTGAATAAAACTCTCTTCTTTTCTCTCTAAAATGCTTAAAGTGGTTTGTTCCTTTAGTGTCGACAATAACAATGTTTTCTTTTTAAGCGAAGAATCAATGTTCTTGGTTCACCATTCCAACAGCATGGAAGGGCGGTTGTTCTTGTTCATCCTGAAGCTTCCCTGCAGAACCGAGCATATGAATATATATTCCAGAACAAATGGGCTCATCCTAGAAGGATGCTGGGAAGGTCTGAGAAGCACTATCTACTCCATGGGGGAGACCAGAAGTTGGAGCTCCTCCTGCTTAGAGCATTACTTTTTGGGTCTTAAAATTGCCTTGGAAATGTGGGAAACCATTACATTTCTTTCTTTTTTTTCTTCTTTCTTAAGATTTTATTTATTATTTGACAGAGACAGAGAGAGAGAGGGAACACAAGCAGGGGGAGTGGGAGAGGAAGAAACAGGCCTCCCGCTGAGCCGGGAGCCAGATCAGGGGCTGGATCAGAATAAGCTGGAATCAAGACCTGAGCTGAAGGCAGATGCTTAATGACTGAGCCATGCAGGCACCCCAACATTTGCATTTCCTAAATCCCAAGCCTGGGAAGGTCTGAGAGCAGCTGACCTTGCCAGGAGGCCGGAACCGCTGCCCAGGCAGGGCTGGTGCAGGAATGGAAGGGGCAGTTTTCTGAGGGTGGTCTACAGCCAGAGGTGTCTTCGAAAGGGGCCAGATATCTGGGGGAGGAGGGGCCCTGCCCATGACCCGCCCGTGGCTGTCCCGCGGAGCCAGGTGTGCAAGTGAGGAGGCACCACCTCCGGGAGTCTGCAAAAGCAGGGAGATGTGGGTGTAAGGGGGCCTGTGGCCAGGTACAGGCAGGCACCACATCCAATGGCCTCAGGGCACCACCCTCCCTGACCGATCAGCATGTGGGGGCAGGGCTATGTCCTCTGTGGGTGGACCCAGAGCTGCCTTAGTTTGCGGAGGCAGAGCAGGCGGGGGTGGGGGGGTGGGTGCTGGAAGAGATCCTGGACCAGTGTCCTGCTTCGATGAGTGCGGACTGTGCGACCGTGCGCTGGCAATGCGGGTCCCCGGGGTAGGGTACTTGAAGGGCGCATGAAGCGAGTTCATCGTAGGGACTCAGATTGGTTTTCTTTTTCCCTTGAAAGTCTCTTCTGCCCGATGTCCATCAACTGGGCCTCTCCCCTAGAACCCTGAACTCCAGGGTGCCCACTCACCCAAGCTTTTGTGGGATGGGTTGTGGACATTTCAGTGTTTCCCCTGTTCCCCAGGAAGAGTGCATGTAAAGACAGCACAGGGTCCCCAACTTCAGTGGGGTGCTTCTGGCCCCCTGGCACAGTGCAGATAATGGACCTTGAGCAGCACCCCGAATTCAGCAGATGTGCTGCTAACAAGCCCCAGAACAGTTCCCCAGCTTCAACATTTTGCGCTCTGTCCACAGGTTTGGTGGTAATGGGCTGTCAGGGTTGTGCACGAGGTTCTCCTGGTTCCTGCCCCGCCCCCAAGCACAGATGCACTAACAAGCCCCAGAGCCATCCCCACCCCCATACCATGTTCCCAGGATGGTGGTAATGGACTGTCAGGATCCCGCTGGAGGCTCTTGCAGGTTCCTGTTTCCCCCTCAGGCACAGGCGTTGTGGCAACAGCCCTAGAGCCATCCCCCAATTTTAGCATTGTGCCCTGTGTCCCAGGGGATGGTGGTAATGGGCTGTCAGGATCCTGCGGAAGCGTCCTCCAGGTGGGGGCTGGAAGCTGGAGGAAACCGGACCCCACTCAAGTTGCATGAGGAACAGGTGAGTTGAGGTGTTCCTCTGGAAGGACAATTTCACTTTTCCCAAAAAGACAAAGTCATTGGTCTACTTTAGAGTGCTGATAATTACTACTTAAGAAACAAGTATGTGTTTCCAAAAAAGAAAAAGAAAAGAAAGAACGAACAAGTCTGTGTTTTCCCTTCTCCCAGGAACAGAAGCAGGTATGCCGGCCTTAAGTCAGAGGTGCCTTCTTAACCCCACCTGACAACGCTTCTCTGGTCGGGCTCCACGAGTCCCAACGTTTTGAACCACAGCATCTGAGTCAGTCATGCAGCTTGTCATGGGACATCAGTGTTCCGAGAAAGCAACAGGTACATTGGGTGCAATGTCACTTACGTGTCAGGACAGGAGGTAAGGCTTCTTTTTAACCCAAAACCTCCTGAGCTTTTCTCTTTTCACTAGTTGAGCCATGAAGTAAAACTTAAGTAGCTGTCCACATTCTGGAATCGGTGCAAGAGTTACTTAGTTTCCCTCCAGGTAGAACATTGCAGGGAATACCATTTTCTCTGTTCATTTACTGCTTACAAAATGTAATCTGAACATCTGTTTCCTAGGAAATCACTTGTATTAGAGAAGGAATATGAGATTTACTCTTTGTGTGTTTCCAACATATAATTTGATCCTTCATCTAACAGCGTTTATTCACTTGGGCCCAGGGTATGGTCGAATGCCACCATCTAGAGTTAGGTGGCTTTTTGCGGCCAGATAGAGACATGGATGATCTCTTGTCAATTATCAAAGTTGATGTTTCATAACTGATTAGTGTTTTCATCTAAAGAGTTCCAATTAAGGTAGAGGGAAAATTCAAAATTATTCAAAGTAGGCTTTCACTGTTTAAAAGTAAAGCTTGACTTTCTAGTTTGACTAAATATATCATCTAGATATTTTGACGTGCCACACTTTCTCTGTAGTTTCTTTGGTGGTGGAGTCAGAAGGAGAATCTTTGGGAATTCTCCTGGATAGAGGCACGCTGGTGACGTCAAGGGGTTTGGCGGGCTTCAGGAGCCCTGGGTTGAATTCTGGAACTGTTTGCGTGATACTGGGTGTGTCAGGTTACCCCACAGAGCTTGTTTCTCCTCAGGAAATTGCTGGAAGGTAATATCTAAGGAAAGGCTTTTTTTACACAGAAACTTTCAGGCTAATGAAGAGCAACTAACAATGAGGTGATTTGGGCTGTATTCTGTAAATAATAGTTTTATAACACCCATCATAGGCTATGGTATTTTATTGCAAAGGAGTCCTCAGAAGTCTACAAGGAGAGACTCAGATCTCAGAGCATATTCATGTTCCATTGATACATTACTCACAGTTTGCTCAGATAGGAAGGTGGGTTGAGAGAAATACAACACATTTATGAAAGCCTTGGGCCCAATCCTGGAGCATTGCAGCAGAGAGGGCAGTTCCAGGTCTGGGTAGAGCTGCCAGGGGTCCCAGAGGAGAGCGGACTGCATTCTGCAGGAGGGTGTGGGCAGGGCTGGCTCTGGGGTGGCTGTATGTCTCCCGTGTGACAGTTTTGACAAGTCAGGGCTGTGAACAGGTTCCTGGCTGAGGACAGGTGAGGCCTGGGTGGAGAGCTGGCAGAGCGCCTTCTGTGCCACCAGCCTCAGCCAACACAAATGAGCTCTTCGTCTGTCCCTGTCCCTCCAGTTCAGACTTCTCCACACTGCCAGGCCAAGACGTTGGTTTGGGCTTCTTTCTCTGAGTGTGTGTGGAGTTTCACAACCTCGATGATGGAAATGACGGTCATCAGAACATCTGTTCCTCTTGTATTTCCTGCTCTCCTCTAAGTCACCGCAATGAGTCGAACATGCTAGTGGAAGGGGCTATCTGTGCATTTTTATTTCCTGTTTTAATTAAGCAATGGGAAAAAAATCTCCTGAAATAATAAAAGAATTCTTTGTGGGTGTTCATGTTTTTCTCTTCCATGAACCACATTCTGATAGTAGAAAATAGTTTTTAAAGTAAAGCACAGCTGCAGGGCTGTAACAGGGTGCAGTGGCCTTTGTGAGGAGGACAAACAGAGGAGTGTAGGTTGTTGAGTAGCTCAGGGATTAGAGGGGGTGGGGAGTGCTTACCTGACCACCCATCCTGGGCTTTGAAACCTGACCCAGTGAGTCCCTTGTGACTAGAACTGAGGAATTGATTAAGAAAACAGAATGAGCCCTGGAGGGTGCCTGCATCCTTTGAACTTGGACAACTCCATGGAGCAAAGGAGCTCATCACCCATGAGGCGTGTCAGGATCCCTGAGGGTTTGGGCTTTGCTTCTTGGGAAGAGGTTGTGTCTTCATCCTCATTGGAACCAGAGTCATGTTGTCTGGTTATGGAGACCCAGAACTTTATGTGACCACATCATTATTATTCTTGTTATTTTAAGAAAGAAATATAGACATTGACTTCAAGATCCAAATATCAAAAGGAAAAACACAAAGTCAAGTATATATATAAGGACTGAACTTGTGGTGCCTCTCATTAGTATGGGCCACATCGAGCTGTCTGTATAGGAAGGAACACGGAATTCCATTTGGATAGAAGTGTACTCTACCCACACAGTGTTTTATTCTATCCTTTTCCTTACTACTCTGAGGGAAAATAGAGTGGTGACTGGAGCTTCGTTTCTGATTTGAAGGAATGGGAGACAAGAGATTTGAAAGAGCAGTGTTCATGCTGATGTGGTGCTCCATGCCCAGTGAGTGAGGGTTTGAAGCTTCGACATGGAAGCGTTGGTGTTCGGGGAGGATGTGGTCTGAGTTTCCCACACACAGAGTCGCTGGCTGGTCGGCTTAAACAGACCTGTTCCTGCCTTTTGAAGGGCAGCTTGAAGGTGGCTCGAAACCCAAGGGCACTGGAGGAATGATCTGGAAGGGACACCTGGGTGGGCCAGTGTAGACAAACCCATGGAATTCCAGAGCTAACAATGAACAAGTCTCTGAGGATGAACAAGTTTCTGAGCCTGGAGTTTGCTTCTCTGTGAGCACAGTGAGCTGGGGTGGAAAGCAGTCTCTGGGTCTTAGGAGTCACCATGTTAGCACGTGTGAGTCTGGCAGGGCAGTCAGATCAGAGAGCTGGGAGACTGTGAGGCCGTGGCTGTGGGTCTTCACTCTTGATGCACAGGCCAGCTTGCTCCAGGGACAGGGCTCTGCTCCCCAGCCAGCCCTCCTGCTGCAGATGTGATAGGAAACTTGCTTCCCGTTGGGTTCTCCAGCCCTCGTCTCAGCAGGGGGCTTGGTAGGAAGCAGCCCACAGGTAGCATTATGGCTTCTTGCCCAGTGTGCCCCTTGCTTCCTCAGACAAGGCACCGCAGGTGTCCTCTGCCTGGTCCCTGTGAATTCAGCAAGCAGAAGCTCTTCTTCCAGAGCTACATCACTGAAAAATCCTCCACTTTCCTGTGCTGTGTGGAAGAAGCTGGTTTTCATTTGGAACTGAAATCTCAGCTCCTGCCATTGGGTTCCAAGTCCACATGGCACATCAGTCTCCTTGAAGCTCTAGTTCCACATGGGACCTGGCGTGTGAGACTGAGACTGATCCTGGGCAGCCTGCTGCTGTTGCTGCTGTTGCTGCTGCTGCAGGTTCCTTCCTGAAAAGTGTGCAGCAAGGCCTGATTTGTGATGTCGTCCCAGGAGAGAGGGACAGATGCACCGTTCTGTCCCAGCACGAGAGGATGCCAGACGTCAGCCACAGGTGGCTAGTGGAGGGAGGAGAGAGGTCTGTATCCCAGGATCTTGGCCAGAGAGAGATTTGGACCCTGGGATGCTTCTCTGCTCAGCTTTCTCAGGTGAGCACATCAGGCAAGGGGAGAATGTGTGCACTCACCTGGAATCAAGGAAGGTGTCTGTTTTCAGGTTTCATGTGGAAGTGGATTCTTCTTATGGTTCATTTTCCTGATGGTCTTCAGGGTGCCAGAGGGGGACCCACTGTTCCGGGCATCCTGGTTGTGCAAGAGCTCTGATCACCTTTTCCCCCAGGACTCTGGACTAGAAAATTGGAGGGAATCCGTGGTGAAAGCATCAGAATAGGGCTCACTTTCCTCCTTGCATAGATGGCCTGGTGACTGTGATAACTGGTCTGGAAATAGAAAGCAGGAGACAGGGCTGGAGTGCTGAAAGGGGGTGGTGGTGGTGCTTGCTATTCTTATGGGGGCAAGGTGGGTCTTCACTAGGAAGGTGATGCTTGAGTCAAGTTCAAAAGAAGGTGAGTGATATCACACAAAGAGCCTTCTAAATGGTAGGTGTGGGAGGCCGCAATAAGGCTTGAGACGAGGACCAAACCAGGCCCTGAATTGTGCCTCCTTTAAAGTCCAAATAAACTAACAAAAGGTTTAGGACGGGAAAAGTTGAGTAGCTGAGAAAGGGTCTATGCTATGTGTTGTGCACTCCCCTACGTGACTTCCCACACGCTTGCTAAACAAATGAGAACAATTTGGTTGGGGTCATAAGTTCATGGCTGGTCCTTGCTGCCCTAGTACAGCCCATAAATTACTTTCAGGTTTGCTGTATCAATACAGAACAATTGTACTGGCATCAGCCATTTGGCGTCACGAGGTCTGCTTATAGTTAATTGTGAAACTTATTATGGGAACTTGTGGTTGTTTAACTAGACACAGATGCATTGCTTCTCCTATTGTAATATCACTATATATATGGCCTTAATGCTTTGAATAAACTTAGCACTGTTGGACATCCTCCTCAGTGCTCCTCCTGCCCCCATCTCTCCGCTTCTCGAGTTCTTTTCTTCATCCTCTTACCCTCACGTTCCTGGTTGATTTGTCACGCCGGCTGTGACAGGTAGGGAAAGCATATGCAAAGGCCCTGGGGCAGGAGCATACCAGGTGTGTCCAGGAGCAGCAGGTCCTGTGGTTACAGGAGACAGCTTAGTTCATGACCTCAGGGAGGTGACAGTAGAGTGACAGAAAGCCATGGCAGGGCTGTGACACCATGGGACCCTGTTTCACTGGGCCTTCCTGGCAACAGTGTTGAGAACAGATGACACAGGGTTGAGGATGGGCAAGGGAGGTCGATGATGATTTTCCAGGAAGTCAGGCAAGAAATGTGTTCCAGTGTGGACCAGACATGCAGCCTTAGAAGGAGGGGTTAGAGCTATTCTGGGTACCTATTGAAGATGGAGATCACAGGATTTGCTGATGGGTTCGATATTGAGAATGAGAGAAAGGAGGAACTGAGGTAACTCTTATGGGTTGTCCCTAGCAAGGTGAAGGAGGAGGTTTCTGGGGGTAGGAGGTAGTCCATATTCCACCTGCTGAGGAAAGTACCTTTCACAGGGAACTTGCTGATGTTTGTGTCCAGGAGAACTTTGAACATCCACTCCCTCAGCAACTTTCAAATGCAAGTCTCTCCCACTTTTCTGAAAGTTAATGGTAAGACACTTGGCTTTTTGGAGACACCTAAGTTATTACCCACCTCTAGTAGCAGGAAGAAACCTGAAAGAGCTTTTTCCTCTTATGAAAAAAGTTTTTTAAAAATGTCAAGAAGTTGGCATTGGGTTCAGCATCTGTTTTGTGTGGAACCACTACAGAGGCAGTGTACACCCCAACCAGCTCCTTCCTGGGCACTGCTTTCCACATCCAGCCACCAGAGCTTTGAATTGTGTCTGTGAGCATCTGCTGTGCTTTCTCTCCATTTATTTTGGGCATTCATTAGGATGTGGTGTCCTGAGGCCTGAGAAGAGCCAAAGAGAAGGAAGTTTCGGTGTCTGACCATGATCCCTCATTTTTCTGTAGAAATGAATGGTAATTCCTTTTTCCATTTATGCAGTTTTGCTGTGAAGGTTTCCTAGGAAAACTTTACTTTCAAGTAGTGGGGGACCCTGTACCCCATCCTGCAGAGTTAGCGTTCTTCTCCATGCTACACAGAACACTCCATGACTTGTGGATTTTATCGCCCAAACATGGCACCTTTGACTACCTTCACCCGTTGCCCCCACCAACCCCGAATCTGGCAGCCACCCATCTGTTCTCATGATCAATGTGTTCAGTATTTTTTTTTTCCATGTAGAATGTCCATGAGAGTCTCTGGTGTTTGTCTCTCTGTGTCTGAGTCACTTCGCATAAGGTTCCCAAGGTCGATGTTTCCATGTCTGGTTATTGAGAATAATGCTGCCATGAACATGAGAATGCATCTCTCTTTTGGAGGGAGTGTTGTTGTGTTCGCCAAAGAAATACTCAGTAGAGCAATGACAAGGTCATGTGGTAGTCGTATTAATTTTTCCCAAAACCTCTGTAGTGTTTGTCACCATGGCTGCACCAAGTTCCATTCCCACCAACCATGCACAGGGTCCCCTTGTGTGCACACCCTTGACCACACCTGGTGTCTGTCTCTGGGACGATTGCCATTCCCACACTTGTGAGGTGATAGCTGATTGCAGTTTTGACTTATGTTTCCCTGATGACAATTAGTGATGCTGAACAACTTTCGCTACCTATATGCCATCTGTGGAAAGGGTCTATTCACGTTTTCTCTCCAGTTTTTATTCAGTTTGCGTTTGGATTTGAATGAGTGTTTTGTGGATTTTGGATGTTAGCCTCTTCTCATGCATAGGATGTGCAGATATTTTTTCTCATTGGGGAGGTTGCCTTGAGGGGTTTGTTGGTTTCTTTTGTCATGCAGAAATTTCAGTTTGAGGTCCTTCCACTTGTATATTATTGCTTTTGTTGCCTTTGATTTTTTGTGTCTGATGTAAGAGACTCTTCACCAAACCAATACTGAGAAACTGACAACCTGGATTATGGATTCAGATCTTAGGTTCAAGTCACTCATCCACTCATAATGTGTATGAGCGGTGTAGGAAGTGATCCAGTCACATTCTTCTGCATTTAGTGTCCAGTTTTTCCAGTACAATTCATTGAGGAGACAATCCTTTCCCCATTGTAATATTTGCTGTTGGTGTGTCCTAAGTTAAGACCATACATGTGTGTGTTAGTTTCTGAAGTTTCTCCTTTCTTTTCTTTCCTTTTCTTTCCCTTTTTTCTTTCTTTCTTTTTTTTTTTAAACATTTTATTTATTTGACAGAGATCACAAGTAGGCAGAGAGGCAGGCAGAGAGAAAGGAAGGGAAGCAGGCCCCCTGCTGAGCAGAGAGCCTGATGCGGGGCTTGATCCCGGGACCCTGGGATCATGACCTGAGCCAAAGGCAGAGGCTTAACCCACTGAGCCACCCAGGCGCCCCTTTTTCTTTCTTTCTCTCTCTCTCTCTCTCTCTCTCTCCCTCTCTCCCCCTTCTTTCATTCATTCATTCACTCATTCTGGTCTTACAGTTTATTTTTTGGGAAAATATTTTTCCTGTCAGAATATATGCATTGTGGACTTCATTGGCGATGTCTTCATACTCTTTGTTAGGACTTTTCTCTGACATCTGTATTTTAGTAAATGAGTAGCTGGATCTATAGCTTTCAGCAGGTTGGACATTTGGGCAGAACTACTTAACCAGTATTCTGTTCTTCCAACAGACACCAGATTGTGTCTGATTGTCGTCTTTTGTGAGGTTCTCATTTGTGATGATGGATATCTATATTTCCTTTTCCGTGGTAGGTTTATTAAAGTGAATTTAATTTTTCTTAAAAGTGTGGATTCTAAATCATCCTTATTTTATAATATATATTTATATAAAACAATATGTTTAAAAACTGCATTTATTGGAAGCAAACGTTGGAACAGGACGTCAATATTATTAATTCCCATTCAGAGTTAATAATTCTATCAGAGCTAAGTTTAAATATACCTTTAATATATGAATGAATAAACATAGCCAGGAGTACAATGATTCTCAGTTTCTGAGCACTCTGTTGTGTTCCATCATCCTGTGTGTCTGATTTTATGCAGTACCATAACGTTTTAATGCCAACAGCTTTGTAATCGAGCTTGAAATTGGAGTGTGGTGACTCCAGGTCGCCTAGTGGCTTGTTTGCTTGCTTGCTTTTTATTGATGAGATTTATTTATTTATTTTGAGTTCGTTTACATTTGGATTCTAAAAGGTTTTCTCTCACCTCTTTTTAATTATGATCATATAATGTGTTATTTGTTTCAAGGGCACATGTTTGTGATCCTTCCATTTTACACAGTGCTCACCACAGCACATAACCTCCCCATGCCCATCACCCAGCCACCCCATTCTCCACTCCCATCTCATTCAGAAACCTTCAGTTTTTTTCCTGAGATTGTCTCTTTGCTTTGACTCCCTCTCTGGTTTCTTCTTGCTTCCTTTTTTCTTTTTCCTTTCCTTTTTTCTTCTCTTCTTTTATGATCCTCTGCCTTGTTTCTTAAATTCCAATTATCACTGGGGCGCCTGGGTGGCTTAGAGGGTTAAGCCTCTGCCTTCGGCTCAGGTCGTGATCTCAGGGTCCTGGGATTGAGCCCCACATTGGGCTTTCTCCTCAGCAGGAAGCCTACTTTCCCCTCTCTCTCTGCCTGCCTCCCTGCCTACTCGTGATTTCTCTCTGTCAAATAAATAAATAAAATCTTTAAAAAATGAATTCCAATTATCACTGAGATTATATGATAATTGTCCTTCTCAATCAGAGGGTTGATTTTAGCATAATACCCTCTAGTTCCATCCATGTCATTGCAAATGGCAAGATTTCATTTTTTGATGGTTATATAATATTCAATTGTATATATGCCCATATATATCCATTCATCTGTTGATGGACGTCTGGGCTCTTTGCATTCTTTGGCTCTTGTGGACATTGCTGCTAGAGACATTGGGGTTCAGGTACCCCTTCAGATCACTATATTTGTATCTTTGGATTAAATTCCCAGCAGTGCAGTTGCAGGATTGTAGGGTAGTTCTATTTTCAACTTCCTGAGGAACCTCCACACTATTTTCCAGGGTTGTTTCACCAGCTTGCATTCTCACCAACAGTATAAGAGGGTTCCCCTTTCTCCACATCCTCACCAACACCTGTCATTTCTGGACTTGTTCATTTTAGCCATTCTGACTGGTGTAACATAGTATCTCATTACGGATTTGATTTGTATTTTCCTAATGTCGAGGGATGTTGAGCACCTTTTTATGTGTCTGTTGGCCATTTGGATGTCCTCTTTGGAGAAATGTCTGTTCAAGTGTTTGGCCTAATTCTTTTTTTTTTTTTAATTTCTTTTCAGTGTAACAGAATTCATTATTTATGCACCACACCCAGTGCTCCATAATACCCACCACCAGGCTCCCCCAACCTCCCACTCCCCACCCCTTCAAAACCCTCAGGATGTTTTTCAGAGTCCATAGTCTCTCATGGTTCATCTCCCCCTCCAATTTCCCTCAACTCCCTTCTCCTCTCCATCTCCCCATGTCCTCCATGTTATTTGTTATGCTCCACAAATAAGTGAAACCATATGATAATTGACTCTCTCTGTTTGACTTGTTTCACTAAGCATAATCTCTTCCAGTCCCATCCATGTTGATACAAAAGTTGGGTATTCATCCTTTCTGATGGAGGCATAATACTCCATTGTGTATATGGACCACATCTTCCTTATCCATTCGTCCGTTGAAGGGCATCTTGGTTCTTTCCACAGTTTGGCGACCGTGGCCATTGCTACTATGAACATTGGGGTACAGATGGCCCTTCTTTTCACTCCATCTGTATCTTTGGGGTAAATACCCAATAGTGCAATTGCAGGGTCATAGGGAAGTTCTATTTTTAATTTCTTAAGGAATCTCCACACTGTTTTCCAAATTGGCTGTACCAACTTGCATTCCCACCAGCAGTGTAAGAGGGTTCCCCTTTCTCTACATCCTCTCCAACACACGTTGTTTCCTGTCTTGCTAATTTTGGCCATTCTAACTGGTGTAAGGTGGTATCTTAATGTAGTTTTAATTTGAATCACCCTGATGGCTAGTGATGATGAACATTTTTGTTTTTTGTTTTTTTAAAGATTTTATTTATTTGACAGGCAGAGATCACAAGTAGGCAGAGAGGCAGGCAGAGAGAGAGAGGAGGAAGCAGGCTCCTTGCCGAGCAGAGAGCCCGATGCGGGGCTCAATCCCAGGACCTGGAGATCATGACCTGAGCCAAAGGCAGAGGCTTAACCCACTGAGCCACCCAGGTGCCCCTTGTTTTTGTTTTTTTAAGATTTTATTTATTTGACAGAGATCACAAGTTGGCAGAGAGGCAGGCAGAGAGAGAGAAGGGGGGAAGCAGGCTCCCTGCTGAGCAGAGTGCCCAATATGGGACTCAATCCCAGGACCCTGAGATCATGACCTGAGCTAAAGGCAGAGGCTTAACCCATTGAGCCACCCAGGTGCCCCAGATGATGAACATTTTTTCATGTGTCTGATAGCCATTTGTATGTCTTCATTGGAGAAGTGTCTATTCATGTCTTCTGCTCATTTTTTGACATGATTATCTGTTTTGTGTGTGTTGAGTTTGAGAAATTCTTTATAGATCCTGGATATCAGCCTTTTCTTGATTGGATTATTTGTTCTTTGGGTGTTGAGTTTGGTAAGTTCTTTCTAGATTTTGGGTATGAGCCCTTTATGTGATATGTCATTTGAAAATATCTTCTCTCGTTCTTTTTGTTGTCTTTTGGTTTTGTTGACTGTTTCCTTTGCTGTGTAAAAGCTTGCTATCTTGGTGAAATCCCGACAGTTCATCTTTGCTTTTGTTTCCCTCGCCTTTGGAGACATGTCTAGCCAGAAGTTGCTGTGGTTGAGGTCAAAGTAGTTGCTGCCTCTGTTCTCCTCAAGGATTTGGATGAATTCCTGTCTCACATTGAGGTCTTTCATCCACTTGGAGTCTATTTTTTGTGTATGGTATAAGGAAAAGGTCCAGTTTCATTATTCTGCATATGGCTGTCCTGTGTTCCCAGCACCATTTATTGAAGATGCTTTTTTTTTTTTTTTTTCCTCATTGGATATTCTTTTCTGCTTTGAGGAATATTAGTTGGCCCTAGAGTTGAGGTTCCATTTCTGGTTTCTCTATTCTGTTCCATTAATCTGTGTGTCTGTTTTTATGCCAGGACCATACTGTCTTGATATTACAGCTTTGTAATAGAGCTTGAAGTCTACAGTTGGGTTGCCATCAGCATTGGTTTTCTTTTTCAACTTCCCTTTGGCTATTCAGGGTCTTTTCTGCTTCCATACAAATTTGGGGATTATTTATTCCAGTTCTGTTAAAAATGTGGATGGTATTTTGACAGGGATTGCATTGATTCTGTGGATTGTTCTGGGTAATGTAGACATTTTCACAATATTTTTTCTTCCAATCCATGAGCATGAAACGTTTTTCCATTTCGTTGTGTCTTCCTTCACTTCTTTCACGACTATGGTATAGTTTTCTGAGTACTGACCCTTTGCCTCTTTGCTTAGATGGATTCCTAAGTATCTTATTGCTTTGGGTACAATTACACACGGGATGGACTCCTTAATTTCTCTTTCTTCTGTCGCATTGTTGCTGGAGACAAATGCAAGTGATTTCTGTGTATTGATTTTATATCCTGCCACTTTACGGAATTCCTGGATGAGTTCTAGCAATTTTGGGATAGAGTCTTTTGGGTTTTTCCACAGAAAGTATCCTATTGTCTGCAAAGGGTGAGAGTTTGACTTCTTTGCCAATTCTGATGCCTTTATTTCTTTTTGTTGTATGATGTCTGAGGCTAGGAATTCTGTACTATGTTGAATAGTAATGATGAGAATGAGCATCCCTGTTGTGTTCCTGACCTGAAGGGGAAAACTCTCAGTTTTTCCCCATTGGGAACGATATTCTCTGTGGGTTTCCCATAGATGGCCTTTATGATGTGGAGGTACCCTCTATCCCTCCATGGTGAAGAGTTTTGATCAAGAAGGGAAACATTATTTGTCAAATGCTTTTTCTGCATCTATTGAGAGGATCCTATGGTTCTTGTTCTTTCTTCTATTAAGGTAGTGGATTCCATTGACTGATTTGCGGTTGTTGAACCACCCTTGCAGCCCAGGAATACATTAGATTTGGTTGTGGTGAATCATCCTTTTAATGGGCTGTTGGATCCTATTAGCTAGTATATTGGTGAGGATTTCTGCATCCATATTCATCAGGGACAGTGGTCCGTAATTCTCCTTTTGGGTAGGGTCTTTGTCTGGTTTTGGGATCAAGGTAATGCTGGCCTAATCCAAAGGGTTTGTAAGTTTTCCTTCCAGTTCTATTTTTTGAAAAAGTTTCAGAAGAAGAGGTATTAAATCTTCTTTACATGTTTGGTAGACTTCCCCTGGGAAGCCATATGGTGCTGGGTTCTTGTTTCCTGGAGGATTTTTGATGACTGCTTCAACTTCATTGTTGATTATGAGTCTCTTCAAGTTTCCTTTTCTTCCCAGTTCAGTTTCGGTCATTTCTATGTTTCTGGGAATGCATCCATTTTTTTGAGCCTGCCTGATTTGTTGACATAGAGTTGGCATTCTATGTTCTTATAATTGTTCATATTTCTTTGGTGCTGGGTGTGATCTCTCCTTCTTGATTCATGATTTTATTGATTTGTATACTTTTTTTTTTAAGGGATACCTTGTTTTATTACAAAAAGTGTCACTCAAGTCTCCAATAAATAGCTTCGTACAAATATTTTGCAGAGATACCATTTGCCAAAAGCAATGTTTTTATACTGTGTCTAGTTTTTTTGTTTTGTTTTGTTTTTGTTTTTTTTAATTTTATTTTTTATAAACATATATTTTTTTTCCCCAGGGGTACAGGTCTGTGAATCGCCAGGTTTACACACTTCACAGCACTCACCATAGCACATACCCTCCCCAATGTCTATAACCCCACCACCCTCTCCCTACCCCCCTCCCCCCTGGCAACCCTCAGTTTGTTTTGTGAGATTCAGGGTCTCTTATGGTTTGTGAGGGATGACATTTTTTTTAAAGATATTTGACAGAGATCACAAGAGACAGGCAGAGAGAGAGGAGGAAGTAGGCTCCCCATGATGCAGAGAGCCTGATGTGGGGCTCAATCCCAGGACCCTGGGATCATGACCTGAGTTGAAGGCAGAGGCTTTAACCAACTGAGCCACCCAGGCATCCCTGGGGATGACGTATTAATGAATTTAGATGTTCAGATCCCTCCCCATATTTGAGAAGTCCCCAGCCATTAAATCTTTAAGGTTTCTGTTCCTTTCTTCCTCTATTTTCCTTCTAAGATTCCAACTTATCTTCATGATATTCCATGGTTCATGTTGGCTTTCTTCACTCTTTTTTTGTTTTTCCTTTGAATAATTACAAAGATGATGTGTGCTACTTCACAGAATCTTTTTTTCTGCTTGAACAGTATGCTTTTGATGCTTTTAATTGCATTTTTCATTTCATTCACTGTATACTTTGGCTCCAGAATTTGTTTGGTTCTTCTAAAATTATTTCTGTTAAACTTTGTATTTTGTTGGTGTATTTTTTTCTTGATTTCACTGTGTTATCTTTATTATTTTTAGGGGTCAAAAGTTCAAATTTATGGACATTTTCAATAAGAAACTCTCACTGTACATGTGGAAAATATCTGTACAAAGTTTTTTGAAGCTGAATGTCCTAAAAATATGGACACAGTTGTTAACATCTTGTAGTATATATATGCAAATTCTAGGACTCTTCACTAAGTTTAGAAGACAACAACTTTAATGATCCTGTGTTCTTTGCTAATGCTGCTTGGCTCAGTTGTAGAGGAGTTTTACAAAGATTTGACATACATTTAGCTTCAAATGAAAATTTTCTTAAAACAAAGAATACTTGCCTCATATTCAGTAATCAAAGACCCCCCCCAAAAAAAAATTGTGATCACACTGCACATGATTGAACTACATTTAAAGCTCCAAGAAAAGGGAAACCTCATTTGTGAAGCTGAACAAGTATAAGCATTTATACTGACAATGATTTTACACATTTTTCTACCATAAATCAACATGCAGGTTTTAATTATTGGTAGTTATGTAAATTAGTTACAAAAACTAAGAAAAATTCTTATAGCTTTTTGAGATTTCCTAAAACTGCTATTTTGAATTCTTTATCAGGTAAATCATTGATCTTCATTTCTTTGTGGTTGATTCCTGGAAAATTACTGTGTTCTTCTGGTGTTATCCTATTTTTGTTTTTGTTTTTTTTTTTTTGCATGTTCCTTGAAGTCTTACATTGCTGACTTCACACCTGAGGAAGAAGTCACCCCCTGTAGTCTTCATTAAGTAGGTGAGAGAAATACCTTGCTAACCCTGCAAGAGATTCTAAGGCTTTCCCAGACTTTTCTCATAGATACACCTGCTAAATACTTTTTGCTACCTTGTGTGACAGAATTCTTAAAGGTCATGTATCTTCCCTCAATCCTCTAATAACGCTATCTCTCAGTACCATAAAGCCAGACCTGTTGTGGACGGTCTTCGTTTTGCTTGCCCTAGAATGGCGGGCATGCTCAAGATCGTGGTACTCTTCCAGGCCCACAGATTTGGTCTAGCTTCGTGAACCAGCCCTCTGTGAAACTCTTGCTGCTGCTGTGAGTGCAAATGAGCCCTTTGGGATCTGCATTCTAGGTTTCCCCTGTGACTCACTGGGACCCGATGGTGTCTATGACACATTTAATAAAATCTGCTTCCATCTAGTACTTCCACCATATCCTAGCTGTCATTTTCTTAACCCCTCAACTGCTTCCAAGTCATGAAGTTCAGTACTCAGTATTCTGGATAGGGCAAAAGAGAAATGAGACTCTTAGGCCACGTTTTGCCCTGATGGAGAAGCTGTGTACTATTCACACACTCTGACTTTCCCCCTTGGAAGAAATTATGGACTGTAAAACTTTCTCTTAACACTGAGCTGTGCTGGTTTAGGAAATGGGCGATGTGGGTAAAATGAAACATTACTGGTTTCCATGCCTCCAAATTATACTTTTTTTTTTGCTTCTACCAATGTGCTAAAACTTTCCCAATGGATGCCTGGATTTCCAGAAAGTCTTCCTTGTCCATAAGTGGTTGTCTCCATCAGTATTCTATAGGGAAAAGATAGTGTAAAACACTTACTCCACCATTATGAGGATGTCACTCCTGTAATTATTTATCCATTGGTGTCTTTTCTAAGCTAAGCACAAGTTCACCCTCACACCTCCCACTCTAATGCACAAATTTCATTCTAGCCCTTTTCCCCCTTTGCTTATCCCCCATTCCAACAGTGAGAACCTGAGTGCCACCATCATTCATCCATTTACATAATAGTTCAGTTCTAGTCTAGAAGTATACTGGTTTCACAACTGTTAATCAGTACTTGATAAGAAACAGCTTTACCAACTAATGCAGGGTTTTTATACAGTTTTTTTTTGAGACTTTGTGTATCCGTTTTATATTTTTTAAGGTATTCTTTTTTTTTAAATTTCTTTTCAGCGTAACAGTATTCATTGTTTTTGTACCACACCCAGTGCTCCATGCAATATGTGCCCTCCTTAATACCCACCACCAGGCACCCCCAACCTCCCAACCCCCACACCTTCAAAACCCTCAGGTTGTTTTTCAGAGTCCATAGTCTCTCATGGTTCACCTCCCCTTCCAATTTCCCTCAACTCCCTTCTCCTCTCCATCTCCCCATGTCCTCCATGTTATTTGTTATGCTCTACAAATAAGTGAAACCATATGATAATTGACTCTCTCTGCTTGACTTATTTCACTCCACATAATCTCTTCCAGTCCCGTCCATGATGATACAAAAGTTGGGTATCCATCCTTTCTGATGGTGGCATAATACTCCATAGTGTATATGGACCACATCTTCCTTATCCATTCGTCCGTTGAAGGGCATCTTGGTTCTTTCCACAGTTTGGCAACGGTGGCCATTGCTGCTATGAACATTGGGGTACAGATGGCCCTTCTTTTCACTCCATCTGTATCTTTGGGGTAAATACCCAGTAGTGCAATTGCAGGGTCATAGGGAAGCTCTATTTTTAATTTCTTGAGGAATCTCCACACTGTTCTCCAAAGTGGCTGCACCAACTTGCATTCCCACCAACAGTGTAAGAGGGTTCCCCTTTCTCCACATCCTCTCCAACACACGATGTTTCCTGTGTTGCTAATTTTGGCCATTCTAACTGGTGTAAGGTGGTATCTCAATGTGGTTTTAATTTGAATCTCCCTAATGGCTAGTGATGATGATGATTTTTTTCATGTGTCTGATAACCATTTGTGTGTCTTCATTGGAGAAGTGTCCATATCTTCTGCCCATTTTTTGATATGATTATCTGTTTTGTGTGTGTTGAGTTTGAGAAGTTCTTTATAGATCCTGGATATCAACCTTTTATACAGCTTTTATTATCTATAGTCTTAGACTCTTTATTCATTTCCAAAGTTCTTTAGATGACTACCTTGTAACTTTTCCCTTTTAGTGAGGTTATTCCCTGCATTTTGATACAATTAGATTCTTTTCTTCTAGTTTGTTTTACATCTTTGGAACCCCTAACCTCCTCATGGATTTAAACACCTTTTTTTTTTTTTTGCATTAAGTTTCTCTCTTTGTGCTATGAAGTTGTAATGGTTTTGACAAGTTCATAGTCTAATGTATTCATCAGTACTCTATCACACAGAATTGGTTATCCCCCCCCCAAATCCTGTTTCACCTATTGAACTTTCCTCTCCCTTAGAATCCAAGGTCATTACTTTTTTTGTTTTCTGTCCTATAGTTCTTATTTTTTCTGAACATCATGTATATTTAATAATTCAATATGTAACCTGTTTAGGCTGACAACTTTCAGTTAGCAATATGCAGTTAACATTCACTCAATAGCTCATGACCTGTTATCCCTGAATACTAAATAGTAGATATATTTCACTATATATCCTCACATATATTGAAGGACATCTCAAGTTCTTCCAGTTTTGGGCAATTATAAATAATGCTGTTGTAAACTTTCCCATGGATGTGTGGACATTAGCTTTCAAAAGAGGTGAACAAATACTAACAATGTCATTGCTAGCTCAAAGATAAACCTCTGTTTAGCTTTTTAAGAAACTGTCAATGAGTCTTCCAGAGTGGATGCACCATTTCCATTCCTGCCAATGATGGAAATTCCCATTTTTCCAAGTCCTTGACAAAACTGTTACTCTTAGGATGCCGTTTTTTTTTTTTTTTTTATTTTTACTGACTCTAAAAGGCATGGCGTATTTTGTTGTTTAATTTTCCTTCCCCTACTGACAAGTGGTTGTTGATGATCTTTGAAATTCCTTAATCTGTGATTTGTCTATAAGTAATCTGAAAGTTTTCTATTATGATTTGAATATTCTGCTGCATTCTCTTTTTTCATTTTTCCAATTATGCCTACATCGAAACTTTTGGTACTGTTCATCAGTTCTTAGACGTTCTGATGTCTTTTTTCATTTTCTTTTCATGTTCTCATTTCAGTTTGAAAAGTTTCCATTGATTCCCTTGAAATTCACTGACTCTTTCCTTGGAGTGTTAAATTTGGTGAGCAGATCAAAGGCATTCTTCATTTCGGTTGCTTACTTCTTTCTTGATTTCTTACATTTGCTTTTGATTCTCTTGCATTGTTGTTATCTCTCTGGTGACAGAGTACTGTAAAACACTTGTCTGATAATTCCTACATTTGTGTCACATCTGAATTTGTTTCTGAGGATGGTTTTGTTTCTTTAGATTTTTTGTTCAAAGTTGGACATTGTATGTGCCATAGGTGTTATCTATGTTGTCATGTGAGAAGTTATACTAATTTGACTAGAATTTCAGCTTTCTTTAGTGATAGGTTTCAAATACCTCTACTGTTTGTAGTTTTACCTCTCTTGGATTTAGGGCTTGTGTTTGCCCTTTTCCTCAAAAAGACTATATATCTTGGGACCTCTTTCAACTACAATTCACTGTTAATACACTTGAGGTTTATTGGGATGATGGATGGATATGAGAAGGAAAGCGAGCCACATTCTTTGGAATAAATCTCAGTTTTATAGTTCTCCCCTCTCTCTGGAGTTTGCCTTTCTTGTTCTTTGGTTCTTTTCTAGGCATGCAACTTTTATCTTTTTTGTCTCATCTGTTTTACTTTCAGCATTCCCAACCTTTTTTGTTTTTGTTTTGTTTTGTTCTGCTTTGCTTTTGAAGTTCTGTCTTCAGACAGAATTACTTCTATTGTGAATTAGTTTTTCCTTCTCTTTTTCAAATAGGAAGCTGGAAAAGTTACAGTGTCATGTAACTCCTTTCCACCATGGAAAATTAGGTCTGGCTAAGGGCTTCCCTGAGACTTGGGCTTCATGATGAGGCTTTTGGAGGGTATCATAGTGGTGTCTCTTCATTTATTCCTCGGCGTCATGAAGTAGTTTTTCTCAGATTTTTTTCTGTGAAAGCCTAGTGCAGTCTCTAGAGGGAATTGTGACTCTCAGAAGTTTCTTACTCCAGTCCACACTTCGCTGGCAGCAATCTCTGATTTTCCAATAAAGTAAGTCTTACTATCATTCATGGCTTCCAGCTGCTGCTGCTCCTGCCTCTCCACAACTGAGGATAACTGTTTGCCCTCTGCTCTGAGTTTTCTAAGAAAGTTGTTCGTTTTCAGCTTGCCCAGCCTTTCTTATTGTGGACAAAGAGTGCCAAATTATGACACTTTTACAGCTTGGACCTGAAACCAAAAGACTAGCCAGTTTTTAAATTAAATTAACTTTAAAATTATATCGAGGATCAATTTATTAATGACAAACAGCATTATATTGCATAAGATAAAAATCACTGAAAAGGTTATTGTTATTTAAGTGTTAAACTTGTAGGAGCATGTATTTCCAAATATTCTGTCCATGCTCAAAAACAGAATAGACAAAATGATTTGGAACATTTGGATTTCAACTTCTCCATTTTCAGATCATCTCAATTGTACCTCTGAGCTCTCACAGCAAATTTACTATAGCCTACTATTTATTTTCAACTATATGAAGTATTTTCTTCAGAAGAGTATGCAGTATGTAACTGTAGTATAGGAGTATAACAAATTTTTAAAAATCCTCTTCTGTCCTTGTTTCTGCTTTATTCTTACCCTATAGGAACTCCATGGACCTCGCTGTTTTCTGTTGAGGCACCAGTGATATTCTTCACTCGCCTACCATCCCCAGCTTCACTGATACATACAATATCCTATGAGGTGCTATATGATATTTGCTTAATTCTTAATTCTCTTTAGGCATATTGAGTTCCTTGGAATTCTTGGCACTCAAACTAAAATCTTGTTTCAGACCTCTATACAATTCCTAAGCAAGTATTTGTATTCTGTCAATCATATAATGTCTTGGGCACTTCCCACTTAACAGTGGCTTTAATTTTTCTTGATTTATATATTAATGTTATTATCAACCCATCTGTGCCTCAGCTTCTACTATATAGTTTTCTTAAATCTTTTAGTAGACATGTGATTCTTTCTTCCTTCACTAACCAGTTCCCAAACCCCAAAATTTCTACTCCACCTTTAGAATCAGATAAAGAATGCATATAACATATGAACATTTAATAAAATTACACTGTATAACTAAAGAAATATACATAAAGTGGGAAAGAAATGTCCATAAACCACACTCTTTCTGGATAAGTTAACATATATACATATTTATCTATTTTTCCTCTTTCATACATAACTTGGGATAAGGATATTTCTTCTTTACATTCTATGAAAACTAATAAGATGAGTTAGCAATTGGCTAGGTTTGCTTTGTGAAAGTACTAAATGTGTTCTGTCCTTAATATGAAAATGCTATTTTAAGTAATACAGAAAAGTTCATCAGACATTTTTAATGAAATCTTATGAATTTAAATGAACAATCTGAAAGCTAACTCCAAATCTAATGATAGTCACATTAGTTACCAAGAGAGTTTGGAGTTCAAGAAAGTTACTAATGGCTAGACAAAACTGATTTTAATCATCAAATTTAAAAGTGATTCAAGTACTATTTTGTAGGAATTAGAGAAAAAGAAAACATCATGGAAGGAAATGAAAAAATGATGGAATGGGTGAGAAGAAAAAAGGACATGATCTTAAGTTTTTATTCCCCCCATTTCAGTTTTTTAACTATATTAGTTGATTTGATAATATGGTTTAAAATCCCATTGAAGAATATATGTATTTTCATATTTGACTAATTCATGTTTTTAAAGATCTCACTTATCTGAGAGAGAGCAAAAGAGAGAGAGAGAAATGGAGAGAATGAGTGGGAGGAGGGGCAGAAGGAGAAGCAGACTCCCTGAGGAGCAGGGAGCCCAACCTGGGACTCCATCTGAGGACCCTCAGATCATGACTGGAGCCAAAGGTAGATGCTTAACTGACTGAGCTACCCAGGTGCCTACTAATTCATTTTTGATAGTGCTTAGACCAGTTAAACATACTTAGTTACAAAAGACTTTCATTAGCATCCGAAATATAGTTGCTCTCAGTGGTATCCAGGGCTGTCATTTTTAATTTCTTGTCCACAGAAGTTTTAGAAATGGAGTCTGAGTAAAAGCATTTGTTCATGCACAGAAGAGAGTAACTGAGTCAAAATAGTTCAGGTCAGAGAAATATTCTGCAAGGTTCAGGAGAGTGTGTGTGTTTATCACTGACAGACATTTTATGTTCGTTCTATGGGTACAAAGTGAAAAACAAACATTGATCACTGCAAAGCTATTTCAGCTAAGAAAGTGCTAATACAGTCTTAGATTTTGAGCCAGTGAAATCTCTCAGGTCTTGGAGGGATAATTGTGGGTTTTTTCCAAAACAAGCCACGGTTATCAATATTCCCAAATCCTGACAATTGATCATTTTTTCCCTCTCATCCCCACAAACCCGAGATTATCAGTTCTTGTGTCCTACTTAGCCTGACTTGTTTTATTTCTGTCTTGCACTGGGATTTCATTATTTTTAGTGCTAGAGGCATATTAACCTATCTAAAATACCTGATTTGCATGTTTTTTTAAAAGATTTTATTTATTTATTTGACAGAGATCACAAGTAGGCAGAGAGGCAGGCAGAGAGAGAGGGGGAAGCAGGCTCCCTGCTGAGCAGAGAGCCCGATGCGGGGCTTGATCCCAGAACCCTGGGATCATGACCTGAGCTGAAGGCAGAGGCTTTAACCCACTGAGCCACCCAGGCACCCCCCTGATTTGCATGATGAATAATTCAGTTGATTCTCTGAATCCATGAGCATGGATGGAACAAAAAACCTAATGTTTCATCTACACAGGACCCAAAAGTATCAGATATTTGCCAATGTAAGAATATAAGAATGTAATCAAAATATTTGCAGTTGTCATTCTACGAACAAAAAAATACGATTTTAACACAGCTTTCAGAAAGTATGTTGGACAGTAAGTCAGAAAGTTAAGGGATAACTGGTAGGGGGGGAAGGCTAATGGTGAAGTTAAAAATACTAATAGGTGGAGGAGATAGCAAAGTTTACCACACTGAAGGAGAATTAAATGAAGGAATATGTTTTCAAATAATAAGAAAATGGTACTGAAATATAGTAGAAAGTTTCTATTTAGTTAAAAGTAGGTTTTTTGGAGGGGTGCCTGGGTGGCTCAGTCACTAAGTGTCTGCCTTCAGGTCAGGTCATGATCCCAAGAGTCCTGGGACCAAGTAAGTCCTGCATCAGGCTCTCTGCTCCTCAGGAAGCCTGCTTCTCCCTCTCCCACTCCCCCTCCTTGTGCTCCCTCTCTTGCTGTGTCTCTGTCAAATCAATAAATCTTTAAAAAAGAAAAAAGGTTCTTGTGGTTTTTTTTTAATCGCCAGCAACTATAGTGAAAAAAATGTGATGAACATTCTGTTAATGTGGAAGGATTACAAAAAGAAAGGACTTTTCCTTCTCATAATGGAGTAACGGGGAACAGACTTATGTTTCTACTTAAAATAATGGCTTTCCAGAAACTGTAAATCCTACAAAAAGGGAAAAAATCTTTGACAAACGAGAAACAAACCAAGTTTAATGTAATGAGAATTTCCAGGCCTTAAAGCCAAAAGGGTAACCTAGGCAGAGGGGTAGACTCCCAGAGTGGAGCAGATGTTGCTGAAGTCTACATAGTTCTAGAGAGTTTGGAATGAAATTACTCAACATTTTGGTACTTCTATTGTTAATTTTTTGAGGAAACTTCATACTGTTTCCACAGTGGCTGAACCAGTTGATATTCCCACCAATATTGTATGAGTGTTGGTTTTTCTTCACATCTTCACCAACACTTAGTTTCCTGTATTTTTTATTTTAGCCACACTGACAGGTGTGATGTGACATCTCAGCATAGGTTTGATTTGTATTTCCCTGACATGGAGCATCTTTTCATGTGTCTGTTGGCCATCTGTACATTCTCTTTGGAGATGTGTCTGTTTGTGCCTATGTCCATTTTTTAACTGGATGGTTTAGTTTGAGGGGTGTTGAGCTGTGTAAGTTCTTTACAGATTTTAGATACTGACCCTTTAACAGATATGTCATTTGAAAATATCTTCTCCCATTCCCTAGGTTGTCTTTTAGTTTTATTGATTATTTCCTTTGTGGTACAGCTTTTAATTTTGGTGTAGTTCCAGTATTTTATTTTGGTTTGTATTTCCCTTGTCCCAGCAGACAGATCTAGAAAAAAGTTGCTGCAAATGAAATTAGAGACATTAAAGCCTGTGCTCTCTTCTTAGGTTTTTATGGTTTCAGGACTCACATTTAGGTTCATAATCCATTTTGAGTTTATTTTTGTGTATGGTCTAAATGGTCCCGGCTCATTCTCTTGCTATCTAGTTTTCCCCAACACCATTTATTGAAGAGACTGGGTTTTTTCTCCACTGTATGTTCTTGCCTTCTTTGTCAAACGTTAATTGAGTGCGAATTTGTGGGGTGATTTCTTTACCCAAAGAATACAAAAATGCTACTTTTAAAATTCAGGTACCCCTATGTTTATTGCAGCATTATTACAAGAGCCAAATTTGGAAGCAGCCCAAGTGTCCACGGATGGGTTAAGGGGTGTGTGTGTGTGTGTGTGTGTGTGTGCACGGACACAAACATATGAATATTAACCAGCCATAAAAAAAGAATGAAATCTTGCCATGTGCGACAACATGGATGATCTAGAGAGTATAATGCTAAGTGAAATACGTTATTCACGGAAAGGTAAATACCATATAATTGCACTTATCTGTGGAATCAAGGAACAAAACAATAAACAAAGAAAAAGAAGAAAAACCAAGAAAGTAGATTCTTAACTGTAGAGAATACACAGATGGTGCCTGAAGGGGAGGTGGGTGGGGGATAAGTAAAACAGGTGAAGTGGATGACAAGTAGGCTCATTATGAAGAACACTGAATAATGTACACGATTGCTGAATCGCTACAGTGTAAGCCTGAAAGTTATACAACATTTGTTCACTACGCTGTGATTAAAATTTAAAAAAATAAAAATGAATGAAAAGATAGAGTTTGCAGAACAAAGAGAGAAGAGAACTCACTGATGTCTGCAGAGTTGCCGTAGAATAATGGTGGTGTATGAACAGGAGCACACACATAGGTGAAGAAACTACCCGACAGCTGGAAAAGGACCAACTAAAGGGCTTAGAACAACAGTATCCAGTGCTCTCACACGGCTGCGCTCATGCCCGTCTGCAAGCCAGGGTGGAAAATCTAATCATTCACAAGCCAATGGCAGAGAACTTGAAAAGGTCTTCCCTTAGTGGTTGGTATAATTAGCCTTAGAATAAACATCATTCTGTTGTTGCCTAAGAGAAATCCTAAAACACAGATTCAAATGATCAACTAAACTGTCTTCAAGTAACTTAAATATATCCTAGCATAGGATGCCTGGGTGGCTCAGTGGGTTAAAGCCTCTGCCTTCAGCTCAGGTCATGATCCCAGGGTCCTGGGATTGAGTTCCACAATGGGCTCTCTGCTCAGCAGGAAGCCTGCTTCTCTCTCTCTCTCTCTCTCTCTGCCTGCCTCTCTACCTACTGGTGATTTCTCTCTGTGTGTCAAATAAATAAATAAAATCTTTAAAAAAAATACGTCCTAGCATAAAGCTCAAAAAAAAATATCTAATTTTTTATCCCTTGAGCTTTCTAAACTCAGAAAAATTAAAAGCCACAGTATCTTTTTGTCATTCAAAAATTACCAAGCATGCAAAGCAGCAGAAAAACATACCTAGAATGAGGAAAAGAAATTAAACCTGACACAGTACTGACACAGACACTAAAGATAGCACGTAAGTAATTAAAGCTATAGTTTATATATTCAACAAGATAAATGGCAGGTTCAACATTTTAAGGAGAAAGATAGGAAAAGAATCAATTTGACCTTCTTGTGGCAAAAATTATGTTTAGCATAAAATAAATGCATTGGATATAATTGCTGTAAGACATTGCAGAAAAAAATTCATAAATATAGGTACTTCACAGTAACTGTTTAAAACAGCATAATAAGAATGGGAAAAAAACAATGACTTGTGATACAACTCCAAGCAGTCACTATACTTATAATCATCATCCCTGAAAGAGAGGGGTCAAAAATATTTGAGGAAATAATTACCCAACAATTTCCCACTTTGATAAAAACTAAACCCAGGTATTTAGGATGTTCAAAGACCATTAAGCCCTAATAACATGAGGAAAATTATACCAAATAATATCTTAGTTACGTGGCTCAAAATAAATATTGGTTTATTGGTTATAAAATTTAAAGACAGCCTGAGGAAAAGTATATGTACAGAGAAACAATAGTAAGGATGAACGTGACTTTTTTGTTACATCAAAGCAAGAGAGAAGACAGTTGATCAACATCTTAGAAGTACTGAATAAAAAGTCATCAAATACAAATTTGATGAATACAGAAAACTCATAAAACTGAAGGTAAAAGAATTTTTTTTTTCAACTACAATCAGAGAATGGATGTACCAGATTTATACTATAAAAGCAGGTAAAGGTAGTCTTTTAGAATTCTGGTCCCATCCAGCAAAGAAGGAAGACCCTGAACTCACCTCCCTAGACAAACCAAATTTATGCTATTTATATATCAAACAGTTCCTCCTGAGGAAAAGTGGAGGGCAGAACAACCATTGTGCAACAAAAGATAGGCCACACAGAAAACAGTGAGAGAGAGAGACTTGGCAACGACAGCAACCCCCACCCCTGACAATGCAGACTGCAACAGGGAAGAATAATACTAAGGGACTAGGAGCAGATTTGTCTGTCCTGGGGCAGAGGAAAAAAAGCTGCCATTTTATTTTTATTTTTTAGACAGAGAGTAGGGCACGTGCGCAAGAGAAAACCTGAAGCAGATTCCCCACTGAAGGTGGAGCCCTCTAGAGGCAGGGCCCACCTCATGACCCTGAGATCATGACCTGAGCTGAAATCCAAAGTAGGATGCTTAACCAACTGAGCCACCCAGGTGCCCCCAAAGCTGCCATTTTAAAGAGCAGCTAATATATGAAAGATCCAGTTACTTTCCAAATGCTGAAAAGTTCTCTGGGTTGAAGGGGCTGATGAAAACTACTGTTTCCCGTCTCCCTCCATCCTGATAGAGTAGCTAGGGACAGGCTAGCTTCAGTGAGCCTCCCAGGGCCTAGCCCACATGAGCCACAAGTATCCTGGCTATAAAAAGCTGTAATTTAAAAAGAACAACTAGAAAATAAAGGACCTAGCCGTAGGACCCCCAAATGGCAAGGGAGCTTCTAGAACTTTTTCTGAGTCTGAGGATCTGGAAAGTGCCACTGCTTACATTCCTTATCTACCTTGAAAGTGCAGACAGGAGCAAGGTCTGGCCTGCAGCTTCAGAGAGTCCTGGGTCCCTAAACCATACCCACCCTAGCCAACCCATCAAGGCAGCCCCACTGTGGGGTCACCAGGACACTCCTGAGGAGCACTCACTGCAGCTCTAGCCATTGGGCCAAACACCACCAACTGAGCACCACAGAAAACTCTAGGCCCATATCACTTTGGCCCCAAACAGCTTGGTAGGGTACTCTTGATGTAGACAGAGAACTCTGGGACCTTCTGGCTCATACCTTCTGCTATAGCCAAAAGTCTCAGAGTACCCCTGCATACGTGGCCTGGGAACTACTAGCCTGTGCCTACCTTGACTCCAGCCTTCCCACCAGGAGAACCCCTTTGCTGAACACCCCACCTGACCCTAGCATGCTTCACTTGAGCTTCAGCTGTTCTGCCAGGGCACCCTCTCTGTGGAGAGCCGTAGGCCTACCCCAGCCTATGCCCACTTCAGCTACAGCTGTCCTGCCATAACAACCTCTGTTTGGAGTGCCCCAGGATGCTGGCTTGTACCCTGCTTTGGCTCCAGGTGCTCTGCTAAGGTGTCTCCTGCATAGAATACCCCAGGCCCCCCTTGCCCACATCCTGGCACAGCTCCATTCACCTCCTTAGGGTACTCTCTGCACAGAGAGCCACAGGACACACAGACTTCCACTGTATCTTCAACTGTCCTGCCATAGGGCCCTCTGTACAGACAGTCCTGGGACCACTACAGCCGATGAACCCTTGAGCTCTGCCACCCTATCAAGGCTCCAGCACAAGTTTCCTGAGATCCCCAGCCCACACAACTCTGCTCCAACTAGCCAGCCAAAGTCACCAGGCACACGGAGTCTACACAGGGCATGCCAAACACAAGATCATGACTTCAAATTTAGGAGAAGTAGTTGTGCCACCTAATTCATAGACACAAATGCAGAAAGTGAAGCAAAATGAGGAGACAGAAGAACATATGCCAATGAAAGAGCCAGAAAAAAAATCTCAGAAAAAGAACTATATGCAATCTTCCTCTTAAAAAGTTGAAATGTTTTCCAGGATAGGTCACATCTTAGACCCCAAAATAGTCCCAATAAACTCAAAAAGGTTAAAATTATATCATCCCATTTTTGCAATAAGAATAGCATAGAAATAGAAAATAATTACAAGAAAAAATGGGGAAAAAGAAACAAGCATGTGGAGCCTAAACAACATGTTACTAAGCAACCAATGGGTCAACAAAGAAATCAAAGTGGAAATGGAAAAATGCATGGATACAAATGAAAAATGAAAAAAACAACAGTCCAAAATCTGGGACTCAATGAAGTTCTAAGAGGGAAATTTGTACAGATACAAGCCTGCCTCAAGAAACAAGAGAAATCTCAAAAAAAAGAAACAATCTAATGTTACACATAAAGGAAGTAGGAAATGGAAAGCAAAGCCCTAATCGAAAGAAGGAGATAATAAAATTTGGAGAAAAAAGGAAAAGATCAGGGAAACCAACAACTGGTTCTTTGAAAAGATGAATTTACAAATATTTAGCCAGACTCATCAAGAGAGAGACAGGACACAAATAAAATGAGAACTGAAAGAGAACAACCAATACCATAGAACACCAAAGGGTTATGAGACCACAGAGAAAAATTATATGCCAACCAATTAGACAATCTAGAAGAAATGGATAAACAACTAGAAATATATAATCTTCCAAAACTAAATCAGAAAGTAGAATATCTGAACACACTAATTACTAGTAACATAACTCAATCAGTAATCAAAACTCCCATCATTACAAAGTTCAGAACCAGAGGGATTCATGGGTAAATTCTATAAAACATTTAAAGAACAGTGAATACTTTCTCTCTTTGAACCATTCCAAAAAATCTAAGAGGAAGGAAAGTTCCCAAATTCACTCCATGAGGTCAACATCACCTGATACCAAAATAAAAACTGCTACAAAAGGAAAACTACAGGCCCATATCCATGATGAATATAAATGCAAAAATCCTCAACATGCTAGTAAAAAAAAAAAAAAAATTCAACAATACTTTAAAAAGGTCTTTCACCATAATCAAGTGGGAGATATTCTGGGGATACAAGGGTGGGTCAAAATTTGCAACTCCATCAAGTGATAAGCCACATTAACAAAATGGAAGATGAAAGTAATTTGACTATTTGGGCACCTGGGTGGCTCCGTCAGCTAAGCATCTGCCTTTGGCTCAGGTCAGGATCCCAGGGTCCTTCTCCTCTCCCTCTGCTGCTCCCCCTGCTTGTACTCTCTCTCGCTCTCTCTGTCAGATACATAAATAAAATCTTTAAAAAAGTTACTTGACTATTACAATAGATGCAGGGGCACCTGGGTGGCTCAGTCAATTCAGCATCCAACTCTTGATTCCACCTTAGGTCATGATCTCAGGGTCATGGGATCAAGCCCCACCTCAGTCTCTGCATCTCTCTCTCCCTTTGTCCCTCCTCCACTTGCATTCTCTCGCTCTAAAATAAAACCTTCAGTAGCTGGAAATAAAACATTTGATGAAGTACAACACCCATTTATAAAAACTATCAGCTCAACAGGTTTACAGGGAATATACCTCAACACAATAAAGACCATGGATAAAAACCCACAGTGAACATCATACTCAATGATGAAAAACAAAGTTTTTCCTCTAAAATCAGGAACAAGACACAGATGTTCACTTTCACCACTTACATTTAATATACTGCTGTAATTCCTAGCGGTAGCAATCAGACAAAGAAAGAAAGAATGGGCATCCAAATTGGTAAGGAAGAAATCAAACTGTCACTGTTTGCAGGTAACATGATATACATAAATACTCTAAAGACTGTATCAAAAAATTATTAGAAGTAATAAATGAATTCAGTAAAGTTGCAGGAGATAAATTAATATACAGAAATTGAGTTTGAGTTTCTTTTTTTAAATTATTTTTTATTTTTTATTAACATATACTGTATTATTAGCCCCAGGGGTATAGGTGTGAATCATCAGGCTTACACACTTCACAGCACTCACCATAGCACATACCCTCCCCAGTGTCCATAACCCAATCACTCTCTCCCTCCCCCTCCCACCCCTCAGCAACCCTCAGTTTGTTTTGTGGGATTAAGAGTCTCTTATGGTTTGTTTCCTTCCTGATCTCATCTTGTTTCATTTTGTCCTTGCCTACCCTCCAAACCCCCCACATTGCCTCTCAAATTCCTCCTATCAGGGAGATCTTATGATAATTATCTTTCTCTGATTGACTTATTTTGCTAAGCATAATACCCTCTAGTTCCATCCACATTGTTGCAAATGGCAAGATTTGATTTCTTTTGATGGCTTCATAGTATTCCATTGTGTGTGTGTGTGTGTGTGTGTGTGTGTGTGTGTGTGTGTATACCACACCTTCTTTATCCATTCATCTGTTGATGGACATCTAGGTTCTTTCCATAGTTTGGCTATTGTAGACATTGCTGCTATAAACATCCGGGTGCACATGCCCCTTTGGATCACTACATTTGTATCTTTAGGGTAAATACCCAGTAGTGCGATTGCTGGGTCATAGGGTAGCTCTATTTTCAACTTTTTGAGGAAGTTCCATGCTGTTTTCCAGAGTGGCTGCACCAGCTTGTAGTCCCACCAATGGTGTATTTTAGTGGCATGGTAGCCTGCACTTAGGTGAACACAGCATAAGTTACAGAATTGTCAAAACATGTTGTATACCTGAAACTAAAGTAAAATTGTGTGTTAGCTATACTTCAATAAAAAGTAGTTTTTAATACAGAAGAAAAATGATAACTGATATAAATATGGATCCACACAAAGGAATGAAGAGTACTAGACAGGGTAAGTATATGGGTTAATAGGACATTTTTGGTACCATTTAAAATTTGTTAAACCATTGACTTTTAAAAAAACAACAGTGATATAATCTGATATTTATGATATGTGGCAATTATTTAACAAAAACAAAATTCGGGAAGGGAGTTATCTAAGTATATTTTGTACTATTTTCTTTTTTTTTTAAGATTTTATTTATTTATTTGACAGATAGAGATCACAAGTAGGCAGAGAGGCAGGCAGAGAGAGAGGAGGAAGCAGGCTCCCCGCTGAGCAGAGAGCCTGATGCGGGGTTCGATCCCAGAACCCTGAGATCATGACCTGAGCCGAAGGCAGAGGCTTAACCCACTGAGCCACCCAGGTGCCCCTGTACTATTTTCATACTGTTTGTAAATCGATTTTATTTCACTTAAGTTAGATTATGTTATATTAGGGCCAGCCTTCTGCTCAGGTCATGATCTCAGGGTCCTGGGATTGAATTCCTTGGCAGGCTCCCCACTCAGCAAAGAGTCTGCTTCTCCCTCTCCGTCTGTGCTCTCACTCTCAAGTAAATCAATGAAATATTGTTTTTAAGAAGATTATGCCATTAAATATTTTTACTCTAAGCCTTAAAGTAACCCTAAAATTTCAACAACAAAAAATTGCTGTCAATATGACAACAAAACTGATGAAGTAGATCACTTAAAAATATGTACTAGATCGGGGCACCTGGGTGGCTCAGTGGGTTAAAGCCTCTGCCTTCAGCTCAGGTCATGATCCCAGGGTCCTGGGATTGAGCCCCACATGGGGCTCTCTGTTCAGCAGGGAGCCTCCTTTCCTTCCTCTCTCTCTGCCTGCCTCTCTGTCTACTTGTGATCTCTGTCAAATAAATGAATAAAAATCTTTAAAAAAAAATATGTACTAGATCTGAACAAAGGGAAAAAGGGAGAAAGGTAGCAAATAACAGATGGCACCAGTAGAAAATACATAGAAAATTGTATGTTACACTTAACCTTAGTAGTAATGACATTACATGGAAATGGTCTAAACGCCAGCACTAAAGGGAATAAATGCCTGGATTGGATAAAACGTGAGACTCCTATACTGCCAACAAGAGACCTACTGCAAACGAAAAGAAACAAAATGGGAAAACTAAAAGGGTAGTAAAACATACTATATTAACAATAGTCAAACCAAAGCTGGTAACAGAAAAAGTAGGTTTCAGAGCAAAACATATTGACAGGGCTAAATAAGGTGATCTGATAAGTATACATTGGCTAATTAAAAAAAAATGTAAAAATCTTAAATATTTTTGCACTTGATGCAAAACGTTTAACTAGTAACACAAAACCTAGTTCTTTGAGAAGATTAATAAAACTAATAAAACTCCAGACCAATTGTTCAGGATAAAAAGAGAAGTCACAAATTAACCAATATCACAATAAGAGAGATGATGTTGCACTACAAAAATCTATCTGCTACACTACAGAATCTGTATTTCAGGGAAAATCAGACTGTTATGAACAACTTCATGCCAATTTGTCAAGAAGTTCACTGACACATAATTCACGAGAGACAGAGTGTTGAAATATATTCGGGAAGAAATGAATAAACTGAAAGAGACAAAATCTTTGAAAAATACAAACTATCAAAGTTCTCTCAAAAAGAAATAAATAACTTGAAAAGCCTTACTCCTACTTAAAAAAGTAAATTAGCAACATGGACGGGACTGGAAGGGATTATGCTGAGTGAAATAAGTCAAGCAGAGAGAGTCAATTATCATATGGTTTTACTTATTTGTGGAACATAACAAATAGCCTGGAGGACATGGGGAGTTAGGAGAAGGCATTTGGGGGAAATTGGAAGGGGAGGTGAACAATGAGAGACTATGGACTCTGAAAAACAATCTGAAGGGTTTGAAGAGGTGGGGGGGTGGGAGGTTGGGGGAACCAGGTGGTGGGTATTAGAGAGGGCACAGATTGCATGGAGCACTGGGTGTGGTATAAAAACAATGAATACTGTTATGTTGAAAATAAATAAAGAAAATGATAAAAAAAAAAAAAAAGAAAGGAACTTCAGGGACCTGAGGTATTGTAACAAAAGATGCTTAACTATCATGTCATTGAAGTCCTGGAAAGAGAAGAAAAAGAAAATAAAGCAAAATGTATTGAAATTAAAAAAAAAAAAAAAAAGTAAATTTGTAGTTCTAAAACTGTCAACAAATTAAACCCTGGAACCAAAAAGCTTCACTGAGGAATTATACTGAACATTAAAATAAGAAATAATGCCATATCAATGGAAACTTCTTCAGAAAAATGAAAAAGAATGAATGTTTCCAAATTCATGTTATAAGATTAGCATTATAGTAATACCAATACTAAAGAATGACAGTATAAGAATATAAAGTATCAGGACAATATTCTTCAAAAATATAGATGCAAAATTTCTATATGGAAATTAGCACAGCTAATTCAACAGTATGCTTAAAAGATAATACATGATGACCTGGGGTGTATCCCGAGTTTGCAAAGTTGGTTTAACTTTCTAATATCGAGGAATGTAATTCACAATATTAATAAACTAAAAAAAAAAAACCTGTTACCTCAATTGACAAATAACAAATCTGTGACAGAATCCAAAATACATTTTTCTCATAAAACTAGAATCAGAAGGGAACTTCCTCAACATGATTAAGAGCATCTATGAAAACCAACAGCTAATAACATTTCTTTTAAGCTAATAACATTCTTAATGACAAAGAAAATGTATGCTCTCCCTAAAAGAAACAGGAAAAAGAAGGTGTCTGCTCTCATTACTTTTATTCAACATTACATAGAAGATCTAGGCATTGATGTAAAAGGATAAGAATTAAAAGGCATCCACATGGAAAAGGAAGAAATAAATATGTATTTATTCACAGATAATAAGATCTATGTAGAAAATCTGATGAATCTATAAAATCACTGCTAGAAGTTAATAACTTAAGCAACAATGCGTATTACAAATTATGATACAAAACCACTGTATTTCTTCCTAAAAGCACTGGAAATGAAATTTTAAGATATCTTTTAAACCTGTATAAAATTATGAAATATACTGGGGTATACCCAACAAAAACTGTGAAAGACCTATACACTGAACACTTCGAAGGAAATTAAGATAAATGTGGAAAGTTAAATTGTTTATGATTTAGAAGACTCAATCTTGTTAAGGTACCCATTGTCCAAAAATTTATCAAAAGATTCAGTAAAATTCCAATGAAAATCTTAGCCAGTTTGTAGAAATTAACATACATGTGTTGGAAGAATTTTAAATCCCTATTGCACCGCCCCAAAAATCTTATACCCCACATCATATAGAAATATGGTGGATAATAGGCTTGGTATAAAATTGAAATTATAAAACTTCTAGAAGAAAGCCTTTTCTAATTATGCCAAAAGCATAATTCATAAATGAAAAAAATCTATACATTGGATATCATCAAAAAAACTTCTCTTCAAAGACAGTTGTATGCTTGCACACACACAAATACACACACATTCTCATATGTTCTTAGGTTTGCTTATGCATAAGTGAAATGAATGACAGCAATAATACAAGGAATGATAGGGAGGGATTGTGATTACTTATAATTATAAGAATCTTTTATTACCTGTCAGATGTTACAGTATTATTTAAAAGTGGATCTGGATTAGGCACAGACCTATATTGCAAACTCTAAGCAACCACTAAAAAATTTTAAACAATGCAAATGTTTTTGACAATATGCTAAAAAAAGGAGAGAACATGGAATCGTAAATGCTCAGTTAAGACCAGGAAGGGACAGGATAAGAGAAGAAACTTACAGGCCAATAACCCTGATAAACACGGATGCAAAGACGAACACTGATCCTCAACAAAATACTTTAAAGAAGACATACAATATGAAAAAGTAGGATTTATTCCTGGATGCAAAAATGTTTCAACATCTTCAAATCAATGTGAAATACCACATTAACAAAATGAAAGGTTAAAATCTTATGTTCATGTCAGCAAATGCACTAAAACTATTTCAAAAGTTCAACATCCATTTATGATAAAAACTCTCAACAAAGTGAATTTAAACAGAATATACCTCAACATAATAAAGGCGTGTATCACAAACCCATAGCAAATATACTGGATGATCAAAAGCTGAAAGCAGGGGTGCCTGGGTGGCTCAGTGGGTTGGGCCTCTGCCTTCGGCTCAGGTCATGATCTCAGAGTCCTGGGATCGAGCCCCTCATCAGGCTCTCTGCTCATCAGGGAGCCTGCTTCCCCTCCTCTCTCTCTCTCTCTGCCTGCCTCTCTGCCTACTTGTGATATCTCTGTCAAATAAATAAATAAAATATTTTAAAAAAAAGCTGAAAGCATTTCCTCTAAACTTCCTCACTTTCATTCAACATAGTATTGGCAACCCCAGCTAGAATAACTAGCAAATCAGAAAGGAAGAAATATAAAGCTTGTCTATTTGGAGAGAACATATATAAAAAACCCTAAAGGCACCAACAAAAAAATTTAGAGCTAACATATGAATTCAATAAAGTTGCAGGGTAAAGAATTAATATACCAAAATCTGTTGGATTTCTAGACACTTGAACTATTAGAGAAATTATGAAAATAATCCCATTCGCAGTTGCAGCAAAAAGAAAATATCTAGAAATAAATTTAGGGGTGCCTGGGTGGCTCAGCGGGTTAAAGCCTCTGCTTTCGGCTCAGGTCATGATCCCAGGGTCCTGGGATCGAGCCCCGCATGGGGCTCTCTGGCTCAGCAGGGAGCCTCCTTCCTTTCCTCTCTCTCTGCCTGCCTCTCTGCCTATTTGTGATCTCTGTCAAATAAATAAATAAAATCTTAAAAAAATAGAAATAAGTTTAACCAAGGAGGTGAACAAACTGAACACTGAAAACTGGAAGATAGTAGTGAAAGAAACTGAAGAAGACACAAAACACAAAACTGTAAAGCTCCTAGAAGGCAACAAAGAAAAAAACCTGGATGGCCTTGGGTACTATGAGGATTTTTTTGGGTACATCACCAAAGACTTGAGCCATGAAAGAATAATGAATAAGTTGGACTTCATTAAATTAAAAAAATGCCTATTCCATGAAAGAGAGTATGAAAATAATGACAAGACATGCCCACGAACGAGAAAACTTCTTGCAAAAGACACATCTGTTACAGTATTGTTATCCAGTTATAACATTTAACATACAAGAAGCCTTAAAACCCAACAGTAAGAAAACCTCATCAGAAAATGAGCCAAAGACCTTAACACATACTCGACCAAAGAAAATACACAGATGGCAAATAAGCACATCAAAAGATGCTCCACATCTTATGTCATCAGGGAAATGCAAATTAAAACAATAGTGAGATACCACCTCATACCTGTTAGAGTGGCCAAAATCTAGAGCGCTGACACCACCAAGTGCAAGGGTGTTGTGAAGCAATAGGAACTTTCATTTATTGCTGGTGAAAATGCACAATGATGCAGCCACCTTAGAAGAAATGTGGGTAGTTTATTACAATACAAAATACCAGAACATCATCCAGCAATCATGCTTTCTTACTTCTCGAGAAAACATCAAACATTTATGCCTACACAGTAACCTGGAGAGGGAGGTTTTTAGCAGCTTTATTCGTTAGTGCCAAAACTTGGAAGCATCCCAGATGTCTTTCAGTAAATCAATTTATTAATAAACTGTGGCACATCTTGACAGTGGAGTATTATTCGGTACTTAAAAAGGTGAGCTAGTGAGAGATGACAAGACATCAAGGAAACTTAAATACAAATGACTAAGTGAAAGGCCAATCCGAAAATGCTATATACTGGGCTATCAGTATATGACATTTTGTAAAAGGCAAAACTTTGAAGACAGAATAAAACAAACCTGTGGTTGCCTGGTATTGGGGAGGAGCAAGGATGACTAGGTCAAGCATGAAGCAGTTTTAAGGCAGTGAAACCACTTGGTCGGATGTTACAATAGTGAATACTTGTCATTATACATCTGTCCAAATACATAGAAGGTTTAACACCAAGAGTGAATTCTATGATAAACTATAGACCTTGGATAAAATGATGTATCTGTGTATGTTCATCAGTTCTATCAAAGCACTTTGGCATAGCATTTTGATAATAGGAGAGGCTTTGTAAGTGAGGACAACAAGTTTACAGAAAATCTCTGTACTTTCAGCTCCACTCAGCTGTCAATGTAAAATTGCTCTAACAATAGTCTATTGGAAAAAAAAAATAAATGAGAACAGCTGAAAGGGTGGATTTGTCACTTATATTGAGAAAACAAAGCAGATAATGGTGTGGAAATCAAGCATTCTATCCAGTATTGGGATACTTAGGAGTGAAAAAGCTGTTGTCACTGAAATAAAGCTGATAAAAGAGACAAATACAATGATTGCCAAGTTACAACTGAAAGTCTTTACGATTAAGAACCAAATACATTTACATGATAAATATTATAGAAGATTTGCCTTATATTTTCATAAATTATAAATATAATGAAACAAGTGTGCCTGGGTGGCTCAGCTGGTTAAGTGACTGACTGACTGCCTTTGGCTCATGTGATGATCCTGGAGTTCCAGGATAGCCCCACATCGGGCTCCCTGCTCAGCAGGGAGTATGCTTCTCCCTCTGACCCTCCTCCTCCTCATGCTTTCTCTCTCTCTTTCTCTTGCTCTAAAATAAATAAAATTCTTAAAAAAACAAACAGACAAAACTTTATGACCATATAACAGCAGATATTGTTATAATCTAGAATTATCTTAATGTGTGTTACAATTTACATATTGAATTGAGAATAGTAGAATAACTTAATCAAATATGGACTTAGTTTTATAATTTGTTTTAAAAAAAAAAAAAGGTATCCAGAAAACACACACACACACGCATAGTAGAAAACAACAGAGATCCCTAAGTGGTATGTAGATTTTTTTTCCGCAAATACTGTCCATGCGTTCACGAGAACTTTAAATGTGATCATTTGTTACACAATTCAGACTACTCATTGAGTTGGTTTTGTGTATTGAGTCATTGATTTTACTGCTATTCACCAACATTTTCAGTTCCCTTCAAGTTCTGGCTATCTACCTATATCTGTATCTGTCTTCTTTTTTTTGTTTTTTTTTTTTTAACATTTTTTTAAAGATTTTTATTTATTTATTTGACAGAGAGAGATCACAAGTAGGCAGAGAGGCAGGCAGAGAGGAAGATTGGAGGAAGCAGGCTTCCCGCCGAGAGGAGAGCCCGACGTGGGGCTCGATCCCAGAACCCTGGGATCATGACCTGAGCTGAAGGCAGAGGCTTTAACCCACTGAGCCACCCAGGTACCCCTGTATCTGTCTTCTAATATGTGTACCAATTCAATGACCTTTGAGTGGAAGATTATAGGTGTGGGGAGAATTAGTATTTCTGTTTTCAGTCTAAATTGCATTCCTACCCCAGTAGGACTGGGGTATACTGATAATCAGTTCTAAAAACAGATGATCTCACAGTTTTGAAGCTATTCTATTGGATAACTGAATTTCTCATAAAAAGCCCCACAAAGGTTTATAAGGTGCAATCACAAAAATATAATTTAATAATTGTCAATCGGGCTTAAAAATGTATTTAAGAACCACCATGATACATGGTTACTTTTAATGGAAAATGTTTAGAAACCATTAAAATATGTTTTTGGATTTAGTTAGATAAACTCACTTATTGACTATTATTATATTTGTGTGCATTATAAATATAATTACATTTCTTATTCATTGGAAATCTGGAAGAACAACATCTTGTGTATATATCTTTAAAGAATGGATGTATATTCAATTCATTCATATAACATCTCTCATGGACACCTACAAAGTGAATTACATTTTGGTTTAATTACCCCTGTTACCAACTGGGAAAACTATCAATTCAAATTATAGTAAATACATGAAAAAACTGACTATTTGTGATTACTTAAGTAGTTGACTTTGAATAACACATATTGGTGCCAATTTTCAGAACTTGTTAACCAAATCACAGGTATTATATTTCACAAGATGGTTTGGAATAAAAAATAATTCTTTAAAATTGAGCCAATTAAAATTTTTCTCAAATGTAAATCAAAATGGCTAAAGTTAAAAAAAAATTAGCCTATATAAACTTAAATAAATGCACGGATGGAGTAGTAACTTAAATGTGAGTACTAGGCACTAAATAACTCATTCATACATTTCCATAAGAATTTTAAATGTTTATTTTTTAAAGGACTTATTTATTTTAGAGAGAAAGCAGGAGTTGGGGGAAGGGGCCAAAGGAGAAGGAGAAAGAGAATCCCAAGCAAACCCTCCCCTCCCATATAAAGCTCAATCTCAGGACCCTGAGATCATGACTTGAGCTGAAATCAAGAGTTGGACGCTTGACCAACTGAGCCACGCAGGTGGCCCAAATGAATACTGTTTAATATGGTCCAACATGACATTAAAGATGATTATTTGACTATAGAACATGTACACTTTACGTTAAACCACTAGACAAAATGATGGTATAGCAATGTGCTTCCACACCACCACACACATTGATTTGAACAACTATGTTGCACACAGAACCAAAGATTCAGGTCAGGGGTTATAGCATACAGGTAGAACACAGAAACTTAAAAAGATGCCCTGAGGAAGATGGTATTACAGCACTCCAGTTGGTCTTAAAGGGTGAGTTGCTTTAGGACAACGCACTCCTTACCTGCTGCATTAAGACCCTTGATCTGTAACAGAACAAATTTACTCTGTTTGATATTGGCAGACTACTGCCCTTGAGGAGTGAAGGATCAGATTTTTATCTCACCCACAGAGGACAGCAAGTCTGTTTGAAGCTCCCTCAGCTTTCTGATTAGCCCAGCCTGTTTTTAGGAAAATGTTTTTCTTTGTTTAGGTCACATAAATGATCTTACTAATCTTCCTTTGTGGATCTGGAGACCTTGGCCTCCTTTGCAGAAAGAACAGTGTACCCCTGAACATCACAAGAACCAGAGCCCCTTGCAACAACCCCTCCCACTGAGATAATGTTTGGAGCTGGCATTATCAAGTCTCCACAAAATCAAGAAATGCTACAGGCCACTACACACCCTTCTCTGATTTACTGACCTAAACCCCTTTAAAAACACTTCGGTGAGGTAGAAACCTTGGAGTTGGCTTTTGGACAAGAGTCTACCTTCTCTCCAAGTGGCCAGCCTCCTAAATAAAACTCAAATTCCTTCCAATCAAAACTCATCTCTTGAGTACTGGCCTCTTGAGCAAGGGGCAAATTTGGGATTGGCAACAGTAGGAAGGACAGATTCACATATCCTCCATTACACAGCCCCCATGTCTAAGCAGCCTATCAAAGACAGAAAGAGTGAGAGAGATGTTCTCCTATGGGAAAAGAGTGGTAAAGTCAGTGTCTGATTTCAGGGTGGACACCAGAGCCAACCTGTCCCAACACAAGGCTTATGCCCATTATCCTAGGTCAGTCCCTGTAGGTTCTAGGGGGCCCAGGCAAATACCATGGTCCCAACGTAGCTTCCACTGGCAAGACTCCAGCCAGAAAAAGAATTAAGATGGCATCAGTGAGTCTTTACCTATTAAAAGTTACCTTTAATGTAAATGGACTGGGGCACAAGAGTAGCTCAGTTGGTTAAGTGAGCACTGGTCTCCCTGTTCAGTGGGAGTCTACTTGAGTATTCTCCCTAGCCCTCTGCCCCTCCCCCCTGCTCATACAAATGCTCTTTCAAATAAGTATTTTCTGAAAAGGTAAACGGACTAAACTCTCCAATCAAAAGACACAGTGGCTAAATGGATTAAAAAATAAATTGTATGCTGCCTACAAGTGACTTGCCTCAGCTTTAAGGACACAAATAGGCTCAAAGTGAAGACAGGGAGAAAGACATTCCATGCAAATGGACACCAAAAGAAAGAAGGGGTAGATGTACTTACATAAGGAAAAAAAATAGACATTAAGATAAAAATTGTAACAAAAAAGTCATTTTACAATAAACAGGTCAGTTTATCAATAGCCTGTAATAAGCGTAAATATTCATCCAATCCTGCAGCATGTAATGTACTAAGCAAATATTAAGGTATCACTACAGAGAAACAAAATACTTAATAGGGACTTGAAAACAACACTTTAAACAAAGGATATATCACCTGGACAGAAAATCAATAAGGAAACACTGGTCTTGAACTACACCAAATGGACCTAAACACATATTCAGATAATTTCAACCAACAGCACCAAAATATACATTCTTTTCAAGCATGCAGAGAGCTTTTTCCAGGATATGCCTTATCTTAAGTCACAAAACACATGGTGGCCAATGTAAGAGAACTGAAATTATAGCAAGTATCTTTTCTGACCACAATGCTAGCTAGGAAAAGGAAAATCAGTAATAGAAAAAAATTCAAAATATGTGGAAATTAAACATGCTCCTGAACTGACAATGCATCAAAGACATAAAAACAGAAATTGAAAAAACTTGAAACAAATGAAAATGGAAACACAATATGCCAAAATTTATATGATGCAGCAGCAACAGTTCTAAAAGGGAAGTTAATGCCTACCTTAAAAGAGAGCTCTCGAACAAGCAGTCTACATGTACACCTCAAGGAAACAGAAAAAGAACTTATGCCCACATTAGTAGAAAAAAAAAAAACATGACAAAGATCAGAGCAAAAATAAATGAAGATACAGATGTAGTGAAAAGAAGGGCCATCTGTACCCCAATGTTCATAGCAGCAATGGCCAGCACCATCAAAGTGTGGAAAGAGCCAAGATGACCTTCAACAGATGAATGGATAAAGATGTGGCCCATATATACAATGGAATATTATGCCTCCATCAGAAAGGATGAAAACCCATCTTCTGTATCAACATGTGCAGGACTGGAAGAGATTATGCTGAGTGAAATAAGTCAAGCAGAGAGAGTTAATTATCATATGGTTTCACTTACTTGTGGAGCATAAGGAATAACATGAAGGACATTGGGAGGTGGAAAGGAGAAGTGAGCTAGGGGAAATTGGAGAAGGAGATGAACCATGAGAGGCTGTGGACTCTGAGAAACAAACTGAGGGCTTTGGAGGGGAGGTGGGTGGGGGATTGGGCTAGCCTGATGGTGGGTATTAAGGAGGGCACATATTGCATGGAGCACTGGGTGTGGTGCATAAACAATGAATCTTGGAACACTGAAAAAAAATTAAATTAGGGGTGCTTGGGTGGCTCAGTGGGTTAAGCCTCTGCCTTTCGCTTAGGGCATGATCTCAGGGTCCTGGGATCCAGCCCTGCATCGGGCTCTCTGCTCAGCAGGGAGCCTGCTTCCCCCTTTCTCTCTGACTGCCTCTCTGCCAACTTGTGATCTCTCTCTCTGTCAAATAAACAAAATCTTTAAAAAAATTTTTTTAAAAATTTTAAATGGAGATTAAAAAGACAATAGAAAATATTATAACTAAAAGGTATATTATTTTTTAATATAAGAAAGTTGACAATCCCTTAGCTAGACTAAAAAAAGCAGACTCAGAACTGAAAGAGTAGACATTATACCTAGTAGGAAACACCAGGACCAGACGATTTCACTGGTGAATTCTACCAAACATTTAAAAGAATTAACAGCAGTTCTTCTCAAACTCTTCTTAAAAACAGAAGAGGAGGGAACACTCCTAAACCAAACTTTTTAAAAAGATTTTATTTATTTATTTGACAAAGAGACAGCAAGAGAGGGAACACAAACAGGGGGAGTTGGAGAGGGAGAAGCAGACTTCCTGCTGAGGAGGGAGCCCGATGCAGGACTCGATTCCAGGACTCAGATTATGACCTGAGCTGAAGGTAGATGCTTAACCGACTGAGCCACCCAGGTGCCCCGTAAACTAAACTTTATTTTATGAGGCCAGCATTACCCTGATACCAAAGTCATATTAGGACACTCTGTATAGCTGTATTGGCCTGTGGTTTTTTGTTTGTTTGTTTTTAAGATTTATTTCTTTAAAGAGAGAGAGAGAGCATGAGCAGGAGGGGCAGAGGGAGAGAATCTCAAGCAGACTCCACACTGAGCACAGAGCTTGATGTGGGGCTCAATCTCATGACCATGAGATCATGACCTGAGCTGAAACCAAGAGTCTGTCAGTCAACCAACTGCACCACCCAGGTGCCCTCCTGCCTGTGCTTTTCTTATAAATATATTTGCAAAAAATCTCAACAAAATTCTAGCAAACCAAATCCAACAGGACATTGAGAAGATTATACATCATGATCAAGTGGGATTTTCCCTTGGGATACAAACATAGATCAATACATGCAAATAATTAAATTTAATAAGTTAATAAGTGAAGACAATATCAGAGAGAGAGACAATATCAGAGAGAGAGACAATATCAGAGACAGAGATAAAAGTCTCTTCATCAGAGGAAACAAACAAGAGTGTTGCTGGAGGGGAGTTGGGTGGGGGGTGGGTAACTGGGTGCTGAACATTAAGGAGGGCATGTGATGTAATGAGCACTGGGTATTCTAGAAGACGGATAAATCACTGACCTCTACTTCTGAAACCAATAATACATATGTTAATTAACTGAATTTAAATAAAAATAATTATGGAAAAATCTTATAATCATCTCAGTAGATGCACTATGGGGCATTTACCCCAAAGATACAGATGTAGTGAAAAGAAGGGCCATTGGTACCCCAATAGTCATAGAAGCAATGGCCACAGTCGCCAAACTGTGGAAAGAACCAAGATGCCCTTCAACGGAGGAATGAATAAGGAAGATGTGTTCCATATACACCATGGAGTATTATGCCTCCATCAGAAAGGATGAATACCCAACTTTTGTACCATCTGCTAACTTAAGGCTTAAGAAATATCTCTACTAGAAACATTTTAGGACAGGGAGAGAAGTAGCCATATTTTCAATTTACATTCAGTATCTTCCCTATTATTTAGATAAAACACTGTTAATAGTCTCAAGTTCCCAGAACATGATCATGAGTTGATTAGAAACCAAAAAAGTGGGAAGAAGATAGGGATCCCTGGGATTACAAATGATAAATATACATCCATTGCAATAGTGAGATTCTGGCAGGGATAACAGAAAATAAAAAGTAACTAAATGGACATCAGTTTAAGGTCACATACAATATATAATATTATATAGTATATAATACATATTGTATACCTATACATATGTATATAACACATATACGATAACATTTAATATCAGTTTAAGGTCATATAATATATATTTAAAAGGCCCCCAAGAATACATTTATTTAATAAGCAATAAACAAATATAATGAATGCTGAAAATACACACTCTGATGGATGAACATTAAGGACAGGACAATGGAGAAGCCAGTGTGTTCTAGAAATCATTTTAAAAATAGTACCTGAGGGGGCGCCTGGGTGGCTCAGTGGGTTAAGCCTCTGCCTTCGGCTTGGGTCATGATCTCAGGGTCCTGGGATCGAGTCCCACATCGGGCTCTCTGCTCAGCGGGGAGCCTGCTTCCCTCTCTCTTCCTGCCTCTCTGCCTACTTGTGACCTCTCTGTCAGATAAATAAATAAAATCTTAAAAAAAAATAGTACCTGAGGTATACTAGTAGTACTAATAGTCATGAGGTGCAGCCTATGAAATTATAATTAAATTAAATAAATCTAGGAGAGTGAAAGAACAAAGAAACATCCAAATAAGTTAATTTCTCTATTACCCTTAAATATTTTATGAATTTAATTCCATATCATTGTACTAAGGGAATGGTATCAGATAACTATTTACTTTTAAGTTTATTCCTAGATTGCCTATATTAACAGGAACTATGTCAAACTGCCTTTGTGTTTGCATAGACTGATAACACCTGAAACTAGAAAATGCCAGAATGGGGGTGCCTGGTTGCCTCAGTGGGTCAAGCCTCTGCCTTCTGATCTCAGGTCCTGCGATTGAGCCCCGCAATCAGGTTCTCTGCTTAGAAAGGAGCCTGCTTCCTCCTCTCCATCTGCCTGCCTCTCTGCCTGCTTGTGATCGCTCTCTCTGTAAAATAAATAAATAAAATCTTAAAAAAAAAAAATTCCAGAATGTTCATTTTTTTGACTCCTTGACAAAATCACTTAATTCTTTCCTGTTTTAAAAAACACTACATAAAGATGATTGTAACATATGCATCTAATACTTAATATTGACTTTAGGAATATTCACTTTTATTTTCTAATCAAATAAGCAAATTTTAAAACTTGTGTCACCTGTCATCACCTGATGTAGTCTCTCTCACTTTTACTTATACAGAAATTTAAGTAAAAACATCCAAAACTTGGACAACTAAGATTTCAAGGTAACCTATTAGTTGACACATCCAGAAAACCATGAGAGGTGAAATCCAACTAGCTAATGTATACTGAACTATGTTTTCTTCAAATCATGAAAGAAATACAAATTAATATATCTTCTGGTATTTTTGCTATTAAAAGTAAAAAGGTTTGAAAGGGAACAATGTATTTTGACAAGGATATAGTGAAATAGTGCTCTCTATAATTAGGTAAAGAATATGATGCAACATTTCTAGAGAGTGATATGTAAAATGGGGATTATTAATGTTCACATTCATTGAGAAAGTAATTCTACTTCTAGGAGACTAGTCTAAGACAAAATAATTAAGGCTATTATCTATTTCCATTTTTTACCAATGGAAGTTGAATCCAGGGTTATTTATGGAAGTAAAATGTAGAAATTGGGAAAAGTCCAGAAATAAGGAGCTGGATATATTTTGGCTGCGAGAACTAATCAATGAATTCAGTAGTTTCAGGATATAAAATCATGAAAACTCAGTTGTGTTTCAATATGCTAACAATGAAATATCTAAAACAGAAGGAAAGCATTCCCATTCAGAACAGCATCAAACACAATAAAATACTTATGCATAAATTTTCCTAAGAAGGTGAAAAATCTGTACCCCATAAACTATAAGACTCTGATGAGAGAAATTTAAAAAACATAAACAAATGGAAATTCCATATTCAAGGATCAGAATAGTTAGTATTATTAAAATATCCATACCACACAAAAACTGTAAAGAGAGACAAAGGAGGGCATTATTTAATAATAAAGGGGAAAATTCAACAAGAAGATATAGCAATTGTAAATATTCATGCACCCCACATGGGAGCATCCAGATATATAAAACAATAATAAACATACAGGAATTAATTGATAACAACAATAGTAGTAGGGGACTTTAACACCCCACTTACATTGATAGATAGTTCATCTAAACAGAAAACAAACAAGTAAACAATGCTTTTGAATGACACACTGGACCAACTGGACCTAACAGATATACTCAGGACATTCCATCAGAAACAGCAGAATCTACATTCTTTTCAAGTACACATGGAACATTCTCCACAATAGATCACATATTACGCCACAAGACAAATCTTAAAAAATTCAAAAAGAACAAGTCATACCATACATCTTTTCTGACCACAACACTACAACACTATAAAACTAGAAATATACCCTAAGAAAAAATCTGTAAAGATGACAAATACATGTTGGTTAAATAACATGCTATTAAACAATGAATGGGCCAACCAAAAACTTAAAGAAGACATTAAAAGTTACCTGAAGACAAATGAAAATGAAAACACAATGGTCCAGATTAGGATGCAGCAAAGCAATTCTAACAGGCAAGTTTATAGCAATATAAGCCAAACTCGAGAAGCAAGAAAATAATAAATAAATAAATAAATAATCTCAAATAACCTAATCTTACATCCAAAGGAGGTAGAAAGAGAACAAACAAAACCCCAAACCAGTAGAAGGATAGAAATAATGAGTATTAGAGCAGAAATGAATGATATAAAATCTAAAAAATAAAATAAAACAAAAAACGTGAAACCAGACCTAGTTTTTGAAAAGATCAAAAAATTGATAAACTTTTAGCTAGATTCATTAAAAAAAAAGAACTCAAAAATCACAAATGGGACACCTGGGTGGTTCAGTGGGTTAAGCAACTGCCTTCGGCTCCAGGTCATGATTCCAGGGTCCTGGGATCTAGTCCCGCTTGCTCGGCAGACAGCCTGCCTCTCTCTCCGCCTCTGCCTGCCTCTCTGCCTACTTGTGTGCTTTCTCTCTCTCTTTCTGACAAATAAATTAACAAATAAAATCTTTTAAAAAAATAACAAATTAACAAAGAGAAATAATAACTGACACCAAAGAAATACAAACAATTGTAAGAGAATATTAGGAAAAAATATATGCCAACAAATTGGACAAACTAGAAGAAATGGATACATTCATAGAAACATACAAACTACCAAAACTGGAGCAGAAATAAATAGAAAATTTGAACAGACTGATTACCAGAAAGGACATTGAATCAGTAATCTAAAAACTCCCAACAAACCAATGTCCTAGACCAGACACAGTCACAGCTTAATTCTACCAAACATTAAGGGAGAGATAATACCTATTCTTCTCGAACTATTCCAAAAAATAGAAAAGTAAGGAATATTTTCAAGTTCATTCTATAAGCTGTCTATAAAGACACCACAAAAAAATAGACCTACAAGCCAGTATCTCTGATGATCATAGATGTAAAAACCGTCAACAAACTATTAGCGAATCAATGTGACAATACAGTAAAAAAAAAAATCATTCACTGTATCAACCATGACTTACTCCTGGGATGCAAGTGCAGTTCAATATTTGCAAATCAATCCATGTGATTCATCACAAGAGTAAGATAAGGATAAAAACCATAGGATCATTTCAATAGATGTAGGAAAAACATTTGACAATGTACGGCATTCATTCATGATAAAAGCCTTCAACAAATAGGTTTAGAAAAAACATAGCTCAACATAATAAAAGCCTTATATGAAAACCCCAGAGCTAACATCATACTCAATGGAAAAAAAAAATAATAATAAGAGCTTCCCCTTAAGATCAGGAACAAAACAAGGATGTTCAGTCTTACCATTTTTATTCAAAATAGCACTGGAAGTCCTAGCCACAGTAATGAGACAACAAAAAGAAATAAAAGCGATCCAAATCGGTAAACCAAATCGGTTTATTTGCAGATGACATGATACTATATATAATAACCCCAAAAGATTCCACCAAAAAAACCTACTAGAACGATAAATGAATTCAGTAAAATCACAGGATTCAAAATCAATGTACAGGAATCCATTGCATTTGTCTACACTAATAATGAAGCAGCAGCAGGAGAAACTTAGAAAACAATCCCATTTATAATTGTACCAAAAGTAATAAAATACCTGGGGGGAAAAAAAACTTAACAAAACAAATGAACTGTACTCTGAAAACTATAAAATATTCATGAAAGAAATTAAATATGACACCAAGAAATGGAAAGACATTTCCTGTGCATGGACTGGAAGAATAAATATTGTTTAAAATGTCTATATAAACCCAAAGCAATCCAAAGGTTTAATGGAATCCCTATCGAAATACTAAGAGCATTTTCCACATGACAACAATCCTAAAATTTGGAACTACAAAGGATGTTGAATAGTCAAAGCAATCTTGAAAAAGAAAAACAAAGCTGGAGGTATCACAATTTGAAACTTCAAGTTTTATTACAAAGCTGTAGTAATCAAAACAGTGTGGTACTGGCACAAACACTAGGTATTTACCCAAAGGTTACAAAAACAATGATCTGAAGAGATACATGCAACTTGATATTTACGGAAGCTTTATCAACAATAGCCAAATTATGGAAAGAGCCCAAATGTCCACTGACTAATGAATGATGAAGAAGATGTGGTATATTCACACATGCATACAAAACAATGGAATATTACTCAGTCATCAAAAAGACTGAAATCTACCCATCTCCAACAACAATGGATGGAGCTAGAGAGTATTATACCAAACAAAATAAGTCAGAGAAAGACAAACACCAGATGATCACTTGTATGTAGAATTTAACAAACAAAACAGATGAATATAGGGGAAGGGGTGGGGGAAAAGAGGGAAACAAACCATAAGAGACTCTTAACTGAGAGAACAAACTGAGGGTTGATGGATGGGAGATGGATGGGGGAATGGGCTAGGTGGGTGATGGCTACTAAGGAAGGCACTTGTGATAAGCTCTGGATGATAAATATAGGTGATGAATCAATAAATTCTATTTCTGAAACCAATATTACACGATATTTTAACTAACTAGAATTTAAATTAAAAAATTGAAAGAAAATTTAAAAAGATATGGAAGCAACCCAAGTGTCTATCAATTGTTGAATGGATAAAGAAGATGGGGGTGGAATGTTATTCAGCCATAAAAAAAAAATGACATCTTGCCATTTGCAATGATATGGACAGAGCTAGAAGGTATAATGCTAAGAGAAGTCAGTCCGCGAAAGACAAATACCATATGATTTCACTCATAATATGGAATTTAAGAAACAAAACAAACAAGCAAAGGGAAAAAAAATAAGAGACACGGAGTGTCAGAGAGTGAGAGAAAGACAAAGCAAGAAATTGATTTTTCATTATAGTGAACAATCTGATGGTTACCAGAAAGGAAGGGGGCTTGGGAATTTGTTAAACAGGTGATGGGGATTAAGGAGTACCCTTGCCATGATGAGCATAGGTTGGTGTATTGAACTGTTGAATCATTATATTTTATACCTGAAGCTAATATAACACTGTAAATTAAACCAACTGGAATTAAAATAAAATCTTTTAAAAAAAGGAACTTACACCACTCAACACCAAAAGACAAATAATCTAATTAAAAAATGAACAGAAGACATGAACAGATGTTTCTCCAAAGACATACAGATGTCCAACAGACACATTAGAAGATGCTCAACATCACTCATCATCAGGGAAATGAAAATGGAAACCACAGTGATATAGCAACTCATACTTATTAGAATGGCTAGGTCTAAAAATTCAAGAACAGGTGGAGAGGATAAAGGTAAAAAACAAACTCTCCTACACTGCTGGAGGGAAGTGAAAGTGGTGCAGCCACTGTAAAAAACAATACAGAGTTTCCTCAGAAAGTTAAAAGTAAAAATACCCTATGATCCAATAAGCACACTACTAGCTATTTACCCAAAGAATATGAAAACACAAATTTGAAAGAATATGTACACACCGAAGTTTACAGCATTATTTACAATAGCCAAACAAGGGAAGCAGCCCCAAGCCCACTAACAAGAGGAATGGATAAGGAAGGTGTCTGGATGGCTCAGTCCTTAAGCGGCTGCCTTCCACTCGGGTGATGATCCCAGGGACCTGGGATGGAGCCCCTCATTGGGCTTCCTTGCTTGGAGGGAAGCCTGCTTCTTCCTCTCCTACTTCCCCTGCTTGTGTTCCCTTTCTCACTGTGTCTCTCTGTCAAATAAATACATAAAATCTTAAAAAAAGAAAAAGGTGTGATATACATACACAATGAAATGTTAGCTATAAAAAGAATGAAATCCTCCCATTTGTAATAGCATGGTGGATCTAGAGAGTATAATGCTAAGCAAAATAAGCCAGTCAGAGAAAGACAAATATGTAATTTCACTCACATGTGGAATCTAAGAAAACAAATGAGCAAAGGGGAAGAGAGATGAGAGAGGGAAGCAAATCAAGAAACAGACTCTTTATATAGAGAACAAACTGAGGGCAGGTGGAAGGGAGGACGGGTGAAATAGGGGATGGGGATCAAGAGTAGACTTACTGTGATGAGCACTGAGTAATGCATGGACGTGGTGCATCACTATATTTTACACCTGAAATTAATAGAGCACTGTGTTAACTACGCTGGAATTTTTTAAAACATGGCAAAAACAGTGAAAGAGAGATTAAGAAATCTTTAGACAGGGGCGCCTGGGTGGCTCAGTGGGTTAAGCCTCTGCCTTCAGCTCAGGTCATGATCTCAGGGTCCTCGGATTGAGCCCAGTGTTGGGCTCCTTGGTCAGCAGGGGGTCTGCTTCCCCCTCTCTCTCTGCCTGTTTCTCTGCCTACTTGTGATCTCTGTCAAAAAAAAAAAAAAAAAAAAAAGAATGAAAGAAATCTTTAGACAAGCAAAATGTGAGGAAATTCTTTTCAACCAGTCCTTCCCTGCAGAAAAAAATATCTTAAAGCAGTTTTTTTTTTTCCAGGCTAAAGGAAAATTACATAGTTCCAAAATGTGGCTCTCTCTAAAGAAGGATAGAAATACCATGCTAACACTAATCAAAAGAAAAGAGGGAGTAGCTATATTAACTTCAGATGAAGCCAACTTCAGGGCAAGGAAAAAAAAATTATCAAGAATAAAGTTCGGGGCGCCTGGGTGGCTCAGTGGTTAAAGCCTCTGCCTTCAGCTCGGGTCATGGTCTCAGGGTCCTGGGATCGAGCCCCGCATCGGGCTCTCTGCTCAGCAGGGAGCCTGCTTCCTCCCTCTCTCTCTGCCTGCCTCTCTGCCTACTTGTGATCTCTGTCTGTCGAATAAATAAATAAAATCTTAAAAAAAAAAGAATAAAGTTCAAAGAGTACGGTGGGGACTATATAATGATGTGTACATCTCACAAAATTGTGGATTTTTTTTTCTTTAGCAAAATCCCATTATCAGATTTAAAAATGTGTCAATTCTTTTTTGTCTAATAATATTTCATATGGTAGTTTATCATTTGTCCCAAAATACCTATTTTGAAGTAGTTTGTTCAAATTATATACATTGGATTATCATGTCTCAAAATACGTATTTTGAAGTAGTTTGTTCAAATTATATTCATTGGATTGGTTGCTCTGTTTCTGAGGTCTTTGTTAACCTAGAATTTCTTCTATTCAAATCCTCCTTTTTCCTGTTTCACATGCTGTCACATTGCAAAAGCCATGTAAATTGTCCAGTGGGAATGAACTACATTCTTGATTTATCTGTCTCCTTTCTTTGATGTTATTTAAATTGTTGGAGAAGTTATTTTTCCTTATAAATTGGAACCATTATCTAAAAGCCTGCATAAATTCAGGTTCAACTTTAGAAATAATGCTTCTAAGAGGTATAAAATATCTGGCTGTCTCACTTTCAATAATCATAAGATTGATCAGTGATGTTCTGGTGGTAACAGCCTAATTCCTCCTTTATGAAGTTCCCCATAACTTTTTTTTTTTCATTTTACTGTTTATCCCTCTGCCTAAGACAGTTATTTTATTAAAAACTGTAAAATGGCTATGTTCCAAATTCTGGTATTTCCTCATTTATTAAATACTTCTCTAAAGAAAACCCTTTTCATAATTAGCTAAGAGTATTTGATTGCACTAAACTACAGTTAATAGGAGATCAGCAGGGAAGATATTAAATTTTCCTTTAATTGCCAGTTCCAGAGTAAGGAAGTAGTGTTTTAAATACCCAGGTGGGAACTAATAAAGTTTTTGTTTGTGTTCTATCTTGTTGTTGTTGTTGTTTGACTATATCTTCTCTTTAATATCCTTATTAACTCACTTTTAAAATATATACTCCATTTATGTTAATGAGTAGAATCTGATTTTATTTTTGTTCCATGAGTTTTCCCATCTTGTTTAGTAGGAGTTCCTTTGTTTTGATCTCAAAGTCCTTTGGATATAAAACGATCAAGATCTTGTTATTTCTTTGCTTTCTTATACTCACCCTGAACATTTCTTATACCAGTCCTGGACTAAGCTAGGTACAATTTCAAATGTACCAGTTGTTGTAGCATTTCAGAAGTCACAGTTTTAGGAGCAGGAACCTGACTGTCATTATTTACTTATTTATTTTGAGCAGAATTAGGATGCATGAAGGCATGGAGAGGCAGACAGACAGATACCTGATAAAAAAATATGTGTGTAACATTTTTTTCAGATATAGAAAGAATCATCAACAGGTTATAGTCTTTTCAACTTAATGAATTAACATAACTAGAAAGTAACTTTTGTTAGAGTTATAAAAAGTACACTGTAGCCTTCACAGAAAAGACAGGGAAGAGAAACACCAATAGAGAAGACAACTTTGGAGGTGATCTAGAGTTTGGTGTTCACAGGAAAAGAAGTCTTAGCTAAGGGACTTTGAATTTGCCAGTGTTGATGACAAATGTAAATCCCAAGTGGAGATGGTTGTAGGCAATTATAGGTAAGAGACTGGGAAGATCCCAGAACTTGGAGTAAAATTATACCATAATCTATTGCCATTAACATTTGATTGACAGAAGTCCTTTTGTTGCAAGTCAGTCTCCTTTTTAGTGACCGTCTGATGCCTATCCGTGCAGGTTATAGGACAGACTTTAGCTTCTGGCACTTACTTTATTTTTGTGAATACAATTTTTCACTTTAAAAAAATGTTACCTTGGGGCACACCTGGGTGGCTCAGTGGGTTAAAGCCTCTGCCTTTGGCTTGGGTCATGATCCCAGAGTCCTGGGATTGAGCCCCGCATCGGGCTCTCTGCTCAGTGGGGAGCCTGCTTCCTCCTCTCTCTCTGCCTGCCTCTCTGCCTACTTGTGATCTCTGTCAAATAAATAAATAAATAAATCTTTAAAAAAAATAAAAAATAAAAAAAGTTACCTTTTAAGATATGTGGCTACTCTATAGCTCAACTAAGAGAAAGAATATGCTGATCATGCCAATATGACATTCATAATCCCTTCCACATTTTTGGGGGGGGTTTGAAATAAATAGCATTCTGGTACCTTAGGCTAAAGTGTATTTTAGTTAGCATTAGTCATTTTCTCAGCTACGGTCAGGCCTGAGTCTTTACAATAGCAAGTCTCCCAAGAAAGTCTTCAAAGAAAGTTTGCTAGATAATAGCAAACACTAACAAGATTTCAAAGAAAGGACTAGTTAATATCAATGCCTTAAAGGAAAAAAAGGTATTTTTCCTCAGATTAGAGCATCCTAAACCTTTCAAGAAAGTCTGAATACAGTCAGAGCAGACAGAAACACAGTCTGAAAGGTCCAGCTTCAAATAAAAACACTTCTGGAAAATCTCTTGTATTGTAACAGAAATTCAAGTTTATTTGGTGTGCTTTTTCATAATAAGGCTTTTATTTCTTGAGTGCACAGTAAACACCAGATGCTGTGTAAATGCTTCACTCCTGTTCCTATCCAGTTTTCTGAATTCAGCAAACTGAGACTCCAAGAGAGTAAGTAACAGACACTCTCCATGACAGGTTAGGACTTGAACCCAGCCTACAGGATGCCATAAGCTCTTAAAAATCCCTCTTCAGAACAATGTGCCAAGTTTATACTAGAGTTTTCCAGACTCTTGAGTTCACTGCCATAAAGACAGATATAATTACCTCATTTTTAGAAACTTGCCATAAATCTCTAAATTATCAATCCCTCCACCCCATCCAGAGGAATCTGGAATAGTTGACCCAGTGTGGTCTCAAAGAATAAACATTTTTAGCAAAGAGCCCTGGTGATTATAATGCACGAAGTTAGGGGCTCACTTGAAGAAACTCTATGCTTGTAGATTTTCTTCCATTGATTTCTGTATCACCTCAGCTCCCTATCTTGACTTTTCCTTGTCGAGGAAAAACGCAAGCTGCTCTATCTGAGACAAGTCCTATCTGACCCCGGAGGTGGCAGAAGTGGAAGAAAGGAACAGAATGAGTGGCACTGAGGCCCGGCTCTGTGGGTCTCCTTTGCTCCTCAGGCAAGACCAGTGACAAGTGGCTGCTGACAAGTTTATTTTAAAACTTTGCTTGTCGTGGCAGGCACAATGCCTTCTGCTTACCATGAACACAGCTGTGTAATGAAAATGTATTTGCTGTGTTGGGAAAGAAGTATTGGTATCTACAGGAAAGCGGGAAAATTGAAGATCTGTGAATATTGCAGTAAATGATTTTTTCTCCATTTTTTTTTTTTTTGGCTGAGTAGCACGGATACATTTTTTTTACACAGATTTCAAAAGGTACCTTTGATTTTGTATACATCTGTAGAGAATTGGCATCTAAACTGATCCTAAAAGACTCCTTAGCTTGCACATTTTAACCAGGCACTTTAACCGTAATATAATTATGTTAAAATGACTTACCCTCCAGTAGACAGGTTGGCAGTCAGTCAGGAAGTTGTGCTTATTTTGGTGGGATTTAAGCAGTCCAAAAAAAAAAAAAAAAAGTCAACGTGGATTTGGGAAATTAACAATATCTTTATAAATCTGGTTTCAAACTTCTAACTCTAACAGTGTTGACCATTAAGCTGCAGCAGCTTTGGTAGAAATACATTCCTCTGAGAGCTGAGAATTGGAATCTAGTTGTTACAATGAAATTTACTTGAAAAATTTCTTACCTGCAACATTTATAGAATATTTAGATTTGGAAGAATGGCAGGAAGAAAGCCTAATTTATGTATTGGGTTGAAAAACCAAAAAGGGTTGCCAGACTCTATATTTTCTTCTCTTTCCTCCTGAATGAATTAGAGGGATTGAGGGAATTCTGGTCAATAAGGTGGAAGGTTGCCCTGGGGACTGTTTTGGTCCCCAAGTGTAGAAGAATATTTGGATATGAAGTTTTGAGGTCCCAAGCCTGGAGAACCCATGGCTCATTTGAACATTTTTGTGCAAGCATTGAGTTCTGTGTATGAACACAGAGCCACAGAAGGTGGCCACATAAGAGCAGAAAACATCATCAGCCCCAAGGCTAAGGACTTCCCTTCTGCACTGACACAGGGTGACAGCAGAAGAAAATGCTGTGCAGTTTAGTAAGACAACTTCTCTAGATGTGAAGCTAGGTTTCTCTCTTTCAGCGGATTACTTGGGAATGGGACAGATAACTGGATATCAGTCTAACAGGCAAATGGGTCTCTTAATTTACCAAGTAATAATAGTGCATTTGGAATTCAAGTACATGAAAAAGTTCATGTTCTTTGCAAATGTAGCCCAAGGAAGGAGACTATGAAGATATCAATAGAAAAAGGAAAGTTTGGTTCTTACCAGAGTAGCTTATTACTCCTGCCCTGAAAAGGAAGAGACATGAAACTACTGAAAAGATTACCCGTAAGACATCTCTGGCGCCACACAACTTGGTTCAACACTGGCTCTCAGTGCCTCTGGCTGCTTCACATTCAGGATACTTAACATTGTTGGGACCCAATTTCCTTATCTGTAAAATTAGAATAATTAAATTATTTATCTCAAGGGTTTTTACAAGACTACATGAGTTACTGCATGAAAAGAGTTTTGAGTAATTCCTGACACTAGAAAAATGTCATTCTTGATATGTATTTGGTTGATTGGTTCATTATCATTTTGCTTATGAGTTGCCTTTAGGACATGCATATTACCATATTTGGAAACATTAATTTATCATAGAGATTAATAAGCTCTTGAGTAAAGCTGCCAGCTTTAGCAAATAAAATTATAGAATATCCAATTAAATTCTAATTTCATACAAATAATTGTTTTTTTCAGTATAAGCACATCCCAAGAACTTCCTGAATACTTATGCAATAGTCTAACAGCTTCAAAACCCTTTAGTAAGTATTGATTTTCTAGAGCTCCAGGAAGATGGAGTCATGGAACAAGGTTACCTTCCAAACCAGGTCAAAAAGAAACAACCAACCGTTGCTGACAACAGAAGCCATCTTTCCTAGGTGCTTGAAAGCTGTTAGAATATAACCTAGCCGCTGCCAAAACAGAGATTATGCAATAAAGAATAAACGAAAACAATACAGAAGGAAGTAGAGCAAAGATATGAGAAAGATTTGGTAATCAAAAATGCTCTCAGTCCCTTGAGCCAGCCGACCTGATGTGATATACCACCTACCTTTTCACTTATAGGAACCATGAAATTTTCTATTTAGCTAACACGGACTTGTATTAGAACCTCACACTTATAGGTGAAAAATTTCTAGTTAATCAAACAAGTCAAGGTCATCTACAAGACTTGTGATCAGAGAATATTCCACATCAGGGGCTTCAGGATCTTACAATTCATCTTAGTATGCATGCATGTTCAGCATTCAATAAATAATGGTCATTGTTAATAGCATAGTTCTTACTTAGTAAATGTCTAAAGAATGAAACATAACTAATCTGAGATGGAAGACTGAGTTGCAAAGATAGAGAGTTTCTATAAAAGGGCATTTAAACCAACATATGTCATTCTAGTTCTATTCTTATAATCAACACACTTTTATTTTCTCAAAGAATTATCATAAATATTCTACAACAGCACAGAGCCATTAGAAACATTTTGACAAGTTGAATTAGACAAGTGGAGATTTTAGTTCCTAAAAATGCATATACTTTACACGACAAATGGATAAAAATTTGAGTTTGGGTTTTGTCAAATTTACCATTTGCAAAATTGTTCAAGGCATCAGATGACCTAGAATACAGATCTTTTCCCCGTCACCTGCTTGATGACACAAGAGTATCAGAATACAGTTGCAGCATCATTCTGCAATCCTCTCCTGTGTCTAATTTCTTCTAGTGATGCAGAAAGGTGGTCTTTGTGGTTGATATCATTTTGGTCAAAATCACAATTGCTGTGCCCTTATGCAATTAAAAAATAATGGGCAGTTGCATAGATCTTTGTGATGTCTATATTAATTTCTGCAATTCTGAAGCCTGATGAACACAGGCTTGAAAGTCGACTCTGCTAATGAGCTCAGGCAAGTTATTTTCTCTTTCTAGAACTCAGTTTTCTTTTCTGAAAACTGGACCTGTTCATATGGTTGTTGCAAAGATTAAGTCAGTGAACACGTGTAGAGCACTCCAAAGAGCCTGGGGCACATGGGAGCAGTATGTTAAATGTTACCTGTTATGACTATTAATCCATGGGTCCTAATCTGCATATTCTCAAGGAGGTAGCACATCTTATTTGTTAACATGCCTTACTCCCATAACTGGGTAAAATCAGGTTCAGAGAAATCAAGTAACCCGTCAAGATCACACAGCCTGGGTGTTGAATCTGTGTCCCAGCCTCAGATATAAATGGTGTGAAGAAATAGGGAATGTCTTTTATGGAAAGGTTAATTATTTTTTGGTGTTCTAGGAATCCATGGTCAGTGTTCCTAGGGATGTAGTAAGACATGAAGTGCTTGGTTATAAATTCAAGACATCCATTTGCCTGTGTCATTTTTCTTTCATTGAAAGTGTAATTAGCCAAGCCACTTATTTTAATAATGGGCCATTTCCTGGTCCCCTGAGTTAGGCAAGTTTTCTAAGGAAAAAAAATTCTTTTCTGAGCTTGAATTTTGAGATGTAAGCTGTCTTTGTTATTTCTCCATTTTATTTTTTAATTTCTTTTCTGTTTTTGTTTTCTGTTGGTGGTTTTTGCATTGTAGTTTTTTTCAAAAGAAAGATGGGGTAGTGAGTCCCATATCAGATAAATTAGATTTTAAGCTAAAGACAGTAGTAAGAGATACAGAAGTACACTGCATCATGCTTAAAGGGTCTCTCCACCAAGAAGGTCAACAAATGTAAATATTTATGCTCCCCATATGGGAACAGCCAACTACATAAGCCAACTGTTAATCAAAATAAAGAGCTACATTGATATGAATACATTAACTATACTATGTTTTTCCTATACAAATCTATTTCTCTTGAAGGCCTGAGTTTCAGCATAGACTTATTTTGATATATGACTGTTAAAATGTAATTTGTGTCAATAAAATATTGTGAAACTGGGCCATCTACCTCTGAGTCTCTCTCTATAGGCATAGAATGAATAGAGGTAAACACATGTTAAATTTCCAAAGATTTTTAGATCTTTGGAAAGATCTAAAAATCACATCTAAAGATCACGCAAAAAGCGTTACGCCCAAGTTTTCGCGTCTGAGAGACCACCAAGGAGCCAACACCGATGTAATCACAGGAGGGTTTATTTGATAAACTTAAGCTTGGGCCCAAGTATACGCGACACTGCGGAGTAGGGACTTGGATCCCGAACCAGATTACAGTCAGAGTTTTTAAAGGCAGAGTAGGGGTGGACTTGGCAATGGGTGAGGACAAAGGAGGTTATGGATGATGTAAGTCTCTAAGGAATTTTGGAAGTGAGGTCTCCAGGACCTTGAGGGCTAGCTATTGTCTGGGGGAAAAGTTATTCATTACCAGTAATAAAACCTTCTCGTGAGACCCTTTAGATGTATTATCAGTGGCTCATATGCTTGGGAATGATTGTGGACACTATCTTGGAGGTTTAGAGATAAAGTTTCACATTTCTCCTACCAATTGTCCTTGATAGTGAGATTCAGGTTTAGAAGAAATTTAACTTATTTTCATTTCCTTCTGCCTCAGCCTCCTTTAGTTTTATGATGGGGAGGGTGACATTAGGGCTTGGGGAACTGAGTTACTTGTAAATCTCTAGGACATTTGTAAACCAAGGGAGACTCCTGTCTTGCAGGATTGTGATTTCTGCAAGTTAACTGTTTTTCTTTTAGGGAAGCCAGGGGTGGCTGAGGATGTCACACATACTACCGAGGGGAAGGGAGTGGGTGGAGAGGGCGTGCAAGGTGTCAGCTTTTGCTTTGTCAAGATGGCTGTACTTATGTCAGGGCTAGACTCGAGGTGGGTACAGCCTTGTTTTTCTTGGCCTCCACAAAAAGCACCAGCAGATTTTTGTTAGTATTTGTAATACTAGAAAACAGGTAATACTAAAACTGAAGGCTTTCATGAGTTAAAAAACAAAAAACAAAAAACAAAAAAACCACACCAGGGGCATTTGGGTGGCACAGTTGGTTAAGCATCAGACTTTTGGTTTCAGCTCAGGTCATGATCTCAGGATCCTGAAATCAAGCCCTGTGCAGGGGCTCCAAGCTCTGCAAAGAGTCTGCTTGAGGTTCTCTCTTTCTCTCCCTTTGCCCTTGCTCCCGGCACAAGCTCTCTCTCTAAAGCAAGTATTTTTTAAATAAAGGGAAAAAAATGAAAAACTAAAAGCACAAGTATTTATGTATCTTCTTAAAAATACTAGTACAGGGTGCCTGGGTGCTCAGTTGGTTGGGTGATTGCCTCTGGCTCAGGTCATGGTCCCGGCGTCCCAGATTCGAGTCCTGAATTGGGAGCCTGCCTCTCCCTCTGAACTTCTCCCCTCTCATTCTCTCTCTTGTGCACTCTCTCAAATGAATAAATAAAATCTTTAAAAAAAAATACTAGTAAAGAAAACAGCACCTGTGTGTTACAATTCCAACATTTAAATGATGGGCGCTTCCACAATAATAAACCTAATTTAACTCCTTAAAGGTGAACTTTAGTAGGTAATTTAGAAAGATATATTCTTTTACCTTGTACCCTTATATTTGACAAAATATACATGTGATTTTATATGCTAATTTAGCACTCAAAAGATATCCTTTAAATGCCTTTCCTGAAAGCAAGTACCATCACTGAGCTTGTGGAAGGTAGCTGCCCAAAGTCAGTCTGTCTCAAACCTAATGAAATGAAACCAATGTATGGATCATTATTATTATTATTTTTTTTTTTTTGGTCTCTGGGGAGGAAAGACAATGTGGGATTTCCCATATTTCCTGTAATCATTTTGGTTGTGAGATACTTAGAATTACTGATTTGTTATAGTTCTAAACATATATGATTTTTCATTAACAAATTTAACTTTTTATTAATGAAGGTTGAGAATCAGACACCATTTTTAAATTGCAGAATACAGAAAGCTGAACAAGTCACGAGTAAAATAATCATTGTTTACAAAGTGAACAGTTCCATTACAAGACTGCAGCTGCAGAAACAGAACACTGGAGTGTACAAGAAAGTTTCATTTCCCCAAATTAACCTCAATTGGTACTTCTAGTTTTGCCTGGTCTTTAGCTTTAAATATATCCACTCTCTTTTGTTTCTTCAACATTATGCCTGTGAAATTTATCCATTCTGTTGCATGTAACAATGTTCCTTCATTAATATACTTATGATAGTATGTTTTATAGTGATAAAAAAACAGAATGTAACAATGTTCCTTCGTTAATATATTCACTACAGTATTCTTTTTATAAATATAAAAAATAGATTTTATTATTAATGAACACTTGGCTTATTTCCAATTTTTCTATAGTAATAGTGCGACAATAAGCAGTTTATATTGATTTTACAGAGTGAATGTAAACACTGAGTTGAGTCCACGACAAAGAGTGGAATTGCTGACCATGGGGTTTGTATTTGCTCAGCTCTGGTAGATGTTGATCTAGTAGATCTAGCAAATCCAGTTTCCTAAAATGGATGCACCGATGTACATTTCTACCAGCACTATATATGGGCAATTCGGTTGCTCTGTATCCTTGCGAATGCTTGGCATGTTTGTACAGTTTTAAAATTAGGCATTTTAATCGTGGGTCATGGTATCCTATCAAAGTTTTAATTAGTATATACCTAATGATTCATTAATGTATTTTTTGGTTTTATATATAAACTCGCTACCAAGATCTTGTTCAAATGTTTTGTACATTTGCTATCCATGTCTCAATTTTTTTTAAAAAAGATTTTATTTGACAGACAAAGATCACAAGCAGGCAGGGAGGCAGGCAGAAAGAGAGAGGAAGGGAAGCAGGCTCCCTGCTGAGCAGAGAGCCCGATGCAGGGTTCGATCCCAGGACCCTGAGACCATGACCTGAGCTGAAGGCAGAGGCTTAACCCACTGAGCCACCCAGGCACCCCCGTGTCTCAATTTTTAACTACTTTTTAGTTTATTTTACATTGTGGTTACTAGTCTCTGTCAAATATAATTCACTGCCCATTATTTCTTCTCCTCTGTGTCTTGACTCTTCAAGTTGAGGATGGGATCTTTCACTAAGCAGAGCTTCTTCATCTCAACCTTGAATAAATCTAAGTTTTCAGTATTTCTTTTAAGGCTAAGCATTTATTAATGCATTTATTTATCTTGCCAAATAAAGAAATATTTGCATATCTTAGGGATATGAAAATATTCTGATGTATTAGTCCTTAAGAATTCTTGTCCTTGGGGCACCTGGATGGCTCACTGGGTTGAGGCCTTTGCCTTTGGCTCAGGTCATGATCCCGGGGTCCTGGGATTGAGCCCCCGCATCGGGCTCTCTGCTCAGTGGGGATCCTGCTTCCTCCTCTCTCTCTGCCTGCTGCTCTGCCTACTTGTGATCACTCTGTCAAATAAATAAATAAAATCTTAAAAACAAAAAAGAATTCTTGTCCTTATAGTAACATTCAGAATTATTTTCATTTGAGTTAAAGTTTACCTTTTTTAGGGCGCCTGGGTGGCTCAGTGGGTTAAGGCCTCTGCCTTCCGCTCAGGTCATGATCTTGGGGTCCTGCGATCAAGCCCCACATCGGGCTCTCTGCTCAGCAGGGAGCCTGCTTCCTCCTCTCTCTCTGCCTGCCTCTCTGCCTACTTGTAATCTCTGTCAAATAAATAAAATCTTTAAAAAATAATAAAGTTTACCTTTTTCATACAAATATCTGCCTGAGTGACTAGCATTTACTGAAAAAATTCTTCCCCAAATGAAGAGCAGTGTCATTTGTCATTTAAAAACATTACTCATGGGGCGCCTGGGTGGCTCAGTGGTTTGGGCCTCTGCCTTCCGCTCAGGTCATGGTCTCAGGGTCCTGGGATTGAGTCCCCCATCAGGCTCTCTGCTCAGCGGGGAGCCTGCTTCCTCCTCTCTCTCTGCCTGCCTCTCTGCCTACTTGTGAATTCTGTCAAATAAATAAATAAAATCTTTAAAAATATATATATTCTCATGTTAAAACTCTAAATGTAAGGGAAATTGCTATTATAAATGGATGTGTTTCCAGATAGTTCTTTCATTGTAGTATTTTCCTGTCCTTGCAATAGTTACATTTACTTCATTTGTAAGGGCCTATTCAGCCAGAGCGGCCCACCCCAGTTGAACAGCCATTTTGTTGTTTATGCAGTAAAACTTAAATTGACCCTGCCCCCCCAGGGGAACTTACTTAAAAGCAAGTCCCAGAAACCAGTCCCAGGTAACAAAGCCCAAATACAAGGGGGGGTCAGGCCAGGTGGAGGTATCCAATCGGTGGGGGCTCATACTGTCTCCCTTGCTACCAAGGAGTATGGGCCCCTCCCTTTGGGTGCCCTTTGGGCACCAATTCTGACCAAGGTGATAGGCTAGTTCAAATATCTACTATAGCGTAAATTGTAATTCAATTGGTCACTTATGTGTGATCTAGCAGGACTGTGCAGCTTTCTCCATGTTACAATCTCATTGGTCACCTGTGCGTGGCCAGACCCAACCACATGGTCTTTGCCCTTAAAAGCTAGTCTGTAGGGCAGAGAGAGGTCACCTCTTTGCAAGAGACAGCCCTGGCCGGTCAGTTTGATTTTCGATGCTTGACGCGAAATAAAGCTTTGCTTGACCTTCGCTTTGTATCAGTCTCGCTCCTTTGACCATGGACCCAACACATTCAGTAAGTATTAGTACGTGGTAGGATAAGTCTCCAGGGCATGTATCCCTCTAACAGTTTTTCTTTGCTCTTTTGCTTCTTTTCCCAATTAAAAAAAAATGTTAGAGTAAAATTGTTCGTTTCCATTAAATATAAACTTCTGGAATTTTGAATGCAATTCAATGGAATCTATAGATCAAAATGAGCTGGAGCCATATCTTCACCATAGTGTGTTTTCTGCTCTGTCAGTATAGTCTTAGATTTTCTTTGATTTACCTTAATGCTACCCTGAATATAGGACACTTTGTATGATACATTTTTGAACTTTGTAGGATGATCTTTACCTACAGAGAATATTTTATTCCTTTTTGGGCAGATAGGATTGACTAATTCAAATGTGGATTGCAATTTTGGGGAGGCTCAGTCTGACTCTGTTCTCTGTTCAAGGGTACAGCCCTTGAAAAATCTCCTGGAAGCTCCTCCTTCAGGTCCAGACCTGAACTCTGTGTTTTTTCAGTGGGACTGGTGTCCCAGAGTCTGCCCTGTGCATCCATGAGGTATTTCAGGTACAAACTCCTATACCTCACTTTACCCTGCATCATGGTTTTGCCAAATTTGGCTGCCTTGACAGCTCCAGACTTGTTCTTTTTTTTTTTTTTTTAAAGATTTTATTTATTTATTTGACACACAGAGAGAGAAATCACAAGTAGGCAGAGAGGCAGGCAGAGAGAGAGGGGAAGCAGGCTCTCCGCTGAGCAGAGAGCCCAATGCGGGACTTGATCCCAGGACCCTGGGATCATGACCTGAGCCAAAAAGGCAGAGGCTTAACCCACTGAGCCACTCAGGTGCCCAGACTTTTTGTTTCTAAAACCCTGTGATATTGTCAAAAGTTCTGCTGGTTTCCTTACCTCCTCCCAGATCCTTTATTCAGAATCTCAAATTCTTACTCTCAGAAAGTATACAAAATAGATCCATTTTTTTCTTACACATAACTACCCCAATATTTTACATCTGCTAAATCCATTTCTAATATAAGTCAATGATAATATTTTTTAAATCACCTGTAATTTTTGTCAGGTTTTGTTATCTATGTTGTATTCATGCCAAAGAAATTTTTAGAAAGTTCTTTTTCACATATTCTACAATACTTCATGCAGTTTAGGGTTATTTTTTTCAAGAATTTGTTTAGTTCCCCTATACATCTCCCTGGTGTCTTTCCCCTGTGAAAATCCCTGGTGGGGTTTTCTTTAACCATTATTTTCCTAGTTTTTCTATGGCATTGGTCTCTTTGAATTTTCTGTCCCTATGGGGATAGATTTTGAGAAGAATTATTTTAAGATAATTATATATATTAACTTACTTAGAAAAAAGACTTTAAAAGAATTTGTTACATATTTTACCTAGGTTTTCAAATGTATCTGCATAAAACTGTGCTAATTATAATTTGGTATGGACTCATTAATCTCCCTCATGCAGTTTTGTAAACCTGAATGAGTCAGATTTGGTCTGTGTCTTATCAGTTACTCAATTAGGTAAGACAGGCTGTAAGGCCAGGAACACAGGTTCTTTTCACCTCTCAACCCTTGAGTAAGTCTTACTAAATACCAGTCTCCTCTCAGTCCCACACTAGTTATTCAAGGAGAAGAGTATCTTTTTAGTCAGGATAAAATGGGACTATCAGGAGTGGCCTTGAGTGGAAGACATCTATGGCCAGGTGTTTGGCTACCTCACTGAGGTCCACTGGCAGCAAAGATAATACTCTGGCAGAAACAGGAAATATTGTTCCAAATGAATTATCAATAAATTGATATTTGGATGAATATGCCTCACTAAAGACCAGGAAGGAGAGAAACAGGACAAAACCAAAATAAAGTCTATCTGTATTTTGTTTCTGTTGGGTCAGCTGGCTCCAGGAATGCAGGAGAAACAACAGAAATGGCCCCCGGGGCTGCCATCTTCCAGCCTCCTCCCCCTTCCTTTCCTTAACCCTTGACTCTCCCGCCAAAAGGATATATGCCCAGGTCACATTTCCATAGGTAACCCGATACCTACGCAGGAAACAGAAGTATCAGGATCCCCCACCCCATACCCTCCGTTCACCAAATACCCTACCATATATGTATGTGAGCCCATTCCCTACCTTGGCCCGATAAAAGACCCCTGCCAACTCCCTCCCAGTGCGACTTCCCCCACTCCCCTTTTTAGAGGAACCTCGCCCGAGGGTGTCCACCTCCTCCCGTGCAACTTTCCTGGCTCCCCTTCTCCTGAGCCCTGAAACTTCACTGGAGAGTGCCTTTAATAAATCTTGCCTTGTGCCTACCTCGCCTGGTGTTTACCTCGCCTGCGAAACCTTACAGTTTCCTTGAGTAAAGAATAGATGACAGTAAATTATATTGCTAGAGCTTGAGTCATTCCAATGTTACATCAAGGTTTGATAAGGACAATCTGTAATATTCCACATCTTTGATAGAGAAACTATATTGACATAATACTTGTAAGAAACAGAGGTTCTTGAATTTGTCTAAAAATAGCATATTGTGAATTAAAGAAATTTTTCAAGGCTAGCAGAATATTTTTACTTTGTTTAGAAATCTGACTAGGTTACTTGGGTGACATTGGTGTTAAAATGAATGTCAAATAGTTAAAGATGATAGGTCAGGAGGATGGCTGTTTACTTGGGTGTTAACGGAATAAAGCCTTATAGCAGTGATGAGGAACAGAAGGCTAGCTGAGGACAATGGAGAAGCTGGCACCCTACAGCAACCCCCCCAGCCTGCCCTTCATGACTTCTGTGACATTCCTCAGGCACTCCTGGCTGCCCTAAAGGAAAAACAAATAGTTAACTTGTAGAGATCCCAATCCTGCAAGACATGAGTCTCCCTCACATTACAAATGTCCTTATGATTTACAAGGAAGAGGCTTTCTTACCAACAGCCTGACTTCCCAAATATCCTAATTTCAAAGACTCCTAACTCAGTTCCTAAAGCCCTAACATCATCTTCCATTCCCTATACTTGAGGGAGCCTGAGGCAGAGGGAAATGTACATAAAGTGAATTGTCTTCTATACCTAAAGCTCATTGATAAGGACATATGATAGCAGGACTGTGACATTCCTCCAGGAAACTCTCAACTATCTTACTGTTAATGCCTTACTAAAAGGAAAAACCACCTTAACTTGAAAAATAGCAAAGCCTTTGGTATCCTGTGTGTCTTCTTTAAAACATGAAAGTTCTTTCAAGCCCTCCCTTCTCCTTACCTCCCCAAACCCATAGTCTATAATCACCACTCCTCACAACACCGGGGCAGCAGCTCTTTCTGCCCATGGGTCCTGCCCCATGTTTAATAAACCACCATTTTGCACCAAAGATGTCTCAAGAATTCTTTCTTGGTCATCCACTCTGGCCTTCCCCCACCGAACCTCACTCATATTCTAAAACTTCATCAGCATGACAGGGATAGAGAGGACTTTGGCGATCACTTGGATTAGTAGTTCTCAAAAGCTTTTTCTTTTTCTTTTTTTTTTTTTTTTTTTTTTTAAGATTTTACTTATTTGACAGACAGAGATCACAAGCAGGCAGAGAGGCAGGCAGTGAGAGAGGAGGAAGCAGGCTCTCCACCGAGCAGAGAGCCCGATGTGGGGCTCGATCCCAGGACCCTGAGATCATGACTTGAGCCGAAGGCAGAGGCTTTAACCCACTGAGCCACCCAGGTGCCCAAAACCTTTTCTTTTTAATTCAAATCATAATAAAGTCCAAATATAAAAAAAGCTAAAAGCAAAGCTGCCTATTAAAATAGATGTCCCACCTGCCCGCCTACATCCTGTCCTACCTATTTGAAAATTGGTAAATTTCCCCTTGTCCCTGTTAAAAGCACATCATTAGAGGAGTTTCCAAGAAATCTCAAAGAATCCTTGTGGGTTTGAAAACCTGTGATTTGGTGCAATGTTGCCTTTGAGATATGGGGACAAGTCCTGAGGCTGCTAAGAGTAAAGACAGGCAGGAAAACCATTCTGTTCCTCTGGGCTCTGTTCAGCACCACCCCATAGTGGACACCCCAGCTGCCCTACTCCCTGATGCTCCCACAGCTTTTCCAAAGTCTTTCAGTGTGTCTGGCTCTCCTGAGATAAGGGAACTCAGGAGAAAATCAAAGGGAAGGACTTTCCATCTGTGCAACTGAAGGTGAACAGAGAGGGAGAAATTAGAGCAGTTATTTCTCAGTACTAAGGCAGTCTGGTTTGTTAACAGCAAGGCTATTCTGGTAAATTCAGTGCCCCACTGACAGTGTAGTTGTCTTTAGGGCATGAATACATGAGAAAGTTACTGGTATAGCCCACACAGACTTTTTCTTTCTGTGAATTTGTTAGATTGGAGAAAGGACTTAGGTCTTCAAACACATATGCTAATCGTGAGGGTTTTTTTCTATATTAAGAACAGTATCTTCTCTGGAATCGTGTTTTTTTTTTTTTTTTAATTTTCTTGTTTAACATTGAGAATAATTCATGCTTAAAGAACCCTGTAATAGGAAAAGTAAGAATGCTTTCTCAAACTCTAGTGCTTATTTTGTGCAGGTAAAAACTGTGGAAGGTCTATTTTTCTATAAATGTATTAACATACGGAAGCATCCAAGAACACACCTTCCGCACAGATATAGGCACATTCAGTCAAGATCCTTAGGCCCTGGAGAAATCAACAAATTCTGAAGTATTCTGAAAGACTGCTATGGGCAATGTAACTGAAGAGTAAAGACAGCAAATTCACTCGAGGGCTTCTGAGGTAATTTCTTTGACAGCTGATTAGCTTATCCTGCTTATCATAATTCAGAGCAAAAAACATTAATATATTTAACATACCCTAACAGTTTCTTGAAGGTTAAGAAGGGCTCATGAGCAGATCAATCAACCTATAATGTACCACAAGTGGGCTATAAAATAATTTTTATGCTAAACTTATGAGTACCTCTTATATAAAGGTTATGTTAGCTTCATGGGCTGAATTGAGAAAGCCAAAAAAAAAAGTTGAAAGGGTGCAGGAAAATACAACCTTGGGTGAGGGCAAATCTCACCTAATCAAAAATGACCCCTAACTGATAGATACTGGATATGAAGAAAGAGAACATTAAATGAATTGTTACACCTTTAGTACATAAGCTCAAAGAAACACTTTGTGTCATGTTCTGGGACTCACCAAGTTTTCCAGTATCACTGAGGGGAGCAGGCCCTATTCCTAGCTCTGAGTAAACATCAATCACTGTTCCTTCTAATTCTTCCAGGTGCTTTTTTCCTGGCCTTGATGAATTTCCTCACATGCATGCTTTGGTAAGTACTCAGCTGAATATTCAAGGGAACCTGCTAGTGATCTCTGAAATTCTCTCTCTGGAACTCTTTCCTCACAGGATTCCCTATTGTGAACCCCTGCTGCTTGGACCTTCCAGATTCCCAGCTACTGCTAACCCAGAGACCTATAGAACTACACGTGGGTCTGTCCTTTTGTAATGCCCCAGACTGAAAAGTCTTAATGCACTAAGCATGGGTCTTTCTAGGGCTCCTGTTCCTTCCCACCCCATTTCTAAGGCATCCTTTTTCTTCATTTTGTGATGCCCAGTGTCTTGAAAACCACTTTTCATAATCTTGTTCGTTTTTTAAATAGTTTCACTTGAAGCATAGATCCGGTTCCAACTTGGCCAGAAGCTGAATTTCTGTACTGTCTTGCGTCTCACTGATAACTCATTTCTTATTAAAGACATTTTCATTCTGTTAATGTCAAATTATAAGTAATATTGTGTCTTATTCCTGAAAAAGGTCTTCATTTTGCTTTCATGTTTGATGTTTTCCTTAATATAGAAAATTACTTTTTTTTTTTTTTTTTTTTTTACTGTCTGAAAATCAAAGATGTATTTACATGGACTCTTGACCTTTTATTTATTGCCCTTTTGCACCTAAGTGTCATTCCTTTTGGTTTTAACTATTATATTTCTGGGTGTTTTATCTGCTTCATTTGTGATTCTTCAATTATGCATTCAGGTCTTTAGTTTGTCAAACCCATAAATGTCTAGTCCATTCTCTACTGCTGTAATCTGTTTCATATTTTGTGTATTCTTCGGAAACTACCACTATAAATGTGCTAGAACCCTCTCATTTCTTCCTATTTTTCATGTTTATCTTTCTGTTCTTATGCATGTGTATTCCCACGTCTAGCAGTTCTTTAATTTTCTTCATTTAACAATTTTTAGGCTATTTATTATATTAAAAATCACTCTGTATTTTCATTTCTAGATAATGATTTCACTCTCTTATGTAATATTTTAAAATTGTGTTGTCTTATGGAATTCTGATCTCTTCTCATGTGTGGTCCAGGACTGGAAAGTTTTCAAAGATCTTTTATTTTTCCCATCCATAGTATAAAGGAAAGAAGAATTCTATTCTGTAGCTTGTCTCCTTCATTTGTTGAGATTCTCTGTCACTTCAAATGTCCTGGCCTTGTGAGTGGTCTTCTTTATAGCTTCAGGCTTTCCTTCAAGTAAGGCCACGTCACTATTCACCACAGTCCACACAGAAACCAAGTCCTCAGGGCCAGGCAAGGATCACCAATGTCAACTTGATTTCTTTACTCTGAGATTCTTCTTCTTCTAATTTGAGACAGAGCTTCCTTTTTACCATTTTTTGAAAAAATATTTAACATATAATGACATTTTGGTCATGGTTTATCAAAAGTTTTCATGAAGTTTTGCATGGATAGTGATCCACACTAGATATATTTGCTAAGATTTTCAGAAAACGTTATGTAACTTCCAATATACATTATTTAATTTATTCCTCATAATGACCCAATGAATACAGGTGGATAAAGAAAAAAAAAAAAAAAGCTAAGGGTTAGGCATTTTAAAAGACTTGAGCAGAAGTACATGATTAGTAAACATTTTGACTATGATTCAAACCCAGGTCATGACATCTCATAGTTATGCACTTAGCCATTCACCTCTATAACCTATCTTTAAAGAGACAGGACATTTGGACATCTTACAGATGTATTTTTCTAAAAGGAGAAAGGACCTCAATTATTTGACTTGTACCTGACAGTTGAGTGTGAGTATATCCTGTGTTCCTGCTATTTAAGTATCTTGTGAATCTGTTCAAATTACTGGAATTGGAGAAAAATGCAAGAAAATAAGGAAAAATAACATTATAATATTAGACATTGGCAGGTGGATCTAGCTTATGTCTCTTCTTTTGCTGAAAAGTTACACTATTTCAAATTCTACAGGTGGCTACTGGATAGCTTCCTCTCACAGAAATTCTGAGTTTACTCTGTGATGTGCTAAAATCAGACCATTGGAAGTTCCTCATGATCAATCCCTGATATTGCTTGAGCTTTATCTACTTATCTTGAATTAAAGAGCTTATTTAGTGATGTATTGTTCAATTCAGTTTGCTATTTCAACACTACCGTCCTTTGCATTTAAAAAGGTGAACACTTAAAGCTCTGATGAATTTCTCCTTTCAGCAGCAAAAGCATCACTTACTCCATGAATGAGGTTAAGCAGATACATGTCATTGATGGATCATCATCATCATCATCATCAAATCCCTACACCAAAAAGCAAAGTTCAAATTACTTTATTTAAATGTTGATATTATCTCTATGAAGTTTTTCTTCTATCCTGCAGAATTTTCCAAAGAGTTTCTCAAAATCACATAAATTTTAGAAACTCCCAGTGAATTCTACAGACATAAGTATTTGTATCTCTGTATACACAGATTCCTGCTCATCTGAAGTTCTAAGTCAGATGGAATCTTACTCTTTTCATCCAGTCCCAATTAATTTGAAAATAACACTATTTTATAAGCACAATGTCCTAATAAGATAGAAGTTTCTATCCTTAAGTGTTTGTCCTAAGCATTTTCCAATTCTCTCAAAATTGCAAGACTTGCACAGTATACCACGCGCATGATTATTAGCATGGATAATTATATCAATGACAGAAAAACACTGAATGACATAGGATGGGACTTTTTCAATGTGACAAAAGTTATGTAAGCTTATGGGGATGACTGAACAAAAGAGGAATTTGTCCAGGGGTTAATGTCTAGACTCCCAAAATAGGTCACTTCAGTTATGTGAGGGGTAAGTGGTTTGTGAGGTATAAAGATTCATTCCACAAATGCATGATGAGAATGTGGACAGATTTTAGAGGCTTGCCTTTCCTGTTTTGTACTCCTGTGTTATGCCACCCATCCCCAAGAATGCCTGCCTGACTCTATCTTAGCTACTCTGGAGACTTGAATATCTTTCTGTCTATTGCACTAGGTTCTAAGCACAAACCAACTATTTTGAACTCTCTTTGAGATTCAATATAGTTAAAGTTAGTCACCCCAAAACAAAGGTCAGTGGGTACTAGCTTTAGACCTTAATGAGATCCATTCCTGTATGGTCATACAAAATTCCAAAACTTTAATTAATTCCAGTGGCAAGCTTGACCACCATGCTAATTACCAACATAATCTCAACACCTTTTTCAGAAATTAGTCTCAATCTTGTTTAGTCTAATCAATTACTATAATAGCATAATTCTTGCCAGTTTAATTTTAGACAGGTACCATAGGCGATTATGAGAAATGAAGCCAAGTTCTTTAATGATATGTATAAGCCACTGAATTAACTGATGCCGAATCTACCCATTTTAATATATTTAATTTGAAATAAGTCAACCTATTAATTCAGGAACTTTTCACTGATTACTTGCACCTAAGTGTAACTTAACTGATATATTTTCTCAATCTTGGCCATGAGTTATCCTATTCTTGAATACATTTTTATGGTATCCTTATAATTTCTTAGTTATACTTTTTTAGAGGTAGACTCTATGTATGAGCAGTTAAGTCAAGTCATACTGTTAAAGCTTCAGTCTCTACTAAGCAAGTGTCTTCCAGGAAGGTTGTATTAATTTATGTACCAATAGCATTACATCATCACCAACAGTAGGATGAGGAGGAAGAGGAGGAAGAAGGGGAGGTAGGGAGGAAGGGCAAAGACTACAACTACTACTTTTTAATTTTGGTCATGGGTAAGGTTCCATGTCCCCTGGAAAAAAAAGGTTTCGTCTCTAAAATACAACAATTCAGAGACCTACATAGATTTCTTTTCTTGAATGCACTGGATTATATTTTTGAACATGACTGAAAAAATTATTTTTAAAAATGCAAATCAAATATAGAGTTAACTAAATATTTCAGAATATAGATATATAAGAGAGAATGACAACAAAAAGAAAAAGGCTAAATGGAGAATCTAATACTTTCTAGAAAGATTCATACAGAGACACATCATCATGAAATTTCAGAAGGATTGAAATAAAGCAAAGAATGTAAAAGTGGAGATAAAAAAAGATATTTCAATATAATATAATAAATATATTATATATATATTACATATAAATTTATTATAATATTTATATATAAAAGTACTGTCAATTACCTAGAAACCAATAAAAAAGATTCCACATGTACTTTCATCAACTGTAAGGGCCTATTTAGCCAGAGTGGCCCCACCCCAGTTGAACTTCCATTTAGTTGTTTATGCAGTAAAACTTAAATTGACCCTGCCCCACCCCAGGGAACTTACTTAAAAACAAGTCCCAGAAACTAGTCCCAGGTAACAAAGCCCAAATACAAGGGTGGGTCAGGCCAGGTGGAGACATCCGATCAGTGGGGGGAGGGGGGGGAGGGGGGGAGGGGCGCATACTGTCTCCCTAGTTACCAAGGAGTATGGGCCTCACCTTTTGAGCGCCAATTCTGACCAAGGTGATAGGCTGGTTCAAATGTCTACTAGGGTAAATTGTAATTCAATTGGTCACCTAGCATGACTGTGCAGCTTTCTCTGTGTGTTACAATTTCACTGGCCACCTGTGCATGGCCAGGCCCAACCACATGGCCTTTGCTCTATAAAAGTTAGTCTGTGAGGGAGGGAGAGGTTGCCCTTTCTGTAAGGAGAGGCCCCGACTGGTCTGTTTGATGGTCGGTTTGATTCTTGATGCTTGGCACGAAATAAAGCTTTGCTTGACCTTGGCTTTGTATCAGTCTCTCTCCTTTAATCACGGGCCCATTATTGGGGGACCCAACATTGGGGACCCAACATAACCACCAAACTTTTAACCATTCAGGTATAGAATAAAAACATTTTCAAACAGAAAAACTCAGAAAATTTACCTCTTTTACACTCCTTTCTTAGGGAGATTGCTTCAAGTTGTGCTCTGGCAAATTCCAAAGGTAAGCCAAGAAGTAATAAGCAAACAGTGGATCCAACTTAAGAAATGAAAGAAAAGACATTCCAGTTGAAAGATCAAGAATTAGAAGTACAAATGTATTATTTTTAGACATGATGATGACTGGCAAGAAAAAAACTCAGTGATCTAAGAGAGTTACAAGCTGATTTTCTAGATAGTATCTGTGTTTATTAGGTACATTACTTTTTTACAGATTGTAAAGTAAATTTTAGAAATAAAAACCCTTTTATTACAATTGGTATTTATTAATAAAAATGTGTTAATAGAAGAAAACCATGTCACTGAAAATTGTCTGCATCCTAAATCATAAGCAGATGCATGTGTGTACATATGCAACATGTAGTAACTGTCTTATTCATCAGATATATGGGAACTCCATATCCACAAAGTTCTGTGGAATCAATGAATCTCCTCATTCATTGACAACTCTGTAGATTGCTAGCTTGATGAATCCTAATACACCCGAATCCTTCTTAGAGAATAACTTATTAGTCAAACATTCATGAGAACTTGTATTTTTTCAAATAACTTATTTTTGTTTTGTTTTGTTTTCTTTGGGTAAATACTAACTAGTGGAAGACCTGGATCCTATGGTATTTCAATTTTTAATTTTTTTGAGGTACTGTTTTTCCTAGTAGCTGCCCCAGTTTGCAATCCCACGTGGTACACATGACTTCTTTTCCTCCACATCTTTGCCAACACTCTCTGTGTCTTGTGTTTTTAATTTTATCCATTCTGACTGGTGTGAGGTGGCAGTTCTCTGTGTCTTATTTGCATTCCCTGATGATGAGTGATGTTAAGCATCTTTCATGTCTCTGTTGGCCATATGTATGCTGCCTTTGGTAAAACGTCTATTCGGATCCTCTGTCCATTTGTAATTGAATTTTTTAAATTTGGTATTGAGTTGTATCAGTTCTTTATACATTTTGGATATTTGTCACAGAAAAATGAAAATCAGACCAGCAAGAGATCAAAGGACTCTTCTGAGAAGTAGGAGTACTCAAATTTATTTCATGCTTGTGAATCCAGATAAGCTCATGCTCGAAACTCTGGGCCCCGGGCAATGGGGTCACAAAGCTTTCACTGGGGACTGCAGGCAGTCAGGTGCCCAGGGCCATGCTGACTGCTGGGAGGTGGGTTTAAACTGGGGGAACAGGGGCTGCTTTTGGCAGGAACAGGATAGATCATTTGCAAATATCTTTTCCCATTGAAGAGTGCCTGTTTGTTTTGTTGATGAGCAACCCAAGTGTCCACTGCTCAATGAATGAATCAAGTAGATGGGACCTATATGTACAATGTAATACTCATTAGCTACAAAAAAGAATGAGATCTTCCATTTGCAAAAACATGGATGGACCCAGAGGGAATAAGCCTAGGTGAACTGAGTCAGAGAAAGACAAATATATGATTTTATTCATATGTAGAATTTAAGAAGCAAACAAATAGACAAAAAAGACTCTTAAACAGAAAAGACTGGTGGTTCCCAGAGGGAAGGAGGGTTGCTGAAATAGGTAAAAGAGATGAAGAGTGCACCTCTCCTCATGAGCATTGAGTAATGTCCAGAATTGATGAGCCATTATATTGTACACCTGAAACTCACATAAGACAGTATATTGATTATACTTCAAAAAATTCATGAGAACACATGATTTCAGAAAAGTAATACCTTGCCAGCAATGGACAGCAATCCCTGTACCGATGAATGAAAGATTACTCCAAACTTGGTGTGAGGGCCTGCTTAGCCAGAGTGAGCCATTTTGTTGTTTATGCAGTAAACTTGGATTGACCCTGCCCCCCCAGAGGAACTTACGTAGAAACAAGTCTGGGAAACCAGAAAAAATATGACTGACCAGCCCCTGATAACAGAGCCCATATACCAGGACATGTCAGGTCAGGGGGAGGTAACAGAGCCCAGAATACAAGGATGAGCCAAGCCAGGTGGAGACATCCAATCAGGAAAATACCTCTCTAACCACCCAAGAATGTAGGCCCTGCCTTTTGGGTGCCAATTCTGACCAGAGTGATAGGCTAGTTCAAATAACTACTATAGGGTGAATTGTAATTCAGTGGCCACCTGTGTGTGGCCAGGCTCAACCACATGGCCTTTACTCTATAAAAGTTAGTCTGTGAGGCTGGGAGGGGTCACCTCTTTGCAAGAGACGGCCCTGGCCAGTCAGTTTGATTCTCGATGCTTGGTGCGAAACAAAGCTTTGCTTGACCTTCACTTTGTATCAGTCTCGCTCCTTTGACCATGTACCCAACACTTGGCTGTCATAGAGAGGCAAGGCAAGGGGGTCAACGCTTGGAGACCCTTTGCCCTTCTTTGCTCCTGCTTTATGGGTCCCACAGTATAATCACAAATCCTTACCACTGTTTCTCAACAAGAGCTCTCACTGAAACTAGGAGGAGCTGTTTCTGGGAAAGATGCAATATGCTAATCTTCCTGTTCACCTGTTCTGCCAAACATAGCCTAGGGGACAATGCATCCATCTCTTAGATCACAGGGCAGCTGTTTGGACTAACAAAGCTTTGGGGAAGGCCCCTCCCCACAGCATTCCAACAGCAGAGTGGGGAGCAGGCCAGGGCTTCCTAAAGGCCTCTGCTCTCCTCCCAAACCTTCCATCACCCCCAGGGCGCTCTTTGCTCCATTTTAGCAAGCCAGGTATTGCTGATTTCCTGCTCCCCATTAACCCCAACAGTACCTGGCCCTGCTCTATGGTGGATCCTTACTGGGGCACCAAGAAAGGTAAGAGTTGGTTTTCATAAGACTCAGACTACCACTCGCTACTTCTTTGTCAACTTTCCTCCACTCTTGTTGATTTGTCTTTTTTATTCACCTTTTACAATGAGGCAGAGATGGTGGCTATGTCCATATTGTCATCTAAATTGTGGCACAAAAATTTAAAATTTAAAAAATTAAAAAAAAATTAAATGCATTTAAGTTATCTGGCTCTAACTAGTCCTATCCAAGGTCATATTTTAAGACAAAAAATGGTATTAAAGTGAACACCTGTAAGGGCCTATTTTGCCAAAGCAACTCCATCTCTATTGAACAGCCATTTTGTTGTTTATTCAGTAAAACTTAAACTGACCCTGGCCTGCCTCCCAGGAGACTTACTTAAAAGCAAGTCTAGGAAACCAGTCCCAGGTAACAGAGCCCAAATACAAGGGCGGGTCAGGCCAGGCAGAGACATCCAATCAGTGGGGCATGCATACTGTCTCCCTAGCTACCGAGGAGAGTGGGCCCCGCCTTTTGGGCACCAATTCTGACCAAGGTGATAGGCTAGTTCAAATATCTACTATAGGGTACATTGTAATTCAATTGGCCACCTGTGTGTGGCCAGCCTCAATCACATGGCCTTTGCCCTTTAAAAGTTAGTTTGTAAGGCAGGGAGGGGTCACCCTCTCTGTAAGAGGCGGCCCCGACCGGTCGGTTTGATTCTCGATGCTTGGCACAAAATAAAGCTTTGCTTGACCTTCGCTTTATATCAGTCTTGCTCCTCTGATCACGGACCTATCACACCCATTTAGGAAGGCATGCAGTTACCTTAGGCACTTCACAGAACCCCAAATGCAAACAATTACTTTCTTAGGTTAGAATAAGTGGACAGTCTAATGTGATCTGGGATATTTAATGGGGGGCAATCACTAGTTTTCCGCTGCTCATAAAGGAAGTTGTAGAGTGTCCCATCCAGGCTGGTGGTATTGGCACACAGGTAGGACAGGGGTATGCAAAGTCTTCATAAATGTCAGTCTTTAAAAAAAAAAAAAAATCCTATGATAAGAGGAAAGGGATCTAAACAGGAGTAGTGGTTAATTTCAATCTTCCCCAGGGCTCTGGCATTTGCCCAGGGACCTGAAGTGGAAAATTTAGAAAGATCCATGAAAGGAATAGCAACAACTGGAATTCTCTAGAAATACTTGGGAGAATAGTTCAGAATTTGGTTTTTGGAAGGGATGCATTGGTTTGAGTTAAAAAAAAAAAAAAACAGGAATCTTGGTTAATTGGTACAGTGCTTCTAATGAGGGAACAGATGGCTGGCTGAAGACAGAGCAAAAGCTGACACCCTCCAACCTTCCCCCACCCCACTCCTGGGTGGGACATCTGTGACATTCTTTAGGAATCTCCCACCCATCTTAATGTTAATACCTTGTTAGAGGGCAAACCGACCTTGGCCACAGCAAGGCTTCTGGTATCAGGTATCTTGTAGGTCCTCTTTAGCATATGAAAATTCTATTGAAACCTCCCTTTTCCTTATGTCCTCCAACTCCATGGTACATAATAGGCTACCCCTCACAACCCTGGGGCAGCAGCTTTTCCCGCCCATGGATCCTGTCCCTGTCCTTTAACAAACCACTATTTCGCACCAGATGTCTCAAGAATTCTTTCTTGGTCATCGGCCCTGATCTCATCCCACTGAAACTCACCTATATTCTAGAACTTCATCACTTCTATGAAAGGGAGATTAAAAAAAAAAAAAAAACTAAATAAAACATGAAATTACAAGCCCTTCCCAAATGTGACTGTATAGCTTAAAGTTTCACGTTGTTTGGATTAAATAAACTCCACTGGAGATCAGCCTGCAGGGCATTAGGTGCTGAAATGGGGCTATCTAGGGAGCTCTTGATCATTGAACCAGAAAATGAAACTAGATGGAAATTTTAAAGAACAACAACAAACTTGTTAGTGGGAGAAAAGCGCTCAATGTCATTATGCTTATGAAAAGAACATTCTCAACAAACATTTCCTACCCCCCCCAAAAAAAACCCTAAGATTTAATCAGAATAAGCTGTATGAGCATTTTGCAAAAGTTCCCTGTGGGATCTTCTATTTGCATGCTCCCATACTTAAGAGTTATATGTGCCTCTGTTCTTACCAAAGGTATTACTTTTGCCCTTCTATTTAGTCATAATGATGAAGTCTTAGAATATAAGTGAGGTTCCGTGGTAGCCTATGACCAAGAAAGAATTCTCAAGATGTCATTGGTGCAAAATTTGAAAGGAGAGAAAGCAGACTTTCAATCTTATACCAGTTTACTTTAAAATCTGTTTATTTTCATCTTAGTCCACCCTGACCACACCTAACTCCATTCCAAAATTTTCCCTTCACAAACCTTCTACAACTTTCCTCTGCATTCAGATTTTGTCCCAAGCCATTGTAAGGACCTATTCAGCCAGAGCAGTCCCACCCCGGTTGAATTGCCATTTTGCTGTAAAGCTTAAACTGACCTTGCTCCCCGCAGGGGAACTTATTTAAAAGCAAGTCCGGGAAACCAGTCCCAGGTAACAAAGTCCAAGTACAAGGGTGGGTCAGGCCACGTGGAGGTATTCAATCAGTGGGTGTGCATATTGTCTCCTAGCTACCAAGCAGTATGGGCCCCCACCCTTTGGGAGTCTTTTGGCGCCAATCCTAACCAAGGTATGATAGGCTGGTTCAAATGTCTACTAGGGTAAATTGTAATTCAGTTGGTCGCCTAGCATCACTGTGGAGTTTCCTGTGTGTGTTACAATCTTATTGGCGACCTGTGTGTGGCCAGGCCCAACCACATGGCCTTGCTCCATAAAAGTTAGTCTGGAAAGCAGGGAGGGGTCGCCCTCTCTGTAAGAGGTGTGGCCCTGGCCGGCCAGTTTGATTCCTGATGTTTGGCGTGAAATAAAGTTTTGCTTGACCTTCGCTTTGTATCAGTCTCACTCCTTTAATCACGGGCCCATTATTGGGGTACCCAATTTTGGGGGGACCAACATTGGGGGCTCGTCCGGGATTAAACGACAAGAACTGAGCCAGCATCAGAATTTCTGGGTCTGAATCTGTCTGTCTGGTTGCGGAGCTCCAGGTAGGGCCCACCGGGGAGAAGCTGGATGCAGCCATGCTCCCTAGGGCTGGAGTGGATGCGGGGACGCCCCATCACTCTTCTGGTAGATCGTCTAGGGATCCGAGCCCCTCCAGGCGGTCATCTGGGTCTGTAGGGGGCCGGGAAAACCCCCCACCAGCGGGTGAGAGCTGCTGGGTCTGGTTCTGTTCTGTGGCTTGTCTCGGTGAGCATCTATGGCTCATCCCAGCGAGGATCTGTAGGGGGTCGGGATTCCCCACCAGCGGCAGCCTCTGGGTGAGAGCCGCTGGGTCTGGTTCTGGTCTGTGGCTCATCACGGTGAGCGTCTGTAGGGGGCCTGGAAAACCCCCACCAGCAGGTGAGAGCGCTGGGTCTGGTTCTGGTGTGTGGCTTTTCTCGGTGAGCATCTGTGGCTCATCCCAGTGAGCATCTGTAGGGGGCTGGGATCCCCCACCAGAGGCAGCATCTGGGTGAGGGCGGCTGGGTCGGTGGTTGTTTTTGTCTTGTTCTTTTGTTGTCTGTTGTACTGCTTGTCATGTTTGTAGGGAACCGAGGAAACCCTCACCCATGGCAGGCTCAGGGTAAGGGCTGCTGGGTCTGTGGTTCTTTTTGTCTTGTTCTTTTGTTGTCTGTTGTCTTGTTTGTTGTGTTTGCAAGGGATCAGGAAGGTCCCCACCAGCAGGCATCTGTAGGGAACCGAGAACCACCCCCATCCATGGCAGGCTCTGGGTGAGGAACGTTAGGTATGTGGTTGTCTTTGTCTTGTTCTTTTGTTGTCTGTTGTGGTTGCTATGTTTGACGAAATGGGGCAAGTGGAGAGCACAGGACCTGTAACTCCCCTAAATCTTGTTCTCCAGCATTTCAAGGATTTTCAAGGTAAAGCCACCCAATCGGGTGACAAGGTTTACCCAGGAAAACTAAAAACACTCTGCCAATTAGAGTGGCCCACTTTCTCCACAGGGTGGCCGACAGAAGGAACGTTTGCCTTGGCTAAAATCTACTCCACCCAGAGTAAGGTCTTCGATCTTTATCGAGACCAAATACTGTATATTGTGGCCTGGTGGTATCTGGTGGAAGAACCACCATCATGGCTCAAGGCTCACCTTCTCCCTATTAACAAAACCATTTCTCTCCCTTTAAGGCAGGTCAGATCACCAAAACCAGAACTAAAAGATGAGGGGGAACCAGAAAAGATAGTCCTGCCTCCATCAGATGTGGAGGACATGGAATTTCCCCCTCCTTATCTGTTCCCTAAACGACCCTCGATCCCAAGGCACCCTTACCAGTCCACCTCATATGCGGTCAGGATCCACCTATGGGACCACCAAGAAGAAAGACTGCCCTGGTCCTCCCCCTTCCCTCCACCCACCTTCGCCACCCTCTACTTTCCCGGTCCCATCAGCGCCAATGCTGCCTCTTCGTGAAGTCGCTCCACCAGATGGGAGAGGGCGCCCCCACGTAACCTATATTCTTTTCTCCTCTTCTGACATTTATAACTGGAAGGTCCAACATAAATCCTTCTCTGTCCACCCTCAGGATTTAATTGGTCTCTTGGAGACTGTCTTTCTTACCCACCAGCCTACCTGGGTGGATATTCAGCAGCTCCTTATGGCCCTCTTGAATGCGGAAGAGAGGGATCACATTATGCGTGAGACCCACATGGTGATAAGTGAGAGACTTGGCCGGGATCTTGATCCCCTGCGAATGGAGGACGACTGCCCAAAGGAACCCCCCAACTGGGATCTGAACTCCAATGAAGGTAAGGAGAGCCTACGCTTCTACCGCCAGGCTCTACTGGGGGGCCTCCGCGCAGCTGCAAGGAGACCCATAAATTTATCTAAAATCAGTGCGGTGACTCAAGGTAAGAATGAATCTCCAGGAGCTTTCCTAGAAAGGCTTATTGAAGCCTACAAAATGTATAGCCCGATCGACCCTGAGGCGCCCGAAAATCAGAGAGCGGTAAATCTTGCTTTTGCCAGTCAGTCAGCCCCAGATATAAGGAGGAAACAGTTTTTCAATTTCCCTCAGAAAATTGAAGGATTCGAAGGGAAGAATCTAACTGAATTAGTGGGAATAGCAGAAAAGGTGTTCAACAGTAGGGACGCACAAGAGGATGAAATACAGACAAAAAAATTGGTTAAGGTCCTGACATTACATGAGGTGGGAAGGAGACAGGAGGGAAGAAGTCAATGGAAAGAGAAAAGGGAGATGGCCAGTGGAGAGAAAGGAGGCGGGAAGCCATAGATTCAGATCGGTGTGCATACTGTAGGGAAAAAGGACACTGGGTCAAGGAGTGCCCCAAAAGAAGGATGGCAGTGCTGGCCACCAAAGACTGAAGGGGCCATGGTTCGGAGCCCCTCCCTGAACCTCGGGTCAAAATTGAGGTGGAGGGGAAATCAATTGATTTTTTGGTGGACACGGGAGCCCAATTTTCATCATTACTTAAACCTATGGGAAAACTATCTGGAGAGGAAGTCTGGGTACAAGGAGCAAATGGCACAGAAAGACAGAAATGGACAACAGAAAGGACTTTAAGTTTGGCCTCGGGAGTAGTCAAACATCGATTCTTGGTCCTCCCTAATGCCCCATACAACTTGATGGGAAGAGATCTCCTCCACAAGTTATAAGCTGGCATTCAGTTCTAAGAAGGAGACATGACTGTAACCTTGGGACAACCCACTGTGCAGGTGCTTCTGGCAGCAGTAGATGAATACCTCCTTTACGAGCCAGACTTGAAACCAGGGGAGACAAAGAAGGGGAGCTCCTCCAAACCCTACAGCTAGAGTTTCCCAAGGTCTGGGCAGAAGGGAAGCCCCCCTGGCTTGGCCATGGGACAGGCTCCTGTGGTGGTACAATTAAAAGCGACAGCTATGGCTGTTCGCATCCGGCAGTACTCCCTCCCCCGGGAAGCAAAGGAAGGGATCAGAAAACACATTAACCGCCTCCGAGGAGACGGGATCCTAGTTCCTTGCAAGTCTCCATGGAACACACCATTGCTGCCCATCAAAAAAGCCGAAACTGGGGAGTACCAACCCATACAGGACTTGCGGGAAGTTAATAAACGGGTTGAAGATATCCACCCGACGGTGCCTAACCCCTATACCCTACTCTCTCTCCTGGGCCCCAGAAGAACTGTGTATACCATCTTAGACCTCAAGGATGCATTTTTCTGCGTACTTTTAGCAAGGGAATCCCAGCCTCTTTTTGCTTTTGAGTGGTCCGACCCACAGGAAGGATTCCAAGGCCAGCTCACCTGGACAAGACTTCCCCAGGGTTCAAGAATTCGCCCAACATCTTTGATGAGGCCCTACACGAGGATTTGCATGAGTACAGAACCTCCAACCTGGGAATCACTCTGTTACAGTATTTGATGACTTGCTAATAGCCGCTGAGGACTATGAGTCATGCTTGTGGGGGACAAGAGCCCTTTTACAGACTCTGCAGGAAAGAGGGCATCGGGTGTCAGCAAGGAAAGCACAGCTTTGTCAGAGCCATGCCACTTATTTAGGCTTTGAGCTCCACAAGGGAATGAGTTCACTGTCTGAGTCCAGGAAACAGGTGATCACCCAATACCCCCACCCCACCATGCCCCAACAAGTGAGGGAGTTTCTTGGGATGGTGGGCTACTGCAGACTGTGGATACCGCGGTTCACAGAGATTGCTCCACCTCTCTATGAGCTGACTAAGGGAGGACTCACTACGGTGGAGTGGACAGCTGAGGCAGAAGGAGCGTTTCGGGAATTACAAGCAGCCTCACTGAGTGCCCCAGCACTGGCCATCCCAGATGTTACCAAGCCCTTCCACTTGTATGTGGATGAAAAGGCAAGGGTAGCCAAGGGAGTTTTGACTCAGACTTTGGGGCCTTGGCAAAGGCCAGTAGCCTATCTTAGCAAGAAACTAGATTCAGTAGCGGCTGGGTTCCCCATCGCCTCTGCATAATTGCTGCCACAGCCCTCCTGGTCAAGGATGCAAGCAAATTAACTTTGGGTCAAAATCTCATCTTGACCACCACCCAAGCTATTGAGGGCCTTCTCCGGACTCCACCAGATCGGTGGATAACGAACGCCAAGTGACAGGGTATCAGGCCCTCCTCCTCAATGAACCAAAAGTGACCTTCCGGCCCCTGGCGGTGCTAAATCCAGCCACGTTGCTGCCCAAGGAGCTGGCTGAGCATCCACATGACTGGGGGGAGGTCCTAACCCAAGTCACGGGAATAAGGCCAGATCTCAGAGACACCCCCCTCCCGGATGCGGAAATGACTCTGTTTATAGACGGGAGTAGCTACATGGCCGATGGAAAAAGGTATGCGGGGGCTGCAGTGGTTTCTCCTGAGCAGGAACTCTGGGTGACAGCCCTGCTACATGGAACTTCGGTGCAAAAAGCGGAGCTGATTGCACTCACCAAGGCACTGCAGATGGCCAAGGGTAAAATTGCCAACATCTATACAGACAGTAGGTACACCTTTCCTACTCTCCATATACATGGGGCTATTTATAAAGAAAGGGGCCTATTAACAGCAGAAGGAAAAGGAATTAAAAACAGAAAAGAAATATTGGCTCTCCTCCAGGCTATTTGGGACCCAGAAGAGGTGGCCGTTATGTACTGCCCAGGGCACCAAAAGGGGACTGATCTGATTTCGAAAGGAAATCAATTGGCAGATGGAGCTGCAAAGCAAGCAGCTTGAGAAACAGTACAAGAGCTGGTTGCATTCCCAGCTCCAGCCCTACCAGAAAAGCCAGACTATTCAGAGGAAGATTTGAAATATTTACAAAAATGGGTTAAACTGAACTATGAAGGGGACTGGGCTAAGACTAGAACAGGAAAGATAACTCTTCCTCGAAGACTAGGAAGAAAATTAGTAAGCCAAATACATCAGAGCACTCATTTGGGGACACGCAAGCTTAAGGAGCTTGTGGGTAAGCAATTCCAGGTTTCTAAATTAGGGCGTATGGCTCAGGATGTGGTTGATAGATGTGCTCAATGTCAGGCGGTAAATGTGGGAAAAACTATAATGGGAAGAGGGAAAGAGGCAAGGAGCCAGGAATTTATTGGGAAATGATTTTACAGAGATGAAACCAAGAAAATATGGACACAAGTATATGTTAGTTTTTGTGGATACATTTTCAGGTTGGGTAGAGGCTTTCTCTGCCAAACATGAGATGGCAGGAGTGGTGGCAAAAAAGCTGCTAGAAGAAATAATTCCTAGGTTTGGGCTACCTCTTGCGATTGGGTCAGACAATGGCCGTGCCTTTGTGAGTTCAATGTCACAGGCATTGGCCAAGGCCGTGGGCACTAATTGGAAACTACATTGTGCCTACCAGCCCCAGAGTTCTGGGTAAGTAGAGAGAATGAACGGGACTCTTAAAGAGACCTTGACTAAGCTAATTCTGGAGACTGGTGGTGGATGGCTGGATCTCCTTCCCTTCGCTCTCCTCAGGGCGCGATGTACACCCTACTTACACAAGGTGACCCCATTTGAAATAATGTTTGGGAGACCCCACCTCCCCCCGCTCTGCCCTCGGCTACAAGAGGTTGTCCTAGCAGAAATGACTGCTCAGTTTGTACTCCAGTCACTGCAGGCATTACAGTCTGTCTTAAAAAGAACCCATGCAGGGATCCAGACTGCCCACACTGGGACAGAGACAGAGGTGGAACCACATCCCTACCAACCCAAAGACTTGGTTTGGATATGCCGCCACCAAGTGGGAAATTTGGAGCCTTGCTGGAAAGAATCATTTGCTGTCATCCTGACCACCCCCACAGCAATAAAAGTAGAGGGTGTCAGAGCCTGGATTCATGTGAGTCATGTCAAACGAGCCAAGGACGAGGACGCCCCCCAGAGATGGATGCAGCTACCAGTAGACCTCACCGATCGTGGACTAAAGCTAAGATTCAAAAAACAATGAGTTCATTGCGTTCCTTGTTGCTTCTATTGTTAAAGTATAGGTGGGAAATATAGACTATAAGGGTTTAATATATTATTTTTTTTAGAAAAGGGGGGGGGGGCTCTGCCTAGCCCTAGGAAGGAAATGCTGTTTGTGGGTAAATCACACTGGAGTCATTAAAACAGTCTGGTAGCCGTTAAAAGGGACATAGAACTGGCTGAAAAGTCAAAGATTTGACTAATCTCCAAAGAGAAGGGGGGAATGTAAAGGCCTATTCAGCCAGAGCGGCCCCACCCCGGTGGAACTGCCATTTTACTGTAAAGCTTAAACTGACCTTGCTCCCCGCAGGGGAACTTATTTAAAAGCAAGTCCGGGAAACCAGTCCCAGGTAACAAAGTCCAAGTACAAGGGTGGGTCAGGCCACGTGGAGGTATTCAATCAGTGGGTGTGCATATTGTCTCCTAGCTACCAAGCAGTATGGGCCCCCACCCTTTGGGAGTCTTTTGGCGCCAATCCTAACCAAGGTGTGGTAGTCTGGTTCAAATGTCTACTAGGGTAAATTGTAATTCAGTTGGTCGCCTAGCATCACTGTGGAGTTTCCTGTGTGTGTTACAATCTTATTGGCCACCTATGTGTGGCCAGGCCCAACCACATGGCCTTGCTCCATAAAAGTTAGTCTGGAAAGCAGGGAGGGGTCGCCCTCTCTGTAAGAGGTGTGGCCCTGGCCGGCCAGTTTGATCCCTGATGCTTGGCACGAAATAAAGCTTTGCTTGACCTTCACTTTATATCAGTCTTGCTCCTTTAATCACAGACCCATTATTGGGGTTCCCAATTTTGGGGGGACCCAACACCATCTTTCCAAACAACCATCTTATCTAGGACAAAGTTACCTTTTACCTTCAACAACAATGCATTCCCATCAGTAATTTAGAATTTTGCATTCTTTAGAAAACTTAATCTCCAGTGAAGACTATTAGGGTCCGTGATCAAAGGAGCAAGACTGATACAAAGCAAAAGCTTTATTTCGCGCCAAGCATCAAGAATCAAACCGACCAGTCGGGGCCCTCTCTTACAAAGAGGCGACCCCTCTCAGCCTCACAGACTATCTTTTATAGAGTAAAGGCCATGTGGTTGAGCCTGGCTACACACAGGTGGCCAATGAGATTACAACACACAGAGAAAACTGCACAGTCATGCTAGGTCACACACGGGTGGTCAATTGAATTACAATTTACCCTAGCAGATATTTGAACTAGCCTATCACCTTGGTCAGAACTAGCATAAGGCGGGGCCCACTCTCCTTGGTAGCTAGGGAGACAGTATGTGCACCCCACTGATTGGATGTCTCCACCTGGCCTGACCCACCCTTGTATCTGGGCTTTGCAAGTTAAGTTCCTCTGGGAGGGGCAGGGTCAATCTAAGTTTACTGCATTAACAACGAAATGGCTCCCTCTGGCTAAGTAGGCTCTTATAAAGACTAAGGAGTAATCAATTGTGAACGTTACATCAGAATTCTTTACATGGCAAACTTGTGACTCCATTAAGCACAAAACATGTTTACCAAGAGATTTAAATATCCTTCATTTCCTTGCAATAAGAAGTCAAAAGCACTGACCTATGTCCAGTAATTAATGACTTAGCACTTTATCCTATTTGGAAAATGCCTAGATGTCCAATGAATTTAATTCCATTTATCATCCAAGTCCAAAGACTTTGAAAGCTATCTGAACAATTACCCATGAAAACTTTTAGACAATGAACCAATAGTCTTTTTTTTTTTTTTTTGCTAACAAATTGCAACAGAGATCATATTAGCTTATTTGACTTTCAGCAAACCTCCGCAGAGTAAGATTCACATTCAGTGCTGATAACTTTAAAGACAGGTCTATCTTAATTAAACCAACAAACTTAACTTAGTTTAAATGCTGATGGACATTCCACCTGGGCCCACCCCACTATCAATGTTTACCTGAGACATGGGTGGAGCAATCTGGAGTGGGAGGCGTTAGGTCTAGGGGGTGCTCTTCTCGTTCCCTGACAGTGAAGAGAGGAGCAGCCATGGAGAAGGAGGCACCAAGGATGGTCTAGAGGCCAGTTATGCAGGCCAGGCCACTCCCATGTTGGTGTAGAAACAGGGGAAGAGGGAGACAGAAGAGACAAAGTGCTGCCAGAAGGCAGAGAGAGGGCTCCTGGTTTCAGAGCTCTTTGGCTCCAACAGAGGAGCAAACACTACGTTTTCCTGCCAACAAGGTTCGGGGGTAGAGGTTAGGCAGTCCAGGTCAGGTCAGAGAAGACAGGGAATGTCTCTGAAACAAAGGGAGTTTTGATAGCTACTTGGGAATATTCCTTAATGTTTCCATCCCAAGGGAGACTAACCCCAGTTGGCTCCAGTCATAGCCATCAACCCAGGAAATGAGTGAGGGAGAAGCCCCCACATCTGTTAGGAGGAACAAAGAGAGAGAAAGGCAGAGTCCCCTTTGCTAGAGATGCCTGTGTATCCTCCAGCAACCTGGGTTTACCAGGAGGTGGCTTAGTTACATAATTATCATCTAACATGGCAGGACGGAGGTTACCAGCCACACATATTTGGGCAAACACATTCTGCAGGAGGCTCTTGGGTCAGGGTCTTAGTGTAAAACAGTGAAGGCCTAGGTATGAGGAATGAGGGTACCTTAGGTCCATTTGCCCTATTTCCTGTGGAGGAGATCTAACTGATAGATCCCACTGAGGCCATGCGGAGTTCCAAGATCTCAGTCTTTTCCTAAGTTTTGCAAAGCAGTTTGCTTCCAGTGGGTTTTTAAAAAGGCACCCCAAGGTAAAGTCCTTGGGAACTAAAGAAGCCTACTGAGGCCATGCTCCCAGAAAAGTAAAGAAAGTCCATTACCAAATCCCCCATGCCCCAACTCCTGACTGGCGTCCCCCATGCAGGATACATCAGAGGTTCCCGTGTCAAAAGTGACCAAAGGCATGCATCCCTCAAATAAGACATCACTAGTGATCATGAGCCTGCCTTCCCCATGAAGGCATTCCTGCCAAAAAAGGCCCTGGAGGGGTGCCAGTGTCCCTCCTCTTCCTCATTGCATCCTAGGCTACAGATGGGAGCCTAGTAAATGGACTGAAATATTGTGCCCTGCCAGGCCATCGTCTGTCCTGAAGTTTGTGTACTGCCCTGCCATTTTAACCCATGGAAAATACTAAAAAGTTTTACAAGGAGAAATTACCGAATTTTGTAGCTTTAAGTAGTTAGTAGAGGACACTGACAAGAAACAGTAAAGATTGAAATCCATCATGGTTGTAAAGGCCTACTTAGCCAGAGGGAGCCATTTTGTTGTTTATGCAGTGAACTTAGATTGACCCTCTCCCTCCCAGAGGAACTTATTTGCAAAGCCCAGATACAAGGGCGGGTCAGGCCAGGTGGAGACATCCAATCAGTGGGGCGCGCATGTATCTACCAGGGTAAATTGAAATTCAGTTGGCCACTGGTGTGTGACCAGCATGACTGTGCAGTTTTCATTGTGTGTTGCTCACCTAGCATGACTGTGCAGTTTTCTCTGTGTATTGCAATCTCATTGGCCACCTGTGTGTAGCCAGGCTCAACCACCTCTATAAAAGTCTGTGAGGGGTCGCCTCTTTGTAAGAGATGGCTCTGACCGGTCAGTTTGATTCTCGATGCTTAGCGTGAAATAAAGCTTTGCTTCACCTTCACTTTGTATCAGTCTCGCTCCTTTGATTACGGACCTAACAATGTCTAAGTGACATTGTGTGGTTCTGAGAGCCAACTTCCCTAAGAAATGTCCTGGGTTGGGTTTTCATTCAATCGGTACTGGTTTCAGCCAGCTCCCAGTGGAGATCCTGTGGCTGGAAGCAGCCAGACCAAGGATATGATCTAAGGATCACATTAGATCAATCAGGAGGAAACCTCAAACAAAGTCTTAAGATTGGCAGCCATCCTGGTGACTTAGGTGGCTGTTCCATGCCCAAGTCGGACAATGTATAAGAACAGGAATAACTAGAGGGCATCAAGTTTCTGGGTCTTATTACCATTCTGGTCAGGGTACTAACTGCCAGCCAAACAACAGGCTTTCTCCTCCCTGTAGAGCAGCCACGGGCTAGAGGATTACAGCCTGAGCAGTCAACATGCAAGTGTATCAATAAGACCACACTCCTTGAAAAGCCCCTGAAATGAGAGTTAAGGAAGAGGAGAGAAAGTATTCACCAATTTTGCACTAAAGCTCAGTGTCCAGATATAAAGACTCAAAGCCCCACGTTTGGGCACCAAATGATGAAGATTTAGAATATAAGTGAGGGCTGATGGGATGGAGTCCGGAGACAACAACCAAGAAAGAATTCTTGAGACAACTTTGGTGCAAAATGGTGGTTTATTAAAGCACAGGGACAGGACCCATGAGCAGAAAGACCAGCTGCACTGGAGTTGTGACCAGCGGCTGATTACAGACTATGGGGTTGGTAGAAGTAAGATAAAAGGGAGATTCCTGAAGAATTTTCACATGCTAAAGAGGACCTACAAGAAACCAGATACCAGAGGCCTTGCCATTTTCAAGGTCTTTCCCTCCAGCAAGGTATTAAACAAGATAGTTGAGGGAGATTCCTGGAAGAGTGTCCCCCATGTCCCACCCAAGAAGGGGGGCGCTGGGGGGAGGGTGCAGGTGTCAGCTTGTGCTTTGTACTCAGCTTGGCTTCTCTTCCCTCATCAATAGTGGAATAGGATTCCAAAGGCTCAGAAACAAGAAAGTTTTCATTTTGTTTGCCATATAATCGTTCTCTCATTCTGCCTAGTGATACTGCATGGCGTGTTTTTGCAAGGCAAACCTCAAAGTTACAGTCTGTGCTCCAAGCAATGTGATAAATTGAGTGTCTTAGAGATTTTTTTATAGAACAATGTAGCCACCCTTCCCCAGGTAAGTACATGGTACCAATAAAATGTTCTTTTGGCCTTCCTGAGTTTGGGAGTGCTGCACCCTCATACTTCCAGTGGGACAGTTCATTTGTAATGAATTAGCATCATACAGTGATGGGTGATACAGACAAAATTGACGGGAGGAAAAGAAGTTGATAAACATTTACTATTGGAACCATGTTAAAAATATGATAGGAGTGATTCTGTCCCATAAAAGCTATAAAGGAGATGCTTATTGTTCTGAGAGACCTGTGAAAAGTTGCTGTTTTCTTTTTTTTTATACTTTCCTATAAACCAAGGAAAATGGAAGTCATACAAAATTTTTTGGAATTATTGACAAACATTCAGAAAAGGAGGATGTAATACTTCTTTATACAGTTTGCAGTATGTGTTTGGGGATTTTCTAAAAATAGTTCACTTAAAAATATTTAAATAGTGATCTATGGTTTTTTGACAAGTGTTAATGTTACTAAAATCCCAAAGAATGAGAAGAAACTGCTCTGTAAAATTTCCAAGAATCTAAGAAGTAGCAATCATCCTTACATACCACAGTCATCAATAGAAAAATCATACCATTGTACATACAGAAAGTCACCCAGAGATCATGAAATTCAGTTTTTACTCCTGTTAGCCTGTTGCCTCTCTCACTCAGCAAGGGATAGGAGATATTCTACTCAGGGTAAAACAACAGGGATTCATTTTTTTTCCTTGATGTCTCCAGTCCCATAGCATTAATGGCTTTAGGCTGACATAAAGCCCATTAATTGACATTTAACAAGTATTTGGAGGTTATAAAAGGAAATTAAGTATTATATTAAGTATGAACTTCTTTGCTAAAAAATAACACATTTATTCATACAACTGTATGCCAAGTATATGAGCATTACAAAGTTTTTGTTTAAGACTTTTTTTAATTTAGTCTAAACATACCTTCCAATCACTTCTGACTCTGGTAGTTTGTTATGGCATCACCATGACTGACTGATATTTACGGCCTATATAAGTGATCAGTAATAATTTACTACCTTTTGGTTAAGAGTCAAATGTTGAGGCATATTAAAGAAAACCCCAATGTTCCATTTTGTTTCATTTTTTAACTACAGTTGCACTTTTTTCTCCATCTTGATCCCCTTTACCCTAAGTAGATTATATGTCATTTAACATGCCTTCAAAGCATTTAATCAAATTTAGCCAGAAGCAAATCTCAAGTTTATTAATTCTCAAGGCAAAAATCCATTTAGGACCTACTATGTGCCAGGTACTTTTCTTGCTCTGGGGATTCGGTGGAGAACAAGGCGGGCAGACTTCTCTTGGGACTTATATTCTTGCTCTTTGAGTGTGTGTCTTTGGTTTTCTCTTGAGGTCAGGGAAATTGTCGTTTTTTTAGCTAACTCTGATAGCCTGCCCAATTCTTTCTCTTCCTGAAAATCCTGGTATCATCCTATTTGGTTTTCAGATTTTTTTCTCCAAGTCTCATATTTACCTTCATATAATTATATCATTCTTGGTACTTTAAAATATTATTTCCACTTGATTTTATGAGACAAGAGGTTTTGTCCCACCATTTATAGACTTGAATTTGTTATTCGGGGAAGACATTTTTCAGTTATCACAATGTCCTTGGTGGGATGTGATAATCTTGGTTTTCTAGAAGGAAGACAAAGACCTTTCCCCTGAAGCCTGGCTGAGCAGTGGGAGCATGGGGGGTGGGGAAGCTCAGAGCTCTCCCAAAGCCAGAAGCAGTCCCAGGACCCAGCCCAGGCAGCCAGTAATTCCTTATCTGCCAGAGGGTCAGTCAAGCTTGTACACACAGTCCGGGTCAAGATCCCTTGAACAGCACTCTCCAGGCTCTGCTGAAGGGAAAGACCAGCACCAGCTCTTCCCTGGAGCCAGCTCTGAGCTCCACACCTGCCCTGCTCCCTGAGGTGGGTGGCACAGGAGAAGTGGCAGAGAAATGTGGGTACAGCTGGGAGGGTATATGTTCAGTGACATGTCTTCCCAGAACTTTTGTGGGAAACAGCAGACTACCTTTTTTTTTTTTTTTAAGAGCAATCTTCTCACATAACTTTATCTTATAGAACCTATCAGTAGAATGTCACTGCCATTGAAACTATTGAAAATGTATGGATTATTTCTAGATCTTTTCTGCCCTTTTCCTGTCAGCCAATCATACCGGACTGGACAGACTGCTTCCGGGTCTGCATACCACATTCCTTCTCACCTCAGAGCCCACTACTCTGTTTTCCCCTCTGCCTATCATTCTCCTCTCTTCCTTTTGTTTGTCTTCAGCTTACTCAACATTTCCCTTCTTCCCTCTTTCTTTCAGTGTGTGTTTACTGAGTACTATTACGTGCTAAGGGCTAGTGATACTCTGGGGATCAAAATTAATATGGTTTAGGTCTTTGAGGAGTTTTCAGTTTACTAGGAGAAGCAGACCAAAAAAGTGTATATAAATATATAAACCTTTATTCTAAATTCAATGAAAAAAAAATACATTTGTCTACGGACACATAGTTAACTGAGTCAAGGGGTTGAGATAATGAACTCTCCATTTTCAAGAACTTTTCACAATCACAACATTATTCTGTATTTAATAATTAGAAATATATTAGTTTACTTCTCATACCATCATTTTTCTTTTTAATAGTCACTACTTAGAATATATCCTGAGCCAGTTAGAAAAACACAGCAAATTGCAATAGCATGGTAAAAAATGGATTGCATTATTTTTCACAACTTCCCATTTTTGTCTGCCAAGTGACTTTGCAGTCCCATCTACTAAGAGTCTACAGCATTTCTCCACCTCATAGATGCTGGGTACATAGGTTAGTAAGTGGTTTGTTATGTAGCATTGTTTGTGACAATAATTGACAAAAACTGTAGATACTGCCAAGTCCCTTCCATATTTTAGAAAACCTTTTGGTGTATTCTAATCATCAGTGTAAGAAGGTACCTCACAAACATTTCTTTTGTTGCATAATACAAAGAGAATTACAAACTGCTTGTTTAAAATAATTATGGATTCATATTTTTAGTCATAGGAACCTCAACTGCAACACTCCCACTATGTCCCCAAAAGTAGGACTTACCAGTAACAAGGAAGCAAAACTACTGACTAAAACAGAGACATCCCTGTCTTGTACTACCTGTAATGTTTATTTTTTGAGATGTAGAAAAAGGGAGCTTAGATATCTGTACTTCCTGTTTAGAGAAGACATTTGCATTGATGTTAAGATACTCCCATACTCCAATGAAACTGGAGTTTGCAACCCAAACCTTTATTGATGGTTTGGCAGTATGAGTAAAAAATAACTCAGTAAGATCACTAATTCAAGAAGATTTTAACAGAGATGGTGGTGAGAGAGGTTAGTGGATGATTAAAATAAAGTAAAAGTCAGACAGGTCAAAGATGGAATGAGGTGATTTTCATATGGTACCAATCCCAGAGAATAAAATCTGCTTGTGATATGTGTGATCTTGAAACATACACGCACACACACACACACACACACACACAAAGGCCCCATTTCTCCCAACCATCACTCTTTCTCTGCTCTATTTAACAAAGTAATTGGTTAGACTTATTCTTTGCAGCCCGTTCTCCTCAAGAATATTCCAATGATATTTTGATGCCACAAATACTTCTATCAAAATCACCTAGAAACGCATTGCTAAATGCAGGAGTCCTCAGTTTTTGCCATCCTTTACTTATCAGGAGAATTTTACATATTATTCACTCCCACTTTTTTTAATTGAGAGAATTGACATATAACATTTAGTAGTTCTTGGCATAGCCATTTTCTAAAAATACTTCTTCAGTGGTATTCCGGGGCCCTTCTCCCTCCTGGTATTTTCCCTTTTGTATCAGTGGTTATTCTTTTTAGCTTCCCATTACCCTAACATCATAGAATCTTTAACCAAAATATTTGGATATTTCTCCCTTACTTAAATCCATGCCTTGATAATCTTAACTTTAAATATTATCTAAATATGAATGAACTCTAAAAGTATTCTCCAGACTGGATTTCTCTAAATCCCTGAATTCCAGACCCATACAATACCACCTACTATCTTTACCTAAGTACTCAAAGACACCTTGAACTCAACATTTCCAAAGCAAACTTATCCTATCTCCCAAAGCCTGCTTCCTGACATCTTCTCTGTCTTGCTTATAGCTACATTGTTTTCAGCTGCCTAAGCTAAAAATCTTGGTGTCTTCCTTAATTATGCTTCTCTTATACCCAGCATTCACTTTGGCAGCCAATCCTATCAGCTCTACTTTCAAAATATATTTAAAATTCAATAGCTTACTACATCCATCACAGTGATATGATCCAAGCCATCCGGGCTTCTAGTCTAGATAATTGTGATGGCCTCCTCATTTGTTCCCTGATTCTGATTTCAATCCAATTATCTATTCTCCACACTGCAACTGGGGGAAATTATGCTTACCTATATTTATATTGACACAAATATATAAATATATAAACATTCATCTTTTAGAATGTCAATCATATAATGCCACTCCATCCTTGAAACCCTATCAGTGACTTGACTTACTAGTCAGAGAGAAAGCAAAAACCATTACAGTAGCCTACAATGTCCCAGGAGATCTGCGTATCATTCTCCTCTAATCACATTACCTCTCTGACCACATGTCCTGTTATTATCTCCCTTATTTCTTGTGTGTTAGCCACACTGGACTTTTGCTCTTCCAACACACCAGGCAATAGACACCTAAGAGCTTTTATATCCATAAGTGTTTGGGTTTGGGTTTTGGCTTTGCCTAGAAAGCTTTTCTATGGATAACACTCATGCTCACTTCCTGAGGTTTCTGTCCCCAGACACTTCTCCAGTGAGGTGTTTCCTAATCATCTGATTTGAAATTGAGCTCCCTCATTCTCTTTAGCAATTCTTTTCCCTATTTCATCTATGGCTCTTAATGATACCTGACATCATACCTTTTTGCTAATTATTTTTGTCTTTTGGTCTTTCTTTTCCTATTCAAATGTAAAATTCATGAGAGCTGGGCTTTTGCTATTTCTCCATTGTGTCTTCAGAGTATGGAATAAATATTCAAAGAAAAAATGGGTAAATTAACTAATCTAATAAATCCTGTTTGGCTGAAATCATTGGTGAATAAATTAGCTGATTACTTAAAACTGTCAGAGCAGATTCCAACATCAAACAGGAGTAAGGATTTAAGTTTTCTAGTCTTTAGATATCCCTTATACCTTAAAGTCTTAGGGTTCTCTGGAGACAGGGCACGTACTGAATAAGAAAAAAACTACATTAGTGCTTCCTTTTTCTTTCTCCTCCTCCAGATGGTGACAACATAGGAAATACAGCTGATAATGCAGAACAACAGCTCTGCCTCAGCAGAGCAGAGGACAATGGGCCATAGGAAATGGGACACACTGAAGAATGAAGTAGGTCTCCCTAAATGCTGAGTTAGCACCAGCCCATAGATCCCATGCTGGGTAGGCCTATGTCTGCCTTCCAAAAGCCATGAGATCCAGCTGATAATCACCCCGATTAATTTCAAATATTAAGTAGAAATTTGATGACAGGATGGTTTGGCCTTGCAGGTAGTACTTGTAAAGACAGTCTTGTATCACTGAGTGGCAGTGTTGAATTTCCTTCCCTGTCAAGACCTAAACCCACATACATTTCACTCACCACTGTGGGGATTTATAGTGTCAGCAGTCTCAATGCAGTTTTCATCTGCTGTGCATGGAGAAGGATTTGAAGCAGCAGGAGCATATCGTCCACGGGCACTGAGGAATGAAAGCAGTAAAGAGTGTGTGTGTGCACATACACATATTAAGGGCAAGGGCACTAGAAAGGGGGAGGATAAAAATACCCTTGACTTCGTATTTTCAGTGAACACAGCGTATATGACAATTGATTTGACTGTCTGTATAGAGAGTTTGCATTTCCAGATTCTCAAATTCCTTTAACTTCTAAAAATACCACTCTTACTAAAAGACCGCAGAAACCTATTCCCGATTTCTTGGGGAGTCAGAGGTAACTGAGTGGGTAAAAACTTTTAATTACATAGATGAATTTGACAAAATGGAAGTTCACAGAAGTGAACAATGTTTTCACTTTCATGCAATGCCAAGGATCACATGTAAGCATCATGAAGGGAAGCTAGCCAGTGCATAGATAGCCAGTCATAGTACATAGTAAATCTTCTTCCTGACTTGGTGCCATAAAATACTTAACTGCACAATACTTACAAAAATCAGTAAAGGGAGAACTATTCAATATCGGGGGAAAGATGCTGACTCAGAATTCAAATGGTCAGGAACTAAGAAAACGTATGGTAATTCCTGCACCTTGCCTCTTATTTTTTCCTAAAAAAACACCGCATGTCTTAGAACAGAAATGTTGAATTTGAGACCGCAGTTTGACAGGTAGATAACAGTGCGAGATATCCAAATGGCGAAGTACTTGGCACAAGGTAAAATAAATACATACATACATATACATAAAAAGAAAAAACAAAAAACCTAGCCCAGGAGACTCAAGGGAATAAAGCATCGAGGGCTTGTATACATGATAATTGAGAGCATGGCAGAAAATAGCACTTCAAGGGGCACCTGGGTGGCTCAGTGGGTTAAGCCTGTGCCTTCAGCTCAGGTCATGATCTCAGGGTTCTAGGATCAAGCCCTGCATCAGGCTCTCTGCTCAGCGGGGAGTCCGCTTCCCCCCCCTCTCTGCCTGCTGCTCTGCCTACTTGTGATAGAGCTCTGTCGAAGAAATAAAATCTTAAAAAAAAAAAAAAGAAAAGAAAAGAAAATAGCACATTGAAAACATGATTAAAAATGACTCTGCCCAGCAGGAAGAACACCACTATGGCTCAGAAAATAGGAAAGGTGATAAAGTGGCTGTGAAGAGGGGCACCTGGGTGGCTCAGTGGGTTAAGATTGTGCCTTCAGCTCAGGTCATGATCTCAGGGTCTTGGGATTGAGCCCCACATCAGGCTCTCTGCTCAGCAGGGAGCCTGCTTCCTCCTCCCCCACCCCACCTACCTCTCTGCCTACATGTGATCTCTGTCAAATAAATAAAATCTTTTAAAAAAATAATTTATTTTAAAAAAAAAAGTGGTTGTGAAGGTCAGTATGTTCCATATACCACACCAGTATCACCTGCAAATGAACCTAGGCCACAGGGACGCTAGGATTTTATTGTGGTAAAGAAATTTTGTGGTCTTATTGTTAAATATGACTGTGTTTGTTATCTGGACCTAGAAAATTAAGTTCTCTTGGAAAAACTTTAATCACTGATGTGATAACTTCTTTCCACTCAACAAAGCAATTTCATAGAGAATACAGAGGCTCATGAAATGCATTTTTAAAGTACTCTAAGAATATATGGACTGACTTACAGGGAGTGTACTGAACTCCTCACAAAGATCATAAGGTAAAATGGAGTTCTGAATGTGACTTATCAGCCCAAGAAAAAACTCTGATAACTTTATTCAATAAGTGATATATAAAGTATTATATTTGTGATGGACTCAAATCTTTTTTGGTCAGTCCTTTTTGTTGTTGTTGTTGTTGTGCATTTAAGAGTGAATGTCTACGTGCAGTAATTTTTGTATATAAATTATTACTCAATAAGCTACTAATTAGTAATAAATAAAGTAATAAAGTGATAGTTCACCCCAAAAGAAGAGTGAATCTCTAGTTTCCAGAATATATGCTCTGGAGGGCACCTGGGGGGGCTCAGATGGTTCAGGGTCTGCCTTCGGATTAAGCCCCTCATAGAGACCCAATTTAGGATCCCTGCTCAGCCCGGGGCAGGGAGTCTGTTTCTCCCTCTCCCATTGGTCCCCCTCCCCTAGCTCATGCTCTCTCGTGCTCTCTCAAATGAATAAATAAAATCTTTTTTAAGGAAAAAAGCTCTACCTTCTAAATTTATTTGGCTACCACTTTAAAGTGATACAAAAAATTCTATGGATTCATAATCTGTTGTAGTTATTTGTGCATTTTTAGGAAGCTTTACTATGTGATGGTGCAGGGGAAAACAACAGTGAATAAGATAGATAACTTTCCAGCTCTCAGAACTTTCAATCCTGAGGAATATAGGAAATGCATACATAATTACATTACACAGTTTTAAGTCTGGATGAAAAAGGAGACCGCAGCAGGAATGGGAGCTAGGCTTAGCTGAGCAGGGGAAGGGTAACCGAAAGGGAGGCTTCCACAAAGTAATTTATGGATGGCAACAGAGAGCAGGACACCGAATAGGCAAATCTCTTGGATAAAGATCATGACACATAAGGGAGCCAAGAGGCAAATGAAGAATTTAAAGATTTGAAGCAAGTTTGAGAATGTTCTTTTTGTTATTTGTTAGTTTTTTGTCACAGATAGTGAGAGCTGAAATAGAGCAGATGTGTGATTTTATTAATATGATGCTTCTCCAAAGTGCTCTGTAATTTTCAAAGATTTGTCAAATAAGTACTGTCCTTTGACCCCTTGAACAGTGCCGAAATAAGTGGTGCTGTTCCAATTACACTCTTTTGCTGTTGAGGAAGCTGAGGCTGATATGGTATCTCACGGTTATTAAGGAAGCCAGCGCCAGAATGAAAATTAACATCTTTCTCTCTTGGTTCTTAGATCACTGTGCCCTGTTGCCTTCTTTCCACTTGTCTTCTAGAGAAAAATAAGCAATGGCTCTCTCTTTGACAATAGAGCACATAAAATCCATTACAATTTAATGGAAATTTTAAAAACAGGAAATATAGTGATGTCTCTCTTGAAGAACTATTTTATATTCTGCTCTAGTGTGGTTTAAGTGTGGAAAGTGATGTTATTTTATGGCATTGTAACAGTAAGAGAAAGCAGATTTGTGGCAAGTCCTTGAATTGGGAAAAATCTTCAGTTTCCAAGCAGAACCTGTAATTTGCATTTGATCTTATAATTCTAGGATGAAGTAATTATAGCATGTTGTATACAATTAAGGCTGAGGAATAATTTCATTTTATGTGCTAACGATGTTCACATAGGAAAAGATGTCCATGAAAGCCACACCGAGAAAGTCAGTGAAAAGTTGGCCTGGAAAAAAAAAAAAAGTGATTTCAGTTTGAAGATGATGCTAGATTTTATATATGGAAGGGATCAAAGACAGAAGTAAAAAGTTTATATGTAATATCATAACTTAAAATAGAAATATTATTTCTTAGTTTGGCTCCTTTAATTTATATGAACCAACAATGTAAATTCATCATGCAATACTTTGTTTTCATCTGTACAATGGGAGGAAAATGACATTCTTACTTCTAGTGAAACCATGGAACTCAAGAAGAAATCTCTTAGAGCATTTCTAAACGGAAAATATTATACAAGTGACAAATTTGAGAGAGATGAGAACAACTTGAATGAAAAACAGGGCAGAGGAGAATTCCCCATCTGGACTAATATGAAAGAAATGGAAAATAAGAGTTGCCTGTAACTCTTGGAAACTATCTTCTAGGTTACTGGGGTTTCTATTTAGAACTTTTGGAAACCAAAATTTCACTTTGGTGCCTCAGAATCTAGAAAATAATTTAAGTAATGGATCTTGCCAGATTTCCTTTTGTGGATTTTACATACTTTGTATTTTGCATACGTCAGTGTTTTTGTGTTTCCATTTTACCAATTTTTCAGTTTTTGCAGGTTTTAGGGGTCAACCTGTTGTTCCATTTATATATAGTAATCCTGAATTTACTTTTACTTGTTGAACAAAGATTTTCATGGTTTAATCAGTGGTAATTAAAATTATTTATTGAGTCCTGGCAAAAATTCTGCGTCTAAAAAAATAAAATGCATTGTTTAAGAAAAATTGATAGCTGCCTCCATTTAATTCATTAGCTCTTCATTTATAAAAGCAAATTAATGAATGGAACAGCACTAATCACAACATAGATGCTTCTGGTTATTCCTAAAACAAGGCTTCATATGACGTTTTCATGACTTAAAATTTGAGATACCTTATCGCAAGTTCTAAGCAATCTGGCCACATGGACACTGAAACCTTTACAGTCTGAGTTTCATCACCCCTCCAAGACTCTGATTAACACAATTCCTGTTTATTGTTCATTTTCCTTTCCATGCCATTAGTAATTCCATGCCACTGTGAAATTGTTCCTGTATTTCTTTCTTCGTCTCATGTACTGTAGGAAAATTTCACCTCCGTAATACAACATTAGGTTTTGTACCATTATTTCATCAAACTGCCCACCTCAGTATGCCCATCTTCATAGTTATCCCTGGGCTTTTCCAACAAGCCTAAGGTAACAGTATGCTATTAAAATACCTTTTCTTGTATCACTATTTTTATAAAAAACAGTTTAATTCTTTGCCTTAACTGAAATTTTACTTTCTCCTCCAGTTCGCTTCACGGGAGAGTATTGTTTTTTAACTTTCCTAATTCGTTTGAAGACTGAGTAGATTTCCATGTTAGTTGCAGACCATGCTTTTGCCTCCACTAGAGGGCAATTGCTTTCTAGAAATCATTACCAAACCTTGACACTAGTTTTTTCACAAGTGGTGTCAGCAACTAACAGTCAAAATGCAATCCCTCTCATTGATGACTTCACCAATAAGCTCCTGGCTTTTATCACTATCTTCTACCTTGCCAAATATTTTTACAATTTCACCATCAGCAGCGATGACCCTTCTACCACCTGCAATGTCAATCACTTCTGGATATTTCAAGGCCATTTTTCTATCACTGTTTCACCCTTGAAGAGATGGGTCATGCTTTTTTCATGTTTGGAAATGATCAATCTCAGTGAGTTCACACTTTGTGGACACCAAGATCATTTATTACATCTTTTTCTTTACCTTTTTGTAACTTCCCATCCTGTTTTTTCCCATTCCTCAATTTATTAGCTTGGCCACCGTATTAATTGACTAATGATTTGTTTAATTCAGTTAATTATTACTAATTATTGTGGATAGGTACTGTATCAGAGAATTAGGATTTGAAGAATTTAAGACAAAACAACAAAGGTTGATCAACATATACCTCCCCCTAGAAAATTTAATTTAGTAAGCACTAGAAAGTACTGCCGCAACAGTTGGATACCCAGCATGTTGTAAAACAAAAATCCAACAGTGCCCGCTGAGGTGGCTCAATAGGTAAGATGACAGCCTCTTTAAGAAGCCCAGAAAGAATATGTGTGATGATAAAGTAAGATACTCAGAAGTTTTAGCATGGTAATGGAGAGGTTACAAGGTTCAGAGTCAGGCTGAAAAAGATTCAAAGGATTTCTGGACTGAGGACAAATTGTTTGCACCAAGGCATCCAAAAGTAGATGCCTGAATACTGTCCCCCCAAAGACCAGTCAGAAAGTCACATCTCACTAATTTCCACAAGCACAGATTCTGGATTATACCAGGGACAACATGGTGAAGATGAGAGCGGTGCTCAAAATCAAAAGGAGATTCAAGGCCTTCTTATCCTCTGTGACTCTAAGAACATTGAAAAGCTTGTTATGACATGACCTCATCTTGAAGAAAATGAGAATAAGATGCAAGCATTGGAAAGGCAGAATTCTCCCCCTCCCCCGTTTTAGTGAGAAATAACGGGCATCCATCACTGTGTAAGTTTAAGGAATATACATCATGATGGTGTGATTTACATGTATTGTGAAATGATGACCACAAGAGGTTCAGTTGACATCCATCATCTCCTACAGATCCAGGAAAAAGCAAAGAATGAAGAAAAAAAAAAAAAGTACACCTTGTAATGAGAATTCTCATGGTTTTAATCCAACAACTTTCCTAATTACCCTACAGCAGTGTTAGCTGTAGTCATGTAAATTATGTCCCTAGTACTTATTTATCCTATAATTGGTAATTTCTGCATTTTTACCATCTTCCTCCCACTTCTCCTCCCCACAAACCTCCGCCTCTGGAATCCTCAAGTCTGATCTCTTTATCAATGTTTAGATTACTTGTATATTTAGATCCATACATATTTAGGTCCCACATAGGAGATCATACAGTATTTGTCTTTCAGTCATACAGTATTTCTCTTTCTCTGTCTGTCTTATTTCACTTAGTACGATAATTGAAGGTCCATCTATGTTACCGCAAATGGTAAGATTTCCTGGATGTGTGTGTGTGACTGAATCATATTCCACTGTCTATGTATAGACCACAACTTCCTTATCCATTCAACCATCGATGGACACCTAGGTTGTTTCCAAGTCTTGGCTACTGTAAACAATGCAGCTGTGAACATGGGGATGCAGCTATCTTTTCAAGTTAGTGTTTTCATTTCCTTTGGCTATATTCCCAGGAGTGGAATTGTTGGATCCTAGGGTAGTTCTATTTTTAGTTTTTTGGATCCTCCATTCTCTTTTCCATAGTGGCTGCCCTAGTTTACAGTTCCATCAACAGTGCACTAGGGTTCTCTTTTCTTCACATTCATGCTGACATTTCTTATCTCATCTTTCTGATAATGGCCATTCCAACAGGTTGAGGGGATACATCATTCTAGTTTGAACTTAAGCACCTTTACATGTACCCACTGACCTGAAAGGCGGAATTATTTATCTGAAAATGACTAAATCATTGAAAATAGGTTTTTATACTTGTGAAGATGTAAGATCATATGTTGGCAGGTTAAACTACACAACTGACACTTGAACAATGTGAGGATTGAGGTCACTAACCCCTGTAAGATTGAAAATCCAAGTATAACTTTTGACTCCCTAAAAACTTAATTACTAAAAGTCTGTTGACAAGAAGCCTTATGGATAACTTAAACAGTCTGTTAACACATATTTTTTAGGTTATAGGTATTCTATACTGCATTCTTATAATAAAGAAGGTAAAGAAAATCTTAAGAAAATTACAAGGAAGAGAAAAAATACATTTACAGTACTGTACTGAGAAAGTTCTCACATAAGTAGACCTACGCAGTCCAAATCTGTTGTTCAAAAGTCACCTTTTTTCTTCTTTTAAAACACAGCAAAATGGAAAACTGCTAGCAAATTTAGATCTTTTATAGAAAACAAAAATGCTAGCTTTCCTTTACATGTTTAAGGAGTATTATGAGTAAACTTTTAAGCGTGCAATTAGTATCTATTTTCTCTTCAATGTAGATCTCTGAAATAGGTCATCGGGAAAATAGGAGTATAAAACAAACACTTTCTGAGACACAGCAGAACTTATATAATCAAACGTGAGTTGACTCCCTAAGTCATCAGTTACCTGACACTCTCCATGGATGACAGATCTTCAGAGTAGCAGCTCATTTGGAATTAGCTATGAGGCATTTCACCAGTGCCATAAGGAAAGCAGTTATATTACTCTGTGACCAAACCTTGAATTCCTCATAATGTCATCTCTTTCAGTGTAACTATATCTACCGGAGACTTTTCTGCAGCCATGCATACTTTTAGCTTAAAGGGAGAATTAGTGATATCCCATCTGTCAACTAACACCCAGGAAAAATAAAAAGCTCTGTGGAGAAGGTTGGGTTTTGCAATGATGAGGACAAATTTTATCAGAACTATTGACAGCAGCAACCACTCTACTGCCCTGCCATGAATTACAGACTTAATCAGTGCCAGGAATAGCACCAGGCCATGTACATATAACTACATAACATATACAAGAGATAGAAATGTGGAACATTGTTCCTGCCAATGACACCAGAAATGGACAAAATAATAACATTTGGAAGATACATAGGTTGTGAGTAGACTTTGAAGCTAATTCAGACTGATTTCAGTCTCTGATTTTAGAGTTTTCTTTTTAAAGTTGCTGCTGGAATATCAGCAGATTCCTGAGTTTGATTAATGCACTCTAGGATGATGCTAGAAAGTGTGTGAGGCTTATGCAAATGAGATACTGTTTTTGTTGGATTATGTTCTAAAAATTGTTTCAATAAGCAACTGCCTTCATTTTTCAAGGAAATTTTCAGTGTTCCAGAAGGAAATGCTATATGCCTCTGTACATTGAGGACTGCCTTCCAGCTTAAAGATAGAAAGACACAAAATGTTTTTATAATGTTTTCTTTAAAAAAGAAAAAAATCAAAACATCACAACAGCTGTCATGTATAGAACCAGGTAGAGAACCAGGCAAGAAAAGGAGACTGTAAATCTGGCAAAACAGAACTGTACGGGGTTTTGAGAAGAATATAGGAAGATGTGATTTAGGGAACCATTCTGTGTTAAATTTATTGATATTTCAATTATGTATGATATTTGTCACTGCCTTTGACACTCTTAAGTAGGAGTGTTAACAAATTTTTGAAATGACAAAATGCAAATTATATTAGTGATTGGTGTAGCAAAAAATATTGGCTTGAAGAATTATCAAAATAGTCTTACAAATGCTAAAAAAAAGGCAACAGGATTTTTAATAATAAAAATTTCCCCAATCCATTCCCCTTTAGCCCTTTATCTAAAAACTGAGTTCTTATATTACTAATTTTAGTTCACTGATTTTTCTCTACTATGGTAAAAGGTTATTTCTCAAATAATCTTAACTCTCACTTTCCAAATTTAGTTGTTACCCTTTTTAGTTAAAACAGGACACAATGTTTTACTCTGACAAAATTTATGTTTTTGTTCTTTGCCCCCAATTCATAAAGTGCTCTGTAACTTTTATTTCTTACAGAGTTCTTTCTCCCTGTGATTCTCCCCAGACTCCCAACTTACATTGCCTGTCTTAAATTGTTCTAAAAACTCAAAAAGAAATAAAGATGAATCTCTTGCATCTTCCTTTTTATTCACCAAACACCTCCCTTTCTCCTGGAAACTGCAGCCCTGCCTCTGTAGTCTGGACTGACTCCTATCTCCAGATCTGCTGCTCCAGGGCACTGGAACTCTGATGTCACTTCTTTTTTCACCTTGTATATATGGTTTATTTCCTTCTAATGCTAAAACATCTAAGTAACCTTCTAGGATCAGATATATGGAAAGAAGTTTTCTGATGTCTGAAATTATTTTTTATCCTATCTCAAACTTAAATGAAAATACTGAGTACTGAACAGCTGGTTTAAAATCATCTATCAAAATTAAAAAAAGAAAATGAACAAAAAAATAAACAAAAGTCACTCCTTTGTCATGTTATCCAGTGTTGCTGATGAGAATATCAATGCTAATTAAATGATCCCTTCTTCTTTCCTCACCCTCTTCTGCCTCCTCACTCTCCTTTCTCCAGACAAAAAAAAAAACAAAAACAAAAACCAACTTCTAAATTTCTTTAGTTTTTCTGCAATTTCACAACTCTTCATCACAGTACCGGGATTTCTATTTTCATGGGTTTGGGATGCTTCTTCGATATAGACCATTTTTTCACTTTGAGGTTCTGAGAAGCCCTGTCAGATTGATGTCAGACAGCCTCAAGGGATATTCTCTGTGGCACCTTCCTCTTGCATACTCTGTGTCATCCATTTCTCTTTTCTTGGAATACTATCCATTGCCCTTTTTACTAATTGCTATTCAGCAAAGATAGTTTCATTTCTTCTCCCTTTCTATTACCCTCCTGTCTCTCACTTCTTGGGAACAGCATCACACTCCATTACATGCTTTTTCTGAAGATAACATTAGAGAAAGACTTTGCTTATCCATCTTGTTCTCCCGCTCTCCCTCTGCCAGGTTTCAGGCTTTCCTCCAATCTCTGTTGGTCTTGACTCTCTGTTCATATCTAACAAGGAGACCATGCGAGCATAATCCAGGAGCACTGTGTATGGTGTTGGGGTGGACTAATGAAGATTCAGTGCTTCCCTGTGTGACTGGAGGATTAGGGCAGGCTTTAGAGTGGGATTGTCTAGGTGCTGGTATGTGAAAAACTTTCTAACCTGGAACCATTCGTTTCTCTCTTTACCTGGGTAGTAGAATACAGTTTTCTATGTGGAAAACATTTTGTCAGTACTTGAGGGGAGAAGTCTACTGTTTGAAATACTGTTCCACTCATATTTCAGGTTTCCTTTTGTGCCTTCACATCTGCCCCAAGTTATTACCAGCTTCTCAAAATACTGATCTCCAAGGTTATCCATGGGATAGTATCAGAACCGAGGCTAACTGCTGTTCTTCTCCCAGTTATTGGTCAAGCCTTTCTGATCTGTTCTCTGGGACTTACAATGGTGTTGAAATGTTTTGTTTACTACTGGCACCCCATTTTTTTCTTTTTTTTTTGTTATGAAATTACTCTTTTACTTCATTTATTTTCAATTTAATGTATCTTCAGGAAAAAGAAAAAGATATGTATGACCAATTTTTCTTTTTGACAAATGTTACTGTTTGGAAAATTAACGCACAACTTGGCAGAGAAAGAATCTATAGCTTCTGACTTTTCAGATCTAATATTGTGATCATTCAAATTATTTTTCTTTATCTAAATATACTTGGAGTTCTTAGAGAAATGTCAAACCACACAATTACCTAAATATGACTGGCACTGGCATGCAATGGGTTATTTAAAAAATTAAGGTATGATTGGTGAAAGAATGTGTGTGTGTGTGTGTGTGTGTGTGTGTGTATTTTCAAACCTGGAATATCTAGTACTTTAGGTTCTTCTGATAATTTTATTCAACATATTATTCAAAGTCTTAGCCACAGCAGTTAGGCACAAGAAATAACCAGTATCCAGATTGGAAAAGAATAAGTAAAACTGTCACTATTTGCAGAACTTATGATTTTATATTTAGAAAACCCTAAAGACTTTACCAAAAAATGTGAGAACTTATAAACAAATTCAGTAAAATTGCAGAATACAAATTGAATACACAAAAATCTGTTCCATTTCTCTCCATTATTAACAAACTACCAAAAGAATTAAGAAAATAATTTCATATACAACTGCATCAAAGGAATTAAATATCTAGGAATAAATTTAACCAAGGAAGTGAAAGTTCTATCTCCTAAAATGTGTATACAGTTGATAAGGAAATTAGAAATAAATTGAAAGACACTCTGTGCTCATTGAAATAATTAACATTTTTAAAGGTCTATATTACCTTAAGACATCTATAGATAAAATGAAATCCCTATCAAGTATCAAGCAGCATTTTTAAACTGAAATAGAACAAACAATGTCAAAATTGGTCTGGAACAACAAAGATCCTAAATAGCCAAAGCAATCTTAAGAAGGAACAAAGCTGGAGGCCTCATGCTCCCTGATTTCAAACTATATTACCAAGCTCTAGTAATCAAAACAGTTTGGTGTTAGCAAGAAAACCAACACATAGATCAGTGGAACAGAATAAAGAGAAATAGTCATGTATGTAGGAGAACTTACATTAAAAGAAGGCCAGAATATAAAATGGACAAAGGATATTCTCTTCAATACATGACAGTTGTAAAACTAGACAGCAAAATGCAAAGAAATAAAGAAAGAAAGAAAAGCAAATCAGACTTCTCTCTTATACCATATACACAAATCAACTCAAGCTTGAAGATTGGAACCTGACCCATTAAAAACAAATAAACAAAAAACAAAACCTATGTGGTAAATTCCAAGATACTGATCTTAGTGATGATTTTTTTTTGTGACTCCAAAAGCAAAAGAACAAAAACAAACAAGTGGGATTATATCAAACTAGAAATCTTCTGCACAGCAAGGGAAACCATCAAAAAAATCAAAAGGCAACCGATTGCAGTAATTTCTCCCATTCAAATCATGTGTCTTATTAAGGGGCTAATATCCAAAATATATATTAAAAAAACTCATATAATTCAATAGAAAAAATCTGATTAAAAAAGAGGCACAGGATGTGAACAGATATTTTCCCAAAGAAGAGGTACAAATGGCCAACATGAAAACATGCCAAAATCACTAATCATTATGGAATTGCAAATCAACACCACAATGACGTATTATCCCATACCTATCAGAATGGTTATTTTCAAAGAGACAAGAAATAAGGGGACACCTGGGTGGCTCAGTCAATTAACCATCTGACTTGATTTCAGCTCAGGTCATAATCTCAGGGTTGTGAGATCAAGCACCATTTCAGGCTCAGTGTGTGGCATGGATCCCACTTTAGATTCTCTTTCTTCCTTCTCACCCTCTGTGCCCCCCCCAAAAAGACAAGAAATAACAAGTATTGGCATAAGGAAAAGGAAACTTTTGTGCAATGTTATTAGAAATATAAATTGGTACAACCAATATGGAAAACATTACAAAGGTTCCTCTAAAAATTAAAAATAGATATCATATCACCGTATGATCCAGCAATTCCACTTCTGGGTATTTATCTGAAGTAAATAAAAACACTAATTTCAAAAAGATATATGCACCCTTATGTTTATTGCAGCATTATTTATAATAGCTAAGATAGGAAACAACCTAAGTATCCATCAATGGATGAATGCATAGGGATGATGTAAAGGGGTGTATGTGTGTGTGTGTGTGTGTGTGTGTGTATACACATACATACATACATAAAATGTATATACATATACAATTATATATATATAATTGAATACTGTTTTGTATATATAGGAATATATAAGGATTCCTAATAAGGAATATTAGGAATACATATATATATATATATATATATATATATATACACACACACACACACACACACACACACACACACACATATACATATACACACATACACTATATATCCATATATAGATATGTAGGTATTTAGGAATACTACTCAGCCATAAAAAGAATGAAAAAAATCTTATTATTTGCAACAACATGGATGAAATTTGAGGGTATAATGCCATGTGAAACACGTCAGAAAGGGGAAGAGAAATCCATATAATATTACTTTTATGTGGAACCTAAAAAACAAGAAAAAATGAACAAAATCAAATAAAACTCATGGATACAGAGAACCAGAGGATGGTTGCCAGAGAGGAGGAGAGTAGGGGGTTAAGTGAATGAATGAAGGGAGTCAAAAGGTTTCGATTCTAGTTATGAAGTAAGTATGTCTTGGGGATGTAATTTTATAGGATGGTGACTAGCGTCAATAACATTGTATTTCATTGCATATTTGGAAGTTACTAAAGGTAAATCTTAAATGCTGTAATCATAAACAGAAATGTTTTGTATCATTGTATGAAGACTGATAGTAACTACTTATTGTGGTAAACATTTTGCAGCATATATAAATACTGAATCATTATGTTGTATAGATGGAATTATGTAATGTTATATGTCAATTACACCTCAATAAAAATACTCATAAATATGGTGAAATTAAAGAAAACTTTGTTTTCTCTGGCAAAATACTGCTTGGGATAAGCAAAGGTAGAAATCAATTTAGTATTTCTGTCCTTATAACTGAAACAAAATGCCTGTGTGGAAGGACTATATTGATACCAGTGCTTCTGCTGTACTGTCCAGAGTTGATGGCACAAGATGTTTCAACTGTTAAAAGTAAGAGGAGGGATAAGGGGTAGAGAGCATTACAATATAGAAATACTTTCTTCATAGATGTTGGGGTCAGCAATTCTTCATGATAAAATGAAAAACAATTCCAGATAATGCCATAAAGTTGCTATTTCTCAAGAACCAGCTCACTTGAGCACATTTAACAATGGTGTGAAATGTGGACAAAGAGAACATAAATTCTCCGCTAAGAAAGCAAAAGTGTAGCAGAGGAAGACTTTGCGGAAAGATGCTTTAGCCAAAAGGGGCATCGCAGGAATATTTTCAAGAAAATGGGACAGATTTTGTTTAGTGCTTTTCAAGATAAAGAGTCAGTTCAAAAACTGGAGGTAGAAAGAGTTCAGGGTCCCCAGAAAAAGAAAAAGGAGACACAGCTTCTGTGACACAAAGTCATTTTAGGCTCCCAGCTATTTTCTGCGATCTACACTACTTGCCCAAGCACATGTGTTGCAGAACTCCTAGAAAGTGTCAGAATTACAAAAAAGAAAAAAAAAAGCAAAAATCTTGGTAGTTAAGGACTTTAAGGGGAAAAGGGGACTGCAAAAAATGAACAATCTCTCAGAAAAGGAAAGAGCCTAGCCATATCAGAGACACTAAATGAGTAGAAAAGCCCCAGTGCTGGGTCAGAAGTAAGCAAGGCCCTGCATTCCCTTACCTGAGATAAGGAGCCCCAAACCCCATGTAGTTTATTATTTACTTTTAATTTTGCTTATTTTTTTAGTGTCAACCTTTCATTTAAATTCCAGTTCATGAACATACAGTGTAATATTAGTTTCAGGTGTAAAATTTAGTTACTCATCATTTACATATGACACCCAGTGCTCATCACAGCCAGTCCCTATCTAGTTTATATGGTCTCTCGGAACATGCCCACACACCGCTTCCTTTCATCCTATCTCTGCTTCATTATAATTTTAAAATCTCCACTCAAGGAGCAACACAAACCTCATGAACATAACATATAATGCATGTATAGGCATTTTTCCCAAGTACTCACACATGACATGATACCCACCTGGACATGTGATCACAACACTCCCCTTTAGGAACATTCATCTTTTTTTTTTTTTTTATATTTTATTTATTTATTTGACAGAGATAACAAGTAGGCAGAGAGTCAGGCAGAGAGGTAGGGGAAGCAGGCTCCCTGCTGAGCAGAGAGCCCGACGCGGGGCTCGATCCCAGTACCCTGGGATCATGACCCAAGCTGAAGGCAGAGGCTTAACCCACTGAGCCACCCAGGTGCCCTTGTGAACATTCATCTTACCCTAAATAAAAGAAACCCACTTCCCCCTAACTGGGAGGGTCACAGCTTTGTAACTTATTCCCCATCATTTTCTTTCCTTCTAAAAACATCCTTTGTATGACAGCTTTGCCTTGTATGGTCACTCTCTGTAACTCACCAAGAAGTGAACTCATGTTAGTACTGTTACAATATTAGTCTTAGGAGACAATTTTTAATACAGAAGCCAATTAAACAAGTCTCTGCAAGGCCTTGGAGAAAATGTTTTGGCTTCAGATGGCAAAATCCTCTGATTTATTTTTTTTTTAAAGATTTTATTTATTTGACAGAGAGAGATCACAAGTAGGCAGAGAGGCAGGCAGAGTGAGAGGGGGGAAGCAGGTTCACTGCTGAGCAGAGAGCCCAATGTGGGGCTCAATCCTGGGACCCTGGGATCATGACCTGAGTTGAAGGCAGAGGCTTTAACCCACTGAGCCACCCAGGCGCCCCAAAATCCTCTGATTTAAATGGAAATGAAATCTTATAGAAAATCATGTTGACAAAAAAACACTCAAAAATTGTTTTTTTTGTGCTTAGGCTTGAGAGTGTGGAAGGAAATCAAGTCTCAAGTCTTACTGAAAGATGGGAAGCACTACAGGACAGAATAAACATTTAGCTTCCTTTCTAGACTGAGCAAGTGTGACCCTTTTTCTGAACCTTTGGCTCGGCCAGAGTAGTGGACTTTGAGAGAAGAAAATGTCAGTGAGCTGTAGTATGTGGTCTCGTGACACTCCAATTGAGATTACTGCTCTGTCCTAAGCCAGCAGTGTATTTCTGTCACAGTTCCTGTTAAGACTATCTTGCCATTCATAAGAAATCAGTGAATATTTTGTTATGTTTTCCATTCTTTTTCATGTGTGAGCAAGCTGCTGTGTTTAACAAGCAGCCTGAGCAAGAGTAGAATTTACTTAAATTGAAAATAAATTCCTTTGCATTTAACTCAATTTTGCCTGAAAATTAAGTATTTGTGCAGCAAAAACCAGGCACAGTTCTCACATTAAAGAAATTCTTTACTTGTAGCATAAAAATACTTTTTATACATATACAAGCTTGTAAAAGGAGTTCAAGGAAAGAAAGCCTTTATATGGTAATTCTGTAATTACTATACCTAACTATTCACTTCTATGATACCACTCCATAAGGAATGTTTTTTCAAAGTCCTATAAATTTGTGTCTTAGACTAATTTGTTTTCATATTGTTTTGGATTATGGCTGAGATAAAATTTGCTATTGAATACTGTCAATAACATTAATGAAAATCAACTTCGATTTTACTTAAGTAATTTAACAAAAACTTAAACTTACCTTATGAATTTTAAAAATTTGTACAAAGAAACAAAATTAAATTTAAGAAACATGAATTCTTCCTAACAGCCTTTTCTATTCTTCCCAAGAAGTTGCCTTTAGTTTTAAGAATGGGGAACTTTGAAACTGATGCTAAATAAATCCTATACAATTTATCTACTTTATTACAAATTGTATAGAAGAAAATTGTGACAAGAATTTAAGATCTAATTGAATACTTTTTTTGCATGGAAAAACTATAATTTCAATTACCTGCCTTTGTGACATAAAGTGGATATCGTTTATGGGGATATACACAGAGTAAGCTAATGAATTGGCGGAAATAAGCACATCCACAGGAAAATATCACTCTCTACTTAAAATACCAGTGAAAATTATTACTGTAGTATTATATCTATAAATTAGTGACCTCATTAAGTTACTAAAAGCTGTGAATATAATAATTTATGTGGCTAAATCTAAAAATTATTTCAAAAATTTCCCCTGAAATGATTAAGAAATATTGCTCTCTATTATAGATTATATATATTACATATATACAAATATACAAACATAGAAGAAAGGAAGAAAGAAAGAAAAGAAAATATAATCTTTTTCTATTATAATGCCCTACCACTGTTCAAGTACTCTAGTGTGCACCTTCTAAAAATCAGGACAGTCTTCTATAGTACCATCATACAACCATCCCATTCAGGAAATCAGCATTCCTACAATGCTATGTTCCAGTTCAGAGACTTCACTGTAATTTTGCCAGCTATCACATGAATGTGCCTTTTCCATTTCTAGCCCAGCCACTTGCCCAGGAAAATTTGTGATTTTCATGTTTCACAAATCTTTCGTCGGAAAGAGTTGCTTAATCTGTCCTGTCTTTTATATCCTTAACAGTCTTGAACTTTTGCAAGTTTTCACATTATAAAATGATCCCTCGGGGCGCCTGGATGGCTCAGTGGGTTGGGCCTCTGCCTTCGGCTCAGGTCATGGTCCCAGGGTCCTGGGGATTGAGTCCCGTATCGGGCTCTCTGCTCAGCGGGGACCCTGCCTCCCCCTCCCTCTCTGCCTGCCTCTCTGCCTACTTGTGATCTCTGTCAAATTTAAAAAAAAAAAAAATCTTAAAATGATCCCTCACCTGGGTCTGGAGGATGTTTCCTCATAACCAGATTCTGATTTCTCCGTGGTAAAATCATCATTGTGTTGGGGCGCCTGGGTGGCTCAGTGGGTTAAAGCCTTTGCCTTCGGCTAGGGTCATGATCCCAGCGTCCTGGGATCAAGCCCTGCATCGGGCTCTGTGCTTAGCGGGGAGCCTGTTTCCCCCGACCCTCTCTCTGCCTGCCTCTCTGCCTGCTTGTGATCTCTGTCAAATAAATAAATAAAATATTAAAAAAAAATCATCATTGTGAAGAGAGCTATTTCAGTATTACACCAGCATACTGTTCCTTAACAAAGCTTCAGCCACCAGCATTATTTTCCCAGTTATTAATGCCTAGTACTACTTCCTTATTTTGTTATTTTATTAAAGAAGAGTTTTCTTTTCTCCCTTATATATTTGTGTCAGTATGGACTCATGAGTTCCTGTTTTATGAAAGGGGGATAATCTGATAGTTTAATTATTTTGATGCCCAATTGTCCTAGAAAATACTCAGTGAGAGAACCATGAAGAAGGCTTTTATATACTTTGACATGTCTTTACCATTCTTTGAGCATGTTTTCACTTTCTGGTATAAATTATTCCTGGACAAGAAGTCTTGTTAGTGCAGATGATATTTAGAAGCCAAAAATAACGGGAAGTGGCTGTCAGTAAGCCTGTACTCATCTGTGAATACACACACACACACACATACATACATACACACACACACACACCTGATTCTATTTATAGCATAAAAATAGACTTTATTCTATGAAGTCATTGCAAGTTCCAAATTAGGAAACACTGAATCATTGTCCCTGTGGATAGAGGGTTAATTTTCTAGCAGCCTCTGGTCACATTTCCACCAATTGATCAATACATGACCATTCCCTGTGTGCTTCTGGTCGAAAATCTATTTTTTTAAATATATATTATTAATTCATTAACATATAACTCATGGTAACAGTGTAAGTTAAACATGAACAAAGCTTATCTAAAACATGTATATTTTCCATAAGGCACATCACAGTTACTTTGTACTAGGAACACTAGATGGAGGGGCACCTGGGTGGCTCATTTGGTTTAGTGACCAACTCTTGATTTTGGCCCAAGTCATGATAGCAGGGTTGTGAGATTAAGCCATGCTTCAGGCTTTATGTGGGGCATGCAGCCTGCTTAAGATTCTCTCTCTCCCTCTCTCTCTGCCCCCTTTCTCTCCCTCTCTCTCTGCCCCCTTTCTCTCCCTCTCTCTCCCTCTCCCCCCATTTCTCTCCCTCTCTCTCCCTCTCCCTCTCCCCCCTTTCTCTCCCTCTCCCTCTGCCCCCTTTCTCTCCCTCTCTTAGGTACAAATAAGTTAATAAGTTGATTAATTAAAACTTTTTAAAAGAACACTCGACAGACCTTCAGCACTATGCTTGGGGAGCCATTTTAAGCAACAAAACCTGCCCCCCCACCAAGTACAGAAATGTGAAAACCATGGCACTAAGCAGACTGAAAAAACAGAATTTGTTCACACTATAGGCATTTAAACAAACAAACAAAGAGCATTGCTTTGTTTGCCTTCAGCTAGCAACATGCAAGTTAGACAACTCTGATTTTTTTTTACAAGTCTATTCATGTCTGCAATTAACTATGAAAAGACTGGGTTGATTTGGGGGTTACAAATAAATTCTTGTAAGCAAACGAATCCTGAAACATGTAATCTATGAATAATTGGGGTTAAGTTTTATATTTAAAAAGATGATAAGACTTCAACCTGTATTTTCAATTCCAACCGCAAATCTCATGGTTCAAACTGGACTTTGCCCCTGCCATGTTTTGTGAATCATTTTTTAGTGCATTACCTAAGTGTAAATCCAACTGTTCCCACTGTATTGACTTATTTGCCCAATCAACAAACTTGACGCAATGTAACCAAACTTCCAGTCACTCTGACCACCTTCTCTACCTAAACTGTCACTAACTTGTTCCCTAGGATAGTAGGCACCTTAGGGGAGAGCTAATGATTTTGAGCAATGATGAATGGGCCCTTATAAGAATGGATGGGAGATAGGACAGTTTGTGCCAAACTGGTGTCAACTTCTCATTTTCTTTCTGTGATAATAGTCAACCTCCTCTGGGTGATAAAACACCCAAGGACGGGATTTATCATGATTGAGATCCTTCAAGGATCTCTCTTTAGGCAGATGAGGGGAATTCAGAGAAAGACTTCAACTCAAAATAATCTATATATCAAAGGGACATGTGTTGGGATGCCATGTCCTGAACTCCTTCGCTATTGACAAAGTGTAGTTTATTTAAGTTCATGTTCCAAGAGAAAACCTCAGAAAAGTCCACTTAAAGGCAATGAAAAGCAAGCAAAAGTAAACTAAAACTAAAGAAGAGTCTATAATTGAAAGAAGAAACCATATTGTCAAAGCAACAAATTTGTGAGTCTTTATTCAGTTATAGTCTCAAATCTATGTGCTCCTTGGGAAGGCAGAAAGCTGTAGTCTTCTGGCTTAGCATGTCAGAGCACAGAGTTTGCAGCAGAGTACAAATCTAGAGTTAAATGAAGAACATAAGGAGAAGGAAATCAAGTGAGGTAAATGCCAAAATCTACATATAAAATTTATCCAAATCCTTTGCTGACCACTATTTTATATAACCACAGGGAAGGGCCAGGGGTTGGTAGGTGGGGGACTGGGGTATTGGGGTCTAACAAAGAAAAAGAAGCTTTTTAGAAACTAAAAAATCTCAGCAGAGATTTTAGTTACAATTATCTTTAGGGGAATCCAGTCTGGAGTTTGAGTTGATTCAAATTAACCATATGCTAGAAGCAAATCTCTCTTCAGAGACAGCACAGACCCTAAACTTCTAAATACATTGTTCAAAATGTGCAATATACACTACACAATCTATTGTTCAAAATCTGAAATTAAGAGGCACCTGGGTGGCACAGTCAGTTGTATTCCACTCTTAGTTTCAGCTCAGGTCATGATCTCAGGGTCATGAGATCAAGCCCTGCCTGGGGCTCTGGGCTCAGCATAGACTCTACTTGAGATTCTCTCTCCCTCTCCCTTAGCCCCTTCTGCTCATACTCTCTATTATAAACACATTAAAATATGTAACAAAATGCATACATATAATCTCAAAAAATAAAAATTAAAAACAAATGGGACTTCTCATTTTGAGAATTTTAATATATTTTCAAAAATTCATAGATGGGCTTAACAGACTAGAAGAAAACAAGTATGAAATCAAAGACAGATTGTTAGAAAATACCTTTTCTAAAGATAGCAATTAAAAGAAAAGGACTACTAACAATGAACAAGTAGAATTTGAAATTAAAAACATAGTAGCACTTACATTAACATACCCCAAGTGAAACACAAAATCTAAAAAAAAAAAAAATGTACAAAAGCTACATGAGGAAAAATGTAGAACTCATGAATGAAATCAAAGAACTAAAGAAATTTGAAGATGTTCCATTTTCATGTTTGAGAAGGCTCAACATTGTTAAGATGTCAGTTTTTCCCAACTTGATAAACAGACTCAACACAATCCTAATTCCAGCAAGTTTTTTATGGTTATTGACATACTGATTCTTAAATTTGTATGAAGAGATAAAAGACCCAGAATAGCTGACACAACAGGGAAGGGGAAGAACACAACTGGAAGACTGATACTACCCAACTTGAGACTTAATGTAAAACAACAGTAACCGAGACAGTGTGGTGTTTGTAAAAGAACAAATACATCAAGAACAAGAATGGAACAGAAGAGAGAGCCCAGAAATAGATTCACACAAATATACTCAATTGACCCTTGACAAAGAAGCAAGACAATGAAGTAAGATAAATCTCTTTAACACAAAAGTGAAACCGGACATCCACATGCAAAAAAATGAATCTAGACCCAGATCTTATACCTTTCAGAAAAATTACCTCAAAATGGATCACAGACCAAAATATGTAGCACTAAACTATAAAACTCAGGGGAAGAAAAAAAAAAAACCAACAGAAAAAATCTAGATGATCTTGAGTTTGGTGATACTTTTTTGTTACATCCTAAAATGAGTGATCCATGAAAAAAATGTTGGAATTCACTAAAATTAAAAATGTATTCTCTGTGAAAGACACTGTCATGCAGGGGTGCCTGGGTGGCTAAGTCATTAAATGTCTGCCTTTAGCTTTGGTCATGATCCCAGGGTGCGGGGATCCAGCCCTGCATTGGGTTCCCTACTTGGCAGGAGGTCTGATTCTCTCTCTGCCTCCCACTCCCACTCCACCTGCATGTGTTCCCACCTCGGTATCTCTCTCACTCTCTCTCTGTCAAATAAATAAAATAAAATCTTAAAAAAAAAAAAAGACCGTGTCATGCAAATGAAAAGGCAAAGACCAGTAGAAAATATGTGCAAACACATGGTGAAAGAATGGTATCCGATATATAAAGAATTCTTAAAATTCAATATTAAGAAAATAACCTAATTAAAACTTGGATAAAATATGAATAGATCCGTCATGAAAGAAGATACACAGATAGCAAGGAGGCACTTGAAAAGATGTTCAGCATCTTAAGTTACCAGGGAATTGCTAATTAAAACAATGAGACGAATGCCTGGGTGGCTCAGTTGGTTAAAAGCAGATAAAAGTAATTATTTACTATTATAAAGTGAAAATCTCTGACTTTTGATTTTGAATCAGGTCATGATCTCAGATTTGTGGGATGAAGTCCCATGTGGACTTTGTGATCCACAGGGAGCCTGCTTAAGATCCTCTCTCTTCCTCTGCCCCTACCCTGTGCAACATGTGCAGATACACGCTCTCTGCAAACAAAGGAACAAAACAATGAGATCCCACTCCACAGCTTTTTAGAGCACCAGACATCCAAGACACTGACAGCACCAAATGCTGGTGAGGATAGAGATCAATAGAAACTCACACGGACTGGCTGATGGAATGCAAAACTGTATAGTCATTTTGAAAGACAATTTGACAGTTTCTTAGAAAACTTAGCACACAGTCCAACACGTGCACTTCATGGCATTTACCTAAATAAGCTGAAAACTTGTATACAGGAGAAATTTGGAAGACAAATCTCACATAAAATCTCACATAGGAATGTTTATAGCAGCTTTATTTGTAAATGTCAAAACTTGGAAGCAACCAAGATGTCCTTCAACAGGTAAATAAACAAACTGTGACACATCCAGGTGATGGAATAATGTTCAAGGCTAAACAGAAATGAGCTAACCAACCATGAAATGACATGGGACAAACTTAAATACATACTGCTAAGTTAAAAAAAAAAAAAAAGAAAGAAAGAAAGAAAAAGCCAATCGGAGAGGTTTATGTATTGTATGACATTCTGGAAAAGATAAATCAGTGGAGGTAGAAAAAAAAAAAAGCTTAACAGTGGCTAGGGGTTTGAGGGGAGGGACAGATGGAAAAAATAGGCAGAAAATGGCATTTTTAGGGCAAAGTACATGTACGTTACCTTAACAGTGGATACATGTAGTTCTGCACTTGTCAAAAGCAATAGAACTGACAATAGGAAGAAGGTAAATTAAGAACTTTGGTTAATAATAATGTAACAGGATTGGCCCATCCTTTTAACAGCTCTATTTCACTAATGCAAGATACTAATAGTGGGAAACTATGTATACAGAGGGGTGAAGGGTATAAAGGAACTCACTGTACTTCCAGCTTCCTTTTCAGTGAAATTAAAACTGCTCTAGGGGCGCCTGGGTGGCTCAATCTGTTAAGTTTCTGATTCTTGATATCGACTCAGGTCATGGTCTCGGAGTTGTGAGATTGAGCCCCACATCGGGCTGTGCATGGGGCGTGGAGCCTGCTTGTGATTCTCTCTCTCTCCTCCTCTGCCCCTCCCCAGCTCTCTTTCAAATAAATAAATAAAATGTTTTTAAAAACCTGCTCTAAAAATATGGTCTATTAATAAAAATCATAAAATAAATAAAAATTCAAACATTTAAATCACTGCAGTGCAAGTAAGTAGACTAAATTCTCAGAAGACTGAGATTTTTAGGCTAGGCAACAATCTAAACTCAAGTATATGCTTTACTAGAGATACATTAAATCGAAAAGCACAAAGACACTAAAACTAAAAGGAAGCAAAATTATATATTATGCATCTTGAATGGTAATAAAGCTAGAATGACTAGAATAATTGTCTAAATACAAGAACAAATAGATAGTGAGACAAGGAATATTACCAGAGGGTAGACATGACAATTCATAATGATTCCAGGCTCAATATATCAGAGAACTTAACACTGATAACTATGTATTCCCCAAATAACAGAACTACAAAATAGCTGAAGTATGATTTGGCAAAACTATCAGGCGAATCCGTAATCATAATTATGATCTTTAACACCACTCAGTAACTGACAGACCAACTAGTTAAATAGCAATAGAGATATGGAAGATCTGAATATCACTATTGACTACTGTATCCCAAATATCAGATGTAGAAAACTACATCTGATACCTAGACAATACAAGTTCTTCTCTTGAACACATGAAACATTTGCCAATGTAGACACGGAGCTGGGCCAGAAAACAAATGTCCTTCAGTTTCAAAGGAAAGCACGCTTTCAGACTATGTCCTCTGATAAAACAGAAGCAAATTAGAATCAGTAAAATTAGATATGTGAGAAAATCCTAAGTATTTAAAAATAACAACAACTTGCTTTTTAATAACATATAGGTCAAAAAAGAAGAATTCACGCATCAACTTAGAAAATTACAAGTGATTTTAAATAAATTATGATGAACATATTACATACCAATATTTGCAGAAGGCATTTATTATGCTTAGAGAGAAAAACAGTCTTACATTCCTATGATAAAAAATAGGAAAGGCCTAGCATTAATTACCTAAATGTTCATCTTATAAAGCTAGAGAAGAACAAATTAAATGACAAGGATGGAAAAGAAGGGAAATAATTCAATAAGGAATCAGTGATGTAGCAAATAAACAGTAATTTAACAAAGCCAAAAGTTCAGAAGTTTGTCCTTTGGAACAATCAAGAAAATTGTAACAACCTGTAACAACAGTGACCCCAGAAGAGAGAGAGGAACACGGATACAAAGAAAAGACATCAGCTATAGTGAGAATGTAAAAAGGTCTTACCATTAAAATTCCAAGAATATAAAAAATAAGTAACTATTAGGAACATCTTTATTCCTTTTTTTTGTTGAGTTACAAAAATTATCCCAATTTCTCTCTCATTCTTCAGGCTTTCAGACAACTAATCTCATACCAAATGAACAACTCAACATAGAGTTCAAACACCATATGAAGTTATCACAGAGGAAAGAGCAAAGTAACACCTTACAATTAAAATCTGACAGGTTCACACTCAAAGCAGATAAAAGTAATTATTTACTATTTTAAGATGAAAATCTCAGAAATGAGGTGAGAATAAGAAAGTTAACAAATGAAAAACACACTTCAGAAATGAAAAATAAGTTGTAAGAAATACTACGATGACTAAATCTATTTATGATTCCTAAAAGTAAGAAGTTTAAATTTTTTTGTCCTAGTTTTAAAAGTCACATACAGCATTAAGGACTAGGTATTATAAGTAATGAGTGAATCATTGAACACTGTATAAAAAACTTATGACGTCCCATATGTGGGCTAATTGAACATAATAAAAATAAGTAAAAACAAAAGGCTGAGTATTTTTTTAAATTAAATAAAAAAGGTATACTGTGAAATTTAAGCAAGACAAACCTTACTTTTTAAATAGTACAACATACTAATTAAATGTGCCCCTTAATCATTTGTTCAAGAAAAATAAAAGTGCAAAGGAAAAATAATAAGCTATAACTATCAAATTAAATAGGGAATATGATGACAGGTCTGAAGAGATCATCTGAATTAATTATTGATATCTTTATTTGCTAATTGATTTATTGGAAAACTCTTTCAAAGTAACACTGGCTAAAGAAGACAGAAGAAACATGAATTCGCACTCTCTGTAGTTTCTAAACTGTGAACCAAGGCGCGTTAAGACAACATAGTGAACTCCAAGATCTAATACCCTGTTTTTAAACATATATCATGCATGCATGAAATGCAACTTTTGGAGATGAAAGCTGCACTTTGATGACACTAGAGAAGATCAAATTTTCTGTACTGGATGCAAAATGTGTTAACCATTAAGGGATTAGAGTAGAAGCAAGAACTTTTGTTTATCAACTATTCAGAGAGAGTTAAAAAGCCAAAGGATAAAGTGAAGAAGTATATTCCCAATATTTCTGAGAAAACACGTATGAAGAGAATGTAGAAGAGACTATGTATAAACACACACAACAGAAACTGCAGAGTGTTTTTGGATCAGTTGATAAATGTCAGTTAAAACCACCATGATGTACTAACCACAGATCCACCAGATTTGTGAAGATCAATAATGACAAAAATACTAAGTTTTAGAGAAAATATAGAGCATGATAACCCTCTTGTATTGCTGAAGAAAGTGTAAGTTGGTACTTCTTTGAAAATATGTTTTTGCAATCTCTACTAAAACTGGAAATGCATTTCATGTGCTCTTGGATTTCTACTCCTATAGTCATGCCCAAAAGAAATGCACACAAAATTCCATCCAAAAATATGTACTAGAATGTTCATTGTAATAGCAATATTTTTTTAAAGGTTTATTTATTTAAGAAAGAGAGCAAGAGTGCATGAGCAGAGGGTGGTGGCAGAGGGAGAGAGAGGAGGGAGAGAAAATCTCAAGCAGATACCCCATGAGTGGGGAGGCAGCCGAACCATGAGATCATGACCTAAGCGGTGTTGGACACTTAACCCACTGAGCCATCCAGGCACCCTAGCAAAAGTACTATTTGAAGTAGGCAAAACCTTAGAAACTAATCAAAAAGCTTTCAGCAATTAAACAGATAAATAAATGGTGCTATAGTCACTCCAATTACATGGCAATAAGATGAAATATCTAAATCCTGTAACAACATAGCTGAAACCCATAAATTCAATGGAACTGAATGAAAAATGACCCAAAGAGTACATTTTGTTTGTCTCATTCACATATAATGCAAAACAAATAAAAAAACAAAACCAAAAAACAAGGTATTTTAGAGGTCAGGACTATGGTTATCCTTTCATGTGTCAGTGACTGGAAGGGAACATGAGAGTTATGAGGAGATACAGACAGTATTCTGGTAATCTCTTCATTTTGGCACTATTTCTACAGATATAATCAGTTTGTAAAAATTCATCCTAATTTCTCTGCCTTACCTCTTAACGCTCTCCACTGCTGTCAAAGCAAACCATTTATAACTCAATCAGATCAAGTCTATACCGTACTTAAAACATAGGTGTTGCTCATGATGTTTCTTTTGTCCAGATGACCTCACCTACACCTTACTCTAAGTCTTACACCTTCCTAAAACTCAGTTCAATTGTCAGCACTTCTATGAATACCAAAGTGACCATCCAGGTCCAGACATGTCCCTGTGCTTACCTCTGCTGTATCACATCGAATGTAAGTTTCAAGTCCCAGGTAAAAAAAGAATGGGTTCTCTACCAGTGTAATAACATCCATATCTTTAAAAAGCAAAAATAGGTTTTATTAACACTTGTCAGCTACTCAAGAGCTGCATTTGAATTTGATAGCAGTTATAAATTTAGAAATATTATTTTCTCTAGTCTACCAGAAAGGAGGATTCCCTATTCTGCAGTCTTGCTTGTTTTTGCTGGTCACCTGATTTCTTTAAACCCAGTTTGTCTGCCGGTGTATCTGTCATAACTGGAATGTTTCTGTGTTGTTGGTGATTCATTAGGAATGATAGGTGCCAGCAATGCGATTTCTGATTTCTTTTAAATTTTAGCTACGGGCTCATAATTAAAAACTGAAGTTTTTCTGAGTTCACTTCTATGACAAAAACAATTTATATCAACATAAAGAAACTTTAACTGGTTTATCTCAAATTCCTCAGGGAGGAGGAAGCATTAATATATCTGAACTGGAGAACAAGGTTTCATTCGTGAGTCCAATCTGGGAGATAACGACACTTCTGCAATGGGAGGGCAGCTTTTCCTGATAAAGTGAATCTTGTTTATGACTTACTTGTTTCCATCTCTAGCCATTATTTTTTAAGTTTTATTTATTTATTTGACAGAGAGAGAGAGATCACAAGTAGGCAGAGAAGTAGGCAGAGAGAGAGGGGGAAGCAGGCTCCCTGCTGAGCAGAGAGCCCCACACAGGGCTCGATCCCAGGACCCTGAAACCATGACCTTAGCTGAAAGCAGAGGCTTAAACCACTGAGCTACCCAGGCACCCCTCCCCCATCTCTACCCGTTATTAAACAATTCAACAAATGCCTACTGATTGGCCAATCCAGATATAGGTAATGCCAATTTCTGAGAATATAATCTTATACAAATAATGATGGCTTTGTGTAAAAAAAAATATATATGGTTTTAATGGAGATGGCAGTTTAATCATTTCATAAACAAAAGAAACCAAATGTGGTGATTATTAAAAGGCAAAATAAATGAAGCCATGAGGCCATTTAACAAGGTGTTTTACCTTATCAGTGCTGACTAGAAGGTAGCCAATTTCCTTTCCCAATCTCTGCTGATCACTTTCTTCTCACGCTTGGCTTAAGAATGGATTTCTCTAAGACTTATTTGAGTAATTCTATTTCACTTTTTTTTTTTTAAAGATTTTATTTATTTATTTGACAGAGAGAGAGACCACAAGTACACACAGAGGCAGGCAGAGAGAGAGGGGGAAGCAGGCTCCCCGCTGAGCAGAGAGCCCAACGTGGGGCTCGATCCCAGGACCCTGAGACCATGACCCGAGCCGAAGGCAGAGGCTTTAACCCACTGAGCCACCCAGGCGCCCCTCTATTTCACTTTGAATGTTCCTTTACTCTGAGTACGCTCAGGCACTTGTACCTTAATAGGATGTACTTGCTTACATAGAACCTTTTAATGGTGGTTTAGCATATAAACTTTAGGACTTCTATTAGATTACCAACTTTCTGGAATATTCTGTGCATTTTACTTCTCATAATAACTTGTGAGCTCCCACTCACACAAAAGACTTTCCTAAGTGCTCATTTATAGGGCTTAGTGAATCTACACTGAGTCAGGGAGATTAAAGTAGAAGAAGGGAGGAATGCTTTGCATGTGAAATGTCTTTTAATTCTAGAAATACATCAGTAAATTATTAGGGAGCTCATCTCTGGAAATTGTCACATGCAGACGGTCACTCTATTTCACTCATTCGGTTCCAAATTCACTCTGCGTGTTCCTGGCTAGGAGAGAGGTCTCAGAGCTAGGCCAAGCTTTCTGAATTTTAGGACATCTAAGTTATTCAGATTTTATGTTCCTAAGACACACAATCTGCAGATGTTAAATTAGCCAACAGGGAGTCTATTTGCTGGTCTATAAATGTCAGGGAAGCATACTGAAACAGATAAAAGAGAAGTAAGAATTCACATAGGTGATGTGAAGCTTAAACATCATTCCACAGATGAGAACTATTTCCATCTATGGAGGAATTAAAAAAAGGTGTTTTACTTTCTTCAAGCTTCTCAAAGAATAATAAAATGAAAAAAGGTTGCTTCCCTTTTATGGGGCTCCATGTAATTCTCATATTAAAAAAAAAGAGTGATGCAGGCATTTAACTGCATTTTTAAAGGCCATACAGTAGCACCCATAGGCCTTAATATCTCCATCCCTTGCATGATCATCTGCTGGGTGAATGTCACCCAAAGCCTTGTGTTCTTGGTCAGCGGCTCATCTGCATGTGATGCCTCAGACCCATGGCGTTACTGATTTACTTGCAGACTTTTGTTTGCTGATATTTCTAAGGTCTTGTTTTAAAGGTTCTTCCCATTAGGAATTCTCATCTGTACACGCAGAATGAAATTCTGAAATTTAAGAATGTGAGCTCAAGGATAAGTGTTTTTAAATACCTAATATTGAAATAGAATTATAAGAAAAAGAAGAAAACTATGACTTTGGAATAAATACATCTTTATATCTTTATAATATATTTGATATGCCACGGAGTGGGTTTTCCCATGTTTGAGATTTAAGAGCAGGAAAAACAAAGCTTAGAAAAATAATTAATGTTATTAAGTACTCACAGATATCAAGAGTGGCACAACTATTTTCAGTACATTACCAAGTGGAAAAAAGTAAGCTATGTGATGACAGGCCTTTCTGAAATTCTTTTTTGAAAATTTCCTGAAGATTCTTATGAGACTGTGAAAGGCAGTATATGAAGATGGAATTGATGAGATATAGAAACTCATACCTGTCACAGGAACATGCGTGTTGGCACAAATGGTACAAGCTGGTTAGTAGAATAATCTAGTAGGTTAGGAGAATTAATTAGTAAAGTATATTAATCTATTACTAATTAGTAAAAATTAGAAAAATTAGAATAAAAAGAATTAATTAGTAGAAGTCTATCAACAAGCTGATTAGCAAAACAAATGATCACGTGCTCTCAAAGACAAACATCATATTCACAATCCCTGACCTGTGTATTTGGACTACAGAGATTAATACAAATTTGGAAATACAGCGATTGTCTTTTCTTCTTCCTCCACAGTTGGAAAAATGAAGAATTCTGAGAGAAATCCAGCCTCCCTGTTTACTCTTCAATCAGTATGAACACAAAAAGTATCAATCAGCTCTCTTGTTTTTGCCAAATTCGTTTCATTATGCCGGAAGAGACAAGACTGTGATCACCATAGAGAAAGAATAGGTGAACTATTTTTAAGCATGTCTAAATATGTTGCAAAATGCTAGTGTGAATTAAACTACAGGTAGGTTTCACACCCTTTCCTTGACCTTTCAACACTTTACCCTGGTTCTAGAGAAAGTATTGCTTTAAATTAGGTGGTAGAGCAGGGTTGGGAGAGCTGAAAAAGTAACATAGTAAAGGTTCTGTAAATCTTCATCAGTACATCTGCCCAGAATGCTCACCAAACTTTGTATAGTACAGAACACCTCGTGCCACTCAAGTGTATAAAGAAAACAATAAGAGTGGAGCCAGCTTTTAAAAATATAGACAAAAAATAGTTTTCAATGCAATGCAAGATTTTTATGATCTTAGAAACTCTCCGCCAGAATTTGTTTGCTGTGGTATTCATGAGAACTGAATACAAATTAGTATGTTTTGCTAGTTTTGGATGCACCTTAATCAAATAACCATTAAACTTCCCCTTCCAGTGAAGATCTTTCCTCTTGTTATTAAGTTTTAGAAAACTCAGGTTTTCCAATTTTAAAAGTCACTATTTTTGAATGAAGCTGCTAACTTGGCTTTTTAAAATTTTTATCATTTTTTTAAATTTATTTTCAGCATAACAGTATTCATTGTTTTTGCACCACACCCAGTGCTCCATGCAATCCGTGCCCTCTCTAATACCCACCACCCGGTTCCCCCAACCTCCCACCCCCTCCACCTCTTCAAACCCTTCAGATTGTTTTTCAGAGTCCATAGTCTCTCATTGTTCACCTCCCCTTCCAATTTTCCCCAACTCCCTTCTCCTAACTCCCCATGTCCTCCATGCTATTTGTTACGCTCCACAAATAAGTGAAACCATATGATAATTGACTCTCTCTGCTTGACTTATTTCACTCAGCATAATCTCTTCCAGTCCCGTTCATGTTGCTACAAAAGTTGGGTATTCATCCTTTCTGATGGAGGCATAATACTCCATAGTGTATACGGACCACATCTTCCTTATCCATTCATCCGTTGAAGGGCAACTTGGTTCTTTCCACAGTTTGGCAACTGTGGCCATCGCTGCTATAAACATTGGGGTACAGATGGCCCTTCTTGGCATTCTTAAAAACCGGTTGAAATTTCATGAGGGTCACCTGATAAATGTGAAGCTGAGTAAGTCATTTACCACAATCAGAAAACTGAGTGGGCCATGAAAAACTGTAAATTTTTATTTCCAAGTGAATTATTACCTACACTAATTATATAAATTTTTATTCAAATACTGGAATTTCTACTAACATACAGAACACACGAATGGAATTGTCAGAATGTGTTTGGTATCCTGGAGGCCAAGCTCAAGATTCTGACTATGGTCCATGCCCTTCAACATGAACCCTAGAATAGCATAATTTTTATCCATTTATATAACAGACTTTGATTTAACTGCTACTTCCTTCAAGGAAGGATTTTCATCTAAAATGGGCTTTAAAATAAGTAGAATAAGATATTAACAAATTGTCATTAAGTCCCAAATCTCAGGTAATTGTTGTGGATCCTATAATGAGATATTATAATGAAGTCAAACATTAACACTGAAAATACTATCAAGTAGTCATCAGATCATTTCATTTGTGTCTAGAGATAGGGACAGACTGGACAGAAGTTTTCTCCTTTGCTATACTTAACAAAGATGACATGTGTGCTTCTTGGTAACATTTTAACTCATACCTTCAGGACTCTTTTGAAAAGAGTTCTTTGGGAAACAAACAAGGAAATATGGACTTCTCTGGATTGAAAAAGGCTACTAGCCAGACAAAACTGCAAGTATCATGTTTGATGTTGATGACCTGTATCCTTTTTGTGACTTTAGTTGGTAACACAGAACATTAGTAATCCAGATTTTAGAGTTTTCTGAATACTGGTAAAGATGAACTAGGGTTTAGTTAGGACCTGGAAACCTGAATTTAAATATACCAAAATTAATACACCATATGTATTTCAGAGGAGCTTTTCAGAAATAATATCTAATACCCTGAGTACAACATGGAGACTCTCCCCTCTCTGTCCTCTTGCCTCATTGTTCCTGCTCTTTTTGTTTAACTTATTACATGTTGGATGTAATAAAAGGTATTAAGAACACAGAATTCTACAGCCTAATGAAGTATATCAAAGTGAACATGCTGGGGTGCCTGGGTGGCTCAGTGGGTTAAAACCTCTGCCTTCAGCTCCGGTCATGGTCCCAGGGTCCTGGGATTGAGCCCTACATCGGGCTCTCCACTCAGCGGGGAGCCTGCTTCCCCCATTCTCTCTGCCTGCCTCTTTGCCTACTTGTGATCTCTGTCAAATAAATAAATAAATCTTTAAAAAAAAAAAAGTGAACATGCGGTTAACTGAGACACTTAAGTCAAGAGGTTGAATGCATTCCATGTACCATAGTCCCTCTCAAACTCTCATGTAATGTTACCTATATTTTGACATTTATTCCTTTGCATTTATTTAGAGCTTTAAGTTCTCTAAACACCACTGTACCACTGTTTAGATTTTCATTTTGTTTTATGTAAATGAAATCATATAAGATGTAGACAGTCTGGCTTCTTGCACTCAAATTTTTATCTGTGAGATCCTCTGTTGTATGGAGCAGTTTGTTGATTTTTAATGATGCATTGTATTCCATTCTGTTAATAAAATGCAGTTTATGTAACCATCCTGCTGCTAAGGGGAATTTGGGTTGTTTCTACTTTTTGATTAGTTAACAGAATGCAATTCCAAATGGTTTGGAATATAGCTCTGACACGTAGATCAATTTATCAGTTTTTACCTTTATATTTAATGCTTATTTTTGAATGTCCTGTTGATTAAATCTTGGCCTATTGCCACACCAGAAGATATTCGCCTGTATTAACTTCTGGGATTTAATTATTTTGCATTTTACCTATTGATTTCTTTTGTGATTGAATTTTGTGTGTGACGTAAGGTGAACACCAACCTTTATTTTCTTCTACAAGGTTATGCAATTGATCTAGCACCATTTATTGAAAAGGACAATTCTTTCCCAATGTTTTGTAATACCATTTATTTTTTCCCCTTTAAATCATGTCCTGGGCTTCATCTAAACTCTTTTGAGTTCCACTAGTTTATTTCTTCTTTTTAGGACCCCAAATCCTACCTTATCAAAACTTTGGATATGGGGGTGCCTGGGTGGCTCAGTGGGTTAATCCTCTGCCTTCAGCTCAGGTCATGATCCCAGGGTCCTGGGATCGAGCCCCGCATCGGGCTCTCTGCTCAGCGGGAAGCCTGCTTCCTCCTCTCTCTCTGCCTGCCTCTCTGCCTACTTGTGATCTCTGTCAAATAAATAAATAAAATCTTAAAAAAAAAAAAAAACTTTGGATATGCAGTAAAGCATATCTTCCTTATCTTCTATTTGCTCCATGTCTCTTTGGCCTTCAAAGTTTCGTATCAAGTTAATGTCACTTGTCAAGTTCTATAATAAGAATGTAATAAAGTTTGAAAAGCTGTGATTACATTGAATACATAGAGTAACTTGGGAAGTATTTACATCTTTCTAGTATTGAATTGAATTTAGTTTTCAGGTTTGTGCTGACCTGAAAAGTTTGTGTTAAAGTTTTATTCTGTGTAATAGTCTATGAAACATTGGTATTACTTACTCATTCATTTATTGAGAATAGTTGCCTTAATCCAGAGTTTCCTTTGTGGGAGAGTTTGAGATTATGGATGTTTCTTTCATAGTTACAGGAATAGTAGATTTAAATTTTCTTCATGTAACTTTGATAAGCTGTATTTTCCTAGGAGTTGTTGGTACATGGCCCATTTTTTTTTTTTAAATTATCGACAGGAAGTTATTCATGATATCTTCTCATTTTTTAAGTATGTGTGATAGGTAGTAATGTATCTTGTAAATATCTTGATTTTATTTTTATTTTTCTTAATTGTCTTAGTCATGTTGAAAAATCAATTTTGTAATTGACTTACCCATTCTTTTTTTTTTTGGTATCATTAACCACCATCTTTAATTTTTAATTTTTGTTTGCTTTCTTTCTCTATAAAATAGATATCTAACTTAGTTCCAGTATTTACTTTTTTCTAACATATGATTTTAAAGCTACAAATTTTCTTCCAAGTCTGGATTTCACCGTTTTTAAATTAATTAGTACAAAATTTTAAAAAACAAACATATTAATCAACTAGGAAAAAGCAATCATCCATAGTATCTAAAAAAAGAAAAATAGTTAACTCTTTGGCAAAATCCTGATAAAAAACAGGAAACCCAAAGGAACAATTATAAATTGTGAAGTTATTTTTTAATGAACATATTTGTATATATAAATTTTAAACTAGTAAATTTTAAAGCATAGATGTAAAAGACAATTTTAGATAGATATAAATGCCAAAACTGACTGAAGAGTTGCAAAGTTGATAACTTCAATACTATATAAGGCTGAAATAGACAATAAAAGGAAATAAATTAAAATAAATTCACTATAGCTGTTTGAAGAGCAATGGAAGAGATATGCAGAACAAGTTGTCAGAAAACTCAATGAGACAAAAGCATAATGCTATTTACTTTTTAGAGAATGGAGCCCATCTATAAGAATTCCTGTGAGTATGCAGGTTTTTTTAATATCCACATTAAATTTGTAGTAACATTTTGCATTTACGGTGTAGTCCAGAACAGCAAGTTCACATGCTTGAAACTGAAACTAACTCAGTTATCGAGCAGTATTTATTTGGCAGTTTTTATGGGAAGTCTTCCTGGGAGCCCACATGCACAGAGAAGCGTATTGATTTCCTAGGTTTAGTAGGCAGTAGAAGAAGTGAGAGGAATTTATTTATGTAACTCTTGGAGGGAGGCAGCCTAGCCCAAGATGGGACTCAATGCTGTCAACCAGAGTAGACAGATTATCACTCCATGTTTAGCAAATGATCATGCAGACTAAAGGAAAACATGCCCTGAAGGTAAGGGCCCTGACCAGGAAGAATTTACTATAGACTAAGAATATTTTGCTTCTATTTCTACAGATATCAAAATCATGGATGCTGTTTAAATAATTATTAAAAGTTCCTTTCTCTTTAAGAGTAATAAACAACTTAAAGTTAGCTTTAAACTTTAAAAATGATTACTTGGGGGAGGGGAGAGAAAAAGGAAAGCCTGTTCTTTAATGCCTTTTTCTTTTTCCATAAGAAAAATAATACCCCAAGGAAAAAAACTTTTTTTTTTTAAATTCTGAGAAATAGTAACTCTATTGGATCTTACAATCAAGTTTCTTTCTATCCTGCAGTTTTAATGATTGAGTCACTGGAACAGAGGTCTTTGGTATACCTCGTTGAGTTGAAATAATTGGGTATTTTGGGAATACAATCATAGAAGGAAGAAACAATTTTTCTGGAAAGTCATAATGCAAATGTCCACCAATTATGCACATCCTACTTGGCTTGACTCTACAACTCCAAAGACACGTTCTTAGATTATTGCAAGTTTCCAGTACTCATGGACATTGCATTCTGTCACATCAAATATAACAGAAAATGTGTCTTCTATGAATATGTATAGTAGAAATTAGCAGTAAATGCCCCTTAAGTAAATTCAAGGACATGTTTTCCCCAGGTGATTGGAATAATTTTAAATGTTTTTACACATTCCATCAAACATTTGTTCTCTAGAATATAGAGCTACTGCATCACCATGAACTAATATTTTTTTCCAGATATTAATGAGATCGGTTTGGATTTAAAAACTTAGTCCTGTGGTTAATAGGAAATAAAGGTAGAAATAATCTGTTCCACATACTGCCTCCTCACCTCAGGGATGTTTAAAAGGGAAGGGGCAAGAACTCAGGTATGGACAGCTCCAAATCATCAATAAATTAGACCAGTGACCTTCAAATGTTTTTTGAGCCGGAAAGCTCTTAATTCAAAGAAATCTTTAGTGGAGATCCACCACATAACAGAGAAAGCAGAGCTTCCCTGGATAAAACAGGTCTGGGTCACCAGGTCTGCTTTAGGCAGCTAAGGTGGCATACTATACTCACATGATGAAGACCTTTTCTAAATTAGATGGAGTCCAAGGGTACCTGGGTGGCTCAGTGGGTTAAGCCACTGCCTTCAGCTTGGGTCATGATCTCAGGGTCCTGGGATTAAGCCCTGCATCGGGCTCTTTGCTCAGTGGGGAGCCTGTTTCTTTCTCTCTCTCTCTCTCTCTCTCTCTCTCTCTCTCGCTGCCTCTCTGCCTACTTGCGGTCTTTGTCAAATAAATAAAATCTTTTTAAAAAATTAACTTTAAATTAGATGGAGTCCCATAGATAGATAGATCAAAAAGAGCATTTTGTGACCTATCCATCTTATCTATCTTTCTGAAAAGATAACAACTTTTCCATCAGCCTTTATTGCTAGTACAAATGATAGTTCCTTTGGTTATGACTATACCCTTGCTGAAACACAAATGTCCTTGCAGGGGTAATTAATTCAATCCATTATCAATTATTAACACACCAAAATAAATTACTTTTCACAACCCTTTAAGGCAAGAAAATAGATAAAGCATATTCCGCCCCAAAATATTATAGGAGAAGCTATTTAAATCAAACTTCTGCTTCATCACATTTCTATAAGATGCAGGTCAGTTGTATTTTAATATAATTTTAATTAAATTTTATTATAAAATAACAGGTACAGAATCCTGGATTTGGAAGCTCCATAGAATCAGGGAAGTGGTCAGAGATTAAGACACGATGACTGAAAAAAGTAGTCGGGATGACAAATCTCAATGGTAGCATGCAAGGTTTGGCACTTGTAATGTTGTAAGAAGCTGGTGGGGAAGCAATTCTCCACAGGTCTTTTGTGATTCTACACGTCTTGTAAAAAGTTGCTGACAGCTTTTGTTCTCAAATATCTTTTCCAAGTTTCATATAGAAAACAGCCTTAAAAGAAAGACAGTGTCTCTTTCCAACATAGAGGCAGATATATTTCTCTGCTAGGTTATTTATTCTATTCTCTGCTAGGTTATTTCTCCTTTTGGGAAAAAGGTAAAGCAGGTTTGCCAGCTCTCCCATCCTAACCACGTCGTGTTTCCTACTGGCCAGGAGTAATACAGTTCTAGATCTCTGGCCCAGGAGTCTTGTATGTTCTGCCACCATCTATAAAAATCATGGCAGGCTTAATTGTTAGTGTCTAGTGTAAAATCTCACCCCCTTCTACAATCTTTACAACAGTGTATTATACAGAAAAGGTCAGGAACAGAAAGTATTGCTCCCAATAAGTAGTGCAATGGGGCCTCTACTGCCTAAGAATTGACATGAAAATTCTACTAAAGCACGGTTGGACAAAAGAAAATAATGAGCTCTCACAAGTTACTGGAAAAGAGAAGAGAATAAACAGACATGCAACTGTTTACAAAAAGGGGTTCCTGTGTCTTGGACATGATTATTAGCCTTGAGACCATCAGGCCTAATTTTGTTGTGCTCCTGAGTCCCGTTTCTGTAGGTTATCACAAAGAAACCCAAATCCATAACACTCTTCATGGCCTTGGTCCTAATTTCCAACTAGTTCTCCTGTCTCCCCTGTCCCTCCCCACACAATGTCCTTATCCTCCTTCCTGATTTGTATTTTTCTGCAGTATTCATGACCATATGACTATATTGTACATGTTTTGTAGGACTTGACTTCTTTCACTAGAATGTAAGCTCCAAAATGGTAGAGACTTTTGTCTGTTCTGTTCACTTTATTAATCTTTACTTCTGGAACAGAGTCTAGCATTGCATGAGTAATAACTAAACATTAATCAGGATGAATGAATAGTAGGTAAACAGAGGAACAAGAATGGGGGATTATGGTTAAACATTTCTGTTTTTTTTCCCCAAGACTTTCATTTCCTTTGAGCCTTCCCTCCCAGACCCACTTCTTAAAGCATGGCTCTAATCTGGATCCTTAAATGGCTAATATGACAGGTTTTCAAATTTATCTGAATAGAAAAATATATCCAGCTTTAAAAGAAAAGCATAAATATGGAATTCTTATTTGGGGTGTATAAATTTGAAGCTGATGATCAGACAACCTTGGCTGGGTTAACAGTGCATAGAAAGAAAACAATGACTCAGCCATCAGAAAGGATGAATACCCAATTTTTGTATCAACATAGATGGGACTGGAGGAGATTATGCTGAGTGAAATAAGTCAAACAGGGAAGGTCAATGATCATATGGTTTCACTTACTTGTGGAACATAAGGAATAACATGGAGGACATTAGAAGAAGGAAAGGAAAAGTGAATTGGGGGAAATTGGAGGGGGAGACAAACCATGAGAGACTGTGGACTCTGAGAAACAGGGTTTTAGAGGGGAGGGGGTGGGGGGAGGGGTAAACCTGGTGATGGGTATTCAGGAGGGCATGGATTGCATGGAGCACTGGGTATTACACATAAACAATGAATCTTGGAACACTGTATCAAAAATTAATGATGTATTTTATGGTGAATAACAACACAATAAAAAAAAGTGAAAGAAAAAAATGTGTTTTACACATTTCTGAAATGGAAGAAATTTATGAGGGATTCATATTAGTCAACTGTGATTTTTCCCCCTATAAATAAAACTACATCTTCATTAGCAGGTGATTATTTAGTCTTTGTCCACACAGTCCAGTTGCATTTAGTAATTGATAAATACACACACACACAAACATATATAGACATGTATAAATATGTATTTTTTTAATGTTTACTTGTTTTAGGGAGAGAGAGAGGAAGTTCAAGGGGAGGGGCAAAGGGAGGAGAGAGAATCTGAAGCAGACTCCTTGCTGAGCGAGGAGCCCAATGCTGAGCTCAATCTCATGGCACTGAGGATCACGATCTGAGTCAAAACCAAGAGTCAGATGCTTAACCAACTATGCCACACAGTACCCCTATAAATATGTATTTTTAAAATATGTATACTGTTTTTTTAATAAGAACAAAACAAAAAAATAAAAAACTTGGGTGTAATTACTCTAGAAGGACCACTGTGAAATCAGAGGAACAAGAATTTTAGAATGAGTTTTTTTTAATGTGTAGGAAGAAATATTACATGGCATATTATGTATAAATGTTATACTTTGGGTTGTTATAAAACTTTGATATGTTCCTGAAATTTATGTTCTAAGAATAAATTCCATTTTTCTCAAAAAGTTAATATTCATATTATGACATGTAACTTACTTTTGACTGTCAGACTGTTCAAGCTGGATCTTTAAACCTTATCAATACCTATTGTTATATTGTACTCAAATATTAGTTTAATATTTCTAAGTAGATTTGCAGATAGACACATTGTTAATGATTAACTAAGAATAAACAGAGAATTAAATCCTACAGAGGATTAGAAAGAACTTATTAGAACATTCTTCATTTACTTTTATTCTGTAAGAAACAACTTAAGCAAAAAACACCTGCCAGTGATGACCTACCCAATTCAACCACCTTAAACAGGAACTTTGGATAAAAGTCAGAAATAAACATCTGCATTTACTAGTAGATCTATCTTAGCCCAAGTGAGAAAGAAAGAGAAAGAGAGAAAGAAAGAGAGGAAGGAAAGAAGGAAAAAGACAGAAGCATGCATTGCATTCAAAAGATAAAACTATGATTGCACAATTTTTTTTTTTATTTTTGGAGCCAACAATTAATGGTGAAAATAATACAGTTAGTCAGTCCAGATTGGTGGTTTGAACTCTGCACCACAAGTTGAACATCAAGTATGTGGTTTTGCTGATAGGAGGTTAAAATTAGCAGTTTAAATTGGTGACAGAGAAAGTATTTTGTTCAGTAAGTTGACCATAAGTTCTTTAAATGTGATGGCATGGCTTTAAAATTATCCAAAAATAACGTTCTCATCTTGTCTTATCCAACTGCCTTTCACTTCTTTCCCACCTGTTCTCCCTTCCTTGCCCACATTCAGGTGAAAAGGGGGACCAGAGTACTAAAGCAAATGCAATGACTTATTTTTATGCTGCAAAGGGACTGTGTTAAGATAAAAGCTTATCATAGAATTCTTGAGTTTCAGAATTCATAAATATTTGCATAATATTAACATTTTTTGAGCCCCTTGTATTTTCAAACATTCGAAAAAAGATATAGACTTTCTGCAGAGAAAAAATTACAGATGCATGCACATAATCCCATCAAACACACTCTTACTGATATCCATATACTCACACACAGACACTATCATACACATTTGCATATATTTGTTCTTGCACACATTAAAAAAACTCTTGTAAATTCATATGTTTTTATTAAGAACCATATATTCCTGATTTCTGTTTAGAGAATCAGAATAAAAATTTCATTTAACCAGAGGTCAGCAAAATATGACCTATAGGAAAAATCCAGCCCAGTGGCTCATTTTATAAATGAAGGTTTATTGGAATACAGACTAAGTCAGTTATCTTGTGTCATTAAGCATGGCTACTTTCATGTTATAATTACAGAGTAGATACAGGACTGTATGACCCACAAGGCCTAAAGTACTTGCAATCCAGCTATTTAAAGAAAAAGTTAGCCAAATCTAGAACAAAATTTTTATGTGTGGGGAAACAGAAAATTCAATTCGTAACCTATTCTTAAGAATATTCTGACAACATGGTGGACTGAATAAGACCATTTTCTGCCAAAAGATCCTACAATGATGGGTAATATGGAAGAAAATTATAAAATAGGTTTTGCCTCTGCACATACCAGGGAACTACATGGGATATTTCTACACAGATTCTCCTGAGGCTGCCCCAAGTGAAAGGAGACAGAGCTCCAGCCACTGATCAGGAAGGCATGAGGGAGGCTAATAATGCACTCAGGGTCAAGGTTCTCTAGGAGGGGAAGAAGAATGAAAAACAAAATAAATTGTCACTTATGGAAAAAAAAAAAAATCAAACTTCTGGCTTATGCTACCAAAAGTCAGAGTCTGAACTTACACTGGCAAACCAAAATATTAATATGATCAAATCCACCTGCTCTACAGAGAGGTAGTTCCACAATCAAGCCTTCACAGAACTGCCATAAATAAACAAATCTACATTCAAGATTAGTTTACAACCCAAAATTTAAAAAAAAAAAAAAAAGAATTCGCAATTATATAGCATCACAGACAGCCCATAAAGGAGGAACAGCACCCAGAAACTTAACAGAAGAATGTACACCAAAAACAATAACATATCTAGGAATAAACTTAACAGGTTAAGAACTGTACTCTGAAAATTATACAACACTGATGAAAGAAATTGAAGATAACACAAAGAAATGGAAAAACACTCCATGTTCTTCAATTGAAACAAGTATTTTTTTTTAATTTTCTTAAATATTTTATTTACTTGACAGAGAGAGAAAGATGCCCACAAGCAGGGGGAGTGGCGGCAGGAGGGAGAAGCAGGCTCCCCACTGAGCAGAGAGCCCGATGTGGGGTTGGATCCAAGGACCCCAGGATCGTGACCGGAGCCGAAGGCAGACGCTTCACAGACTGAGCCACCCAGGTGTTCCAGAAGAACAAATACGGTTAAAATGTCTATACCACCAAAAGCAACCTACAGATTTAATATAATCCCTATCTAAATATCAACAGCATTTCTCATAGAACTAGAACACATAATCCTAAAATTTATATGGAACCAAAAAAGACCCCAAATAGCCAAAGTAATCTTGAAAAAGGTAAAAACTGCAGGTCTCACAATTTCAGACTTTACATTATATTACAAAGCTATAATAATCAAGAGTATGGTAGTAGCACAAAAACAGGCACATAGATCAACAGAACAGAAAGCCCAGAAATAAACCCACAATTATATGGTCAATTAATCTTCTAAATGAGGACTGAATATCTGACCAGCAGCAAAACAGTCCTTTCAACAAATGTGTTGGGAAAACTGGCCAGCAACATGCCCAAGAATGAAACTGGACCACTTTGTTTCAGTGCACACAAAAATAAACTCAAAATGAATTAAGAACCTAGATAGGAGACCTGAGAATATAAAAATCCTTGAAGAGAGTACAGGCAGTGATCTCTGACATTGGCTGTAGCAACCTTTTCTAGATATACCTCTGAGGCAAGAGAAATAAAAGCAAAAATAAACTATTGGGACTGCATCAAATAAAAAGCTTCAGCACAGCAAAGGAAACAACAAAACTGAATAATAACCTACTGAATGGGAGAAGATATTTACAAGTGATGGATCTGATAAAGGGTTAGTATACAGCATATATTATATATATTTAAAGAAAACTTCTACAACTCAACACCCAAAACCAAATAATTCAGTTAAAAAAATGGGCAGAAGGGGCACCTGGGTGGCTCAGTGGGTTAAAACCTCTGCCTTTGGCTCGGGTCATGATTCCAGGGTCCTGGGATCAAGCCGCATATCGGGCTCTCCGCTCAGCAGGGAGCCTGGTTCTCCGTCTCTGCCTACTTGTGATCTTTGTCTGTCAAATAAATAAATAAAATCTTTAGGGAAAAAAAATGGGCAGAAGACATCGAGATGGCCAAAGGACACAACATCACTCATGACCAGGAAAATGCATATCAAAACCACAATGAGACGCCGCCTCACCCCTGTTAGAAGGACTAAAAACAAAAATCAAGAAACAACATGTGTTGCTGACAATATGGAAGAAAAGGACACTTTGTGCGCTGTTGGTAGGAATGTGAAGTCGTGCAGCCACTGTGGAAAACAGTATGAAATTTCCTTACAAAGTTAAAGACAGAACTACCTTATGATCCAGTAATCACACTATTGGATATTTACCCCCAAAATACAAAAAACACTAATTCAAAGGGATACATGCACTCCTATGTTTACTCTGTAGCATTATCTACAATAGCCAAGTTATGGAAACAGCCAGTATCCATAGATAGATAAATGGATAAAGAAGGTGTGTATGTGTGTATGTACATATATGTATGTGTGTGTACATATTACAATGGATTATTCAGCCATAAAAAGAATGAAATCTTGTCATGTGCACAACATGGATGGAGCTAGAGAATATAATGTTAAGTGAAAGAAGCTGGAGAAAGATCAATACCATATAACTACCAATGGGTAGAATTTATTATTTTTATTATTTTTAATTTTTTATTTATTTTTTAAAGACTTTATTTGTCAGAGAGAGAGAGAGAGAGAGAGAAAGTGAGTACGTGCACAAGCAGGGGGCAGTAGGCAGAGGGAGAAGCAGGCTCCCTGCTGAGCAAGGAGCCCAATCCAGGACTCGATCCCAGGACCCACAGAACATGAGCCGAGCCGAAGGCAGATGCTTAACTGGCTGAGCCACCCAGATGTCTCATAGGTAGAATTTTTAAAAAACAAAATGAACAAAGAAAAAAAAAAAAAAAAAGAAAAACCAAGAAACAAACTCTTAACTATACGGAGCCAACTGAAGGTTACCAGTGTGGAGATGGGTGGGGGGAAGGGGGAGAAATAGGTGATGGGATTTAAGAGTACACTTACCACTACGAGTACTGAGTAATTATAGAATTGTTGAACTTCTCACTGTATTGTACACCTGAAACTAATTTAATACTCTATGCTAACTATGCTGGCATTAAAATAAAAACCTTTAAAAAAATAAGTGGTGCATAAACAATGAATCTTGGAACACTGAAAAAAAAAAGTTTCTGAAAAGACTCTACAAGGACTTAGCTTACAAACCTAAAAAAGAAAATACGTTAAAAAGTTAGACACCAGGGTAATTGGCAAGGAGATGGGTAATATAACCATTAGAATTTCTGCAAGTTAAAATACAGCTCTTGTAAGTTAAAAATTCAGCAGAATGCTTAGAAAAAAGGGCAAAGCTGAAGAATATCTCTATAACCTCTGGAAAGTAAGTAGCAGTGGATCAACTGACCTCAACACAGCCCATAGGGATTCCCCCAGATTCATTTACATTTATTCAACATACAACACTGCATAAGTTTAAGGTGTATATATATTGATTTTATCCGTTTATATATTTCAATGCAGTTACCACTGTATTATTAGCTAGTGGTTCCATCACATCTAATAACTATCATTTCTAAAAGAATATAAAAAATAGAAAAAAAAGTAATGAGACACCAAATTAGAATAGAAAATTATAGTATAGATTCAACAAAATGAAATAAATTTTCGAGAGGCAGTATTAAAAGAATAATTTTCTAGAACTTTTTGAAAAATATTAATCCTCATATTAAGGAAGCTTAAGTTATTCTCTCCATAAATATATAGATAGGGAGATACAGGTCTCTCTCTCTCTCTCTCCATACACACACACACACACACACACACACAGAAGTGAACTCCTATACGTGTACATTATAGTAAAAAAGGGAGAAAATTAATGCAAAGAATATTAAAGCAGAGAGAAAGGGTAGTAATTCTAAACATGACATGACAAAAATTTAGATCAGTGTCAGAATTCATGTTTACAATACAGACCAGACACTAGAGAACATTTCCCATGTGCTCAGTGATAACAATTTAGGTGTTCATATGCCACTAAGGTATCATTCAAGACTTAGGGAAAAAAGAGCATTCCTAGACAGAAGAATGCACAAGAAAGTTTACTACTGGTAGACTACGATAGAAAGTACTACACACGGTTTATGTTAAGACAAAACTAAGCCTAGGATGAAAACAAGAGATTTAAGAAGAAGTGGTGACAGAACAAATAATACCTTTATTAAAAAGTTATTTAATTGAAAATTACAGTGCTGTTTCTTTTGTTTTTAATATTTTATTTATTTACTTTGAAGAGTGAGAGAGAGAGCATGAGAGGGGAGAGGGTCAGAGGGAGAAGCAGACTCCCTGCTGAGCAGGGAGCCCAATGCAGGACTCGATCCTGGGACTCCGGAATCATGACCTGAGCCAAAGGCAGTCGCCTAACCAACTGAGCCATCCAGGTGCCCCTATGGTGCTATTTTTAAATAGGCAGTAGCTTCAAAATAATATAGTTCATCAAAAAAATAGAAAATGAAAATTCCAAAGAGGGATAGATAAAATAGGAACAAAGATAATTGTTGAAGAGGGGTCTGAGCACATATATTGACCCATATCCATCTTCAGACCCATTTAAAAATGAGGGTCATTAAATGTACTGTCACAGCCAAGAAATCTGGGGATGTATGAGTGAGCTGGGGATGAGGAGAACAGTGGGTAACATAATTAAATCTATAGGCGAATAACAGATGGAAGACACCTCTTTACTGATGAAGCAGAGGAGGGAGTGGCAAGGCAGGTAATCTGGAGAGGCTCCTGGATACAGCTCTGGAAAAAAAGCAAGACAGGTAGAAAGCTTGGGGGTGGGAGTGGGGGCAGGGATTGAGAGTGGTTTCTAGGAAGTCCATATATGGAACAATTGGAATAAGTGACACCCCTCCACTCACACTCTTGGTCCCGTATCCTGTATCTGGCCATTTTAGATTACACAGAGGACAGAGATTAAGTGGCACAGACTTCACCCAGGTCAGTGGAGAGCTCCACGCCTCAACAGAAATTTATCACAATTCCTGAAAGAATTAGAGAGCCTATGGTAGATGCTGCTTCCAGAATCCAAATTATCTTCTTATTGCTACAATCATGATGCAACTTATTGCTACAATCATGATGCAAATCAGCAGCAGAGTAAGGAATGACCAAGAAGAACTAATAGCATGAAAGGAATTAAAACAATTAGAACTGCAGGCTTCAAGAGAAAATTTAAACATTTCAAATTCATATTTTCAGAATGACTCAAGAATGTATTGGTTACATAATGCCAGAATATTATACAAAATGAACTACAAAAAAAGTAGGATGGGTTGGGGAAGAAAGTTTTAAAATTGTATGCTCATTATGTAAATTAAAAATTTTAAAACATTAAAAAATGCAAAGGGAGGAAATTTTATTCAGAGTTAAAAAAAAAAAGACTAAGAGATTGATTTTGAGAGAAAAGCAGCCTAATGCAGCATTCCAATAGTGTCCATATATAAATGGCATGAATTTGAGCTGCGGAGAAGAGGGAAAAAAATAGAGGAGAAATACCTACAGCAGGAAGAGAAGTCCTTTATAAAAGCTGAGGGGGAAAAAACCACCACAGATTTCACAATAAAAGGGACTGCTCAGTGCCTTTGAGAATAGGAGGAAAATATAACTAAATAAATCTTACCCTTGATACATAACTTTGAAATGCAAAGCATTAAGTTTCTAGAGAGAAAGTACGAGAGAACTGCATCAGATTTTCATCAGAGTAGAATCTACAAATAAAATTGTGGTGTATCTTTAACACTTTGATTGTAAAATACGATTTGAACCTAAAATTCTCTGTCTACCAAGACCACCAGACAGAAATTTTACCTCCTATGTTTTCTCTCCTCCTGTGTATTCCACGCTCTGTGTATCTTCCTGCCTGCCCACCTCTTTCCCTTTTTTTTCTTTTTAAGGATGTTGTCTGAACATATTAAGAGAAAAGTAAGTGAAAAGTAAAATAAAGGAAGGCTATACCCACAATAGTGAAGTTCACCTAGAGTTCCAGCAAAACAGGAATGGTAACTTGGTATGTGTACTAAGGAGACCTTGAAATACAACATTAAGAACATGAGTTGAGTGACATCTAAAGGAAAAATCATCTTGAAGAAAAGGAAATGATTAGATACCAAAAAAATATGAATGGAATAAATAGTCAATGCTGAAGAAAGCTCACGTTACTTCAGTCAATAAAGACAGCATAAAGGTGAAATAGAAATTCTGGAAAAAAGATAAACCTGATTCAAATATAATTGTAACAAATCACACTTTTGAGACCTTGATGAGGAGTAAGAAGACAGAATTCATTTCAACAAGATGTGAGTTCCATTCTTGAGCAGCTTAGAGCCAGGACACTGGCCCACTGAGAATCAAGTTTGGCATCAGGATATTGCTGTCTATGCAAGTATCACGGTTCTAAGTCATAGAATTTAACATTTATGGTTTTTCACCTTGGCTGAAAACTTCAATATTCATCAGTGTAAATTTTAATCAACCTAGACAACATGAAAGCAAAGATTATAACTGCCAGAAAATGACTGACAGGAAGGAGAAAGAACTGTAGACAAAGGAATTTTCTTCATCTGAGAGGCAAATCAAGTGGCAGCATGTAAACCAGTTAGGACAAAAAAAAAAAAAAAAGAAGTTATAATGTATCATTTAAATATCCCAGAAATAAAAAGTTTTAAATGATATGAGTAGTGACAGGATGGTGAATTTGATCTGCACTCTTAGCCATCCTAGCAGTAAGTCATGAGATAACTTCTAAAGATAAATAAATAACACAGACCATGTTATTCAGCGATATGGAGGTAACAATCAGATTTGTGAGAAGTAGTGCTGAACTGGGCTAGGACTCTGGCTCTCAATTATGATCACTCATTTTTTTTTGTGCCATGCATATACCCATTGTCGTATATTAAATATGAAAAAGCAAATCAATATACTGTATACAGGTCAGGTTTTGAAATGTTAATTATGAAACCAATAACTTATTACAGATATATGTCAAATATAGGTAAAATTTATTTTTATGGGCCATAAAGTGATAGATTTATTTTAAATTAACATAGGAAAACTAACATAACTTTCAGTAGTGACCTTTACTCACTCTCAATTTACTCACATTGTTCTGCCTGTACTCAAATTTAACGGTTTTCATATAAACATTATAGTGTTTATATATAAATTTCTATATTACATTTAATTGGTCTCAATTTGTCAGTGGGTACTTGGCAAAATTTAGTCCACACTGCAGTGATATCAGATAAAATACTGTCTTAAGTGTAATAGACAAGGGCTAAATGATTTTATCTAAATAAATCAATTACAGAGCAACTGATATCAATTCAACTAGGAAGTTTAACATTGGCTTTACTTCAGCCAGTATTTATAATGAATTAACCAAGGATAATTTTCTTGAATATATCTGCCAACCAATAAACTCACCAAATGTATTATAACATTATTCTTCTTTCACATCAAAAATTATGAACATGTTTAATGTTTTTAATCAATATTCATCTACTTTCTAATGAGGGCTAGTGTTGTTTTAAAATGGGAGAAGGCAAAGAATTGACAAGCCATTTTATAATCAGAAGCAATTACATGGAAAATACCTAAGTAGTAGGTTTCATGGGTGTGTAACTTAGGCAGTCACAGAGCCCCAAGCTGAGGACAACCTCACACTTGGTTTCATGCTCTGCTGTGGTTGTCTTGTAAATGTTAGTCATTTAACACAAGGCCCTACATTTTCATTTTCTGTTGGGTCCTGTAAATTATGCAGTTGGTTCTTCAACACATGGTGTGCTTAGAGAAAGAACACAAGTACGCCTTCCTGGAAAAAAAAAAAAAATGTATTACTCTATTTTTATTCTCAAGTCTTGACTTTTTCTCTTAATTTTTTTTTCCTACAGTTTTTACTTCTTGGGTCCCTAGAGACCAAAGCAGAATTAATATGAATAATGATTAAATTTAATACTTAAAATACCTAGCTTAAAAAAAGGGAAGTTTATATAGGGGTGAGGTGGTTTTTTTTTTAGAGTTTTAAATATTTTTTCTCTTATTTTAATAAGTCATTATTCAACATTTTCTTTACCCCAATATGGGTGTGAGGTCTAGAAGTTCTACACATACAAATAGTTTCCTCTGATGTTAAAAATGGAGACTTTTTGTGTCTGTGTCATGTTTTAGCTGTTAAAAAGACTTTTGAAAACCAATTTAAAATTTAAACATAGATTTATTATGTCATACCTCTGGACATGTAGGCTTTAGAAATAATGTATTAAAATTAACTTGCTATATTATTCCTTTGCTCTTAGGAAAGAAGAATCTTAGCTTTATCTAGACTATAATTATTTTGCTAAACTAATTTAGTCCTAGTGTTCCAAGATCAAAGACTAGGGTATGTACATGATGTAATTTGCTATCTCCCTCAATGGGTAGGAAGAGAAAATTATCCACCTGTGGCCTCAGTCTTTCAAGAATGCTGGTTTAAAAAAAAGAAGCAGATGAGTTAATTGAAAGTAGTTGATTTGTTGATCATGGTATCCACTGAAAAATTACCAACACCAAAGCTCACCATTTTAATTATATTCAGTAATTAGGACTTGAGGACTTTAAGGTTATCACACCTAAGTTTCTCTGAAGATCAGAACTCTGATTACTATTGAAACACATAAAGGGAACACAAGTTCCAAACATGATGGCCTGTGCTATATATGGGCTATCTTATTCTACCTAATAGTGAGAATTTTTTTGCCTTAAATCAGACAACTATGAGTAGAAGAAGGAAACTTGACCATTCTTACACCATACACAAAGATAAACTCGAAATGGACAAAAGACCTCAATGTGAGGCAGGAATCTATCAAAATCCTAGAGGAGAACACAGGCAGTAACCTCTTCGACATCAGCCACAGCAACCTCTTTCAAGACATGTCTCCAAAGGCAAAGGAAACAAAAGCGAAAATGAACTTTTGGGACTTCATCAAGATCAAAAGCTTCTGCACAGCAAAGGAAACGGTCAACAAAACAAAGAGGCAATCCACAGAGGCAATCCACAGAATGGGAGAAGATATTCACAAATGACACTTACAAAGGGCTGATATCCAAGATCTATAAAGAACTCCTCAAACTCAACATTCAAAAAAAAAACCAAAAACAGATAATCAGGGCACCTGGGTGGCTCAGCCTCTGCCTTCGGCTTACGTCATGATCCCAGGGTCCTAGGATCAAGCCCTGCATCGGGCTCTCTGCTCCGCAGGGAGCCTGCTTCCTCCTCTCTCTCTCTGCCTGCCTCTCTGCCTACTTGTGATCTCTGTCTGTCAAATAAATAAATAAAATCTTAAAAAAAAAAAAAAACAGATAATCATGTCAAAAAGTGGGCAGAAGACATGAGCAGACACTTCTCCAAAGAAGACATACAAATGGCTAACAGACACATGAAAAAATGTTCATCACTAGCCATCAGGGAGATTCAAATCAAAACCACATTGACATACCACCTTACACTAGTTAGAATGGCCAAAATTAACAAGACAGGAAACAACAAGTGTTGGAGAGGATGTGGAGAAAGGGGAACCCTCTTACACTGTTGATGGGAATGCAAGTTGGTGCAGCCACTTCGAAAAACAGTGTGGAGATTCCTTAAGAAATTAAAAATAGAGCTACCCTATGACCCTGCAATTGCACTACTGGGTACTTAGCCCAAAGATACAGATGTAGTGAAAAGAAGAGCCATCTGTACCCCAATGTTCATAGCAGCAACAGCCATAGTCGCCAAACTGTGTGAAGAACCAAGATGCCCTTCAACAGACTGATGGATGAAGAAGACAAGGTCCATATATACAATGGAATATTATGCCTCCATCAGAAAGGATGAACACCCAACTTTTGTTATCAACATGGACGGGACTGGAGGAGATTATGCTGAGTGAAATAAGTCAAGCAGAGAGAGTCAATTTTATAGTTTCACTTACTTGTAGAGCATAAGGAGTAACACAGACGACATTGGGAGTTAGGGAAGTGAGTTGGGGGAAATCAGAGAGGGAGATGAAGCATGAGACTGTGGACTCTGAGAAACAAACTGAGGGTTTGGAGGGAAGTGGGGTGGTGGGTGAGCCTAGTGCTGGGTATTAAGGAGGGCACGTATTGCATGGAGCACTAGGTGTGGTGCATAAACAATGAATCTTGGAACACTGAAAAAAATAAAAAAATTAACAATTAGAAATGTGAATTTTTCCATGCAATTGGTGATCAGCATAAAATTATGGAAAATAAGATTATAGAGACAAAAGCCACAGTACATTCAATACTGTCTGCTCAAGAAATATACTGGTAATAAAGCTATAGGGGAAATTGCATCTCTAAATAAATATTCTCAATTTTGTGTGATAGGATTACTTTACTGAGTTTCCCAAAGTTTATGTCAAAAATCCCTTCTAGTAAAATAACATTAAAAAAAAAAAAAAACCATTGCAGTACTTCCTGCAATACATTTTTCCATCACCTTGAGAAACAATGTGGTGAGAAAAGAGCTGAAATGATTACTTCATTTTACCTCCTGCTTTGATTTACACTTATATAAGAAACATTTCTTACTACTACCAGTATGGCTATTTTTATTTAAGCAGAGGTAAGATATGAATCCTTTATAAATGTAGATTGGTAAATCAAGGATTTAATATGTCTACTGGCTTTAGATTACAATGCTGTTTGTAGTGCACCTGTCAGAGATGTATACTCTGTTGGATCATAACGCTATGATTCAAATTAGATTAAATCAGACACTATGTTACCATCAGATGTTTTATGTATTATATGGGTTGGGAACTTAAGAATTATTTTTTAGCATAAAGAATATTTAGTATAACATTTTATGAACGCTACACAGATCATTTCACTAGGAGAGCAGTCAAACAGTCAAATAGGTCTGTGCCAATGAAGCTGAGTATGCCATATTTTATGGAGAGACTTAGAAGGATTCTTTCTTGGAACTGATAATCATTATTCTAAAATGAATTACATTCTAATGTATTTTCAAATAGGGCACTTTACCATATTCTTCTAAACTTCTCTAAAATAGGAAAGGTAAATATTGTTATCCAAAAAAAGTGAGTTTTCTTTTTTTATTTTTAAAGAGTTATTTATTTATTTATTTATTTGACAGAGAGATCACAAGTAGGCAGAGAGGCAGGCAGAGGGAGAGGGGAAAGCAGGCTCCCCACTGAGCAGAGAGCCTGCTTTGGGGCTCGATCCCAGGACCCTGAGATCATGACCTGAGCCAAAGGCAGAGGCTTAACCCACTGAGCCACCAGGTGCCCCAAAAGTGAGTTTTCTTATGACACCAGATGAGCTAAATAGAAAGCAAAGCATTTTTCAAAGAAATAAACTTTGAAAGAAAGTAGATAAAAGAAAGAAAGAAAATAAACATTTTTATATGTAACTCAGAGTTGCTGGAGGACACTCATATTCATGTTTTCCCTTAGTGGAGGGGAAAGATTTGATATTAGTGAAACAACAGATTTCATTATCAAACATGCACAAGATCAGAGGAAGATGGGGAAGCCCATTCAATGGTTTTTATTTAGCTCCTCCAATATTTGGACTCCACCGCAGTTTGAAGCTAAACATTCCTTCTATCAACCAGCGTGGGCTTTGAGAATCTCTGAAATATTGTGTTAAGAAGGATTGAGGAATATATTCAAATCACATTAAATATGCATTTTAGTGTAGATATAGTATCATTCTAAATATACATACACATTTATGATAAACAAAAGTCTGCGATGATATAGATCAAAAGTTAACATGGAGTATAGCTACAGTGATTACAGAGGTGTTTTCCTTTTTCGCTTTTATAAATGATAGTCCTTTAAACAAAAACTTTGTTTATAAATGTTTAGTAACAACTACTATATCGAAGCTATTGTTTTAGGTTCTGAATAGTGGGCACAATGGTCTTTATTATGTTGATTATAAAATTAGTGTAATTTCTACTTGAAAATATAAATTTGATATGGTGATAATTTTGTAGAATTTTGTACTTGAAAACCATGATTATTCCTGCATGATAAGAATAATTATTTTTTCTGTGGTTGTTAAAAATGTTCTAAAATACAGTAAGACTATTTATAAAAAATCAAAACTGTCTTAAAACCTTACATTCATTTCAAAATTATGATTTACATTTGTCTGTTCTAATTGTTCTATCATCTACCATTGAAAAAACTCTCACTCTGGAAATATTACCACAATCACAACCATGTTTTTCTTCCTATTTTCAATGGTTAGTGTCTTTTTTATTTTTTTAAAGCTCAATTTCTGCCTCATCTATAATAACTACGTTAATACATTTTTTTAATAATTTAAATTTTGCTTTATTCACTCACTTCCTTTTTATCTTACACTCTTTTCCTCTTCATCTCTGTTCTTTTCTTACAAATTTTTGAAATTCATGAATTTGTGTTCTATTATGAACTTAAAAAAGGAACTTAAAAATGAATTTACGTTTTTATTTAAATTCCAGCTAGTTAACATACAGTGTAATATTAGTTGCAGGTGTACAACATAGTGATTCAACACTTCTGTAAGATACCCTGTGCTCATCATGACAGGAGCCCTCCTTAATCCTCATCACCTATTTCACCCATCCCCACTCGTAACCATCCATTTTTCTCCATAGTTAAGAGTCTGTCTCTTGGTCTTTCTCTCTTTTCTTTTGCTCACTTGGTTTTTAAATTCTACACGTGACTGAAATCATATGGTATTTGTCTTATTCTGATTGGCTTGTTTCATTTATCATTATGTATTCTAGCTCCATCCACGTTGCTATGAATGCAAGATTTTTTTTTATGGCTGAGTAATATCCCACTGTATATTATTCAGCCATAAAAATAATGAAATTACACACACACACACACACACACACACACACACACACCACCCCCTCATCAGCTGACAGACAGTAGGACTGTTTCTGTAATTTAGCTATTGTAGATAATGCTCCATGTATCCCTTTGAAATGGTATTTTTGGATTCTTTGGGTAAATATTTAGTAGTAAAGTTGCTGAATGTACAATAGTTCTATTTTTAACTTTTTGACCAAACTCCATACTGTTTTCCAGAGTGGCTTCACCATTTTACACTCCCACCAACAATGCAAGATGGTTTCCCTCTCTCCACATCCTTGCCAACACCTGCTACTTCATCTGTTCTTGATTTTAGTCATTCTGACAGGTTTGAGTTGATTGCTAATCATAGTTTTGTATATCCCTAATCATCAGTGATGTTGGGTATCTTTTCATGCTCCTGCTGGCTATTTGTATGTTTTCTTTGGAAGAAGGGCTATTCAGGTCTCCTTTTTATTCATTTGGGGGGTTTTGAGTTTCTTAAGTTCTTTATATACTCTGGATACTAACCCTTTATCAAATATGTCACTTGCAAATATCTTATCCTATTCTGTAATTTGCCTTTAGTTTGTCATTTCCTTCACTGTGCAGAAGCTTTTATTTTGACAAAGCACTCGATAACGACATGCAAAAGAATGAAAGTGGACCATTTTTTTACACCATATACAAAAATTAATTCAAAATGGGTTGAAGACCTAAATGTGAGACATAAAACCACAGGAGAACTATGGAAATACTATGGGAGAACTCAGGAAATAAACTCTGACATTGGCTATAGCAACTTCTCTCTACAATGGAATGGAAACAAAGGTAAAAAATAAAACAATGGGACTTCACCAAAATAAGTTGTCTTCTGATTATTAATCAACTATCTTCTCTAAAGTATGGTCTGGCTCCCTCTTTTCAGATTGACAGGTCTTTTTACTGGTGGAGCAGATACACCCCAATGTCCTTTATATGTTTGTTGTTGTTTTTTGGTAAATGTCCCTTTTTTGATTTGCACAGTATATCATCAGAATAATTTGATTAATATGTACTTGGCAATATATAAGAATTGCCCACTCAGTGACCTCCTATAAGATGACTCATTCTCATTTTTACTCTAATAGCAGGGATGAATATTTATATGGAGTGGCCCCAAACTTATCTACTCTGTATTTTTTTTAGTGTCTATTAGACTCAGTTGGGAAGATTTATTGCCTGATTGCTTAGAAAACATAAACCTGTATTTCTCAGTATACATGTTACACGGTCTTTTCCTTTTTCTTCTTCCATTCCCAACAGTTTGCTCAAGGAAACTATTATTTTGGGGATGTAATTAGGGGTGACTAAAATACCCGCAGTGGGCATTTTAGCACAAGTACTGATATACTGATTTTCACAGTAATTTCAAATACAACTAACTTAAGACCAGATCTCCAAGTGCCATTTTAAAATGGTACCAGGCTAGTAAAGAATCACTAAAGAATGCCACTTAAGAGCCAGTAATTATTTCAAGACAAACACTCAACATCATAGTTATTTTACGCCATTAGGAAATAGACATGGGAGGGCACCTGGGTGGCTCAGTGGGTAAAGCCTCTGTCTTCAGCTCAGGTCATGATCTCATGGTCCTGGGATCGAGGCCCACAATGGGATCTCTGCTCGGCAGGGAGCCTACTTCAACCTCTCTGCCTGCTTGTGATCACTCTCTGTGTCAAATAAAGAAAATCTTAAAAAAAAAAAAAGAAAATAGGTATGGGAATACGAACCCTCTGAATACAAAAAAGTAAGAAGTCCCCTTCTAGATGAGACCCATGGTGGATTTAACCTTTAACAGAGAAGTGAGAGGAGGAAGAAACCTCCCTAAATGCTGTTATGAGTGTTAAACATGAGAAATGACAGTCTGTCCCTGGAGTTGAGACAGGAAAAGTGAGGGTCACTTGTTGTCAAGGGACAGCAAGGGGCCTGGCAGAGTAAGAATGTATGTAGAGGAACAGGAGAAAGTTAACAGGGGGCTGAACCTTACACAATGCATCAGGCACTCTATCCTTCAATCCCAGATGAGTAACTTGGCAGATGAAACAGTCTCATTTTTATGGGAAACAATTTTTATCATTTTTTATACAAAGTCCCTCACATTTATGAAATATTAAGATATGTGAAAACATATTACTATCATAATAATGCTATCAGACCCAGAAATTTCCATATATTGGAATTATCAGAAATGGATAAAGGTAATTTTGATTAACGTGTTAAATGATTTAGGGAAGTAAGCATCATGACAGAATAAATAATGCTTTTCAATAAAGAGTCGGAAATTTTCAAAAGCACTGAATGGAAATGCTAGGATAAAAAAAAAATCACATTAGGCATTAAGATTTATTTTTTTGGGCTTTCAAGAGAACTGTAAATAGCAGATAAAGATCAATGAATACATACATTTCAGACAAAATGTGGAAGAATTTATCTCCAGCAGACCTGCTAAATAAAGTCTGTTAAAAAAATTTCTTTAGACTGAAGAGAAAAGATGCCATATAGAAAACCAATTCTGGGGGTGCCTGGGTGGCTCAGTGGGTTAAAGCCTCTGCCTTTGGCTCAAGTCGTGATCCCAGGGTCCTGTGATCGAGCACATCTGGCTCTCTGCTCAGCCGGGAGCCTGCTTCCTCCTCTCTCCCTCTGCCTGCCTCTCTGCCTACTTGAGATCTCTGTCTGTCAAATAAATAAAATCTTAAAAAAAAAAAAAGAAAAAGAAAAAAGAAAAGAAAACCAATTCTGAATCGATAACAATGCCTGGGGAAATAAATATATAGGAAATACAACAATCTCAAAAAAACAAAACTAAAAAGCCTCTTGATAAATTAGTAGTTGGCCTCATTAATAGCCTTCCTCCAGTCTTTAATTAGGCAAAGAAAGTCAGTAAATATATAGCAGATTGGAAGAGCTGTGCTATTTTGACTTAATTGGTATTATATAACATCACACCGAATATTGGTAAAATACACATTTCTCTCAAATGTACTGGAAATAATCAGTGATAAAATCCATACGCTGAGCCACAAAACAGGTCACGTTTTGTTAGAAGAGAATTTGTACAAAATTTGTTCTGTACTACAGTAGTATCCAATTCTAAGTCACTAAGTAGTATAAATCTAGAAAATCTCCATGTGCCTGAAGATTATACAATCTATTTCTAACAGATCATGGGTCTAAAAATGAAAAACCTCAAAAATAATCAATGAAAACACAACTTATTAGAAGTTGTCTCATAAGTTAATCAGTATTTAGATTTATAGCATTAAATGCAATAAAGAAAAAGGGAAAAGGAGCCCAGTCTAGGATATAAACTTCCACATCAGTGGAGGGACACCAAGCTAGCTCAGTGGGTGGAGCCTGTGACTCTCAATAGGAGTTCAAACCCCATATTGGGTACTGAGATGACTTAACAAAAAAATCTTAAAGAAGCTAGTTGAACAAAATAATCCCAGAGTAAGTCAAACTAGTCAACATTAAAAAAAACACTTCTACATATTTAATTTATTCCATTAAAATTAGAGAAATATTACATGCTAAATGTGAAAGATGTGGTGAATGCACTTGAGAAAATGCAACATACATTCATGATAAAATGCTCAGTAAATTAAGAATAGGAGTCAATTTCTCAACTTCCTAAATTAAATCTCAAAAGCAAAATTGAAACCAAAAGCTATAGCTGTTGCCATAATTAATGCTGAAATACAGACCACCTTACACACGATTAGGAACAAGACAACATGTTTCAGTCTTACCAGGGAAATTAAACAGTGTATCCAAGACCACATAGCTAGTTGAATAAGTCAACAGTCCTGAAGTCAAATTATACCTCAAAATAATATTTTAATAGCTGAGAAAATAAGAACCAGAATGGTATTTTAAAAATAAGATATTCCGAAGACTGAACAACCACAATAAACCACATAAGGAATAATCATTTAAGGCTCTCATTCTCATGTTTTCCATATATATAGATGAATACACACACACACACACACACACACACACACACACACACACACGCGTATCTCCAACTCTTTGTCAATATCAAAATTATCTGAGGTTTTCCAAATTTAAATTAGTAGCTGATCTCCATTTTCAGTGTGATCTTTCTACTACAAGGAAACTATGGTACATATGTGGGGTTTCTAATTCATCTGCAATGCTTTCTCAGAACTTTCAGTCACTGAAGAGAGGTGATTTCACAGTCTTGGCTTCAAAGAGGACCATAAAAATAGTTCTTAACCCATTTATTAAAGTATGTACTTTTAAGAGTTGCTTAAGAAATTGAATGATATATTTCAAACTGTAATACTTGGAGAAAATAAGGAAACTATTTAACTCATAATGAAATTAAGTTTGGGCTATTATATAGATTTATAGATTATGGCTTTATATACAACAATCAGATGGTTATTGGTAGCACATAAACATGAAACCTTTCTTACGTAGAGTAGCGCACTGCCCTCTTTTAGTCACATAAAGCAAATATTTTCCTAACTCTGTTACATCTCTAACTTATAATAATTATTTATTTCCATGCCTCCTTTCATATTCTTTTGTCCACTCCCAAGGGAAACTCATAGGGGACTGTTATCCTACTTGGTCTCAGAGCTGAACACAGTTCTTAACTCAATATAGGAGTTCTGAATTTAATTAAATTGGATATTAAGGATAAAGCAGACATCCCTAAATTCTAGAGAGAGCAGAACAAGACTCTTAGGATCAAAGATAAAAACATGGACCAACTAGAAAAGCCAACAAACAAGGAGGATTTGGACATGATAGCATTTAAAAAAACAAAAAAACTCTGAAAAACGTTGTAGTAGCCAATAACAGAAAACAAGAACAAAAACAATTTGTTCAGCACAAGGGAATATTTTAGTAGTTAAAACATAATGTTAACGTTTCACAGGACAGCTATTTATATACACATAAATCCATTATGCATTCTGAAGAAAAATGTGGAAAAAATTGACTTGAATATCTATATAGACGTCTCCTTCTGCTGTTGAAAGCATGATCATTTTGCGATTGCATGGAGTAAACCCTCTGGGGTTACTCAAGAATCGCCAGGTGAACTATTACATTTTGGATTACAGGGAACAGGGACAAATTACCTCCTCTTAGAATGGAGCAATGGTATAGTAACTTGTAAATGGATTTAAGTAGCAATGGCACAGCACGGAAGACTTACATAAAAGTTTCAAGTACGAATCAATATTTTTTTAAACGAAAAGGTAATACATTGCCTCTTAAATTCTACCAAATCTTACTTTTGTTATTCTTAACCAGAAATATCAGTATTCAGAGCATAGACTGTACATTTCCAAAATTTGACATTAATTAGGCTGAAGACATTTTTTCACTGACAGGTCTGAACTTTTTGGATAACCATGAAATTAAATCTCATGAATATAAAGCAGAGTGAAGTTATTTCCTTTTTGGAGAATTAGTGAATTTTATAAATTTCCTTTAAAAGTTTTTATTAATTATACCAACTGTCCATACACCCACCTTTTACTAAAATCATTCTATTATGTAAGAACTCTGAGGTCAGAACTGTGTTTTTATTTTTGTCTGATAGATACATACATATTATAGTAATAGATAATCTCCAAAAAAGTCAATATAGAACACAAGGGCTATTCATTTAGTTCTTAATCAGAAGAAAAATTCTCATGCACAGAAATAAGTACAATTTAAGTTTAGCCTCTGCATATATTAGTACCATTTTAATAAAATCAAACACAAATTCTGGTAAGAAAAGTGAAAGTTACATTTACTTGGTCACTTAATAAATTAAAAATTTTATACATCTACCATTTGTTCTTAAAGTCATGGTGAATGTGTTAAAAGGAAAAAAAGCTTTTGTCCTCTAAAAGATTTTAATCTATATAAGGACATCAGAGGATATGTAAATCTTGGAGGTGAAAACAAATGAAAATAAAATCAAGTGTCAGAATGTGTGGTACAGAGCAGAAGGAAATGCTAGTATTTCCTTTGTATCTTCAATGTCACTTATGACACAGATCAGGAAGCCATATGCAGTGATATTTTTCTAAAAATCAAGGTGATCTATGTGCTTTTTATGACCACACACAGTCTGGTTTCTGAATGATTTATGGTCTTCTCAAACCAATGAAGAAGTTAATAACAGTATTTCTTTGAAGAATGTTTTCATTTCTTGTATAGCTATTTAAGTGACTAATAGAAGTATAAACCAGGTAAAATTACATAGTTAATGCATAACACATTTCAAAAAAAGTTAGTGTAACAAAAAACACTAACTGTACTATTAAAAGACCTAGGTCTTTCCTCATCTTTCCTAGGAGCAAGAAAATTACCTCTATAAGTTTTCTAGACTAAAATTTTAAGTCTAGAAATTTGGTCTAACTCACAACATTATGAAGATCAGATGTGCTCAGTGTGATAGCATTTTTTAATGACAAAAAATGCACAGTATACATAAAATATTGGGAAGGTTAGAATTTCTGTAGAGAAATAATAGTTTCACTGGTTCTTTGTCCCTCATTCTGTACTACACAACTTCTTTTCTGCTGCAGAAATCAACCAAATTCCCCATGACTTACAAAAATCATATCTATTTTTAACTCATATTATGTGAAGTCGGCTGGATGGTTGTAGCTCAGATAGTTAGTTCAATTTTTCTAGGTTCTGTTAATTTGACCAGTTTATAGGAAATTTGAAATGGGATGTCCATAAGAAAATATTCCCTAAGAACTAAATTAATGCACATATATTAGAAATGAATTTTATAAACATGTTTCCTTTTATGTTCTCTTTTTCCAAGACAGCACTGTAAGTAGCAAAATGTTATTCACTGCCCTTCTCAAACTAATCTGTTATGATTTTATAAAGTAACAGTCACAAACTTCCATGCTGACTTTCTAGAAAATGTTTTCTTTCAGTGAGCCCCATTGTCAACAGACTCCTTTTTGAATTCAACTTCTTATAGTCATTAATAAGATGAAATTAGTAACATATCACTTGCAGTATTAACATTCTGTCTCAAACTTGTTCTCCCAAAGCAACCTCACGAGGTGTATTTTCTACCTCTTGCTTTAACCAGGCTAACACTTTTAACTTCACCAAAACAAAGTATGGACCACTACTTTTTCAGTTTTCTTTAATAGTAAAATTTATAAGCCTCTAGTCAGGTTACCAAATAAAAAAATTTATAAGAGAAGACACAAATTCAAATATCAGAAGTTGGAAAGTGCCCATCACTACTGATCCCATGAACATTGTTACATTAGTAAATGAATATTATTAACAACTCTATGCCCACCAATTTGATAACTTGATGAAATAGAACATTTCCTCAAAGTCATCATCTAAAGAAACTCCCGCAAGAAGTTGTATAATCTGAATAGATCTCAATTAAAACAACCAGTTCAGTGGTTAACAACCTTCCTAAATGAAATTACCTGTTGCAGGTGGTTTCATTAGTGAATTCCGACAAACATTTCAATAATAATGTTACCAGTTCTCTAAAATCTACCCAAAAAATACCTAGCAAACCCTTCCTAAGTCATTCTGTGAAATCAAGTACTACTCAAATAACAGAACTGGATGGCAACATGAAGAAAAAAAGAAAAACTACAAACCAAGATGTTTCACGAACACAGATATAAAAAACCGACAACAAAATATTAGTAAATAAAATTTAACTCCGTATGAAAACAATTATACACCATAAACAAGTGGAATGGATTCCAGGTATATAAGGCTGTATCAACATTTTAAAATTAATTATTATAATCCATCACATGTTAGACATGAAAAACTGTATTGATACAGAAGAATTATTTGAAAAATACAATACCGTTAATGATTAATAAAACAAAAAACTTCCAACTAGAAATAGAAGGGAAAGTAATCAAGTTGATTTAAATTAAAACTAATGTTCTATTTAGTGGGTGAGAAACCAGACACTTTCCCCCTAAGATTATCAACAAGGCAAGGCTATCTCCTTTCACTTACCTTACTAAGCGTTGTACTGGAAATTCTTGCTAACATAGTAAGAAAAAAAAGTACATAAAAGCGACGCAAATTGAGAAGAAAAAATAAAGGGCAAATGAAAGCACATGACGAGCTGCTCAGTATCTTAGGGCATTAGGGAATTGCAAATTAAGACAAGATACCACTGTGCATCTAGAATGATTAAAACCCAAAACACTGACAACACCAAAATACTGATGAGAATGCAGAGCAGCAGAAACTCTCATTCCTTGCTTGCTCGAAAGAGAATGGTCTAACCACTTACATGCAGAATACAGTTTGGAAGTTTTTTTTTAACGAAGTTCGTCACAGTCTTATCACATGATCCATCAGTTACTCTTCTAAATATTTACTCAAATGAGTTGAAAACTTACGTTCACCCAAAAAGCTGCACGTAAAGTTTCTATCACTTCGTTTGTAATTGTAAAATTTGGGAAACGACCAAAATGTCATACAATAGGTCAACAGATAAATTGGTACATCCTAACAACAGAAAATTATTCAGCAATAAAAAGAAATAAACCTGCGAGTTTTGAAAAAACAAGGAGAAACCCTAAATGTTTATTACAGAGAAGCCTGTCCACAGAGACTACCTACAGCATCCTTCCAACTAAATGACATTCTGAAAAGACAAATATATGGGGATAGTAAAAAGATAAGTGGTTGCTGGGGATTAAGGGTAAGAGTGAAAGAGAAGTAGATAGAGCACAGGAAATTACAGGGCAGTGAAAATACTCTGTAGCACATTGTAATGAAATATATACATGATACTATGCATTTATCAAAACTTCCAGAATATATAACACAAAGGGTGAACTCTAACATAACTTTGTACCTCAGGAAATGATAGCATGTCAGTAAGGATTCCATTTTAACAAAGGTATCACACTAATGCAGCAAATTACTAACATGGGAAACTAAAGGACACTATATGTGGAGGCAGAGGATATATACCAAATTTGCAGTTTCTGCTTCACTTTTCTATAACCCAAAACTAGTCTAAAATGTAATCTATTAGTTTAAAGAACTAATTTCCAGTTCCAGTTCCACATGTAAAGAACTTGGAAATTCTTGCCAAGTTATAACAAATAAAAACACTAAACAGACTGAAAAATCAGTAACTCTTCATGGCTCTCTAAGACAGGACAGGACACAGGGCAAACAAATTACCTGCCCCCAGCACTTGAGAGACAAACACAGGAAGACCCGGGAGTTAAGACTCACCACAGTAGAGACTAGCAGAAATCACCACTGAAGAACTAGGGTAGGAAACCCCGAAGTGTAGTTGCTCAGCTCCTACAGGCTCAACACAACTCTGAGAGTTAAAAACTCCCGGGGAGAAGAGTCATAAAATGGCCCCCACCAGATATACCTCCAGGAGCCTGACCAGGTTTCCTCAATAAGTAATGGAGAAAACTTCCCCCACTTGTGTTTTGGGCAGGGGCTGGGGAAAATTTGAAGTTGGTAAATGTAGATAATTATTCAGGATGAAATGCTCAGTATTCTGGAAGTTATTATACCATTCCTTCTACTGTAGTGAAAGTTTGAAATTTTCCACAGTAATAAAAACAAAGATAGAAAGCTAAAACAAAACAAAACAAAAAAACAAAAAGAGCAAACTGCTTTCCCCTTAACAAAGCCTCCCCTCAAGGGAAACTATTTAACCTGGGTCTAACCTGCTGGGGTGTTAGGAGATCCAGCTCACCTGCTGAAAGAAGAGTAACCAAGTCCAGCAAGTCTAATTTTCCACAGGAAAGAAGGGAAATACCCAAGTATAGACCATTCTAGCCATCCTGTACCACCTAAAGGAAAGGAAAAAAGCAAACAAAACAAAACTGAGAAATGCATATGAAGTTCATAGTTCAGAACAGACATACATTAACTAAAACACTTACTAAAATATCATGAGACTTAATCATAGGACTATAGAATGCTTCGCCTCTCTTTATACCCCATACTGCAACACCAAAGGTCTACTTTTTTTTTTTTAAAGATTTTATTTATTTATTTGACAGAGATGGAGAATACAAGCAGGCAGAGCAGCAAGCAGAGGGAGAGAGAGAAACAGGATCCTCACGGAGCAGGAAGCCCCATGTGAGGCTTGAATCCAGGACCCTGGCATCATGACCTGAGCCGAAGGCAGCCGCTTAACCAACTGAGCCACCCAGGAGCCCTGCAAAAGTCTATCTATAGCTGGTCCATTTACCCAGTACATCATGTCTGGCTTTGGGAAAAAACAAAACATACTGAAAGGGCAAAGAACACAATTTGAAGAGACAGAGCGGGCATCGGAAACAGACATGGTAAGGATATTGGAATTATTAGGCCAGGAATTTAAAGCAACTGTAATTAATATTCTGAGTGTTATAATGGATGGAGCAGATAGCATGCAAGAATACATGGGCCACGTGAGCAGAGAAATGCAAATCCTAAGAACCCAAAAGAAATGTTAGAGACAGAACACATTGTGATAGAAATGAAGAACACCTTTGAGGGGGTTGTTAGTCGACTGGACACAGCTGAGGAAAAAAACTCTGCCCTTGAGAATGTCTCCATTGGAGCCTCCAAACCTGGGGGTGGGGGAAAACCCCTCAAAACAGACACATAACAATCAGTAGCAATAGCATCAGTGTAGCTCAGGATTGCCCACTAATAAATTCTCTAACTCCCACAAATTTGATGAAAAAGTTGTCCTCAACATACACACTGAAAAGGAAAGCTATTCATTTGTTAATTTCCAAGATGTTTTGTTTGTTTTATTAAAACTGAATACCGAAATGCAACAGATTAAAACATAAAACAACCTTTCTTGTCTTAAAGATAGTGGTAAATTACAAAAAAGAAAGAGGAAAAAAAGAAAGAAAACAGAAACGACTGGCCAATGGTGCATATTTACTACATAATAACTTCATATTTTCAGTGGAACTAAAATTCTAGACAACCATAAAAAGAATATGTCTGTGTATTTTGGGGAGGGGGTTTGTTTATTTATTCTAAAAAAAAAAATTTTTTTTAAGATTTTATTTGACAGACAGAGATCACCAGTAGGCAGAGAGGCAGGCAGAGAGACGGTGTGGGGGTTGGGGGGAGCAGGCTCCCTCCTGAGCAGAGAGCCCGATGCGGGCCTTGATCACAGGGCCCCCGAGAGGCTCAACCCACTGAATCACCCAGGTGCCCTTGTTTGTTTGTTTGTTTTAAAGATTTTATTTATTTATCTGACAGACAGAGATCACAAATAGGCAAAGAGGCAGGCAGAGAGAGAGAGGAAGGGAAGCAGGCTCCCCGCCGAGCAGAGAGCCCAATGCGGGGCTTGATCCCAGAACCCTCGGATCATGACCTGAGCCGAAAGCAGAGGCTTTAACCCACTGAGCCACCCAGGCGCCCCCCTTGTTTGTTTTTTTAAAGACTTTATTTATTTACTGGATATATATAGAGAGAGAGAGAGACAGCAAGAGAAGGAATACAAGCTGAGCGAGTGGGAGAGGGAGAAACAGGCCTCCTGCTAAGCAGGGAGCCCAACACTGGGCTCCATCCCAGGACCCTGGGATCATGACCTGAACAGACGACAGTCACTTAATCAACTGAGCCACCCAGGTGCCCCTGTGTGCGGTTTTCTGCTGGTAGATAAAACATGCTAATTTACTGGCTATGATCAAAGGATGGGAAAATAACTGAAGGGTTTGGAATTGGGAAGACATATTTATAGTTTAAATTGAAAAATAACCATAAAAGAAATTTTCATAGAAAATATATGAGCATATTAAAATCATCTTTTAAAAGAAGAGACTATTAGAATGGAATGAAAGAGAAAATGTGTCATATACAAAATATAATAAATATATTTAAGGTAAAATGTTTTCAAAATTTTAAAATCAAAGGAATGTAAAAATATTTATTAACAAAATGAAAGGTGAATGGGGGAGACATTTGATTATATAAGATAGAATTAAGACATAAATCGTGACATTCAGTACTGCTTAATATTAACTGCAAAGAGAGGTTTGACCAAATTATATAGTATGTAAATTATCTCAATAAAACGGTTTAAAAAAAAAAGGTTTCTTTTTGGCATGACCATTAAAGGTAGCAAAGAAGAGCATTGCTTGACATCCAAGCACAGTCTGGCAACTGAAAGCCTACATTAATGTGTCACACCATTTCTGTTTATTCTCCCCATTCTTTTCTTTTTTAGGATTTTATATATTTATTTTAGAGCACATGCGTGAGGAGAGTAGCAGGGGATGAGGGAGAGAGAATCCCAAACAGACTCCAAGCTGAGTATGGAGCCTGACTCGGGGCTCCCTCCCAAGACTCTGAGATCATGACCAGAGCCAAAATCAAGAGTCACATGCTTAACCCATTGAACCATCAGGGCGCCCCTGCTCCATTCTTCTCAAGCATCATGGGACTTCTATTTTTCCAGCTTGGGTTAAATGGGTAAGGATTTATGGTGCCTTTGAAGAGAGGCAGCCACCTGAGCTGGGATTATCATTGTGATCTGGTGATTCCGTATCAACAATATTTAAGAACAACAGTGCCAATGTCATTCTGATTTTTACCCTGTTCTTTATCCACGACCTGAAGAGCTGACTCACCTAAACAAATTTTTTTTCCATTTCTCTTATTATCATTTTTATGTTTCTGTTAGCCTTCTTTGTTCTTTGGAATGGCTTCTCATTACTAAAGCAATACATGGTAGATATGGTAGCAAGAGGTTGTTTTCTATGTGGTTTATCACCTCTGAACATGAGATTGAAATAAGGTGGGCCAGGCAGAAAGAACTGCCTGTATCACAAGACATATGGTTGTTTGGACCAGAGGCACATCACTCTGGCTGGGTGATTGCTTGTCGTCCTAATCTCACCTCGCTTGTACATGTAACATTTTAAGGGCTTCAGGGGATAGTTCGTTATTTAAAGAAGGCAAGACAGTCAAGTGGTAAAATTTGCAGCATAAACTTGCTCAGTTCATGACTTCATTCATTCCAAATTGGTCAATTCAATTACATCTAAATTCTGGAGAATTTTCTGTGTGTTGAATGCTGCTGGGACTCAGCCTGACTAGTCCATTCTGTTCAATTATGTCTACCATGAAATTATAAGTCTTCCGATCATTTAACTAACAAATCTGAGAGAATGAAGATTTATCAGGGACTTGCTAATATTTTCAAACAAAGTGTCACACTCCTTTGAACTATATTCACAGGCTTCCAAGGTCACCTCTCTCCTGTGTCATATGCCTGGGAGTATAGCTAGTGATTAATGACCATATCTGAATAAAATCATAACTGCTATTTCTCAAGTTCCCAACAGAATTTTCCTTGTACAATAATACTTTTTTCACTTGTTGCACCCACTATGACTGGCTCTTATGTTTTTAGCAATTCTACTTACACTAAAAATCAATTAAGTACTAACCCAGTTATAGTCCTTCTCAGTCTCCTCCTCTCAATCGTCCTTTCCTTATGAATTTATTTTGCCAACTCAGTAGGAGTCAAAACTTTTCACTCATAAATAATAAGCAAACACACAGACAAAGAAACAAACCTCTACCATATAAGTTTTGTTGCTTCGTACTGAGAGTGGGTCAGCAACTGTCCCGGGTCAGCAACTGTCCCGGCATTGAAACCTAAGCTCTTTCTTCCTCGTCCTTGCCTAACCACAAAGTACCCTTGCTATATTGAGTTGTAGGTCTGAAAGTCACCTTCCTCTTCAAGATGCCAGCCTGTAAGATCTACAGTGATTAAATAGCAGCAGTGGTCTTGGGTTCTGATTGATAATCAAACTCATAGAGCACAATAGCCTTCACAAAGCTCCAAGTTCATTAGCTTTCATGAAGGTTAAAGATCAGGGAACAACAGGCACAGTGGCCGAAGATCAATTATCTTTTGACTCTCAGAACCAGCTTCTGAGTATTCCCTAAATTCCATATTAAGATTATGGCTGAGATTTGACATTGGATTTTTTTTTTTTAGATTTGTATTTATTCATTTACTTCTGTGCATGGGCGAGAGAGAAAGCACGAGCGACCGCACAAGCCAGGGAAGAGGGAGAGAAAAACAAAAAAAAGCGGATGGGATCATGACCTGAGTGGAAGGCGGAGGCTTAACAGACTGAGCCACCCAGGTGCCCCTGATAATTGGATTAAGTAACACGGAGGCTGACTGGTTACTTTGACAAAAAAGTTATAGCGTTATCATGGGGTGAAAATCTGATTAGAGAGGGTTAATGAGAAATAGAGCAGGCAGTAAAGGCAGAAAGGATAGATAACACTCTCACTGAGCTGTACAATAGAGGAATGGGCAGAGACTTGAAGCAAAGGTCAAGTCAGAAACAGCTTTGAAATGGAAGCATTTGCTGATGGTAATAAACCAGCAGAGTAGGAAAAATACAATATGCAGAAGGAAGAGGGAAGCATCACTAGAATGATGTACTTGCGTAGGCAAGAAGTGCACATTGTTGGAGTACTCGGAATATTTCCAGATTGTTCTCATGTGTCATTACGCTACTTACTGTCATTTCAGGCTTCAGAAGAGATAAATAAATGTTAGCAACTCTTTGTTTCATTGCTAGTATTTTTGGCTCCTTTTTAAACATTAGGATTATAATTTCTTGTTGAAATGCTTTAGGGTAAATTTTAATTCAGAGAAATGGGAAAATCCACTAATTGTGTCCCTCTTCCATTGTCCTGTGAAGAAATGTTTTCCAAGATCTTAATTGCTCAGAGAAAACTAACGAAATCAACATCAGTGTAAAGGATCCATGAATAGCTGAGATTTTCTAGGCACTTGGGCAGGGAAAAAAATTGTATCTCACACAATAATGGCGCTGTAATCAATGATTTCTGCTGAACTCTTTGCGGAGTGTTCACTGGGATTCCAAGTGGGTTTAATATGCAGGAGACGGATCCAATCAGACAGAGAAGGGGAAGGCTTTGCAAATAGGAGGAATGCTCTTCCTTCTCATCTCTAGTTTGAAGTCTCCACTATACTGATTGTGTTGATGGAGTTTTATCTCTCCCATTTGTTCTTGCCTTTGTTGTTGATGACATTAATATATTTTTAGGAACCAAGCATCCAGGGATAACCAGAGAGATGTAGCTCATATCATGCATTACTAGGATGACAGCAGAGATATTATTAGCTAAAAATCTGCTCTCTCAGTACAAGACCAATGGTGGTGGGGTATTAAGGAGGGCACATATTGCATGGAGCACTGGGTATAGTACATAAACAGTGAGTCTTGGAATACTGAAAAAATAAAATTAAGATGTTAACTAAATAAATACATGAATATAGACAATTTAAAAGATTAAAAAATAAAAATAAATAAAAAATAAAGTGATGCAAAACAAAACAAAAAACACAGAAGCCATTCTTTTCCTTTTCTATTATTTGCTTCCCAGCAGTCTTGTTCTTACCTCTAATCAGATTTCTTTAAGTCCAGAGCTATTTAAACATAGCCATATTTCTTATCCTGGACACTCAAATTTGGCCTCTTTTGTTTTTAAGCCCTTATATGAGAGTAAATAAATGACTGAGAGTTTTATTGATTTTAAGTTAGAGCATAAGCAATCTGGCCACAGCTACCAGCATCTCATATTTAAGGGATGACTCCAGCATTATGTTCTTTTGCTTTCCCATCACCTAGCATAGATTTGGCTGCAAATGGCTGCAGCAACATGCATGTGACCCAATTTGATATACGCCTTTCAAGCAACTTTGACTTCCTCCGCACTCTTGCATTCCTGGTGATTTAACGATAATGCTTTCCAACATGTTATTGGTCTCACATATTAACAAAGTCCTTCATCTAATTCTAATACATGTTGATCATTTTTTGAGATTATAATCTTGTTTTCCAAATAAAAATGAAATAAATTACAGTTTGAAATGTATCTCTCAAGACGAAATTCTGCCAAAATGGAATGTTCCGTAATTCATATGATTAGCACAGTTTTGCCGTTTCTTTTCTGTGTGGCTCATTTTACAGATGACAGCCTGAGGCCCAGGCCAGCTCATTGATCTCAGGGCACAGATGTTATGGAGCATCCTGTCCTATTAGCGCTTCTACACAGCTACCAGGAAAAGACAGCATGACCAAAAAATGCTATGGGACATGAGGGTTTCAAACATCCCCAGTGTAATTTTTCAAATTGCTGCCCAATGTCTTCTTCAGAATAGCAGTGATTGTCAGTGAGGACTCAGGTGTCTGTTCAAGGTAGAATCGCTGTTGTTCAGACAGCAAGAGCAAACAGACCAGGTGCTCTCTGGTGCTGAAGAGAGGAAGAAAGAAAGGCCACTGATTCTATTATTTTGGAGATAATATCTCTCTTCTCTGAACTAGAAGATCAGTGTGGCATTGGCTTTGCCTAAACTAGGCTATTAGTGTGATGACCGAATTTGACAGTATGTGAGATGCTTTTTTTTTTTTAAAGATTTTTATTTATTTATTTGACAGAGATCACAAGTAGGCAGAGAGGCAGGCAGAGAGAGAGGGGGAAGCAGGCTCCCCGCTGAGCAGAGAGCCCGATGTGGGGCTGGATCCCAGAATCCTGGGATCATGAACTGAGCTGAAGGCAAAGGCTTAACCGACTGAGCCACCCAGGTGCCCCAGTATGTGAGATTCTTAACTATTATCATAAAAGTGGCAGTGAATACTACCTTGTTATCATCTGAGCAAAACAGCCTGTAACATCAACCTTTACTGGCAGTGACAGCCCCTTTAACCCTGGCAATGTTTAAATATTTCACAGAATTCAAAACAGGAGACTAGAGCTTGGATGTCTGGTTGACTTATCTGCATGCTTGTCTAGACATCATCTCATAGAAATAGTCAAACCTATGTGTTTGCAGAAAACTTTGATTTTGTGGTGGGTGCGCCAATATAAGGATCAAAAAGAAGTTTAGATCATTTCTGTTTTTATCATCTTTATCATTTATATAAAAAGGTTCAAGATACTAATGCAAGCATTGGGGGTAATATATAAGCAGTGCTGGTCCAAAGAGAAGAATTCGATTCTTTTGTCTGATCTCTTCAAATGCTTCCTGTACTCAAAAAGGATGGAATCATACGTTTCGCCATGAATGAAAATCACAAATACTACTATCCCTTTTAATCTTTTTCCACCTCTGCAGACTGAGATGAAAACTGTTCCTTTTAAAACCACAGTTTAGGGGCGCCTGGGTAGCTCAGTGGGTTAAAGCCTCTGCCTTCGGCTTAGGTCATGATCTCAGGGTCCTGGGATCTAGCCCAGCAGTGGGCTCTGCTCAGCGGAGAGCCTACTTTCTCCTCTCTCTCTCTCTCTGCCTGCCTCTCTGCCTACTTGTGATCTCTGTCAAACAAACAAACACAAACAAACAAACAAAAAAACCCCACAAAACAAAAAAACCCACAGTTTAACAGAGAGGAGAAGAGATTACAATAAAACCACACCTCCCGCCAGCTCCTGGTGCCTCATCCTGCTGACATCACTTGAGTTTTTCCAGAGCAGCAATCACTACCTGGTACTTCATGTGATTGTTTCTCTACTGTCTCTCTCTCTTTCCAAGAATGGAAGTGCCAAATGGGCACAAATTTGTTTTTGTTCACCTTTGTGTCTCCAGTAGAACTAGCATGTGATAGGCCCTCAGTGAACCTCAGCCGAGTGAATGAATAAAGGCAGAAAAGGTTATTGAGTGCCAAAAAATGGTAGAGATAAACACCGAACAATGAAGGCTAGAATTTATAAAGAGAAAAATGGATGCTGGTGATTTTGTTTTACACCTTAGACTTCTCTCAGTTTGGTGGAGAATACTGACATGACTGTGTATATAATATATACACATACAAGTCAAATATAATCTTGGAAATGTTTATATTGTGAGAATAAATATACATCGAAGGAGAGGAAAAGGAAGATACACAAATACAAGTGATATAAAAAGAAAAGAAAAAGCTATCTGCATCCAAATCCATTTTCTGCCCAATTCTTTTGCTTTCCAATACACTATGTTTCACTACACATCTCCTTAACTTCCTGTGGGTGGAGACCCTTCCTTATCTTTCTGATATGCAGGTCACTATAGTAATTGTGGTCCCTTGGCTTCTGGAAATTATAGACTCCCACCTCTTCACTATTGCTTTGGTGTTCCATCTTTTCTATTGCTATAAAGCCAAACTCTGTGATCATCTTTCTTACTGTTAGTCCTGGCCTACAGAAAAAATTCTCTACAGTACAAAATGGTACCAGTAGCCTTTTCACCAGTGGTGTTCCTGATGACTTTGGTAAATGGATGTGCCCTCTGGGCTTTCTTACAGAATATAATCCTCCATTGAGTGGTCTGGTCTCCCATAATATATTCCCTCCTGCAAAGTCACTTTTCTGAGCCATTTTGACCCCTTCTAGAACTGTATCCCAGGGAAACTCAGGCATTCCCACTTTGCCTGGTGTGGACAATCATTCTCTCCAGGCTTTCAAGGGCCACTCTAGCAGTGAACTTGTCCTATTTTCTGGGTCTTCACTGGTTGTTGAACTCTATATTGGGAAAGTGCCCTCAAGGCTATGAATTCTTGTTTACCCAGCCTCAAGTTCTGTACCTTTCTTCCCTGACACCCTTAAGCAAGCACCATGGTATTCCTCCTGGTACATATTAGCCCATTCCTGCGCCTCCTTTGGAATGTTCATGACCAATTACTAAGGTTTTTGATTAGTTTCAAAACATGCTTATTCTTATTTATGCAATCCTTGGGGGGCATGGAGGTTTCTCCTGCTCTGAGGGTTTTCGCAGCTCCAAATGGCACAGACTCCTTGTGGGCGGGGGGTGGGGGGCAGGTCCTGTGGTGTGGCTCAGGGATCCCCAAACTGAAGGTATTTGGGGCCAGGACTCTGGGGACGGAAGCCTGAAAACTCAACCTAGGGTTAGGGCCTAGGGGCATGGCAGTCCCGACCTGCTAGTGCCGAGGCAAGCTCCATGGGGGGCTAAGTTGAGGCTGTGTCAGACTGCGGGTTTTTGTCTAGGAGGGCAGCTGAACTTGGGTTTTGTGCAGTTCCAAGTGGCACAGTTTCCTTCTGGGGGACATACAGAGTCCTCTGGTGGGGCTCAGGGGTCCCCAATCTGGAGTGCTTGGGGGCCAGGCCTCTGGGGACGCAAGCATGAAAACCCAATTTAGGATTATGGTTAGGGCCTAGGGGCATGGCAGGCCAGATCTGCCAATGCTGAGGCAAGCTTCCTGGGGGGGCTAAGTTGAGGGCAGTGTTCAGGCAGTGTGTCAGGCTCCAGTTTTGTGTTCAGGGGATATCCAAATGTAGGGGGTGGCCACAGGGTGACATGCAGTTTTCTCCTGGTCTGAGAGTTTTGTGCCAGGTCCCAATGGCACGGTTTTCTTCTGGGTGGCAGGCAGAGTCCTGGGGTGTGGCTCACGGGTCCCTAGTGAGGAGGGCTTGAGAACCATTCCTCTGGGGATGGAAGCCTGAAAACCCAACCTATGGTAAGCGTTAGGGCCTAGGGACACGTCAGGCCCGATTCGCCAGTACTGGGACGAGCTCCCCGAGGGGCTGAGTTGAGGGCAGATTCAGGCTGAGTGTCAGGCTATGGGTTTTTGTCCAGAGCGGCTGCCGAATGTGGGGGGTGCCATAAAGGGAGCATGCATGTTTCTTCTGCTCTGAGCGTTCTTCGGAACCCGAAATGGCATGGTTTTCCTCCTCAGTGAAAGGCAGATTCCTGGGGTATGGCTCAGGGGTCTCCAATATGGAGTGCTTGGTGGCCAGGCCTCTGGGGACCAAAGCCTGAAAACCCAACCTAGGGTTAGTCTTAGGGCCTAGGAGCATGGCAGGCCTGACCTGCCGATGCTGAGGCAGGATTCCCAGGGGGCTGAGTTGAGGGCGGGGGTCCAATGGCACATCAGTTTCTGGGTTTGTGGCCAGAGTGGGGTGCCGAAGGTGGGTGTGGTCTCAGGGGTCATGCAGGTTTCTCCCGCTCTGAGGGTTCTGTGCAGCTCCAAATGGCATGGTTTCCTCCTGGTTGGCAGGTGGAGCCCTGGCGTGTGGCTCAGGGCTTCCCAATATGGAGGGCCTGTTGGCCGGGACTCTGGGGATGGAAGCCTGAAAACCCAATCTAGGGTTAGGATTAGGGCCTAGGGCCATGGCAGCCTGATCTGCCAGTGCTGAGGCGGGCTCCCAGGTGGCTGAGTAGAGGGCAGGGGGTGGCCAGCGTTCTGAGGTGATTTGGGCAGCACATGTGCCTTGTGTTTGGAGTGCTTTCTTGCAGGGTTCGGGCCGGGACCACTGGGGACCATGGGCCAGCCCAGGCAGCTCCCCTGAAGGCGCCCGCTGCTAGAAGGGAGTTTGTCAGGGGTTTCTGGCCAATTCTCAGGAGCTTTCCACCAAAATCAGTATCAATTTGGGCAGAAAGCTTGTGAGAATTGGCTGGCGTTGTGTGGTGATTTGGGCCATGCACGCACCCGGTGTTTGGAGCTCTTTCTCACTAGGTTCTCTACTGTTCCCTACAGAGCTCAGGCATGAATCCCACATTCCTGGAGAGGAGGAGGTGCTCCAGTGGCTTATTTATATTCATACTAAGGAGTGAATGACTAATAGAGTCTTTTTGAGGAGTAAATGGTGATGGGAGATGGTTTGTGGAGGAGGAGGGGAGAGGAAATTAGGGAGCTAGGCTAGGACCCAAAATAGGGAAAGGACACAGAAAAAAGAGTCTTAGGGCCTGATGCCAACCTTGACCCACAGTGTCATTTTGCCTTTGCTGCATGCAGCCTGGTCCTACTGGGTATTAACAGCCTTTTTGGTAAATCAGGTTCTGCAAATATTTGATGTCTGGAAAACTTTCAACAAAGATGGCATTCGGAAACTTGGCTCGGAGGCCCCAGGATGACAACCTAATTACGTTCCTTTTAATAGCTCCTTCCCAAGTGCTCAGTCAGGGACATCTGCTCTGCCGCGGTTGCACCTTCAGGGAGGAATATTTTTAACACCATGATGCCACAAAAGGAAACTTCTGAAGGCTGGATGAAAATGGCTACTGTATTCGCAGTACCTCAGGGCCCAGGTAGACAGGGCCTAATGCTTTCCCCCCACCCCACCTCCACCCCCACCCCTCACAAAACAGAACCGGACTCCTTTTCACAAGTAGAGGAGGTGTTGGCTTACTAGAAAGTTGTTGTTTGTGTGTGTGTGTTTTAAATATTCCTTTTTCAGTTTTCACAAAGGTACATTTGATGAGGCAGGCCGCCTCATCCAGCTTCCATATAACAACCAAGAACACAGCAAATCCTCTGACACCAGCCCTCGCTGCATGGTGCTGGGCCCTGTCACTGTTTCTACTGGTTAACCATTCTTATTCCACACCCCACCTGAGGACGCCCCCCCCAACACAGATGCTGGTTATGTCAGAGGAAGGAAAGGAGGAGAAAAATAAGAAAGAGCAGGATTTCTGTGGTTTATTAGGAGACTAGCTTGCTAGGAAGGCCAAAGGCTGACAGGGTGAAGATGATATGTCCTGGGGGGGTCCGTGGGATCGATGAGAAAAGTACAAGGAGCCCAAGAGATGATCTACTCTGAATTCTCTTCTCCTTTTCTACAAATTACCTGAGGCCCACAAAGGTAAACAGATTTCCTCAAGGAGTTAGCTTTGATGATTGTGTTGGCTCTCCTGCTTTGAGCCAAGTTTATTTTGGTGAGAGTTCATCCAATCACATTGGCAGACTCCTGATAGACAAGTGCCCTCTTTATTTTTTAAAAAATATTTTATATATTTATTTGACAGAAACAGAGAGATCACAAGTAGGCAGAGCAGCAGGTAGAAAGAGAGGGGGAAGCAGGCTCCCCGCTGAGCAGAGAGCCCAGCATGGGCTCTATCCTGGGACCCTGCAATCAAGACCTGAGCCAAAGGCAGAGGCATAACCCACTGAGCCACCCAGCCACCCCCACGTGTGGTCTCTTTATCTAGGAAGCCAGTTCTCTTTGACAGAGAAACATGATGGGTCAAGGAGGAGAAAGAGGTCTTCCTTCTGCCAGCCAGATCACCTGATCTGCCCTGGACCACTCATATGTCCATCACGAAGGAGCTGCTAGGTAACTGAGAGGTGTGCTGTGCTGTGTTTGCACTAATATTTTCATTCCACAAATTGTTTATTTTAATGGTGACTGTTTTTCATTAGAGGTTCAAATGCAGCATAAAGGTGTTTATGGAGCCTTTGTGTTTATACTTCCAGTCCCTTCCATGCTTCTGGGGAAGACAGAAGAAACATTTCCAGATAAGCAGCAAGCAAGGAAGGGCAAGTGGCACTGATGGTAAAAGGCACTACTCTACTCCCTTAACCAGAGATCTTCATCTCCCAGCTGAGCCCTGGGATATCCTGCTCAGGGCAGCGCTTTCATCGCACACTGAAGTTTCGTTCGTTGCCTCTTCCCTTCAGTTCTTTTTTTTTTTTTTTTAAGATTTTATTTATTTGACAGAGAGGAATTACAAGTAGGCAGAGACGCAGCCAGAGAGAGAGAGAGGAGGAAGCAGGCTCCCCGCCGAGCAGAGAGCCCGATGTGGGGCTCGATCCCAGGACCCTGAGATCATGACCTGAGCCGAAGGCAGAGGCTCTAACCCACTGAGCCACCGAGGCACCCCCCTTCCCTTCACTTCTTACTTGACCATCATGGACATCTCTGGTTCCCTCACCTTTCAACTTCAGCTGGTGTTGCCAACCAGCTACCTATTCTTTGGGTCTTCCTTTATTCAAATTCTGGAGAGGGAATCTGATGGACTCAACTTGCCTTTGGCTGCAGATGCTCCCCCTCTGGGGTGCCATTGTCTGGATGCACTGGTCTTGGGGCAGGTGGAGCTGTGGGGCCAATTCTTATGCACTCGGCATAAGGACGAACCTTGCTACTTACCTCAGAGAGTTCTAGGGCTTGGTGGGCAGCCCATTGCTTGGCCTGAGCTGTATTCACCACTGTTGGAAAGACTGAGGTATCTCTAGGGTGTGAAAAAGGCAAGACAAGATCTTGGTGATGGGGCCCAGCAGTGGCTCTTAAAACTGGAGAAACAATTAAGTGCTCAATAGTCACCATGATGGAAAAAAATCCAGGGGGTGCATGGGGAGGGCTGGGGAAGAGTGGGCTCAGGATAGGCAGTAAAGCTGGTATGTATGGTAAACTTGCCTTATTCATAACCTTGATCAAGGCCTTGACACAAATAATCAAATACTGCTGTTACTACTACTACTACTACCAGCTGACACTTATTCCATGCCAGACACTGTTCTAAGAGCCTTCCATCCATTAACTCATCTAATCCTTATGCCCTCTGATTAAGTACCATTCCCATTTTTACCTAGGAATAAACTAAGAGAGAGATTATGCGAAGCCAAGTTTATACAGTTAATAAGTAGAAAAGCTGGGATTCCAACCCAGGAAGCATGTGTTCTTAACGACTTTGCTATGAAGCCTCCCTGATAGGAGTAGGTGGCCTCCTCATCTATGCTGTTTGAGGGGTACCATTTGGTCCTAATCCCCCAGGATATCTCCCTTAGTTCTATCATGTTTGCCATCTCCCTTCAGGTTCAGAAATTCCTGCTTTCAGTCACTAATACAGTGGAAAATATGGTAACCTCGGGAGAGCCCTTTGCCCTCTCCCATTAGACCTTTGTTCCTAAGCAGATGCACAACGAGCAAGCACGGTGGTTTCACTCTTAGGAGTGAGTGAGTTATCAAAGCCTGGTGGCTAAAGGAAGTGGCAAAGTGGTGAAGCGATCAGGGTTAACCCTGCACTTAGGCAGAGAAAGAAGCCCATACATCATGTACTGTCCTTTGAGAAGCCTCAGCAAAGATATCCTCCACCCCAACACCTTTCATTGCATCATTCTAGTCCCAGTGCAGTGCTGACCCACACAACTTGCTATGATGATGAAAATGTCCTATATTTGTGCTGTCCAATTCGGTAGTCCCCAGCCACATGTCGCTTTTGAGCATTTGAAATTCAGCTAATGTAACTGAAGAACGAAATTTTAAATTTTAAATAATTTAGATCTGAATGTAAATGCCACATGTGGCTAGGGGCTATCATAATGGACAGGGTAATTCTTGAGGCCTCCCTGAGAATATATATGTGTGTGTATATATATATAATCTCCTACTGGGAGGCTCAGACTTTAGCTATTTCTCTGCCAAAACCTTAGTTTAGGGAGAACAAGCTAGGGATAAGGATGCCATGCAGATTCATTTCATTTGGCCAGCATGAGGCTCTGGAATCTTTAATTCAAATGTCTTCAGCCAGACAGGCACCTCCAGCCTCCACCCTCCCTAGTTTTACTCCAGGGCCCAAGTCACACACTTTGCCACTTCCGGAGTTTGGTTGTGACCCCAACCTTGGTAAAAGCCTTCAATGATTCTCAACTTGATTTCATTTGCTCCTTATAGCAGCCCAGGGATAGAGGTAGAATTCAGATTGTTATGCCCATTTTTATGGATAAGAGAACAAAGGTTCCCAGAAGCCCCCAGAAAAGGCTATTCTCCAAAGTCAGCTCCAACTTTCCTGTTTCATTGGAATAGACACTGGAAGCCCCAGCTTACATCTGGGGTTGATGTGGCCCTTGCTGAGGAACCTTGCCCCGCCCTGGCCACTGGTGTTCATAGTCCTCAGAAGGCTTCTTCCCCAGCACTCCATTCTTGTTTTTATTCAAACATCATCTTGATTCATTTTTAATGCAACCCAGCTGCTGTCCTAAGCCTTACTTAATATGCTGCTTCCCCTCGCCTGTGTGCCTGCCCGCGCGCCCGGCCACCCACCTGGACTTCCAGTCTTCTGTAGTTCTTCCAGGGTCGAGCATACTTGGGATCTATCAACAGATTCATCTGGGTGAACTGGGAGGGAAAGAATTCAACCCTCCAACTGCCATCAGCCCAAGCGTGCACCCCAGGCCTTCTCTCTGCATGGAACCTGATCCTAGCCCCATCCTAGTTTTCCTTCGGCCTCACACTGCTTATCTACGGGATTCTGGAATTTAACACCTGCTTGACCCATGCCCTGTTCCCGAATGACTGCCTCTGCTCCTCTCAGCCATCTATCAGGGCCCCCACTCAAGTTTCCTGCCTCCCTGAGCAACCCGCACTGAACTCTATCTGCCCCTCTGGCTTCCCCACCACTTACTTTCCCTTTCCCGTGACTTCATGTTTACACTACTACACTATGACAGGGGCTGGGGAAAGACACCTGCCTGCAATCAGGAGGCACAGGTTGTTTGGCTTTGGGCAAATATTTTCACCTCTTGGTATCTCAATTTCTAAAACTGGGATTTTTCAGGGGTTGGACCAGATTAAAACCAATTTTTTGAACTGTTTTTCCTTTGAGGATTCCTCAAAGACAGGTTTGCTGGATGGGAGCAGGGGAGGGAGGGGAGTCAAGTGGATAGCAACTTCAGGATTTCTTCTATCCTCTTCAACCAGAGAACCCACTTTGGTACGATTAATGGACCAGGATTCTAAAATGCTGCATCGACAGAGAGGAAGAGAGAGAAAAATTGAAAACTCCAGGTTATCTGTAATTAGATGATCCTAAAAGCCTTGTACAACTCTAAAAGGGTGGAGGCAAAGTCTTTTCTCCCCCGTGAGTTCTAGGCCACTTGGGGGCAGTGTGTGTAGAACACACAACAGGCATCCAACCAATGCATGTGGAATGAAGGGAGGAACAGTGGACACTCTCTCTTCCTCTTCCGTGGTGTTCCATGTGTCTCTCGACAGCCAGACTGCAAGGCCTTATTCTTGCACATCTTGAGCATTCTCCAGAGAGCTCCTAGCACAGGGCCTGCAGTCTGGCTTCAAACCCTTTTCCTAACTGAAAGATGGGGACAGGGGCGGGAGGAGGACCAAAACTCTAGATGCGAGCCCCACCTCCCTTACTGTCTCTATGATCTCTGAGAGGGGACTCCAGTCCCTCTGAGCCTCAAGTTTCCCAGCAAGGAAATCCTGCTTTGATTTGTTTATTATTTTGAAGTTGGCCCTTACCTCTAGACCTCTCCCTCTTGCCCTGACGCGTTGTGCTCTCCCCAGTGTGGGAGGGTGGAGGGATATATTAATTGCTACTTCAGAGTCCACTCACCCAAGGTGGAAACCACAACTGAAAGGTTCAGAGCAGAGTTGTGAGAAGCAGTGGCTTGCTAATAAAACCCACACAGTAAGATGAGTCTTATAAAAACTACCACAGAGTGGCAAAGGCCAGAGAGCTGTCGCAGGAGGATGGGGAAAAGAAAGAGCTGGTTCACAGAGGGAAGCTGTGGACCCAATGGGCCATGACCAGCCCTCAGCACATGGAACAAAGCCACAGGACCTTCCTGGCCTCAGAGCCGTCTTCCCAGCTCCCTGAACCTATGTCTACAGATTGCAACTGGTGGAGACCAGGCACACAGCATGTCCTGGGGCACAAAATAATGAAGTCAACAAGGTTTGTCCTCAATATTACTCTTCTGCTTTCTGTGCTCTCTCCCATTTTCCCATCTTCAGATGCCCAGTGCCTCTGGGCCAAGAAAGAAGGAGAACCCAGGGACAAGAGAAAAAGAGTGTGTTGGAGCAGCACTCTCCCCTGGAGATGTTAGGGACCAAATGTGAGACCTCTCTCAGAGGCGGCTGCATCTCCAGGGGCTCTTAGAGAGAGCAATACCCAAGCCAGAGGCCACATATGACCCATAGATGTTTATGAGTTTGATCAACATCATGATAACCTCAAAAGTTTTGTTTAAAACACACACACACACACAGAAGATTTTACATAAAAATTTAGATTTCTGGCTTCTTTTAGAAAATGGGAAGAACTGAAAGTACTGGCCATACATTCCCACTGGGTACAAACTGGCTGAGCTAAGCAGCTGTTGCCTTCCTTAAAGGACACTTTTGCTCCCTGGTTTGTTGAAGTCCCTACCTGTCCCTATTGCTTCATCTGGCCTCCTTCTTCCCTTTATGCCACTGCCTGGATCTTGTAGCATCTGAGCTTGGGGCCTTTGACTTCATCCCAAGAAATTACACAGTAATAGTGGGAGCACAGAGAACCGTGAAGGCAATATTTCTGGGCAGAGGAACATCTCCCTGTTCCTAACACCATTCTACTTGGAGCTACCCCTCCAGGAAGAGGCAAATCCTCCTACACAGCCTTGTGTGGAACATCAGACCACCACAGGATTTGGGAAAAAGTTTGTATAGATCTGCCAACTCCCTGCCCCCACGGCCTGCCCCTCCAGCATCAAAGCTGCCTGTTTCATCCTGACCACTGATGAGTGCAGGCCCTGATTGCTCATTCTTCTTGACTAAGGATAGAGTCAACTTTGCTGAGCCCAGCCTGAATTTGCAGCCTGTCCCATTATCAGGGCCCTTTGCTTTGCGCCCGCTGACCACCATGTCCGGGGACACCCCTCACCTGAATCCTTGCCTTGGCTTCCTACCAGCCCTGCAGTGCTTTGGGGAATGAGTTCTGCCCTGCCCTCCCAGACAAGGTCTTTGCAGCTGAGTCCTGTCCCCAGAACACCAGCTGCTGCTGCCAGGGTCCTTGAGCTGCAGGACTTTCTTCCTTCTTCCACCTCTGCTAATCCCATAGGCTGACCTGCCCTGAGCCCTCAGGAAGGCAGCTAGGCTAACCACTATACCACCAATGCTTTGGCTGCCATGACCCCTTAGGACAGGCCTCATCCTATGGCCTGCCCAGCCCTGTGCACGATGCTGCCAACACAGGCAGAGCTTTCCAGGGAGTGGGGTTTAGGTGGGATTTCAGCTCCTACTGAAATCCCCCCAGGGAAGCCCCCTCAGGCAGGTGTTGTGGACAACTACACAATGATTCTAAATAGGTTCCCTGGCTCTTGAGCCCAGACGTTGTTTGGCTTCATCCTCCCAGTGATCCAGCCTCACTTCGGATACCTATGTTCCAGTTTCCCAGCATTTCCTCTCCCTCCTTGTCTGACACCTAATCCTTAGGAAACAAGTGATTATTCTAATAACAATTGACATATTGAGATTCTGTCTGAGGCGGTGCAGTAAGCATTTCACTGTGTTCTTATACTGGATTCTTACAACCACCATGCTATCCTCATTTATTGGAAGCACAGAGAGATCAAGGAATTTCCTCAAGGCCCAGCAATAACAGGTGACAAAACCAGGATTCAGACCTGGGTCTGTCTGTTGCTACAGCTTAAGCTTCTAACCACTCAATTCCGTTTCCAAATCAAAGAAAGCTAGAAGGGAGGCTCAGGGAAGTCAATAACTGGTCTAAGATCCCCTAGTTCAGTAGTGGAGCTTGAACTCACATCCAGGTGAGTTCTATCACCTGGATATCACCAAGTCCAGGGTCTTTCACCTGTTGCTGGTATCCTCAGGCTGCCTCTTTCACTGCTCCGTTTGCTTCTCACCTCCTGGTATGTTGATGATGGGGTGCAGGAGGGGTTCAGCAAACAGTTGCAAACTGAAGGACTTACCTCGTCTCATTTGATATGCCTCATTGGAACTGTTCTTGCACAGACTCCAAACTGCTATCAGCCAGGATAGCCTTGTCCACAGACAAGTTCGATCTTAGCTCAAACCACATCCTCACAACCTGGAGGGCCTGAAATTCGGCCGTGGAATACAATTTTCCTAGAAGGGGGATAGAAGATTATAATGAATAGATTTAAAGTCCTAACATCTCAGGATAAATGAGTTTTTCACAAACTGTTCTACGAGAATCTGGGGGGTATGAGAAATTAAAGTTCTGACTGAGGGTAGGTTGGGAGAAGACCTTACAACAGAGTATGAAGACAAATTCTCCTTAAAGTGACTTGCCAGAGATCAGAGCCTTTTGATTGTGTTACCATGAACCCTGTATCTATGGGTCTGACTTTGTCTTTGGGTCCTACAGGCCCCTGGTCCAGGCCTTTCTTCCCAGCTGGGGAGGTTAGTGCAGATACTCCTGGAGAGAACCTAAGGACAGGCAGAGCCCTAGGATAGAGCCAGATGAAATGCCACCTTTACAATGCAATGCTTCACACCTGTCGCCTTCCAGCAGTCCTAGACCTGGAAAGTCCTGCCAAACAGCTTGGCTTGTTAGCAGCTCTAATGGACAGTAAACTTTGTGCAAGCCTGTAAGAGCTTTGGATTCTCAGGCTGCCTGGTGAAAATAGGTTTCTTAGAGGCCTGTGCCAGACTTAGTTCTTGGCAGCCTGGATGGGATTAAGGACTTTCCAGAACCTTCATTCAATTCAATTTAAATGAGCAAGGATTTACTCAACCTCTCTGAGTGCCAGCACTATCTCTGGACAATAGTTTAGGAGACACCACTACCCCTTCTCCTATTCCAGCCCTTTTTAAAATTCTGATAGTAACTGAATTTTCTTAGATCCCATCTTTCATAGTATTTCAAGGCTTTGGAGTAAGACAGACTTGGGTTAAAATCCCTCTACCACTCATTTAACTGCATGACACTAGCCATCACTGAGCTTCGGTTTCTCCATCTGTAAAGCATCAACCTCAGGGCTGTGCTTGAGAATTAAATGAGATTGTGCATGAGCTCAGACCAGGGCCCATCACCCAGAAGGCCATGATCAGTCAATGGCAGCAATCAAACCAATAAACAAATAAAACCATAAAGCTTGGCTGCTCTTATCAAACATTCATTTGCTCAGACACCTCCCATAATTCGCTACCACCCATTGGACAAAGCCCTACCTTCTTTACCTGGCACTCAAGGCCTTTCACATAGGTCCACATTTCAAGGGCTTAATAACTGTATGTGGCTGCCATACTGGACAGCACAGAACAGAACATCTGATGTTCATACTGGGCAGCCCTGCTGTAGGTGATAGCATAGCTAGGGGAAGCAGGGTGTGTGGGGAGGGGCAGGGGTGACTGTTCATCCTCGATGTTTCCATCCTGATATCTCTTTATTGTACAGGGAACCTGAGCCTATGGCCTCTCAGGTGTCGGTTCTGATTCCCAATGAAAGGATCTGAGGTGAGGTGGGGGCCCTGGTGTCCTGGTGTCCTGGCTCCTGGTTAGGTTTTCCAGTTGCTTCTAGGTCTCAGCCTCAGCTGGGTCGGGCTGAGAGTGTCCGTCTCACAGGCTGGGGAGCCATCCAGTCCTTTCTGGGCTGTTTTCTACCTGCCTGCCTATACATTCCTTCCTTTTTCCTGGCTGGAGCTGTTCCTGCTCCCACCTTCCTGCAGTTTGCTGGTACCTTGATTTTCTCACCCCTCGGGGCTCTTTGGCTTCCCTAGGTCCTTCTCACCACCTGGGCCACAGGGTAGGCTCCGAGGAGCTGGGCAATCCCTGGAGAATCACTTTTTTTTTTTTTTTAATTTTATTTGTTTATTTGACAGAGTGAGAGAGCACAAGCAGGCAGAGTAGCAGGCAGAGGGAGAGGGAGAAGCAGGCTCCCCGCTGAGTAAGGAGCCTGACACGGGGCTCAATGCTAGGACCCTGGGATCATGACCTGAGCCAAAGGCAGTTGCTTAACCAACTGAGCCACCCAGGCACCCCGAATCACTTCTTTAGGACCCTCTGCTATACCCTATTTTGCTCTAATTGTTTTAGGGGCAGTCTAGTTTCTCTGGCTACCGTGCCAGTCCCAGGGGGCTGAGCTGTTATCTCCTACTGATTTCCCATAGCACCAGAGTAAGAATGACTGAATTAATAAATGAATGAATGAATGAATGAATGGGTCTGACAAGCAGGGAGCCCTTCTTGTTTCTACCCCCACCAGGGACTCTGAGACATGGTAAGAATGGTGAGGGATGGTCTTCCATTCCAATTTAGGCCAGCAATTCCAGGCAGGAGTCAGCCACAGTGACACACACTATCATTCTGTCTGTCTGCCCATGCTGGGAAAGTGCTGGAGACTATGAATGATTTCTGCCTGGGAAAGGTAGTGGGTACTTGGGAATTTTGGGGATTGGGTATGGATGTTGAGAGAGAAACGGGAGAGCAAGAGAGGGAAGTGGGGGCACGGTGGATATGAGAGAGGTGGGGGGTAGGGAGGCACAGAGAAGAGGATGGGAGAGAGGGAGAGTGGGGCACAAAGAGAGAGGAAGAAGATCCTTGCCTTGCACATCTCCCACCCCCTGACATGGCTGTGCTGATATCCCCAGCACTAATTGCTTCAATTAATAATACTGTTCTATAAAATTTCAGCAGCTGAGAACAAGTGCAAGGAAAGATGACATAATGCATTAATAATGCAGGCAGTCAATGGAGCTGGGCTCCTGGGGAGCTCCATTAAGGAGCCACTGCTGTGGTCCTCCTCCTCACACCAAGCTAACACTCCAGGCAGGGCAGCGAGCATCCTTGGGCCTCTGCAGACCCCTGGGCTTTTAGGCTTTGGAGCTGGGGCCACAGAAGCAGTGTCAACGGAAGGGAGGCTGGGGCAGCTTTGGCCTTTCCATAAACTCTGGAAAGCACTCCTCCCTCGTTCTCTGTTCTGGACAATTGATGTTTTCTCAATCTTATGTAAGTGCTATACATTTTTTCAAGTGCTATACATTTACTTTCCCAAATCCTCCCCCCACCCCAACTGCCCTTTCTGAACCTGCTCTGATTAGCAGCCCCTCCCCAACCTCCACCAACAGCTGAAGTTCCTGGGGGCAGCTATCCTGATGGTTTGTTTGTTTGTTTTAAATCTTGGTCACATCTTTCTCTCTTCGTCTCTTTGTCTCTTTGTCCCTGGATTCCTAAGACCTCTAAGGGAGATAATCCTATGTTTCAGGACAAAGAACCTGTCATCCCAAACATGTTCAGCTGGTTTCTCTGAAATCAGCCTCACCCAAAGCCCTCTGTGTAAGTGTCTGCATGTGCACACAGTGTGTACCCAAAACTGCCCAGGCCAAGAACTGAGTGCAGAGCCAGGAACAGAGGATCCAGCAGCAGGCATCCAGATCCTAAAGCTGCAGGTCACTATGTGGTTTTATACTGTTGCAAAGTCAGCTCTTTTCCCACCTGCCTGCAGAAACCAGATCTGGGCCATCCCGAACAAACCCTCTATGTCAGAGCTTCTCATTCTGGGGCTTCTCTAAGAAGATCCTTCAGCGTGTTGCAGAATCCCTGGAGATTATTTACAATAATCTTTGTACTATGTGCATTTCTCTGATAAGAATGTCTACAACATTCTGTTCCCTCATGGGTCCTGAATCCCATGAACCCCAAGAATCCTAAAGCACAGCTCTAAAGTCCTTCGGAAATCAGGCCCTTAAATATTGGAATATTTAGATGGCTCTTTGATTCCATCTCTGCATCCATGGCTCTAGATGAGGCCCTCTTGGTGCAGTGGGTGGCTCAGTCACTTAAGCATCTGCCTTCAGCTCAGGTCATGATCCTGGAGTCCTGGCATGGAGCCCCACATCGGGCTCCCTGCTCAGTGGGGAGCCTGCTTCTCCCCCTCCCTCTGCTGCTTCCTGCTCCCCTTGCTTGTGTTCATGCACAGTCTCTCTGTTAAATAAATAAAATCTTCAAAAAAAAAAAAAAAGATGAGGTCCTCTGTAATACTCAACTGGATTGCTATAGTCAAAGTTGATGTCAAAGGGACCAAGGGCTAGAAATAAAGCAAGAAGAGGCCCAATATTCATCCAAGACTCAAGTGAGAAGGAAAACTCATGCTTCAAGTCTTAGCACACAAGCACAGTCTGGTGCCTCTCCTTCACAGTAGGACTGCAGTTTGTGTTGGCAACTCAAAGTGTTCTCCACAACAGGCTTTCTTTCCAAGGAAGAAAGGGGACAAACATGTGTTGGGCACTTCCTGTGTGCAAGTTCTGCCCAAACAGTCTAGTGGGATCCTGATCACATTGCAGGAAGGCAGGTCCTCCAATACCCCTTTACTGAGGAGGAAACTGAGATTCCAGGAGGTTAAGAAACTTGAGTAGTGGAGTTGAGATGTAAACCCAGGACTTTTTGCCATTCAAGTCTAGGACTTTCCATTATACAGAATTACCTGGCCTGTACAGTAGCTCTTGGAGGGGCATTTTCTGGGAGCAAGCCTGGCTAATTGCCACCTCCATGTCCCCATTTCTCACTGCCTGTTCTTCAGGTATATAAGTCCTACTCTCTTTTTCTTTTATTGAAGACTTACTTATTTGAGAGAGCTCGCATAAGAAAGAGTGCACAGAGGGTGGGGGAGTGGTAGAGGGAGAGAGAATCCCAAGCAGACTCCACACCACCAAGTGTGGAGCCTGAGGCAGGGCTTGCTCTCACAGCCCTGAGATCACAACCTAAGCCAAAACCAAGAGTCAGACACCTAACCAACTGTGCCACCTAGGCACTCCAAGTCATACCCTCTTAAAAGAGACCTTAAATCCTACTTCCACCATCAAGACTTTTCTAGATAGCTTTGACACAGAGTGACCTCTTTGTATGGGATGAATGGTAAGAGTAGATGTATGCAAAGGGATGGGCTGTAGTGGACATTTTTAGCCAATATCCATTACCCCATTTATTCATGTCTAACAGATCCTGATATCTATGGGATGTCTACTCCTTTTTCACTCAGTGGACAGTGACCCACCTCAGCCCAGAGGGAACTGCAGTTGGTCTAAGCCAGTCACAGAAACCGTACTGCCTTACCAGTGGTCATCCTGGGAAGGGATACATGACCCAGTTCTAGCTGGTGAGATGAGGGGAGAGATTGCTGGAGAACTCCTGGGAAAGAGACATGGGATGAGACAGTCTCTCACTCTTTAGTAGGATATTTCTATGCCTGGCATTGCTGGGGGCATCCTGCTATCCACCTGAGGATGAAGCCTACTCAAGGGTGCACAGCAAGAGGAGAGGACTTCTTGAGCTGCTATCCCAAGCGCCACGAGCCTCTGGTCTGAGAGATAATAAATTCCCCTGCAGTCACTGCCAACTTGAGTTGATTTTTTTTTTGTTACTTGCTGACAAAAGCCTCATAGTTGATATGTTCTCCCTCCTTTAACATACAGTATGTGTACTATATGCCTAATACGTATGACATCAATTGTCATCTCTATTGTGTTGTCATCTTATGTTGTTATTTAACTTTTTCTGTGTTATATCTTGTCTGTGGAGACAATACCAGCTTTTCCATTCCACATAGATGTTCTCTGAATTCTTATAGAGCTTTCAAATAGCAGCCAAATCTGTCATCCATTCATTCCAGAAATATTTATTGAGCCCATCTTCTGTGCCAGACTCTGGGTAAGAGCTGAGGATACAGGAGGGAGCAAGACATGGTCCCCACCCCTACCGAGCTTACAGTCTGTTATGGACTGAATGTTTGTGTTTCCTTAAAATCCACAAATTGAAATCCTAACCCCAGTGTGGTGCTATTTGGAAGTGGGGCCTCAGGTAATTAGGTCACAGGAGTGCAGCCTTCTCAAATGGAATCAGTGCCCTCATCAAAGGGACCCCAGCAGGCTCTCTTGCCACCATGTAAGGACACTGTGAGAAGACTGTCACCTATGAACCAGTTAGTAGGTCCTCAACAGACAGTGAATCTGATGGTATTTTGATCTTGGACTTTCCAGACTCTAGAACTATGAGAAATAAATATTTGTTGTTTAAACCACCCAATCTGTAGTATTTTTATTATAGCAGTCTGAATAGGCTAAGACACAGTTTTATTGGGCATCCTGGATGTTAATCAAATAACCTCAGGAATAAATCTAGAATGACAGGAAGAGTAACAAATGGAGGTACCCAGAACTATACTGTGGTACAGTAGGGGGGCTTGTACTAGCCTGGGAGTAGGGAAGGCAACCTAGAGAAACTGAGATCTAAAGGATCCAGAGAGCAAACTGGGTAAAGAAAATAAATGGGGAAATGCATTCCAGGCTGTGAAAACAGTAAGACCCGTCTTTTCTTCTCCATCCTGACTCTCATAGACCTGATATAGGCCCCCATCACTTTTCATGTAGAATATTGCTATTCCTTCCTAACTGGGTTCCCAGCCTACAGCCATGTTTCTCTCAAGTCTATCTTCCTCCCAACCATGAGAGTTAGCTATTAAGAATGCTGTGGTGGTCTCCACCATCTACCAAGACAAGGCCAATTTCCTTAATAAGGCTCTGCATGATCTGATCTCTGCCTCTCTATCCTCATTTTCTGCCTCTCCTTACTTGAGAACTCCCTACCTGTAGTTTTCAATTATACCAGACCTTTGGATCTTTCTATACTGTTCTCTGTGCCTATGCCTCCTTCCAACCTTCCTTTGGGTGCCTGCCCTCACTCTTCTCAGGCATTGTATCACACAGATTGGGCTCAGGGGCCCTCGTTGTACTTCTGCAGCACCCTGTGCATATCAAAATTGTCTACTGACATGTGTTCCCTCAACTGGAACTGAGCGTTTCCATTGTAGGGACTATGTCTTGTCTATCTCTGTATCTCTTAGAGCTTAGCAAAACCTGGCAAAGCATCCCCGCAGGACACATTTACTAAACTCCACTTTAGCACTTACTGTCTTTTTCACACAATCTAGCACTGATCATACTATATTCCACTTGACTCTAGTGTAATCCACCAATTGTTTCATGAGTGCTAATTTTGACTCTACATCTAGATTCCAAGTTCCTAGAGGCCAGACCATGTCTTACATTTCTCAGCAGTACTCTCAGCCCGTAACCCAGGTGACCCCAAAATAAGCATTTAACAATTGTTTAATTAACGAAGGGGTGAATGTACAAATGGATGAATAGAGTTAAATAGTTAAATATTTTCCTTCTACCTCTCCAGTTGGGAAATTACCAATGACTCCTCCTCTTGTTGCCAGAATCTTTACAGGAGGGCCTCAGGAGGAAAGGCTTCCTAGACAGGTGAATGTCCATGGGGAATTCCCTGAGTCTCTACCTTCCCAGAAATGCCCTGACAGGTTTACTGCCAAAGCTGGCTTCACCCTCCTGGCCGAGGGGACTAAAGGAGGGGAGATCTCAAAGTTTCTGAGCACATGTGGCCCTGAGCTTTCCAGACTGGAGCCCTACCACTCCCTCCTCCTGAATGCACTGCTTGGTGGCTAATTAACCCTATGGATTGGGGCCCAGAAGGTCAGGCCCTTCTCTTCTCCTGCCATGGTGATTTCCTCTGGCCAGAAGACTGGATGTGCGTCTGCTACAGTCTGCTGGCCCGGACTCCCAGGAGGTCTTGAGAGAGGCAAAAGTCTGGAGAAGTTGGAAAACACTGAGCAGGCCTATGCCTGAGGTAGTCCAGATGACAGGCAGCAAGTTGTGCTCAGGATTCTCTACGTGGGCTGTTATAGCCAAGACCCCGGGAGGCAGGCTGAGAGGAGGAACAGAGGAAGCAAGTGCTAAGTCCCCTGTGATGTGTCCCCTTAAAAACTGATCATCCAGGCCTATTTGCAGGTGGAAGTGAGGCCTTGATTGCTGCTGGATACAGAGCCTGTTGAAGGGCCCAGCTTTGCTCCTAGGCTTACCTGTGTTTGAATGTCAGCCAACTCTGAGTGTGACTTGGACTGTTCCTGTTTTTGAGCCTCCAACTGTCACAGAGAAACAGGATCAGCTATGTAACATGTGGGGCCCAGTGCAAAATGAAACTGTGTGGTCCCTTGTTCAAAAGGAAGAATTCCAAGATGGTGACTAGAGAGCATTAAGCCCAGCCCACTATACAGCTACACACTAGCATGTGTGTGATTGTACCATTGCCTCCGTGGATCTGGCCCTGTGAGTGGGGCTATAACCAGGAGAGTCTGCACCAGCAACTGCTCTCAAGTTAACCTACTACTCATGTGTCTTGAAGGCAGGGATTTTATCTTCCTTGGGTCTCCTCCCTGGGACCCAAAGGTGCTCACCACCAATTGGGGGAAAGTTTCAGTTTAGTTGGCCTTGGGGTCCAGACTGTCCTCCTGTGTGTCATATAGATCCAGAATCAGTGAGGCTCCAGACCTGGAGTCTAGGTTGGAGGTCACAAGGCCAAGAAATCTTAAGATGGCTGTTAGTCCCAGTGCCTTTCAGTTTAAAATAAGGCAATTTAATTTTGTCCCAAAAAAAGTCCCCTTTAGAATATAATTCACCTCACCACCAAGAAAGAGGGAACACATTACCCCATTAGTAAGAGTCTACAAAATCTTTGGCAAATGAGCTATCAAAAGAGGTAGTTCAGAACCAATATAGAGATTTTTAAAAGTTCTTGAACAGCAGGGCTTTATTTAAATGGAAAAATATACTCTAACTTGAATAGAAGGACTCAATTTTGCAAAAGTGAAAAATCTTCCCTAAATAAATGTTAATTCAATGTCAGCCCAAAGAAATATCAACAGGATAATCTTTGTTTTAAACTTGGCAAAAATGGTATTAGATTGATTAGGAAAAATAAAGATAGGAGAACCAGGCAAAATTAAAAAAAAAATCTTTAAAAAGAGGATAGGACCTCAGACATTAAAATACATTTTCAAGAGCACATAAAGGCTGGGCCCTCTTCAGCTCAGGTAGACCCAGTGGATATTCCTTTCTGCTCCTGAAGCCCTGGCTGCTGAACCCTGGGCTAAGGCCTGAAGGTTATGTTCATCAGATCCCAGGCCACTGAGGCTGCTCTGCCTAGGCACTGGTCAGACACAATAAGAAGCTGAGGAAGTTGCCCACTGCCTCTGGGTTGCACACATATAGGTTGCTTGAACTCATTGAGGGGCCTTGTTGCAAAACCCTCCTCCTGCAGATTAGACTCATAAAGAAATTTGCACCAATTCCCGGTGCCTGGCCTCACTTGTCACTCCTGAGAGTAGGGGAGTCAACAGGCCAAGAAAGGTCTTAAACAAGGAAGCAGACTACTACTCTAGGCACTGGCTGATGCATGGAACTAATTTCCTCTCAGTTATCAGGGGTCGTATACACACACAGAGCTCTCCAGAACCCTAGCACAGCATTGCTTCTTCGCACCAGTTATTACCTGGGTCCTTGTGCTTTGTCTTCCTTGAGTGTTTCCACCCAAAATTCAAAGCATTAATTAAAGGACAGGAGAACATTAGGATCAATATTTGGTTTAGAGGAAAGCTAAACTGATTGACATTGGGTGTGATGTTTCTCTGGGTGTTGGTGGCTACCCCTCCTTCATCACTCTGCCCAGCTCTCCTTCATTCCCACGGATAACTGAGAATGAGTACTATTCCAGAAAGGATGGTGATCTAGACATGTGGAGATTCTCTTTTTTTTTTTTAAGATTTTATTTATTTATTTGTCAGTGTGTGGGTGTGGGTGTGTGTGTGTGTGTGTATAAGCAGGGGGAGTGGTGAGTAGAGAGAGAAGCAGACTTTCCTGCTGAGCAGGGAGCCTGATATGGAACTTGATCCCAGGACCCTAGGATCATGACCCAAGCCACAGGCAGATGCTTAATCAACTGAGCCATCTAGGTGTCCCCAGACATGTGGACATTCTTAATCCCTCCCATAGCATTTCTGGTAGTGCTGGGCTCTGTTCCCACAAGGGACACTTGCTTTACTTGCTTCTCTGTGAATTTGCTTTGGGGGCAGATGGTTTGGACTGAATGAAACAAAATCCCATGGCAGCAGTTTTTTCCCCTTCTAGAAACCACTGTTTGTTTTTGCTCAACACTGGGCATTCAAAGCAAGTTGCCTTTTGTCTAAATTGGGAGCATAGATCTTATTTGGCCAGAAGTGAATTTCTAGTCCTTTCTCTGCATCTGACTCAGGACTAGTGGTCCTTGTCCTGAATGCAGTCGCTGCAGAGGTCTGGGAGAGAAAAGCAAATTTGCCAAGAGTCTGAGTGGGGTCTGGTGTGTTGAAATTCACTGGCTGAGGCTTAGATCAGCTGTCACTGCAGACAGACCTGTTTCTTATTTTAATGCTGCAGCATGAACTGAGAAGCTGCAAGTGCACCTTCCAGCAGGGGGCTAGAGCTCAGGGCACATCAGGTTCTTAAAAGGCCCTTGGAACAGTCTTGCAGAGACCAGCTTCCTGGGAGCAGGAAGGGGTGAGGGCCTGGGGTCCATCACAGCACCCCTCCTCCCATTCCCCCGTCTGCTGCATTGCGCCACTGATTCAGTGAAGACATCATCCTCACCCCCTTCAGAGAGCTGCTCGCTGCTCTGCTCTGACAATTCGACTGGCTGCCGCAGAGAAGTGCTCATCCTCAGCGACATATGGCTTTTTAAAGTGATAAATTGCATTAGCAAATTTCTTATTAGCTCTGCTGTCAGAAGGGAGCTCCTGCCATGTTAGCTTGCCGAGGCTGATGCATAACTTCCCGGCCATTAATTACCATGCCAAGGGCTAAAGAGACTCGAAGGCTGGCGGGTGGAGGCCCTTATTCTCTCTTCTCCTCCCATGGCAGATCAGTGGAGCTGGTCTTGGTGTTGAGCTGTCTTAGATTTGACTCAGCAATGGGCTCTGCACTTTGGGCTCCTGATCCTGGTGGGCAGGGTATAAGATGCCCAGACACCGTCTGGGTTGGTTTGGGCTGAGTTCTCCCTTAGGACTGGGCAGCTCAGAATCTGCACAGCGTCTCTTTTAGGGCGGTATATTCAAGGCAGAGCCTGGACTGTGTCCTAGAAAGGTGCTCTGGTCTCTTTCTCCGGGTTCAAGGCCACGGATTCTCCTCCTACTTCCTCCCCTCACTCCAGACAATTGAAGAGTCTCCTCCCCAGAGGTGACATCATGCCTCCTGCTCAGATCTTCTCTTGGTGACTACCCAAGGAACTGCATATTCAAGATGTTCAACCCCTGCTTTCTAAGGGCTCAGGCTCCTATTTTACATGAAGAGTTGCATAAAACACACTTATCGGGCAGCAAAATGAGAGAAGGAATATTTCAATTTTTTTTACCTATCGCCCCAAACTAGGAATCATTTAGGCAGGGTCTCTGACTCCTTTGAGAATCAGAACAAACATCCTCATTCATGGGAAAACACTCACATTCACACTTGTGCACTGGGTTTCAGGCCCCTCCCAGACCCTAAGCAACCCACTTGTGAATCCATGTTTGGTAAGTGTTCTTCCCAAGCCCCTGAGAGCTGCTAATCCCTGGGAAGGTACTGTATCAGCGGCCTCCTGCCACAGGAAGTGAGTTAGCCTTCTCCTAAAACAACAGCAGAGATGCCTCCCTGGGGCAACCCTGGGCACCGTCTGGTGAAGGACACTACATGCAACTGCATCATTTCTTAGGTTATATTAGACATGCTGAGTCTGAGAAATGGGCTCAGGGCAGCAATGATTCTGGCCAGGTCTGCATTAACTCCCCCTGAGAAACCAGTTCTGTGGCTGGGAGGCTCCTGTGGTAACATTTTCCTGTTCCGGTGTGCTCCTGCTAAGAAGAGAGGTGGGGATGGGGAGGAGGAGGCAGAGATTGGCAGAAAAGGGGAACATTCCGAAATGGGTGTGGGGGAGGGTGCATGTGTGTGCATGCATGTGTGTGTGCGCATGCATGCACACGTGTGTGTGTGTGTGTGTGTGTAGAGGCAGAGAGAAAGGGGGGGAAGAGCACTGGATTTCCCATTATTTGGCTTTAGGATGCTTAAGATAGAGTATTGGATGGATTTGTACTTTTTCACACACATGGCCTCAAATTCTGCATCATCTTGAGCTCTGGCTGGGAATAATGCTCTGCTCTGTGAAATTGAAACAAACACACTTCTTTCCTGTCACCTCTCAGGAGGCTGGGCTTTGGGAAATGCCCAAAGGAGGGTGGAAAGGTGGAAAAGGTCATCTAAGCGAGGGAGGTGGCTACCAAATTATTCCCCAGGGCCTCCAGTTGCTACCATGATTCCCTGAGGGAAGCAAAAGGGAAAAATTGTTGTAATAGAACCAGATCCAGCCAGAGTTCCTCTGATGCATAGAAGACACTGAAAAGCAGCCCAACATGGATTGCTTCCTTCTCTGAACTTGGGAGTATGTCTTGGCTTTAGTTCAGATCCCAGCACAGCCTCTGGCTTGTAGCTGGTCCAGGCCCACCCTCACCTTCCCCCTCCCAAGTCCTTTTAGGTTGGTGCAGGCATGAGCTAGGCTCCCACTCCAACCCTTCCTAGCGTCTGCCTGGTTTCCCAAGAATCCTTCCAGGATGGCACAGCTTCAGGTCTAGCCCCACTGGTATGACCTGCTCACCATCCCCTTTGGGTGTGTCATGCCTGGGCCCTAGCAGGCTGGCTCATATCCAAGGAGGTCAATTCTAGCTCCATACCACAGCCCTCCCTGTGTATTCAGCATCAAGGTCCAGAAACTGGGGCATGACAAGACACCCTGCCAGCATCCCACTTGCTTCTCCCTTACTCTTAGGACAAACATCTGGCCACTGAGATGGGAAAACAGAGACATCAGAAGGGCCTAATATTTTGTGAACCAGGGAGGAAACTATTCTCTGAGGACTGTTGGGCCTGGGATTAAATAGGTCTTCTACCTACCCATAGGCCAAGAAGGGGCACTGAAGCAGAGGGGTCATTCCAGAGAAAGGACCCCATTGGCTGCCAAGAAGATGATATTCTGCTACGGCTCATGGGTGAAGGGAAAGAAATCCATCCCTAGAAACATTCTCCAAACATCTACTGCTGGTCCTACATGGCCTTGGCATTTTCTCCTTTCCAGCTCTTAGATTCAAAGTGGACTCTGCATTTTGGGCTCCTAATCCTGGTAGGGAGGGCACAGGATGCCTCATGCCATGCCTCTCACTTGCTTAACCCCCACTGGAATCAGGTTAGACTATGTCTGAAGTTATGGGCCTTTCCCTTGGTCTTGGCCAGGAGCAGCATCAGTGGCCCAGAAATGTTGGGAAGCAAGGGATATGTTTTTCTAGGAAGTGAACTTACTTTCAGAAAAGGATTTGAAATGGGGGAAATTGAACAGCCTCCTAACTCTGTGTCCTGAGACCCCCATACCCCATAGCAACCACAGCTCCATGGAGAAGAGAGGAAACAACTAACTAAAGCAGCTTCCCTGCCCCTTCCCATCTCTTTCTTTCCCATGTATGTGTTTGATTTTTGTCACAGCGCCCATTACAATCTTGCCTTTATTTGTGTGTTTGTGTCCTAGATAGTGTCTGTCTCTTTCTATTCCCTCCTCTGTTACTCCATGAAAGTGGGACCTTGTCTTGTTCATTGCCACATCTCTGGGGCCCAGGAGAGTATGTGGCTCCCAGGAAAGGTGTACACTTATTATTTGTTGATATGATGGAATGGTTAGGATGTGAGGAGGAGGCCAGGACCAGAGCGGCCATCAGGGTAGGAGTAAAAGGAACATTTGGCACTATCCTTTTCATCACCCTTCAAAGATAACATGGCTAGGTGGGTGAAGTTCAAGTTTGTCATCCTGACATGCAAAGCCCCAGTCCATCCTCCTAAGCTCATATCCTGCCAGCCTACCGGCCCCCCCACCCACCCCCGTAAGCTTCCAATGCTTCAGGTTCTTCAAACTGCCAAGTGTCCTCACATTCCAAAATTCCTTCCCATGTGTTCTTTTACATATGTGCCCACCTGGAATGCCTTAGGAACTGTGATACCTGCTTTTTACAGTGACTATGACGATTAATGGTTGTAGGAAAGAACAAGCTCCTAGCTCATGTTTTGCCTGAAACAGAGTCCTCACTAAATATAGGGTAGTGTTTGGGGAATGCATCAGCACAGGCAGCCCCTCTTCTGGGATGCTTCAGGCCACAGCTGGAAGCCTGTTAGGGGGTCTGTGATCCCAAGCTGATCCCCAGGGCAGAAGCATCTGTATCTCATTTGCACTTAACATGACACTTGGTGTAACAGTATGTGCTAAATACATGTCTGATGAATAACTGGAACTGAGGGCCTGTGAGGCAATGAGTTGTTCACCTTTCCAGAGCCAGAGTGTGTACACTCACTGATATTGCTGACTAGGAAGGTCGGTATCTATGCCCTGCTGGGCTGGGAAACCCAGGTTGGGGGGTGGGCCTCCCTCCTGCAGCCTAATCAGCCATCTAGTCCACCCAGCCGTGAAATCAGAATCCACATCCCAAGCACCATAGCCACATCCAATTTTCCATCAATAAAATATTCAGCTGCTCTGCAGCCACGATCTGCTCTGTTTCTGGAAGGGAGGAGTTCTTGCCTCTCAGTGCCTGGTTCCACTCTTCCCAGGCACACACTGTCCCTTAATCCGTGGATCAGGCCTTTGTTATTCTACTTCTGTGTGTTTACTAATGCTCTATGCCCCCATTACCCCAAAATCAGGACTGCTCTTCCTCCTCCTCCTTATCCAACTCCAAGCCTACTCCAACTTATACAACTCCAAGGCCTACCACCTCTATGAGGTCTTAATTGGAAGTGATCTTTACCTGCCATGGATCCCAGATATGCTTCTCAATAGCAAACCCACATTTCACAATTCCAGACAGGTGGAATTAGTTCTTGAGTTCATATGGGATAAAGACCTTGACTCAAAATGAAGGTTTACTGCTACTATGGATTCCCCTCCATAGACTGGGGTTGGATCTGGGGTACTTAGTGGAAAGCAGGGATGAGAATTTCCAGTGAAAATCCATGGGAGCTTTCAGGGACATCTACCTGGCCTGGGCCCATAAAGCTTCCACTTCAACCAAGGTTTAGTCCCTGGTCTTATCCCTACTCCAGACCCTCCAGACCAAATACTCGGCAGGGCAGGGCTGGCAAGTATTTAGAGTCAAAGACAGAATGATCTCTGGCCACAATATGTTGCTTCTGGGTGTATGGTGACTACTGTTTATATGGTGAGCTTGGGATGTTGTGAGATTGCCAACACAGAAGTGAACTGAAGGCAGTGTACTAGCAGATTCTTGGAAGAAAGAGCATTGTTGTGTGTGAGTGTGAATGTGTATGTCTGTGCATAATCTGTTTAGCTCTAAATGCATAGCACTTTCATTTTTTGAGCATTCTTTATGTGCTAAGCATTATGTTAAGCATTTTATTTTCAATGCCCTATTTAGGCCTCATGAAGACTCTGGGAAGAAGATATTATTATTCCCCCTTTACAGTTGAGCAAACAGAGGTTTAAGAGAAAGGTCAAGTAATTTGCCATACGACATTTATTAAAGGGCAGACCTCAGATTTGATGTCAGGGTTCCTCAACACTATGAGATTTTGCATTCCTGTAAAATGGGAATAAAAATATCTCCCTTTGCAGTGTCTGAGGAGGAAACAAGATAAGCTCTAAGAAAGAATCTGTTAAACTGTAAAGTATTATTTTCCAAATGAGAAGACTCAGTTCTTGCCCTCTAGCACTTTATAATCTGACTGAGTTGATGAATAAGACCAGCACAGTCCTTGGGTAAATCTAACCAAGTGTCAAAATACATAGTGTACACCTTAACTAAGTGATTCAATTTAGCATCATCACAAATGGGACAAATGCACAGGGCATGCCTCCTGACAGCATGGATGCCATGGGAAGGACACAGCATCACCTTCATAGTATATTCTTGCCACCAGACAGCCTGAATCCAATCAGACAAACCCAGATTATGGGACATTCTATGAGACAATTTGCTGGACTCTTCAAAAAATGCCAGTCATAAACAACAAAGGCAGGGAGACTGTACTAGATGAAAGGAAAATAGAGACATGACAATTAAATATACTTTGTGAACCTTGATATTATATCCTGTGTTTTTTTTTTTAAAGGCATAAAGGATATTTTGGGAGAATCAGAAATATTTAAATGTTTTATAAGTTAGTTAATATTACTGCATCAATGATAAGTTTCTTTTTTTTTAAATTTCTTTTTAAAAAAGATTTATTTGAGGGAGAACATGCACCAGTGGGGGGAGGGGCAGAGAGAAAGGGAGAGAGAAAATCCTCATGCGGACTCCCCACTGAGCATGGAGCCCAACACAGGGCTTGATCCCATGACCCTGAGATGATGACCTGAGCTGAAATCAAGAGCTGGGATGTTTAACCAACAGAGCCACCCAGGCAGCCCTCAATGTTAAATTTTTTTTTTTAAGATTTTATTTATTTGACAGAGTGAGACACAGCGAGAGAGGAAACACAAGCAGGGGAATGGGAGAGGGAGAATCAGGCTTTCCGCCGAGCAGGGAGCCCGATACGGAGCTCGATCCCAGGACCCTGGGATCATGACCTGAGCCAAAGATAGCCAGTTAACCCATTGAGCCACCCAGGTGCCCCTCAATGTTAAATTTCTTAGGTGTGATAATGATATTGTGGTTATAGGAGAAATTATAAGAGGAATGTTCTGGTTCTTAAGTATTTCGGGAGAGATGTAATATCTGTGACTTTCAATGCTTTTGTAAAAAAGAAAGTATATATATTATAAATATGAATTTATAGTATATAAATACATGTATACTTACATATTTATATAAAGAGAGAAAAAAAACAAGTGACAAAATGTTAACACTTGGTAAGTCTAGATGAAAGATTTATAGATTTGGGGTGCCTGGGTGGGTCAGTCAGTTAAGTGGCTGCCTTTAGCCCAGGTCGTGATCTTGGGGTCCAGGGATTGAGCCCCAATTGGTCTTCCAGCTCAGTGGGGAGTCTGCTTCTCCCTCTCCGTCTATACTCTCTCTCCCTCTCTCTCAAGTAAATAAATAAAATCTTAAAAAAAAAAAGAAGATTTATAGGTTTTCCTGTATGATCCTTTTAACTTCTCTCTACATTTGAAAATTATCCAGTAAAAACTGAGTGAGACTTGAGCAAACAAGTTTAACAGAGAGGGCAAGTAACTTGCCATTAAGCACATTTATTAAATGGCAGGTCCAGGGTTCAATAGATGTCACACTGCTAAGGGGAGAGAGCTATTTAAGGGAACCTAGAGCTAAACACTTTTTATTTATTTCATTATTTGAAACATTTTTTTTTCTTTTAGAGAGAAAGAGTATGCATGCATGAGCAAAGGAGGGGGGTAGAGGGAGAGGGAGAAAATCCTAAGTGGACTCACCACTGAGCATGGAACCTGATGTGGGGCTTGACTCCACAACCCTGAGATCATGACCGGAGCCAAAATCAAGAGTCAGATGCCCAAGTGACTGAGCCATCCGGGCACCCCTGAACACTTTTACAATATACAAACATCTCCAGCAAATGTACTTCTTCACTGTCTCCACTTTTAATCACTGGGGTAGCTCAAGAGGGGGCCCTACATAGTCCCAGGGTCTGGGCCAGCTTCTCCACTCCTGTGCAGGAATCACTCTTGCAGTGAGTTGTTCATTAGAGCTGCTTTTCCTCTGGCTATCATGTAGTCAAAATAGTTCCCTGTCCCAGCCTCCAGGTTCCTAGGAGACAAGGCTCAATGTCCTTGCAGCAGCTGGGAACCCTCTTTGGCGCCATGGTTTCCGTGATGCAAACAAAGTTCAACTTTACTCACAGAAGGAACAAAGCTGGTGAGAAAAGAACCTTCAGCAAATGTGCCTGTGAGCCACCATCAGGGTCACCTGAGGTGCTTATTTAAAATGTTCTGCCTCCCCAGGCTGGGGCCTAGAAACCTTCATTTTAACCAATACCCCAGGTAATGGTGTGCTGTAGCACACTAAGGTTTGAGAATCAACAATCTAACTTAAAATCCAAGCCTCTATAGCTGGCATTCAAGGTCTTGTAAAGCTTGGCTTCCCTTACTCCCCAGCATTACCTTCCACTCTAACCAGGCTAAAGTGTCCCTAAACTTCCCTCCAGCCTGGGCCTTTGCTGTGCCACCCATCCCTGGAATGTTTCTGCCCTCAATCTGTGTGATGCCAACTGAGCCTCAAGACTGAATTTAAGTCCCATCTACTCTCTGGGGTCTTCCTGATCACCCCAGCCCATGTCCCGAGCGTTGCTCCCTTTCTTTGACTTCACTCAATGTTAACCTGGTGGCACTCTAGGATATAACTACCTTTTATGGTTTTTTTGCTGACTTTGGTTGCGTTCGTATCATTCTCCTGACCACCTGTGATATACTTGAGAGCAGGGTTCACATCTTTTTCTCTTGTATCCTCCTTATACCAAGGATAAAGTTAAAGTCCTGGGTAGGTCCTTTGAACCAGGTTGCTAATAACCAAATTGAGGGAGAAATGAGAGAAGAGTAACATGAAAGAGAGTGTGGAGGGGAGAGAGAAGAGGGAGAGGATTGGCGATGGTCATGGCAGCCTTTGTGCAGGGCACAGGACCTTCTGGTTGAGTCTGAGATTCCAGGCTCTGCGGATGGGTGTTGTTAGGATGACCATCCTTCCCCTCCCCCATAAGTATTTGCATTTGGGGCTGGGCTGCTTTGGGGTCTCTGCCTCCTCATGACAATTTGCATCCACAAATTTACATAGAAGTGAAGGAGTTTCCTGAGAGGGGAGTCAGGGCCCTGACACCTTGCCATATTCCTCATTTGTTGTTCAAAGTCACGTATGGTGAGCCTGGGGCTGGAGATGTGGGTAGCGGAGTCAGGTTATAGGGTATTATGGTCGTTCCTGAGGCAGTGTTTGGAATTCTCCTTGAGGCTCTCAGTGATAACCCTGCTATGGCTCTTTGGTGGCCTGCCCTGGATTCCTCCAATCACATCTGCCTCCCCTTCGCCCCCTTGAAGCAGTTGAGACCAGAAAGCAGTGCTGTGAGGGAGGAAGACATCATGGATATTTTGTCATAAATGTAAATGACACCTCCCTCGTAGGCGCAGGAAGCTGAAGCCTGCACATTCATGCTGTTCCCAGATCTCCTTACGCTGCCCCCTCTGCCTGGAATGCCCTCTTTCCAGGCCACTGCTTCACAAACTCCTCAGGGGGACCTGGCTAGACTCCCAAGGTGGAATTAGACTTTGCTTGGAGGCCTCTGTGAACAGCTCTATCTCCCAAGTAAAATGGGACCATGACTACTTCCCAAGGTGGCAAAGAGAAAAGAAGATCATATTCAGGACAAACAAAGGGCTTGAGATTGCTTCTTTACTTCCGTCTTCCCACATTTCACCGATAAGGCTGGCAACCCTGAGTACCCCCCACCTCGGAGCACCTTGATTAGTGGGACCGCCAGAGGGTGTTTAAGAGGTTGCATATTGCACAGGAGGACAGCTCAGAGCCCTCTGGGATGCTTCTCAGCTATGAGTTGCCTGTCCCCATCCAGACAAAGGATGTACTCAATCATAACAGCCATGGGATAAAAAGGCAGCAGACGCAAGAAGAGCCACAAAGATAGCAGTCCTTGGAGGAGCAAGGAAAGGTAGTGACCCTGTGAAATGTAAGCACAGTTTGCATGGGAAGAGCCAGGAACCACAGAGTGGGCTCCTAATGGAGGAAATATAGAAAGAGAAAAATCAGTGATCCGGGAAGCTTCTCCTCACTCACATCCTTCAGATGGCTGCAGGGGGACGGCGCGGGGCGGGGCGGGGGGTGGGGGGCGGAGGTTGAAGGGGAGGAGGAGGACTAGCTGGAGCTGGGAATATATTAGCTGCCTGATCATGTTACGGAGAGAGTTGTGGAGTCCCAGTGCCCAGAGGCCTCTCAGGAGATGGTAGATAATTACGGTTGGGTCTCCGGTTTGATACAGCTCTGCCTCAGGGTGAGGAATGGACTATATGACCCCTTCAAGGTCCCCTTATCTGTACCAGAGCAGGTTACTGGAAAACAAAGACAGTTTAGGAGCCTGTCACATAATTATTTGTGTTGCATGCTTCCTTTGGTTTTTGAGAAATCTCCTGATGAAAGTCCTGAGTGCTCAAAAGCAGGATTTCACTACCCTCACTCCAACTCCCTGCCATGTCTTTTATTTAAAGTAATAATTAAAACTCCAATCTCCTGAAATACTTAAGACAGGCTTTACAGTCAACGAGAACATGATCTTACAGTTTCATTGGAGACGTCTGCATTTCTCTTTGGTTTTAAGGGAGGGTGGGGTACATTGGAATATTAATGCAGAACATTTACATGAGGCTCTTAATCTGAAAAGAATGTGAGAATTAATGCTTGAGTTTATTCAGAGCCTGAATCATTACAGATAGATTTTTACCCTCTTTTCCTTAATCACTCTCACCCTAATTAATTCTTCTGTGGGTAAGTCTTGTTACATTAGATAGTCTGCTGATTATTTCCACAATCAAGAGACTGCATATTCATGCATTTTTAATAAGGAACGACTGCATCCTTTTTCATAAGTGATCTCGCTGGTTGGCAGTTGCAGCCGCTAAAATAATTATAGAGCAGATTACTTACTTTTAAAGTATTGTTTGCTGTCATATTCATCCTAGGTGACAATATGGAAGAGCTCAGAGGCTGTTGTAATTGGGGAGAGGAGCAAGGTATTTAATGTGGCAATTTTCAATGTCAAGTGCTGTTTATGCATAGGTCAATGCCTTAAAAAAATAATAATAAACACAGGGTAATTTGGTCTGCTGGCTGATGAAGCTGTGTGCTATAGACACAAAGGCCATTCTGTGCTTAGCTTAAAACCTTTAAAACCTTAACTTGTTGAAGGAACTACTTCTAAATGGTGCCTGGCACCTTCTGCCTTCAACTATGACTGGTCCAAATATGGTCATTCATGTCTGATTATTATTTATATGATTGGGTGCTCTCGTACCAGACCCCAGCACCGCTGTAACCCAGAGGGCTTGAAGAAGGGGATGCAGTAATCCCAAAGCCTCAGCTGTTTTCTGTTTAGCAAAGGAAGAGGGAAAACCTACCTATAGGAAAAGACTGTTTTTGTTTTGGGAAAAACACTGGGTTTTTGGTTATGCAGAGGAAAACTCAAGAGCTGATTCTAGAATGGACAAATTGAGACAAGAGGAAATAAATGGCTGTGTATACTAATATAGAGGGCTGTGTATACTAATACAGTGGGCAGACAGAGCTCCACTCACTGCAAAATTTTTCTAGTGTTCACTTGGTGGAGGAGAAGCTTTCCTCTTCTCTCTTAGGGAAAACACAGAGTTGGGGCCTAGACTCCAGGTAGCGGAGTCTGGCCAAGGGCCCTCCTGTCAATGGGAATTAGGTTAGCTCTTCAGTCAGAGCAGACCTGAAGGCTGTGGGAGAAGGCAAGCAGGGCACCCAGACCATGGGGCAGATGACTCTAGGAGAGTCTATAGGCAGCCTCCAACTTAACTGATTTTATTCTGCAATTATAACTCTTTTGCCAACCTAAGCTTTTAGAAATTTTGTTAACCTTACAGCCTTAGGAAAATGAGAAGCTTATAGCCACACTTGCAACATAGTGGAGCAAAGAAGTGTGATCTTCCCTTAGACCCCTGACCTACAGCCTGTTGAAGGAAGCACAGTGGTCCTGGAGCCCATGTGAGGCACAACACATTGGTCCTGGGGAAGGAAGAGACTCATGAGGATCCAAGTGAAGAGAGAGACTCAAGTTGAGGTCTTGCTCAGGTAGACAGGTGCAGAAGGGGGAATGAAACAAATCTCCTTCACCATATACTAGGGGGGGAAAGAGAGAGAGAGAGAGAGAGACCTTCAGAAGGAGAAACTACAATGTGCAAATTACATGGGCCTGGGTTATTGGCTAGCAACCATCTGGGTTGCCCTTAATATACACTGCAATTGGCCAGAGTCTCAGAGGTTGTCCTGCCCTCCCTACACTCCACACCAGCTGTTCAGGGAAACAGCCAAACTGTAGCAGCCTCCAGCTCATTTCCCAGGAACGTCACCGCCAGCTGCTCCGCAGAGCCCTGAGCCAGTAACTAGAGGCAGCGCTGAACCTTAGGTCATTGTTCCCAACCCTGCTGCAGGTGAGGAAACTGAACAGTTCTGGGGCACTATATTTCATCATAGTGAAATGAAGAAAAGAGGTGTCCTTAGACTAGGCATGGAGGAGATTGGAAGGACAAGAACTGAACAGGTATTAGGCGACACGGTAAATAAATGGCAAGCTGGCTGGTTGTCCTGGGCCAGCCCTCCAACCTCCATTTCAATGAGTGGGAACTTAGGCTCAGAGAAGTAATGTGACTCATTCAAGGTCACTCTATTGATTAGAAGAGGTTCAGGACTTGGGTCTCAAGCCTCCAACTCCTAAATTAATGACGCTTTTGGACAGCCCAATTCTCAGGTGAATTTCTTTTTTAGCTAGAGACAGGGGAACTAGCTCTCATCCCTCCATGGTATGCATGTCTAAAACATACTTAATTTTCTTCTAAAACATACTTAATCTAAGACTTGTTTTCAGCTTCATCTGTAATATGTATCCCTGAGGCAAGAGAGATGGTATCCACTGGAAAGTCAGTTGCTGGAGATATTGGGTTCAAGGAGCTAAGGAAGTAAATAACTTGATGAGTGAACTTAGAAAGGCCAAGATGTTAAACTCCAAGCCAACCAGGATTTAATTTACTTGTTACTGAGGTCAATGCCATTTTTACTGCACACTAATAAAAGTCTGAGCTCTGTTGCCAAGATTCAAGAGAAATTTTAGTTGTCATTTTTCTCTCTACTAGTAAGAAAATGGAGACTGTCAAATCTGGGAAGCCTGGAAGAAAGGGAATAAAGGAGAAATACAGAACATTTCTCCCCTCCTCCTGTCTGTACTGTCTGTTTCTGGGACAGATGGAGTCATGTCATCTTGCTCATCAATGTCATGGCTGCTCTAGGAACAAAGGTCCCTTCCTGGGGTGAGCTTCCTTCCTTGGAGAGGAAATAAGAAGTTATAGCCACACTTGGAACTTAGTGGAGCAAAGGAGTATGATCTTCCCTTATACCCCCTCCCCTGGAGCCTGTGTGAGGCACCACAGATTGGCCCCTATGAAGGATAGGAACCACCTCCAGCTCCACACATGCTCAGTTCGCTTTAGTAAGTCATTAAAAAACTTTTCTCTGGAATTTCTTCTCTAGTTCTCACTGTACTTGCCTGGGATTACACAGATTGTGCGCCCTGATACCATCCTTCATAGGCCACTCCTGTGCTCTACTGATGTCCCTTAAAGAATGACAAAGCTCACAGGCTGGTAAAGAAAAATCAAAATAATATGAATAACAGCAATTAAAACTGACCATCTATTGAACAGCTACTACTTTTGGGCTAGGAGCTTCACACAGCTTCGTTACCTCACAGATTCTTCATCTCCACCCTGGAGCCCTGCAAGGTAGCTTTTATTATCCTCATTTTGAAGATGAGGAAGCAGACATAGAGAGGTTGGAAAGTTTGAATACCTGGCCCAGGAAAGATTTACAGTAGCCAATGACATGACATTAACCAATCAGGGGAAAGAACATGTGGATGGCAGGGGCACTGGGGCAGATTCTCCAGCATGACCTCTGGGATGCAGCCTCAATTCACAAACATCCTGGACTGGCAGTCTTCTGTGGTGTCACTACTCAGGATCACTTCCTCCCTTGCTCTGGCTCCTTAAGCAGCCTCCTGACTGTAGCTCACTTCCCTGTACTGTGTGCTTGCAGGGAAAAGGTGTACAGGTCTGCACAGGCAGGGATCCCAGCCTGCTGGGCAGTTGTTACTCAGGACTGTGCCTACTTGCTATTCTCTTGTCTTGGAATGCCTTTCCTGCCCTCTCCTCTTTGCTCTGTGGAGATGGCTTTACCTTGGCTCGGTGGTCCCCACTTCCTCCTATTCCCTACACCTAACCCTAAGTTTCTTTCATGGTGGTTATCATTCTCATCATTATTTACATAGATTTTTTTTAATGTACAGATTTTATTTTTTTAGAGCAGCTTTAGGTTCCTAGAAAAATGGAACAGATGGTACAGAGTTCCCTCATAAGCCCTCCCCATGCCCCAGCCTCTCCCATGCATTACCACCAACCAAGGACCACAGTTTATGTGAGTCATTACTTTTTGTTGTACATTTTATGCGTTTGGACAAATTTATAATGACATGTATCCATCATTATGGTATCATTCAGTGTTTCACTGCCCTCTAAATCCTCTGTGCTTTGTCTGTTCAAGCCTCTCTCCCCACTAAACCTTGGAAACCACTGATCTTTTAACTGTCTTCATAGTTTTGCCTCCCCCACAATGTCATGTAGACTTACACAGTACGGAGACTTTTCAGATTGGCTTCTTTTACTTAGTAATAAACATTCAACTCTTCTCCATGTTTTCCATGGCTTAACAGCTAATTTCTTTTTACCGCTGAAGAATATTCCACTGTATGGATGCACCACAGTTTATTTCTACCCATTTACCTGTTGAAGGACATCTTGGTTGCTTCCAGGTTTGGGCAGTTATGAATAAGGCTGCTATAAACACCTGTGTACAGGTTTTTATGTGAACATAAGTTTTCCAGCTCCCCTGAGTAAATATCAAAGAGCACAATTGCTGGGTTGTATGGTAAGAATATGTTTAGTTTTGTGAGAAACTGCCAAATTATCTTCCAAAGTGGCTGTACCATTTTGCATTCCCACCAGCAATGAAAGGGAATCCCTGTTGCTCCACATCCTTGCCAACATTTAGTGTTGTCATGTTTTGGATTCTGGCCATTCTAAAAGGTATACAGTATAATCTCATCATTGTTTTAATTTGCAATTCCCTAGTGACACATTGTGTTGGGCATTTTCTCATATGCTTCTTTGCCAACTGTATTTTCTGTGGTGAGGTACAGATCTTATGCCCAGTTTTTGAGCTGTTTGTTTTCTTATTGTTGGGTTTCAAGAGTTCTTTGTATATTTTGCTCTAACATTCCTTTTCAGATAGATCTTTTATAAATATTTTCTTTAGTCTGTGGCTTGACTTTTGATTCTCTTGGAAGATGTTTACTTTTTATCTCCCCAATGAGAATGCATATTCTATGAGATTGGAGACTGCATTTTATTTATAGCTGCCTGGCACATGGTAGGCATTCATTAGATATTAGGAAGAAAGAGAGAGAGACATAGAGAACTAGCATTCTGGTCTATATATCAGTGTTTTATTACTTTGGTTAATGTTAGTCTGTTCTTAAAAGACAAATCCACCCCTCAGCCTGTTGACAACATTAAGTTTGGAAGCCCGATAAGGGGCAGCCCCAGACCTTGGAAAATTTGTCAATGTATGCTATGGCCTTGGGCATGCTCTTGGAAGCCAGCTGGCATCACGCTCTCTCTTGCTATGTATCTATTTTCTAACCGATTGAATTTCCTGTAAGTGATGGTGAGTATTTGAAACTGAGACCTCTTCCCAAGTATTCTGCCTACAAAGGGGCGTGAAGTCATGTCCAGCTTTAGCAGTCCTGTGTTAGAATACCCAAGGCACTGCCCTGAGGAGACCACTAGTCCCTGGCACTGTTCTGTGGACCATTTGAATGCAATATACTTGGCGCCAGCCACTGAGCTCTCCCAGCTTCTGCCTTTTCCCTCCACCAACCCCTGAATTCCTCTGGCTAGGAGAGTTGATCTGGGTCTGGAATTTGTTACTGTATAACCCTACCAGAAGTAGGTGTCAATTATTACTGTTAATCCCCCATGGACCCTTGTTTTCTTTGCAGCTGGGAGAAAGGGTGGCTAGATGAAAAGAGATGAGCGTGGTGGTAATATTCCTGAAAACGGCTAATTTCTTGAGCAGTTACCATGTGCCAGGGCCTATGCTAAGCACGTTACACATATGATTTTACCTAATCCTCAAAAAAACTCTATAACACAGGCACAGTATTACTGTTATCCCTGTCTTTCAGATGACCAAACTGAGTTAGGGAGACTAAGTACATTTATCAGAGTCAGACCGCAAATGAATGGCAGAGCCAGAATTCAAACATAGGACTCCATGCCATGCTTTTGATGACCACAATAGCCCTCCTTTTGCTTGCCCCCCCCCCACAAAAAATTATGTATCTCTTTCTTACAACTTTTTCTTACAAAATTGTTCCTTAATATCTGTTATTCGGGCTGCCCTGCCTGCACGCTGGGGTTTTCCCCAGGGGCACCCACTTCCTGGCTATCTTTCCAGGGGCTGGTCCTCCTCTTCCAAAGGAAATGTGCAGCTTCAAGGCGAAGGTGCCCCAGCCTCAAACTCCAGTCCTCCAGTCCTCCTAGACTCTTATTAGCAGTATCTTCCCATAAGCCATTCAAGGAGACTTTGTGGGTTCCAAAATAGAGTCATTTAAATGGTTTATTGCTTCATAAACAGTGTTCTGCAAGGACGCTGCAGGCCCATGTTGATTGAAACAGTCAGTTCCTGTATTTTCAGGTTTGGATTTACCTTTCCCGGCTGTGGGTACTTCCTTATTCCGGGCAGGCTGACCTCTGGAGGAGCTTGGGGAGAGGGGGAAGTGGAGAAGGTTGATGTGCTGGGCTGGCAGAATGCCCTTCTTGCTTTCCCAGGCCTGCGTGATGAGGAGCCAGAGGAATATTCTTCCTCTCTCTTTCAGTCTGAGCAAGCAGGGTTTATCCAAGAGGAAGAAAGTCTCAGGGACACGGGAGAAGGGACAGGGAGACCCACAGAATCTGCGAGTCTCCATCCTGACAGCCCTAGGGTGGAGCCTCACCTGGATAACAGCAGTGGGAAACGTATGCATTCTCTTGTCTGATACTCACAATTTCTGGTATGCTGCCCTGTGATGAGGAATGGAGTTTTGACTACCCTGGGTTTTTATACAGCTAACAAGTGGCTGTATCAGGCCTGTCCTGGTAGGGAGTAGGATCTGCTGAATCTGCTTCAAAGGAAGGGTTGCATTTAGAGAGGTGAGGGCAAGATTCAGGGACAAGCAAAAGCTGGTGAGGCACCCAGAGATGAGCAACAGCGTGAAGCTCTGACTGCCCACAAGCCTGAAAGATCAAGGATTGGAAAGAATGAGACCAAAGATGGGAGAGAACTGAACCAAGTGGGGGCGGACCGAGAGTCACAGAGGGACACAGCCACTGCCAGGCCCAGGCTTCAAAGCAAGAGGCAATAGAGGAGAAATACCCTGACCTTTCTTCTTTCCTGCTTTCCTATCTTTCCCATGCCTCCCATTTGCTGAACCCATCTAAAACCCAGGTGATGCAGTCTTGAGGTCAGTCACATGGGCACACAGCAGGATAGAAAGAGAGGGAACATGCCGGTGGGCTGGCAGGGCAAAAATGAAGCATTACCAGCATAGTAGTGGAGCTGGATTTTGAGTCATGGATTCTTAAGAGCTCTTATGCCTCGCGGCGGTTCTAGCTGAGATGACCTTCCCACCACACAGCACCTTTGACTCTGCCACAGGCCCCTTAGAGACTAAGGCTCTGACCTGGCTCACCTATTTATTAATTTGAATGATCATTTTCTTACTTCTTTCCTTCTCCCTGTTCCTGTAGGAACCTTTCCCAGGGAATGAATTTGCCTGGACCCAGGCTTCTGGCCAACTAGATCCCACCACAGCTCTGACTGCTGGTTCTGTCTTCTTTCTTTTCTTTTCTTCCCCGTCCTCCCTCCCTTCCTTTCTTTCTTTTACTTCTTTTTTTTTTTTTTTTAAGGAGGAGAGGGTTGTGCTTACTTGGCCCAGCAATGGATCCTGGAGAAATCTTTCAATTTCTTTCTTTTTTTTTAAGATTTTATTTATTTATTTGACAGAGAGATAGTGAGAGAGGGAACACAAGCAGGGGGAGTGGGAAAGGGAGAAGCAGGCTTCTTGCTGAGCACGGAGCCCCATGAGGGGCTGATCACAGGACCCTGGGATCATGACCTGAGCCGAAGGCAGACGCTTAAGCGACTGACTCACCCAGGCACCCCTCTCCTTCAATTTCTGACCAGCCATCTCTCGTCCCCAACCTCTACCCCTACCAGTTAGTTCAGTGTTTCTACCTAAGCTTTCTGCATTATTCTCTACAGATTCTTCTGTCCTTAGCAGCCTTTGGTAGCATTACCATTGCCCTGTCACCATTTTTCTGGGCAGGGACTGAGTGATTGCTCTGATCGCCCAGATCAGAAAGAAGCTCACACTGTACTGATTCTCTCGGTGGCGCCCAGATCTAGTGTGAGCTTGATTAAGCCATGAGAGGTGACTGCCTGGAAAGTACTGGAAGGTTGAAAGGTGGCCCCTGTCATATATTAGGGAACCATCTTCTGAAAGAGAAGGATAAGGAAGAGTTTATCTTCCAATGTGTCTAAGACTCACCAGCAAGGTATTGGCTAGACATCTGGGAACTTCTGGAAGGGTCCCTATGTAGTCTGTCAAACTGTATTTTCTCCACATACTTTCATCCAGGTTTATCCACTTACCTCTCCCTTACAGCTTTGAGACTGGCTAAACCTGGAGTCTGGACTCAGGCTGGTCAGAAGTTTACCTCATAATACCATTCCTTTGGGTAGTGGGACTTCTGGGTATTCCATTCAGACCTGAATTCCTGACTTCTCACCTATGCCCCTCTAGCCATAGAGGATCTCTGCTGTCTGCCTTGTATTTCAATCATCACCTTTACAAATGATGATGATTGGTGATGATAGCCAACATTTCACATTATTTAGCTACTGTTCCCAGTACTTCACAAATTTCAGACAATTTTGTCTTCACAACATTATTATTATCATCCCCATTGCACAGATGAAGAAACCAAGGCTTGGAGAGATTATTACATGATTTGGCCAAAGTCACACAGCTAGTAAGTCACACATAGAGCCCGAGTCCAAACTCTGGTGAAGTCTCCAGAGCTCACATTGTAGCCAGGAGCCTGTATTGCTTATTGATGGCGGGGGGGGGGGTCCCTTTTTACTTCTCCTTTTTTCAAAAAAGGCTTCATTGAATTATAACTGATATACAATTAACTGTAAATATTTAAGAATACAATTTGAGGCGTTCTGACGTATGTATATGTTCATAAAACTGTTGCTGAAATCAAGATAATGAGTAAGTCTATCACTCCCCAAAGCTTTCTTGTTCATCCCTCATCCCCCCATTGCCACCTGTTCCTAGGCAACCAATTATCTGCTTTCTGTCCTTATAGATTGATCTGCATTTTCTAGAATTTTATATATGGAAGCAGATAGCAAGTAGTCTTTTTTTTTTTTTTGCCTGACTTCATTCAGCATAATTATTTTGAGGTTCATCCATGTTGCTATATGTAACAAAAGTTTATTCCTTTTTAGTGCTGAGCACTATTTCATTGTACAGATGCACTAAAATGTGTTTATCCATTTAGCTCTTGATGGACATCTGACTTATGTCTAGGTTGGGGCTATTATAAATAAACCTACTATGAACATTCAAGTATAAGTCTTTTTGTGGACATAGGCTTACATTTGCTTAGGGTAAATACCTAGGTGTGGAATGACTGGATTACGTAGTTAGGTGTATGTGTAATATTACAAAAAATGATAAACCACTTCCAAAATGGTTGTGCCATTTTACATCCCTGCAAGCAGTGTATGAGGAGTTCTAGTTGCTTCCTTTCCTTGCCAACATTTAGTATAATTAGTTTTCTTAATTTTAGTCATTCTAGTAGGTATATAATAGTTTTTCTTTTTTCTTTTTATTTGAGAGAGAGAGAGGAGTTGGAGGAGGGGCAGGAGAGGAAGAAGCAGACTGTGCTCTGAGTGCAGAGCCCAACTTGGGGCTCCATCCCACGACCCCAAGATCATGACCTGAGCTGAAATAGAGGGTCAGATGCTTAACTGACTGAGCCACCCTGGCGCCCCAAGTTGTACGAGTTCTTTATATAATCTAGAACATGTCCTTTGTCACATAAGATTTTGCAACTTTTCATGTCTCACCTTTTCATTTTTATAAGTGTTATTTATTTATTTATTTATTTGTCAGACAGAGAGAGAGCAAGAAAGTATAAGCAGGGAGAGCGGCAGGCAGAGGGAGAAGCAGGCTCCCTGCTGAGCAGGGAGCCCTATGTGGGACTCCATTCCAGGACCTTGGGATCATGACCTGAGCAGAAGGCAGACACTTAACTGCCTGAGCCATCCAGTTGTCCCTATTTATTTATTTTTAAGATTTTGTCGGAGAGAGAGAGATCTCTCTTGTGCGAGCACACAAGCAAGAGGAGGAGCAGAGGGAAAAGCAGGTTCCCTGCTGAGCAAGGAGCCCCCAAAGGAAGACACTTAACCAACTGAGCCTCCCAGGCATACCTATAATAGTGTCTTTTAAAGTACAAGTTTTAAATTTTGAATTTTCTTTATAGTTTGCAGGGTTTTTTCCTTAGCAAGTGCCTGAAGGGAAGATATTCTCTCTCTCTCTCTCACTATTGTAAAATATAGATAACATAAAAGTTACCATTTTGACTATTTTTTTTATTTTGACTATTTCTAAGTGTATAGTACAGTCACATTAAGTATAACAACATGTTATAGTTGATACTTTTTGAATCCTTTTAAGGGATTTTTGGAAAACTCAAGGTCACTAAGTTTTTCTCCTGTATTTTCTCTTAAATGTTTTATAGTTTTAGCCTTTGCAGACCAATTTCAAGTCAAATCTGGTGTATGGAACGGTCAAGGTTCATTTTTGCATATGGTTAAAATTTTGTTTCTGCTTCAGTTATTGAAAAAAAAATCATCCTTTCCCATTAAGTTACATTGACACTTCTGTAAAAAAATCAAGTGATTATTTTTTGACCATTCTCCTGGTTTGTTTTCAACTCAACTCTTGACAGGTTGCCTTCAGATTTTCACATACTGTCTTTCTCGATAGGCTCCCCCACCCCACTGGCCCCTCTGTTCCAACCTGGATCTTGACCGTCCCTCCTTGCTGGTTGACAGATTTCTAGTGGCATTTTCCAGGTCTAACCTAATCCTTTCCCTATCCCCTAATCTGCTGCATTCAGCCTTGCTCTTGCGCTCCTTATCTGGGCTCTATGCCTGGGACCTGGGACCTGCTGCTGCCCATAGTCCTCATAGTGTCAGAGTCCTAGAGGGCAAGAGCTACAGATGGGTCCTTTTCTAGCACATAAGATTACCCAGCCTGTTACTAAGAAAACCCTCACTTGGGAGACCAGAGATGCAGCCTTCACAGCAATGACATGGCTGCCAGAACTTCTCGAGACTTGACTGGTCATTGGTATCAGCCCAGTTGTGAACCCTAGTTAGATCAGAAGAAATGAGATTTGAAGAAAAAATACTGATGAATAAAACTGAACAAGGGAAATGCAGAGCCTGGCACATCAGTGTTCTTCCACAAGGAAAGAAAATCATTTAAAGGACAGCACTATGGAGTCCATGGACGCTAATGACTTAGAGGCAGAAGGGCCACAATGGGTGATCCCTGACTCATCAGTCATAATACCTGATTAACAAAACCTGGGAGAGGACTTGGAATGATTTCCTTACATTGGGTGGACTTTTCAACCAATTTGGATGAGAGGAGAATGGCTCAAATTTTCTGGGAGATATCACTCTGTACCCTCAGGGTGGACCCAGGGAATGTGGATCTCAGCAGGGACTATGCAGCTTGCCTCCCAGACTGGTTCACATTAGGGCCTCAAAGCAGCCTGTGTGAGGAGAGTATCTTTTGGAAGGATTTTATTTTTAATTCAACTGAGAGGGGTTATTGCACAGGACATCCAAAACAAAGGTGAAGCTTTATTATGTAGCAAAAACATTTCCCACAAGGAATAAATCCCTGTAGTCAGCACATGCTCAGGGGAGCGCCTGAGAGAAGCCATTCCTAGCACAAATATCCCTCCACTCCCAAGAGGCTGAAAGGGCAGGCACCATGAATGCACATGTTGTCTTACACGGGCACCGGGCCCTGCGCTGTTTTTCTAGCCACTAGCCACCCTTAGGCTCTTGCCTTTGTGAGCCAATAAATCCAGCCTGGGAGGTGGTCAGACATGGGGGCAGAGTTTTATTTTAAGGTTGTTCTACCCAGTTCACTCAGGGATGACTAAATTTAGGACCATTAACACTGGTCCTAACTAAAGTCCCTACAACTTCTAGCAGGAAGTCACACAGAAATGCACACAGGCTGCCTCCCTAGTGGGCTGTGTCAAATGGACAGAATGCATGGGTGTAATGGTTGGGAAAATATAGGGAAGGAACAAGGCATGGATTAGCATCAACACCCTCATTAGCCCCTTGGCCATGGGCTTTGTCCTAGAGGAAAGTAGGCTGAGATTCATCCCTCTCCCAGGCCTGCTTGAACAGGAGCAAACAGAAGAGGCTTAGGCTGATACTCGACTCTGACATTACAGGACTTTAGGGACTTACATGTTTTCTCAGGCTGTCACCTCCCCAACATAAGGCGCTGTGCATACCATGTGGGAGACATAACTTCTGCTGCTGTGGACAATGATGAGGGTGAGGAAACAGAGAAGTTTCTCATGGTAACTAAAGTCTTGTCTAAAATGAAGACTTTTAGGACATAGTTCCCCATATGCCCAAGTTTCTGGCCAGACTCACAGGTAAGCAGGTTAAGCTGAGGATTTTATGGTTTGAAACCCAAATGGTGTTATGGGAAGAGCACATCTTTAGAGTTAGATACATCTGGATTTAAATCCTCGCCTTTGCAGCTATCATTTGAATGAGTCTCAGAAGTCACTTGGCTTTGTTTATTCATCTATAAAATAGAATAATATCTGTCTCATTGTATTGTTATGAGAGTTTTTTTTTTAAAGATCTTATTTATTTATTTGACAGATCACAAGTAGACAGAGAGGCAGGCAGAGAGAGAGAGGAGGAAGCAGGCTCCCTGCTGAGCGGAAAGCCCGACTCGGGGCTCAATCCCAGGACCCTGGGATCATAACCTGAGCCTAAAGAAAGGCTTTAACCCACTGAGCCACCCATGTGCCCCAAGGGTTATTTTTTTTTTAAATAATAGTTGCTTTTAATCAATTATTTATTATATGTCAGCTACTGTGTTAAACACTTTATATGTATTAAACCATTTAGTCTGAACTCATTATTTAAATGGTATGTTTGTAAACTATTTTGTTTATAAAATTCTATGCTTGTAAACAACGTAAACTACAAAGTAGATGCTCAGGAAATGGTAATTGCTGCTACTGCATTATTTCAGTGATTGAAGGAAGGACCTCTTGTTCCTCTTGCTTCCCTCTTCCCCAGGCTATAGATGCCAAAACTTGAGAAATGTGGCTGAAAACAGAATCATCTCTGGAAAAGAGCAAACACTGGATCTGAAATGAATCCCAAAGTATAAATGACTGATGACAGAACCCATCCAGAGAGGAAAGGGGAAGGATATGCAGAAGGGTGAAGGGGGCAGGAGTGGGTAAATAAGATCAACTTTTTTGGCCCTGCCTAAATTACCCACCGCAGTAGAGTTGGGGAGATTCAAAATGATGTTTCAGAGGCCAATAGGGGACTTTCTGTACATTTGTTTTCACGTATGGTTGTGTGGGGATGAAAGGGGGTGTCACAGAGAGCCCAGGAGAGTTCTTTGCCATTGAATTTTAAGGAGCACCTGGGATGAGGGAAATTGAAGTTCCTGAATCCAAGTGAACCTCTGTAGGGGCTGCTGGAGCAATGAGCAAAACTTATCTCTGAGAGGTCTCTGACCACTTCAACCCAAACTCAAAACCTTCCACCCTGGGTGACTCCAGGATTGGGGGACACTAAAACTGACAGAATTATCCAATAGTGGTGTCTTGAAGACCTTCTGGTGGGTGGTGTGCACCTGGGAGGGCTGTCCCTCAGGTGCTTGCCAAGGCCACAAACATTGAGCTTCTCATAAAAGTATTCTGGTTGTCTGTTCTCATAACTTATAAAGCTCCTTCCAGGAAGCAAACATCTTTGAGGGCAATTACAAAAAGCTTGCAGAATTCTCCAATGTAAGGCAGTATTGAAGCAAAGTGAAACCCTTCTGAGAAAGGGTTCTGGGAAATTTGTGTAATGCGTCTCCAAAGATCTTACATTTAAAACAAACAAACAACTTCTTCCTGCCAGCCTGCACCCCTAAGAATCCAAGCCCCACAAAGGTCATAACATTTGAGCTTTTATCGCTTTAGGAAGACTTATTCATATGTTTATGCATTTTTTTTTTGGTTTGTTTGCTTCTTTTTGATTTCAAAATTACTACTTTATATATATATTTCAATAGACTCTGAGTTTCACTCCCAGAAATGAATATAAAGAGTTATTCTATATCACCTATTAAACAGTCAAAATCCAGAACACTGGCAACAGTGAGTTCTGGCAAGGACATGGAGCAACAGGAACCCTCATTCATTGCTGGTGGGAATATAAAATGGTGTAGCCACTTTGGAAGACTGTTTGGCAGTTCCTTAAAAGACTAAACATCCTTTCATCATATAATTCAGCAATCGTACTTCTTGATATTTATCCAAAGGAGTTGAAAATGTATGTCCACAAAAACTTGTACATGCATGTTTAGAGCAATTTTATTCCTAGTTGCCAAGACCTGGAAGCAACCAAGATTTCCTTTGGTAGATGAATGGATAAGTAAATTATGGTGCCTCCAGACAATGGTACATGATTCAACACTTAAATTCAGCATTAAACCACAGAAAGATGTGGAGGAAACTTAGATATGTATCACTAAGTGAATGAAGCCAATCTGTAAAAGCTATGTACTGCCTTAGTCCAACTATATGACATTTGGGAAAAGATAAAACTATGATGACAAAAAAGTAAAGTAAAAAAAAAAAAAAGTAAGTAAAAAGATCAGTGGTTTCCAGGGGTTAGAGAGAGGGAGGAATGAATAGGTAGAGCACAGAGGAAGTTTGTGGCAGTGAAATCACTTTGTAGCCTACCCTAATGGGGCTACATTTCTTTATACATTTGTCCAAACCCATAAAATGCATACCACCAGGGATGGATCCTACTGCAAATATGGACTTTGGGTGATTATAATATGCTAATGTAGGTTCATCAATTATAACTAATGTACCTCTCTGCTGGAGGAGGTTGATAATGGGAGAGGCTATGCAGGTATGGGGGTACAGAATCTATAGAAAAATCTCCGTGTTTTCCTCTCAGTTTTGCTGTGAACCTGAAACTGCTCTAAAATATGAAGTCTCTCAAAAAAAGTGATTCTGGGGGCACCTGGGTGGCTCAGTGGGTTAAGCCTCTGCCTTTGGCTCAGGTCATGATCTCAGGGTCCTGGGATCAAGCCCCGCATCGGGCTGTCTGCTCAGCAGGGAGCCTGCTTCCCCCTCTATCTCTGCCTGCTGCTCTGCCTACTTGTGACCTCTCTCTCTCTCTGTCAAATAATAATATATTTTTTTTAAAAAAGTGATTCTGGTCTTCATGGCTATAACAACAACAACAACAACAACAAAATAGCACAAAACAGACCACTTCACTTTCAAAACCATCTGCCCGAAGCTCTACAAAGATCTACAGAAGATCGCAGGATGGGGATGGCAGTCATAAGAAAGAAGGAAAAAGCACCAGGCTGCCCAGTTCACACCTGATGGCTCCTTCCCTTCCTTCCTCTCTGCCTCCTCCCTCATTCATCAAATCCTTGGTAAGCACCTATTTTGTGCCATGCACTCAGCCTGGTGCTGGGGATACAGCAACGAATAAACAGAAATTCCTGCCCTCATGGAGCTTAATTTCTAGTAAGGGAGACAGCATGGGCAGAGGGCATAGACAGGAATGTGCCCTGGGTGTTGCAGCAACCCTGAGGATGCTCTGTGGCTAGGGTACACAGGTCAGTGGGAGGGTTGAAAAGTGATGGGGCCAGACCATGTGGGCCTGGAAGGTCACTGTCAGGGCTTGGCTTTACTCTGAGTGAGCTGGGGGAGCCACTGGGAGGATGGAAGCAGAGGAGTGACTGGGCCCATCCCACATTATAACAGAGTACCTCTGGCTCCCATGTGGAGAAGAGACTTCAGGGGCATGAGTGGGGGCAGTGCCTCCAGTGAGGATGCTGCTATAGGAGTCTGGGCCCAAAACGGTGCTGTCTGGACCAGGATGGTGGCAGTATTAGAAGTATTATTCCAGGGGCGCTGGGTGGCTCAGTGGGTTAAAGCCTCTGCCTTTGGCTCAGGTCATGATCCTGGGATCCAGCCCCGCATCGGGCTAGATGGTCCTGGGATCCAGCCCCGCATCGGGCTTTCTGCTTAGCAGGGAGCCTGCTTCCTCCTCTCTCTCTGCCTGTTTCTCTGCCTGCTTGTGATCTCTGTCTGTCAAGTAAGTAAATAAAATCTTTAAAAAAAAAAAAAAGTATTATTCCAGTTTGGGACATGTTTTTTGTTTTGTTTTGCTTTTAGGATTTATTTATTTATTTTAAAGAGAGAGAGAAACAGAGACAGAGTGTGGGGAGGGGCAGAGGGAGAGAATCTTCCAGGAGACCCCACTGAACATGGAGCCCAATGTGGAGCTTGATCCCATGGTCCATGAGACCACGACCTGAGCCAAAACCAAAGTCGGACACTCAACTGACTGAGCCACCCAGGTGCCCCAGTTCAGGACATGTTTTGAAGTGCTGGTAAGATCTGCTGACAGATGAAATGTGTGGTGCTACCAGGTCCTAACTTAGTTGAACTGTGTTTTCATTTAATGGCGAATATTGGACCTCTAGATTTTGGGGCAGAAGCACCAAACCCCATGTATACAAAGTTACAAATGGGTATTTTTCTGGTAGATTATGCAGATCAGAAGGAACAGCTGTAGAACCGGGTTTTGAAAGTATGGGGACTTGGATAGCAGTATAATAAGCTATCCTTCACATAAGGCCCTCTTCATGGGTAAAGAGTTCCAGCAGCTTCAACTCAGGACTCAGATTTTAGTGACAGCAATGAGTAGGCCTACCTCGGGCCACACAGTCATCAGTGGACAGAGTCACTCAGACGGACAGTTGGGGTAGATACTTCACTAGAGTCAAGTTGGGTTCTGAGATCAAAGGGAACAGGGCAAAATGGGTGTTCAACAGGGGAAAATCTGAGTGGAATCAAGTGCTTATGCCTGATTCCAGCATAGAGTTTATGAGGTGAAAGGAATGGAAGCTCAGGTTTTGACTGACCAGTGGGCAGCAAAGGATCAGTTGGCTTCAGAGTGCTGGCCTGGTCTGGGCTCTGCTGCTCCCTCAATGTGCTATTCAGGCCTGTGATTACCTGCCCTGGGCACATTCACGTGGACTACAGCAAAGGCTGTAAACCTTGCCTTTACCAAAATCCACCTAGATAATTTCTTCAGCCCCCTTCCCCCTCAAAACCCACATTAATTCATAGACTTATTCTGTAGAAATGTACAATGTGCTTTAGGTTTCTTGAAATTTTGAGACCAACTGGGGAAGGGAAATGCAGACGAGGTGTCAGAGGGGGGCTGGAAGCAGGGAGTGACTGAGGAGGGAAAGTATGAGAAAGAACATAAATTACAGGGCACATAGGAAAGGCAATAGCATTTCACAGGTAGGATTAAGAGAATCTTAACATTCTCTCCTACTGTTCACTTTCTGCCTTTACAAAGTCCAAAGAATCTGCATCCTCTGAAAGGTTTGATCCACCCAGTATTTTTTAAGCTTCCAGATTCAGTACCACTTGCTACACTGTCACCTTGAATTCCCCATTGGGGGAGCTGCACAGGCAGGAAATGGCCCTGGATTTCTCCCCCATCCACACTGAGCACTCCAGTCTCGAAGCACTCCCCTCCTCCCCAGCACTTATGCCCATTATGCCCACTTATATCTCATACTGTCCTATTTAGCACTTGATTACATATTGCCTTGAATTGTTCTCCAGCCCACTCTGATCAGAGCCTCCCACCTCCCAGCCCGCCCCCTCCTACCTCCCAGTATGCTGGATTTTCAACCTCCTCTAGTCTCTCCCTTGCCATTTTCTGTTATTGTATCAAATCACCCTTCTTCATCTCTCTCCCCATTCAGCCCAAGCTTCCTGAAGCATCTCATCACTCTCCCATTTGCTCAGTCCTGTTGCTTCTCCTGTCTGACTGTACCCTAGCCTGATCAGGGCAGCTCTTCCTTCTCTGACATCTGGGCTCCTGGGCTCCTGAGCTCCGCTGGAGAAAATCACAGCCCACGCAGATTGGCGCTACTACAAAGTCATCATCTGCAGCCTCAGCAGGCTGCTGAGCTGCCTGGAAACCCTTCTTAGCATCACCATCAGCAGACTCGCCCTTTCCTCAGAGTAGCTTTTCTAAGGATCTCCCACCCCTCCAGCTTTGCTAAAAAAACAGAGGCCGTCAGGTAGGAATTCCCTTATCTTCACATATCCACACCTCTGCCCCAGCAGGAAAAATAGGTTTCCCTCCTTCATTGTCCTTGTCTCCCCCTGAGAGGGGGCTATGGGATCTCCTTATCTGGGCAAACAAAGCCCTTCTGAGTGTTCTGCAGCCCTGGCACCACTTTGGCTTCCCCAGATTCCCCCCTCTCCTCTGCCTTCTGTCCCTATCTCATCCTGTTTCTCCTGAGCACACAAACATGTTGCCTCTCCACCATGTTGAGATTCTTCTCCTCCCCAGCCAAAGTCCACAGAAAAGTATGCTCATTCAGGCCATAGCCCAACATGACTACAAATGTGTGCAAAGGACATGGGTGACCTTCTCATTGTCAAGTCCACAGCCACTTTTGCAGCCCATCTTACTTGACCTTGCTGAAGCTATGACACTATTGACCTTCTACTTTTCTTGTTTCTCTCCCTTCTCTGTTCTCCTGCTCTGCCCCCACCTCCCATTTCAATCTTGTTAGACTCTTCTTTCTCCCTGCTGGTACTCTCCTGTGGATGATCCTTCAGGCACTGGTCATGGGCTCTGGGATGAAATTCAGGTTCTTCTAGACAGCAGAGAAGGGCCTTCACCATTTGCTCCCGCCTCCTCTCCCTTTCCCTATCATATGATTTATCCCCTCCTCCATGGGCCACATTCTCTCCATCTCTGTACCTTTAGTACATTTCTTCCCTTCTTTCTTTTTGCCTCACCAGCAGAACTCCTGTTTATCTTTTAGGAATCAGCTCTGGTGTTGCCTCACCCCTATGCCCCTCTTTCATGATCCCACCTCATCTAAATTTCCAGAACACCCTGAGCATGTCTTCACATTATGTGAAATGATCTACATGTGTCTGCTCCACTAATTTGTCAGTCCCTCACAGCTGGGGACTGGACCTCTTAAATCTTTTTTTTTTTTTTTAAGATTTTATTTGTTTATTTGACACAGAGAGAGAGCACAAGTAGGCAGAGCAGCAGATGGAGGCAGAGGAAGAAGCAGGCTTTCTGTTGAGCAGGGAGCCCGATGCGGAACTCAATCCCTGGACCCTGGGATCATGACTGAGTCAAAGGCAGCCGCTTAACTGACTGAGCCACCCAGGCACCCTGAAGGGCTGGACCTCTTAGCTCCCATATGCTTGATGCCTGGCACAGCTTGGCATATAATGAATGCTCAATTCATTTACGTTTGCCAAACGAGTGAATGAATTAATGTATTAGTTATTATTCTCAACGAGGCTACTACAGGGTAGTGAATGTGATCAGTCTTCTCAGAGCAATTGACAAACATAAGATACACACACACACCACGTATAGATACAATTGTGGTAAAACACATACAACATAAAAATTTAAAGTGCACAACTTAGGGGCATTTAGTATCTTCATGCAACCATATGACGTGCAACCATCACCACCTCCTAATTGCAGACCATTTTTTATTACCCCCCAAAAAGGAGTTCCTGTACCTATTAAGCAGTTATTCTTCATTGCTGTGTCCCTGTAGTTCCTGGCAATCACTAATCTGCTTTCTGTCTCTAAGGTTTTGCCTAGCTTGGATATTTCATATAAGTAGAATTGTAAAATGCAGTGTCTTTTGTGTCTGGCTTCTTTCACTTAGTGTAATTTTTTTTAAGGTTCATTCACACTGTAACATGTATCAGTACTTCATTCCTTTTTGTGACTAAATACTATTCCATTGCATGGTTTTACCACAGTTTGTTTATCTACTCATCAACTGATGGACACGTAGGTTGTTTCCACCTCTTGGCTATGGTGAATAGTGTTGCTATGAAGATTTATGTACATGTTTTTTGTTTGAACACCTGTTTTCAATTCTTCTGGGTTTATACCCAAGAGAAGAATTGTTGGGTCATATGGTAATTCCATGCTTAATTTATTGAGGAGCTACCAAACTGTTTTCCATAGCAACTGCACCATTTTACATTTATATTTATATTACCATTTACATTACATGAGGGTTCCAATTTCTCTACATTCTTGCCAACATTTGTTACTTTCTTTTTTTTTTTCTTTCTTTTTTTTTTTTTTAGTATAACCATCCTAGTGGGTGTGAGTGGTAGATATATTTTGAGGTATATGCTCAGCTCAAATTATTTCTATCTATAAATGCCTTATTGCCATCTGCAGAGGGTGGCTTTCAACAGCTGCTTAAGACTAACGGGACTCTGACCCCTACTCATAGTTGATTGGATCAGGGATGGATTCCTGAGTCAATTTGAGCCAAAAGAGCTCCTTCCAAGAGACTTTGTATTTGAGAGAGGAATGGGGGAGAGAGAGACAGAGTTGGTTCATACGGCTGGAATGTGAAGTTAGGAGCTGTGGTTATCTGTCTTTAATCCCACAGGTGGACAGAGCAGAAAAGGGAACTCTCCAGAAAAAAGATGGGCAAAACACATTTCCTCTGAGTTTCTGAAGGTCTGCAAGTTCCCAGTTCTATTCTTTCCGTAAGCCAGATATGATTCTTGTCCTTGAGGCCTATAAGTCACCCTTCTTATTGTGGATAAGCCAATGCCAGTGAATTTCTATTTCTTACAAACAATAGCATCTACTCACTGGTTCTCTCGCAATCTACTTGACCTAAGAGGGGACCTCAAATGTAGACTAAAGTAGCTGTAAGGCTACTTCCATTTTTTGTGTGTCTCAAAAATCATTTCTTGTGACCTCAATGACCTTACCCCTGCCCCCCAACCCAATGTAAATCTGGAGGCAAATCCAGTGTATTAATATCATCAAATATTCATGAGGCATCCTCAAGGGCAGGGTGTCCAGCACTTTGCTACCACCTTGATGTGTCTTTTGGCATCTGTTCTAGATTTTTTTCCCCTAATGGCAGAACTCTTTCAGCTCTCCAAGTGTCATGTTTTCTTGTTGAAGTTATCACTATAACTTTTCTTACTCTTAGAGTTTTTCAAGGGCAGAAAGGCAACATGGTGTGGAGGAAAGGACATTCAACTGGGAGTTTTGAAGAACGAAATCCTAGACCCACTCTTTCCATTAGCTTTGCTCTGTAATGCTGAGTCAATCATGAGACTCTCCTGATCTGTTTTCCCATCTGTGGAAGTGGGAGAGAAAAATAATACTTTCTCTGCCTACTTCACAGAGATGCAAGCTAAAATTAGGTCATGGATGTGAACATTTTATGAGGCAAAAATATATAAATTGCTGTATCCATAATGGTAATGAACTCTCTTTTTTTCTATCCCACTCCCAGACACCAAGTTCAAGGTCCTCACTTAATTACTTGAATTTAACTCTAGCTGCTTATTTCCTTTTTTTAAATAAGACTTTATTTACTTATTTGATAGACAGAGATCACAAATAGGCAGAGAGGCAGGCAGAGAGGTTGGTGGCAGGGAGCAAGCTCCCTGCCAAGCAGAGAGCCCGACATGGGGCTCAATCCCAGGACCCTGGGATCATGACCCGAGCCAAAGGCAGAGGCTTTAACCCACTGAGCCACCCAGGGGCCCCTGCTTATTTCCTTTTTAAAATGTGGCTTTGTGGGGCACCTGGGTGGCTTAGTCTGTTAAGTTTCTGATGCTTGATTTCAACTCAGGTCATGATCTCAATGTTGTAAGATCAAGCCCCAAGTTGGGCTCTGTGCTGGGTATGGAGCCTGCTTAAGATTCTCTCTCTCCCTCAGCCCCCCTGCCAAAAGGTGGCTTTGGATCTTCATTCATTTCTCTTGAACAGTGATAAACACTGTTTAAAATTATAAACAGGGTGCCTGGTTGTGCAGTCAGTTAAGCATCCATCTCTTGGTTTCAGCTCAGGTCATCATCTCAGGGTCCTAAGATTGAGCCCCGTGTCCAGCTCCACACTGAGCATTAAGTCTGAAGTCTGCTCATCCTTCTGCAACCCCTCTGCTAGTGCTCTCTCTCCATCTCTAAAATAATAAATTGTTTTAAAAATTACAAATAAAGGAAACATGAGACATGTATCCTATTCTAAAGCAGGCTAATTTCTTGCCACTTCCTAATGACTGCATTTAGTTTCCTTTAACCTAACATGTCACCGTCTAACATGTCTCCACCGTGCATATTGGTCATTACACAGTGGTTCCCAAACTCGTCTGTACCTTGGAATCAATGAGGAACACTGAAACTTACTAATGCCTGTGTCCTACCTGTGTCCCACCTTAAGGTGTATGGTATATAAGGTACACACACACACACACACACACACACACACACACACACATATCAGCTTTTATAAAGATCTAGAGAATATTCAAACCTGAACACAAATTTCCTTAGGCCTTTTGGGTCACTCCCTGACCTAAAGGAGTACGTGAATTTCATCTCAACATAGCTCTGAATTCTAAAGTAAAAGCTAAGGTTGCTGTTTCACCAGGGCATTGTCCCCACTGAGGAAGAGTCACTGTCTTTTATCTGCCTTGGCCCTCAGGATTTTTAACACCGTCACCATCTGCTTTTAGTATGTGGGGATGACAGAAGAATGAATGCTTTCAGTCAGACAAGCACTACTGAGTCCTGATCTGTTCTAGTCCATGTGGTACCACAGCCTGTGTGTGTGTGCATATGTGTGTATGGTATACCTTAACTGATATAATTGGTCTACAGTATGGCCTGGGGCTTTGGAATTTTAAAAAGATCCCTAAATGATTCAAATATGTGCCAAGTTTGGGATCCACTGCCATTAGTGTTCTTCTTTCATGAAAAAAAAAAAAAAATCCAACTCTAATCATTTGGGGATTAATTCCTAGCTAGGCTCTCACCTGAAATGTTTCCTTTATAAATTGCTATATGAAATAACAGGGGATTAATCCTAAATCTGTCTCTTCTTCCTACTGTGAACGCCTTGAACTTCATCAGGTTAATTGAAATACCTTCTAATAAAAGCAGTGAAGCCATTAATGGAGGCCTCAGTTGTCCACATATACATTTCCTGTTCTGCTGTGGTTTCCTCCAATAATTCAGCTATAATTTGCATGATACCTTCTGCCTCCCCCCACCTCGACCCCCACTTCAAATGGCCTTTCACTGTCCCTCAGTGGCTGGCTGGGTCTGTCTTCCTGCTACCTTTACTTCTGGATGGAAAAAAATCTCCCTCTTTCCAGTTACATTATCTCCATCTTCTGGATCTAACCAGCCAGCTCGGTGAGCTTGGGCTATACCTTAGACTGAGATATTTCACAATTTGGAGCCAGACTTGATAAAGCAATTATGCACAACTGTGTTTGTCTAATCCTGCCTGACTAGGGACCAGATTGAATCTGCTTATTCTGGAATCTAAGCAAACTCTATCAGAGACCCTATGATGGTGCTGGCTGACACCACATCAGCTTTTATACAGAACTAGAGCAGTTTTGAACCTGAACACAAATTTCCTTAGGCCCTCTGGGTCACCCCCTGACCCAAAGGAGTACGTGAGTTTCATCTCAACGTGGATCTGAATTCTAAAGTAAAAGCAATGATTGCGGTTTCACCAGGGCATTGTCCCCACTCAGGAAGAGTCACTGTCTTTTATCTGCCTTGGCCCTCGGGATTTTTAACACCATCACCACTTGCTTTCAGTATGTGGGGATGACAGAAGAATGAACGCTTTTGGTCAAACAAGCACTACTGAGTCCTGATCTGTTTTAGTCCATGTGGTGCCACAGCCTGCGATGGTCCTCATTTCCCTCTCTTCTTCTTGTGGTTCACTACCTCCCCAAATGGCTACAGCCAGTGGTTAATTCGAACCAAAGGTTAGAGTTCAGACTCACCCATGTCATCAATGGAGAAAAATCTCTCCCTCTCTCTCTCTTAAAGTTTAAGAACTTCTTAATTATTTTAGTTGTTTAAATTCTTTTATTCTCTTTCTGAAAAAAGCACTTTTTACATTAAAATATAATTTGAGGCATTTCAAGGAAATTTACCATTACTTTCAATGACTGAAACATAACGGCATTTCGCTACCTTACTGCTTCAGGAACCCAAGAGAAGTACAGAAAGTTGTGTGATGCCTGAGGCCACAGTTGCTTCTCTAGATTAAGACAAACAAGGGTGACTTTACTTATGTATTATTAATGGAGTGTCACTCTTAATACTAACTGACTTTTGGGCATTTACTGTGTCCCAGATACTATGCTAAGTCCTTTCCATTATTTATTTCAATTATTCTTTGTCCCACCCTATGAAATAGCCATTAGTTATTACATCCATTTCACGTCTGAGAATATAGAAACTTAGGGAACTTAAAGCTTATACAGCTGGTAGATGGTGGGATCAGAACTTGAACCTATTCTAATCAGTGCAGAGTCCCTGCTCTTAACCTCCAGAATCTTCTGAGGTGATCTCACTTTATGGAAACGTGATTACATCTCAGGAACACAGCTTTCTCTGATTTAAAAAACTAAGGCCTGTATGACTGTTGGGGTTATAAATATGAGGGATCAATAGTTTAACACACATGATAGTCACTTGAAAAATAATTATCAGTAGGTTGACTGATGAACAGCATTTTATTCTCCAGAGAGGGTTCTGGTTGGTATTAGGAATGGATGGGAGGGGAGCCAATTTGGCCTCATGGGGGAGGTTTGTGCAGATGCCTCTTCAGCCATGCCTGTGTCCTGTCATTGTTCCTTCCAAGTCTACTCTAAAAGGTCCCTTATTTCAAGACCTAATATAAGAGTGATGGAGCTGGCTGACAAGGCTGAGGACTTTGAAGGGGTTTTGAAGGAAAAGACAGCAATTTCAGAAAATGAATCCTGTGATTTAGAAAGAAATCAGCTGAACTTATGATCATTCTGCTCTGTTCTTTTTTTTTTTTTTTTTAAAGAAAGGAGAAAAGAGAAAAAAAAAATTGTTGTCATCACACCCACACCAAAAAACCCCACAATTTCCTTAGGCCTGATGAATTACAGTCTACTCACAATGACTTCAAATTTTAAGATACCTAGATTTTTAGAGCCAAAAGGGACCTTTAAAGATAACTTTTTCGTCTGAGTCCTTAATTTCATGGAAAGGAAACTGAGGCCTGAGACATTGAGGCATACAACTGGTTAGTGAAAGCCGACTCTCAGTTTTCCTCCCTTCTCTATCCCATGCCTTTTCTTTTACTTTTGTTTTTTGAATGACAGGATATTCAAATGTCACTGAGAGAAAACAAAAAAACCAACAAGATAATTTCTGCCTTTTTAAGAAAGGTCAGAAGAGCTCCAAAACTTCTAGAAACAAGACAGCCAATTATTTAATCTAATTTCAGGAATAGTCTTGATCTTATTAGCTTAGGGACTGAATAAGGAGGCAGAGGCCCCACAAAGCAAGATTTATTACTGCTTTCCATGAAAGCAGAGGGAAAATGAAAATTGGCTTAATGGGGATTTGCACCCATAATGTAATTCTTATCTTAGCTTAGAGAAACAATCCACAGACAAAAGGTCAATGGTCCTAATAGTGTTCTCCTGAGCTAGTGAAGAAAGGGGTCACCTGCCATTTCTCCAGAGGCCCCTAGGATTAGAAGTTGCCTCTGTGGTAGGGAAGCCTAAAAAAGAAGAAATCTATTGAACTCACATTGGCCTGGAAAATCTGTTTAAAGTACCACAGCTTCATCAGACCCATAAAGCAATGAATAAGATTTTCTTGGAAAATCTCTATCAAAGATGGGACCAGTGATACTAACATTAGCTCCTAGGGGAAGACTCTGGAGATGAAATGGAGAAAAAGAAGGGAGGTTGGGGCAATATCAGTTCAATAAGCATTTACTGAATAAGCATTACTGAATGACACAAGAGATAAATTAAATCTCTGTTCCTGAAAATGCTTGCAGATGAGTAGGAACTAGCAACCATAGAGGAACTTGTTCCCAGGATTCAGGCACCAACATGCAAAACTGTCCAGCAACCCACAAATTCATTTCCATTCTGAGACTCTTGTTCAGTTACAATTATTAGGCAATACAGCTCACTCCTGGGGACTACAAAACTCCCCAACTAATTAGCAGCTCACAGATGTTACTCTAGCAGCTGGGTGCTGGGTGAAGCACACACACCCAGTCAAAGTCAGAGGATGCTTAAGAGAAGAAAGAGAAATTCAGAGTCAACTGAAGCACCCAGTTCCCTTCCCAGGATGTCATCAGTGCAAATACCCAGCAGAGCCTGCCCTATTCCAGCTCAGAAATTCAGGTCTTGAAGGCCACTTTACAGAGTCTTTCGTTATTGTGGAAAGGGACTGCTTTCTTGTGTTACAAAAAAAAAAAAAAAAAAGCATTATCCATCATGGGATCTGATCCAGGCCAATGTCAGTTGGATCAATCAACCTTTTAAAAATCTTTTTAGGATAAATATTCAGCTACAGTCATGAATTAAAGATGTGAGGGAGAGAAAAATAGTACACAGCTTACAGTGGTTAACACTGGGTTTAAAACCAAAGTGTGATGCTGCATTAATCTTCTTGTTGAGGCCTCATATGAATTGAGTAAAACTTGCTTTAACCATCTCTGTTCTGATAAACATTAAGGATTCTTGAATTTTATGGAAACTAAGAAGGGGAATGATTTCCATAGGAAAAGGGAAACAGGTCATGGCTAAATCAACCTCCAAACAACAGAATTTGTTTATCTGGTTGCTAAACATTAAATTAAGTGCTTTACTAGCCAATTTCACTTAACTTCCTATGGATATATTTCCAAGTCATGAATCCTTGTACACATACAAAATAGCAGATGAGGTAAGTGGTGGTATCCACAGCCATTAGGGTAATCCCTAAGTGAATCCCTAAGTGAATTTACCCATTGTTCCTCTGTATTTTTACAAGTCGAGTTATGCCAAAGATTTTAAGAAGCAGAAAGACTGGCTTCATGTGTTCAACCTGTTACTCAGAAGGCTCCATACTTGGGGTGACGCTCAGCATCTGCCATCTTGAAACTGTTAGTAAGTTCATTTTGAATTTGTGTTCTGTAAGTGAAGTCTAATGGAACAATGGAGCATGTGCCCAGGGGCTTAGAGCCTTGACTCTCCTGCAGTCCTGTCTTCCTACACCTTCCTGACTTCTTGGGGTGGATTCTTGATCATCTGCTCCCTATTGCCTAGTGCCCTGAGCCTCACCTGGCCTCCCTTCCCCCATCCCTGCCTCGTGATTGCTGCCACGCTCCCCCTGGAGTGGTGACCAGTTCACATCAGTGGAGGGGAGGCCTGTGTGCCACTATTGCCCTCTGGTTCATGGCACCGGCCTGGGCACAGGTATGAGGAGGGTCAGGTTGGGTGTGCATTCTAGGGTATCTCATGGTAGGGAAGGTGGTAGCAACTCCTGCCCTGGACTGGCAGTGCCACAGTGCATTTGGTCAGCAACCTAGGAGCATCCTCTGACCTAGGTACTAAGTGCAGCCAGCATGAAGGTTATAATCTCACAGGGAGTCACCTATTGATCACAGGCTGGTGTAGAGGGCCCTTGATACAGGGGAGATTTCTTTCCACTCCCAGCTTAGGTCCTATATTTTCATTTTGCAATGGACCCTGTTGGCAAATGGTCAACTTCAAAGACTATGGGGGTAGGGAGAAGCCTACCTCTTAATCAATATAGTTTTTATTTGGCATCTAGCTTGGTATGAAACTTGCTGGTAAATACATTACAAGAAGAAAAAAATAAGAGGCACCTGGGTGGCTCAGTTTGTTAAGTGTCTGCCCTCGGTTCAGGTCATGATCCCACGGTCCTGGGTTAGAGCCCTGCATTGGGCTCGCTGCTCAGCAGGGAGTCTACTTCTCCCTCTCTATTTGTCCCTCTCCCCTGTTCATGCACTCTCTCTCTCAAATAAATAAATAAAATCTTTAATTAAAAAAAGAAATAAGAAGTAAGTTCCTGCCTTCAAGGGGCTTATTATCTAGTTGGAAATAGAAGAAATTGACATAGATAAAACAAGGTTTCATAAAGGATGTGGAATTAGAGAGGAGTAAGTAGCATTTAAGTCTGGGAGGGAGGGAAGAGGATAGCTGGTAAAAGTGCTCCAAAAACGGGGACGCCTGAGTGGCTCAGTTGGTTAAGCATCTGCCTTTGACTCAGGTCATGGTCCCAGGGTCCTGGGATCGAGTCTCGTGTCTGGCTCCTTGCTGCCCGTTTCTAGCGCAACCTTACAATGGACCCTGACTTGATGATCCATATATATTTTCAGTTCTACACCACGCACAGTGTTCTGGGGGGAGCACTCTCCTGGTACAAGGGAAGATGTGGGAATAGGCATGGTTGATGTGGACAATGGAGGAGAGAATTGCAGAGGAAAGAAAAGAAAATGGGTTCAAGCTTCCCAGCTGTGTACACTAAGGTAACACACAGTGGCTGCTGCTATTTAACATGGCAAACCACTCAAAGTTCTTCCTAGACCAGCAAAGACAGAACCAGGGAGCTGACCTTATGTTTAGGCAAATGATGGAATGAAATCAGGTTTCACAGTGAGCTCCGTTATGACGAAAAAGCAAATATTTTCTGGTGAAGGTTGACTTAATTAGCCATTTTAGTAATTAATGAGTCTTTAAAATGTTTGCCAGAAGATTCAGAGCTCAGATTCTGCGTCTGGTATTTAGCTCTGGGTTTTCTCTATCACAAACTGTGCTGCCTCATAGAGCAATGGCAGGAGCGAGTTTAGGAATGTGCAGTTTGGTTTGGCTAGACTGCACACAGTTCTTAACCTTAACCTTTTGGGACTTGGAACCTGTTTGAGAATATGGTAAAAGTTCTAGACCTTTGGTCTAGAAAAATGTATGTAAATTCAGGGTCTTCCAGACTCCCTGAGGTCTTCCCTTGAACTACAGCTTAAGAATCCACGGTTTAGATGATCTCTAAGTACTCTAACATTCTTTTTAACTTACCCACAAGCTAGCCTGTCAATATGTCACCTGAAAATGTTGTGACTCTTTGGGCTTGCAGGCAAGCAGCCTCGTGCGGATGTTCGCAAAGTGAGAAATGCATAATACAACATTTGTTCATTAGGCTGCAGCAATGCTAATGCAGAAAAGAGGACTGAATGAATCAAAAGCCATGAGTCAGTTCCCTCCCCGCCACCTGCCAGCAAAGCAGCCTGCAGAAGCTGAGAGGCTGAGCTGGGAGTCAGACAGCCTGGGGTCCTCAAATCTTGGCTCAGGTACTTTCTGGCTATGACTTGGGGGACCGACTTAACCTCTCTTAGCCTCAGTTTCTTCATTTATAAAATAGGGCCAATAAGATGCATCCTATATCCCATGTTCTGAGGAAGAACTGAGCCAACCTTTGTTAACTAGGTATAGTTCCTGGGCCATAGTCATGCTCAGTAAAGGTAGTTCATTCCCCTGATCCCACCCACGAGGAGGAGCAGCACTGTGAATTTAATGCCATGGGAGGGGACAGACTGAGGTGTGGCTGGGAGCTCTCTCTACCAACTCTTGTGGATATGTGGTCCCTCTCCCCATCCCTTGCTCCTCATAAGAGTCCCCTATAGGCATGTGGGCTGGGTGCAACCCAGGAAGCTGGGGAGGAACCCTGTGTAGCAGTGTCGGCCTGAAGCAGCTCCCTGTCTTCTCCCTTCTGCTGCTACTCAGGAGTGTGGAGGCTGCAGGAAATTATGGGGAAGATCCTGGGTTTTTTCTGGCTGCAGGCCTGACTGCAGCAGAGAAGAGAAAGAGGTGGGTGGGGGAGGCAGGCAGTCTGTGTGTTATTCAAGAGCCCACAGTGAAGCTGGGGCTGGTCCTGGGGGACATGCCAAGCTGGGCAAGATGCAGCTCCTGCTCTCAAAGACTGCACACCTTGGACATGAAATAAAACAAGCCCCAGGAAGGAGAGTGGGAGGGCCCTGCATTTCTGGATGCAGAACATTCCATCCAATATAGGGTCCAGAAGGGTGGGGGCTACGAGGGCAGGATGGTGGTAAGAACGTTTGGGCAGTGGCAGGCACCTGATGTACACTAGGTCTCACTCTCACATCCCCCTCCAGGGTACGTGCTCGGATCCTTTCCTGTATGATGAGGAAACTGAAGCTCAGAGAGGTAGTGATTCACTGAGGCAACAGCTGCGATGTGGCACCAAGACATTCCAGTCAGGTCTGCTGCATCCTTTCTCCCCATTCCCCATCCAGGCCAGCAAGGTGAGTAGGTTGGCCTTCACTCTGAGGTCTGCGACGCCATTACCATCTGCATACAATGCTATGCGCAGAATCCAGGCTTGGTAAATATTTGCTCCTTGAACGGGAAGGAGAGAGTGCTCTAGGCAGCTCTAGGCAGTTCACGTGTACTGTTTACCTTTGTTCCCACATTCTCCCATGAGGAATCATCATCCCTCCCTTCCCTCAACTGAAAACAAAGGCAGAGTGGAATGAGTGACATGCCTGGATTATACAGAGCCTATCCTAGAGACTGACAGTGGATCAGTGAAAAGTAGGTCTGCAGCGGACAGCAGCAGGGAAGCATCAGCCCAGCTTGGGCCTCTTGCCCAGGAGGAACCCTGTCATCCTAGGGAATTTTCTGAGCAGAGTCTCCTGACCTGATTTGTAACGAGTAATGTGACTGCATTACCTAAAGCCGGGTGCTAAGCAAAGAGCAAAAGGAGACCACCTGTCCATACATTTCCAGCCACTGATTTGATGATGTTGATAAAATGTGACTTTTAAATGGAAAGGGGTTCGTCATCACAATTTTTCAATAAAATTCTAGCACAGCTCTTTATTTCTTGACCGAGGTTTTAGGGATCCGTTTTAACATGCTGGATATGGCATAATCCCTAGGGTCCGCCTTTTATTTCATTGCCATTTTAAGGATATCAGAGCATGTGGCTAGAATTTTACCTTAAATAACAGATTTTTAGATGGTAAGGGTTTATATTATTACTTATACTTAGTAAAGTCCCTTTGGATAGTAAGAATCAACATAATGTTAATTTTTCTTGCTGTCACTCGACAATATGAATTGTTTTGTGTAAGAACCAGGAGTTCATTGGACTGAACTTAGGAAATTGGAAAAACAAATTTGACTTCAGTAGGTTTGAATGATTACAATGTAATAAACACATAAAAGCTAGGAAGTTAATTTATCATTGCTTTCAGTTTGATTTATTTGAAACTCCTTCATGGTTGGTATAAACAGGTTTTATTAAAGATTATGAATTCAATTTCCAAATGAGTTATAAACGGCTTTCTATAGAGAGATTACTTGATTTGTTGTTTTCCTGAATAAAACATGTTTCTGCCCAGTGGGGTTATGTAGGCCACATATTAATATTGGAACATCATTCTGTTGAGCTTGGCATCTATGATGTGCAACGTCTGATTTGTTCTCTGATCTATTTGTCTTCACTTTCTTTAATAAACACTGAGACCAAATACATAACCTCTTATGACCTGCACTTCAATGAATCCTAAGAGAATGTCTGTCTGTGTGGCAGTTTATCATTTGAATGATAATTCTGGTTCCCTTCAAAAATGTGAAAGGGTCTGCTCTCAAAATAGACTGCTGTGAAAGACATGAGGGATGCTGTAGGTCACTGGTGGGGAATCATAATTGACCTTAGCTTTTGTTGCATGGTAACAGACTCTCTCTGGATATTAGATCATTGCATACTGCAGAACTATCAACACACTGCCCTCAAAGGGGAACATTTTGTATTTACAATTTAGAAAACCAGACATAGCAGATCCCTGTAGAAGGGCAGCCAGTCAGTAATGCTGGAGCCTCCGATGAAGAGGACCCTCCAGAGCCTGCCATACTGTAAAAGCCTGTTCAATTTCAATCCTTTCACAAAAAGATTGTGATTTTTATAGCCCGGTGCCTATCAGAATAATGCACTGCACAAATGAAAACACTGAAAAGGGTATTAGTATCCATGTGAAGTATCTCAGAATGCTGAGGCTGGGGAGAACCTTGGGAGGCCATTTATTTTCCTTGTCTCAAAGCCAGCTGGCATATTTTCATATACTAAAGCTACTGTCTGAAGAACTAGGAAAGCTAATTGCTTAAGGACAATAGATTCTACCTCTCCCCAGGAAACCCTGTCTGTTGCTGTTGTTATTTTACTATATCATAAAACTCCAGACAGAAAGATACAGAGTTCTAGTGGAGAGGAAGTCATTACCCAATGTCACTTTTGAAAGAAATGATTCCACCATTAATGACGGTAGTATGTTCGCACCATAATGCAGCAACTTTCAAGCAGTCTCCAACAAAGAGACTTGAGTATCTTAGATCAAACTAAATTGGGTCACAGACTAAACTGATTTTAAATTTATTGTCATTAAGATTTGAAGTCGACTCCATAATTCTGAAGACTAGCAAAGATAAATAGTTAAGCTATTCACTCATAAACGTGTAGCAACCTCAAGAGTGATTCAGTCTAGAAAAAGCAGTACTATAAAAGCAAGTCAAATTCCCATCTTGAGGGAGCTTGCCCCTTGATGGGGAGGGTCGTGAGAAGGCTGAAAGACTGCTGGTCTACTAAGTTCCTACTTAAACCCCAGACTTCCTCTCCTCTTTTTGAACTACCCCAACAATAAAGTTTGTCATTTTCCACCTCCCATTGGAAGATAATTCTCTTTTCCCAAGATGTTTCAAATAATCCTAAAGCCCAGCCCTTTCTGGTCACATCAGCAAAAAGGCACTGTATGGACCTCAATCGAGGCTTACCTCTGATTGGTCTGAATGTCCCAGTTGTCCTCCTTCTCTTTGATTCTTTCAGTATCCATCACTGCACCTACCACATAGTACTCAACTTTACCTGTGGCTGGCAGTTAACACAGTCATAGTGGAACCTACAAATTTGATAAAAATTTATGACTTTAATTAGACTCGCAGCATAAATCTGCTTTCTCAATTCCAACCACTATTTTTTTTTTTATCTGACAAGAGTTTATTTCCATTAGCCGTCCAGAGTCTACCGTATTCCAGAAACCAAGGATTGAACACTGCCTTCAGAAAGTTTTTGTCTATTGGCATAAAAAATAATGACTTGGAATTCTTGTATCATACATGTTGCCTTGAATTGTATTCTAGTTGTTTCTCCATATTGATAGATTTTGGATCTCCAGTTAAAACAGGGACTTCCATTCCTTTTCATTTCACATAGTGCCTAGAACGGCATTGGGTACTAGTAGGTGCTTAGTAAACAATGAATTGGTGAGTAACCTTATACTGTATTCACAAAGAAAAGTACTGTGGATTGGTGTGGAAGTCAGATAGAGATGAGTTAGAAATCTAATTCTGAGAGCTACTAGCTGTGTGACTGGGCAAATTATGTAAATCCTGTAAGCCTCAGCTATTTCATCTGCAAACTTGGAGGACTGTAGAACTGACTCTACAAGTTTGCCATGAGGATTAAATGTAATACGAAATGTAAAATGGCTAGTATAGAAATTAGAATTTAGTATTTGAAAAATGTTATCTACTACTATTATAATCAGAAGTGATAAAAATGCATACAAAGAGGTGAGAAGGGTGGGAGATAGAGGTTACTGGAATTACTATGGCTGGGTTAGAGAGTTAGCAGATTTTTAAAGAGGGTGGGGGTGGAAGTCAGTTGTATATAGTATAGAAGGGACTAGTTTGGTAGTCAGGGAAACCGGGTTCTAGACCTGCTTTTCTAACTTCAACTACATGTAGGATTTTGGGCAATTCCCTCATGTTCAGGGACTAAATTTCCTCATTAGACAGTTATATTAAACGACCTGTGAAATCCCTTCCCACTCAAAACAATCTATAATTTGAGGAAAAAGATTCTAAGGATGTTTCTCCTCTTCAACCCTTACTAAAAGGGACCTCAGAATCAAGAGATCTCTTAACTGATTTGCAATCTGAGGTCCAGAGAGGTTATGAAACTTACCCAAAGATCACAGAGCAGTTGGTAGTGACTTGAATACAAATCCCTACCTCTGAATCCCTATGCAGTAATGTGTCCTCTATATGATGTCAAATGACTGGGAGACAGGAAAAAGTACAGACCAAGAGACACTGGCTGTGGTGGTGGTAATATAATGCAGGGCCTGTGGGAGATAACACCACCAGTTACAGAAGGATACAGCTGAAGTAGACCTCTGGTCTAAGAGTTTTAATATGACAAAGATAACTAGAAATCACTTTAAATAATAAGAGTAATTTTACTTATTACTAAAAGATATAGTACACCCAGGCAGAATATATTCAAATAAAGAAAATTGAACATAAAAGATAAATTAACATGAGAGTTTCTTGGATGAGTAGTCAAAATGATAGTCCTATGGGTTCATATAATATTGGAAAGGTCTTTGGCGAGCTAGAGTAATAGTTACCTCCTTTTTTCTCTTCTGACCTTGGGGTCATTCTACCCCAACATTGAACTGATTAAAGAGATTAAAGCAAAGCTCCTGTTCTGCCCCAACTCCTCTCCGACTTCAGGGAAGTAAGCAGATGTGAGGATGAGAGGGGCTACTGCGGAAAGCTGTGGCCTCACTGCTGAGGGCAGTTGCAACTGTCTCCTGCTGGCTGAAGGTCTTGCTCTTCTCTTGTCCTGGCCGTGCCTATTTAGGCCTTTCACTTGCAGCTTCCAAACCAGCTTTGAGATATTATCCATTTTCCAGTCTGACCCAGTACTCATGATTTACCATGTTGGGAAATATGATACAAGTGTGACACCTCTGGAAAGGACTTAAGGAGATGCTAAGAGCTACACAGAGAAAACACAAAGAACCCAGCACTAAGAGCAGCGTCCAGAATTAAAAGCTGCACTGAGAAGAAAAATTTCTGAGGATCTAAAAGGCCAGTGAAGTGTTTATGTACAGGCTGAGTACAACAAATACATAGTGATGACTTTTTACAAGTTTGGAATGAGATGCATTGAACTTCTCCGAGGATTCTTGAACAAAATGGCTGATTCTAGATCCAGGCAGAAAGAGTGGAAGGTGAGCCTGGAATATTTTGTGTCAGAAAGCAACAAACTACTCAAAAACTGGTGGAGATAGGTCAAAGAAACTTAAGACCTGGCCTAAACAGAAAATATTGGTTAAATTTGGGACAACTTGAGCACCTAAACCTAAAATAAATTTAATTTATTATAGTAAACTGAAATAAAAAAAAAAACCCACAATAAATAGTAATGCTCAGAAAACACGAGAAGAGGGGAGGAAAGAACTTTTTTTGTAAAAAGAATACCAGCTAATACATATGGAAGGATCATAGAATTAGAAAAACCATTTGCAACCCTCAGTGTAACTATATTATTAGACAATGATCATTGACGCATGATAATATCACTAGGTGAAGAGCTGCTAGAGAAAGGATATTTACATGCTAGCAGAATGTCCCCCACAGGTTCCTTATCAAATAAACGTGGAAAACACACCCTTACAATGGTGAGGTCTGATAAATGACATCTTAACTAAGTGATCAAATTTATCATCACTAGGAATGGAACAATGGCTCTTATGTGCTCTTGAAATGCTGTAGTATAAAATGCACAATATCGCCTATGAAGTATTTTTGCCAAAAGTCTTCTTCTACCAGAATCTTGTCAAGTTGTTAGTCCTAAATTCTAGTTTATAGGAAATACAGGGGATAGAGCAGCATGTTAAATAATACTATGAGACAGCAATCAGACAAATCTAGGATGTGGACATGGAAAAGAAAACTATTCTGGATCCTTTAAAATATCAATGTCGTGAACAACAAGGGTAGGGGAACTATCTAGACTAAAACTAGGAGTTAAAAAGAGATGTAAACTTGCAGAAGTGCAACCCCTGTCAGATCCTAGTTAGAAAAATTAAAACAGCTATAAAATCATTTTGGAGATCATTAGGGAAACTTAAGTATAGGTTGGATCAAAGATAGTATTACAGAATTTTTCAAAAGTGTGGTACCAGTGTTGTGGTTCTGTTGGAGAATATCCTTATGCATAGGAGAAATACTCTGAAAGTCAGGGCTAAAGTATGATCTCAGCAACTTTCTTTCAAATGTTTCGTCCAAAAATAATTTGTAGATTGGTGCGCGCACACACACACACGTGTGTGTGTGTGTGTGTGTGTGCAGAAACAGAGAAAGAGAAAGCAAATGTGGCAAATGCTAGCCACTGTGGTAGTAAGTGAAAGTGGAGAGTATATGAATGGTTTATTGTACTATTCTTTCAACTATTCTGTACATTTGAAATTTTTCAAAATAGAGAACTAAATTTTTGAGGAAATATTTCAGTTAAAAAAAAAGCTTACATCTAGAAAAAAAAGAAGCTCTTCATTCCTAATCAATTCTGTTACTGCAACAGCAGCACATCTATGGCTCTGCCAGCTCCCCGCACCATGAGTGGCAGGGGCTGTGACTCTTTTCACTTTGGAACCAATGAAAGTGATAATGTGGCAGTAAAATAAAAATGACTGTTTTCCATAATGCAACTCCCATTTTCTCACGCATAGGGGACATTGACCTCCCTCCTTCTAGGAAAGACCCCAGAAAGTCACAAGAGATGATAATTCCCCAGCGAGTATACTTTCTCTTCTTAATATGATTTCAGGGCATCAAAAATAAAAACAAGTAACATGGGGAATTTAGCAAATCCAGATACTAATCCATAATCAAGTTCTAGTGGGGTGTATCTGATCCCATAGCCATATCAAACTGTGTACCTGCTTTACAGACTGGCCCCTGGTTCCTGGTTTCTCTACAGAAAAGAGGTCGGTGAATCTCACACAGAGAGCAAAATGGCAAACAGTCTTCCCAAATGAACTTATTACCAAGAGTTTCATGGAAGATATAGGAGATAGTATGATTCAGAGCATACCATAAAGAAAACTGAAATACAGAAAATGAAGGAAAGAAAAAAGGCAAAGAGATAGCTAAGTTTAGAACATTTTGAAATCTTTTTTCAAAGCAGACAATGATTTACTACAAGTTCCATGAGAAGAACCTAGAAATACTGGCTAGATGGTTAGATGGGGAATTGGGAACAATGTGTAGAAGGGAAGAGAGGACCGTAATAGTGCCAACATTAGAGTCTTGAGAACGGGAGTCCTGATTTTTTAAACCAAAGGATAATCACAAACCAAGCTAGTATGAAGAAAATGAAATTAAAATAGGAGGTACAGATTTGAGGTTAAAATTTGAGGTCGCAGAGAATTTGCACCCCCCCCAGATAGGTCCCCATGCTGCCAGCATAATACCAACCATGACATAAATCACCTTTCTTCTGTGAAACCATTCACAGTTGAAAGCACAATTTTTTAAACTTAATTATGTGGTGGTTAATTGCTTTAAATTTTATTTCATCAAGCTAATGTAGTCTGAGCCATAAATTCTCTAAATAAGATGAGAAAAAGAATTTAAAAATTGCATAAACAATTATTACACGACATAAAAAATTCCAAGGAAGATGAAAACTACATTTATTAAATATATATTTAGTATTTTCAAGTTGACTTTATTTTTTTTAAAGATTTTATTTATTTATTTGACAGAGAGAGAAATGACAAGCAGGCAGAGAGGCAGACAGAGAGAGAGGGAAGCAGGCATCCTGCTGAGCAGAGAACCTGATGCTGGGCTTGATCCCAAGACCCTGAGATCGTGACCTGAGCCAAAGGCAGAGGCTTAACCCACTGAGCCACCCAGGTGCCCCACAAATTGACTTTAAATAATAACTTACATTAGAAGATGAGAATTGTCCTGCTGGCTGTTTTCTCTGTTTTTATTATTTATAAGACAACTTACACTTTGTAATACTCTTCTGTTTTCTAAGAGCCATGTGAAGAAGGCATATGCAAAATAAAAATATCTTTGTTCTTTCATCCACCTATTCATTTGACAAAATTTACTGGGCATCAACTGTGTCCCAGCACTAAGCAAGGTGGTGAGGGTGCAAATATAATTATAGTCCCTCAAGGGACTCAGTCTAGTTGGTACCACCAACCTATAAGGATCTAGTACCATGAGGTATTATAAGGTTATTTTGAAAGAGAATGAGTATTTCTCTGTGGGCAAAGGGGAGAGGGCTAGTGGATTAGGAAGACATCACAGGGGAGATGATGCTTGGGCCAAGGATGAGGGGATGTGCAGGGGAAAGTGGGAAAGGGAAGAAGAATGTTCTAGGCAGAGGGAAGAGCATGAGGAAAGATGAGGACTGGGAAAACAGTACAGTACATTGCAGATATCTCCAAGTTGTTCAGCGTGGCTTAGGTGATAGGATGGAGGGAGGTGCTTTTCAAGGAAGCCAGGAGAGAGGAGAACAGGTTGGGGTGAAAATATGATGGGTTCAGCTTGGATGTGGCTTTAGGGCCTGAGGACCTCCATGAGGAGTTGGCAGTAGGCGTTTTCAGGACTGCAAGCGAGGGCCCTGGCCTAGCCTCCTTCATAGTCTGTTTATGGCCCTCCTTCAGATGCACCTCTACACAAAGGGCTAAGAGGACATCCTACCTAGAGCCTGCATTCCCCCACCCCTTTAAGACTACTCTTTGTCCCTAGGATAACAGGATTCCTTGTTCAAATAGCATTGAGGCTGTTTCCAGGGCCTATGTAGGCTTTTTCCTCAGGTCCAGAAAGCAACTGCGTCTCCACAGAGCAAATTGTGTCTCTAGGGTGCATGCCTCTAGGCCCTGAGGGATGGACAAGAAGCAGCTTTTTGTGGGACTATTGATGGGAGCCTGCTTAGGGTTAGAGTGTCCATACAAGTGAATGTAAGACCTCTCACAGGGTGGGTAGAGCTTGGGGTGAGAGGAGAAAAGGGTGGGGTATGAGTTAAAGGATGGCTTCCTTATACTTTCATAGTTTGATATGTAAATCCAAGGTTCTAAAATTGGTCATGGCCATCCAGGTTGTTATGAAAGTTTCTCTGTCAAGGTAGGAGAATAGAACATATTTCTTCGTTAGCTTGACACACAACTTTAACATATATAACATATGCTATATAAGCCTCATTTTGTATTGACTGAGCCCATAAATGTTAAGGCTGGCCTGAGTGGCTAAAAATACTGATCAGGAGTTTAGGAAAGATTGTACCTCTAGCCATCCATATTTAGAGGTCATGGGCACAGGGCCAATGTTATGAAAGTGGGGAGTTTGCCCAGGGCAGGTATCAGAAGTCAGAAGGAAGAGCGCCATGACTTAAACCTGGAGGCACACCATCTTTTAAGCAACAGTTGAAGGAGCCAAGGAGCTTGAAAGAAACTGCCAGAGTGGTAGGAGAAGTACTAGCAAGGGTTTGTTCCCAAAGCCAAGTGAGAAGAGTGTTTCAAGGGGAATGGAATGGTCAACAATATGGACGATGCATGTAAAGTGATCAGTGCAGTGCCTGGTCCACAGTGAGCACTCAATCACCAGTGGCTATGAATGTAATAATGATGTCGATGATGGAGGTGGCAATGCTGATGTCTCTGTTCCTCTGTGTGTCTTCTCTCTGCCTCAAATACCTTTTTCTTTTTCTCTATCTCTACTCAAATTGCTATGGATCATATTCTCTAGGAAGACTTCACTTTGTCCATTAGGTTGTCCTCCTACATGCTTCCATGGTCTCCTATGCTCATTCTTATCATTGCACATTCAGCAAATAATAGGCTACTGGTATTTATTGATTGAATGGTCACAGTTTCTAGAGGGTGCCCAATCACCCTGGTTTGCCTGGGACTATCTGTTTATAGCACTGACAGTCCTGGGTCCCAGAAAACCCTTCAGTTTTAGGCAAACCTGGATGGTCATCCTAAAATGACATCTCAAATTTTTGAATGAGTAAATGAATAAAAGGCAGAGTGTCACTATCAAAGCAAATGACCCTCAATTTTTCCTGTGTGTATATGAGTATAAGCCCATGCAGGATGTTCTTTCCATATTCTCTTCATCCCTTACTGAACTGAGAATGCTATAGGCGAGACATTCTCATGACCTGGTTGGATTCCTGTTCCAGCTCTGTTTTGTCCCACGATCCTGGAAAAGGACAGCTTTACTTTCTCAACCAGAGCTCCTTATCCAATCCACAGAAAAACAAAAATAAAGTACTATTATTAAAAGAAAATAAAGTACTATTATAAAAGAAAATAAAGTACTATTTTCTCAATTCTCTCAAAATTGACACCCAACAAGCGCCATTCTAGATGCAAGAGAGGGAAGCTGATGCATAATATTGACACCTGGGCATTTAGGGCTTAATTCTTTCACCTGTCAAGAATTACAAAGGCCCTACAATCAAGAATGCTGGTCTGATCTTCCTCTGCCCTTGTTAGTTAGCACAGCTGGCTGGAGAAGAGAGCTATGGGAAGGAACTATCAAAGGATAGGGCTTGTGTTATCTGTGTTCTGCAAATTGAGGAACTGGGGCCTGGAGAGGAAGTGCATTCTCATTTTCCCAAGATGGCCAAAGGTAGAAAGCTGTGAGAGCTCCCAGTCAGGAGAGGGTTACAGAAAGTCAACAAACCATCTCGTAGGCCCTGGTATGGTGGCTGTCACCAACATTGCTTCTCAGTTGGCAATTACCAAAGTCAGGCTGCACTGTATGTCATCTTGTGGAAGACAAATGCTCTATAAATAAATTCACTTGGAACAGTCTCAAATACACATAAACCACAATGGCTTTAAATGTAAGTCTTAACTTTTTTCTCATTTTCTTTCTCAGAGAGGTCAGCAAGGAAGTTTCTGCAAGAGAGGCCTTACTGAAATTCAGCCTAAGAAACCAAGAACTTTCCTGTAGTCTTTTTAACAGGCATATTTCATTACCAAATACTTGTTTAAAAGCTAAGCATGCACCTGTATGTTAGACTTAAGCTTGTGTTTGTTATTCATCACACATCAATCCTCTTAAAAATTTATTTTCTAGAACAGGTGATTATTCATTTTGTCATTCAACTTCCTATCATTAAAAATTTCACATGTAAAATCATGCATACTTATGGGTTCTGTGTGAAGAGAGAATAGTTTTCGAGACTGAGAGAAAAGATTGTTGATGGCTTTTCCATCTGAGGAGGAATCAAAGACAAATTTCTGAGGAATACCTTGGAAAGAGTTGGGAGCTACCAAAACACAGGGTAGTGGAAATGTGGCCTTAGGGCTCTTGACTCCAGCTCAGATTCTGAAGCAAGGGTACCCACTTTTAAGTAACATTCTCTACGGTATTTCATTTGTGGGATAAAGCTAATTACTTTCTCTGACCCCACCTCTTTACATCACTATATTAGCAAGGACAATAGAAGCCACGGGGGTCCTGAGTTTTCATTAAAGTCATTCATCTGAAAGGGAGGTCACAGTGCTGCCAACACTAACTAACAGAGCACTTTCTCTATGTCTGATTTGCATGACTGAAAGAAAGAGGATCCATCCCTGGCCTAGGAAATACTTTCGACGGTATGTAGAAATGTCTAAATAGGCTAAAAGAGGTTACATTCCACTGAAGCTTGCCAAGTATGTGCAGATAGCAGTTACAGAACGTCTTGGTCTTGCTGGGCAACTTTCTCAGTAGGCAAGATTTCACCTTGGCCTGCTAAAAATGCTGCTCACTTAGGTTTCAAGGATCCACATGCCTATGTTTACTGGGAAATGTTAAAGCCTCTGCTCTGTTCTCTCTTTCATCTGGAACTTGCTTCTCTCTTCCTCCTTGCCTGTTGCTTGTCTCCTAAGCTATTTATCATATCAGACTCAGTTTAGTGTTTATCTTCTTTAGAAATCCTGTTGGGAACCTCTGTGCCTTATAAACCCCATCTATGGTAACAATTATGCTGTAGTCAAATCAAATTCATACAGGAAGCATTCACAATGTGCTTATTAAATATTCCAGGTTATGCCTACCCTTGCTTATTTGGGGAGCCAATTTTTTAAAATGTGTGTGTGTGACAAAATACACAAAAAATTGACCATCGTAATAATTTTGAAGTGTACAGTTCAGTGATATTAAATACATTCATAATGTTGTGCAAACATTGCCACCATCTCATAACTCTTTTCATTTATAGAACTGAAACTCCATACCCACTAAACTGTAACCCCCCATTCCCCCTGCCCCAGGCCCTGGTAAAAACTACTGTCTCTGATTTTGACTACTCTAAGTACCTTATATAAATGGAATCATGTAGTATCTGTTTGTGACTAGCTTATTTCACTTACCACATAATGTCCTCAAGTTTCATCCATATTGCAGCATGTTGTAGCATTTCCTTTTTGAGTCTGAATAATATTCCAATGCATGTATATGCCACATTTTGCTCATCCATTTATTTACTGATGGACATTTGGGTTGCTTCCAAGTTTTAACTATAGCGAATCATGTTGCCTTGAATGTGGGCATACCAATATTTCTCCAAGATCCTTCTTTCAATTCTTCTGGGTACAGATCTAGAAGTGGAATTATTGGATCGTACAGTAATTCTCTTTTGATTTTTAAAAGAACGGCCATACTGTTTTCCACATAATTTTACATTCCCACCAACAGTGCAGCCAAGGTTCTAGTTCCAAGGACCTAACTCCTCAACATGTTTTTTAAATATCCTCTTAAATCTGAGAGGTTAAGAGACCCAAAAGGGCAAATTTGTTCTGAGGGGTAGGTGTATTACAGTGACCACTTGCTGGGCCCTTACCTTGTGCCAGATACTTTAACATTTTACATTAACTCTTTATGTTATTCTCATCTTTACAATAATCTTTTCAGAGAAGTATTATTACCTCCATTTTATAAATGAGGCTAAAGATGAAATGACTCATCCAAGGTCACACACCTAAGAAAGTGCACCAACCAACACTTGTCCATAGCTCCAAACCAGGACCCTGTTTTCTCACATCAAAAGGCTAATGGGAGGGACTAATCCCACTGAATCTCTGATACCGTGGTTTCTGAGTGCCTTTTCTGGGAAAGTACCCCCAGTAAGAAAGGAGAATGGCAAGTATGAACAGAAGACCCTTTCGGATTCGTCTCTCAGCTGAGCAACTGCATTTATCCTTACCTAGATCTTTATTGGTTTTGTGAGAGAGTAAAATGAAAAATTTGTGGCCTCGACAAAGCCGAGAGGCTGAGCGCGGGGTACAGGTTTCCTGCGGTCTTTCAGCGTCAATCTTTACCTGCCCAAGGTGTTCTCGCCTACCCCTGCACAAGGGGCGGGAAAGTGTGTGTAGGAGTGTGGGAGGGAAGGAGGGATGGAGGAGGAAGATTCTGCGGCCAAGCGCAAGAGAAGCGACTCTGCCGCCTGGCGCAGTTGCCAGGACAGCGCGGCCAGAGCAGTAACGGCAGAAGCCGCACCGCGTCCCGGCGGCTGCTGCTGCGAGCCCGAGTGACGCATTGCAGGTACGAACCAGCCAATCAGAGGCCGGTTCAACGATCATAGGGGATCGAGTCGCCACTATGATGCTCCTCCGCGCCGCAAAGTAGCGCCCCTCAGGCGCGACTCCCTCGGCCTTTAAACTGGCTCGCTGGAGAGTGAAACCCACTTACGTCATTCGTTCGCCCGCTTTCCTTTATCTCTTGCCTCGTCGAGTATAACAGTGGATAAGGGAGTCCCGAGAAGAGTTAAGAGAGGAGGGGGTTTGCCGGAACTCGTTTGCGCTGTTCCGTTATCTGACATGCGGCGGAGGGATCTGGCGGAGGGAGGTGTTTATGAGGCGCTGGGGGCGGAGGAGGAGAATTAGTCCGAGTTGGTCGAGGGAGCTGAGTGGTTGTGTGGTCGCTTCTTGGAGACCGGTAGCGCTTGCAGCATGGTGAGTGCGTCGCTAAGCTGCCGGCGCTTGGCCGGAGGGGGGACGAGGCTGAAGCAGATTTGTTAAAGAAAGGGGATGCTGCTCCCCCACATCCCTCAGGAGTGGTCTTCGCCAGAGGGATGGCGCGAAAGAGACCCGGAGCACTGCGGCGGTTGCGTCGCAGGTGCTCCCCCATCCTCATTCTCCTCGGAGAGGAGTCCCCTAGCGTTACGGGGGCTGGGATCGTTGCCTTCGAGGAGCTGAAGCTCCTCAGGGGCTTGGCTGGGTGAGGGTGATGAATCGGGCTTGTGTGGGGGGGGGCAGCCCAGCACATGGTGGAGACGAGAAAGTGGAAGGGCGGGGGAGAGCGGGAGGGCAAAAGCCGCGGGTCGGGCATCTCGAAAGGTCGGGGCCGGGGCCAGTTTCAAAAGCCCAACGGACGGTTTTTGCTGGCGCCAGGAAGCGCCTTTGTCCGCTTTCGGCCGCCATGCGCCGAGGGGGCGGGAAGGGAGCGCGAGGCCCCGGGCGAGTGCCAGCGCCGCCGTTAGCCCGCATCCCCCGCGTGCCGGGGGCGGGGGGCGCGCGCGCGAGCGGGCGCGGCGCGCTGTGTGGGCCGAGCCCGCGCGGCGCGGGGAGCGGCCGGGGGGCGGGGCGGGGCCGCCGCCCGCTCGTTTCGCCTCGCGCCCCAGCTGCTGTGCTGGCACCTGCAGGGCTGCGGAGGTCTCGGCTGCCCTCGGCAGTGCGGGGCCTGCGAGTTGGGGATGGGTGGGGGAGGGCGGCTTCGGCATTTTCCCATCCCCCTCCGGTGGCGAGAAGGAAGCTCGGTGGACCCTGATCTTTCCACTCCATTTGGGGCCTTGGGGCCTTCCACTACCCAGGCTGGACATTAGAAAAAATAAGTGGCTTTGTCGTTGAAGGAAACGAGCTTTATACCCGAAGTCTGGCGCACGCTCGGAGTGCGCATCTTACTAGAGAAAGTCGTCAGCTCCAGCTTGGGTCTGAAATGCTTTTTCTAGTCACCTGCCAAAAGCAAGCTTTGGGGTGACTGACGTTCTGTTGTGAAAGTCGCTTTTATCCTGCCGTAACAGTTGAAAAGGCCAGTGTCTATATCTTATTAAGTACTCACGTGCACTCCTAATGTTGAACTATAATCACAGCATTGCCCCTGCTCCAACTCCCTTGAAAATGAGTCGTATTTCCGTACAGAAAATGCCAGACCATGGTAACATGCAGTTCAATTCTCTTACATAGTAATGGCTGTCAAGTACTGTGGTGATAGAAGAGTATACCGGGGGCAGAGGGAGCAGGGAATCTTAAAAAGCATTTTCCTGTCACTTGAGACCGGAACTCCTGGTTTTTTTACCCTAATGACGGCGGTAATTTGCAGTACCTACTTTTTGTTTCCGTCTGCCAAGTGGTTACAGGGATGGGTGTGTCCAGAAGGCAAGGTGACATCTTAAACAGGAGTTGGGAATCATTGCCAACTGAAACTTCCAGCCTGTATGGGTGTGGGGAGAGGAGTTCACCTTGGATAAAACTAGTGTTCACTCAAGTTTGATGCACTCGTTCTATTTTGATATTTTAAATTATTTTATTCTGAATTTGAACATACTAGTTGAATTTACTTTAAGGTGAAACAAGGTGTACATTATGTATATGTAATCAAGGTTCTGAATTGTGCAGTAAATTTTTGAAGTATTTTTAAATGAATGGTAAATTTTTTACCTAATCAGTCCGATACTTGAATCGGGAACTCGAAAAGATTTTCATAGTGTTGCATGCAGTTTGTATCTACAGTTTTCATGGTCCTTTGCCAGTGATAAGCTTCTGTAGTTACTGTTTACATTATTGGTGCTAGGGGGTTTTCATTTAGTTTGTTCAGTTGCCAGTCATTGTTACGTAAAATTAAGTTGGAAGTTGTCATAAGGTAACTTCATAATTATAAGACTTGGAGATTTAAAATGAAGACTATAAGTTAAAGAATGAGTTTGTGTGGAAGCAGAACAAGATTGTTCAGATAGCTCTTGGGTTTACATGTAAGTGTTACATGTACGTGTGCATTGAAAGAGCCAAGGATCGCTTTAAGATTTGGGGCCCAGATGGTAAGTAAGAGATAGGAAGAAGTAGAAAGTTTTGTGCTTGTCTAAATCATCATCATTATATCAAATTGCAAGTAGATCAGTTTGTGTTACACTGAGGAACTTCACTATGGCTCTATTAAAAATACATAGAAAGTTCTAGATTTAGGTACAATGATCAGAGTAGGCCTTTAGTAAAGGTCTTAATTTCTGTGAAGTAATTTGTCCTAATGGTTTTTCTTTTGATCAGAGATGCTATAGTACGTTCTGTTCTGTCAGAATTAAGGTATCTGTTAATTCTACTGAAATAATTTAAAGGCTGCTTTTAATATAGGTAAGACATATCCTGACTTCTGAAATTGTAAAAAAAAGAAAAAAATTAAGATATTGTTGTATCTAAATAGAACTTGGAATAAAGAGGAATGAATGAAAGCTAGAAATTTGTGTTCTGATTTAAACCTGTGGTTTCATACATTTATTCAGATAAGAATTTTGGATTTTTTAAAACTGCCATTCACTAGATAAACTTCAGGAATATCCATATCTGCTTTGATAGGTACATAATGCATTCACTTTTCAGATCACACGTGAATCTAGGTTAATGTTTCTCAGTGTTTACATCACGTATGGTTCTTCAAAATGCAGATTCTAACTCAGTAGGTCTGGGGTGGAACCTGAGAGTATACGAATGCCTGGAAGCTTTCTCTGGAGTGATGAACAGGAGAAGGAAGTCTATCAATTGTTGTAGAAATAAAGGAGTAAGAACTAGTCATCTCTCTAGTGGATTATTCTTCACGGAGATAAATACACGTGTTAATGAGCTTGAGTTTTCCCAAAAGTATAATTCTTATAGTTCTTCTAACTAAGAAAATGGCACTCTCCATAGGCAGAAATAAAAACCAAATTTATTTGCATGTAGTTGGAAAAGACTTAAAAATTAGAGTGCTAGGGAGTGGTGTAGTTTTGCCTACTAAAGGCCTTAATCTTAACTCCGCTAGTAAAGTTTGTTTTAAAACCTTGAGCTCTGGATTAGTAGTAAAAAAAAACTTTTAAGTTACTTGAAACATTGCAAGCAAAATCGAGGAACATTTTTAAGGCTATGTGAGTAACTTAGCATTCTGTTTGATAGCTTATTCCTTGAAGCTTTTTTTTGTGAATTTTTCTTTTATTTTGGGTGGGAAGGGGCAAAGGAAGAGAATCTTAAGCAGTCTCCATACCCAGCGGTGAGATGGGACTCAATCACAACCGTGAGATCATGACCTGTGCTGAAATCAGGAGTCCTCACTTAACCAACTGGGCTACCGCTCATTTGTGAATTTTTCTAAGATTGTGTCTGGCTAGAGGGGGAGAGCTGGACAAGATGGTGTGGGACCATTAAATTTTGACTTTCCAAGCAAAATTGGGTAATTTTAAAGTTTTGTTTTATAGCTAGCATGCTTTTCCGTCCTTCCTTTCTTCCTAGCTTTAATATAAATGCATCTTCCCCAAATCCACCCCTAGCTCCCTGTTGAGAGAACAACACTGTTTCCCTTCCTGCACATAGCCGTCCTTCCTGCAGCTTTCGTACTTACTGTGCCTTTCATACATTCAGCTTAACTAAGTCTCCTAAACTGATTTTCACCTGCCACATCTGTCCCTGGGCTGCACCTTGTGCTTTCAGTTCATGGAAATTTATTCTTACCTTATATCATACATGGAACAGGGGCGTCTTGGTGACTCAGTGGGATAAGCCTCTGCCATCGGCTTGGGTCATGGTCCCAGGGTCCTAGGATGGACCCCCAGTGGGACTCTCTGATCAGCGGGGAGCCTTCTTTCCCCACTCTTTCTTCCTGCCTCTCTGCCTACTTGTGATCTATCTCTCTCTCTCTTTCTCTCTCTCTGTCTCCTGTCAAATAAATAAAATCTTTAAAAAAAAAAAAAAGGATAGCATGGAACAGTGGTAGGTTTGCTGGGTTTTTGTTTTGTTTTTAAGGTGGTTAACAAATATTTATTCATGATGTTTAATTTTATATTCTGATATCTAGAAAAGACAGTAGACAATGTTATGCAATGCTTAGTTGTAAATGAATGGTAAGAGTAAAATTAATAAAGAAATTTCCATGTAGCAGTAATACATTTTAAACTTAATAACTTCCTAGAAAGGGTCAGTTTAAAATAGGCATCTCCATATTATATGAGAAAGAAAGCAGACATGTTTATTTGTATATTTTGGTCCCCTTAAGTATTTCATAAGAAGAGATCTGGTATACAGACGACTGGGATAAAAGACGAAAATATAGCAGGAAGAATAAACTTCAAAATTCCTGCATATAATACAGTCTCTGTGAGATCTTTAATGTGGGCCCTGCTACTCTCTGAAGCAAGAGTTGATGCCATGCATGTCTGTTTACTGTGTGGAAGTTGAACTAGTCAAGTTCATATTTAACATTATAGGTTCTTTGATTAGTTAATATATATAAAATAATTATCACTGAACTCTTTGGGTTCAAAGCGTTTTACTTTACCTAAAAGTAGCTTCTCTTTCTGCACAATAACCTTGTAAGGTAGATACTAACACTGTATGGATGAAATTGACTATGAGAGGTAGAGTAACATGTCCAAGGTCATGTGGCTTTTTAAGTGGAAGAGCTAGGATACTAGTATGTCCAGCAATGATACAAAACACTATGCTTTTTCCCCCCAACTCTGCCATGTTGTCCTTTTCCCAGAAATGATAAAAGTCTTGCAAAATGGAATCAGAAGTAAATCCTTTATAACCTCTAACAAAGCAAATATCAAGTCGGGATTTACCGTGTTTTAAATCTTAACTCCTTAGGGAAAACAATTGGATGACTGATGTTATATCAGATACTTGGGATTTGGAAGGTTAAAAGTAGATTTTCTTTTTTTTTACTCCTGCATTTGAACTTAATTATTGCCTCTTCAATTTCAAGTTACCAGGCCTTTTGGGCCTTTTTTTTTTTAATAGAAACAAGTTGAATTTGCATTGAGGTCAAATCAAAATTGTGTTGAGTAGGGAAAGAAATTTGCGCTTTCCGGGTTCCTTCCCAAATTTTCTCATGCTGTCCCCTAGAAAAATGTGATGCTACTTTTCATTAAGGTAGTCTTTAAAAAAGAATGAAACCAGGCAGTGTTTATTCTTTCATACTAATGAATGGATTAATCACAGAATGCTTGATTCCATATAGGTAAGAATAAGTTAGAAGACTGGGTCTAATTAGTGCTAGTACCATATAAGCAGTTGCTTCATGGGTTTTTGTACTGCTAAGTGGTGAAATGTCCAAAGATGAAGGCCACATGAGGAAAAAGGAGCCTTGGTATTTTGCAGATGTGTTACTATATATTATGGTACTCTGCATTTGAAATTTACAGGCAGTGAATACATCTGACACCTTTGTGTTTAATTCTAGTTTAATTCTAGTATTTAAAACTAGTTACTAATTTTGTTATCCTCCCTAAAATTTAACCTGAACCTATAGGAGATAATGATACCATTAGAGGGTTATTGTGAAGATTGAATAAAAACAGTATCTATAAAAGGCTTTAGCAAATGCCTGGCCTTTTTTTCATTTTAGCAAAAATAACTCTTCTTCTCTGTATGCTAAAAAATCACAAACTTTAGGCACACATTGGGATTCCAAAAGTCCAAGAGAAAATGAACGGCTGGACTTAATATTTAGTAAATAATGTAGTTCAAATGTTGGGAATCCTGATTCTTTATATTTGCCTGCCAAGTGAGAAGTAAAAACTGGTAGCTTTCATGTTTCCCCAACCAGGACAGCTTGGATTTTTGCTTAGTGTTGTGGGTTTGTTTTTTGTTTCAGGTTTGGAAGACCATTCTCATGTCCACATGATGTGTTTAACCATTTATAGGGGTAATTTTGAGTGTAGTTCTTGGACATTATTTTTGGTTCAGTGAAGATTTCTGATAATTTCTGGTAATATTGGTTTTTATTTATCAAAAAAGGTGAAAAGTTTAGGTATCTTAACTTTGAGAAAGGAAACCATGTTTTGGATTCTCTCCTTGCTTTAGAAGAATAACAACTTCCTTTAAATTTTCTACTATGCCAAATTGCTTTTTCCCCCCAGTTTGTGTGAAATTGAAATTTTGATGTATATTCTGAAATAATACTTGGGGTTTAAGTATTAAACTTGGTCAGCATCGCTTAGCTTTGAAGTTAAACCTATCTACTTAATATGCGTTTTTTACCTTAAAACATAATTCATTTTCTACCTATGTATGTTGCTAGTACTAAGGAGTGTTATGCTAAATGTAATTTATGGTAAAAGGTGAACTTTGAAAGTTTTTAAACTTGGTTAATTTAACTGCTCATCTGCATACCTATCTTTGTGATCTCTTTGTAGGCTGACCAACTGACTGAAGAGCAGATTGCAGGTAAGAAATACTTTGCTAAGTGGTACCCATTGGACTTTATTATAAATCGAATAGCCAGTGTCAAAGTAAGATACCTTTATGAAAAAATTGACTTCAGTCTATGTAATAGATAATAACAAGTGGTGTAATGTAATATAGTAATTCAACCTGCTTCGACAAATGAGAAGGTATGCTTGCCTTGGGAGATATATGGGGCTGACTGTAATGAAAGGCAAGGTTTTAGGCTACATGGGGGTATACTTTGGAACTTGGTGGTGGTGGTCTTTGTTTTTCTTGAAGATTATCTTTAAAACATGAATTCTGGGCAGTTTTTAACACTGCAACTCCAAATTGCTCTTCACAAGAAAAAAAGAGCCAGGTAGTAATTAATAGGTAATTTTAAGTGTTGAATCCCAGAGGGAACATTGAATTTACCCCAGTTTGAAGTAGCTAATATTTTAACCTTAGAACTGTATGTAGAATCAGGAATAACCATTATCTCTAGAGAAAAACATAGATGCAAAAGTTACCGTTCTATTTTCTAAATGTATAGTATGTTGAATTTTGTCTTAAGGAAGGAACAGTAGCATCTATTGAAATGAGCTTTTTAAATCTTGTCTCCTGGGGCGCCTGGGTGGCTCAGTTGTTAAGCATCTGCCTTCAGCTCAGGTCATGATCCCAGGCTCCTGGGATCACTGCCCACATAAGACAAGCCTGCTTGTCCCTCTCCCATTCCCCCTGCTTCTGTTCCCTCTCCCCCTGTGTCTCTATTTGTCAACTAAATAAATAAAATCTTTAAAAGTAAACTAAAAAATTAATTAAATCTTGTCTCCTTTGGTTTGCCATGGAAATGTGTGAAATTGTTATGTAAAACTTGATGTCTTGTTGTCTTTATGCTATAACATTAATCATTGGTACTTTAGATTTTATTCTAACACTTTGAGATGGCTAGTTAACCTCAAAATATTAGGGAAACTCACTAAAGGATTTTCTTCCTTTTTTAGTTTCTTGTAGTGTTGAAATGCTTTCAGACTCTTCTTTTACTCTCTTTAGACTTATTAACACAAGCATCAGGCAGTTTTAACTACCACAGTTTTCCTGGTAGGCAAGAAGTTAGAAGTGTTCAAAAGCACTAAAGCTTTCTTTTTTTCTTTCTTTTTTTTTTTTTTAATGCTAGAGAAAACTGAAAATCCCAGTTGGAACTCAACTATATATAGCCCATTTAAAGTAAGCCCTCCTCTCCACATAAACAAATTTGGAGGACCCAGAAATCACTAATCTTCTCAAATATTACAAATACAACCTGATAGGACTATATAAAGTAGGAAGCTGTTAGCATGAAGGACCAAATGTAAGCAGATTTTATTTTTACTGTTTGTGTGAATTTGACTTAAATCTGGGATTTGGTTTCTAGGGTTGATAAATTGCATGTACTGAGTGTTGAAAAAATGAAGCAGAGCTTTGGAACTAATTTCTTTGTTCATTTATACTATTTTAATGTATCTGTGACATGTAAATTCTAAAACTTTAAAAATTTTTTGTTAATGTATCCTATTGGAAGTGACAGGCTAATTCATATATCCAGGCTTAAACTGTTAACTTCTCTAATACTTTTGGCCTCCCTCTCTACTTTTCATTTCTTGGTGTTCCCAGTCAGGTAGTTGTCCCTGCTGTAGATAGCACAGCATTTTCACTTTAAGGTAGAAAATGTATTTTTAAGGTATCTGTTACATAGTTGGTGCCCATTATTGCACTCCCAAACACACACACAACTATTTTTTTTTTTTAAAACGTGTCTTTTAAATTCAAGAGAATCAGTCTTCAAAGACTGATAGCATTTTCATAAAGAATACTAGTAGTAGTTCACTGGAACATTTATTTAAAGATAAATTTGGTGTTTTGTTGGCTTTCATCATATACTTAAATTTCCAGTGGAGATGGGGGAAAATCTATTTTGGATTCTCTCCTTACCGTGCCTTTTCTTAGGCTTTTAAAATCATTCCTGGTACCCCAGGTTTTAGTGAACCTTTAAAGGAGTCAAAACTTTTATACTGCTAAAGTAAAACCCTATGCTATCAGGGATCTTTTTGTTGCCTCTTCTATCCCTTGTGCCTCCCACATAGTAAGGACTGAAAAATGGATACACTTCTTTGTTGTGTGTGACAACAAAAAAATATTCCAGAACACTACCTACCCTGTCCTAAGAATTATTCTGCCTCCATTGTTTCAGTGTCCACCTTTGAGGTGGAGGCAGATTACTTTCTTTATTCTGATAAATTGTAATTGGTGGTAATCAGTAGCATCTTAGAATCTTCACCAAAAAACAAAGTACTTACAAACTTCATACATAAATCAGCATTGAATATACTAAGGTTCTTTTTAAACTATTTTAACTTTATAGGATAATCATTACTACTACAGATTTGTTTAGAAAGTCTCCTAACAGCAAATAACTTGGTCTAGAAAAAGCATATTTTGTTTAGATGAAGTTACTAGAATTGTTCATATTACTTATTCTTAAAGAGCAATCCAGAAGTGTCCACTGTAACATCACTAGTTAATTTTGCTCATAATTCTGCCATGATGTCATTAGTTGTTGGTGTTTGACACCTAGGCGTCTAATAGGAAAAACCTACAAGAGTTTTTCTTTTTTAAAGGTCCAGTGTAGGGGTAAAACCTAACTTGAAAGATAATAACCTTACTCAGTTTACATAGTGCCAACAAAAGTCTGATACATGTCCTTTAAGAAATTATTAGGTTCAGAATTTTCTAAATAAATGGAAGTTGGTAAACAGACTTTTGGTTCAAGTCATTCCTGGGAATTACAGTTAAGAATGGCATACTTCTATACATAAAGATTATACCAGTTGTAAAGTAAGGTAGGGAGCTGTAAGGACAGGTGAATTTAAATTGTACTTTTTTTTTTTAAGCTTTTATTTATTTGACAGAAAAGGCGAGAGAGGGAATATAAGCCGGGGGGGGGGGGGGTGGGAGAGGGAGCAGCAAGGAGCCCCATGCGGGGCTGATCACAGGCCCCCCTGGGATCATGACCTGAGCTGTGAAGGCAGATGCTTAATGACAGAGCCACCCAGGCACCCCTAAATTCTACTTTAGAGTTTTATTTCAAGGAATTTTACAGGTATTTCTGGCTCTGGTGTAAAAATACAGATAAAAAATTGGAATAAATCTTGACATTTGTTCCTTTCTTGTACCTTTAAACTATAACTAGTAGTTATAGCATAGATATGGTCTTATTTTCTGCTTTTCACTATTTCAGCAAAAATTTTATTTATTTATTTATTTTAGATTTTAATTATTTATTTGCCATAGAGAGAGATCACAAGTAGTCGGGGGTGGGGGATCAGGCTCCCTGCTGAGCAGAGAGCCTGATGTGGCCCGATCCCAATCCCAGGACCCGGAGACCGTGACCTGAGCTGAAGGCGGAGGCTTTAACCCTCTGAGCCACCTAGGCACCCCTCCAGCAAGCATTTTAAAAGTTAATGTATTTTAGGAGCAACTAGGTAGCTCTGTTGGTTAAGCATGTGACTCTTGATTTCAGCTCAGGTCTTGATCTCAGGGTTGTGAGTTCAAGCCTTGCATTGGGCCCCATGCTGGGTGTCAGCCTATTTTTTTTTTTTTTTAAGTTCATATACTATGAAACTCCTTGAAATTAAGAACACATATTTGTAAACTTACTCTACATCTTAACAATTAAGTCATACAGTAAAATGATTATAGTTAGTTACACATTGGAAACTTTTGCAGTTAATGGTAGTGTTAATACCTGTTGCTAGGTATTATAGCAGCAAATGTAATGTAAACAAAATCATATTTCTCAGTGCTTTGATTTTCTTGTAGCCTAAGTTACTAGGTGGTAAATGGCATGTGTTCAAACCCTAATAGTTTTTGGATTTCTAGACAGTATTTCTACATCCTGTTGAAAAAAAGAAAAATAAAACCCTGAGTAAAATGGAAATGTCTTCATCAAATTCTATTTGTGGGATTTATTGATGTGTTTTTGTCATTGAGTCAATCTAGTTAATCTAATGTAGGCTAATTTCATAAAATCAATCAGTAGTTTGCTACTAAGCTTGTGATACCAGGGGAGTGCCTCTGAAAACAAACGGTTTTAAATGGAATGGAACTATGTTAATACTGAATGTAGTAAACTACCAACTAGTCAGTGATAACCTGGTCTAAAGCTAAGCACTTAATAGATTTTAAACATTAGAAAGGTAATATGACCCAGGTAGTTGTGTAGGTAATTTTAAATAAAGAGCCCCGTTAGAAGGCTATTGTAATAATAGTCTAGGCAAAAGAGGAGGGACCATGAAATAAGATACTGCTTGTTGAGATAAAAATAATCAGGCAGTATTGAAATGGGAGGATGCAACAGGACTTGTTGACATATTTCACAGGGAAAGTTAAAGTGTGTTTTGCTTGCATTCCTAGGGTTGTTGGGGAATACAGAATTCACTTTCATAAGTCTCGCTTGGGGTCAGCCAAGGGGCATATCCTGTAGGAAGTCAGAAATAAAGGTATGGTAGACCCCGCCTCCCCAGTCTGTGGTGGGAAGGTATGCTCTAAGACGCCCGTGGATGCCTGAAATCACTGACAGTACCAAACTGGTTTTTCCTATACACACACATATGATACAGTATTTGTGAATTAGGTACAATAGATGAACAACAATAATGATTGTGAAAGTATACTATAATGTAAGTTATACTAGTGCGGTCTCTCACCATATACTGTACTTGCCCTTTTTGTGACTCTCTGGGATGGTAAAATGCCTAGGAGATGAGATGAAGTGAGGTGAATGATGTAGGCATTGTGATATAGCGTTAGGCTGCTATTGATCTGTGGTATGCCAGAAGGATCCTCTGCTTCTGGACTACAGTTCACTATGGGTAGCTGAACAGGCAGAAAACGAAACTGTGGTAAGGGTGGGGGAACTACTGTATTATGTTGAGATAGAGGAGTAGACTAAAGAAGCCTTCATTATGAGTAGGCATAGATGAGAGATGGTGGAAAAGAAGAAGAAAATTGGTCACATTTACGTGTGAGAGATAAATAGGAGCAAGAGTCTTTGGCAGTGTGAGGCAGGTAAACTGAGGTACTGTTGTGAAAGCCAAGAGAAGTTTAGAGTTTCTCAGTATGGTTTTGGATCCTGCAGGAAAGTGAGATCATCTTTTTCTTGACACTTAACTAAGTATTTACTTGCCAGACCTACTTCTTTTTTTTTTTTAAGATTTTATTTATTAGACAGAGATCACAAGTAGGTAGAGAGGCAGGCAGAGCGGGGGCGGGGGAGAAGCAGGCTCCCCGCTGAGCAGAGAACCTCCCCCCCATACGGGGCTTGATCCCAGGACCCCGAGATCATGACCTGAGCTGAAGGCAGAGGCTTTAACCCACTGAACCACCCAGGCACTCCCAGACCTACTTCTTAGTGCTTTATGCTTAGTAATTAATGAAGTTGTAAACATAGGAAGGTAGGTATAGTTATTCCTATTTAACAAAAATGAGGAAGCTGAGATAGGAAAGGTTTAGTAACTTAACTTGCCTAGGTTACACTTACTGGTAAGTAGCAGAGTTGGGATTATTAAATACAAGTTGCGTTCTGAAGTCTACTTTTAGTTTCTATGCTGTATGGCCTCATGTACTTAAAGACACTTGTTTAATTGGGCAACTAAGTTGTTACTGGTAAACTTGGCATTTTCAACTGATGAGTTGGAGCTGGAAGTAATTTTAATAGTGGATTGGTAGAAGAAAGAGATATATATATGAGTAATGAGCTTCCAAGATTTGGGGAGAGATAAGGGCAGGCATGTAAGAGAAAACACAATGTTTGAATTTCGTTTTAAGCTAAGAGACATATGTTAATGGCAAATCAGTGGAAGAGTAGTTGAGTCCAGGGAAGAGATTATGATGGATTGAAACTGGGATATGAATTGGAGAAAGGATAGAAAGGCAGGGGGGAATAAATAGCCTTGGACTATATAAGAGAAAGCAAACTATTACTTGAACATGTCAGGTATGTACTTTCAAATGTATAGATATATTGAGGGAGCTTAGCCCTGTGAACTTTGAAATGTTTTGGGTTTGCTTAAAAAGAGGGTCTGATAGCTTTTTAAAAGTACCCTACCAGAAAATACTGCCATTGTGTTTTAGTTCATTTATATGACCTTGCACTACCAAATTTAATCTGTGCTTTAGTTTATGAAATAAATGGGGAAGCCAGTATTCTAGACCGCTGCTTCAACAGCTTTCCATGTTATCTAGTGGTGAGTTAAAAGGAACATAATTTCACAAGATGATTTTTAAGATGTAATAGGATGTTTTAACTATATTAAAGGTTTGGGATTTTATATTCTTAAAAAAGATCTAAATTACCTTTGCTGTCAGTGATACAATACTTAGCTACAACTGGCCATTCATATCTTGATCATCCCATTGTTAATATCATCATAGATTTTTGGTGATAGTTCTTTATAGGTCAGAAAAGGCAATTGGTCTATTGCATATTGTTCTGAAGTTTAGGGGGTTTTTTTTTGGTTGTTCTTAAATTAGTAGCTTTGTTTTTAAGATTTTATTTATTTGAGAGAGAGTGAACAGAAGAGCTCGAGCAGGGCAGAGGGAGGAGGAGAAACAGATTCCCTGTTGAGTAAGTAGGGAGCCCAACATGGAGCACAATCCCAGGACTCTGGTATTACGACCTGAGCTGAAGGCAGTTGTGTAACTGACTGAGCCTCCCATGTGTGCCCCTTAAATTGTAAGTTGTTTTGTTTTTGTGTTTAAGATTTTATTTATTTATTTGACAGAGACACCGCAAGAGAGGGAACACAAGCAGGGGGATGTGGGAGAGGGAGAAGCAGGCTTCCCGTGGAGCAGGGAACCAGATGTGGGGCTCCATCCCAAAACCCTGGGATCATGACCTGAGCCCAAGGCAGACGCTTAATGACTGAGCCACCCCTCAGCATCCCTAAATTAGTAGATTTTAAAGAGATTTAATTTTAATTTTTGAGGCTTACTCTGAGTATAATGCATATAGTTCTATAGAAACAGATGTTGGGTACCAGGTACTGGTGGTGCCGGTTAGGTACCAGTCTTATTTTTATATTCTGAACTTTAGTAGAAGATAGGGAAGCCGCTCATTTGGGGCTTTGATTCTTTGCCTCCTTCAACCCAGAATAATTTTGACTTTTATCCGGTCTAGGTATTGGAGTCCTTTTGTAATATTTTAGGTGAAAGAAACTTGCTGATAGGTCAGTATGAGCATATATTGGTATGATTAGCTAAAGATGTTTGAAATATAGCAAGTTTTTCCCTCGTAATTCTTCAGGAATCAAAGGCTGGTTTCAGGTGTTACCTCCATATATACCTTTGCTTTAAGAGTTGATTAATATATATCATTTAGGAGGTTTTTATTGTTAACCTCTATGTTTGGATTGTGGTCTCTTAAACAGAATTCAAAGAAGCTTTTTCACTATTTGACAAGGATGGTGATGGAACTATAACAACAAAGGAATTGGGAACTGTAATGAGGTCTCTTGGGCAGAATCCCACAGAAGCAGAGTTACAGGACATGATTAATGAAGTAGATGCTGATGGTAAGTTTTTTTAAACTGAGGTTTGGGGGAGGGGGAATTGAAGAGGGCATTTAAATTCTTTAGTACTCTTTCAACTAAACAAACCATTTCAGGTAATGGCACAATTGACTTCCCGGAATTTCTGACAATGATGGCAAGAAAAATGAAAGACACAGACAGTGAAGAAGAAATTAGAGAAGCATTCCGTGTGTTTGATAAGGTAGGTATTCGGGGATTGGATTTGTTAAATTTTGAGGATGAATCTTGGCAAAGGAGGCATCACTGACTTTGGAACTAAGAAACTGATTTTATTTTTTTTTTAAGATTATATTTATTTATTAGAGAGAGTGAACCCATGAGCAGGGGAGGGGCAAAGGGAGAAGCAGATGCCCCACTGAGCAGGTAGCCAGACCTGGGGCTTGATCCTAAGACCCTGGGATCATGACCTGAGCCAAAGGCAGACACTTAACTGATTGAGCCACCCAGGTGCCCCAGAAACAGTGATTTTAATGTATGATATCCTGTTCTGTTCTCAGTGACAATCTATTGGTCAACTATAGTTTGGTTTTGGTTGGTATGTATTTCTAAAGTATCTTTTTTTCCCTAATGTGAAGTTTATTATAAACTTATTAAAGTTCCAACCCAACTCTGAGTCTATAATTTTACTTAGGTATCTTACTAAATTTTTTCTAGGATGGCAATGGCTATATTAGTGCAGCAGAGCTTCGCCATGTGATGACAAACCTGGGAGAGAAGTTAACAGATGAAGAGGTTGATGAAATGATCAGGGAAGCAGATATTGATGGTGATGGTCAAGTAAACTATGAAGGTAAATCTTTCACTACCTCATTCTGTGCTTTGATTTTAAGGTACAAGGTATGTGTTATATATCTCCTAGGTCAAAATTAGTGTCTCCACTCCTGCCAAATGAAGATGCTAAAACAGTTTTTATATTTACAAACCTTTTGCTATTCAGAGTATTTTCTACAGATAAGGGAAAATCACGATCACCTGAGGACTTTTTAGAACTGTTTACTATCAGGTCCTACCATATACCTAGAATCTCTGCATTTTAACAAGATTGCTGGACAGTTTCATACGCATTTTAAAGTTTGAGAAGCATGGTGCTCCATACTATGCTGAAACAATCTTTTTATAATGATTGTGGAACAATTTGGAAAGCTTTAAACTTATTTCAGAATCCTCAAAATTAAAGTAAGATGATTTTCCTTCCTTCATTGGATTTATTTTCCCTCTAATTAGCTTTAGTCTGAGACCGTTTACTTCTGCCTCAGTTCAAAATTACCGTGTTGTAATAAACTTAAGAGCAAAAATCCTTCTATTTTATAACTTGTCTAAAGCATTAATTTGGTTTATTGATTAATAATCCTAAATAATTTTGGTTTATGAAGTTCTAGCCTTGACAAAGCTTGACAGTTCTATACTGTATATTTTTGAGGAAAGAAAGGGAAATTGGAAACTGCTCAGAGATTGAGTAATGTGATTGGTTTTGTCATTCTTTTACCATTGATGCAACTTTTTATGTACTTCTTCTTTTTCAGAGTTTGTACAAATGATGACAGCAAAGTGAAGACTGTACAGAATGTGTTAAATTTCTTGTACAAAATTGTTTATTTGCCTTTTCTTTGTTTGTAACTTATCTGTAAAAGGTTCCCCCCTGCTGTCAAAAAATATGCATGTATAGTAATTAGGACTTCATTCCTCCATGTTTTCTTCCCTTATCTTACTGTCATTGTCCTGAAACCTTATTTTAGAAAATTGATCAAGTAACATGTTGCATGTGGCTTACTCTGGATATATCTAAGCCCTTCTGCACATCTAAACTTAGATGGAGTTGGTCAAATGAGGGAACATCTGGGTTATGCCTTTTTTTTAAGTAGTTTTCTTTAGGAACTGTCAGCATGTTGTTGTTGAAGTGTGGAGTTGTAACTCTGCGTGGACTATGGACAGTCAACAATATGTACTTAAAAGTTGCACTATTGCAAAACGGGTGTATTATCCAGGTACTCGTACACTATTTTTTTGTACTGCTGGTCCTGTACCAGAAACATTTTCTTTTATTGTTACTTGCTTTTTAAACTTTGTTTAGCCACTTAAAGAAAATCTGCTTATGGCACAATTTGCCTCAAATCCATTCCAAGTTGTATATTTGTTTTCCAATAAAAAAATTACAATTTACCCAACTGTTGCTCTGAATCAGCGTCCTTTAATTACCTTGAGGTGGAACAATTCTGAGAATCAAATACTGGGGTGGTTTTTACTTGGTGTAATTTAGATATGTTTTTGTTGTTGTTTTACCACCTAGATTTTGTTTCGTTTTTAAATTGTGATACTTCCTTTGAAAGATTAAGACCTTTTGTAAGTGTACCTAGCATGGGAGCTGACATAATGTAGATGTTTATTGTTTCCAATCTTTTTACATATTTTTCAACTTTGGCATATACATTTGTCCATACTAACTTTAGCCAGGCAATGATTTTAGGAAAATTTTCTGTTATAAGCAATCCAAGGTGGGGGGTTGTTATTATGTTTTTACTTCTATTTGCTAATGGTGCCTTTTCTTTTTCATAAAGCAAAGGAGAATTTTCAGTTGTCCTGCCTATCCGGGACATGTTTTACAAAGAAAGGTATCTTTAGGAGTTGGACTGGCAGTAACTAAACCTTGCTTTAGGTTTTGCTTACTTCTAAACCATTGCTTTCTCTGTAATTTTAAGCTACTCAAAAAGTGGTTTTCAGGGTTTTTGGTTTTTTAGCTGCCTTTTAAATAATAATATTTAATGAAAGATTCCAGAGCAAACCAGAGCCAAGATTAAAACATTAAAGTGTATTAAAACATTAAGTATACTAAAAGTATATTTATATAAAGTATATTCATATAAAGTATATTAAAACAGTATAATAGAATGATTATTGTAGCCACAGGTATATCTTCCCAGGGGGGGAAGTCCCTTTGGCAGGTTACTGCCCATCTTGGACTATTTTAATACCATTTTTATTCTACCAGAAAATATAAAACTGAATGGTTATTGAAGGACAAGAGAGAGAAGTAGGTTTTAAAGGGAAATTGATATAATCTTAATGGGGAATTAAATTTTTACATATTAGGCAGACAATCAGTTAAATAGGAAGACCTTCATTACATGGAATTGTTGAGTCAAAAGGAAGGCCATTAAGATAACATGGGCTTTGGAGTTTTATTTCAACAGTTCTCAGATCACTGCTCTGGGTAAACTTAGGTCAGTATTATCTAAGCTTCAGTTATCATACTTGTAAAATGGGTATAACTTACCCAACTGGTTTTTAACTTGTCTTTTGTAGTAGTGAAGGTAAAACACTTAGCATAGTCCTTGACATTTGCAATAAGAAGAGTTCAGTTGATGTTACTATGCTGTTAAGCCATATAAGACTCTAATACGAGTCAAAGTTATCTTTCTCACTTCGGTAGTTCTGGTTCCTACATTTTCAAGTATTTAACAAGGTAGAAGGGGGCACGCTATTTTGGGGGTACTTTTGTATATCACATTAATTGCTGATTTTTATATTCACAAAAGTCACAAAGTTGGCATTATTTAGATTTTATAGGAAATGGAAGGATACTGCAGTTTTGTTTAGATTTATTTTTGAGAGTGTGGCAGCTTGGGGAGGAGGGGCAGAGGGAGATGGGAGAGGGAAACTCAAGTAGAGTCCTTGCTGAGCATGGAGCCAGACTTGGCTGACTTGGCTTGACCCTGAGATCACAACCTGAGCTGAAACCAAGAGTCAGACGTTTACCCAGCTGCACCACCCAGGCTCCCCTGAAGTATAGAGCAGTTATTTATATAACTTGTCATATTGGGCACGTACTCAGCTAGATTCATATCTCAATTCTATTTCCTACAACAATGTTAAGCTGGGTATCTTCACATCTTAACCATATTGCCTATTGTGTTTTAGCCAGATCATGGTAATTGGTAATTCTTCCCCCTGTACTGTCTGTAGCATGTTTGTTCTCAGATTATTCCAACAAAAATCACTACTGCAGTTAAAAATAATCCATTCTTTAGGGTGTATTTTACAGAATTTTTATTAAAGATCGGATGCATAGAGAGGCACCCTTGACTTCTACTTAGTGTAGTCCCAGAGAGAAATGCCTCCCCACCCTTTTAAAACTGCTGTTAAGATAACCTGAAAACAAATCTTAAATTTTTTCAGTGATACTGTACAAGACTTTTTTTTTTTAAAGATTTTATTTGACAGATTGATCACAAGTAGGCAGAGAGGCAGGCAGAGAGAGAGGAGGAATCAGGCTCCACGCTGAGCAGGGAGCCCAATGCAGGGCTCCATCCCAGAACCCTGGGATCATGACCTGAGCCGAAGGCAGAGGATTTAACCCACTGAGCCACCCAGGCGCCCCTGCAAGCCTTTCTTAAGAGGACATTTTGTTTATCCTGCATGCTTAGTCTGTCTTATTGGTGAAGTCCTTGAAGTCATTGACCTATGCTGTTTCTATTTTTGAGATACTTAAAACTATTTTCTCATCTAGATGTTCTTTCTATTTCACACCTTGTATGGGTTTCTAGACTTCTCTGTACCTTTCATCATATTCCTTTAGTCTCTAGAGTACCAGTCCCTAGTCGGCTGGGCCAGTTTTACAGGCTCAGCCAAAATAAGAAAGTGAAATGAGGAACAGTGACTTGATTGAATCTCATACATTTGTGGAAACTCTGGTTATTAGCCTCTTGGCCTTACAATTTCAGTTGTGATTTCAAACTTGGTGTCTGGTTGTTTTTTTCCTCTTGTATTCTCGTATGTTGAATTTAGAATCCCACTAAAAGAAATGAAATGGGAGTAGCCTTTCCCTATTGGAGAGTACTCCCTTTTGAGTAGTATCTCACTACTCAAAAAAAAAAAAAAAAAAATTCACCTACAGAATCTTGGGCCCTCCCTCAGAATCTGAATCTGTATTTTTGTAAGATCCCCAAATGTTTTGTATGCACATTAATTTTTGAAAACCATTGTGCTAGTCCATCCTCTAAACTGGTCATTTATTCAAATATTTTAATCCCTCCTGTGTCCAGAAAACTCAGAATTAAGACGAAAACCTGGTTTGGGAAGTGTTTAAAAATTAGGGGAGAAACAATTGGTCAAAATGAAACCTCCCATAAAAATTGGCATTAGGGTCCTTTGGGCTACAAGGGATTAATTAGGCCAGGGAGGATTTCTCAGAGGAGTTGACTCCAGTTTGCTAGGCTGTCGAAGAAGGAAACAGCATTTTAGCATAAGGGCACACAAAAACATGAAGATGGCATGTTTGGGGTTTCCAAGTATACATCAGAGTGTGAGGTTTTAATGATGGAAAGGAGATGAAATGGATTGTGAATTTTGCTTTTTGTTCCAAAGGCAATGATTGTACTTACTAAATACCTTGTGCCAGACATGGTTCCAAACATGTCACTCAGGTTGGTCTTCATAATCACCCTGTGTGGGTAGATACTGGTTTATTATCACATTTATAGACAGACAACAAATCACTGCAGGGAGTGGTCAAACCCTGGTAGTGGAGGAGAGGGATTCAGGACTGAGGGAGTGGAGGAATCATTGCAGCAGTGACAAATGGGGTCAAGTTTGATAGTTGAAAAATCCCCGTTCAATTTGGTGATCGGGTCACTGGCTAGTTTACCAAGTGCAGTTTGAATAGAAAGTGTGTACACGTGTGAGATTAAGATGTCTTTAGGAAAGTATGGGAATTGAAAGAATGGAGTCTACTTTTGAAATTTGTGAAAGGAAGGAGAAACCTTACCGTATAGTGGGTGCTGGAGCAAGACCTGGATTTGGACTCTGCCTCTGCCACTTCTATGTGATGCCCAGTCAACTATCTATGCTAAACTGTCCAAGGAAGCCTCTTTCCTCACCCATAAAATGGAATTATTCCCCTCGCAGTGTTGTGAGGATTAAATTAGATTACTGTATATTAAGTATTTAGAAAACCGCAGGTACTCCATAAAATGGGATTACTCGTGTTGACGGGTGGGTCTGTTTCTAAAGATGAGAAAGTTTATGTAAAGGTTGAGAAGCTACAGCTAAAAGCTTGAAAGTGAAAAAGGACTATCAGGAAAAAGGGGTGGCCTTTCGTTTCACAGCTAGGGAAGCCCGCTATGTCTAGTGCTCCTAAAGCCAGAGGCAGGAAAAGAGACACCCCCCAAATTTCCATCCGGAGGAGCTTAGAAACCACCTTAGAAAGTGGGTGCTAGGGCTGATTTTTGGCGCTAAAGCGAAGTACCCTACAAAACACTGTAATTTGGAAAAGGCCCGTGGGGACTATGGTACGCTCAGGCTCCCACAAACCGTCTTTTATAAGCCTCCCTTGTGGCAGCGACCCACCCAGGGCTCCGCTGCGCCTCCCTCACCGCACGTGTGCGTGACGGGGGAGCGATTTCCTGTGCACGCGGCAGGGCGCGGGGCCTCGGTTCGCCCGCCTCCCCTCCCCACCACCCGACACAAAGCTGGCGGGTCCCCTGCGCACGCTCGGGAGCCCACGGCCCCAGGCGCCTCCTGGCAACCAGACGCTGAGGGAGCGTGGAGGCCTCAATGGATCAGCCAATCATAGCCATCACCTCCAATTCTCTAAGGGAAAACATGGCACCTGGCAGTTTGGGAGTCACCTCCACGGTACAGACGGACTTCCCGCGGCGCCGACTACCGACTGCCATACCCCCCATCCCCCCCGCCCCGCCCTCGGCTCCGGTGGCCGAACTCTCTCGTCTTCCTAACGCTGGGCCTTTGCGCCCCTTGGTTTGCTTCGCACCTCTCCCTGCCTTCCTCTACCTACCCAGCAGTCCAGTGGTCCTGATCTTTATCAGAGTGTACTTGGTTTTATTTCCTCTCCCCTTGCTCTCCTCATCCTTCCATTCACCCTTTATTTTCTGTATTTACTTCTTCCATACTACCAACTGCGCAGGACAACTGCTTTCATTTCCCCCTCTGCCCAGAGGATGGGTTTTAACGTAGCCGAACGCACACGTTTGTGCCCTGTCTGGTATTTGAGTATTTATAAAATACCTTAAACTACCTTCGCTTAGTTTTTAAATATGTTTGGGCAAGAGATGTTTAGCCTATCTTTTGGAAAGTGCTTCAGCCCTAAAATGAATTTGCAGTGATGAGTGGGTGGAGTTTAGATGGCTTGCCTTGGGCAAAACAAAACAGCCCCTGCCAATTACCTTCCTTTAGAAGTACTGTTTACTTCTCCCTTCTTCCCACTTCATTTTCCTGGTCCCCGGTAGAGGTGGGAGACTAGTCTTGACCTGCCTGAGAAAGTTTGATTTCTGTGACTGTAAATGTGCAACAGAGAAGATTCAACATAAATCTAATAAAGGGAACATATAGGAAAAAATTCAGACTTAGCACTGTGTATGAAACAGTGGGTTTTGTTTTGTTTTGTTTTTTAGAGAAATGCACATTGCATAGTAAAACTAAAGCCCAGAGGTACTCATAAGTAGAGTGGGTATAAGTTGCCAAAAAGGAAGAATGAATTATATCAGTTTTACTGATTATTATTTCTAATGCATTGCTGCTCAAAATAACAGATTTTATAGTACTAACAAAAGCATTATAAATGGAAGTACAATTCATTGTTTTAATGACTTTACATAGTGAAAGTAGTACAAAAGGAAAAAACTATACAACTGTGTTCTGTTGGTGGTGAAGCTGAAACAAATGTGGAATAATAATAAATAGGTATAAGGTACCTAAGGTGGAAACCAAGAGCGTCCTTGGAAACTAAGCAATACCAAAATCATCTGCTTTTTAACTGGGCAGGTGAGGTGCTAAAAATAAAGGGAACCATTTATTGAGCACCGGGTTTGGGTCCAAGTCTTTAAATGTATAATGATTTATTCTCGTGCCAACCTTCTTATGCCTTATTTTTATACTCCTAAGAGGGAGTTGAGGCTTGTAAGGGTTAAGTAACTTACCTAGTTCTCCTAATTAGTAAGTGACAGAGCTCGATTTCAAGCCCAAGGTGATCTGGCTCCTCTGTCATTCTGCCTCTTTGGTGTCACATCTGGCTGGACAAGCTGAGAGAACTAGCTGTATCATATTTGTATTATACATGTTTGATAGTGTGTATAAAAACAGGAAAGGGCAGTTTTCAACATTTGCCATATCACTGGGAATTTGTATACCAATATCACATTAATTTGATGACTATGCACTCTCACCTTGAACTTCCAGCCCAATCACCTTAACTGTAAATCTATTATGATACAATTTTGGTCAATTACATGACTCTTTCCTTCCTAAGAACACTAAATGTTTTTGTCACATCTAATTTTCCTTATGACATGTCTTTTGAGATGAGGCTGTTTATTACTTTCATTTTTCCAAAGGGAATTTAAATAGGAACTTAGAATCACTTCAAGTCATAAAATAGCAATTTAAGGAAATGTGACAGGCAAAATTTATCATTATGTAGTTTTATTTTAATTCAGGCTGACCAATTTGACACAGGTATTGATTTCTTCAAGCAAATATTTTATAAAATATATTTATAATTAACTTCTATGGATCACCTCTCAAATGAGTAAGCACATTTTATGTTTGTTAATAGAAACCAGTGCGAAAGACATCATCTGTTGAAAGAGAAGGATGGTGGAGAATAGCATTAACAGTATGTGTGTTTTTATTCTTTGTATTCATATTTCCATTGATATTTTAATCAGCCTTAAATTTTAAGTCACTAACAATTGTAAGAAAACAGTGGACCTTATTTCCTATTTATAATTTTATTTATTTATTTAAATTTTTAAAAAGATTTTATTTATTTGTTTGACAGGGAGAGAGACAGTGAGAGAGGGAACACAAGCTGGGGGAGCGGGAAAGGGAGAAGCAGTCTTCCCACTGAGCAGGGAACTCGATCGGGGACTCGATCCCAGGACCTCATGACCTGAACCCAAGGCAGTTGCTTAATGACTGACCCACCCAGACACCCCCCTATTTATAATTTTTAGTACGAGCATCTGACTGAGAAACTAACTTTAAAATTTGGACGCAGGACAAAATACAACAACTCCAGGAATCTAGGTCTTTTACAGGGTATCTAGATAAGATCAATCTAGTTTATGACCTTGGTGAGCTTACACAAGAAAACGCCTCCATTCTATAAAAGGGGTTTGAGTTTCAGTTTTTATCTTAGGTGGTATGGAGTTTGTGATAAGTTCTGTTAAGATGGTCAACTTAGGAAGGCAAGGTGGTAATAGATGAAGAAAAACCAGAGGATCCCCTGTTCAAGAGATAGCATTTCTATATTGTAGAAGTATTTCCCGTCCAGACCCTTCATAAGAGAGGGGCCCATGGGCCAAAACTTTTTTGAAATGGAACTGATTTTAATGGTAGAACCAAGCCAGGTGCTAAGTGGAAATGTGGCCACAAAAGCAGCAGGGACTAAACTTGTAGTTCCGGCCATGCAGCCACACTGCGGCTGTGCTGTGAAAGTACCAAACCTCCTATTGGGCTGATGAAACCATGTGTTCTGCCAGCGCCTCCTCAGTCTCATGTTCTTATTTTTCAGCTTTTCATTTGAGGGCTAGAGAGAAACTTGTAGCACCCACCCAGCAGAAGTAGGCTAACTTTTTTTTTTAGTCAAGAAACTATCCTGAGTGGTCTCAAGAGAGACCTGATATTTATAGCCCAACTGCGTATCAAGGTTTCGTATCTCTGAAGTTACTTTTTAAAAAGTTAATAACTTCCAACTATGGCCGCAACCCATTTGCTATCATTCAGCAACTGTCTCAGAAAGGAAAGGATCATGATTCTCTTGAAATAGGGTTCTGTCAGGAGTGTTTACTATATTTGACAAAATTTTATTAAACCTTAAAACAGCAAGTAATGCTTCTTGAGAGTGACCCTTCAAAGAATGGTGTTTTAGGAGCTGTTACCAGTTTGCACACTGATCTGAAAAATGATGTCAATTTTCCACAGAATACTCCTATCCCTGGCACTTACCACTTGAAAACTTTCATTGAAGAATCCCTATTAAATCCAGTGATAGCAACCTACAATTTTAAAAACGAAGGAAGGAAAAGACCGCCTCTTGTGCAAAGAAACAATCTGGTACTAAATGACCTTCCCCTGTACGCACCTCCTGACTTCTTGGACTTGTTAAAGAAGCAACTGGCCTCGTACTCATTTAAAGACAAACCGCGGTCAAGTGCCAGCACGCCGGTTTACAAAGATCAGGTAAGGTGCTCCTAGCAGCTGGGTTCTTGTGGGAAAGCTACCAATAGCCCCTGAGGAGAATATCCTATGTCCTTTGAGTGCCTCTTCCCCAGGAGAAATTGAAAACCTATAGGATGCCTTATTGCCTACAGAAATCAAACAAGGGCTGTCTGATTTGCAAGTAGTCGCGTCCAGCAGGATTTTCCCCTGTGAGGCCTCCTTAACCTGAGAATACATGGGAAAAACTGTTCCCTCTCCAGGCACTCTTGGAGGGATTCCCCTGACTTGGGGGAGCTTCTGGAAACTTATCTGTGCTTGGGCCATACTTCTGTTTCCTCAGGCAGTTCATACAGTGTACCCTGTTCTTCCAAAGAGAAAATGTTTCCAGTAAGTAGTGCCCTTTAATTAGAGTGTGAATATAACCAGATACCATAGGGAAAGCTTTTTAAAAATGTCTTGTAGAAGTGAGCCCTGCGGTACCAGGAAGGTCACATTCTACGCTCTGCTCTGCCAGTTCATTCATAACACTGGAAATAAGAGCACCGCTGTGCTTCCAGTCCCGGGCTAGGTTCCGTGCAGGGAAGATATTCCTGACTGGGGAGTATTTGAGTAAGAATACAAGAACAAATATATCAAGTGCTAAGATAAATAGCGTGGCAGGAAATGCCAGGGGTATTCAGTGTAGGCTGAGTTGAAAAGCTGGAAGGCTCCCAGGATTAAGTAGGACCCAAGCCGGACCTTGAATAATACATGACATTTATGTGGCTCTTAATAGCTTACTGTGAGTTTCCCCACGTATTCTCATAGTTGTTCTTCCCCAGCATTCTGAAATAGGCAGAATAGATGTTACCCCCATTTTTTATGTGAAAACCATGGTGAGTAGATACCAAGTCACTTGTTCAGAGGCACGTAGACAGGTAGGTAAGGCAGTACTTTTAACTGACGGTTTCTGAGCCCAATTTGGTGCCTTGTCCAGAGCGCCTCTGGCTATGAACGAGTGGCAGAGTTCGGGGTATATAAAGGGAGGTGTTCAAGGGAGGGGCATAACACTGTGGAAGGCTGGCAGAGAGAGACTTGTGACTTGGCCTTTGGGACTGGGGACTTGAGGCCTCCCATTTATTAAAGATTTCATTTATTTATTTGAGAGAGAGAGAGAGAGTAAGAAAACATGAGTAGGGGAGGCTCAGAGGGAGAAGCAGAATGCCCACTGAGCAGGGAGCCCCATGCAGGGCTCGAACCCCAGGACTCTGGGATCATGACCTGAGCCAAGAGCAGATGCTTAACAGACAGCGCCACCCACAAGGCCCAGGCCTCCCATTTATAAAGAAGCTAGTAATAGTATCAACCCCTACAACTTTATCAGAATATTGTGATAACCTGAGAAGAAATGCATTGCCACCGGAGGTTGAATTATATGCAAGGGCTGTGGTTGTGAAGATGGACAAGACATTTTCAGCAGGATGAGCCTGTCATAGCCAACACGGAAACCCTTCCTACTGTTTTGCAAATTATGGCTTTGAAACAGGGCAGAGTGATAAATGTTCATTGGGTAAATCTTATCCTGTTTGCTTCAGTGGATGAATACAAACACTAAATTATGCTGACTTTTATGGCTCAGTATCGGGTAACCATGCTACATGTGAAATCATTCTGGCCACCCCAGGGCAGGATCCTCCTTCCTCATTCTGCGCCACTGTTTACTGCCCTTCTGTTTCCTCTCTTCTTGCTTTTACGGGTTATTGAGGGTAGGTCAAGGCCCACTGATGAAAGGAGAAAACATAGAAGGTTGGTATTAGGCAAAATCTAAAGCTTTAAAAGACCGTAAGAATTTGGCTTACCCAGAGGGGTAGATAAAACCTGAAAACAAACTCTTTCTGTTTCTTTCTTTCTCCTCTCTCTCCCTACCTCCCCCAAAGGATTGTGCTATAGAAAATGGAAGAATTAAATGTTTTCCTAATTTGCTGTTTTCAAAGGATCTACGATAATGTTCTCAGGAGGAGAGACATTCAGATGTGGCATTGTTTACTCACCAATAAAATTCACAATTCTGTTTTTTTTTTAATGCAGAGCTCAGTAAAATAATAATTTGAATCTGAAGTAGATAGGGTAGACGTTGTTATTTATTAATATGGAACTATATTCTCCAGCTTCACAATTTTTAATAGAACATTCACTTTATACCCCCATTAGTGCTGCTTTTTTATTTGTAAATTTTTTGCTATTTTCAACACCTTTATTCTGATGCATGTAACTCACTGGAGCATCTGTATCAAAGACTCAGATCAGATGTGGATGTGTGTGTGTGTGTGTGTGCGCGCGCACGCATGCGTGTATACTCATCTATGTCTGGCTCTTTGCAAAGACTATTTGAGATGGCCCTACGAGTTTTACAATAATTCTTTCTGTATTTATGTTGGAGGAGTAATAGGTTTTTATTGTAGGACATACGTGCAGATGTGGGGCTGTGTCTCTCCCTGTCTATAGTGTTATAAGCTTCTCTTGGCCTTGTTGCCATCCTCCAGCGGCCCCTGGGTTCCTCCCAATCGTTTCTGGATGATTTCAGCTCCTTCGTGCCCCCACTCTCTCCAAAGCGCCTGTCATGATTTTAATACACCCGTGCGTGATCTTGCAACAAACTGGCTTTTCAGTTTCTTGAATTCTCCTCTGCCTCAGCCACTGGGTCTTTAGAGTTGTTTTGTTTGATCGAATGGGTTTCTTGGCTTTGTTGTTTTTTTGTTTTTTACACTCCTTAGAGTTTCTCAAGACCAATCATTTTAACCCTCCACAGTCTCAACTGCAGGCAACCCATTCTTCTCACCATCTCCTAATCTTCTGTTTCGCTCAGCCTAGCACCTTAACCACCCCCCCCCCAATTTTTCTGTCCTCCCCATCCCTAATCCATGGATCTGACCTCCTTTTTCAGTGCCTCTGACTTTCTGATGTTTTCCTTCCTCGCGGAGCTTCAGGTCCTGGTCACTTTAGAGTTTCCCCCTGCACATGTCCGCAGTCCCTGCCCAAGGGGCTCATCTTACCTGTCTAGCAAGCCTGTCACACTGGTTAAGTCCAAGTCTCTAGGAACTTGGTCCCTGGATCCATGTTGCTGAATGACTGGCCTCATTTTAAATTCTTCACCTTTCCTGCCACTGAATGGACTTCCCTGGTGTTTTCTCTGACACTCTTTCAGGTGGCTTTATCTCACATCTCCCCTCTTTCCAAAACCCCAAGTCCTCATCCTCAGCCCTCCCTCTTCTCTCTTCTCACCTCCTTCAGCCCCTTCTCCCTGACTTCTTCATGTAGGAGCACCCCTGACCCTCTTCCCCTTCTACACTCACTCCCTTGGTGATTTCATTCAGCCCCAAGGCTTTGGACACCATCTAATTGTTGGAGATTTCCAAATTTATATCTCCTTCCCAGACTTCTCTCTTGAGCTCCAGACTTGTGTATCCAACTGCTTTCTTGACCTCTGCACTTGTATGTCTAAGTCAGGGTTTCTCAACTTTGGCACTCTTGACATTTTTGGATGGTATAATTCTTTGTCATGGGGGCTGTTCTGAACTTTGTAGGATGTTCAGCAGCATTCCTGGATAATTAGATGCCATAAGCTAAGTAGATGCCATTAGCAGTCCCCCCTACAGTTGTAACAACCCAAGCTGTCTCCAGACATTGCCAAATGTTCCGTGGGAGTGAGAAGGGGGTAATAAAACCAGCCAACCAATCAACTAACCAACAAACCCATCTCCTTCCTGATTGAGAACCTTTGTGACAATGGGTGTGACCTCTGAGTGGCTGTTCTCAGGGTCAGCAGGTTTATTGGGACCTGGCTTCATCTCCCTCTCTTCCTGCCCCTGGTCTCCTGGCTGCTTCTTGAGCTTGCCACTGCACCTGTCTTTGCATTGGATCTTCCTTCTTCTGGAATGCTCTTATTCCATCTATCTGCATGGCTCACTCCATCTCCTTCTTCAGGTCTTTCTTCAAGTGTCACCTTCTCAATAAGCCCCATTTAATTCACCATCTGACACTCCTGACCTTAGGAGGGAATCCTGCCCTTCTTATTTTTTCTTTTGCACCTGTAGCCATCAATACACTATAATTTACTTGTACTTTGCATTTATTATTTGTTGTCTGCTTTTCCCCATGAGCTTCATAAGGACATGAATATTTATCTTTTTTACTCACTGTTACATCTTTGCCTTTAGAACAGTGTCTGATGATTAATATGCATTGAATGTGGAATGAATGAACGATTATCCAGCTCTTTGATATCTGTCTGGGTCTTACACTATTTGTTTCTTTGGATGTGTGATTTTCTTTGACCCTGTGTACATTGTTCACAATTCCTCAAAACTGATTTTCATGAACCCTAAGACCTAAATGAAAGTGTTTTCCTTCAGGGAAGGCTTGCTTTTGGTTCTGCTTTACGGGGTAGCTACCAATCTGGGGCCACTTGAAATACACTGCTCATGTATTCTTGGGTCACTCCAGTGATGGCACTTTGTGCAAGGGACCAGCCCATAGTTACAGTCTCTCAATAGTGGATTTCTTCCCCCTTTTCCAATTCTGCTTAGCACCAAGGCAACTCTGTGTACAGACTCTTAGCATTGGGTGATACGGGAGGGCTTACTTTCAGAAAGTGCTCTTCTAGGGTCTCTAATTCCTGTGGGTAGGACCCCTATTAGATCACCATCACTGATGGGCCTAAGCTTTGGCCTCTGGAGCCTCGTAAGAAAATGCAGCTCTGTTCTTCTGCTGAGTTTAGTCTGAACCGGCAAACATCCTCTGGGCAAAACTTGGCCACTTAACCTCTCTGGCTTCTTGTTATGTCTTGCTTTGGGGTTCTTAAATTTCCTTATTATCTGCTTAGCAATTTCTTGTCATTTTAAAAACTCTTGCTTATTTGCTTTTAATATTTTATTCCTCATTTCTAGTAGTTGTCTGCAGTGAGAAAGCTCATCATCCAAATAACCTAGCTCACCACTAATAGAAACCAGACCTTTTTTTCCACTTAGAAATATACTGTGAATCTTTTCCACACCCTTATGTGTTCTCTACATCATCTCAAATAGCTGCATAGTATCCTACTAGATGGACATATCCTGATGTATTCAGCATTTTCTGCTGTTAGTCACAGAGTGGAGTTGTTGGGGAAAGGAATGCAGCTGTCTAAGTCTTTAGAGATGCATTGCCAAATGCTTTTACAGAAAAATTGTGCCATCCTGCATCTCTCTCTTGCAGAATATAATAAATCTGGTACCATTTTACATCCACTGTTTATGTTTTCAACTAAAAACATGGATCAAATGACTGAAATGGGAAATGTTAAAGTATAAACTTGAAATCAGTGTGCTGGGGAGCTCCTGAACAACCCGAAGCCCACTACGTCTGTTCCAGTCCCCTGACCATGCACAGGAAAGGGAGAAGATAGTGACGCTGCCCCTGTCTATAGCCAGTGAGTCAGTGACCATGTGGCTTCCACACTTTTGCACCGAAGGGTAAAAATGAGTCATGTTCTTTTTTTTTTTTTTTTTAATTTTAGATAGTTAACATACAGTGCAATATTGTTTCCTGGAATAGAGTCACGTTCTCTTATAATCCAATTGAAATAGATAGTCTAGTTTAAAAATGAAGAAACAATATGAACTGGCAATTCACAAAGAGACATACCAGTTCCTTAAAAAAAAAAAAAAAAGGCACAAAGTGATGCTTGGCTTCAGCTAATAATTAAATAATTGCAAAGGAACAAAAGCAGCTAGACACTTTTTTTTTTTTTTTTTTTTTTTGCCTGTCAGATGATCAACAGTTTAAGTTTGATGATACCCATTATTGGCAAAAGGGGTACGGAAACATATTCTCACACACTGTTTGTATAATACAAATTGTTGCGAGTATTTTGGAAGATAATTTGGTAATTCCTAGCAGCTTTAAAGGCATATAGTAAGGGATGCCTGGGTGGTTCCATTGGTTAAGTGTCTGCCTTCAGCTCGGGTCATGATCCCAGGGTACTGGAATCAAGTCCTGCATCAAGCTCTTTGCTCAGTGGGGAGCCTGCTTCTCCCTCTGCCTGCTGCTCTCACTGCTTGTGTTCCGTCTCCCTCTCTCTCTGACATATAAATAAATAAAATCTCTTTAAAAATGCATATAGTGGGGCGCCTGGGTGGCTCAGTGGCTTAAGCCTCTGCCTTCGGCTCAGGTCATGATCTCAGGGTCTTGGGGTCAAGCCCCGAATTGGGCTCTCTGCTTGGTGGGAAGCCTGCTTCCCCCTCTCTCTGCCTGCCTCTCTGCCTACCTGTGATCTCTCTCTCTGTGTCAAATAAATAAAATCTTAAAAAAAATTTTAAAAAAATAAAAATAGTGAGGTGAATCTATGTATTGATATGGAAGCATCTCCAAGATACATATTAATAAAATACTCAAGCAACAAACCAATATTTATAGCGTAATTCCGTTTGTATGAATGAAAACAGATATACCTATATATGATATTAAATGCTTCCTTTCTTGAGAGTTATTTAAGCAATCATTAACAGTGGTTTCCATTTGGGAAGTAAGGGTTACATAGGGCACAAGGAGACTTACCATTATTTTGTTCTTTCTGTAGACTTTGATTGTATGCAAGTAATATTCTTTCCAATCATGCTCATTTGTAAAGAAATCAAAATTTTTTCCAACATGTTTTCTATTTTATCTCATTACATTTTCCATTTAAAAACTTCTCTTATTTACTTCCTAGGTTGGGAGCATTTCCATGAAAATCAAAAACAAAATTTTTAAATTGCCTCAAACTTCTGTCCAGGCTTTTGCCTTGGAAGATGAAGCTCACATAAAAGGAAACAAATTCGGCGATTCCACCTCTCCCAACTCTCAGGTCAAAGGGGGATTGTTAGGCTGGAAAAGCACCCCTATGAACTTAGAAAATGAGCCAAAGAGGAGGAAATGAGCCAAAGGGTCCATTTTATTTTTGAATTTTGTATTATTTAAAAAAAATTATTTAAATTGTATTATTTAAAAAAAATTTATTCATTTGAGAGAGACGGAGTGAACAAGGGCACAGCAGTGGGGAGGGTCAGAGGGTGAAAGAGAGGGAGAAACAGATCCCCACTGAGCAGGATGCCCAACACAGGGCTTAATCCCAGGACTCTGGGATCATGACCTGAGCTGAAGGCAGACCCTTAACTGACTGAGCCACCCAGGTGTCCCTATTTTATTTTAAAAATTTTTTAAAGATTTTATTCATTTAATTGACAGACAGAGATCACAGGTAGGCAGAGAGGCAGGCAGAGAGAGAGAGGGGGGAAGCAGGCTCTATGCTGAGCAGAGAGCCCGATGCGGGGCTCGATCCCAGGACCCTGGGATCATGACCTGAGCCGAAGGCAGAGGTTTTAACCCACTGAGCCACCCAGGCACCCTTATTTTAATTTTTTAAAAGATTTATTTATTTTTATTTTAGAGAGAGAGAGAGAGAGAATGGGGGTGGGGAGGTAGAGAATCCCACGCAGACTCTCTGCTGAGCAAAGAGCTCGATGTAGGGCTTGATCTCGCAGCCCTGGGATCATGATCTGAGCTGAAATCAAGAGTCAGATGCTCAATCCTCCCAGCGCCCCCAAAGGATCCATTTTAATGTGTTCAAAAGACATCCTTGAACAGCCAGTTAGGAGACTGATGTTGAGAAAATCTGGCGGATTCATTGATCGTTGTTAGCTGTGTTTATAGCTGTGAAGATGATGTCTTTGAAGACACGTTAATTTGAAAAGCATTGCATGGTAAAAATAATGGCTGGTGGAATTTTCAACAGAATGGTTTTGCATTGACAAAATACCCATGGAGAGAAACCTTGTGCCCAAAGAGGGGCTGACAAATAATATTATAGGAAACTGGAGACTTAAATGTTAGGATAATGAAATGCAAAATGTAGATGGAACAATTCATTGTGTATTTTTAAAAAGATTTATTTATCTGTTTTAGAGGAAGAGTGTGAGTGTGCCAGCAGGGGGAGGGGTAGAGGGAGAAATAATCTCAAGCTGACTCCTCACTGAGCGTGGAGCCTGTGGTTGGACTCCTCCTTAGGACCCTGAGATAGTGACCTGAACTGAAATGCTATGACCCCAAAGGAAGCGCTGGCTTAAAATACATTCCTGCGCTCCCATGGTATGATGAAACAAACAAACAAACTCACGTTTCCTTGGTGTTTATTATTTCCAGTGAACAATTAACAAGGCACAGGTGCATCAGGACAACGTATGTATTTCATCATAAAATCTGTATTTACTGATATTATCACTGTAGCCACGAAAAGCTGCTCCTGCAAGCAAAACGGTATTAATATGTGAAAGACAGCTGTGGGGCAAAATATAACAGCTGAACTTCCTTGTGGCAGATAATGCCAGGGTATGGATGCCTCATTTTCAGCAGAGGCAGCCTTGTATTTCTAAACCTGGTTTTAAAATAATAGGGGTGGGGGAGATTGTTCACTTCCAGGGAGGCTTCTTTCCAGGATTTTGTAACACAAGTCCTCCTTGCCATCTCCTTCAACCTAGGTATTTCTGGAGATTGGGTCAGTTTTCTTTCCCCTGGATCCTAGTTCTCCTTCCCTCTCTTCCTCCTCTCTGTCACACATCCCAGTCTCTGTGCATACCAGTTCCTGACATTCCCTTCAGTCACATACTCCTGGGTTAATACCTGTAGATCCAGAGACAATGGAGCTTCCCAGGTACTTTGCAACAAGCTTGGCAATGGGCAGACAGTCTCTTTTGCAACATTCCTCCTTAAAGTGTCCTCCATGGCCGCCTCGAGGAAGTCTTGCCTTTCCTGAAACCCCAATCAAATTTCAGTCTTTGCCATCTTTAAACCACTTGGGTGGATTTATTTATTTAATTATTTCCCCCACATCCCTGGCTTTATTGAGGTATGATCATTAGATCCCACATATGAGTGATACAAAACAGTATCTGTCTTTCTCTGCCTTATTGCACTTCGCACAATGTGCTCCAGTTTCAACCCTGTTGTTGCAAATGGCAGGATTTCTTTTTTCACAGTTGAGTAATATTCCTTTGATACACACACAAGTAGGCTCATAAGTAGGATCACACACTCACATATAGCATTTTGATCAGACGCATATATTCATCACCCACTCCTCCATCAGTGGACACTTAGGTTGTTATTTCTTTTTCTTGCCTAATTATTCTGGTTAGGGCTTCCAATACTATGTTGAATAGGAATGGAAAAAGTGAACACCCTTGTCCTGCTCCTGACTTTAGAGGAAAATCTTTTAGTTTTTCACCACTGAGTATATGAGATTAGGTGTGGGTCATTAGTTGGTTTTAATCTCTCCCCACTCCCAAGTCTCCAATTTGTCTTTTATCATTTTATTTATAGAATTTTATATTAGAATTGTTTACATAGGGGCGCCTGGGTGGCTCAGTCAGTTAAGTGGCTGCCTTTGGTTCAGGTCATGATCCCAGGGCCCAGGGATCAAGCCCCACATTGGGCTCCCTGCTTAGTGGAGAGCCTGCTTCTCCCTCTCCCTCTGTCTGCCACTCTGCCTACTTAAGCTCTCTCTTTATTGCTCTGTCAAATAAATAAATAAAATCTTAAAAAAAAATTGTTATGTATGTGCTTTCCCAACTCCTACTGGCCAGGAGCCATATCTCTCTTACCCTTATATTCCCCACCACACCTAGCAGTGCTTTACCCACATAGCAGGCTCACCAAATGGTTGTTGAATGGATTTGTTAGGTCTAGTACATTTAAAATATGATCAATTGTACAGAATTCTTCTATGCACCCTCTCAGGCACACTATCATAAAGTTTACCATGAAAAGGGATTATTTGTTGAATGTTTTCAGGTTTCATCTTTGAAAATGAACTTTTTCCACTATTAAGACTGAGAATAAATGACATAACACTGTATGGTCATAAAATAAAGGATTACAAATGACAGGTAATAAGATAAAGTGAGCTTAAGACCTGTATTAATCTATTTTTGGTGTCCTCGTCCATTCTCTGCAGTCAGTTAAGCTCTCACCAGGGCAATATGATCTACTTCCTGCACCGGTTCCCAAGCAAGCTTCCAGGTAACTATACACCTATTAAGTCGCTTTTAATAATTTCACTCGTGCCTTTTTATTTACATACTTAACCAATACTAATGGCTTTTAAATTTTATTTATGCCCATCATCTCTAGATTAGCATTTTCAAATATTTAGTGAGAGACAGGAAATAAATCAACAATGTTCCCATATTAAAAAATAGATTTAGAACATCTTTTTTTTTTTTTTTTTAAATAGGAGCTTCGTATTTCGTTCTACAGTTCAAAGATTTCCAACAGGCTGCTTCACTCCTGTAAGTATATTGTAGACAATTAAAACATGATGAATTTGATGTTTAAAATATGCAGTGGTTCATTTTGACATATCAAGATTAACGTTTTGATCACTGTAGTAGATAAGCAATGAATGATTAATGTAATTGATTTAAGATATACTTAAAGTATATCTGAAGATATACCAGGGATTTCAAAGTAAGTAACCCATTTGTGTCAAGGTATAGAAGAAAAGTAAAAGCTCTTTCCCTTTCTGTAGGTCTTGACTCATATCCCATTCTCAGTGAAGTCACCAACAGTCACCTGTTCAGAATTTCCTGTTCCCCCTTCCTTGGTTTATTTTTCTCCATCTTGTTCATCACTATATGATACACTACTCTCAGACATTAATCTATCCTGTTTTATCTGTCTCCCCCCACAATGTAAGCTTCATGTAGGAGGAGACTTTTGTCTGTTTTTGTCCTGTATACATAACACCTAGAAAAATGGCTGGCACATGGTAGTTATTCATTTAATTAATTAGTAAAATCATCAGAGATGTTAGATAGATCCTTGTATTTACAACAAAAAGGAAAAGTATCTCTGGTTTCTTTAAAAAATGTGAAAATGCCTTCCTGTTTCTACAAATTTTCAAATATATGGCCATGTGTTTTGGTAAATATGTATACCCTTAGATAATTAACTAACTAGTATAATGCCAAAAAATAAATAATTATATACATATTTTGAAGGATTAAGGCAATATGAAATTACTTTGGGATGGTTTGATGGCTTGAGTTACCTATTTGTAGCTAAAAACCCAGGGAGAGAAAGATATACGGTGAACATCTGAAAGAGGAATTTAGATAACAGAATTCAGAAACAGACCCTAGACTATCTAGGATTTTTGTATTTGATAAAGATGGTATGACAAATCAGTAAGGAAAGGAAGAGAATATTTTTTGCTGAGCAATTGGTTAAATAACTTAGAAATTAAGTTAGATTCTTCCTACCACATAATAAAGTAAATTTCATATTGATAAAAGAATTAAATGAAGCATAAAACCAGAAGAAAATATATTATCCTATGTCTAATTTTAGGATAAGGCAGATTTTCTGAGATCAGGGCAGTGGGTGAACTGCAAAGGAGAAGTATTTGATTTAACCACACAACATTTAACATTTCCTGTATATCAGAAGACAAACTGTAAACAAGGCTAATTCAGAACATTTATTTTCAACATACCCAGCAGATAAAGGACTAATGGCCTTATTTAAACTTCTCTTAACAATCTAGAGGAAAAACTTCAATAGAAAAGTAAAACAGATGACAGCCAGAAGTGGACTATTCATGTAACAAGAAGTTCAGATAGCCAACAAAGGTGAAAAAATTTTGATCCCACGATCAAATGTGAGAAACTGAAAGGCTGACTGAAAACTTTTTGTATGTGGGTGGTGTGCTGGGTTGAATAATGGCCCCAAAAATGTGGCCATGTCCTAATTTTTAGAACCTGTGAATGTTACTTTATGTGGCAGAGACCGCCCTGCTGACATGATTACATGAAGGATCCTGAGATGGGGAGATGGTTCTGGATTCTCCGGTGGGTCCTAGATGCACTCACAAGTGTCCTTATAAGAGGGAGGCAGGGGGAGGTTTGAGAAGGGGGAGAAGGCAGTGTGGTCACAGAGGCAGAGGTTGGAGTGATGCAACCACAAGCCAAGGAAGGTGGCCCTCCCTAGAAGCTGGGGGCACAGGACACTAATGCAGGTGGGGATTATGTCCAGTGGATTTCACAGTGGATTGATGGGAGGAGGACGTGGTTTTTCCTTTGGGTATCCCCTGGGCCTTTTCTTTTGCACATGTCAGTAGCTTCAAAATGACTCTTCGGCCTCTGGCTTGGGGTACAGGCCAGGGCTTGGCGTATAGGCCAGTTGCCGGTGTTTTGGAAGCTGAGTCGGGGAAGAGGCTAGGGGTCTCACCATTTGGTGTGTGGAGAAGTTAACTTAATTCCTGTTTTTGGTAAAGGCTCCTACCCTCAGAGTGCCTGGGGCTCCTGCATCCAGTTGACTGGTGCAGTTGGCCCAGAAATGCACCCCCTGCCCCACTTAGGATGCAGGAAGCGGGGGAGGTGGAGGGACCTGGAGAGAGGAGGTCTACCAGTTCTCCACCTTCCATTCCCACCTCACAGGGGCCTCATGCCTAAAATTCCTGACCTTCTCTTGGGTTCTGTGGAGCATATCAGCCTGTTCCCTTGGCAGTACAGCTGTCTCCACCGAGCCACATCAGGTCCCATTTTCCAGGGTGCTTCACGTCTTCGCCCAGTGTGTTCTCTCTGTCGGCCATTGTCTCTTCTCTTGGCTCTGTGTGTGTACAGAATGGGAGGTGGCTAGTTCTACTTTTCTTATTTGATGGGAGGAATGGAAATAGTTGGCTTTGGCAGCAAGCAGTCAAGACACCTGGATTTTTTGTCACTGGGTAATAACTCTGTCTCCCTTGAAATATAGGTTTTAAATGAATGCTGTGAGTTAATAATGATTTGTTTACTATGAGTAAGGATGGACTCAATCAAAAATAATTTGATTTTAGTTCAGGTTAGACATCCAGGACAAGCAGCCTGGAATGTGAAATAGCACAAGCCAGTTGATTCTGACAGTTTTTGCCTTTGTTCTCATTGCTTTAGTGGAGAGAAGATTTTTCAAGATCCTTATTCTGCCATTTTCACTGATGTTACCTCATCCATTCTACTTTATAAATAAAAGTGATTCACTGATTTAGAACATCCTGTCCTTCAACAAAGTGAAAAGAATACTTCCATGGAAAATATTCTAAGACAAAGAGAGAGCACAGGGCCGTGATTCATGTCTGTCCTAAACATGCATTCCCAGAGCAGAATGTGGGTTTGGTTTAGATCCACAAACTTGTAAACTATAGAAAGCAAACTCCTTTGATCCCAACAGTGGGAGATGGTGGTGAGCTGTGTGGGTATGGTCCCGAAATACTTCTTACCATTCTCAAACCTTTTCGAGATAAATGTAGTAATCTTTAGGCCATTATAATATGCCACCTAATTTTTTTTAATTTTCTTTTTTTTTTTATTAACATAGAACATATTATTTGCCTGAGGGGATAATATGCCCCTTAACTTTTATCCAGGTAATCTCATTGGATTGATTTTATCATTCAGTTTTGTTGTTCTAGAGATCAACATTATAATCCCAAAACTGTTAAGGACTCTTAGAATTGGAAGAAACTTTATCAATGAGCTACTCTTGACCCTTGAACAACACGGATTTGAACTGTGTGGACTGCATATATGTAGGTTTTCTTAAGTAAATACAGTAGAGTACTGAAAATGTATTTATTTTTTCTTTCTTGTGATCTTCTTAATATTTTCCCTATAGCTTACTTTATTGTAAGAATGTAGTATACAATCCATACAACATAGAAAATACATGCTAATCCACTATATGTGTTATGGGTAAGGCTTTCAGTCAACAGGTGGCTATTAGTAGTTAAGTTTTGGGGGAGTGAGAAGTTATACATGGATTTCCTACTCCTCAGGAGTTGGCGCCCCAACACCCACTCTGTGTAAGGGTCAACTGTATTCTATTAGCATCGGCTTTGATGATGAGGGCCACCATCCTTCATTGAGTGGTTTCTGGTGCAGGTGCATTTAATCTTCACGGCAACTTGGCAGGTTAATATTCCATCTCTCCTTCACAGGTCAGGAAATGGAAATTAGTTTACAGAGGTCACGGTTATCTAGGAAGTGGAGCCGTGACTTAGACCCCATCTCTGGTGACCTCAAAACCTGGGCTCTAAGCTGTGCTGCCTAGTGTGTGAACATGATCAAGTGACTTGCTTAGTGCCTTTGCACATTTAGAGCTGGTCTGGGGTCAAATCCAAGTGGCGGACATTGTGTTGTCTCTGGCATCACCATTCCTCACTGATGACTAAGGCTTGTTCATGGGCACAGGTTGGCCTGCTTGACCGTTTTTGCAGTAGGATGAGCTCATATGCAGGAGGTTTCTCCATCCTGGGAGGGCCATCTATCAGCCTGCCTGTTACGCTCTGATCATCTAAGATCCTTACAATGGATGGAGGAAGCTTAGGCTCCGGCTGGGAGCTTTGCTACACTGGCTTTTGTTAACTGGCCATATTTTTTCCCTGGGACACCTTTAGGATGTTAGAACTTCCAGTCCTTTCTCAGCAAAGTCTCTTTGTAAAAAGCTGGACTCAACTGAGTCTAGCTGACTTCATTAGAAGTTCTTTCATGTGCTCTAGACATCTCTTTTGGGTGGCTATATGTGCGGCCCTGTGCCAGGTAGCGAACTATTGAGTATTCAGTGACAAATGAGACATTTTATCAGTGCTCTCCCTTCCCTCTCGAAGGGCAAGGACACACTAAGGTCAATAACCCAAGCAAGGTGTCCCTACACAAGCACCCAGTAACTTACCCAGATGAAATGAGAGTCCGGGATTCACAATGCATGTGTCTGACTAGTGTGAGACCAAATGGCTTGGCACATACAACTTGAAATGTGGAACCCAAAATTAGACAGTGATGACTCAAGTTTAATATTATCTGTTGATAGAAGCACATGTACCTTCTTCCTTCGGAGAGCCATCTCCAGAACTTTCTGATACATTTACTGGTAAGCTTCTTAGCAAGGGCTGACTGAGGAAGGAGGTAAGGGCAGGAGTGAAAAAAGGGCTTCAGTGAGGAAAGGGACACCAATCCTTGTCCCTTCAGAGCCTGTATCCAAAGCCAAACTCAAAGAAACCAAAGGGCTAGTTGTCCTTTCAGGATTTGGATCCAAAGGCTTTTCCACAGTCATTTATTAGTTGATGGGGTAAGAAGGTAAATTTGTTTTTATACCTTCCCACCCACGGCAGCAATGCCTGAAACTCCTTGGTAGGGATTTGTTTTTAAGATTTTATTTTCAAAGAATCTCTAGACCCAGTGTGGGCCTTGAACTCACAACACCTGAAATCAAGAGCCACATACTCTATCAACTGAGCCAGCCAGGCACCCCCATAGTAAGGATTTTGATATGAGAGCCTAAGGTCTAAGACATGAGACATGTGCCACTCTTGATTTAACTGTAGGAAAATCTTTTGGGGAGATTTCTCCTTTTCACAAGTCCTCTTTTAAAGGCAAAAGCTCTGAGAAGGAGAAATATATTGATCCAATTCATACTAAGGAATCAGTGACTTATTAAATTCTCCCTCTGCCACTCCCCCATCCTCAGGAATATAGATGAGATGACAAGAATTAGGGTACCTGGGATAAAGGAAAGGAACTGAAAAGAGGGAGAATTATAAGAAGGGGTTCCAGTTTTTAGATATTTATATCATTAACTGTTCTGTGCACAAAACATGTGTTACACTTTTTGACATTAACCTCAAGATAATTCCATAAAAGAATCTACAAAATAAGGAAAAATAAAATTCACGAAGAGTTGCTAAGTTGGGAATTTTTATAGACATTTTCCATATAATATTTGTAAGTCTGTTGATTCTTAAAAGAGGATCCAACTTTGACACAATGGAAGTAGCCCAGTCTCAGAACAAGTCTACAAGAATGAGTATTAAATAGGGGTGCCTGGGTGGCTCAGTGGTTAAGCATCTGCCTCTGGCTCAGGTCATGATCCAGGGTCCTGGGATCGAGCCACGTGTCAATGGGCTCCCCGCTCAGCGGGAACCCTGTGTTTTTCCCTCCCTCTGCCTGTGGCTCCCCCTGCCTGTGCTCACTCTCTGTCAAATAAAATAAAATCTTAAAAAAAAAAAAAAAAAAGAATGTTAAATAGATTGAGCTCCTGTTTATGTGGAATATTTGAATATCAATTTGAATATCCTTGCTTTGGGGCTCCTGGGTGGCTCAGTGGGTTAAAGCCTCTGCCTTCAGCTCAGGTCATGATCTCAGGGATCAAGCCCCGCATGGCCTCTCTGCTCAGTGGGGAGCCTGCTTCCCTCTCTCTCTCTGCCTGCCTCTCTGCCTACTTGTGATCTCTTTCAGATAAATTAAAAAAAAAAAAAAAAGAATATCCTTGCTTTATGTAATTATGGTCATAATAGCTATTTGAATGTAAAGTTTATGTTTTCTATTCTCAAAGTAATATATGGTTTGCTGCTCAGTATGGCAAATTGGCCATACATCAATCTTTTCTCACTTTCAAATCCCAATAAAATTGGTAATAAAAGAATAAATACATCTACAAGGATAAAGAGGAAAAAAGGGAAACATTGGCAGACAAAAGATTTCAACAATTTTTGGACAAATTAGAGGAAGCCACGGGCTGAAAAGCACCCAGGGGGTGCTGCAGAAGAGATGGGAGCCTATTGTTCCTTAGAACTGCAGGGAGTCTCAGGACTTGGGTGGGAGGAGGTAAGTGAGGCAGAGGGAATTAGTTGAACACTAGGGAATTCATTGAAATTGTACATACAGAGTAATTTAAGTTGAGGCTCCCTCCCTTCTCCTAATATAAAATGCTGGCCTTTGGATATTTGCTCCTCAAGCAAAAAAAATAGTAGAATTTATCCTCTAGAAAAACTAAATGAGCTTAGAGGAAAGAGAACCACATCCTGATATTCAGGGGACCCCAGGAAAAAGAGTGGCTCACCATCCAGTTGTCTAATTTCCACATATCCCAGCCACATACCCAAGCTTCTACCAGGCAAGTATGAAAAGCCTGTAACATGAATGAGAGATGGAAGTAAGCAGACAGAAGGATGGAAACCTGGTTGAAAAACAGAATGCAGGGCATAGAGGGAAGATTTTTTAAAAATCCAGTTAGCGGGGCACCTGGGTGGCTCAGTCGGTACAGGCTCTGCCTTCAGCTCAGGTCATGATCCCGGCGTCCTGGGATTGAGCCCTATATCCGGCTCTCTGCTCAGCGGGGAGCCTGCTTACCCCTCTCTGCCTGCCTCTCTGCCTACTTGTGATCTCTGTCTGTCAAATAAATAAATAAAATCTTTTAAAAAAAATCCAGTTAGCATGCACAGAGAGAGGAAAACGGGAAAGTTATTTTCAACGTAGAAGTCCGTGTTCAGCTAATCAATTGTAAAGACAAAATAAAGGCATTTTTCCAACATGCAAGAACTCATAAAAATTGCCTTCCGAATACCCTTTTTAAAGATGCCACTGGTGATAAAAAACAAAAACAAACAAACAAAACAAACAGAAAACCCCAGCTAAACAAAGGAGTAAATCCAGAAGGAGGGAGGCATGGGATCTAGGACAAAGTGGGTCCAGACTGGGAGACCAGTTAAAAGATGTTCTAGGCGAATCACTGTGCAGAAAGAAACTAGCAAACTCCAGAAGAAATGTTTCTAAGGGAAAAGGATTTAAGAACAACTTGTATGATGGGGAAAAAAAAAATATATATATATGTATAGCAAAATGTGCAAGTGAAAAAGACAAGCCACTTAATTAACTACAGATAAAACAAAAGACTATCTAAGAAAAGGAATTCTATTATGTAACTTGGCTCTGCAAGGAATAATATTTTTTTAGTAAACATAGCTTAGGGATTTAAATGCTACTTTGGGGACAGCTGGGTAGTTCAGTTGGTTATGCATCCGGCTCTTGATTTCAGCTCAGGTCATGATCTCAGGGTCCTGGGATCGAGCCCTGAGTCAGGCTCTGCCCTTAGTGGGGAGTCTGCTTGAGGATTCTCTCCCTCCCTCTGCCTCTGTCCCTCCCCCTGCTTGAGCTCTCTCTTTCCATCTCTCTAAAATAAATAAATAATATTTAAAAACAATTGAAATGCTAATTTGAAAAAAAAAGAAAATGAAAGGCTACCGTGAGTGGATAAGGAGAGAGGAATAATGGACAGGGCAAATGCCATATCTTCATTCATTCCAGGAGGCCATCAATAGATAATTTCTAAAATATAAATTAAGAAATAACAATATGAACATACTATTTAGTGATAAGGTAGCTTCTTTCTTTATTTTTTTTTTTGAAGATTTTTTATTTACTGGACAGAGAGAGAGACAGCCAGAAAGGGAACACAAGCAGGGGGAATGGAAGAGGGAGAAGCAGGCCTCCCGCTGAGCAGATAGCCAGATGTGGGGCTCGATCCCAGGACCCCAGGACCAGGAACCGAGCTGAAGGCAGACGCCCAGTGACTGAGCCACCCAGGTGCCCCTGTTTTTTTTTGTTTATTTTGTTTTGTTTTTAAAGATTTTATTTATTTGTTTGACAAAGATCACTAGTAGGCAGAGAGGCAGGCAGAGAGAGAGATGGGGAGGCAGGCTCCCTGCCAAGCAGGGAACCCAATGCAGGGCTTGATCCCAGGATCCTGAGATCATGACCTGAGCTGAAGGCAGAGGCTTTAACCCACTGAGCCACCCGGGTGCCCCCTTTATCTAATATTTTATTTATTTGAGAGAGAGAGAGTGCACACAAGTAATGGGGATGCAGAGGCAGACGGAGAAGCAGAACCTGCTGAGCAGGGAGCCCAATGCAGGGCTCTATCCCAGGACCCTGGGATCATGACCTGAGCCGAACGCAGATGCTTAACCAACTGAGTCACCCAGGCACCTCAGGATAACTTCTGTAAGAGCAGTTAAGAGTTAAAAATAGTTGTCTTTGGCTCTTTTTTTTTTTTTCTTTTTAGAGGGGGTTCAGCAGAAGGAAGGGGGAGAGAGAATCTTAAGCGGGGTCCATGCCCAGCGTGTGGAACACTATATGCGACTCGATCTCATACACCTGAGATCATGACCTGAATTGAAATCAAGAGTCGGGAGCTTAACCAACCAAGCTACCCAGGCGCCCTGTCCTAGGTTCTTTAGAACGTGCTCAGAGACATGTATGCCTAAGACATATGTGTAAAGGTGTTTCTAAGAGTGCCAGTTGCCTGAATGAATCAGTATAGTGTTATTTCAGTGAAATGCTGTGTTCACATTCACCATCCTATGCTCTTACACACTCTTGAAAACAAAACACAAATAACAGTTGTCCTAGGGAATGAAATTGAAGAGATATGAGACCAGACTTCTTTTTCATTATGTCTTTTTGTTCTGATTGATTTTTTTAGAAGATTTTATTTATTTATGTATTTGACAGAGAGAGAGAGAGAGAGAGAGAGAGAGAGAGAACACAAGCAGGGGAAGAGGGAGAGTGGCAAGCAGAGGGAGAAACAGGCTCTCTGTTGAGCAGGAAGTCTGTCTCAGGGCTCCATCCCAGGACCCTGGGATCATGACCTGAATCGGAGGCAGGCACTTAACTGACTGAGCCACCCAAGTACCCTAGTTCTGATTGATTCTTAAAACTGTATTTCTATAAATTTAATAAAATGTCATGAAATTTAAGTAAAAATATATAAAAATTTAGAGTAAAAATAAATGAATAAATTATAGGTAATTCGGAAAATATAGAAAATTATGTTTAAAAATTTTGTCCTTGCTTATATGCAGTCATTAATGTTAATTTTCTTCTTTCTTCTCTGCAATTTTAAAAATAGTGATCATGGTGCACAACAATATCATATCTTTTTGTTTACTTAATACATGTTTCACTTTCATATTATTACAAATTCCTTTAAACTTTATTTTCACTAGGTAAATAATCTGATTATCAGATCAAAATTTATTCAACCATCCCCCTCTTTTTTTTATTTTTCTTAGTAGGCTCCACACCCATCATGGAGCCCAACTTGGGGTTTAAACTCACAACCCTGAGATCAAGAGTCAGATGTTTAACCAACTGAGCTACCCACATGCCCCTCAACCATTCCCCTCTTGAGGGCTAATCTTGTTTTCCATTATTCATATATAGGGGTCTTTTTTTTTTTAAGATTTTATTTATTTATTTGACAGACAGAGATCACAAGTAGGCAGAAAGACAAGCAGAGAGAGAGAGGGGGAAGCAGGCTCCAGAGAGCCTGATGCAAGACTTGATCCCAGGACTCTGGGATCATGACCTGAGCCGAAGGCAGAGGCTTTAACCCACTGAACCATCCATATACAGGGGTCTTTAGTATACAAGTATAACTTGACCCAAAAAAGGCCTATTAAAGTGAACCCACTTTAAGTAGAATCAAAATCTCAAAGTAGTCAATAAAGTTTGATCGGTCTTTCCTTAAAAAAAAAAAAAGAAATTGAACTAAAAACTAGGAAAATATCCTATAATTACAACTATGTTTTAATTCCTAAATTAAAAAGGCTGTGTTTAGTTTTTCTGACAATATCTTGTGATAGTATAGTGACATCCTTCACATCATGTTTGACATTCCAATGAAATTACAGACAACACAATTGAGAAAAAAGTATTATTTGAAGCATCATTAGTTTTCCCAAGGGCAGCTCCTCTAACATTTGAAATCATTTTTTCTAAAATGCTGATACTGTCACAATCCTTGTCATCGTCTTTCTTTTTTTGTTAGCTAGTTTAACTTTGCTGGATCCTCATTGGGCAATGAAAGCCTTTTCCTGTTGATCTGGGCACTTCTCCATCATTTTCATCGAGTTCATGAAATCTTACATTTTTTAGTAAAATTTACATTTTCATTTTGAATTGGATTTGCATTTTATTTGCAGTGTATTATTAAATATTATTTAATGCTGACAGAGAAAAACTGACTTACAAAGACACCTGCAGTGGTGCATGTATTAAGCAGGGAGAGATGCTTGAGTAGGATATAATTTTGTAAGAGATCAGTTATTGGAGAACTCTTCTGTATTATGACAATTTTGTTTACATTCACCACTTCGCTAGGCAAGGACAATAATGAATACTCAGAAAATTATTTTGCTGAAAAAAAAAGAGACTAATGCTAACATAAAAATTCATAAAATCTTTTCTAAGTTTTGGCATCGTTTTTTATGGATTATCACAAATGGTATTTACTAGAGATGATATATGACTTCTTCATCTAGATTACCAAACTTTTTAAAAAACGTATTAACATTCATTTACATCTTCATCAGCAGTCAAGGGAGTGACCATTACATAAAATTTGTATAAATTTTGTTTATCTTTAATTTTAAAAATATTTGTTAATTTGATAGTAAAAGAATGGTATCTCATTATTTTAATTTACTCTGTAGGATCTGAGACTATGCATTCTAATTATTTGTTAATTAGTTATTTGTGGTCTTTCCTGCATACTTTCCGGTCGAAGTCTTTACCCAGTTATCTACTGGGTGGAGTTTTAACATTCTTTTCACTATAGAGTTTGTACAAATCAACAAAAAAGATATTAGCACTTGTATTTGGTGAAGCTTTCCAGGGATTTTGAGTTTTGTGTTTTTATATATAGAGAAATTTAAAGTGTAAAATGCTTATGTCATCAAATTAGAGAGGTTGTCATCACCTTCTGGAATGTAAATTCCATGAACGGGGGTAGGAAGGGGGGCCGTCTTATTCATCAATGCCCAGACCCTAGTACAGCACTCAGAAAATGTGTTGAAGGAATGAATGAAATCTGTCTTTTCCACCACTTAAAAAATTCCCCCAGATACATGTTCACTTTAATTTTCTTTCATGTATTAGGCATTTTGATTCTTTAAAAAATTTACAGTTCTTTGGTTCCTCTGAAATGTGTTTTGTGTACAGTTGCATGGTAAGGCTGTGGTGTCATTTGAGTCCTACTGACTTAGGACAGTTTGCCTCATTGTTGGTATACTTGATACCTACAGTCACCAGAAATCTGACCTGTAGATCTGGTGCAATATAGTATGGCCTATAGACACCCACTGAGTCACTCTAAACCTTTTGATAATGAGGCAAGTTATAAAAGATGGATACATATAGGTATGCCTTATATGAAAAGTAGCCCATTGTGGGCACCTGGTTGGCTCAGTCAGTTAAGCGTCAGCCTTCGGCTCAGGTCATGATCCCAGGGTCCTGGGATTGAGCCCTGCATTGGGCTTCCTGCTCAGCAGGAAGCCTGCTTCTCCCTCTCCCACTCTTCCTGCTTGTGTTCCCTCTCTTGCTGTCTCTTTCTCTCTGTCAAATAAATAAAATCTTAAAAAAAGAAAAGTAGTCCATTCAAATTTCTTAATCATTCATGCATAAAATCTCCAGGAGCAACCCATTAAAAGACCATGAGAAAGTAAATGACCATGTGAATGCATTTCAGATCACTACATGTTTTTTAGTTGTAAAAAGTACATTAACTTTGGATTTGAAGATCCTCTAGGATCATAAGTGCCTGAAGGCCTCTCAGTATGGAGCAGCTGTTCTCCCGTGTTAAAAAACACAGCAGCTTGGACACTCAGTGTGTGGCTCAGTATGTTAAGCATCCGACTCTTGATTTCAGCTCAGATCACGATCTCCTGGTCATGATTTCCAGGTTGTGAGATCAAGCCCTGTGTCAGGCTCCACACTCAGTGCGGAGTCTGCTTGGGATTCTCTCTCTCTCCCTCTGCCCCTCCCCCCACCATGTGTACACACTCCCTCTGTCAAATAAGTAAGTCAATCTTAAAAAAATAAACAAAAAACCAAACCAAACCAAAACAATAACAATGATAAAAACCCACAGTCTTCTTGTTTGTGTTACGGATTCAGTTGGTGAATTATGTTTTGTCCCTAAAGTGTAGGTAGCTCTCAAGAGAAGCTGTTGGTAAGGGATCTGTTGGGTTGGAAAATAGTTTTTCATCTTCAGATTATCAATGTAAGGTTGTATAGTCTTTGGCTATTTCAGTTATTGTTGAAGTAATAATAATTGGTTATGGATCGGCTCAACTGTTTTGTTCATAAGACTGTGAGGAAGATACTTATGTGAGTATTTTGGGATAGATGCCAAGAGTCACGGCCCATCGTAAATAAAAAGGGCCTTTTTGCATCCATGAAAATGCCACCTTTCATCACCTTGATAATAATGACCAAGCTCCACAAATCCCAAGACCTAAAGGTACAGTTGCTTCATAGTGGGATTGTTTTAAAGAGGAGAAAACTGCAACAAATCCCGATCATTCTCAACCAAGGGAATTGGACAAAGTAACACTTGTCATTTATGGTTTCTCCTCCCTTTACCCTTCCCTTTATTTAATTGATTTAATTGTTCTCATAAATGACCCAAATAAATCTCTAGACCCACCAAAAGATTGCATAGATTTTGTTCCTTCTTGAATGTCTTTCCAAGTGTGGGCGTTAAGGACATCAGAGATTCTGCACAACTTCTTTGAATATACTGAGGACAATGATGACTTAAATAAAGAGGACTAAGAAAGATTCTGTTTTTCCCAGCCTTTTTCCCCCAGTATCTACTTGGCATGTGGTCTGTACGGGGCCAGTGCTTCTCTCGTCTATTGCTGGTGGCAGCGTAGACAATACAACCCCTTGAAAGGTAATTGGGCAGTATGTTATCTCGTGGCCTGCTGATTCCATTTTGAGAAAACTCTCCTAAAGTAATAATCTTGTGCAGAAAGAATTCATCTATACAAAGATATCATGAAGGGATTACTTATAATAACAAGATGACAACAGCAGCAATGTAGGAAGAATTATGTGTGTAAAAAGCAGGAAAGGCACCAAAATCCATTTAGTGGCTGTGCTGAGGTGTTGTGATTAAGGGTGGTTGTTTACTTCCTTTCTTTTCCATTGCTTTTATAGTTTTTCAAAATATAAGCTTTAGAAGTCAGAGAAGAGGCAGGGTACTTGGGTGGCTCAGTTGCTTGAGCAACGGATTCTTGATTTTGGCCCAGGTCACAATCCCAGGGTGGAGAGATCGAGTCTGGCATGGGCTGGCACCCAGCGTGGAGCCTCCTTGGGATTCCCTTTCTCCCTCTCCCTCTGCCCTTTCCCCCCACTCATGGGCACACCCTCTCTCCCTCTGAAAAAAAAAGAAAAGAAAAGAAAAGTCAGAAAAGAGGTAGCGTTTAAAAAAAGAAAAAGAAAAAAGGTAGTCGTGTCTGAGAATAAGTGCCATCAAAATAGTCAACATAAAAATATTTTGTTACTTAAATAAAAACAGCGCCACTTACTACTACTACTTAATTAGGACTCAGTCATTCACATGGTTTGGGACTTCCAGTGATTTGCTGAGCAGATTCTTTACAGTTATTAATTCTCACAATTGTATATAAAGTGAAAAACAAGACATGCACACCTTTCCTGACAGTAGAGATACAATCTTAAGAATGTCAAGCGAAAATGAGTTTCTTTTATTTGATGTCAGAAATATTCCAAGATGTTTCTGTATTTCTTAAAACCTGACAAGCCTATAAAGAACAAGGAAAGGATTAGATAAACAGGAAAGAGCCTGTACAGATAGGAATGAGCGTTATATGATTTGTCTGTTTTAGTCACATTTAATAGCATTTTGAAAAGGGGATAGCAGATCTGTGCCATAGTCTCTGCATTAAGACTAGCACTCTGAAAGACTGCTGAATCATTCCAGCTGCTTTTGCATTTACGAAATTAGTTCAATTAAAAACCTAAGCTGATAGTTTGAAATTCCACAAGGATCAGAAAAATAATTAGTAAACATGGTCAGATTGAATCAAGCCAAACATAAACTGATTTCTGCTTGAATGGAATCTGAAAGATGATTAAAGCAGGTCCCGGTCTCAGTCTCCTCAAAGATGAGTTCACTGGTAGGTAACATTTTTGAAAAATATAACCTTTTAAATGTAGCTACAGATGTACTAGGATTTTTTTTTTTTAAATGAAAACATATCCTGGCAGTTTTTCTTTCTAAAAAATTTGTGCAACTTTTTCAGTGATATTAACACCAGGAGAGTCATATATTCCTGTTAGGCTGCAAGTGTGAAGAATTTCCTGCTCTCCTTTCTTATAACAGTATCTTGACTGGGTAGAGGAAAAAGAATGTAATTGGTAGGATTTTTTTTTTTTTTCAGTTGCAAGTGACAGAACTTGCATCCTGGACTGGCTAAGCAAACAATTAAAACATAAAAGTGAGATGGACTTTATTGGTGCACACAGCCTCTAGGACTTTTGTCACTGATTTACCTTCCTCTGGCTGTTGGGCACACTCTGTTTATGAGCTGGGCAAGAGGACCCATGAGCAGTCCCAGGTGCGCACCTGCCTGCCTAGCCACCTGAGTGTGAAAATACAGGCTCTTGGACTGGCCAGGCAACAGTCACGTGTCTGCGCTGGGCCAATTCCCGCAACCAGGAGTGGCCGGCTTTGCCGAAGTTCCTGTGGGCAAGTATCGCCTTAGATTTCTAAGGCCGGTGGGGCCCTGGGATCAGGTAGAAAAGGGAGGATGGGTCCGGTGAACACCTGCAGCCATGCTGAATTGCCCGGGGGTCCCCAGCAGGTGCATTCCTGTAAAAGCCACGCTTTTATGGTGGGCAGGTTGGTGATCACTGAGTGTTGCCTGCCCACCAGCCCGCACCTCCGGCCCGCGCCGGACACCCCGGACTGCTGTGGTTTCTCTCTCGGCAGGAGTAAACAGTATCGAGCTACACTTAAGAGGTATGGTCAATTCCTAATTTCGCAAATGTGAATAACTTTTGGCCTGAAAGTTTTGTGTCTACCCTACTCAACAGCACGCATGTCTCCTTTCTCTCTCCTGTGAACCCATAGACCAGCGGTTACAGAATTCTAGAATTTCGTGAGTTGCAGATGCTCTGCCACAGGCCTCCTCCTGAATTCCCAGACAGGCAGCTCTGGCTTGTCTCTGTGCCCACCTCCACACAGGAGTCTGCTGTCCCTGCTGGGGCATCTGTTTTCTTTTGGGGGGAACGTGTTCCAGCTATTACACGCATGTCGCCAAATTTAGGGGAGATCCTTTTACCACCCCATCTAATAATTTCAATTTATGCTGCTTATTACTTGTGTGTTACATATGTATAGGTGGACATTTGGGGCCATACATTTTATTTCTGACCTTTTGTCTCTTCAAGGGAAAGAGAAGTTGTACCTCGGATCAATGGGGACAGACTTTGTGCTTTTCCTAGGTTCCCTTTAGCTTTGTGATTTTTAAAGAAAAATAGTTTAGAGCTGAGTGGTGATACCTCCCAGCAGTGAGAAGCAAGGTCAGTAACTGGCTCTGGATCCTACAACCCAGGTGCTCAAGTGTGTGTTTGTAACCCTCACCCAGCCTCAAGTTCTCGACTGTTACATGAGCACTGGTGACCAGAGTGGGTACTGAGCTAGAGACAGGGCAGGGATGGGCAGCTGCCCTGGCAGTGGCAAGGGAGCCAGGGGAGCCGGCAGTGGGCAGTCATGGAGCTGGCTGGAGAGGTACCCCAAAACCCACAAACCCAGTTTGCAGAGGCAGATGGTTTGCAGAGGTTGGGAATACAAGGGTGACATTGAACATTTTACACCTGCAGTTAAACCATAAATGGTTCTTAGTGTTAATACATGTGTAAAAACCAGTGAAGTGGTAACTGTCCGGAGAAAATTGAATTTCAGGTCCCTAACTTTTTTTTTTTTTGACAGGAGCCTATGCACATTTTATTTTATTTCTGCAATGCGGTGAATTTGACTGAATGGTTAAAATGAATGGCATCTTCCTCCCTGGGTAGCTTTCCCTAACCTTTCCTATTATAGCTTCTGTACAGACCCTTCCTCCAGCCCCTTGCCCTGAAAACTCCATCCCCTCCTTACTCATTCGGTCTTAGCTCATTTGTACTTCCTTAAGGGATTCTCAGGCCCCTGAGTGTACCCTCTTACATGCTATCCCACAGCATCCTGTATGCCCCTTTGTGTCCTATACCACACATTTGTCATGTTTTTGGCATGGCATATATATATATTCCCTGCTAGAATGTAAGCCCCATGGGACTAGGGAACATGTCTATCATGTCAATTAAGACTGAGTTCTGCTGCTAGAAACAGAGACCCCAAATAACAACATTATAAATGGGAGAAGAACAGATTTCTGCCTTGTATAAATTTCCTGCAGTAGGCAGTTCCGGGCTGGTGGGGCAATCCAGCAGCATCGCATTTCTTTGTGCTGCTCTGCTAAGTGTGGCTTCTGTTCCCGTAGTCCCAGAGAGCAGAGAACATGGGACCAACCAACCAGGGGGCAAGAGGGTGGGGCAGATGGATAAGCTGCCCTCTCCATAGGGATGCTCCGAATTCATACACACTTCTTCACCTCTGTCCTATAGCCAAGAAATTAGTCATCCAGTCACACCCAGCTTCAGGGTAAGCTGGGAAATGTAACCTTTGTTTTGGGTAGACATGCGTCCGTTAAAAATTGTTCTAATACTAAGGGATAGAATGGATACTGGGAGACTTACAGTGGATAATGGACTTACAATGGACAATGGATATTGGGAGTTGGGAATTATTCCCGACTCCCAGCACACAGTGGGGTGTACTGTATACTGACCGAATGAAGAAATGAGCTGAGCATTTATGTATTCATTTACTAGGGCTACCATTACAAACTGAGGGGCTTAAACAACAGAAATTTATTGTCTCACATTTCTAGAGGAAGTGCAAGGTGGACATGCCAGCAGTGTTGGTTCCTTCTGAGTGCTGGGAGGGAAAAGTATCTTCCATTCCTCTCTCCTAGCTTCTGGTGGTATGCTGACAATCTTTGGCCTCCCTTGTTTTGTAGCCCTCCACCTTCGTCTTTGCATGGTGTTTTCCCTGTGTGCGTGTCTCTGTGTCCTAAATTCCCCTCTTGATGAAGGATAGCATTATATCGGATTAAGGCCCATCCTAATGATCTCATCCTAAATAATTACATCTGTAAGGACCCTATATCCATAGAGGGTCACATTCTGAGGTACTAGTAATTCAAAATTGACAGGAGCTGTGAGTTTTGGGGGGACACCATTCAACACAATAAATGTGTAGGGTTTGTGGATTTTGAGGGAATCACAATTCAACACATAATAACTTGGGATAATTGCACCTACCCTTGCACAGTCTTTCAGAGGTACTTGGTTGGCATTTTGCTGCTCTGGGATGCCCCAGAGTGATACACCTCTTAGTTCCAGAGCAATGTGGCGTAGGTGAACCAGTCCCACTCCCCCAGCCCAGGAGGAGACGTGGGCTCCGTGGAGGCATGGCAGGGCTTACCAAAGACCTACAATGGTACTGAGAGTTATCGGCCATTGGGAAGCTCCTTCATGGTATGACAGCATCCTAGGAGCACTCCAGAAAAGTCAGTAGGGCCCATGCATTCTGAGCACTTTGTAGTAAGTAGAAAGTGGCCACCCTTGGCACCATCCCATGGCCCAGAGATCACACTTAGCACTTGGCACAGACCAGAAACAGCGGGGCCTGGTGTAGAGTCTTGAAGCCAGGCAGTTAGCTCAGTACTCCCTCAGGTCTGTCCTTGCTCCTTGCACCTTTTGGGATAAAAAGAATCCCTCCCTGGACTATAAGCTCCTCTGAGGTTGAAGGTAGTATTCTATTTATTTGTGCCATCCCTGTAGCTCCCGTTGCTTAAAGTGGCTCTTGAGTAGAAACTCAATGACTTTTTCAAAGGGAAGAGAAAGATAATTATCATCTTGTCAGGAGGGTTGAGATGTAATCATGCCCCAAAACAGAAGAGTGGGTAACTATGAAAGGTTTCCTGTAGTTTATTTTGGAAGAAGGTCCTGGGACCCTAGGAAGGTAACAGTTCTGTTGGCTCTTGGCTCCAAATGTCAGTGGTCTTTGAAAGGCGTAGCTTCGGGAAACCCAGAGTTGCCAAATCATGACCCTGACCAAAACAATGGTTAAGAAACGGCTCATCTGGGGCACCTGGGTGGCTCAGTGGGTTAAGCCGCTGCCTTCGGCTCAGGTCATGATCTCAGGGTCCTAGGATCGAGTCCCGCATCGGGCTCTCTGCTCGGCGGGGAGCCTGCTTCCCTCTCTCTCTCTCTCTCTCTGCCTGCCTCTCTGTCTACTTGTGATCTCTCTCTGTCAAATCAATAAATAAAATCTTTAAAAAAAAAAAAAAAAGAAAGAAACGGCTCATCTGATTAGTGTGACAGGTGCTTAGTACTGCTTGGTGGACCTGGGAGCTGCCCTTCACCCATGCATCCCACATAATGTGAACCAAAGCTCCAGGTCATGCTCATTGATCCCCAGTAACTGAGGGAGCAACCCTCCTAACCAGTCAAATATTCTTGTTTTAAACACTCTCCCATCGATCTGGATCCATTTTCTCAACCCACATTCTGAGCCATGCTGGGTGTTCCCTTCCCCCCATTCCTGCACTGCCCACTCACGTTTACCTCCAAAGTAGGGAGTCTGCCGGAGCTGCCGCCCACCCACTGCAGGAAGTTGGCCTAATCGTTAACGTTTCACTTAGAACATTCCTGTGGCTTCTGGAATATGAATTTGGGCCTGGATCCACTTCCCTAATGTTGCCTCTTTGAAAGATTGCATCAGACACATGTGGGGCAAATAGCATGCAGTTATTTCTTTCTGCCCCAAGTCTTAGGCCCTTGGATTTAGATGACCCAGACCCCAAGCCTGTACAGGGAGGCTGCTGGGTGGCACAGGCCTACATCAATGCTTCACCAAACCTGGCACCTGGACTCCGAAGGAGCTCATGATTTGGAAACTCAGAAAGGGAAGCCATATCAGGCTTGGGGGAAAGGGGCCATGCAGTGGCATTTCTTAGCCATCCTGTAAGGGGCTGCTGTAGGCATAGAGTCAATGGTAGCACACTTAGCAGCATCTTTTGCCGCAGCGACCATTCTAATGTGAAAGTACTGCGGTTATTATGGCCAAACTGAGGGTGGAGAGTGTCGCAGTGACTGTTCCTATCGGGTTCCCCTGGATTTCTATGCTTTGGCTTTTATGGCAGCTCAGATTTCTCCGGTGGGAGTGTACAGGTCAGTCCACACAGAAAGCCTCACCCCCATAGTGATCTCTGTCCCACGTAGGCATCAGTTTCAAAGTATTACTGTTTTCATCTCTCTGCCATGAGCTATAGAATTATGAGGCGTATCCATCCCTTGATTTTCTGACTTGCACTTGATTGTTAATAACAGACTCCATTCACGGAGGAGTAATTGAGAATGGCAGCCCCAATGACACGGCTTTGCCACCCACGGGAGGGAACAAGGGAAAGCCTGGTTCTGAACTCCCTCGGTGGGTCTGCAGCTGGGCACCTGTTCACTGTATCTGATGGGCTCATCTGCAGCCCAGCCTTACCTACGAGGAAGGTCTCACAGGACATGGTTCTCTGTTCTAGCCTTATTATATATTTTATCTTTCTTTCCTTTGCTCATTTTTCACGTTCGTTTATCTATACGGTAGGTGTAATTTTTTTTTCATATCTCAAGAGCGTTCAAATCCATTGTAGAAAAATTAGAAAATGCAGGTAAGAGGAATAGTTCTTACTATTCTTATGATAAAAGAAGTTCTTTTTAAACAACATCCTGCCACCTGGGGAAAACAGTAAACAAACATTCCATTCCCCCATGTTTTGGGGCACATTTTTTTTTTAAGTTTGCATTTGCACTTAACAGTATTTGGGAGTAGCTTTATGTCTGTAACAATTCATCACTAGACAGCTGGGTGGAAGAATCACGATGTATTTACCCAGACACACATTATCGGTGATTTAGTTGATTTCCAAATACTTGCATCCATCCTCGATTGTTTTCTTCAGATGAACTCCTAAATGTGGACTTGCTGGGTCAGAATAATAAACATACATCCTCTCTTTGTACTGTCAAAACTTTAGACGTGTAACCACACAAACACAATCCTCCAGCAAGCCCCCGCGTACCCATCCAACAATTGTGGCTCCTGGTCAGTGTGTCCTCCCACCCACTTCCCCTAGTCCCTGCACTATTTGAGAACAGATCCCAGACATCATGCAGAATGACTTATTTCTATCAAATAGTACAGGTATTTTAAAATGGGAGAGAAAGAATAAACTGCCAAAAAAAAATAATAATAATAAGAGGTTAACGTCTTGTGCACATGATCCACTGTGATGTTTGGGCCCTTTCCATTTTCCCTGCTGTATGTGGGCTCTGGACTTATTTGTCTCTTGATTCCTGAAGCAGTCTGGTAACCAGCCTCCTTTCTCTCCCTCTGGATAGGCCAGATAGGCCATTTACAAGCCATTTCATATCTTACCAAATTGCCCTCCACATAAGCTAAGCAAATTTGTGCTTGCACCAGAATCCTAGAGGAGTGTCCATGCTGGTGGTTAAGATTTGGGGGTTTTCTTCTTTCTTTTCTTTTCCCCCCTTTTCCTTCCCCCTTATTCCTTTTTCTTTCTTTGTGAATTTTTTAGACCCAGAAACAAGAATCATACCCTTATTTTAGTGAAAATTTATTTGGTTATTAATGAGGTTAAAGCCCCCCCCATTTCCTATATGAATAATTATATTTCCTCTTTGTGAATTGCCTTTTACTAATTTTTCTTTTAGAATGATTGTCTTTTAAAAATTGTGTTCATTCTATGTGAATATCATAGTGTTGTGCTTTTGTCAGCAAATCGCTATGAAGACTTGTTTGGACTAAGATAACACACACTATACTCCTACGAAAGAACACGTGAGTTCTAGGAAGTTAACAACTCAAAGCAGCAGTCGTTAACAGTCTGAAGGACAGGGAAAGAGTGAGCTATGCTAGTGTGGGACGGCGGGTCCAGGCAGGACCAAGGGGGGCTTTTACAGGTCACTTAAGCCTCAGTCTCAGACACCCACAAGGCAGGTAAAGCAGGTAAAGCAAGTATTATTCCCACTTGACAATGGCTTATGCTAGGGTACACCTTCATAACTTCCAAGCCCCAGTCTAGGGACTATTCTACCCTATCACAAGTGATCCGTATGTTTATTTGTGGAAGGTAAATAAAGCATTAAAATATAACAAATATTAGTAATCATAAAAAACTCTTTTTCTCCCCCATATAGCGTGAAGGCCCAGGACCGGGTCATTATGACTTGAAAATACCTCCAATAAATTCTATTACTTCCTGTTTTCAATCCAAAGTACCTCGATTCCTGCCCGCTTGTTCTGTAAGTACTCTAAAAGATGATGTTTGTAGGTTTTGTGATTGGGGTTGAGGAGGGCAGTGGGGGTTGGGTTAGAGTTCTAGACAATTCTAATATGTATATATAAATATATCTAATTGCTGGTTGAGGTGGGAAAGAACGTGGAGCTCAAAAATCTGGCAAGCCCCCCGGGCTGTTTTGGTCTCAGAGGGACTCCAGACACAAAGATGGGGGCCGAATTTGGGGTTCAGTTGACAATATCCAGCATAGAAATTAGCTATCAGTGTTGTGACCTGGTTGCTCTGTGAGAACATGTATCTAACGAACTGAGGCAAGCAGTGGGCGGTGGCTGACCCTGTCCACATACAGTTCTTTATGTATACGATTTTGGGGGGGCGTGTGTGTGGCTTCAGACCAGAAACATTATTATTGGACCAAAGGAGACCAATATGGCCTGAATGGTCATCCTGCCCCTAAGAACTCAGGAAAGACAGCAAAGGGGGTCAAGTCCCCAGTGAGACACAGGTACATGGCAGCAGCATTTGAGCCTCAGAGACCTAGAGAAACCCAAGAAAAATTGCGAAAGCACTACATGAAGCTTATGAACGGTGGCTAGTTTTCTTTAAAAAATATCCTGACAGTTTTAATTCCCATGGCCTTGTTGTTCCCCATCTGCACCCCAGCTGGAAAGTCCCCAGAACTCACTGGTATGTAGCCTTAACTGAAGGTGGTTGGGGAGACAGAAATACAAGTTCTGCCTATAAGAAAATGGGCCCATCCCCGTGGTTCAAGGAAGGGTGGGTGTCCCAGGCCAGTGCCATGAAGATCTCTCTCCAGAGCTACCAGCTCTGGTGTGGGGTTAGTGTGGTCTTTATCTGGAGGAATACTGGGGAGTCCCTGTTGGTAAAATTAAAAACAGACCCAACAGCAGGAAGTGGTGGGTCCCTTCTGTAGATCTTAGCACCCTAGTGGCATTAGCATGATCGAGACACAGACTTCCGTCCAAGCTCCCAAGGCTGAGCATCTTCAGGAAGCTGGAGTTACGCTAACCAAACTCCCAGGAAGCTGATAGAGAAGCCAGAAGGTGCGCTTTACAAGTAATTTACAAGTGTCCGGTAAGGCAAGCTGCGGTCTGGAGCCACTTGCTCTATGGGGTGTCTCCCCTTATAGGAAACTTCACTGAAGCCAAGGACAATCCGAAGTTTGCTCAGTGACAGTGAAATCAGGGCTGGGGGATAGAGCCGGGTGTTCTCAAGGTCTGAGAGCCACCACGAGTAGCCTCCTGGGGGGGGTAGCCTCCTGGGGGTTAGCCTTGTGAGACCGAGGCCCACAGACCTGCTGTTCTGTGGGCTGGTTTTCCAGGACTCCACCCGCATGTTGCTTCCTCATTAATAGCACTAATAAAGGCTTCGGCTTCCTTTGACGTCTGGCCAGGACTTGATTAGATTTCCAGGCTGCTCCTCCGCTTTCGGCAGAGGAGACATCCTGTCACTGACCGCAGCTTCTGCGGGCAACTGACTTCATCCGCTCTGGCCTGACCACCCTGTCCCACTTCCAGGGTAATCCTATTTCCACCTTCTCTCTCTCCTGGAGAGATAACACACTGCAAAGAAGGATGGAAATGACAAGCCCATGATAATAGGGAATACTAATAGTGCCGGGTAGCTAAGGTGCCGAGAGCTATCGCTGCCAAACTGGGGCTCTCCGCCCTGGAGGGCCTCCAGCAAGCCTCGTTACCTCCTGTCTTGGGTGAGGCTGAGGAAGCACAGGGCCCAGGGTCACACCCAGACATTGATGGTGAGACTGGGACTCTAACTCAAGCCTGTCTGCCGTCAAAACCTTCCCTGGGCCACACACACACAAACACCGATGCCTCACCAGTAGACCCAAGATAAAATCCCTTCGGGCTTCCAGAATCTGTACGTGTCCCCCAGCATGGGAAATGCTGACCCAAGAAATCGAAGTCTTTGCCTGAGTCTATGGAAATGACATCGGTTGCATTTGATCACTGTAGAAGAGAATCTTCATTGACATCATTGGCAAAATGACTTTTTCAAGAATTTCATCCAAAGGAAAACATGGCTTTTAGAAATGAGAACTTATAGATCCCTTGAGACTACTTTGGACCCTGGGGTCTGCAGACTTTGAGGTACAGAAACCCGAGTCTGGACTTTTTGAGGTCAATCACCCAGGTTCAGAATCCATTTTCTCCAGTACCTATCACGAGACTAGGTGCTTGGCGGGGTGGGGGATGACGATGGCCTTCCCAGGGACAGGAGCTGTCTGGGCAGAGCGCCCACTGAGAAAGTGTGCCTTGAGGGGCAGGTGGGATGTGAGCCCGCTGCCTAGCAGGCTCAGGCCAGTGTTTGCTTGTCTGCCCTTCTCTTGACACTTCTGGAGTCCTGGAGAAAGCCATGGATGGGAGCAGGCCTCTGTTCCAAGGAACGGCTCCAAGTCAAAGTGCCCCAGGCCACAGCGTAGTTGGGCGTGACCCTCATCTTCCCCAGTAAAAGGATTTGCCAGTGAGGGCTGAGCCCACAGCTGGCCTCAGGGGGCCCCTGAGTGTTGGAGACATGGTCTCATCAGTCCCTGTTTTCTGCTCTGTTTTCAGAAAACCCCCGGCCCGGGAGCATACACGTCTTCAGTGCAATTCCCCAAGCAGCCCCCCACCATAGCCAAAATGGGCCGAGAGAATAGCCTTTTCTTCAACAACACAATTGGCTTTTAAAATAAAACTATCTTGGCCCTCAGCTATTTTGAGTTTAGCAAGTGCTTCTGTTTAGAACACTCTGTTTTATGTTCTTTAGAAGGGTTTGACACAGAACATCATGGATTGCCCAGGTGACCCTCCTGCCCGCTTCTGTGGAATAGTTCCAGCATAATTTCCAGTTCACTCTCGAAAGTGTCCTGGCTTGAATAATAAAGTGCATTCACTCTGTTTGTTGTCCAAGGATACATTCCAAGACAGTGCTCCTGGGCTCCTCCTGCGGCAGCTTGGACAGACTCTGATGTGTCCGGGCTGTGCTCTGCGCGGCCATTAGGGCTATAAGACCTCACAACCTCACGGATGTGTCCTTGGGGGTCAGCATTCAACCAAGGCTATGCTGGGTGTGCCAAGATCCCAGCAGGTGGTTCTTTCTCTCTCTCAAGTCCCTGAAAAGAATAATATTGATTCAACCCAATGGGTGTTTGTGGTTTTAAGTCAACAAAAATATTTGAGTATCTGCTCTGCGCCAGGTGTGCTGGGGTTGGGACGCTTGAGGGTGGGTTGCTTCATAGAAAGATGAATAAGGCATGTGACTGAGTTTGAGAAGGGCTGTAGGGGAGACAATGCCAGAGAGGGAATTTGGGGTAGTGCCTGCCTCCAGGAAGGCTTTGAAAGCTGTGCCATGTGGCTCTTCCGGTCCCCTTGTGTCTAAGCTCAGGGACTGCCCTCACATGATGGCAGTTCTACTGGGAAGACAGTCACTCATCTCAGAAAGCCGTGAAGTCACTGGTTCTGGTGCACAGAGGAGGCCACAGGCAGGCAGAGCAAGGGTGAGGCCGCGCGGCCATGAGCGGTGAAGGACGGCTGCGTGCAAGGGACCTGGAGGCTGAGATGGGCAGAAAGGAGGGGCAAGAAGGTTGGGGGCAAAGACCCCTTGAGGGTGAAAGGCAGGGATAAACATTTGCTGGAGGGGGATTGAGGGAGCCTGACCCAACGAAAGTGGGAGGTGCCATGAGGGTGGAACGGAGTTGGGCGGGGCTTGGTCGGAAGCTGGGCCCCACGCAGCCCTGCGTGCTGGGAAGACCTGCTCAGGCAGCCTCTGCCAGACACACCCCCTAGCATGACAGCGAGTATCTGGTTGGAGAGATTCCAGAATCATTAATAAATGGAGGGCATCATTTTTTTTTAATTTAAAAAAAACTAACTTAAAAAAGAAACTAAAATAAATGCTTATATTTTGTGTGGGTTTTTTTTTTTTAAGATTTTATTTATTCATTTATTTGAGAGAAAGAGAGAGAGAGGGCAAGAGAGCACAAGCAGGGGGAGCGGAGCGGCAGAGGGTGAGGGAGAAGCAGACTCCCCACCAAGCAGAGAGCCCCACATGAGGCCTGATCCCAGAACCCTGGGATCATGACCCAAGCTGAAGGCAGATGCCCAACAGACTAAGCCACCCAGGCACCCCTATTTTGTTGTATTTTAAAAGGAGAACCACCCCCATCTCTCTTCCCTACCTCATAAGGCTTACAAAAAGGGGTATTGGAGACAAAAAAGAGAAGGTTGTCATCTCACTGAATTTATTCAAATTTCTCATTTGTTGAAGAAACTCCCTGTGTTGCGTTCTTTCAGAATAGAAAACAGGTACTTGTTAAGATCAGACGTGTCTCGGGGGTGGTGGCTGATCTTGTTTCACTTTGATCAGAAGATGACTGCAGGGCAGAGAGTTCCAAATTTTATTCTCCAAGTGGGTCAGAGTCCCCTGCGGGGTCAGAAAGTAACAGCGGGCATTTCTGACAGAGGGAGTTTTCTCTAGGAAACAGTGGCTCAGGTTGCCCCAGTGCTCAGGGAAGCAGTTGGTTCTAGAAATCGAGAGAGGTAAGAGGTGGTCTATGTCTGTGTGAGGGCTTGTAGATGGAAAATGAGAGGAACCTCTCATACCAGCAAGAGGTGTAAGCATAGGGGTACCTCTCCGACAAGAGTGGGAGCCAGGGGCTGGCAGGAACTACCTCTCTGCCTCTGTCTCCCCACTGCTTCTCTCTCAGGCCTGCTTCTCCCTCAGAAGGCCAACCTTCACTGCCTCTTCACATGTATAGGTTGTAATGTGGCTGCCTCAACCTCTCCTCACGTCATTTCCCAAGCCAACATCCTGAAAGAATGTCAGCAGCTCCTCTTGGTTCTAGGTTCTTGGGGGGAGATTTCAGTTGGCTAGCTTGGAACAGGGGTTGGCCCCCGGGCCCTTCAGCTGTGGCCAAGAGGGCCGGGGACCCTTGTTGTGGACACAGCTGAGGGCCCCAGATGTGTAGCATGTGTGTAATTGGGGCCGAGGGGAGTTCCTTGGATTCTAGAAGGGAATGAAGACCCTTGAGAATAAGGAGGGAAGGAAGGAGGTCTTCACCCACCTACAGGAAGGGGTTGGAGAGGTTTACAGGGGCTTGGAGGTAAAACCACTGGGGAAGAGTCTGCAGGACCATCTGGACCCTCCTTGCATTTTGTTGCCATTCACCAAGCTTTGCCTTTGGCTCCCGTGACTCTATCCATCTTTCTGGAGCTGGGGCTACCTCAGCCTGGCCTGCCTTACCGGTCTTGCCATCAGCCTGTAAAGCAACCCTCACCCTCCTTTGTGATTCTAGCTGGTGAGACTGTGACTCTGCCCTGGGATATTGGCAGAGGGGCTGGTAGGAACGCAGTGGTGGGAAGAGCAATGTTATACTTCTTTGGCGTATTTCAGTATTTTTTTATAGTAATTCCTACAAGGAGGCAGAGGCTTTCCCTAAGAGATCAGAGGAATTCCGGATGGCTTCTTCCTGCCACAAGTCCCAAACTGAGATAGTATATGAAGAGCAGGGCCTCCTTCTGTTCTTTCAAGATGGAGAGACTGGACAGACCTGGGTTAACTTTGAGCTTGAGCTCTGAGATTGGGCTGTTCACACCTAGCAGCAAGGGCTGTCGTGTGCATCAAATGACATGTCCAGAAGGGTTTAGAAAAGCCCTAGAGCACCGCAGATGGAAGGGACCACGGTGTCAATCCTAAGCCCCTCATCCCTCCCCCATCGACTGCTGTGACCCAGCTTCTCGAGGCCCCTGTCATGGCTTGCCCGACTATCCTCTGTTCCTCTCCTTTCCCACCCACCCACCCACATGCAATTGTCCTCTAAATTTGGCTTCAGCCAGGGGCCATGGCTGTCTGTGGCTGCGAATCTCTTCTGCTGTTTCCATGTGAAATTCTCTCTCCATTAAGTCAAAGCATGTCAGAAGTCACAGCGCTGTGGGGGACAGCTCTTCCTCCTCCCTCTGTGCTCTTTCCTTTCTTCCTCACTCCTACTGCACCCCACCCCCATTGCTCTCTGGACCTACAGGGGACCTGTTACAGACCTGGAGGCCAAGGGCCACAGGTTGCTTGGGAGCCAGGCCCTGCTTCCGGCACCATCTGTCACCTGCTTCATGTCCCTGACCTCAGTGCAACACAGAGCTGCCTGGACTCGGGTCCCCAGGCCTGGGATTATTTTGAAAGCCCTGTTCTCTTGAAAACGTAGTTCAAAATCTGTAAGGTCAGAATCAGTGGTTCTAAGCTACATTTTAGAATCCCCTGGGGAAACTTTAAAAAAATCTCGGTGCTGGCCAGCTCTCAGATCACATGAAACTCTCAGGGGACTGGACTCAGGCCCAGTACTTTTTTTGTTAATACCTTACCCCCAGCCCCAGGTGACTCTGATGAGCAGCCAAGGTTGAGGGCTGCTGCAAAGAGAGTATGAAGGCACCATCACTGGTGATCCTGTGCGAGGTCCAGGCTGTCTTCCCAACCCTAGAGGTTTAGGAGGAAGACAGGCCCAGCTCTGAAGAAGAGCACCATACTAGCTTCTGGCCAAGGCCTGAGGGGAGAGGATGGCACAGGCCCTGGTCAGTCTGGGTGAAGCTAGTATCGGGGTGTCATTGGGTAGAGCTTGTTCTGGGTAGAAAGGACCACAGGAGCCTTGAACCCTGGCACCTCTTACCAGCCTGACTCTGGGCACGTCTCCTCACGGACCTTTGTTTTTGGCCAAGGGCAGGGTTGCAGGCATGCAGAGCCTGTGGGGCCCAAAGGGTGGGTTTGGGGTTCTAATTCAGGATCACAAGGGCTGGGTGGGCTTGTGGGGACCAGTGCCAGAGCCACAAAGCCTGGTCTGGCTTCTCTGCAGCCTCCCCATAGAAGAGATAATCCTGGATGGCAGGAGGAGCCAAGTCTATATCCGTGGAAGCTAGCTAGGAAGTTGGGGATGATGAATTAGCAAGGGAGGGGTGAGAGATGGGACACGGAAGTTGGGAAGGAAGTGTAGCCAGAGGTAGGGGAAGCCCAGGGGGAGAACTTGTTAACCACACCCTTGGCCAGATCAGTGCTTAGGAAAATGTGTTACCCTCCTGGAGAGTGGTAAGGGCTCAGAGAGGCCCAGCCAGCAGCTGAGGAGGTAGCAGTGTGGCTGCTTTTTGTGGGAATGTGGCTTACTGCCTGAGAACTGTAGACAGGACAGTGGGCCCAGGCCCACCGACGCTGCACCTCTGGTCACAGGAGTGGGCTAAGCAGGGACAGAAGGCGGGGATTGACAAGGTGTTCCGTTCAGTTCACCCAGGTGGAACTGAGAGTCCTAGAAGGGGGGCAGTGTGGGACGGCAAGGCAGTGCGCTGAGAGATGTTTGGGTCACAGTTGGAGCTCAGGGCTTGTTGAGGGCTGGCCATGGCTCCCTCATCCTTTTTCAGAAGTCCCGGAGCTCAGAGGTCCTGCCTGGCAACAGAGGGCCATTAAAGAGAAAGGAAGTTGCTGGAGAATCCCGTGTTCAACAGGGACAGAGAGGACACTTGGAAGCATGCCAGGCAGGGTCATGACTCTTGAGGCTTCAAATCCCCACCGTCTCCCGGGCTGGGCATGGGCTCTGGGTTGCAGAGTACCCCTGAGCCCACATGCCCAACCTCAGGGAGCTTTCACCAAACTGTCTGCCTTAGTTTCCTGTGCCTTTCCCCATAGACTTTGTTGCCTCAAAAAACACAGACTTACTGTCTTATGGTTCTAGAGGTGAGAAGTCTCCAATCGGTCTCATTGGGCTCAAGTCAGGATATTGGCAGGGTTGGTTCCAGAAGGAGCCTCCTCTGAGAGGCTCTGGGGGGAAAATGGTCTCCTTGTCTTTTTCAGTTTCTAGAGACCACCCACCTTCCTTTGCTCATGGCTTCTTCCTCAAATCACTCTACACTCCTGTTCCCAGCACAACCACTCCTGGCTCCAACCATCCTGCTTTCCTCTCGTGAGGATCCCTGTGATTGTATTGGGTTCACCTGGATGATCCAGAAAATCTCCCCTTCTCAGGATCCTTAATCATGCTTGCAAAGTCCCTTTACCACGTGGGAGAAGAGGGTGCCTGGCTGGCTCGGTCTGTAGGGCATGGGGCTCTTGATCTTGGGGTTGTGAATTCAAGCCCCACATTGGGTATAGGGATTGCTTAAAGAAATAAACTTAAAGAAAATCTTTAAAAAAGAAAAAACCATGTAGGAGAACATATTCCCAGGTTCTGGGGATTAGGACACAGACAACTTTGTGGGGGACATTATTCATACCCTCACATCATCTATCTAACCTGTAGCTGGGATAAGGGAGTGAGGCATTCTTCTGCCAGAAATACTCCCCGCACCCGCCCTTGGTGTGCTAATTCCAAGCACCCTCCCCCATCTTCCTAACGCTGGTTGGGTGCCTCTTATTAATGCCCCAGCAGTCCCCAAATACTTGCCTGAGGCCTGCATTGGACTGTGGGCTCCGGGATCATAGAGTGGGGACCTGCTGGGGCATCGGGGAATTTCCCAGTGCCTGGCACAGCATTAGCAGTTAGTAGATGCTCACTCAATATGCCATGTGCTCCAAGACACACAATTATCCCTTAGGAGATGGACAGGCTTGTATAAAATACGTTATGGAAGTTCCTTTGATTATTTTGGACCACAAAGAATTATTCAGCGAATGGCTATTAGCCAGAATAACCTTAGTTGTTGCTGGTGTTGGTGCTGACAGAAGTCATCTGATGAAATAAGTTTTTAAAAAAGAGGAGGTAAAGAAATTGAGTACCGATTTAGAAGTTCTTCCTGGAGGTTTGATAATAAGTTTGCAGGTGTTAGACATTATAAACAAGCTCTCTCTAGATCACTTAAGAGGTACTTGTGTTAAAAGTTGCATTATGGGAAGTGGGATTGGGCGGGGCGGAGGGGGGGTCTCCCCTAGTGTTTTACAAATGGTACTTCTAACTCCAGATAGAATTTCCAGTTAGAATTTCCAGGGGCCACATTATTCCAGGATTTTAAAAGCGCCCTATATTTTATTATTTGTTTTAATTATAACATAGTTAACATAGTGTTTTTGATTTTTAGAGAAAGAGAGAGAATGAACAAGTGGGGAGGAGGGTGAGAGAGAGAGGGAGAAGCAGACTCTCTGCTGAGCAGGGAGCTTGATGCAGGACTCGACCCCAAGACCCTGAGATCATGACCTGAGCCGAAGGCAGACACTTCACCAAGTGAACCCTCCAGGCGCCCCAACATATGGTGTTATATTAGTTTCAGGTATAGTCAAAGTGCCCAGACTTAAATAACTTATATGGACATGAAAACGAAGTTTCTGGAAAATTGTGTCCAATGATCCACGTATCTACAATGCAGGTGAAGATCCTAATGGCGAAGATGCTTATTTTTACACTGATTTGTAGAGTAGGATTAAATACACGTGTAAATTTATGAAGAAGATAAAATGGTTTGGGACCAACTGCAGGCCCTTGAGCAGCCACAGGAGACTCAGGAGGGCTGCGGCCCCCTGCCGAGCCCCTGTCCCCTGCCAAGCCCCTGCCTTAGCCATCCCCAGGGTAAAGCGCTGGGATGGCATGGGGGTTGGGTGAGAGGGAAAGCTAAGGTCAGCCTGTGGGAGGAGACAAGCTGGCCTTGCTCGGAATTTGTACCCCAAGTCTCCCAGGAGCAGGAGAGCCTCCCTAGAGCCCAGCCGGTCCCACTCGTGAGGGCACATGTAGGCACAGCTGAGGCCAAGTGTGTGGGGATGGGGGGGCGGCCCTCAGGAAGTATAATCCCCTGGGCCTGTGCCTGCCTGGTTGTTCTGACAAAGTGAAAGTGTCCCCTACGGCGATGGTGAGAGGTGGGTAGTGGGGAAGGAGGGAGAGATGCTTCGGGAAGGTATGGGAATTGGGTCCTGAAGAAGGAGGGGTACAGAGTGAGCCCCTGCAGGAATTCTGGGAAGAGGACTTGCAGGGGTGGAGCAGCTGTGGGGCACTTTGAGGCCATAGGAGACTTTACGGAGGCACAGAAGGAAGAAGGAAGGAGGAGAGAGAAAGAGAGCAAAGCCGAGGGAAAGTGCTGCTCCCAGCGAAGAGAAGCTGTCTGGATGCAGGACAGTGCCCTGGCCCCAGCTCCCCTCTGTGGCACACCCCCGGCTTGCTTGGGGCCAGGTCCCCGAAGCCCCTGCACTCTTGGCAGGGTGCTCTCGAGGTGGCCCCTGGGGAGTGGGAGCAGTGTGGGAGGCCACCACCCACAGCCACGGAGCCTTGGCCCTTGGTGGGGGGCAGGTAGTGAGCCATGGGCCCCTGGGCACAAGACCAGCGTGCAAGGGAACCTCTAATGGCCTCTTTCTTCCTCTGCCCTCCCCGCCAGCCGAAGTGATTAAGATCACACTTACAGATGGGGAGTCTTGACATCAGAGTCGGGCTGTCGGAGCTGGAAGGTTTGCTCGGGATGGAACGGAGCGCTAGTGCCTCCACCATCTTTTGGCCCTTCAGAGGAGGGGGGAGAGTGGGCTTCCCTCTTTTTATCCGAGAGCTCTGTCTTCAGGGAGATTCACCTGCTCTTCATTCTTGCTCCCCACTCCCTGCCCCTCCCCACCAGCTGCCTTCCCTACTCCCCCTCACCCAGGGCTTCTCCTCCCCCACCCACTGCTTCCCCCTTCCTCCATCCCACACTCCTATCCAGAGGCCAGACCCCCTGCAGCCTTTAGCAGAGTCAGTGTCTCGAAAGGCAGAAAGGCAAAGAGGCAAAAGGAAACGAAAGAGACAGAACAATCAAGGGGAGGACCTGGTCTGGGGCGGGAGGAAAACAATGCTCTGAAGAACACGAGGGACCCATGGGCATATGGATGGGACGGAGGATAAAAGAGCAGGTCAGCGTTAAACCTGGAATCAAGTCCTGCATCTGGCTCCTTGCTCAGCTGGGAGTCTGCTTCTCCCTCTCCCACTACCTGCTGCTCTCCCTGCTTGTGCGAGCGTTCTCTCTCTTTGACAAATAAATAAGAGCTTTAAAACAAAGTCCACAATGACAGTTAAGGGAGAAAGAGAATCAGAGAGTGAGTGAGAACAGAACAGTGACAGCACTAGTCTGGGGACCACCACCCCCCGCCATGTCACATGGTCCCGGCAGGCAGGGCAGTGGCATCACATGGCCCGCACACAGCTCCTGTGGCGAGCCCGTCATGTTTCCAGGCTGCCTGGCATCTTCTGAACCCCTTGCTATTTGGGGACCTTCCAGCCTCTTGAGGGACCTCCACTTAAGGAGTGTCCTCTCTGGCCGCAGAAGGGTGACAGCAGCAGGACGCACTGAGCATCACTCCTTCCTCCTCACCAAAGCCAGGGCCCAAGCTTTCAGCCAAGGGGGTGAGGCTGTGGCACCCCAGACCTACGTCGCCCCCTTTAATGCTGCAGTAGAGGTCCCCCCGTGATGCACGTTTCCCTGGACCCCAGAGGGGCCAGCATGCTGCTTCGGGGACAGGCACTTTCTGTGGCTCTCCCTCAAGGGTCTATGAGTCGGTGCTGTGTTGGGTCCTTGGAAGGGGGCCGGTGGCCAGAGCACTGGCTCTGTAGGCCAGGACCTAGGTTCTCGGGCACCGTGACCTCTCCACCTTTCATGGGGACCAAACCCACCTCCCAGGGTGGTTGACTACCAAAGGAGCAACGTGACAAGTATGTACATTGTCGAGTGCAGGGAGAGCATTGCTAAAGGCTGCCACTTTCATGCTAAGAGATGAGCCAGTTCGGAGCAGAGCTATGCCTTTGAGCCCAGGCTGGTTTCTGATGCCATCAGAGAACCCAGATTGTGGCTGCTTTGGCCCCAGGTCCATGCCCCGCAGTTACTGTTCTCGGGCTCCTGGAAGCACCCCTTGTCTCTCTCTGGGAGCGACCTCCAGGGGTCTCTGTCTTTTGCAACTGGAACAGTCTGATAAAAATTCCAAGGAATTTCTGGCAGGGGACAGACAGGATACTCTCTCCATCACCACCTTCCTAGCCTCCACAGTCCTTCAGGTTGGCACCATGGGGGTTGGTCCCACAGGTCGCTTGTGTGTGAGGTTCCCTGATTATGAGCTGCCATCGGGAGCTGGCAGCATGGGCTGGGGGAGGTTTGTTTAGTTGGAAGCTTCCCAAGGCTGAGAAATATTTGCATGGTGATGACATCTGAGAGCCCAGTGGGGGAGCGGATGCAACAATGAGCACTTTGGTATCAGAAAGGAGTCTGCGTGTTGGTGGCTGAAATTCCATTCATATTTATGCCTGTAGATAAACACTATTAATACTGAAGGGCTGTGTCCCAGAGCCTGCCAGGGGTGCTGGAGGTCCATGGGGGCGACTATACAATCCTGAGTCTTGTCCCCAGACCACAGCACTTGTTCTGGCACCATGGATGGGACACAGTATGTGTGTGAGTGTGTGTACAAGGGGAGGTCTGCAGATGGGAACTGGGGGTCAGGAAACGCTTGAGTCTCCAGTACTGCCTGACTCTAACATCTGACCAACCAAGGTCAGCTCGTGTCCGGAGTAGGAAGGCCTCCCCTCCCTTTCTCCATTCTCTTCTTTGTAGGGTGAGCTTTCTAGACCTTTCTCCAGGACTGGTGTACCTGGTGATGCCACATGTGGCCTCAGGCAGTCTTGGTTACTGCAAGAGTCCTCAAGCTGGGGGTGAGGGTGTGCAAGTAGTAACATGATACTAATTGTTTAATCACTGCAGACTGAATGTGTTTTCCTAAAGCATCACAGTGAAAGGGAAGCTGGGCCCCCACCAACTCCAAAAAAGGCCCTTCCTCCCTGGAACAGCAAGGCTGTCCCCGCAAGAATAGGGCTGAGGGTGAGGGCGGAGGAGACAGGACCTCCATGAGGCCATGGGAGTGGGAAGTTCTCGCCTGCGCCAGGCGAGAATGGTACCCACTTTCTTCCAAGGGAGTGGCTGCAGCTCTGGGGGTGCACCTGATAATCCCATGGGGCACACGAAGAAAACAGAGCTTCTCTGCAAACCCCAGTCATCCTTCCAGATTGTGATGCATGTTTCTTTGATACGGGGTATACTGGCATGGGTGTGACGTGTTTTAGGAGAGCATTGGCATGGACTTCATGGCGAGGTGGCTGGTCAGGCTGCATGCAGCAGCCACCCTCGGCACGCAGCTCTCTCTGGGTGCTTCTCCACCAGGCACCCAAGATACGCCACCGGCAGTGCCCACAGGCAGCAGGAGGCTCAGGCCCACGGGAGGTGCAGTGGCAGGTGGAGGGGAAGCTTACTCCGGCGGCCCCACCCAGACCCCCCCACTGCCTCCTTCCAGTCCCCTCCAGACTTCAGCACCTGCCTAACAGCCCCCCCATCTCCCCCTGCTCCCACCAGTCTCTTCCCGGGCCCCTCCCCGCTTCCTCCCCCCCACCCCTCCCCACTCATGGGGCCTGCCCCATGACTTCTCAGGCCTCTCTTCCTGCAACACTCCCTCCTCACTAAGTGCTCAAAGCCTGTTCTGGTGTACCTATTGGAGAAAATGAACACGCTGCATTCCTTCCAAGGATCTCTTTATTCCAGACCTTTATTTCAAATTGCCCACAACTTGGCCCAACCCTCAGAGGCTTCCTCCAGAGGAATGCTGCCAGCAGAAATGCATTTGGTGCCTGTCCTGTGACCAATAACCAACTACCAATCTTTGGGCATCCCAAGGCAAATCAACAGCATTTGCGTCTCTCGTTAGGATTTTTTCTAACAGAATTTCAGAATAAAAATAGATCTCTATCATATATATATCTATATATCTATATTTATACACACACACGGAGACAGAGATCCTTCAACCAAGCAGTGAAGGCTCTGATGTCCTCTGCTGTGTCCCTTGTGGTGCAGGGAGCCAGGCCCTCTCTGGGAGGCACCCGGGGGTACGCAGTGCTGAGCCAGTGTGGTGAGGAGGGTGGGTATCCGACAGCCCCTTCTCCCTGAGGAGCAGACTGGGCAATGACGAGCAGGGCAGCCCTCATCCAGTCTTTCCACACACCTTAAGATGAGAGAGACGTACCAGATGGAGCTTTAAAAGTAAAACCCAAAGTGCAGATAAAAAAGGAATTCCCTAATAAGGCCACCCCACCCCACGCCACCCCAGGGGGCGGAGTAACTTCTTGGGGAGAATTCCAAGACCATCATGCAGCAGGGCTGGGGAAACCAGGGCAGATACCCACCCACCAGCCCTAGGTCCCCAGCTGACAGAGATCTGCTCTGTCCCCTGCACTGGTCTCTGACTACAGTCCTCACTGGGCCTCAGGCACTGGGGGACCAAAGGCCTGTAGTGGAAATGGACTCTGGATGAGAGGTACTGGGGTCAGTCCCAGAGACTGCCCACCTGCATATTATTATCATCTCAGAGGGTTCTGCATTGTATCCATTGCCCAGAAACCCAAGGCCTGAAGGAGTATGTTGATGCAAAGTGTGAGAAGAACTGGGTCCAGCTGCCATGTTTATATCCTAGGGTCTACAGCCTAGGGCTTAAGGAGGCCGCTTGGGCTGGGGCATGGTTCCAGAAAGATGTGCATGGCAGAAATGGGAGGGGAGTTAGGGCTGGTGCTCAGTGCCCCTGGCCAGGCACCAGAGGCCCAAAACGCACTTGACAGCAGAGAGGAAGAGCAGTGGGGCCCAACCAGCCTCATGGGGTAAAGAGGAGCATCCTACAATAGCTCAAACCTGGGAGAGGAACCCAGAGATCCTATGCTCTTCCCACTTGCCAGCAGAATCTTCAAGCTCTGACTGCCTGAGGCAAGACCTGAGAGTTACCCAAAACCCAGTCCTGAGACTGGGGCTAAGATCAGGGCCCTAGGGCTTCCCAGGCACAGAGGCACAGGTAGAGGTGAAGTTCAGCTGTGAGGCTCCCTGACCTGTGCTCTCAGGTAGCAACTCTGGTCACCAAGACTCTAAGTCACTTAGGGTTCAAGCAGACATCTCCCAAGGCACTGAGCTAGGAACTGGGGAAAACCCTCTTGACCTAGTCAGAGAGCAGTTCGTGGGGTTCATCTTTGGTGCTGGAGATCAGGGAGCTGAAGTTCGAGGCCAACACCTGTGCACAGTCACTGGGCAACCCAGGATCGGGGATGTGGAGGGTGGCAGGTGTAGTATGGGAGCTTCTAGACAGTGGGGAGCAGTGCTTAGGAGACCCAGGCCCTTATTGCACATTGAGATGATGTCCAGACACTCTGGGGCAGATCCTCCCTTGCTGATGTGGCTTCCCAGCTACTTCCTTCCTCATAAATGCCACCAAGGCGGTCTGAATCTCAAGAAGAAAGGGATTTGCTTTCGATGCAAATCTGGTCCACCGGGCTCCAGATGAGCAGCTAGCTCCCAGACCCAGCTGGCCCTGGAGGGAAAGCAGGACTGGATTGGGGGAGGCGAGGAGAACTAGGGCTGCAGCCTGCAGAAGTGTTCCCTAGAGATGTATTTCCCTGAGGCCCCACACCTCCCCTGTCCTGTGCTCCCTGCTGCCTGCCTGTGTCCGCCTGGCCCCCGCGCCCTAAGGCAGCTCCCTCCCACCCTGCCGCTGCAGTGCCAGGTCACAGCTCTCTGGGGATGATGGAGAAGGGCAGCACTGGGCTGCTGGCCTCCAGCTCGAGGGCAGTGAGGAAGCAGTCAACAGCAGCCTCGCTCTGGCCCTGGGCCTGCAGCACCTCGCCCAGGCCCTGCCAGGCCTCGTGGCAGGTGCTCTGCCTCTCCACGGCGTCCCGCAGCACCTTCTGGGCCAGACTCTTGTGGCCTAGCCGACTCAGCATCAGACCCTGGGGGGCAAGCACAGGGCAAGGTTAGTGAGGGCGCCCTGTGGCAGGAGCATCCTGGCCATCAGGGCAAGGGGGCAGCTCAGCCACCAGCGAGAGGGCTGAGTCTCAGCCTTGTCCTTAACCCATGCAAATCGTACCTGTCCCCACCCTGGCCCCCGGATCACCCACCACGGGAGCTCTGTCCCTCCCAGCCCCAAGGACGAGCTTTCAAGTCAGCTGACCCAACTGTGTGCCTGCCCATTATAACTGGGGATGCTGGCAAGTTACCTCTCTCTGATCTTCCGTTTCCTCAGCTCTAAGTGGGAAAGACCGCAGTGCCCACCCTAGGGTTGTCAAGTTTGCACGAGTCAGTATATGAAAAGCACTTGAAGAATATTGTCTGGCATGTGTGAGCTCTCAGTCAGTGGGTCTCTCACCCCGAGGCCTTGCTGCTGCCCTGTGGAGCCACCCTTCCCCCCCAGGGGTGTGGAGGAATGTGTGCGGCAGGCTTCAGTCTCTACAACCTGAAGGCAGAACCTTAAACTTATGGGTGTGTGTTGGGGGGAGGGGGGCACAGCTCTTTGGCCTGCATCAGCAGTGGTCTTCCTGGGACATCTGGGTCCTGGGACCTACTGCCCATCCCAGCCCGGCCCAGCAGGTGAGGGTCACAGGAGGGCGTTTGCTGGGTAGGACAGGCTCTGGTAGATGAATCAGGGGTAGCTAGGAAGCTTCGTACTGCTGTTTGTCTTTAACAACCCTGCTGGCAGAGAGAGGAAGTGACAGGAATTGTCATAGAAGTTTGGGAAGTGAAACTGGGACGGTGTCCCTTCTATGTCCTCTTTCACTCATACTGGGAAGGGTGCAGGGAGGTGGGAGGACAGGGTAGTGAGTAAGAGGTGGGGGACCAGGACCCCCCTTTGGCCTCCAGTCCCAGAAAGGCTGCTTTGCTCCATCCCACTGATCTGTGTCCTAGCCCTTAAATGCAGCATGGGATGGCAGCATGGGGTTGTTGGGGGGAGGCTCCACTCATTCAAAGATGTGAGGTAAAGCCTAACACCGACTTCCTGGACAGGCGGGGGCTGGGCTGGGGGAGAGGAGCTGCCTTCTATGTTCCTGGAGCCCCCCCTCAGGCGCCCGCCCACTGATGGCCATGTACATTTTTAGCTGGAACATTTTCCTCCTCACCACGCTCCTCAGAGTTAGGCCCTCTGTTGCTATGGAGACCCACCGGGAAAGATGCACATGCCCGATTTCCTAAAGTCCTCTGAGGCTTGGAACACAACCAGCGAGGCAAGAGTGAAAGATGGCACTCGGGCAGCCCTAGGCAAAGCCTCTCCCTCTCCCTCTCCCAAGGTGCTGGCCGTGGTCCTGGGGGGTGGGGACAGGGAAGGAAGGGGGAGAGGTCTTCATCTCGCCTCTTCAGGCCAGGGAGAAGCTGTCCCCAGGGAGCACCACGAATGGGGTGGAGGGCAGGGGAGCTGAGGCAGGGCGGGGCCGGCCAGGAGCCGTGCTGACTCAGGGCCGCCGGGGAGTGGAGGGCAGCGTCCATTCTGGCCAGTAGGGCCCTGGGCCAAGCTGTGCTGCCGGCATGGCCTGGGAGCTGGACCCTGAGCAGCAACCGATGGAACAGGGCCCACAGGGAGGAGGGAAGGCGGGCGAGACGACGGGCCGCCAGACACCAAAATTAAGCACCAAAAATGGAAGGTTTGCGCCCTGGGAGTCCTGCCCATGAAGGAGCAAGAGAGGACAGATGCGAAGGCCAGCGGGGCCTCACGGTGTGGGGGCGGGGCCACTGTGGGGTTTACACACTCAGTTCTCTGGATCAAGCTTCCACGGGAGATTTTGTTTGAAAAGAGGGCTCTACTGCTAAAAAGGAGTTTGAAAACCCCTGATCTCCAGCAGTGTGTGGGTGTTTGGTAAGGGGCCAGATGTGGCTGCAGGCTGAACAGGTGTGTGTGTGCGTGTGTGTGTGTGTGTGTGTGTGTCTCTGTCTGTCTCTCTCTTGCTCTGCTGGTTTTACTCAAGGTCTGCAGCAGGCTTCTCTGCATGTTTCTTTTAGAGAAAAGAGCCAGGGCTCCGCAGCCAGAAGACCTAGCTAGGCTGGGCTGGAATCCCAGCTCTGCCACTGACAAGTGCAGTGACCATGGGCCACTGGCCTGTTTTCTCTGAGCTGTGGTTTCCTCATCTGTGAACCAGAGGACAGAATGGTACTTCCTGGTAGGGAATTGTTAAGAGTCTGCAAGGATGAATTTGCAATCATGTAGTGCAGGGCCCACAGTGTGCCGACAGCAAAGGGAAGCGTCCCCAGGATGAGCAGAGGGTCCTGTCAGAGTGAGGAGTAGAAGATGATTTCTCTAGAGGGCCAGGCTCCCTGTGGATGAAGACTCGGGACTGGGGTGGGGTTGGATCACATCCCCCATACCCTGGGGTGCTGACCTCAGAGCCTGAAAGGAGACACCGGGCTGGGGTCAGGCTGGGGCCCCGAAGCCCAGGGCCTGTAACAGGATCTGCTGCCACCTGCCTGAGACACCCGTCTGTTCGTGTTTGGTAGCAACTCGGAGCTGTTTGCTGCCTGACAACTGGGCAGGGCCAGCCTCAGGACGACGAGTGAGGTCTCACCTGCTCTGCCCCCAGCCTGGCACTGTACCAAGGGCCCGCCATCACCACCCCCTGCCCTGCACCCCCACCCTAGCCACCCAGAGAATAGGTCTCCAGAGAGATGGTGGGAACACTGTTCCACCCAAACGTCCCCGATGACTCTTCCTCACGCTGGCCAGGGGGCACCCTGAGCCAAGAGAAACCAGACCTGCCAGTAGGTGACTCAGCCTCTGACCCTCACCTGGGAGACGCCACAGCCAGGCGGCCGCAGCAGTCGGAAAGCAACGTGCGAGTTGCTCATGGCCGTTGAGCAACACACCTTTGAGAGGGGCCAAGGTTACAGCCATTCAGGGAGGGCAGGGCTATGGGGAAAGGCCCCAGAAATTCCCAACTTCATTCATTCCTCCTACCCTCCCTTCCTGGATCTCAGGGAGGAGAGAACATCTGGCCTCATCTCAACTACCCAGGACCCTCCTCCCCCAGCAAGCCTCCCAGAATAGCACCTCCTGGCCACGCCATCGCCTTGAGGTTGTGATTCATTACTGGTGGGCGCTCTTGTGCAAGCCATCTTAGGCTGAGAGGGGCAGGGTCCGTGGCTCCTGCCTGCTTGGCTATTCCCCACAAGACGGCAGCTCAATAGAGCGCAGGTGGGAGGGTCCTGGGTCCTGAGCCAGGTATCCCAGGGGCACTTAGGTGTGCATGTTTGCTGACCTGCTTAGGGCCACAGGGACAGGCAGCCCGAGGGGCCCTCTGAGGGGGGCCCTCCCTGTTGGAAGATAAGGTTCTCTGTGGGGAGTACAAAGACTGCAGCCTGGGATGGGGATGAAGGAGAAGACGGGTCCCTCCTTCCTTTCTCAGTATTGCTACTGCACACCATCTCACCGCATTAATTCAGTGACTGACATTGTTGGCCAAGAGGGGAGGGGTAGCAGGAAGGTCCCGGCTGTATGTGTCTTTTTATTCTTCTGGGTTGGGGGTAGGGGGACCCTACCCTGGGAAGCAGCCCCCAGCGCTAGGCCAGCTGCAGGCCGGGCTGAGAGCTCCCTCCCAGTCCCTACCCTCAAGTATTTATAGAAGTTATTTTGGGAATTTTCTTTCTGAGCTCAAGGCACATTCCTGGGATTCTGTAACAGCCTTTCCAGCTGGGAAGCAGGGAATCATTGCTGGAGCCTTCTGGTCCCAGGAGCCCTCTGCTTGGGGACCCTGGGCTGCAGGGAGGAGCCTGGGGTGGGGCCACCTCTGAGGTTGCTCCCTTCACCCACCCTGAGGCAGACACACCCTGCGGGGGAGGCCCACATTCCAGCCGGAGCTGAGGCGCTCAGGCCCTCTCCGGATGCCAGGTTCTCCCAGGTGTCAGCCTCAACCCGTCCAACCAGACTGGGAATGAGGTGTCTCTCTGGGCAGAGAACAGAGCCCACAGAGCACCACATCCCTCCTGGAGCTGGGGCAGCTCCAAGGCCCCAGGCTGGTCTCACCTCCCTTTTGGGAAGAGCGGCACAAATCCTTCTAGACCCCACCCAACATCTGGTTGACAAGCTCCCCTAGGCTTTCATCCGAAGAGGCCAAGAGACTCACTTAGAGCCCAACTAGGTGGGGGTAGCAGAGGCAGCCGTGCTCGTGTGGCAGAACCCATTCCTCCCTTCAGGCTCCTGCCTACCCCCACACCCCCAGGTGAGATGTCGAACACCAGTGGGCCTCTTGGTGGTGGTGGTGGGGTTGTCTGTCTTCAGAGGGCAATGGACAGACTCAAAGGTGAACACCAGCTTGAGAAGAAAGCACATCACCTCCTAGGGGGCTCTGCCTTTTCCCCTCCCACATTCTGGGCTGGTTTCAGGTTCTGGGCTTCCGGAGGCTCTGCCTACTCTAGAGCATAGCTGGGCCCTCAGGCCTCGGTCAGGAGCCCGGACTGTGGGTGCTCCAGCTGAACACCCTGTGATGAGGAGTGAGGGGGGGCGCCATCGCAGAAGCTCCCTTCTCTGGATGGGAGGCGAAGCTGAGGGGAGGGGGCTCCTAACCCACTGGACAAGTGGAAGGCTGGAGCCTGCTGTACCCTCCCATCACAGGGAGTCTTTCAGACCATTGATTTTGGAGCTAAATTAAGCCAAAAGTGATGTGGGAAACAAAGGCAGAAGAAAAATTATTAAATTTCCTTACCACCTACAGCCCATTGACAAGTCCTTGAAACAGAGTGAACTTCCTCTAGGGACTCAGCTGCCTCGATGTTGACACTTTGCTAAGGGCAAAAGGCAATCCTAGTCAGACCCCTCCCCTCCAGGATACTGTAAGCCTACTTTAACATATAAAAATTCCTCTGGAAACTTCCTTTATCTCTAAACCTAAGATATGTGTTGGCAATCATCCCCCAAGCATAAGGCCCACTGATAGGCATCTGAAGGGTCTCATGACTAAGGTTTCATTACATGGTAAAAAATGACCTTTCCCCAACAATAGCTCAAGGTCCTGGAAACCTTGCTTCCAAAATTCCTTAGAGACTTAGACTATCCCTAACCCCTTTCAACTTGTAAGTATATAATGGGCCATTCCTCATGACCCCAATGCAGCTCTTTCTGCCCACGGGTCCTGTCTCCGTGCTTTCATAAAATCACCTTTTTGCACCAAAGACATCTCAAGAATTCTTTCTGGCTGTTGGCTTCAAACCCTAATGTTTTCCTACATCAAGAGTGCTTAACGGTCATTCTGATCAGAGTCTATGATGGGTGGCTTCCCTTCCACATGCTCATCAGGGATGCTGAGGACTTCAGGAGCCCACACTTAAGCCCAAGGCTTTCCAAAAGTCTTGAGCCAGAGCCAAGGGAACCTGCCTTCACCTTCTTGAAGGTCTCTGAGCCTGGGCTGGGGGCTGCACCAGCCCAAGAATGAGGTGGGTAGGCAGGGGCCTGAACCCTGGTGAGGCCACCACTGGGGGACATGCCCCACACAGCGAGCCTCCAGAAATCCCTTCTTCCTCCCGCTCCGCTCCACTCTACTTTCCCACCAGGGAATGCAGTCCTCAGGCAAGACTTGGGAGGGATGAGAGAGAGAACTCAGAATAAAACAACAGCACTAGGAGGCCAGATGGCCAACAAGACGTTCCTACTGAGCTTTCCTGCCAAATAGAGCAATGTTCCCTGTCTATCAGAGCTGGTGGGGCAGACGCAGATTCTATGGAGAGGAGCTGTGTGTGAGCATGCGTGCACGCACGTGTGTGTGTGTATGTGTGTATATGTGTGAAGGACTCAGGGTCCCTGCACAGACAGCACAACACAGCACAAGACTTCTGGGCCTTCCCGTTCCTCCCAGCTGCCTGCGCCCTCCTAGCTACTTGCCATAGTTCAGGAAGCCAACAAGGAGGGAGAAGCCTAGAGCAGGTGGGGTTGCACATTCCCTCAGAGATGCAGAGAGCCTTCTGTGAGGCGGCGGGGCAGGGACAGGCTCAGAGAGAGAGAGGGTGGTGGGCTGCCTCAGATTCCTCACCACCACGCCCGTGGAGTCCAAAGAACAGGAACCAGAAACCCTGCCGTTCTGTGTGCTTACTGGCCTCAGCTGGCACCAGGGAATCTTCAGAGGGCCAGGTACTGGGTTTTACTCTGCAGCTGCTCAGGACACCTTTCCTCCTTCCAGTCAGGAAACAGAGGCTGAAGTAGCCTGGCCTGACAGAGGCCAGAGCGAAGGGCCAAGGAGGGCCTCCCCAGAACCTGGCCTGTTCTGCTTCTCCTCCCCAGCCGTCTCAGGTCCCCAGCAGGCCTCGTCTGCTGAAGAGACCAGCCTGGAAATGGTTCTCGCCCTCACCTCAGACTCCGGTCTACTGAGCCCTGCTCTCAGCTAAGGTCAGCCTGGCCTTACACTGCGGATACTCCTATACCAGGCACAGGGCATTTGGGTCTGGGGTCCTGCACAACCTCTGCCTTGGCCAGAATCATCTGATGGGCTCAGTGAGGACCAAGAGGCTCTGCTACAAGTGAATCTCTGGGGCTCGGCTCTGGGCCTCTACTTCCCGCTACAAACCGCGAGTGTCTGATCCTGGCCTGGGAGCCATGTTTCAGCATGGAAAAGGTAAAAGTCACCCCAACTACTGGGCCATTAACTTATAGAATTAGTTAACTGAATGCAAACAGGAGACCTAGGTGTTTGGCACTGTGATTACCATTTTCCAGATGAGAACACTAAGGTGCCAAGAGGTTGGGGTACTTGGTCATGGTGGAGCAGTAATATAGGCAAAGGGGGGCTTGGTCCGGGTCCGTGAGACTCAGAGTCGAGCTCCCACCTCCAGACACAAGCTGGCTCTGATTCTAGGGCTTACATACCACCCCAGCCAACCAGCCCCAAACACAACCTACAGATAGCTCTGAGGCCGTGGTCCCTGCCCAGCTCCCCCTTCTCAGCACCCAGCTGGCAGCCCACGGAAATCTGGACCAATGACTCCTGCCCCAGGCAGCAAAGTGGGACATCCTGGTCAAAGGCTGAGCTCAGGCTTCGGCCCTTTGCCACCAAGTCTTTCACACAAATGGTGACAAAAATGCATGTTGATTTATCTTTTCACAGCACTTAGGTCATCTGAACGTTAAAAGCTTCTTTGGAGGTCACAAGGGCCTAAATTATTATCCCCATTAGACAGAAGGGAAAACAGAGCCAGTTGAGGGGAGTAATCTCCAAGAGCCCCGGAACACGAAGGCTGTTAGGGCTGGCTCTTTGTGTCAGGTGGGTCATCTCTCCTGTCTAGTCCTGCCTTCTAGGAGCTCTGTGCCACCAGAGCTCACCCGTCTGGCCTTAGAGAGCAGAGCCTGATGTGGGATTCCTGGAGGACCTACTAGGGGCCCAACCCAGAGCCGCAGGCCTGGGCGGGGCAGGGTGGGCCAGAGTCCAGGTTCTGGCTGATTCAGGCCCCACCTCAGGGAGAGGCCAGGATGGTGGTGGGCAGCTTCTGGAGCGTGGGGGATGCTGTGGCAAGCCCCAGCCTGGGGAAAGAGGGACCAGAGGTTCCAGGGCCAAATGGGGCCGGCCACGTGGTATGGTCATGCCCCTGAACCCCAAATGCACCGGAGAAATGAGCCGGCAAGCTCCATGCTGGGAGCGAGAGGGAACGAGTGCAGGGAACTAATTCACTGCCACATGCTCATCAGGGCAACAGATGACAGAAACGCTGTCTTCCTGTCTTCCCAGGGGCATCTGGAGGAAGCATAGGCTGGGTCATGAGGCCAGGACTGCTTCAGAAATTATATCCCCAGGAATTACATCACAGGAGCCAAAGTTCATTCAGGGCAGTTTCCCTCTGTGGCTGGGGGGCCTGTGGAGGAAAGGGTTCTGGGGAGACAGGGCAACCAAAGCCTGGAACTCTGTCCCAAGAAGGAAGCATGACCACGGGCAGGGGCCAACGAGGAGCCCGTAGTCCTGGCCAGAGAGGCGCCAGGAAACCCCAGAGCCTGTCGCTGGGAAAGCAGGGTGGGGTGCCGCCCACAAACACGGGGTGGTGGGGTGGGAAGCAGCATGCCTATCTACTTGCAGCTGAGGGTCTCAAGGGTTTTCCGCAGTAAGACAGCCTGCATTGAAGTAACCATGCATGTGGCTCCGCCAAGGGACGGGGAGAACGGTCAGTCTGTGGCCAGGGCTGGTGACCCTCCCAGCACTGAAGTCGTCCTCGGAGGGCTCTCCGTGGCTTGACCATTCCATCAGTCACTCCGGCTTGCTTGCCTTCCCTGGGCGTCTCTGTTCCCTCAGAGATTCAGAGAGCCTTCTGGGAGGCGGCGGGGCAGAGACAGGCTCAGAGAGAGAGAGAGGATGGCAGGCTGCCTTGGACTCCTCACCACCACGCCCGTGGAGTCCAAAGAACAGTGTCACCTGGGGGCCAACACCTCTGCTGATCTTGGGAAGGGCCATGCCTCCTTTCTCCTGTTTCTTCAGGGCGGGCAAGAAAAGTTCAGGTTTCCCCTTCTTAACAGGATGCCTTTGCCCATAAATTCAGGGCTGAACACCCAGGCTGAGTGAGCAGGCTTTCTGGCTACTGGGAAGGGAGGCCAAGACGGAGCTGGCAAAGATGGTCAGGATCTGCTCCTGAGGTTTCGATGGGAATTTCCATCTGTAGGGAGCACGGCTTTTTCTTTCTGCATCTGGCAGTCTCCTGAAGTGAGCTGGCCATCCGTGAGCCCTGTGGAGGAGGCAGCCCGCAGGGCCAGGGCCCGATGGCACAGACTCCTCATGGGCACTGGAGAGGTACAGCTAAGCTGGTGTGTCCATCCCACCTGCTGGGTGGGAAAGCCTGAGCTGAGCCCAGCATGGAGCCTGAACCATGGAAAGGCCTCCACCCAGGGCTGGGGGCGGGGGTGGTGGGCAGTAGGCCTGGGAAAGTAGAGAACCTGCTTCTGGGCCAAAGTTCATGTTCTTAGAAATGCCTGCCTCCTAAGAGCAGTAGCCCAACACTCCCCAAGGCTTTCTCTGGCCTGTCCCCACATTTCCTGTCCCATGCACACAGCCGCAGGGAGAGGCTGTGAGGTGGGGCTCCTGGTATTCAATGATCTTGCTCTCCAAACTATAAGGCTGAGCCCGGCAGCCACACAGCTCACCAAGGGATCCAGAGCTCTCCCAGCCCAGGCCATGGGTGGCTATGCTCTCAGGGGAGGAGTGCCTCTCCTCTCCTTGCTCCCATTAGAGGCTGATGTCCTCATAGAAACACAGTGGTGTGGCAAGGCCAGGACGTCCTCCTTGGGAACCTGCTTTGGCAATGACTGCATGGGGAGGGGATGGATACCAGTTTCCTTCCATGTTCCTTTCTCCAGATAATTCTCCAAGGATGCACCAAACTCCAGAATTCACAAAGGTTGAGACAACTGATGGGTCTCTCTCATTTTCTACTATTTTTACAGTGAATCCCTTACACAAAGGCCAAGTTGACTTAGACCACCAGGGAGTGGCTTCCCTCATGTTGTACCATGGTGAAAAAGATCCCAAGGTCACACCAGTGCCCAGTGAGAAAAAGTGCTGTGACTGATTAGCAATGTCTGGACTGGGTGAGGAACTGGAGAGCAGGGGCCTGTATGCTGTTTGCCTTCTCTGATGTTGCACTGTAGACCTCTAGAAGCGTCACATCCTGTGATTAGCACTGGTCTAGGAACGACAGAGATTATTATTCATCTGCCAAAAGAGACATCAGGAATGTGGAAGTTATGCGTGTCTTTTCTTTAATCACCCGAGTGAATTAGAGCCAGAGCCAGGATGAGATCCCAGAGGTCCTGAGCCTGCAGCCAGCCTCGGGAAGACACTTATATCAGGGAACGCAGGAGATCAACATGCAAAGGTGTTCTTGTGTCTTTGGGCAAAGAGGGCTTCATAAATCTTCTCCAAGCTTGAAATTTGCTATTCTCCAGGCATATGTGTGGGCTGCCGGCAGGAACAAAACGTGTGGAAAGCCAACGGGTTGCCCACGCCAGAGCTGACTGCCCCTCTGCTTGCCTGTGACTTTAACAGTGGGCAGGCCTGGCTCTGACTCGCTCTCATTTCATCCCCTCAGCCAGGCACCCCGGGGAAGAGAACAGGGGCCATTTCAGAAACATCTGTAGGGAGCCACTCTGGGCTGCTATTCCGTTACCATGGAAACCCGCCTCTGGGACTGGCCTCAATTTCAGGAAAACAGCTACAAACAATAATGAGCATAAATGAAAAATGGGCCACTGTTACTTCAAAATCGTACCTGTTACTGGACTTCATTGGGTTTTAGGGTCCGAGACGCAGGCTCTGCTCTGCAAGCGCAGGAGAAGACAGATGTCCCTTCCTGGCTGCAGGCCTAACGGCACAGCCCACATCCTCCCTAATCAAGTTTCTGGATGGGACCCCCAGGGAGGCATCTATCACAGGAGCTCATGTCTGAACTGCGGGAGGAAGGAGGATGTGCCTTGCAAAAAACAAACATTTGCTGAGCAGACTGCAAGGCAACACTCGGCCATGTGGAGGGGAACACAGGCCAGGGTGTGACGTCACCGCGTAGGCGGTCTTTAGTTGACGCGGAACATTCGCACAGGCCCAGGGCAGACGTCCTTTAAGAAATCAAGCAGCAGGAATAACAGCTGAGCTGGGAGGCTCTAATATGTTTTCAGGGGCTCCTGGGGTTGGGAAGGACCCTATAAAGACCACCTGGCCCGGCTCCTCCCCCAAGTAGGATTTCTGTTCTCTTGGCAATGATCTCACCAGATACCTCCTGAGCTTGTACTTCTCCTATTCTTGAGAGCTATACTGTCATTCCTGACACAGAGCGAGAGCTATACTGTTGTTCCTGACACAGAGTGGAAATCGAACTCCCCATGGCTTCTCCTCAGGAAGGAATCAGAACCCTTTTGGCAATGACAAACCTGCAGCCATCTGGGGTCATTCTGACCCCTCTGTGTTCTGCATGTGGCTGATGTTGGGGACGCCTTCCCCTCAGAGGATGCTCATTTGGGGCGTCTGAGGTGGGATCTGCACCCTGATAGGGGAACACTGTGTTGCTAATGGGATGTTCCTAAATTATACTTCAAAAATCACTGTGTTGACACATGCCTGCACACTCTCAGAGCATTACATTTATCTTGGTAATCTGCTCTCTGAAAGCAGCTAAGGAAAAAATAAATAAAAGTAGCTAAGGAAAGGAAGGAAAACCAGTTATCTCGCCAGTCTACTATACCAGCTGTCAGAGCAGGTATTCAATAAATGTTTCCTGCACTAGAGAATCCCCATTGCACAGATAAGTCAAACTGAGGCTCAGAGAAGGGGGCCAACTTGCTCACTATCTCCTGGAAAGGGAATGGCAAGGCCAGGCCAAGAACACCAGCATCCTGCTCCCTGCCTTCCAGACCTTCCCACAGAAAGTCACCGAACCCTGGGCACCCAAGTCCTAAGTGTCACGTCCCAGGACTGTGGGCTGCTGGGCCCTCTTACCCACCCCCCAGGGGCTATTTTCCATGTGTGCTCGAGGAAGGCCTGTCATGACAGCCCACCCATGACATCCTCTGAATGCCACCAAAGAGACACAGAGCTCCTCCAAAGTGGGAGCGGTAGCCCAGTGAGCATCGAGGGCCTGAGGACTCCCAGAAAGCCGGGCATTTTGCCTAGAGTGTCCAGGACAAGGAGCTGAGGAGGAACCCCTTTGGGGTTACACTACTTTACAGAAGCTTAGAGCAAAAAGGAAGTCACAAAGAATATCAACCCATCCTAGATTTTTTCTCAACTCAGGCAGGCTCTGACAGAAGGGGAATGGCCTGCCTCCACAAGCCAGTTTGCTCTCTCCCAGCAGAGCAGGTAGGGGGCCACCTCCCTGCAGACAACAGGGCCCACACAGACGGTAGAGGGGATGAGAGAGGAGGACGGTCCCAAGGCCCCTCTCAGGGCTGGGGGCTGACTCACCAGGCTATGCATGATCCGCACACCATCAGGGTTCACTGTGAGCGCCTCCTTGTACAGCTGCTCGGCCTCCTCCAGGCTGCCCTTCATCTCGGCTAGCCGTCCCCGCATGTAGAGTACCGAGTGCGAGGTGGGGAAGAGGCCCGCTGCCTCCTGGATGCAGAAACCTGCCTCCTTGAGATGTCGCTGCTCCATGAACAGCTCAGCTGCAAAACCAGAAGGATGGTGGGAGGTGACCATGGGAGGAAAAGTCAGAGGCAGAGGCCCTCTCCCCACATCTGACCATAAACCCCCAGAGTTCGAGGGTCTCAGGTGATGGGAACCTCCCCTGGAGTCACGGCAGCATGGGCCCAGCTGGCTCCAGGCTGTGGGGGCAACAGCATGGGACGGGTTCTGAGGGCTCGCTTGTTATCAGGCATAGACCATCTCCTCCAACACGACAGCCTGCACACGAAGCACTTCTATTACCCTGCCTCGGGGAGGGGTTCCCTGGGCACAGAGAGGGTAGGGAAGCTGCCTAAGGCCACAGGGAGAGTCTGTTGTGCATCTGGGGTTGACATCAGGCTGACTTCTAAGCTTGGCAGTGGGGGCACAGGTGGTATGCATAAAGGTCAGTGGCTTTCTGCAGTGTCCCTCTGCCTGATGACCATGAGGCTGGGTGTAGGGATGGAGGCTGGTCAGGATGAGGCAGGTGCATTCTCCCCAAGGCCCACACTCCTGGAGTCGGATAGTGGGCCAAAGCCTGCTCCCAAGTGTCTTCTCTCACTTACTCCTCCCATACGGCGCTCTCATGGACCCTGTGCTAACAAACTAGGCTGGGTGTGTGTGGGGGGGTCCCCTCACTCCAGTCCCTCCATAGAAAGGGGCAAGACAGCACTGGGCTTCCAGCAGCTCCGGCCTCCCCCAAAGCTCAGGGCTTTCTGCCACAGCAAGAGAACAGGAGATGCTCATGCCTTTCACCAACAAGCTGGGAAGAGCTGTCCTATAACCAGTTGGCCTTCTTCCCCTAGATCACTGGAAAATGGGGCCATCTCTGATCCCAGGCCAACCCACATAAAGACATACTTCAGACCCACACTGCACAGGTACACACCCAGAGCAGGCACTTTTTAGAAACAGACTGGCTAGGCGGGCAGCTCGGCCTCGTGGCCCGCTCAGCCTTCCTCTCCTGGCAGCCCCGGACTCGGCTGCCCCTCCCAGGGCTGGTGCCCGCGCGCAGATGGGAGCACAGAAGGGCACGCAGAGCCTGGCTGGTGACTGTGCCAGGAGCTGTTCCTAGCACTGGCCAAGGGCTGAGGTTACGCTAATTTGGGTTAGGTCTAGGGCGGGGTGGGTAACAGACATCCCCAAAGAAGCTCCCAGAAAGAGGTGGAAAAGCCGGACCTAGGCATCATGTCTTCCTGTTCCAACAAGCTGCAGGAAGGAAGCCTAAGGCCTTGACTGCAGCACACAGCACTTGGGGTAATCAGCATGAGTGTTGCCTAAGGTTCATTGTGTAATCAAGAAGCTTGCCACATCCTATAAGACGACAGAGGCCTTTTTCAGCAAGGGGACTCTTTTCCTCTGGTGGAGATGAGAATTTGGAAGAATTAAGTAAACACAGAGGAGCCAGGCCCCCATTATCAGGCTAGAGAGAAACTCAGGCTCTTGTCCCCGTAGACAGCCTGAGAGGCACAGTCCCAAGGCAGAAAGCACGGGAAGGCAAAGCCAGGAAGGGCAGGCTTTGAGCCAGGGCCTTGCTGGGAGGGCTGGCCAGAGCTCAGGTGCTTGTCTAGCTCGACCTAGGCTCTCCTCTCCTCTCTGCTGTTGTGTTCCCTTCCGGAGCTGCTGCCTGGGGCTCTGAGCAGGCTGGCTTCGTAAGTGAGGGTCCAGTATACAACTATTACATACTGACCATGTGCCTGGCCCTTCCAGGAGAAGGAGAAAGAGTGGAGGTGGAGGGAGGGGGGACAGCTGAGCAACCAAACCGCTGGAGCGAGCCAAGGCAATGTAATGACACGTGCCAATTCTGAAAGCTCTGGGCACTCAGAAGGGGTCAGGTCAGCTGTGCTGGTGTGGTCAGGGAAGTCTTCCTGGGGGAGGCAACATTTGAGCTGGGGCCTGAAGGCACAGGGGCAGTTGGACTAACACAGAGAAGGGAAGCTGTGCCGACACAGACAGCTGGGTTCCACCATAACCGAACTCCCCAGGGTTACTGGGGGCAAGGGGAGAAGCAGAAGGAAGTGTGAGGTGTGAGTGTTGGGGGCAGGGAGGCTGCTTCCTCTACCACCAGGAGCTCAGAAACTTGGCTCAAACGCTAGGCCCTCCACTCCCCTCACCCGTGCCCAGCAGGCCCGGCCCGCCTGCCGGCCTCATCCTGCCCCTGCTCATTAAACTGTTTACAACTCTCTGGCCTGCCTTCTGAGTCCTTGTCTCTGGAGGCTGTCTCTTCCTTGGGGGCTCCTCCCAGTGCCTTCATATCAACAGATTTCAATTACAGGGATCCCCACCTCCCTCTTTCCTCGGGTCCCTGGGCCTTGTTGGGCTGGCCACACACCAGAGAACATGCCCGGAAAAATAGGTAGGGCTGCTTTGGTCCGATGGAATTCATTACCAGTTAGGCAGGAAACCAGATGACACAGAACAGAGCCTGCGAAGTGAGGTCTCCTGAGGGCTCCTGGCCGCCTTGCACACAGTCCCTGGCACGCTCAGACTCCAGGGCGGGGCCTCTGCCCTGCAGCCAGACCCACAGATCTGGGGGCTGCGGGGCACCCCTTCTTCCCAGCCTCAGCATCCCCAGGCAACTGTTTTACCAAACATGGTGCTCCCCAGCCAGCCAGCATCAGCTCCAACAGGAGCCGCACATGGCACCGTGCCCATCCACTGCCCTGATTTCTCGACCTCCTGGCCTTAACTGCTGGGGCCCCAAGGTACCCACCCATCCTGGCCTCCTCCCCAGCCAGGGCTGGAGCAGTGCTCCCTGTTACCGGACTTGGCTACTCACAGTCCGGGCCACCACCCTGGCAAACAGCCCTTGCTGTCCCCAGTGCAGAGGAGCCTCTCCCATCCCCTCAGCGCTTTCTCTCTCCCTCTGTCCTGATTTCCCCACTTCTCTCATCTTCCTGTCTGCCTACCCTTGACCTCCCCTCCTGCCTCTGTGTCCCAGCTTTCCTCCCTCTTCCATCCATCTCTCTCCACCCGCCCCCCTCTGTGCTGCTCTCGGCAGGCTCCAAATGGAAAACATCTGTTCCCTGGAGCTTTGCAACAGTCCCTTTTATTATTTTTTCTCTGAGGCATCCTGATCTAACCCCGCACCCAGAGCTGGTTCCAGTCTTTCTGTCAGAGCCAAGCCCCATCCCACCCGCAGGATGCGGGATGAACCCACTCTCGATGGGCTGTTTGCACACACTCTTGGCAGGAAGGGCCTTGCCCCGGGGTCTCCTCCTGAGCTGAGGGGCAGGGTGAGGGAGGGCTCAGGGTCAGGTCTGCGGCCTTTCAGGGGCCTCCCCACGTGAGAGGTGCTTCCTGTAGACCCTCCATAAGACCTCAGAAAGGAGGGGCATCCAGGCTAAAGGCAGAGGCACCTCAGGGGGAAGCTCAGGAAAGAAGTTAAGGTTAGGTCCTTAGCTAGCCTTGAACTCCAGAGAGGATCACCAAAACTGCCCCCCTAAAGGACACAAGCATCCTCCCCACAGAGCAGACCTTCAGGACATATGGACACCCAGAATAAAGGAGAAGGAAGAGAGGAGGTCAAGGAAGGAGAGAGGCAGCTAGGGAACCAAGAGAATAAGAATCCAAAGGTCTAAAGGCATTCTGCAGGTGGTCTGAGACCCTCCACCTCAGGGACCCAGAGAGGGGCCTGATTTTCCTCCGGCCACAAGGGAGTCAAGGCTGCAGGGCCTGGGCTCACAACTTCCTATCCCCGAGTGGCAGCTGGGAGGTGGGGGTGCCTCTGAGAAGGAAAGAAGAAAAAGCCCAAGCAAGGGAAGAGGGGACGTGGGAAGAAGGCACAGAAGGCAGGAGGGAGAAGGGCGGGGAGCTGGGATGGAGGGGAGTGTGAGGGAAGATGAAGAAAGGCATGAGAGGTGAGGGAACAAAAGCACAAGAGGAGCATGTGGGACCAAGAGTAAGGCAGAGCTGCTCCCTTGGCTGTAGTTCTTTTGGCGGGGGGGGGGGGGGGGGGGGGGGGGGAAGGAAGAAGGGGGGGGGGGGGAGAGAGAGGATCTTTTCTCTTTTTTTTTTTTTTTTTTTTTTGAGAGGGAGAATCTTAAGCTGAGCTGACACAGGGCTCGGGGCTCGATCTCACAACCCTGGGATCATGACCTGAGCCGAAACGGAGTCGGACATGTGAATGTCGGACTGAGCACCCAGGCGCCCCTCCCTTGACTATAATTTTATGATGAAGATGATCTTTTGGCTTGACCCCGGCCACCCCACCCCAGTTCCCCAGTCTGCCCAGCTCACAGGGTAGCTTTTACCTACCCGTGCCCAGGACCTCCTGAGGATGGTCTCCATAGGTGGTCCCCAGTCTAAGCTGCCTTGGGCACAGGTGCTCTGCCCATCCTACAGGATCTCTGGGCATAGATCCAGCCTGGATGGGGGGCTGTACTGGCTCTTGCTCGATGCATCTGTTTAGCAGCTGCGGCTCTGTGCCCAGTGCCCAGACACTGTGAATCTGCCATTTGGGAGCCGAGACTCAGGCCAGCTTCCCTGGACCGAGTGAAAGCCCATGGCTGCCTAGGAGTGCCCTGGACCTCCAGGGTACAGGAACCCTTCCTTACATCCCTCTCCCTCCCTCCAGCACACTGTTAGCTCCCAGAGACACGAGCTGCAGTGACAGAGGGAGGTGGGCCATCTTGCTCTTCCAAAAGGCACCTCTCAACATGTGGACATGGGGGCATCTGTGAGGCCTTGTGCCACGGTCACACGGACCCGCTGCCAAAGAGGCAACATTCCTGGAACTCCTCTCTCGAGGGGAAGCCCCCTGTGATGTTTGTCACATCTGACTGGAATAGGACAGAGGTTTGGAGAGGGCAGGCAGGAGGACAAGAGTTAGGAGAGGAAGCGTACCATCTCCCAACCTAAGTGGGGGGACTGATGGGGCTGCAATAGCCTGGGGTGTGATTCATCCTGAATGAAAGCTGGGGGACGAGCTTCTTCGGAAATGAAAAAGGAGGACATTCTTCCCTTACTGAGCATTTGCTGTAGGGGCTGGAATCGTTAGTCGGGGGGTGGGGGTAGGGATGCTAGTGAGGACACTCTCAGCCTAGGTCAGGCAGATGAGGTTAGGGAGAAGTTTTTGCCTCAGGGATGTGGTCCCAGCAGCCCCTCATTCCCTAAGTGCTCGGCACATGCTTGCTGCTGCTGGCTTCTGGAGTGCAGACGCTCCAGAATCCTCCCACGCTCAGAAGGGAAATCCTGGGACACTTTCTTACTTCCCTTTCTGGATGTGGCAGGTGTCCCTCAGTCTCTTCTCCCTTTCTCCGATAATGACAGAGCCCCTGGTTTTTCATGGGGCATACAGACAGCCAGGAGAGCGACACTTCCCAGAGTTCTTTGCAGCTAGGTGTGGTCATGTGACGAAGTTCTGGCCAATGGATCATGAAGGAGACTGACGTATGCAAATTTCACACTATATCCTTACAGGGAGGGATTGTCCCCTTCTCCTACTCTCGCTGGTTATGCCTTGGAATGTGAATGTGCTGAAGAGCCACGATGGGCCACAGGGGTGAGAGTGACACCCCATGGAGAACAGAGACCACACAATGGAAGGAACCTGGGTCCCTGGACCAGGAGAGCAGAGCTGTCATCCCAATCAAGGGCACCATCTCTGAATTGTTACGAAAGGACAACAAAGTGTCTACCTTGCAGAAGTCCCTACGATTCTGGATCCGTCACACACACCCAAACCTGTCTCCTGATGCCACACTGCCCAACCCTTACCTGGCGCCACATTCAAAGCATTCAGATTTTGTTCTCAAGAGTTTTTGGGGGTGCTGAATATCTTAGGATAACGTCCAAAGAAGAAAGGCTAATATGCAAATTACTGAAGGACATGTATTTATACTGATTAATTCCCACGCCCGATTACAAGCTTCAGGAAGGCCGTTGAGTTAACCTTCCTGGAGTTACCAGACTATACTAGCACCCCGAGCATAAAGCCGCATACCTGAACCATGGAAAGCAGGCTTGTGGAATGCAAACACATGTTCATTTGCTGCTGGTAGGAGACAATGCACAGCAATAAAAAAAAAAAAAAAAGACCTTGGGAGTTCCAGAGTAGACAACGCACAACTCCGGGATCTGATCACCACCTCACTGATCCACGTGGTGAAGGCCCCGTGTGGGTGCAGCCTTCTACCCCAGGCACATGGACGGGCGGGGGTTCTTGGGAGCCGGGCTGGCTCCATGTCTTAGAAGAAGACAGGGGGCTGTTTGCCTAAGGGGAGGGCTTGCTTCATATCCCTCTGGAGTTTCAACCTTCCTCTTGCCACTTAGGACACAACAAGCTGGCTGGGGAGCATGACCCTCACACATTCCTAGCCTCCTAAGGGACCCTGATACGCTAACTGGGGCCATGTTTGCATTATTAAAATGCTTCCTTGTTTAGCCTGTGCAACCTGGTCTGATTTCTTTCCCCAGATTCAGAACCTCAGGTGGGAGAGTAGGCGGAGGACTGCATGGTAATGGGGCCATATGTGAAATCCAGGCAGAGGAAAGCCTGAGATTCCCAGTGAACCACTTTCTGCCTCTAACTTGCAATGTCTTCTCAGCTCAGGAACTTTCTACCTGCAGCCTCCTCTGCGTCTCCCATGGCGGGGGGGCGGGGTGTAGGTGCCAGCCCTTGGGGAGAGATGGGCTCCCATCGGGGAATCAGAAAATCAGGGAGGAACTTCCCTGAGCACCTACTATGTGCCCCAAACGGTACCAACTGCTTTACTCATGAGCTCATTTTAGATCAGGATGGGCCCTAGGGGGCTGGCATTAGAACCCAGCCCTGGGTGATCCCAAGGTTGCCTGTGTCCCCAGTAGTAACTGACCCCCTCACTTTCCACAGCAGCAATGATGCCCTTACCTATCAAGAGGGACTGTCACCTGAACAGCCACCTCAGGGTTACCAGCTCTCTGCCATCGTGAACTACACCTCCAGACCTCATCTCTTCTCCAGTGATTCCATGAGCTTTCTGGGGTCTGAGCTAGTTTTACTCAGGGGAGGGTGGGCAAGAAGGATGGACAGGACCTGTCTTTGAGACTAAGAAGGCTACCCCTCTGCACTTTCTTCAAATCTCCTTACATTTGTATTTGCTGCTGGAGAGCCTCCCCTCAGGCAGGCCCTGTCCCCATGTGGTGGAGAAGGAAACCCACAGCCAGACAAATGAAGTGACTCTTCTTGGGCCAAGCAAAGAAGAACGAGCTAGAACCAGAGCTCCAGGTTCCGGATCCTTAGGCCTTCCCGTGAGCACTGCGGTCTACGTAGGCCTTGTCAGGGGTCTTCACAACCCCAGACACACACACCCCCGCCGCGCCCGCCAACTCCAGGGCAGGACACGGCTCTGAGAGGCCTGCGGGCAGCTGGGTGGGTGTCACCGGGGTGGGGGGACACTCACCAGCCTGGAGCCAGATCTGTTCCAGCGTGGTCCACAGCTGCATGGGGCCCTGCTTCAGGACGGAGCTGGGCACCGTCAGCTCCGACATGGCCTCCTCCAGCCGGGAGGCTGCGATGGAGGATGCGTGCCGTGAGCCTGCCAAGTGAGAGGGGAGGTGGCTGAGTAGTCATGAACCAGCTCAAGGATGCACAGGTAAGAGCCCCTCAGTCACGACTGGGGTGAGGAGCTCAGAAGGGGCAGCTGGACAGCAAGCCCACTCTGAGGAGCCGATCACTAAAGAAGACAGGCCTGAACGCTGGCCAAAGTGCCTGTAACACTGAGAACAGATGGACCCGGATGTCCAACAACAGGGGGTGATTCAAAATCCGTGCAAGGCTAATCATCTGAGACCCCGCGGCCATCACACTAATGGCACAGAAGCACGGGGCTGGAAGGAGAAGGGTGCTCACAGCACAATTAGGTGGGGGGAAAAAAAAGCCGTAAAAGGGTACAATCTCGTTTTTCTAAGAAAGAAATAGGGGCCTGGAAGAAAGATCTTAGAGGCCATTACTATGGTCTGGGGGGTGAAACTGAAGGATTTTTCTCTTCTCCCTTCTCTCTTTCTCTCTTTGCTTTCTCTTTTCCCAGGTTCATATTACTACTTCTTCTACAGAAAGGTCCCATTCAAGGCTGCGCTGGGCCAAATCCTGGGGTAGCAGCAGCTCCGCGGGCCCCTGTGGCTCTGGAGAACCTCCCCCACAGCAGCTCTGAGTGACTCGGGTCCCTGCTCAGGATATATGGCTGTTGACATTTACATTTCACGTGCAGGTGAAACACGAGCCCTTTCTCCTCCTCCCAGCTGGAGCAATAAAGGCTCCAATAAACTCAGGAGACCTCGGGGCCCTCCCAGATGGTCTCAGTTTCCAAGATGAGCGCCCATGGAGCCTAATCATTTGCTCATGGTTCATCCCCCCTTCTCCTGCAAGGGCGCCGGGCCCCTCTTCACCATCCCTGCTTTGGAGTCAGCAGCTCTGCAGTCAGCCCAGTGCCCCTCGGATGTGCCTCTGAGTCAGGTGTGGGGCTTGGCCCGGGGCAGTCCAGCTCCGTCAGGGACAACAAAGGCGCACTTGGCTCACGTCCGCAAGTGGACAGAAGGAGCCATGCCACGAAACGCAACTCCCTCGTGCTCTGTTCTGTGACCTGTTCTTCTTCTTGTGCCTTGGCTATTCTGCTTTCATCGCATCCTCATTGAAACAGTCCACTTTGAGCTTAGAGTTGTAAATCAAAGCTCAGCTCATTCCTTCCTACGTGACTCCGTCTACTAAGGACACTTTAGTGGTAGACCCTGGCCTCAAGCTTAGCCTCCAGGGAGATGGCTTCTGGGCTCCACAGCCGTCTCTCCGCTCTGGCTCTCCTCTCTGCATCCCCACCCAGGAGGCAGGGTCCCTCCTCTGCCTGTTCTAGCTGCTCACTTCCCACCCCAGAGCCAGGATGGGTAGGAAGGTGCCAGGAAGGGGCCCGACGGCAGCTCCTTAGCTCCTCAGAACCAGGCTCTGGGGCTGCAGCTGCCCGGGAGCAGGGTGGGTTTGGCCAGGCTGGGCAGATGCCACTCTCCCGACGTGTGCCCAGGCCAAGAGTGAGCCATGAACCCACACAGACAGCCGCCCGCCCACAGGCACGTTCTTACCGGAGTCTGCATCATGGGCGTCGGGCAGAGTCAGGTGCATGCCGCTCTGCTTCTTCAGGGTGATGCCCTCGCCGAGGCTCCCATCCTTTTCCAGGCCTCTGAAAGGCAAGGGAAGGCCAGGCCCCGGTGAGGTGGAGGGCTGGCAGGGAGAATAAGGGAGCCTTATGCCAGGCCAACTCTGGGGCTGAGAGTTCAGGGCAGGGAACTGAGTCAAAGCAGGACTATTAGAAAGGATGGAGACCACCAGAGTGGCAGAACAGATCAGAGCTCAGGCGTGGGGTTCTAGAATCTGGCTCACTCTAGCAGCTACACTGACATGCTGTGAATCCTCAGCACATCTACACACACACACACACACACACACTGCCATCGTGTACCTGTGGGGTCATCAGTCTCCCCGCTGTTCCTCAATGCTACCACATTTCATCCCCACAGCTAACATTTGCTCATGCTGCTGCCACCAAGAATGTTCTCACTGTTCTTCTGGTCCACCCAAAACCCTCCATAATTTACAACTCAGCCCAGTGCCCTTCATCCATCCAGAAAGCCCCGTGGCTCCCGTGCCCCTCCTCCCTTGCCCTCCATCAGCATGCTGCCAGCAGCACGTTCAAAATTCTCCCTCCTCTGAAGTGTGCGATGCTAGAAGTGCCCCAGGCCAGCAGGAGGTCTCTGCTACCTCCTGCTGCTTTCACAGTGTCTAGCAGAATGCCAGGCACAGAGCAGGTCTGTCTCCCAAGGAAAGCCTGGTCTTCATGGGCTACCAGAAATGCCCCCAGCCCACATCCCAGGGAAGGAAGCTCCAGGTGCTCCCCACCCCATGCCCCGAAGAGCCAGGTACGCAAACATGGTCATCTCCCCTGCCCCCAATTCCCCAGGTCCTCGAAGCTCCCACACCACTAGAGAGGTTCCTCTTTTCTCAGAGTGGGAAGTCGGGGAGCCACCAGCTCAGAAAGGCGGCACAGCTTGTTGTGCCCATTGCCCCCAGGCACTCTGCCCAGTTCTGGGGTCGCCCTTGAACCTGCTGCCTGGGAAAAGCTTGGAGAAAGGCCAAGGTGAAAATGGCAGGAGAGAAGGCAAGCCAAGTCCTGGGGCCAGAGGCTTCTTCCCCATACTGGGGCGCCCAGACGATGGTCCCAGCAAGAATGCCAGGGCCCCATCCCTGCCATTTAAACTCAGGCTCATGCTGGCCTGAACTTGGGCCTGCCAGTGCACAGCCATTGTGCGGACATTAGAGGAGACCACCCACAAAACACAGTGGGTCCCAGATGGGGCCTTTCCTCCCCAGCCTCTTCCACTCCCCGAGGCACTTGAGTGCGGTGCCGAGGAGCCAGAAACACAGGCCACCCCTCCTCAGCTGTGGGACCCTCAGCAAAGCTACTTAGCCATTCCGAGTCTTAGTTTTCTCATTTTGCTTAGTGTGTGCAGTAATAATCGGGGGAGTTCGGTCTCACGAGGTTTCCGTGAGGAGTATAGGAGGCGACACAGGCAGGTGCCAGGCACCCACAGCTTCTTGTCCCACCTGCCCTCCCAGCCCCTGATGGGGCCACCCCGAGGGCTCCAGAAACAGCCCATCTCAGGGACCTTTTGCCACCTGGGTCTAGGCCAAGATACAGCATCGCTCCTGCCCTAAAGAACCTGGCAGCCAGGTAGGAGGGAGAGTCCACGATTAACACTTAGAAAGACCTAGTTCAAGAGCGTTGAGATAAAAGTGTCACAGGCTGGGTGACTGCAGGCTCCGAGAAAGAAGGCATCTGAGCGGGGCCTGAGGGGTGTGGGCTGGCCAGGGTGGAGCAGAGAAGGAAGACACCTGGGTGGTACAGGTAGGCCAGACCTTCAGGCTGTGGATTCTGGCCTCTGGCCTCAGCTGCCCCAAACCAGATTTCACAAGTTCTAGTTTCTGCTCTGTGGCTCCAGGTTCAGAAAGCTTGATCCCTATTCTAGGGAAAGCCAGGAAGAGTATAGGATCCCACCCTCTGGTCCTAGCAATGTGACTCTGGATAGCTGGCCTGCCTGAGCCCTACCCGACCCTGAGTGGGGAACTACAGGAGGTTCCCCGAAAGAGGGGCCTGGGGAACCTAGGAGGAGCTCCACTGGGCCCTCATATCAGAGATGAGTGTGTGGGTGGTGATATAAAGCGACCCCAGTGTGAACCTACAGCCCCAGCCCCTGCGAGAACATGGGGCAGCCCCACAGATCTGCTGCCTGGAGGGGCCCCCACGCCTGGAGACAGAACACAGCTCGGGGGGTGCCCGCCAAGGCCTCCTGGATGGGCAGGCAACCAGCCACCCAGCCGATGGGGAGTCCCTGCCGCCTTCAAGGACAGCTCCTCTCTGTCTTAAGGGGAGCCGGACTGCTGACCTGCCAAAGTAGCTGCAGCCAGTGAGTGGCTGTGCAAGGGGCCTCTCAGGGCAGGTCCCCTCACACCAGAGACTGGGCCTCACCCCCATATCACCCAGCTGCCAGACAGCTCCCCATTCCCTTTCTGGAAAGTCCCCTCACCCCAGAGCCTCCTTCTGGCAGCTTCTACTCACTGGGTCCTGCTCTGCCCTGGAATCTCCCAGGCCTTTCAAAGGCCTTCAAAGAGAGGCAGACCCTACTTTGCCCAGGAGTTTTAACCCCCCTGGATTACTCTAACCCCGCTGGATTAGCCTGGGGCCTCCTCTGTAAATTTCACCATTAGAGACACATGCCTCTGGGGACTGCCTTTCTGGGCTCCCACGGAGTCCCTGTGAAAATGCAAACACATCTATCAGAGGGGGTTCTTCAGGGAGAGGACACAGCTAGCAATTTCAGGGAAGGGGAGGGAGTCAGCACCAGAGGACAGGAGGACAGGAGGACTATGTGCACGGGCCTGGCACAAAGCCCGTTTTTGCTTTGGGCTGCACAGTGTCTGAGGGGATTGGAGCAAAGACTTTCAGCAGCTTCAACCTGGACAAGAGTGCCTACTCTGACCCAGGAAAAACCTAGAACCCAGGCTGGGCACTATGGTAGGGGACAGGATGTGTGGAGCTGGTGTGTGAGCTGGGGAGGGATGGGTGGAGCAGGCCCTTCAGGAACTCAGCTTCCACCTCCTCTTTTAGCTTCCAAATGGAGCCAGGAAGAAGCACCGGGCTCAGGATGGCTGGGACTCAGAGAACCCAGGTTCAAGCCCCAGCACTACCATTAAGCAGGTGAGTGACTCTGGCAAATTCTAGAAGGGTCTTGGACTCTCAGTTTCCCTCCTGAGCTGAGACAAAGATCTGACAGTGTTTAAGATAGGAGCCGCCATCCCAGAGCCCGGCCCAGATGCTCAGTAATGACTTCCTTCTTACTCCTCTGAACTTCTGCTTCCTGAGCTGGTTCTTCCTGTCCTTGCTGAGGACTGTCAAAAAGGTTAAAATTAGCCTTTGGATGTGAAAGGCCCCAGGAGCGGTAAGGAGCAGACTCTGATTCAAATACTGTCACCACCCCAGGCATCACAGCCACTGGGCTGTGGGCTGTTGCCTTGGCAACCACCACCCGCCAATGTGGCCATCCACACCATGGGCAACCCCAGGGACGATGCCGGCCACTCACCCCATCTGGGAGAAGTTGTACAGGGTCTGCCACAGCCGCAGCATCTGTCTGCAGGTCACGAGGGCTTCCTCTGGGCCTTTCAGCACCTGCTCCAGCTTCACCTTGGTGAACATCAGGCTGCAGGGAGGGATGGCAACAGTTAGCACGCAGCTTCGAGGACTCCCTTGCCCCTGACTCTTCTCCAGGCTAGGACCCCAAGGCATTTTGCCCCATCACTCTGCCAGTCCCCCACATCCACTTGGCCCCCGATCCCAGACCCTCCTGCCCAGCCTTTGAAGCACTGTTAAGTGTGGCTATGAGTCTCGTTTGTTCCTCCTATCCACACCCACAGCATGCACTGTCCTCAATGACCGCGTGGCCATCCTTGTATTTACACCCTCCCCAGTGGCCCCCGTATATAAGAGACAGTCCCAGAAGGCAACTCTTAATCAAGGAATGAAGCTAAGTAAAGAACTGGCAAAGAAAGGGCCCCTAAAAGGCAGAGTTCTGCTTTAGACCTTGCCAGCACACAGTAAGTGCTCAGTTAACATCTCCTCACTTGAAGTGCAGACTGTTTGCTGACCCTGGATACATAAGGACAGTCATCAGTCATGTGCCACTTTATCAAAGAATCCTTCACTGGATTTCCTAAAATAGCCAGCTCCCCTTATATGTGCAATAGGCTTAAAGTACCACCAGATCCTATCTGGTCATCGTTTAGAACACAGCCACTCTGCAAAGCAAGAAAACCACTTCAGAACCTCTTTCAACTTGAAAACTGGGAGTCTTCTGAGGTCAGGATGGTGTGTGATGTGGGGATGTGGCCCTGATGGGGGCTGGGAGGAGAGGGAAGGGGCTGGCCCCACCAGAAGGCAGGACCACAGGAGGGGGGCCGACTGCTTCCTCCCTCTGCCCTGGACACAGCAGAGACCATCAGAACACTGCTCCTCAGAACCAGGGCAGGGGGCCTGGGCATCCTGCATGCCAGGTGTTGGCCCTTCAGTTGTCAGGGAGTCCTGGAGTCCCAGGGGAGGGTGGGTCAAGGCAGCTGGGGTTAGGAAATTCAAGGCAGTGGCCATTTACTAACAGCAGTGGAAGTCCTGGATTCTTTATACCGTGGGTCCTGCCAGCCACCCTGATGCACACCAGCTGCCTGAGCAGCATGTGAACTTGGCTGAGCCACTGAGGCCCAAACAAGGCTGTGACTCCGGGTTCTCACCGGGTGGGGTGCAGTGAGGCCCTTTTCATCCTGGCATCGCTGTTGGACAAACGCACATGACTATCAGGCCCTGTACTTGATCACTGCCCGCTGCTTCTGCCGGCCCATCTGAGGCTGGCATGCAGGCCCTTGCAGAGGATGAGCATGCTTCCTGTGATTTGAGGCTGTAGGAACCAGACGGGGAGGCCAGCCTCTGCCTGGGAGCTTTCCAGTCTGATCTCCTCCCTCACTCGGAGCATCCCCATCCCCCCACTGCCTTCCAGTCTCACCTCTCCATGTTCATCCCTTCTCAAGTCTGACCTTAAATTCCACCTTCCCAGACGCTCAGGATGCCTTGTGCCCTTCTTAGAACATCTGCTAACCGGCTGGCTTACAAGGCCCCGAGGGCAGAAAGCGTGGTCCCCACTGCATGGACTGCACAGGCCAGGGCAGGAATATGGTCTCTGCATCCTGTTGGCATGAGAACCAGCCCTGCCATCCCTACCCTCCCTTCCTGGATTCTGCAAGGGTCCAACATTCCGCAAGTATTAGGCGCCTCGGCTTTAGGAATCTGGAGTAGAAGACACAGTTCCGCCTTCAAGGTAATAATTGGTGCTAAAGATGACACGGTGCCCAGATAATCAGGTAGTTCAGACTCAGTGCAGGGAAGGTAGAGATCAGAGATCCTGCTGGGGCTGGCCTGTGATGAAAAGGAGGGTGGGGTGGGGTGGGGTGGGGTTAGGAAGGGGCAGGAACCAGAGGCTGGAGCAGCAGTCCAAGAGGAGTGAAAACCCCTTCCTGCAGACACGGGACACATCCAGGCTCAAGTCAAGAAAAGAACATCCAGGCAGGGCCACTTGGGGCTGGGCTAGGCTGGCTCCCGGGACAGTTCCCTGGGCACATCAGCCCGGAAGCCTTCCCTTGCGATGCCTCCTCCTCAGCTCCTCTCTGCTAGGCCCCTTCCCCCTCCTGTGTCCCCGAGGGCCAGTGTGAGTGGCAGACCCGACCACACCATGTGCCTAGAACATAAGTGACTGCAAGCTGAGCTGGCAGACGGCGACTTCTACCAACACAGGCTGTTATCCTCGTGGCTGCTGACATTCCTTTAGCGTGAGTGACCTAGTGCGGAATTTCTCAACCAAACCACATCCTTTCTGGGCTGGGGCAAGCACTCCAACAGGCAGTCACCCTCTGGTCAGATCCTTCCCTCCCGGATCCTGGATCCTGGGAGGCTCCAGATTAGATCCTGAGATTTCCTTAGTCTCACAGTTGAGCACTGCCAAGAGAGATCTTCCTCAACAAAGAACCCTGCCCGACATCAATTCAAATGCCTTTGCGCTGCGACCTTCCATTCCTGCCGCGCCTCCCCATGCCCTTGGGCGCCCGTGTGCTGCTCCTACGGGTATTAGCAACAACCTGAATTGGGGGACAGGCTCCTGGACTCATCCGTGCCCTTCTGCACGTCATCGCCATTGTTGGAACTCACCCCTTCCCTCCACCTGCCGGCCAGCTCCTAAGCAGAGGTCACCCTCGGACTTTCTGTGTGTCCCCATGGCGGCCGTACACATGCCCCTCCAGGATACTCTTCACTGTGTCAGACTTAGTCATCTGCACACCTGGCAGCATGCCTCTAATTCATCGCTGGGCTCCCTCCACTCCTCTGTCGCGGTACAGGACACCCTCCCTATCCTGTGTGCCAGGATGCATGTGGGGGGGCTGGTTCTTCCCACGACAGTCAGAGAAGCCTGGCTGAGCACTGGTGTGCTACTGTGGCTGGTGGGCAACACTTCCCAGCACACATCGGGGGTTCATGGAAAACGGTGCTTCCAGGCAGGGCTTCAGGGAAGCTGCTGGCCACGGGGGCCAGGGGATATGGAGGGCAAGCCTGGGCTCCCCACCCCATTCAGCCAGTCCAGCCCCTGGCAGGCCTGTTTCATATACCAAATGGATCCCAAACATCACCGGAAGAAAGGATTCTGAGACTCTGCAAAAGCCCACTATTTTAATTCGGTGGTTCTAGCCCTCCTCAGAGAAGCCGCAGCATGACCACCCCTGCCCTTCTCTGAATAGTCAGGAGTCTTTCCTTAGCACTTAATTACACAATCCATACCTCTAGATATTATCTATTTATATACATTATCTATTTATATATGCTTATCTTTTTTTGCCACATAGGCTTCTGAGTTCAATCACGAAGACACATTCCTATCGGGCATTTTTAAATTCAGATAATCTAGAAATGGTCTGTAGCCAGTCATGCCTACAGATTGTAAAACCACTGTCTATCCTGTCCTGTGTCCTGCCACGCTTCCCGCCCAGGGGGGAAGGACTCATTGGCCAGGGCCCTGCTTCCCACCACAGCAGGGTCCTCCCTGCCTCTCCAGTGCCTGACACAGAGCTGAGCAGTGTCTGCTTAGTTGTGGGGGGAGCTGGGCCATTACAACCAGCACATGCAGGGTCTCGTGATCTGTGTTAAATCAGAGCTGATTTCTGGCACCACCACGTCCCATGGCTGGGTCCTGCTTAGGAAGGAGGGGAGGACTCTGTTTGCTCGATGCCTCATCTCTGCAGAGCAGGCTATGGTGCCTCACAGCAAGCAACGTGCTGGCTGAGTCCGTTCTCAGCTGTCTAGAAGCTGGGTTTTACGGGGCCTGGATGGGACATGAAGCCATCTGGCTCCTTAGGACTCAGGGTCTTCCTCCTGGAGGACAGTCACCCAGGCAGAGCCGGAAGTCCCACCAAAGAGTGGCCCTGAGACAGGAAGACCTAGAACATGGGCATCTATGGGCCCCCTGACACCCCGACGGGAGCCACCCTGGGAGAGGAGCAGCCATACTGCTGACCCCATACAGCAATGTCGTTCAGAGCAGACACACATTGGGCCGGGGTGGGAAACCCGAACGGAAGTCCCAGCTCCACTGTCACCCAGCAGGACACATCACAGGTTCCAGTGAGACAGGAATGACATTTTCCACCAGAGGAACTGCAATGACCTCTACGTGGCCACTGAGAAACGCACAGCTGCACCCAGTCCTCAAGCACAGGCCTGCCCCGCGGCTGGGGGCAGGGACCCCCACCCCCAAGCCACAGGCCTCACAGACCCAGAGGGGCGGGTTCCAGGCCTCGTGCCTCCGAAGGCTCTCAGAAAGCCTCTGTGGCCTGCTTGGCAAGGCAGGCGGTCCTCTGCGTGGATCCCGGGACTTAAGAAGTGTGTCAGAAAGGAAGGGGATGGGAGGGGATGGACGGAGGCCTAGCCGAGCGGGTCCAGGTGAAGCAGCTGTGGCTGGAACCCTCTCTTGCAAGCACTTTCCTGTTTGTTAAGTGGTACAGGCCCAAGCAGAATAAACCCGAGGTCTTACAGGACTGAAGGCCCTTCCCACGCCTTGCAACCGAAGGCAGATGTGAAAGTGAGTGTTCTCTCTGGGGAAGAGGAAGGAGCAAGAGTCCATGTAAACACACCATGGGCTCTGTCCCACCCCAGGGGGGAGGGCTATGGGAAGGATTCCTGGGTCCTGGATCCACAGCCCATTCCAAGCAGCATGTGTGCCCTGGTCCTTGTAGGGAGGCCCAGGGAGGCCACAAGGCCACTCTCCAGGAGCTCACACCCTCCCTAAGAATGCCACCAGAGCTTGGAGGTCCACACTGGCCACCTCATGTGGCCAGGCTTGGGGATCCCTTCGGCAGTGTCTAAGGGTGTCCCCACCACACACACCTCTACCTTCATGCTCTGCTCAAGGCGGGGACCAGCCACCTCCCCTGTCACCTGCACTGTCCCGCGGCTGGGGGTACAGACAGGCACTTGGCCAGATAGGACCAGCCCCTGCTGGACCATGAGGCATGTCAGCCTTGCAGCGTCTGTCTGCCTCTAGGCCAGTCCTCCTCCTGGCGGGCGGGGAGAGATGCAGACCAGGGAGGCCAGTGTCTCGGGGTGTTCCCAGAGGACATCTTTGCCCACCTGCCCAGCCGCTCAGGCCAGGGGCTGCTGGAGGAAGTTTTGGGGGGAGGCACGGTTAGCCTGGCATCTGCCGCCTACTCCCTCACTTCCTGGGCCCTGCCTGCCCCTGTTCCTGGGGTAGGATCAGCCTGCTAATTATTTGTTAAAAGGATTAAGATTTGGAGCCATTCCCATCTGAGGCACAGGCAAATCATTTTTTCCTACTGCCATAGAGATATCTTAGGGTGAGCCTCCTCAAAAGTGGGTGAACATGAACCCTTCCAAAGAAAATATTTTTAAAAAGAATTATTTTGTAAACGGGATATTTTTGTGAGGACGGCTTGAGCTAAGCAAGCCCTGTCCTGGGGTCAGAGGTCATCTTGTCCATTCTCCCTTTCCAGGAGCCTTGGATTGGTCTCTCCTTTGTGTCCCCCACCGGCTACTCCCCACAGCACCCTGCTCCCAGTGGTAGGGGAGTATGTGCAGAGCAGAGGCAGCTGCAGGAAGGACCTGGGCTGTAAGCACCATCAGTCCATATTTTCCCTTTCCGGTTCCTTTAAACAGCTCCCTATAAAATCACTCAGCACGTACAATAAGCGCCTGAGCACAGCCACAGCTGTCTAGCTGAAGGGGCCACCTCTCGCCCGTGGCTCACTCCCCAGCACACAAGAGCACATGGTGCTGAAATAGCCGTGGGCACCAGACAAAGCAGGTGCACGCCCAGGCCCCGGCCCCTTCCTAGCAGGTGCCTTCACCTCTCCGGGACAGTAATGGCACCACCCAGGAAGGCTTGCTGGGACGACCAAGGGCAACAGAGCCCTATAAAGGCAGCCCTGAGGTACCTGGGTGGGTCAGTTGGTTAAGCGGCTAACTTCGGCTCAGGTCATGATTCCCTGGTCCTGGGATCAAGCCCCGCATCGGACTCCCTGCTCAGTAGAGAGCTTGATTCTCTCTCTCCCTCTGCCTGCTGCTCTGCTTACTTGTGCTATCTCTGTCAAATAAATAAAATCTTAAAAAAAAAAAAAAAAAAAAAGGCAGCCCTGGCACATAGCCACCCCCGCAAGATAGGTCTCCTCAGCTCACGTCATCACTGCCAGTCTTCCCTAGCAGACCCTGTGCCTGGCAGGGACCACGTCTTTCTTATCTTCATATCCCCAATGACGGACCCGACGTCACTCAACAAATCTTTGTTGAATAACAAAAGGAGTTTGAGCCACAAGGGCTCAAAGAGGCCTGGGGAGCTGTGGGCGTTCCTGGGATCAGAGAAGTCCAAGAGAGGCTGCAGTGTCCCGTGGCACTGTCCATTCTTCCTGGTCCCACCAACCCCATGCCGCTGGCTCCTGGTCATCGTGGGAGCCCTCTCCACAGTGGGGAGGGGATGGCAGCAGGTGTGGCAAATGCACAGAAGGGGGAATTATCTCTTTAAAGGACAGTAATTAGTAATTCCGGCTGATGGCTGTGCCGTGCTGTTTTAATGAAGAGTTCTATTTTTACAGAAAACACATAATTGAGTGAAAAAGCAGGCTATTCTTTGAGTCAGGCAGCCACGCCTCTGGAAAGTTTAAGTCCCCGGCCGGGGAGGCCAGAGCCTGCACACCGCATGGGGAAACACAGGAAGTGGGCCCCATCCTCCGTGGCCCACGTCTGACTTGGTGCTGAAAAGCAGGCTCCACGTGGGGTGACCAAGTTCAAACCCCGGTTTCCCCTCTAGCCACTGGGCTTCTGGAGCAAGTCCTTTTACCTTCTCAGAACTTCAGTTTTGTATCCGTTTTGTATCCATAAAATGGGAAGGATAGTATCTGTACACCCAGGGGTGGGGGTGGGGCTGTTCTGTGGAAAAACTGCAGAAAGGACCAGTAGGGGGCTTGCACTTCGAGAAGTGCTCCATCCAGGTTTGCCCTACCTGCTGTGGCTTACCCAGCCCCGATCCCACACAGCTGCATACTTATGCCCTCAAAGTGGGAATAACGGGGGTTGTTCATCCTCCCAGGGTCCCTGAGGAGATCAGGACTTAACACATGTGGAGCAGTTCAGAGCCTACCACAGAGCACAAAGCAGATGCCCCACTCTCCTATTATTATTCTCCAAGCTTGTGGGGTTCAAGCATCTCGGGGCTGTCCAGCCCGCCACCTGGCTTGGGTTCTGGCCTCTGCTCTCTGCCCTGTACCAGCTGTCTGACCTTGAGATACCATCTAGCTCTCCCAGTAGTTTTTTCAAGTAGGAGGGCTATAAAGAGCAGAAAATAAACACCCTTGAAGAAGAAAACAGGATAAGCGGAGCGAAGACTGTAAGACGTCAACAGCTGTGTGGGGGTCCCTCCTTCCCTCCAGAGCAATGAACTAAACCACTCCCCTCGTCTACCCATCGGAAGGTCTACTGGGAGTGCTGGGTGTCAGCAGAGGGGCCCCACAGGGAAGAGGCGGGGGCAAGGCACAGGCCTCAGTGTCTGCTCCGGGGGGGGTGCTTCCACCCACAAAGGAAAGTTCAAAAAGAATATCTAAGGCAATCAGGAAACAAACCCAGAAGAGAATCCAGTACTCAACTGAGAAGTTCAGTTTTCCATTTTGACCAACAGGGGTGAGGGGTGGGTGGCTTCTAGGCAAAATGGAACTAGCGGGCTGGCCTAGCAGGGGCGATGACTTGGAGGTGGGGCAGGAGGCCCAGCTGAGTTCACTCAGAGGCTCCACTGGGAGGACAGGATGGGGCAGGCTATCTGGTGGGAGTCGCCCCCCCACCCCCATTCAGGCTGCAGTCACCTGGCTCCAACACCTGCCTCTACCCACTGGCCCAGGAAGCCAGGTGGGTGCAGGGCAACATAGGTCGCACACACTCCTCCAAATTCCACGCCTCTGGGAGACTCCACCAGGGAAAATAACTGGTTAAATTCACACACGTGCTCTTTGAGGGTATTATTTTAAAGTAACTCCAATAGGAGTGACTTCCCTGAAAGGCAGAGGGCCAGCAGGAAGCCCAGCCTTCTCACCTTCCTAGAGACTAACCCCCAACGTGGAAGGGACCCTGACAGCAGCTCTTAGCCCTAAAAATCAATGATTTCCCCTTGGGTCTGGGGCAGTAACTGACCTCCGGACCCTCATCTTTTGAGGCTCATACTGCTCCACCACCTCTTCAGGAATTCATTCAAAATGAACTACCTTTGAAGTAGTAAACATCAACAGCCAGCAAACTTCTTGCTTCCCGAAATGAGCCCCTCCTTGCTTCAACAGCCCTGGTCCCGCAGGGAGAACAGTCTCAGGGCATTTCTGAGAGCAAGCCTGCACCTAAGCAGGCCTGGGGCTGGCTGGCCCGCTAGGCCTTTTTATCTGTACTGACCCAAGGCTGACCTAGCAGGCCTCCAGGCCCTGCTTCCCTCAGCGGCCGCCTAGCTCCAGTTATCTCCAGGTGACTCTCCAAACACAAATGCCTGATCTTGAACAGATAAGAACCCAAACCCTGCAGAGCCTTGCCCTGACCATTCAGGAGTGGAAGAACTTCCAGAAAGAAGGTCCCTAGGTAGAAGAAAGGTAGGGTCCCAGCCCAGTATAAACCACCAAGAAGCAAACACACCTCCGGCTAGGTCTGTATCCTCTGCCCAGTGAGCAGACCCTGGGGACCCAAAGACCACCCACTGCGGAAGGGAGGCCAACCCTGCCTCATGGGCAAGAATACCCTCTCCCCCTGGGGCAGAAAGGCTTTGTCCTGGGCAGTGCCTGCTTCCAGCAAATGTTGTAGGCTGGGAGATCAGGGAGTGAGCATCAGGAAACAAGGAGCTAAAATCACTTCAAAACAAATTAAGAATTCTTTTTTTTGGGGGGGGAACAAAACAAACAAACCAAAAAACCACCTGGAAATAATACTTTCCTTTCCTTCTCTTCCCAAAACCAAACCACATGGGTCATGGACCCTCCCGTGTGAGCATAAGCAGACTGGCAGGGGGAGACCGAGGCCCCTGACTGCAGTGTCCCACAGAGCAAGATCACAGGAGGCTGCACAGAACCAGAGGCAAAGGGAAATGCTGAATGTCAAAGCAGCTTAGCTGATGAGGAACTGACCTTTGGGGAAGAAAGTGCTGGTGCCAGTGATTATGCCTGGCTTAACACTTCCCTCAGCCACAGGGCTTGCAAGTTTAACCCCTGGCTCTTGTCCTCATGGGGGGGGGGGGGACTGCTAGCCAGAAAAGTTTAATGAATCCAGCGAAGTGATAAACTCTGTTCGTGTTAATACCTTTGATTCCAGCCCCTTCACTGGAGTGTTGGTATTTTAAGTGTCTTTTTGATCTATTACAAGTCCTTCATAAGAGCCATCCAATAAACAGCGGGTTTAAGTCAGAAATGTTAACACAGGCCCGGGACTCTGAGCCTTCTGACTAGTGGAATGCACCAATTGAAATAACCTGAGAAGAAGGTGAGGCAGCCCAGGTAGATCAGACAGGTGCCCTTGAGGCCATAGTTAGCCTCAACCAGAACCAGCCAAGGTCTGGCCCCAGCTAGCCTAGTTATCAGCTCAAACATTTTCCAAAACAGCCTAGGTTTCCTGGGGGAGATGGCTGTGCCGATTGTTTACACAGGGCGAGCTCCAGCTTGTGAAGAGGGCCGTATTATTCCTGCGCTGAGAGGAGGGGGGTGTCCCCCCCAGGCTCTGACATACTTTCCCCTAGGATCTTCTAATTCCCCCGGGGATGTGGGCTGGGCCAGGCAGAAACTCCCAAAAGGGCCTAACGGGACCCCCAAGGGTGGGGAGGGAGGAGGTGGTCTTGCCTGGTGCCTCCTCTGCCACCCGCCAGTCCACCCCTGGTCTGGGTTTTTCAAACCCAGTCTGGCAGGCTGCCAGGTCTGGGTGGGGGCAGTGACTGACAGGCTGGTTACTGGAAAGCTCCCATCATGAAGCCGAGGAATTTTGTTTGGTTACCATGGTGACCTTCACTACAAGCGCACTGACTAAAGCACAAGGAATCTGTTACCTAAAACCAGTGCCCCTGGAGCCCCAGCTTCAGGAGCCATGCTTATCAGTGGCCTGTTCCCCTTGACCCCATATTCCTGCCCCGCCCCAGCGGAGCCGCCCAGCTGCCTCCGGCTGCCGTGCCTTGCTGGGACTGGCGCAGGCAGCTCCCAGAGCTTGCACACGACCAGACCACGCACGTTCTGCTGCTGGGCCTGGCTTGGAAACCAGCTCTAAATAGGGAGTCTGCTGCCCCCCTGAGGCCCCCTGCAGGCCGGCCAGCACACGTGTCCAGGGCTTAGTGGGAAGCCCGCAGGATTTCAGGAAGCTGTGCAGGGTGTCTGGTTGCCCGGTGCCAGGTTCACACTGTCCCCACGGGGACATCGGTCTCTGCCTCATCACGTTTCTGCCTTTTAAACCCAAGCTCCGTTCACTAAAGTTTATCCCGCAGCATGGAAATCAAGGTCTTCTGTGCTGTGCTTTCTAATCCCTGAATTTCAAGGGATTTTCGGAAGTTCAGCTCCACGAGGGCTGGTTTTCTCTCCAGGAGTCATCCACCTGCCTGGAGGAATGGTGGCCTCCCTTGGACACAGCTAAGGAGCTCCCACACCTCTCACAGGGCTTCCTGCCTAGGCTTGTGCCTCCCGGGCCTGCACGAATGGCGCCCTCCTCCAGCTCAGTGCCCTCCACGCACCCTGCCCTCGGGTCCCACGCTGTCTGTGGTCTCACACTGCGGGTGTGCTGCCTTCCAGACACCCCCCACCACCACCACGCTGCTGCCCTTGAACATGCTTCTAAACCGACTGCGAGACTTCCTTTTGTCTGAGTCTCACCACGGGACTCGGAGGCAGGACAGATGTCCGTGTCTGGCATTTGAGAAAGCTTCTGGAAGTGGCACAGGTGACAGACAGCACGACCCGGCGAGGGCAGGGGCCCCCCTGTAACCCTCACATGGGGATAAGCTCGCATGGAAAGGGCTCCATTCCACCCACTGGCCTGCCCCCTGCACTCCCATGCCCTGTGCCAGGCCCCCTCCACCCTCAACACTAGCCTGCCAGCCTCTTCCTTCACTAAGACAGCCTCTGGGAGCCAATGCATGGGCAGGTTCTGCAGAAGAGAAGAGCCCCTGAAAAGCCTCAGCCCGTTAGAGCAGCCTTGGGGGCCTCCCGGTGGCATACGGAGCTCAGGCTCTCACATGGAGACCTCACTGGGGACACGGAGGCCAGAGTGAAGGGGTTTTGATTTTTTTTTTTTTTTTGTTTTGCTGCCATGGTATTGACGGGACCAGCAAGTGAATTATCTGCCGTGACAACAGCTGGGGCCACACGAAGCTTGTTCCTGGCACAGGGAGCAGCTGGAGGAGCAGAGCTCAGGCTCCAGGGAAGGGCAATGACATTTTTCAGTGATCCCTGGCCGGTAATGGGCTCAATGACATTTCCTGCTAATCCACGGGTTTCTGTACTCTGCCATCCCATCTGTGGGGACCCGTACTGCCTTATTCACAAAGAGCTGTGGTCAGGCTCTATGGTCACTCCAACAGAGCTGTGTGGCCTGTGGATTTTCCACACCCACTCCCAACCTCCTAGATATAGGTATTTTTTTAAGGGTTTTTTTTTGTTTTTTTTTTTAAGATAACAGAAATGTATTTTCTCACAGTTTAGGAGGACAGACAAGATATATACATATCTATCTATCTATAGATATAGATAGATAGATAGATATTTTTAGTTAGTTTTGCAGTCTTTTAGGGCTGGCTCCAATCAAGACAGAGGTCCTCTTGGCCTTCCAAGGGAGGGACTCATGGTGGCTTCGAGATAAAGAGTCTACCCCTGTTTCTCTATCCCTACTGTCCCCACATGGGCAGGCTTTGCAGAGCAAGGGACCACGGAGAACGGGATGCTCAGGTCCCCAGGCCTTTCTGCAGTGACAAAAAAAAAAACAGAAGAACCCTAGGGATGGTACTCAAACACTTTCCCTTCTTGGGCTCGAACCTCAGAGAGGTCTCCCTACTGCCAGCCCCATGGCCCGAGCTCCTGATGCCCTGGCAGTGACCTTGTGGTGTCTGGATGGAGCCATTCTGTTCTCATGCAGAACCCACCCCTTTAGAAGGCTTCTGCCAGCAGAAGTAGGGACACAGCTGACACAGAGTGGCATGGTATCCTACAGATGAACCAAGCACATAGTCTGAGCTGGGGAGGGGCCTATCACCTGTTTTGGGTTTAGGGTCCCATAGATGATCTCGTGAAAGCCATTTCCCTGGACACAGGAGTATAGGGACAACTGTTACGGTTCAGGTCTAGGCATTCTTGGTGGCCTAGAAGCACACCCATGGGCCTCACAACGGGGAGTCCCCAACCTCGGCAAGGACCACCTCTCCCCACCCCCCATGACGACACTTTCAGTGAGTGAAGCCTCTGGTGAGGGAGTTGGCCCCTGAGTGAGGTGAGGGCAGGAAAGGGGGAAGCACCCCTGAAGGGCAGGGCATACACACTACTGATGAGGGGGTGAAAGACTGGGGAGAAGGGGGGCTTCTTCACCTAGCCCCAGAGCCCAGGGGGCAGGAGGCGCCTCCCCTGAAGTGGGCTGGGGGTTGAGGGAGAGCCAGAACGCTGCCCTCCAAACCCAACACCCCCATCCTACACACTGTGGCTCCAAGCAGATTTTCAAAAAGTGCCATTAGCCTCCCCACCTCAGGCCAGGGAACATTATTCTGTCAGCAGAAAGCATTCAACCCAAAAGCTGGGAAGAGACACTGCAGCGAGATGCCAGATGCTGGAACAGGAGGGCCCTTAGGGTACTGGGGGCCCGAGGAAGGGCCAGGTGGGCAGTAAGAGAATTCCCTTGCCATTTCCTTCAGGACAGCTCTGTCCCCCTCTGCTCCCAGCCTCCACTGGCAGGTAACACTGCACTTGGGAAAAGGACTTGCTCGTTAAATAACGTCAGATGCCAGGCCCAGACTCTTTCTTATGACACACACTCCGACCTGGGGCAGGGCCAGGACCCCTTCCCACTCTAGGTGTTTAAGATTCTCCTCCGCAGGGGCACCTGGGTGGCTCAGTGGGTTACGCCTCTGCCTTTGGCTCAGGTCATGATCTCAGGGTCTGGGATCGAGCCCCGCATCAGGCCTTCTGCTCAGCGGGGAGGCTGCTCCCCGCCACCCCACTCTGCCTGCCTCTCTGCCTACTTGTGATTTCTCTGTCAAATAAATAAAAATCTTTAAAAAGAAAAAATTCTCCTCCGCACAGTTTTTGTTTCCATCAAAGCCTAACCGACAATGGAGTAAACGCACACACACACGCACACACCCATGTGCACACACGCACACGCACACAAGCACATGCATGGCTGGCAGCAGACAGTGGATCAGACTCTGCCTGACGCTCGTAAGAGTGGAGCTTGGAAAAAAGTGATGTCACTGGTACTGGAAGAGGAGGGCCTTTGTCTTTTGTGTATTTTCACTGAAAGTAAAAAAATAAACTTCTACACAGTAGGTAATGCTGTATTGTGCTTGGGATTAATGAGACAAGGGAACTCATCTCTTGGCCACACACACTATTTTATCTGTGTTTTAGTATTCCCTAAGCTATCTGCCTTTTCAAGTGAACTGATTTCAATTTCAATTTCAGTAATCTCCCAAATGCAGGGCTGAGGCTGAGGGTCAGGGCCATCTCCTCAACACAAAGGATGGGCTCTGTAGTGTTGGTCACGCAGCAGCTCTTCTTATTCCTGGCCCATGGGCAGTCGAGCCCCACTGGAAACAGGATGTCAGGAGGACAGGAAGGGTTAGGAGTCAGAGTGCTGTGGGCAGAGGGTCAGTGTGGACTAGGAGCAGTGGGGCTGAAGGAGGCCAACCGCCCAGGAAAGCCAGCTCTGCCCCCAGTGAGTTGGGGATGGACAGAGGAGATGCCCAGGTCCCCCACATGAAGGGAACCTCCTTGGGCTGGGACAGCTGCGGCTTCCCTTTATCAGCTAACATGGCTACAGCACCCACCAGTTTCCCCTGATTCTTTGTGAGCCTGTCTTCATTGCCAGTGTGAGTCTCCCCTCCAGGGAGCCGGCACCGCACTTCTTTCTGCTCTCCAAAGCAAGACAGCCTTGGCTGTGCTGAATAGACCCAAAGGGGGAACATGGTGGGAATAGGGGTGCTCCAGGGCCCATCATCCTGGGCTCCCAGGATCAGGGAAACAAGATCTATTGTCCCCAGTATCACATGCCTTAGGGAAAAGAGCAGAAAACAAAAGATGACCGACTTCCTTACTTCCTCCTGCAGAGCCACACACCCTCCTGCCTCAGGTGGCCCAGCACGTCTTCTGTTCCCCAGTGTCCTGGCTGGGTGGCAGTGGGTCCTCTGTGTCTAGGTGGGGGCAGGAAAGTCTCACCCTGCCACATCCACCATGGCCTGGGCCAAATGATCGTGAACCCTGCTCCAAAGAGAGGGACCTTTGGGCAGTGTGACCTGGTTGAGGGGGGCAGATGTGGAGCTGCCAAGGATGGAGGGAGAGGCCAGGACTGCTCAGGAAGGAGGGAACCCCTTTCTCCCAATGCCTGTGACCTGCCTAGGGGCAGGGAGGTGGTTCACTGGGCCTCTGCCAGCCCAGCCAGAGTGAGCAGCTCACCCTGAACTGGCTTGGCCAGGGTTATGATTAAGTTACACAAGCAGTGTCCCTGTGTGGCTCAAACGCAGAGCCCAGGGCGAGGTGGAAGCAGCTCCAGCACGTGCATGTGAACACAGTCTCCCCTGGGGTCCCTGTAGCCCCCCTAGAGCCTGCAGGTGCAGCATGGAGCTCACCACTCACGCCACCCTCCTGCCGATGCCTCCAGGCACAGAATGACAGAGCCTTCTCTGACCCCACGGGGCCTGCCCCCACCTCCATCCTCCAGCCAGGGGCTGTGCATGCAGTCAGCACTTAATCAGTGTGCACCAGCTGGCTATGTGGCAGGGTGGGGGTGCACATGGGCAACTGTGTCTGTGGCAGGCCGGCCCCCAGCTGTGTCCACAGGGAACTCACTTGAAGTTCTCGGGGTACTCTGTGATGGCCATGTTGATGACGTCCAGGGCGTGCTGGTAGTGCTTCTGGGCTGAGAAAAGGAGCGCCAGCAGGTGGAGGGCATTGGCATCATCCCCGCACACTTTCAGGGCCTCCTGCAGCTGCTCCATGGCGCTGGAGATCTGCCCGAGAAGACGGCCGGCTGAGCAACCTTCTCCAAGGCCCAACCTGCCCCCAGGATTCCGGGGCTAATGCCGGCCAATGAGGGCAGAGCAGACTCAAGTGAGACCCTGGGCCCCGGGCATGGCACCGGTGCTCTGACAAGAACACACGGCCCAAAGTACCATGGCGAGAGGGCGCTGTCGTCCCAGGTCAGGTTTGGGGGTAAAGAGGCAGGTTCATGGCACAGCACAGAGGACCTGGGTGGGTGTGGGGGCTCCAAGGAGGCCAGCCCGGTCCCCGTGTGCAGAGCCAGAGGGGGCCTCTCCGCACCTGTCCGTGCAGGGATGGAGGCCAGCACTCAAACACCTCTTCCTGCTCAGAGGCCCACCTTAGCAAGAGCTGCGGCTCTGGGGTGGGAGGTGGGTGGGGAATGGAGGCTGGCCCTGCCACTTCTTCGCTAGAGCCTTTGGTCAACCTCTCTGAGCTGCCGTGCTTAGCTACAAAGTGAGGAGGGCAGTCAGTCATGCCTGTGCCCGTGGCTGAGAGGGTAGGATGACGTGAGAGAACATTCTGCCCAGTTCTGCACATGTGTGAGATGTGCGTGTCCCTCCTCAAGTCCCCACGGCCCAGGCAGCCATGGAGCAGTAAGACACTGCCTTCTCATCCAGAGGCTTATCATGAACTTGACTGGCAAGAGAAACACCAGTGCTTTTATGGAGGGTGAAAACTACAGAGCTCTCAGGTATGTGCACATCTTCGGAACACCAGAGCAGAGTGCTGTTCCTTGATGACAGTGGCAGAGAGGTACCAAGAGCCTCACCCCGGACCTGGAAGTCGAGCCTTGTGGGGAAAGCTTGGTGGAAGGTGAGGACCTAAATGCTTCCTGCAGTCAGTCACTCAGCAATGTCTCAGGAGACCGAACCCTTCTAGGGGCCGTGAGGGCCGAGAATAATCCCTTCCTAGGTGCCCCCCAGGGGCTTTAGCACATTTTCTGACTTAATCCTCACTGGGTCCCTCAGAGATGCAGGGCGAAGGGACTCATGTAACAGATGAGAAAACAGGGACTCAGAGAGATCAAGTCCTTGCAAAGGGTCACGTGGCTGGGCAAAGCAGTGGTAGCAGGAGCAGCTCCGCAGCCTTCAGGGACCTGGGAGTTAGGAAATGCGACAACCCACCTGGCGGACAAGGGCCAGCTGCAGCGAGACATAGAGGATGACCTGGGGGTCACCGGGCGCCAGCTGCTGGGCTCTGTATGGGGAGAAGGAGTGACAGGTCAATGAGCAAGGATTGGGCACGCTGTGTGTGCCGTGGGCCTCCAGCATGCCAGCCCTGGGCTGTATGCTGCAGGGAGAAATGTCAGGGTTCTCAAGAGGTTGCCCAGTGGGGGAGGATGGTGGTGGCAGCCCGTGGGCAGCAGGCTCCCAGAGAGCTGGCCAAGGCCCTGTGATGGCCTTATATAGAGCCTGGAGCCTGACATCTCCTCCGCAGGACAGAAGGGAACAGCCCTGCGGTTGGAGAGGCTGGGAAGGGCCTCTCTGGGAGAGAAGCCTGGGGAATGAAGAGCTGGCCCTGGTAGCTCCTCAGGGATTGGCTCAGATGGGACTCTATCACCTCCCTGGGTTCAGGGCCGGAGCGGGGCTGGATGTGCTAATATGTTCCCATAAAGGTGGCACGAGACGTCTAGCACCGCCTACAGGCTAGCAGCTTTCACAGCAGTACTGGGGAAGGGTTTCTCTGGCATCCCCCTCCCTTCCTCCCTGGATGCCAGGAAATGTCTGCGAGGACGGCATGGGGGCTCCTTACAGCCCTCAAGTCAGAGAAGGGCTGGCAGGAGGCAAACACCAATTTTGAGTCCCTGCTACACTTAAGGTGCATTCGCGAGGTGCTTTTCTAGCTCTATCTCACAGAATTCTCACAACAGTCATGGGCTCTGATTCCCAGGTTAGAGCTCTGAGCTGCAGCGGGGAGGAGTCTGGGGGCAGCCTGCCATCACTGGAGGGCTCAGCCCACCCACCCCACCTCACCCCAGAGGCCTGTCCCCAATTCCCACATGAGCTCTCAGAGCCTTGGCTTCCTGGTCAATAAAATGGGGCCTGAAACCTTCAGTCTGTCTCCAGCAAGGGGTCCAGAGAGATAAAGCGTGTAAGTGTGCCACCTGGTGCCTCTGCTGGGCCGGGGGCCCCCCTCACCTCTCCAGGGTCTGTAATGCTTTCCGGTGCAACTCATCTTGCTTGGATTTCAGAGTCGCTGCAGAAGAGAAGACAAAGATCAAGCTGTGAGGGGCCGCCAGCCCAGCCCTGCCCCATCCCGGGCACATGAGGTCTACAGGGAGAGGCCCCACGAGGGCCCTGGCCAGCAAATGCTTGCATTCAAGCAGTCACTGGGGGACGGTGTGGGGCGTCCGCTTGGCCCCAGCTTCCCAGTGTGTGCCTTAGCATACCAGCTCCTTTCACCTCTTTGTCTTCTCTGCTACCTAACCCTTGAGAGGCAGCCTCCAAGGGCTGATGCCTGCCTCCGGGGGCTTCCTTACTCATAGGACTCTGTTTTTGTAACCATTTTAACAATATTTCAGTGTTAAAATTTAAGGGCAGGCGTTTGAAGCCTTAGATGCACACAGAATCACCTGGTAAGCTTTAAAATTACTGTCAGCCAGGCCCGAGCCCAGCCCTGGTCAGATTACTCTTCCATGTTTAGTCTGAACGGGACACCATCATTCCCCTTCCTGCAAGCATAGAGAAGTCAGTGACTGCCTCACTGATGGGGGCACACGTGGCTGAGCGGGCAGGGTTCGGGAAAGAATGCCAGGCTCAGGGCAGCAGGAGTGGAATCCGTCCTCCAAGCACAAGTATTGATTAAGCCCCAACGGTGTACCCAGCACTGCTCCACGTGTCAAGGGAGGTTTAAAAGACCCCAGAGGGACACAGCAGTGCTGAGGCAAGAGCAAAGCAGAATTCAGACACCCTGTGGGGTCCAGGCAGGCAGCGTATTACAGACTGCGAGCACCAGGAGTTCCAGAGGCGGGCAGCAGCTCTGCCAAGGGGCTAGGGCCACACCTGGAAGGAAGCGCCCATGAAGAACGCATGTGTGAGAGTGATGAAGTCTGGTAAAAGAGTAGAAATGGGACTGAGGGGTGTGTGTGTGTGTGTGTGTGTGTGTGTACTCGAGGGAGATGAGCTGGGTGGTGGGGTGGGCACTGGTGGGAAGAGATGCCCGAGGGGCCCCTGGGAGGCCTGACCCCCCAAGCAGAGGCTCTGAGGCCCCAGCACTCACCGTCAGTGGCCTGCAGGCTGTAAGTGAGGCCCAGTGCCAGGTAGCCCTTGGCAAGGAACTCTCCGGCTTCCTCCCCAAGGTCGATCACCATCATGGCAAAGCGCTCTGCGTCCTCCAGCTGCAAAGAGGAGAGGCACAGGTCACTGGGAGGGCTTTCCTGGCCCTGGCATGCCGGAGGTGCAGTCACCAGCCTGGGACACGCAGAGCCACAATTCCTCACGTGTGGGCAGCACGATCATAGGCCAGATGGCTTGTCCGAGACCACACCACCACTAGGTGGAAGAAATAAGGCTGTTTCCTATAGCAGCAACTCCCTGGACCTCTTCCCAGCAACCCAAGGGGCTGTGCTCCACGTCACAGGGTGGTAGCTCTGCTCACAGGAAACAGCTTCCCTCGCCCCAGACAGCCTAGCTCCCTAGAGCTTACTCTGCCAAGAGTAGGGACCCAGGACCAGCCCAGTCTGTGACAGCTCCTTCCACCATCTGGTCTCTGTCTGTGCCTGCCCTGTGCAGCAAAGAGAGGGAAGCCGGGGCCGGGGGCAGGCAGGGCCCTGGGACTGGGTCTTGGGGACACTGCCAACCCTGCAGAACAGGCAGGCTGCCTCTGGCTCTGTCTGTGAGCTCGCTCCTGGACACAGGGAGCTCAAACTTTTCAGGGGAAAAAGGCCTGAGGTTGTTTTTGTCCTGGGAGCAGGAAGAACTGTTCCAGTTGGAAAGGGGCCAGTGGGCGCAGATCACGTGTGCACACACCATCACACACGTCATATGACACGAAGAAGGACACACACAAGGCAGCCCTCTCAAGCCGTCTGGGGCACCTACAGCAATCAGGCCAGTCAGGGAGGCGGGAGACAGCTGGGGGTCTCTACCATGCCCACTCACAGCCCACAGGCCTCTAAGATGCCCTCCTCCTCCTCCCCAGCCCAGGAATGTCACCCGTCCCTTAGTCTGGCACAGCAGTGTACTGATGTTAGCGTCACCGAGAACAAGGACTGACACACCCCAAAGCCCCACTGAAACCCAGATGTCACAGCCCCCTGTGGGGGAGATCTTGCCTCTGGCAGAGGCCCATCAGGGAGCTACCTTCAACCGAGGAGTTAAATTCAAACCCAAGTTGGCTCCTGGCCTTCACGCCAGTGTTGTTCCTGGCTACCCCACCCTGGAAGGAGAGGGTTCAGCTCTGCACATCTTGTGGCCTGACCACTGGCCACAGCCGGGACGCTGGTAGCCCCTCCATCCCTGGGATGTGGAGCTGAGACCCCGAGACAGAGGCCATCGGCAGAGGGGAGTTGGGTATGCCTGCCCTCTGCACACACCCATGGGAAGCCCTGTGCAGGAAAAGGGCTGAAGGAGCAGAGAGCCCACCGTGCGGGGAGGGAAACAACAGAACCAAAACACGAGGAAGCAGAGCATGTGACCTGACAGCCCAGACAGCGATGGGGGAGTGGGGGGTGGGGCAGGGGGTGCTGAATCCCTCTGAGGCACGTCCGCCGGCCTGACGCGTGCTGACCAGGGCAGCATTCCAGCCCCCTCGTGGTGCTGCTCTGGTTGCGGGCCTGGGCAGTGGGCCACCTCCACTTTGGGGGGCCTGGCCACTGAGAGGAGCACGGAGTCTAAGGACCTAAGCTCTGACCATCAGGCCCCAGATCTCAAGGTCTGGGGGAGGCCGTAGTTTAGGAAACCCGTCCAATGCCTGCTGCCCAGCCTCCACCTGCCACGCGGGCCCAAAGCTGGAGCAGCTAAGATCAGTGTCCTGTGGCACCTGGCCCAGCGGGACCTGGGGCAGTGGGGGTGAGGGGGGTGTGAGCCTGAAAGATGAGCTGCGGACACCGTCTCTGGTCCTCGCCCAGCACCTGACAGCTGAGAAGTCAGGAGCAGATCACTTAGTTTCTGTGCCCCAGAGGTCCTCTTCTGCAAAATGGAGACTCAGACCCAACCTGCCCCTCCGCAGAGACCTCCGCCAAGGCTTCTGCAGCAGCAGGCTCTGTGATGGGCCAGCTGGGGAGCCCCCACGACAAGGGAGAGGGCGGCCTGTATGAGCTCGCGTGCAATCCCCACAAGCTGACCCCCACAGGACAGGGTAGCCCCTAAGTAAGGCCCCACCGTGTGATGCTGGCATGGGGCTGGCGGGGCTCCAAGGGAAGGACAATCATATGGCTGCAATTGTCCAAGGAAGACTCATGGCCGAGGGGGGACAGGATTAAAGGGTTAAGTGAACAAATTGCCATCCCATGACTGATAAAGGTCATCTCATATGCTGTCTTTAGGCATAATTATGCCCCGTTCAAACAGGAGCAAGCCACTTTATAAACCACCAAGTACAAGTTACAGAATCTGGAAACCCATCGCATCCATATATAGACACTCTTCCGAAGACCGTGTCCTTCTTCTCAGCAAATGCCAGCTTTGATCTCTGGTAACTAGTGTAGGGAAGGTGCCGGGAACAAAGCTCAACGGTTACTGGCAAACAGGGAAAAGTCACTCTCCGGTTCACACACATCACATTCTGGGCCAGGAGAGCTCACCATACTTTAGCTTTAAAAAAAAAAAAAAAAGAAATGTGCAAAAGGGGCGCCTGGGTTGCTCAGTTAGTTGAGCGTCTGACTCAGGTCATAATCTCGGGGTCGTGGGATCAAGCCCTGTGTCGGGTTCCATGCTGGGTGTGGGGCCTGCTTGGGATTCGCTCTCTCCCTGTCTGCCCCTACGCACCCCCCACCCTCTTTAAAAAGTGAAAGCAGGGGTGCCCTGGGTGGCTCAGTCAGTTGAGCATCTGACTCTTGATTTTGGCTCAGGTCATGATCTCAGGGTCAGGAGATCGAGCCCTAGGTCAGGCTCTGGGCTCAGGGCGGAGTCTGCTTGACTCCGTCTGCCCCCTCTGCCCCCCCCAAATAAATATATAAAAATAAAATCTTTAAAGATAAAAAAGGAGTTCTATGTCAAAACCCACGAACGGGTCTCGACTTCCAACGTGAAAGCCACAGCTCTAATCCAGAGGCTGACCAAGCTGTCTGGCGCCCACCCGTCCGTCTCCAGCCACCCCCATCATCCTTCCCCCCGGGACTACCTCACTTAGCCATTCCAGTCTTCAGTCACTTCCTCTGGTGGCCTTGAAAGTCAACAGCTGGTGGCGCTAAGGTTGGGGCTTCTGCTCGGGTTACAGTCCTGGGCCCTCCTTGCACATCAAAACACCTCCAAAGGGATGGGTTTGCGAAGTTCTTTTCCGCCATTCTCCTTCCAGTGATATACTGCTTTTTAATATCTCTTTTACCTACAGCAGCCCTGTCCCTTCGCCACAAAGTCCAGGTGGAGACCCTCCATGCCCCCATGCCCCTGCCATTCCAGAGCAGTTTAGAGCCTGATGGCACAGGTGTCACACAGCGGAAGGTCCTGGGGCACAAGGAGCTTAGAGGACTTGTCCGAAGCCACCTGGCGAGGGAGTGACAGGACTGCGTGTCCAACCCAGGTCTCCTGAGCCTGCATCTGGATCCTTCTGAGCTGCCCGAGTCACGGCTGCCCTTGGCGGTTCCCACCTTCCTTCCTCTCTGACCGTTTGGGAGAAGGATGCAGGAAGACTCTAACGTTTGGACCCCTTACTTGGGTTTTCCAGAAGGGCCGTGTTCCCATGACTTCCCAGGTTCCAACAGCTCTCCAGGCTGTTCAGTTTGGTGCCCACACAGACAGGCCTCCGGCTCGGTGGCCTCATCCATCTTGCACTGGGCCAAAGAGGTGGTTCCCGTGGCATTTCAGCCCCTTCCTCCCTTCCTGGGAACTGGAGAAAGTTCCCTTCTGAGCCTGCCAAGCTTGTTGAAACAGCACCTCTGGTTCTCCTCCGGCCCTTCCAGGGGCCCGGGGCCTGTTGCCAACTGCTCCACTGAAAACGCACTTCTCCCTTCCTGAGAGGAACAGGGCGGGGTTTCCTCATTTCCACATCCAGTGGCAGGGTGGCTGGCATTCTTTCTTCCCTGCCTCATAAACCCTCAACTCGTCTTCCTGGCTCTGGCCACCCCTGGATCTGAACAAGGAAGGTAGAAACACAAAAGCACCTCCCTTCTGAGAACCTGGTGTTTTGAAGGGACCGTTGCTCAGCAGGTTCCTGCCGTGTGCAAGGCAGCGACACTCCTTGGCTCTGATGTCAGAGCCACCTGTACGGGGTGTAGGTGACTGCCTCTGGGGTACAGAGGAGACCCAGAGAGGGTGAATTATTCCCTGAAGTCACACAGCTGCTAAGTGGGTAGGCAGGGATTTGAACTCTATGCTCTCTGCCTCCAAAGCCTGTGCCGTTTCCACACTTCTTCCCCTCAGGGAAGAGGCCGAGAGACACCACAGACCTTTCCTACAAGAGCCTGGCCTGTTTTCCTGCTTCCTAACTCCCCTCTCGTGTGTGACATGCAGCACACATGCACACCCCCATTTCCTATCCTCCTAGGGAAGCCTCAACTTTTTAAATTATATACATTTTAAATAATTGTGTTTGGAGAAATACTAAAAAGAAATATTTACAATTCTTTTCTTCCTGCCCCAAATAACCAGCTGGGGACCTTGGCAAGACATCAGCCACACCAAGGCTGCCACGCACTGCTGTCCCTGCGTCAGAGCCTCGGATGCCCCCTCCCTACCTAGAGGAGCCTCAGGCTAAGCCTCGGGGGCAGTGCTCTCCCGCCTGCCCCCACGCCTGCCCTGGGGGGCAATCACCTTGCAGCAAACCCCATGTCAGCCAGCCTATGACTACATGGGTCCCTCTGCCTGGTGCACCACGACCTGAGGGCCACCTTGCTCTCAGACCCAGGCTCAGCCTAGGGCGTCCCACACTGGCTCTGGGCACGTAGACAGGACGTGGGGACAGCAGGTACTCCACCTCTGGGCACATGGCCACCCCGGCTGGTTTCACCCAGCACAGCTCGTTTTTCAGATGTCCCAGTTTCAGCCTCCCTTCCTGCAACCTGGGCCAAGCTGTCCACCCCCAGATTTCTGTCCTCTGCTCATGGAGCTTGGCTGGGCAATGGCTGGGCCTGCTGGGGCTGCTGGGAACCAGAAGAACTGTGATGGCAAAAGGCAGAGGTGGCCTCAGCTGCCTTTCAGGAACTGTGCTCCATCCCAAACACCAGCACCCCTCAGCCCGTCGAGGTCAGACCCATTCTTCCTGCTCATGGCCCTGGAATAGAGAGTGCTGGGCCGCCCCTCTCCTGGCCTCCTTGGCGAACAGGCTGCCTTTTGCTACCCACGGTCTGCTCTCTGCCCAGTGCCAATTTGGGAACCTGAGACCCACTGAACCAGAGGCAGACTTCCCGCACCATCCCTCCCAGCCAGCTGGGGCGGGAGTTATTCTAGAAGATATGAGTGGACATCTACCCACATGCAGGGTTCTTTGCTGGGGAGAAGGGCTCAGGGTGCAGATGTGGTAAGTGAAGAAGCTTAGTCTCTTCCCGACTAGTTGGGAAGAGAAGTACCATAGAAGGCAGAATTGGCTGCTGAGCGGCTATGCTCATGGGCCAGCAGGATCTATCCAATAAGCACCGACGTGAACTCTGGGCTGGGGTTTCAACAAGGAAGAGAGACAGTATCTGCCCTCAAGAGACACAGGGGATTACCAGGTAAAGTGTTAGGTATCCAAGGCAGGTATAAAAAGGGGCTTCAGGGAGGTCTGGGAGTTCCAGGTTAGGGATGGCTGCCAGGAGTCACCCCCCCACTCCCTCCAGCGGGACCTGGCTTGAGCCTGGACTCAGTTTCAATCCTGGCTCAAACCAGCCTCCAAGCCATGCAGGCTTCTCAGCTGAAGTTAAAGAGCTCACTGTCCTCCCTGATTCTGATGACAAGTCTGTATGTTTAAGTTTCCATTTGGGCTTTTCTATTTATGTTGTCATTGATGACTTTGCTCCTAACTCATCTGATTTCAATTTGGACTGATTGGATCCTAATTTTATTACCATGTAATCTGAATGCATATAATGACTGTAATTACGTCGCTGAGGGAAACAGCTCCTCCACGGTGGGAAGGCCTAAATTTAGGCTTCCTGGCAAGGGCGCTTGCCGGCTGGGTGGACACCCATAGCCACCTCAGAGCTGGGGGCCTCGGGGAGGACAGGGGCCCATCCCAGCCCCAGCTTGGTGAGGCGATGGGCATGAAGCCCCTCTGAGGAGCCCCAAGAACACTCAGGAGTGTGGGCGAGGGGTCAGTGAGCCCACCGTCTCTGTGACCCCTAGCTCCCACCACGGCCCTCTGCTGCAGAGCAACGGTCTGGGTGTCTCTGCTGACACCCGCATATCACCCACGTCCCCACAGCTCCCCACCTGTAAGATGCAGGGTGCCAACAGGTCCCCTGGAGAGACGTGGGGGGTAAGGGGTTTCGCCACTAATCCCAGGGTGGGGGAAGAAAGCAGTGATGAAAGAACCTACCATAGGCCTGAGCCCTCCACAGTCCAAGGCCTCCTCCTCCATGCATCTCCTGACCCATCCAGCCTTCTACATACTTTATGTCATTTATGCCACATCTGAGGAACAGACTGTTATCATCTCCATTTTAAGAATGAGGAAACCAAGGCACAGCAAGGTTGTGTACCAAGACCACTTGGAGGTGGGCAGGGAAACTCCAACCCAACTCACACCGCAGCCACTTCCTAATGCCTAGAGCCTGTAGAGGTGGTTCTGCCAGATTTCCCCTCACTGAAGCCACACTCTTGAGCCTGGGGCCCAACACCATGCTTCCCCCTCCTGCACCATTCACAGTGAGGGGGGCCATGGTGGCCATGCAGGCACCTCAGCTACAGAAATCTGAGAACCAGGAGACAGACGGAAAGGTACTCTTCCCCCTTTGCTCCTCACGCGAGGGAGGCAGTCCTCTCTATAGCAAAGAGAGGAAAAGGCCCACGGGGTGGCAAGGTGGGGACCCAGAGAGGGTGGGGGCCGGTTTCTGGTCCCTGGGAGACTTGGCAGGAAGGCTTCAAACATGGAGTCTCCCTTCCCAGGGCTGGATGCCCAAGGAGGGGGCAGTGGCAGTGGGAGGTGGACAGGCCGCTGTAGGCCCCTGGAGCCTGGAACAAGCTGGGCACCCAACCACAGAGAGGGTGGGCTTGGGGGGCTGGGAGAACAGGCAGGGGAGGCCTGTGTGTGGGAGTGGCTCCCCATGGGGAGACATGGGCCTGGAAGGCTGATGAAGGAATGGGAGCTATTTTGTCCAAAGAAAAGAGAGGTGGTAGGGCAGACGGCCAACAGGCAGGAGAGGATGCATTTGTTCTAGGATGGCCCCTGACCTCAGGAGGCTGGTGTGGGCACAAGGAAGCGGGGACCCTCAGGAAGAAGGCTCCCAGTAGGAGGAGACACCTTTGCAGAGGCTCCACCCCAAGACCCCACAGGCTCAGAGCAGCCCCCAGGGGAAGCCTAAGGAGGAGAGCACAGTGCCTTTCATGGCTCCGTGCTGCTGGCTTCTGGGAGGGCCTCAGAGCCAAGCTGCCGGAACGCCTGGCCTATGGGGAGAGGGTGCACCTGCCCATTCAGCCACCTCGGCAGAGCCCTCGGCAGGCAGCTGAGCACAGGGCAGGGACCCGCAGGCTGAAGCTGAAAGGAATGAGGGGCCCAAGAAAAGAGGCCACCTCTAGTCCTGCCCACACAGCACTGCCCCCCATAGTAATGTGAACATCTGTCCAAATGACAGCCAGCCCAGATGTTCTGAGTCCCGCCCACTACCGCACCACTGGGCAGGCAGGGGCCCCTGCTACTTTTGACTCTACATTTGGTTCCCTGGAGACCACATCTCAAGACTGAACCATAAACCTGATAACAGCCTGAGTCGGGGAACCTACTGCTACAGACAGAGGCTGGTTTTCTCAGACGATTCCTCCTTCCAGGCCTGCCTGCCTCACAGCTCCCACACAACCCCCACCCCACCCCTTATACACACAGCAAGGTGTGCACACCCTGATCTCATGCCCACCTGCCACCCTTCTGCAGGAGTCGCTGGGCCCAGGGCCCTTCCCCCACAGCTTACTCACCCAGTGCAGGGACCCGATGCAGACCTTGGCGGCCATCAGGGGCACGGTGGGGTCCGAGGGTCGAAGCTTCATGCACTCCCGCAGCAGTGACACAGCGTAGGCTGACTGCAGAAGAAAGGGCAGGTGACACCATCACCGGCAGCCCTGGGTCTCAACAGACTGGGGGTCTCGTGCCTATAGCAGGGGGACCCTTCCCAAATAACCAGTCCTTGCTCTGCACCCGTTTCCCCCTAGGAGGCAGGAAGAGGGCCCAGTGGGAGGAGCCCGGGCCACATTGGCAGACAAATCCCTCCCTGGCCCCAGATTCCGCATCTGGAGAATGGAGGCTGTGAGCCTTGCCCAGGTAACAATAGCTCAGGTAACAACAGGTAGAAGTGCTTCTAAAAAAAATTCAGATGTGAACCACAGGAATTTTAGGGGCAAAAAAGGGCTCTTTCAAACTTCTGAGTTCAACAGCCTTGGTTTACAGATGACAAGATGAGGCCAAAGCTCCAGAGAACTGGGAGGCAGGGCCGTGGTCGGGAGATGAAGGGGTGCATAATGGCTGGCAGAGGAGATGGAGAGAAGCTGAGCTGGCAGAGGCAAAGAAACCCTCCAGACAGGAGTCTGGAGCCCCTCATGGCTGCAGGGACTCAGCCACAGAGCCAGAGCCAGAATGGACCTACTAAGCATGGCTGCATGTGGACGGAAGGATAGGACAGGAGACCATCCACAGGTAGGCAGTAATGCTACCAGTCACAATAAGGAGAAAAAGAACACCAGCTAACACTTATTCAGATGTTACAATGCGCCACACTGTTATAAATCAGAGCTCAGCAAAACACAGCCCACAGGCCAAATGTGGCCCTCTGCCTGCTTCTGGGAATAAAGTTTTATTGGAACTCAGCCACGCCCATTCATGTATGTATTGCCTACGGCTATTTTTATGACACAGCGGAGTTCCCACAGAGACTGTTTGGCCTGTATAATCAAAAACGTCTCCTATCTGACCCTGTACAGAAAGTCTGCTTCCCCCTGCTCTAGGTGCTTTATAAATTACAATTTCACAACTCTCCTATGAGGTAGGTGAGCATGTCCCTATTTACAGATGAGGAAAATGAAAGGCAGAAAAGTTATGTAGCTTGTTCTAAGGCACAGTACCCATCCATGGCTCTAGGCTCGGAACTGCCCTTTCCTGCCTCTGCAGTGACTCCTAGGGCAGGAGAAGCAGCCTGGGCCTCCCTGCTAGGCGCACACACACACACACACACACACACACACACACGAGACACACACCACTTGGGGCTTCTGACTGCGTTCAACATTTTTCCAAGAAACTCAACAGGGACACCCCTCCCCCCAAGTGTGCACACTCCATACTTGTGTGACACCCCAGGCAGGCAGGGTCATGCGTGTGAGCACAGGGGTGTACTAAGGGGTGTACTAAGCCCTACTGTGAGCCAGGCTTCCATACCATTACTTAGCTTTCACCCTCCCCAGCAACTCCAGGGGGACCACTGAGGCAATGGGGGCTCTGGAAGGCTTACCAGTTCAAACTCAGTGTGAGAGACTGGAAGAGAGAGAGATGGATGCCCAGTCTTTCTCTAGCTACCCCTCCCTTCCCCACTAGCTAAGGAAAAGCTCTTCTCAGCCCAGACATGACAGACTGAGGCTCTGGGCTCAGGCATATCAGGTCTGTTCGAGATGTCTCAGCCAAGGGCTGGCTCTGTGCCCGGTGCTGGGCTGGGGTTGTGGGGTCACTGCCGGAAGAGGGAAGAAGAGGGAAGTGGCCATGGCTCTTGACTATCAGGTGCCTGCAGAAAGGCCAGGGGGAGAAGACCAAAGCTACCATCCCCCACTGCTCTCTCAGAAAGTGAGGGTGTGAGACCCAGCACAGGTGGGCGTCAGCAGATGTCCTATTCCAGGCCTGAGCTGTGGGGAAGGGGCCCTCGTGAGGGGCCTGAAGGAGTCACCAGGCGATCTACTTCTCCTGTGAATGCCAATCCCACCCCCCTGGCCACAGAACCCCGGCCACACACCACAGCAAGCCTCGGGCTCCCCTTGGCCTCCTTCTCTGGCTGCTGCCCTCTGCAAAGTAGAAGGTTCTCTATCCTTGAGATGGAGGTTCTACAACCCTGACCATCCATGTTCACGTCACACAGACACAAAGCATTGCTCTTTCTTTTTTTTTTTTAAAGATCTTATTTATTTATTTGACAGAGATCACAAGTAGACAGAGAGGCAGGCAGAGAGAGGAAGGGAAGCAGGCTCCCTGCTGAGCAGAAAGCCCAATGCAGGGCTCCATCCCAGGACCCTGGGATCATGACCTGAGCCGAAGGCAGAGGCTTTAACCCACTGAGCCACCCAGGCACCCCAGTATTGCTCTTTTAGGAGCCATCAGAGGACTCCAGTAAGGGCAGGCAGCTTGGGTTTTTGTGTTTTGTGTTTTGTTTTTTTTTTTTGTCATGGTGGTTACCTAGCAACACAGCCAATGTGACTGCTGAGGATACCAAGAAAAGGAGCGACCTAAATCATGTCATGGACCTCGTCTTTTGTCCAGCAGGCTGAGGTGTCCAACATATATATGTCCACCCGGCCACACCTTTGGCACGAGTGCAGGTACAGAACCTTGATTCCCACCTTGGGCTTTGGCAAAGCCCAGCTCTGGCCACTCTGCTGCAGGGCTGCCTGGGCCAACTAGGCAGACTGAGCTGGTGTGCAGGGTTCCTAAGGGGGCAGGGAGTGCGTTTCCAGAACAATCTCCTGCTGCAGCAAAGGCAGGCATGGGTATAATTCCATGTCTCCAGCCTGTGGAGCCTCACGTGTGAGGAACTCACCAATCACCACAACGCCCTGCCTGTAAGCCCATTCTTGTGCCCACCTTCCTGGTCTGTGAAGGAGTCAGGCTGAGACACCAGCTCCCTGGAGCCTGGGATGTGCTGGACTGTGTGTGGACCTCTGTGAGCCCAACTCCTCTCACTAGGGCCATCAAAGATCCCATCCCTCCCAGGATAACACCTTCTCCCTTGACTGGGGAATTTCCTGGCACAGGGTCAGAGATTAAAGCTACCTTCTGAGAGATTAAAGCTATCCTCCTTCAGAGGAGGGCTCCCCAGCTTTCCTTTGCATCTCAAAGGGGCCTACAACCCAAGAAGGGTAAGGACCACTGCCCTGGCCCTGGGCCTCTCCTCCTGGCCCACACTCTCACTATTGTTAGATCAGAGGTTCTTTGTTTCCCAGAGGCAGGAAGACACTGTCACATGCTGCGGTGAGCTGTCTGCCCAGCCTCGGAGCCCCTCCTCCTCCCCTCCCTCAGGCCTCGCTCTAGCTGCAGCCTGAGCTCTCCCTGAGCCTTGGCAAGACCCTGCTGAGCACAGAGCCAGGATAGACCATATCTGTGCCTTTAAAATCCTCTGGGGGGTGATCAACATGGTGGTGCTGGGGAAGAGGTTTGGGAAGACAGAGGCCCACTGGGGATTGTGGGGGGAAGGAGGCCCCCCACTTGATTCTCACTCTACTTCCCTGGCTCCTTCCTACCTATTCCGAAGCAGCACTGCTCTTCTTCCTCTTTCCTGCCTAACCTTTGTGGAGGAGGTGCCGGCAAGCCGAGGAGGGCCCTCCTCTGAGCCAAGCTGCTGGGCTAGAAATGGCAGGTGGCACAGATGGGCGGGGGAGGGGGCAGGAATTCCCTCAGCCCCACAAAAGGGCTCTGGGTGTTTACAGCTCTTGGAACGATTTGCAAGTTCCTGCCACCTTCTTTCCTGCCTTCGTAGCATCCTCGGCTCAAACACCCTCAGCACCCAGCTCTGGAAAGGTTTTCCTCTCATGTTACTGCTGAAAATAGAGGCTTATGTAAGTGTAATTCTCATCAGAGCAGAAACCGGCGGGGGGGGGGGTGCTGGAACAGGGCTTGGTGGGTAGAGAGCAAAGGCAGCCCTGGTGACTGGGGATAAAGTCAGACCCCTTGTGCGGGGCAGAGAGAGCTCCCCTTGCCTCTGTCCCAGCCACATCCACTGGCGCAGTTCTCCCCCCAGACTCCCTCGTGGGCGCTGCCCCTCTGCTCCTCCCTTCAACTCTTTCATCCTCGGCAGGTCCTTCCATGGGAAGGTCCTTTCCTGATGCCACACCTGACGGGCAGGAAGAGAGCTACGCCCCAAATGAATGCATCCCTCGCTCAGAACCTGTGCCCCACGCCTGTTGCCTGCAGTGGTACTCAACAAGTCACACGTGGAAGTGCGCTGTTGCCCCATGTGTGCACATGGGCTAGGAGAAAAACATCCACAGACTCACAGCTGCGCACCTGTAACTCCCAGGTGGACACCAGACTCACACGGGGATCTGAGTGTGTGACCCTCTGTTGCCCCTCACTCTCCCAGAGGTGAAAATCCGATGCTGGAGAACATTTCTGACTCACCGCGGTGCCCTCTGCCCAGCCCTGGAGGGGACTAGAGGAGAGCAGAGGCCCCGAAGGCAGATGTGCACCTCCCTCCCCCGCAACACGTACCCTGGGTCTTACCTTCCCACAAGCCACCATGGAGAGGGCCACTTGGTACCAAAGGTGAAATTCTTCAAATGCAAACTTCATGGCTCGCTCTAGGCACTGAGGAGAGGGAGCCAGTCAGCACGTAGCCCCCCAGGGGTCCTCCCACCCTCAGGCGATCCAATATCCCCCAGGACAATCACTGCTCAGATCACTTCCCATACGAGGCTGCAGGAGGCCCATACTTGGTTGTGTCAGAAAACTCCAGGCACAACCTATCCCTGCAACTGGACAGATTATTCTGTGTGACCTTCTGCAAGTCTCCTACCCTCTCTGGCCCTTGGTTCCCACCTCCCTAATACGTGACTGCCTCACAGGGTGCTGGGGAAAAGGGAATGAAATTGGGTCTGGGTTTTTAACGTGTCAGCATCCCGTAAAAATAATAACTGGTATTTATTATCGTTGTGCATGGTACCACTCTGTTTTCTTACACGTGTTAATAACTTACACACGCTTCCCAACAGCCCTGGCAGGTGGGTTCTCCCATTAGTACCATTTCATAGATGAGAAGGGTGAGGCTTGAATGACTTGCTAGAGTCACTGGGCCAGTAAGTGGCAGAGTGGGCTGACCCACAAAGCCGCCCAAATGGAAAGGCTTTTCTGCGTTATGCTGTTCTCCATGACCACTGAGAAAACAGACTGCCCCACCAGCCTGTCCGATTCTGGACAACCCCAAATCAGGGACGGCCTGGTGAACTCCGGCAGATACTACAAGTGCTTCCACGATGGAGGCAGAAGCCAGGCTGTGAGGCCAGGATTCACCACGTGGCCACGGTCAGGTGGGGTGAGGGGACAGAGGTGAGGTTCCAGAACCAGACAGCATGGATGTTAAGAGCTCAATGGCCTGGGTTCACGAGCTGGCTTAGAGCTACCCCCTCCACCATCAAGGGCAGGAAACCCTTGGGTTTTCTGGGGTAGGGCTGGGAGCAGGCAGCACCTGGTAGCAGGTTTTGCTCAACAGAATGGGGTTGCTCTGTCCAGCTCAGGTGGGGGGTGGTCCGGGGTCCTGACACACAGCAAGCTCAGAGCTCCGCCAGCAGAGGCAGTCACGAAACACCAGTGTCATCCACGCGGGAAGCTGGGGGGATGGATAATTTCCCCCCATGCTTCTTTATACAATGCCACGTGTTCTTTTGAAAGAAAAACACATTAAAAAAACTAGGAAAACCACCCAAACCCAAACCACTCATCCTGCCAGGGAAGGGCAGCTCTCCCAGACCTAGCAATGAATGGTTCCCGGCCCTATCTCCCAAGGAGATGGTACCCCCTGGTGGAACGGGGAAGGGACCATGGGGGAGGTCCAGTGGTGGCCCCACCTGGCGTGGGTCGCCATACCTCGGAGAGCATGACATACTGGCCCCTCCTGCCCAGCGTGATACTCAGGAGGTCATAGATGGCCGCCGCGTTCCGTAGGCTCGCCGCCCGGTCCTCCTCCTGCTCTGGCGCCCGGCTCAGCACCACGTCCCGAGTAGCCTGTGGGGGGACATAGTTGGGGAGAGAGTAAGCACAGAAAATAAGCAACGGCCTGCCCCTTAGTCCCAGGGACTGTCGCCCTTACGCTGCTAACCCAGGCCAAGCTCCCGAAGTCAGCCAGGGCCCTGCCCCCACCCCCATGAAGGCCCCCATGAAAGAGAGAAAACCTCCACCCACAGCTGAGGATGGGGTGAGGAAGCCGTTCTGAGGGCCCCTGCTCTTCAGTGTTTAGTCTGCAAAGTCTCAAACCTACAGAAAAGTTGCAAGGGTAACGGTGTTGACCACTCCTGCTTTGTCACTCTCTAGTATAGGATAATAAGGATAGAGTCAGGAAGGTAAGATCACCCTTGCCCCCTAAGTACAACCGCCAGAGGAATGCCAGTATTTCAGGAAACGTAAAACTGGTATGTCTAACTAGCAGCTCACAGTCAGATCTATGGTCCTAGGCTTCTCATCCCAGAACCCCATCCAGGTCCATGCCAACATTCCGGGGCCGTGTCTCTTCTGTCTCCTCTCATCCAGAAGGGCCCCGCAACCCTCGACTTTCAGACCCTGGCATTTTTGAGGATAGAGGGGAGCAGTTTTGTGAAACAGTTCCTTGCAAGCTTGTAACTGTCCATGCACAGAAAGAGCTTCAGGTAACACCTGGAAGTGTCTAGATCAGGTGGGGGGCTCTGCTGCTTGACTCGTGGGCTGTAGCCCCTAGGTGCCATCAGCACCTCTGATAAGGACCTCCCAGCCCCATACCTCCTTCCCATCACCACTGTGTTCAACCCAGACCCAATGCTCAATTTCTTCAGACAACAGACCTCTCCTCTCAGAGTTCCCTAAGAAATCTCCAACACGCAGCTTCTGTGCTTGGTGCCCAGCACTCAGGAGTTCAGCAGCTCAGAGCTTGCCAGGTAGCTGCTGGGCCCCGGGACTGGAGGGTGTTGGGAAAATATGCTTAAGCAGTAGGAGACTGTACACTCAGTACAGGGAGCTCTGTATCACCAAGCCTGAAATCTCCCCACTGGGGATTTGGGACCCTCTTGCTCTGTGGCCTATGGTCCCACTCCCTCTTATAAACCCATACTCTGGAGACAACACTCAGGCCTGGGAGTAACCAGCATGAATCATGGGGTCTCTGAGTTGAGCAGCACCAGGGCAGAGACTAGGCTAGGAATGCTCTGTGACCACACACACACACACACACCCCAAGGGCTGTATCTGCTGGAGCAAGGCTTGGTTCCAGCCAGATGCTCCTGCTGGCTATGCTCCTGCTGGCTACTCCCAGTATCCTTCTCCCTCTGTAGTAGGGGCTGAACCCCCTGTTGTGTGTTGGAACTCATCGTTTTCTACTTCCCCACATAGGACCTCAGACCTAAGGATGCTGGGACAAAAGGGAGCTGCTGGCCCTTAAAACCAATTTCTCATTGTCAGATCCACATTACTCTTCCCGTTGAGAGATGGTCTTCAAAACCTCCCTCTGGGCAGGATTATGAGCCCCTTCTCCAGGTCAGGAGCTGAGGCCCCCATGGGTGAAGAGCCATAGAGGCAGAAGAAGCCCAGTGGCCTTCAGAGTGCAGGCTCTGAATGCGTCCTGTTGTGTAGCCCTCAAGTACATGCCCAGAGGCTTCTGGAAGCCAAAACGCCTCTAAGACCCAAGAAGTGACTCATCCATGGGGGCACTTCAGCAAGGCAGGCCAGTGGCCAGAGGCTGTGACGGGTGCCCCTCCAGCCACAGCACATGGGGGCTGCCGCCACCCCCATGTACATGGAGCAGCCCCAGGAGAAGGTGCAGGGTGCCAGGAGATTCCCAGAAAGGATGAGGGCTGGTACCAGCCTGACAAATAAGAGCCCATCAGGAAGCCCAAAGAGTTAAGGGGAGAGGAGCAGAGAGGGAAAGTGCCAGAGAAACCCACCCACACAGGCACCGTCAGGAAGAGAGAAGAAATTCTGAGAGGCTTGGCAGGAGCTATTTGACGAAGCGAAGTAGGAACACAAAACTGGCCACGTACCTCCCCACTCCTCCCCTTTCAGCCCTCCCCTCCAGAACTCCCCAGCTCAGCCCCCAAGGGTGGGGCCCTGAGAGAGGGTGGGGCCCCGAGAGGCAGCCTCACCAGGCAGCCAAGACAGGGGTGGAGGCAATGAGAGGATGGGGCCACGGGGTCCAGAAGCAACAGCAGGAGTAAGGAGTACTCGTGCTCAGTGCACTCTGACCTAGAAATCTGCTGGGAGAGAGGGATCCTAATGGAAAGGGAGCAGCGTGGGCAGCCTGCAGTGGGGTGATGGGGGGGTTCTTCTGTGGGGTATGGGGAGAAGCCTGGCTTGGCACATGCAGGATCTGGAAGCTATCCATGCAGACTGGTCTTGTTTTGGGGATGGTGGGCAGCGAGCTGTGGCCGCAGGTTGGCCTGTCCTTGAAGAGTAACCCCTGTAGACCCCAGCTCCCAACCCCCTCCAAACTGCCCCAGCACAAGGTCGAACCTCTTTTCTGTGGCTGCCATGAGACCTGGCCCATCTGGCCAGGTTCTCCCCCAACCAGCTCCCAGTCTTCCCCCTACCCCACAGAACTCCCCGCAGCTCCCTCTCAGCACCACGGACTGTCTGTACCCTCTGTCACCCTGCGTGCCTCTGGGCTCCTCACAACTCAACTCAGATACTTGTCAACCTGACTGATCCCACCAGGCAAGCCTGCCCCCCTCTTGTCCTTTCCCACCATGGGGTACATACCCCAGCCCATGTATGCCCAAGGGTCCCCTGGTTCTGGGACAGGGACATGTCTCACTGTCTCCAGTACCTTCCTTGCTCCATGTTTGTAGAATGGGTGATGTTGAGCAAGAGTTCTGGGCTTGGTGTGGAACCAGTCTCCTCTTGCCCTCGACCTTCACCTTTAGGACAACCGGGGGTGGGGGGGGGGACAGAAGGGGTGGATTTCCAGCACTGGGCTAGGATGAAGTCAGAAAACCAGGTACAGAACTGAACATGTCCTCAGCCTGGGGGCTGGGCCTCCCCTATAGGCTGACAGCAGGGAAGGGGTCTCCTTGGGGGTCCTCAGAAACTGGAGCCTATGTCAAAAGGGAAGCAAGGTTCTACAAAGGAAAACAGAAAGCAGAAGTCTGTCCTGGTTGCTATGGCTCCAGGGCAGGGCTGCGGTGGGAGGCGGGGGTGGGGCTCGCTGGGTGGGGGAAGCGGGGTAGAAGGAAGCAAGCTGTGGGGGCCAGTGACGGGGCAGGAATTCCTGTGCGGCACCGAGGGCGGCGCCTCAGACATTCTGCTGGGGGCTTCCAGTCACTGCCTGCGTGCCCTGGGTAACTTGTTCCCTCCTTCCCTGGGCTTACCATCCTCAGGCCAAGGACACTCCCAAATTCCCCGAATGCTCAGCCTGCCTTGAACTAGTCCCAGCCACTCTTTGCCTCCACCATTCAAATGGCCTCGCTAGGAAATCCTTCCGATCAAATGCAGACAGAGACAAGAATGTGCCTATGACCTATACAGAGAGATACAGACACTGACTATTCTTCTCACCACCACCAACCTCACTCCTCTGGGAATCACCAAGAATATTCTCCTCTTGTTTCCCCCTGCATAATCTCTGCCACCACCTCTACGGATGCCTCCCCTTTGTATGGACCACACATTTTGTCCCAGGCAGGGTCCTGAGCTGTACCTGCTCCTAACCCGGGCCCTCTGGCTGCCCCCACCCAGGGAAGCCTCCTCCAAACCGAGGATATTCACCCCAGGCCCTCTACAAGCCAAAAGGGGAAAAGCCCCCCACCCCCCTCAAAAAAAAAGCATGCACCTCTGACCCCCCTCCTCCAACAGCTCATCACTGCCGGCTTGACCCGTATCTGGTCTTGGGAGATGGATCCAGAAAGCAAACTTAGGGCCTTATGGGAGGACTGGCGGGGGAATTGCCATGTCCCCAGGCTGGACAGCCTGCCTGAAAGCCAAGGCAGGCAACACTTTCTCCAACAGTCCTCCTTCCACTGCCACACATTAGCTTTTCAGGGTCACACCCTTCACATCTCATCCGGACTCACAGTAACCCCAGGGAGGTGCAGGAGCAAACCACTAGGCCCCCTTTGCAGATGGGAAACTGAGGCTCAGAATGTGAACTAATTGTGCAAGGTCCCCAGGAGGTAAGGCTGTACCTCCAAGGGCCAGTCCGGAACGGCTTCTGTTGCCTCATGGGCACCCCCTACCAGCCCTGGTCCCGACCCTCTGCTGAGTGCAGGGCCTCAGACCGCACTGACCTTTGTTTCCAGCTAGCCCCGTTTCTCCTTTCTAATCCCTGACACGAACAGGGTGAGAGAAGGAAAGGGAACTAACCTGTGGAGTACTTTGCAAGTGGCATTTCACAATGACCTCATGTACCATTGTCCTATTTCACAGATGAGAAGACTGAGGCCCAGGGACTCTCCCTAGGGCACACAGATAGATGGGACCCAGATTAGAACCTAGACATTCTGACTTCACCCCCAGAGGCCTCTGAAGAAGTGTGCAGTAGCCTCGTCCATGCCACCAGAGGCCCCGGGATGGCTCTGCATATGGGGGAACCAAAGCAAAACACCAAGCCAGGCCTTCCCAATCAGGAAAAAAGCCCCTTGGGCAATGTTTCCAGGGCCCTGCTCCACCCTGTTCTCAGCCACAGCTGCTCCGCCTTGGCCAAGGACCCAGTCTCAGGGCCTGCAGCTGGCACCCCACAAAAACACCCCAAAAGGAGTCCTCTGGCAGCCTCTGTGCCTGGCACCTGCCCCTCCCTGGAGGGCACCGTCATGTTCCGCTCCTGCTGCTGTCCCCCACCAGCAGACGTAATTACCACAGCTCTCAAGCTGCCAGTCCACGGAGCCAAGAAGTAACATGCTCTGTGATGGGCCCATCCACCCAGAGCCCTGGCCAGGCCCACACCGGCCCCCACTCTCCTGCCGCATCAGGCTTCTGCAGCAGAAATCACAGCTCTTCCTGCCAGCGAGGGCGAGAGGCTCTCCCACCTCTACCGAGACACCCGTTCGGAGCTGGCAGCATGCCCAAGCAGATCCCCTACCGCGGCTGCCTGCGGCAGAGCAAACCAGGGGCCAGACTCTGGGAGGATCTGTGCTCCTCTGCGAGTCCCAGATGGAATCAAGCCCAAGAAGCACTTTCCTTCTTTTTTTTTTTAACAGAATGGTATCCTCAAACCAATTTTTCTCCCAACCTGATCTGAGCCTTACTGTTCTCTAAAATGACTGAATCAGAAGCAAGCATTTATCAGGACAAAACAAACCTGTCTTGAACGTCTATAACATACCAGGCACCTGTGTGTTCGTTTTCTGGCTTTGTCTGTGCAAGAAAGGCCTCACTAGTCTCATTTTACAGATGAGAAAACTAAGGAGCAGGGAGGGAAGAAACTTGTGGAGGCCACACAGACTGTGAATGGCAATATCAAGGCTCAGACTACTGGGTCTAACCCTGGATTTGACACAGTTCACCTGTAGGCTCCAGTCCCCAGAAGCTACCTGTCCCGCGCACTCAGCACCAGGCCTTTGAAACCTTTTGGTTCCCAAGCACATGACACCAGCAGCAACTTCTCCACCAGCTGAATGAAACAGACCCACAGGTTCCGTCTGTCTCTGCATATATTTTTATGCCTAGATGAGTATTTTTGAAAGGATCAAGACTTCTGTACTTCCTGGTTCTCCAACTGTTTGAGAAAATCAGACTAGTTTGATCCAGGGTTCTCGTAAAAACTAGAACATACACTTGGGCTTTAGCAGACTGGGGTGATTCCTTCTGATACGAGGACCAGGATTTCCTCCTGGTCCCTGGATCCATCTCCAGGAGGTGGGAGTACATCTGGGATGGGGGGCAGGGACTGAACTCATCACTGTATCTCCGGGGTCAAGTACGGCCTGGCACACTACAGCTGCTCAAATGAGATGGGATGGATGGAGGGATGGATGGAGGGACAGATGAGCAAATGCGTGGGTGGATGGATCGATTTTAACATGTCCCAAAACTAGGTCTAAAACACAAATCTTCAACCAGTTATCACTTGCATACCTTGCATTTCTGTGACAGCATTTGTAAGGATTCTATTTACCTCTTGAAAGATTGGGGGGCACATTCCCTATTCATTCTGATCGTGCCCAGTTAGGCTATAACAAAAACCACATCCAAGGCAACAGCCCCACACTCAGGATTGCCTGAGTTCCAAACCACAAAATAGGGGCTGACATGCTCAGGAAACCCTCAAACTCTCTTTCTCAGAGCAGCTGCTCTGGTGATCCTGTTGGTGGACAGTGCTGATGATTACGTCTCCTTGGCTGACTGTGCTGGGCCAGCTTTTCCCACAGCATAATGAATCCTGCAGGTATTAGGCAAAGCTAAGTAGCAGCCAAGGCAGCCAGCTGCTGTTCTAGAGGCTTCTCCCTATCGACTGTCGCCAAACTGAGGCAGCACCGAAGGGAGATGAGGAAAACCCTGCAGGTACCTGGAGGCAAGGCTGAACCTCAGGGTCCGGCCAAGGGATCAGGTGCCCGCACCTGACCGAGAATGGGACCCGCAGGGAAGGAGGGCATCAAACAGGAGCTAGAGAGAAGGCAGAGGCTGTCTGGTCTCTCTGAGAAACAGCTCGGAGCTGCCGAGGCCAGATCCAGATCATAGGAGGAAAGCTCTGTAGAGGAGAAGCCAAATCTCTCCCCTCAAGTCCTGAAGTTTCTGAACGTGTGATGGGCCGGGTGTGAGCAAGAGGAAACAAACCAGCAGGCCTTGGAGGAGTGCCTCCTCCCAGCTCAGTGCACGATTTCCTCTGCTTTAGAGGCTATAGGGAATTCCCAGGACACCGGCTGGCAAGCGGGCCCACACCCCAAGCTTTTGGGGCAGGCCAGCAAGTCACACGGCCTCCAGGAAAAGGGTAGGAGCTGCTAGGAGGGAAATTGCGTATTGGGGAAGACTCATCTTGGCTCCAAATGTGGACCACCTTTTAGTAAAAGGCGATTTTCCACTCTGAGATAGGGAGGGGGCAGCTTAAAGGTTTGGGGTGGGGATAGGGGCGATAATTTAACGGAAAGGCATCTGAACTCTGCTCCTGGGCACCCAGATCAGGTGGAGGACACAGTAAATGGCTGGGGGAGACAGAAGGGGGAGACAGAATCCAGCCTCAGCCCCCCTGCTGTCTCATGCCCACAGGCATGTCTCTGTTGGCAAAGCCCTCCCTGAGCCTCGTTTCATTTGATTCTCAAAATTACCCCCTTGGCCCTTTTACAGATGAGGAAACTGAGAACCAGAACAGCTCAGAAGCGGCAGAATAGGCCTGTGGTCCAGGGCTTGGGCTCCATGGCCTGTGCTTTTGGAAGCTATCTAGGGAGGCGGACGGGAATGGAATCACCGCTGGGATGATTATTAATATGTGATCTTGACCAAGACAGATACCTGTCCTGAACCTTACATTTCTCATCTCTAAGATGGGGTACATATTGGTTCTAGACTGAAACATATGAAATTGTTATTTTTCATCCGGCTCAACATTAAATGCCTCCCTCTATGAGATCATTGGCTTGAAATCTGGCAGAGAAAGGACAGAAGGAATGTTTCTGTTTTCACCTTTTTATCTCCCACCTGTCCTCAGCACCGGGTTGGGGGGGTGGTTTCCTGAGACAGGTGACTTCAGCGCCTTGTCATCTGAGGGTGTGGATGGGGAGAAGGCTCAGGTGTGAGGGTGCGGGGAGAGGAGGAGGTCTATGTCTGAGGTTACATCATTAGAAACTGGGGCTCAGGGGCGCCTGGTGGCTCAGTTGGTTAAGCCACTGCCTTCAGCTCAGGTCATGATCCTGGATTGTGCCCCACATAGGGCTCCCAGCTCTGCGGGGAGTCTGCTTCTCCCTCTAATCTTCTCCCATCTCACGCTCTCTCTCACTCTCTCTAATAAATAAATAAAATCTTAAAAAAAACCAGGGCTCCGTCTATGGTCAGAGTGAGGGCCCATTTTCTGTGAGAAGTGCACTGTTCTCCCATGAAGATCAAATCTGGTGCTCGGCATTTCTATCCGCACACCTTAGGCTAACCAGTTAGATGCCTCTCCTTGGAGCAACCACTTAGCCCCTCACCTGCATGACCCCACAAAACTTTTAGTACCCCAGCTGAGCTGAGGAAGGCTATGAGCTCTCCCCACCCCAGTCCGGTGTCCTAGCTCCTCCTGCTTACCTGCTGATGGACCCGTGGAGGTGGAGGAAACCCACTGACCAAAGCACTCATAGTCCAGGTACTCAAGGGAACATTTGGTTCCATCTCTTCAGGAACCCGGCTCGTGGGTGCTTGTTTCTTAAACTCCCACTTCCACACACTGCTCTCAGATGTGCCAATTTAACAAAGTTCGTTCTCAACCCAGGGGGGTCCCCAGCTCCCAAGCTCCGAGGGGCCCCTCAGTCAGAGGGCTGAGACCCAGCCTGGGACTCCTCCCCAGCACACTGCCACCCCTGGCTTCTGCGGCTCCTGCACAGCCCTACCCCCCTCCCCCAGACCAGTCGAGGCCATCTCTCTCACCACTCCCTGGACCACCTCTCTCTCCCTCACTGAGGCTCCACGGCCCATGCAAGCGTGCGTGTGCGCCTGTCTGCACACGGGTGCATGCTTGGCTCATCTTCCCGCCTGCCGTGGGGGAAACAGGTGAAAACAGCCAAAGAGCACTTAACGCAGGCTTCATCTGGCACGCGTTACCCCTCCTCTGCTTTATTTTTCCATAGCACTTGATACTTGCACCTGGATATTATAGTTCCCCATGAATTTCCTGTCCACCTCCCTCACTTGAATGTAAGTGCCATGAGGGCAGAGACTTTTTCTCCGTTTGTTTGCTGCTGTGTTCCCGGCTTCTAGAACAGGGCCCGGCACAAAGATGATGATGATAAACCACTGCATGAACGAGTGAATTCCTTGAACAGGCAAACCTACCTCTGTGCACCATCTTGCAGGGGAAGACACTTACAGGGGAGTTTTAACTCGGAGGTGTTAGAATTTCCCGTGGCCGTTAGCTAACTGTGGCAGAGCTGGAAGCACCTGCTCCTTCCAATCCCTCACATCAGTCCCAGAACCAGCACAGCGCTGTGCTCAGCAGCCCTGAGCTGCTAATTGTCTTTGTAGTCCCAGAAGAGGTGTTGGGGACTCCTAACTCAGGCCCCCAAATACAGGCTTGTGCACCAGACCCAAACCTAGGAAGTGAGCCTCACCCTCATGCGGGGGCGCAGACACAAGAACCTTGCTTCAGGGACGTCCGTGGGAGGCTGAGCTGGGCCAGGAGCTGGGCCAGGACCTGGCAGCCAGTGCCCAAGCCCCTGCGGCCCTACCCCACCAGGGCAGAAAAGGAAGGGCTTAGAGCTTACCATGGACTCACTGATGAGGAGCAGCAGGAGGGCTTCCTCTATATTATCCTTCGGGCAGTAGAGGCTGAAAGACACAAATGGCAGCCCCGGCTGCAGCACAAGCCACTCCAAGCAGCACGGCCGGCCCGCCATGCGGCCCTTCTGCCCTGGAGTCAGAAGCAGCCCTGGTAAGGTGACCCCCTCCTGCATAATTCACAGACACCAAATACCACCTGCAGCTCCTCCTCCAGCCCCAGAGTGGCCAGCAGGGCCAGAAATACTGCAGATGCTCTGGGGGAAGACATGCCCCTTCCAGCACCCAGGGCTGCATGACACAGCCAGGGCAAGGAGCAAGGGAGAGCTGTTCAGATCCCTTCGTCAATTATTAAACAAATAAGAGAGAAGGTATATGCAGACGAGTAGGAAGGCAGGCAACCTCCAAATAATTTGACCTTTGGATGCCTTCTAGGATGTTCCTCTCAATCCCCATCCTGGAGACTGTCTTCCCTGGTCTATTTGGCTCCTGTGGCTACTGAAGAGCCTGCATGAGAGTGAGCTGGGAGGCAGCTGGAGGTAAGTGCAGGGCAGAGAGAGGGGACATCAGAGCCCTAAGTGTGGCATGAGACCAGCATGGTCCAGCAAGCTTACTTGTCTCCTTCATAGAGGTGAGGTTTCCGCAGGGCCTGTGTGATGAAGGAGTTCTCCTCCTTGCTCATGAACTCAGGTAGCGGGTGGGACAGGGGGCTCCAGTAGCACTCCTCACTCAAGGAATGTAGCAGGACCCCAGCCAAATGCTTGGCCGCCATCTGGAAGAAAGGGAGGAACTCAGACCCAGAATGCCCCGCACCCAGCACCCAGCCAAATCCACCTGCCCTGCAATGCGCTGCCCTTCCGGAGGCCCATCACTCCACTCCACTGCCAAGGAGCCCCTGTTCTGTTTCCAGCACTGAGCCCATCCCCCCCTTCTATTGGCCTTTGATGGCTTCAACTTAATCTTCTGTCCTCTCCTAGATGGAAGGTTTGTTTCCTCCTCCTCTGGCCCCACAGAGCTCAGCACAGCGCTGAGTATTCAGCACACCCTCGCAGAGCACGAAGCAACTGGCACAGGCAGCGCCCTTGACCAGATACCTTCTTGATCCTTAATCACAAATTCTAGAATGAGAAACAGCTGTGGCTCTGATTTGGGCTGAATTAAAGCCTAAGAAGCTAGGCCTGAATTGGGACAGGAAAAGGAATCCAGATTATTTATTAAGTTCATAAACAATCCCTTGGGGCGCCTGGGTGGCTCAGTGGGTTAAAGCCTCTGCCTTCAGCTCAGGTCATGATCCCAGGGTCCTGGGATTGAGCCCCACGTCAGGCTCTCTGCTCAGCGGGGAGCCTACTTCCCTTTCTCTCTCTCTGCCTGCCTCTCTGCCTACTTGTGATCTCTGTTTGTGCAATAAATAAAATCTTTAAAAAAAAACACACACACACAACAATCCGTAGGAGTTAGCCTACCACCCTGCTAGGGAGGGATGACATCAGATTTTTACTCTGATCTAACGCTAGGGGCTCTGTGCAGTGCTGTGATAAGGATGCTGAGGGTGCTTCCTGGGGTTGGTGGGAGAGAATGCAGAGATCGATTAACAATGTCTGCCATGAGCACAGACAGGGAGAGGATGAGCATGTAACATACTGTCATCCCTGATTCAGAGGCTGCCTGCTAGTGTTTCAGTAGTTTCCCACTGAAAGTGGCCGCCATATAAGCCCGCCACAGCCAGCACCCAGCCCCCAGGCCTCGCCGTGTTACCACTTTGAAGTTCTGAGTTGCTTTTGTCTCCACGGTGCGTAGGACCTCCCGGAGCTCTCTCATCCCTTTCACAATGTTCCTAAGGGAAAGACAGCAAAATCAGGGTCATTCCCAGCCTAGTTCCCACAGACATCATCATCAAACCTGCAGACACAAGCAGGAGCCCGCCCATTTGAGTTTTACTTGAGAACACACAACTAGAATGAAAGGTCAGAGCTATAACATCAAGATCCTAGGAGCCCAGGACACTGTTGATCAAAGCACAGGAAGGATCCCTCTCCCCCACAGCCCCCTAGAACCCTGGCTTCCAGTTGACCACCAGAAAGAGACCAGGATTGAGTATTTCAAACAAGACGTCATTTTCCCTAAAACCTTGGCTGGTGTCAGACGTTCTGACTTGAATCAGCCTCAAATTTTCCATCTTCACCCAGTACACCTGGTCAATGCTAGAGTCCATCCATACCTCTCAGTGCCCATCACCAGGGCCCTAGACCAGCCTCCATCACCAGGGGCCTGGATAACCACAAGGGCCAGTCTCGACTCCCCCCAACCCCTGCCAGCCCTCTGGGCCCTGAAATAACTTGCAAGCTTTTTAAAGTATGACCCAGAATAAAAAATACATTTTAAGTTATAATACAGCACGCACATACTTTCCTTACATAAAACGGAAGCAAGTTTTTTGACCTACTACTTAGCTCTACTGTATGCAGTCCCCTCTGGTACTTCCAATTTGACATCTTGCTCTGTTCCTCTTTTTTTAAATGCTGGTTGCAGCCACTAAACTGATCTTGCGGCCCACAAGTGGGTTATGGCCTGAGGTCTGAAACACTGCTCCACGGCCCCTGGAGGGGTCTGTATGCCCAATATGCAAATGTTATCTATTATCACCTGCCCTCCACCCTCCCTCCCCCTGCCCCAGGCAAGGCTGGCCCCTTTGTTAGCAGCCCCAAGGCTCCCAGAATCCAGCCTAGGCCTTCATCTTGGCATCGCAGGGCTGATGGGTCTGCCCCTCGCCTCTCACCTATCTTGACTCCTTCCACTCAGGTCCTTTTTGAACAACCCACCATATCACCTATGTCAACTCTTGGCACAGACTCTCCCTACTGCCTTAAACAGCCATTCTGCACTCAATCTCAGAAAGCCTTTCCAATAACACTTCCTCCTTGCAGCCTTCCCAGACCCCTCCCCACACTCTCACCCCTCTGGCCTGCGTCCCTCTTGCACCGTTAATTCCTCTTTCAAAGCATGACCTTGTGTGGTCATTTTCCACTTACGGGCTAACCCATCGTGCACTGTGCACTCAGAGGGCACAGTGTCTTGCTGTGCCCTCACAGGACTCCTGTCTTGCTCCCAAAGCTCAGCACCAGCACAGCTACTGGTACACAGGTGCTCAGCAAATATTTGGGCCCTGCCCTTCTCCTTTGCTCTGGAAGTTCCCTGGATCACAGCCCACAGCAGAGAGCAGAGGCCGCCAGGTCAGGAATTTCAGAAATGGAAGATCACAGAGAAGTGAAAAGCCAAAGGTGGCAGCCAGGAAAGCTCTAGGTGCCCCTCCTCCATCTTTCACGCACAGAAGAGATTCCTGGGAGCTTTGGGGTCTGGAGCCATGAAAGGACAAACAGGCAGACCAAGTCCCTGCCTTCTGGGAACTTCTGGTTTCAGAGAAGAAAGCAAAGATGTGCCAACTACCAACGTTATAAATACAGACCCTCATCGCAGGGCTGAGGATGGAGACAAAGACCCCAGGGACAGAGTCAGAGTCACAGTGACTTTCCCAGTCTGTCCAGAGCTTTGGGAGAACCAGGAGGGCTCACAGGCCAGGGAACCATAAGTGCCCTGGGTGACAATTCAAGTTTGGGTGCTGCGGCACAAAGTAGCCTGAGGAAGGGGTCACCTCTGTGGGCTGTACACGGTGTCTTCCTCCAACAAACCAGGCCTTCAGGGTGGACAACGTCTCCCAGACTTGTCATCTGCACACCATGGTCACAAGTTCTGCCCCCAGCTGCACACCACCAATGGTCTTACTTAGCCAACACTTTTCCTTACATCTTCTTTTTTCACAGACGTATCTTAATCAAGAGCGAGTTTTTTTCTTTTTTTGCCAGTAGAGATTAAATACAGAAGTACTTACAAAAGGTCAGTCTTTGTATCACTCAAAACCACCTCGTGTATCACCAGCGGTACAGTTTGAGACACAAAAGATTGGACCACAGGTTCTCCAAGTGTGGTCCTTGGACTAGCAGCATCGGCATCCTGGAAACTTAATAACAATGCTAACTCTGACATACACAGACACCCCCCACTCCAGACCCGCTGGATCAGAAGCTCTGGGGTGAGCCCAGCAATCTGGGTTCTATCAAGCTTTCAGGGGGTTACCGTGGACATTCAGTTTTGAAAACCACCAGTATGGTTGATGCTCCGTGTCTTCCAGTACTCCTGTGCTAAGAAGCCAGTTTCCAGAAGGGACCCCCTGACACAGAAACTCCAGCTTTTCAGCCAAATCCTAAATCTGCAATCCTGAGAAAGGGTAGCAGCCACTTGGAGTCCTTGTCTCCCTGCCCACACAGGAAGAGGATTCCTCACTGGCTCATAGTGCTGTCAGGAAGGCGAACGTGTGTGCAGCCCAAACACACCTGGGCATGTGGGACAGGCACCCTACATAGTAGTATTTTCCTTTCCCCTTTTACTTTAGGTCCTAAAGATCTTCTTAAACTGTGTTTTAGTTTGCCACATTATTTTGCCTGGAAGTCCAGGAGTGAATGAGTAGAGGGCAGAGAACCTGAGGGGCCTGAGGGGATCTCCCAGCCTTGTGTCCACCTGTCTCCTCCCACAAGCCCCGCCCCCACAGGGGACACACACACACACACACACACACAGGACTTCCCTGGGAGACACACCACACGCAGGGATAGACTGCAAGTCCCCAGGAGCCCAAGCAGGAGGAGCCTGTAGCAGAGGCCCTCCAGTCCCACTGAGGTCTCTGCCTTAGAAAGGAATCCAGAGGGCACCTGGGAGGCTCAGGTGGCTGAGCGACTGCCTCCAGCTCAGATCACGATCCCGGAGTCCCGAGATCATGTCCTGCATCAGGCTCCCGGCTCCGAGGGGAGTGTGCTTCTCCCTCTGACCTTCTCCCCTTTCATGCTCTCTCTCTCTCTCTCTCTCTCTCTCTCAATAAATAAATAAGTAAATAAATAAGAAAAGAACTGAGAGTTGGACAGCTGGCCAGAGGTCAGGCCAGCTGAGGGCACAGCCCAGCACCAGCCGCCATCAGGAAAGAGCAACAAGACAGACTTCATGGGCTTCCAGAAAAGAGAAGAAATGGCTGGCTCTGGGAAGTCTGCAGGGGAGTGATGCCCTGGCAGCTGGGCCAATGGCCACAGGCTGGGCCAAGGGGCTGGGCCCTGGGACTGCCCCAGAGCCTTAGGGCCCAGAGACAGCCCATGGCTCCCGGGACCTGTGGGTGATTTTCCACTCTGTGGGCTCCCTGCCAGCTTCCTCCCTGGCAGCCCAACTTAGGCTGCTACCAGGAGCCCAGAGCCAAGAGGGACTATGGTCTCTTTCTCCCACTCCACCTCAAGGACTGTCCTCTCTCTGCCTTTAGTCTCCGCATCATCAGCATGAGGAGAGGGCAACCAGACCACGCACTGACATCGCCTACGGGGTGCAGAGAAATGCAGATGCCCAGGGACTATGCCTCCCCCGATACACACACATACACACAATGAAGGATTCAGAACTGCATTTTCACAAGATCCCCTGTCCCAAAAGTTGTGTAATTTTACTATTTCCAAATCCGTAAGGGATTCTGGCATCTAAATCAGCTCCCAGAAATCCTTTCGCAAAGCAAGTAATCACCCTCAGGCATCTTTTGGGTAAATCCCAATTTTTATGGAATGCCCATAAAGAGAAAAACCAACAGAGAGGCTCCGGTGGCCAAGGCTGTATGGGGAGAGATTTGGGGTTCCTGCTGGCCCTGATCTCTTCTGAGATGTCGGGAACACCCCTTTGCCTCAGTTTATGCCTCCAGGGAATGGGAAATCAGGCGGGGTTTCTCCCACCAGCCTGAGCGAAAGCTCCCAATGCCAGGTAGAGCTGGGGCTCTGCCCAGCCCCATGAGAGGGCGGCTTGAAAGATCTCTTTGTTTTTGGTCTCTCATGCTGACCTTTCAGAGCAGAGCTGCCACTTTTAACAATATCCAAACAGGGCCTCAGACCAACCCTGGCCCAGAATGAGGCTGCATGTGGAGAAGCCAGGAAGCCATCGATCCCCCAACTCAAGTCAAGCCTGGCTGGCCGGGAACAGAGAGACAGAGATGTGCAGGCAGGGATGGGTCATCAAGAAGCCTCCAGGTGGGAGATGCAAGGAGATGACAAGCCCCTCGCAACCCCCTCGTCAGCAGCAGGCAGTGGGCAAATTTTCTGAAGTAGTCTGTCTACTCAGTCTTCACAGCTTCCAATGAGGCTGGTAAGGCAGGCTTTGTTCTCCCAGCGACCAGCACAATGCTTGGCACACAGGAGGCACTCAAGAAATCACTGTGGAATAAATAAACTCCCATTTTCCAAAGGGAAAATGAGAGCCTGGCAGACACTGGCCTTTCCAGGCCATTGCTTATCCAAGGAGAGAGGCGGGCTTATCACAGGCACCAAGGCTTCAGACTTCTCTCCCTTTAAACTAAAGAGATTCCCGAGAAAGACAATGCTTGTCTTTTGACCTGGCAGGGTTATACTTTTCCTTTCCTGGCTGTGTGAACTCTAGGGCTCCTGAAATTCAGCTAAGTGACTCATCTTTCCAAAGTACCTACTGCGTACCCAGTGTCTGGCTGGTCATCAGCCCTGTTGACAAGAGACATTCAACGAACACTCGTGGAATGAATACAGAGATAGAATGAGGAAACAAATAGCTCGTTCATGGCCCCGCAGGTTTAAGGAACTCACAGTCTGTTAAATCAGACACGCTCCTGATTTATTCAGAGCTTAGCAAAGTGTTTTGCATCCAGTAGGTCCTCAACAAATATTGTTTTGTTTTGCTTTTTGGTCTGGTTTGATCTGACACAGAGAAGAAAAAACTGCGTGAAGTTTACGGCTGAATGGAATCTAAAGAGCCACTGGGGCAGGGAACCCCAGCCAGAAGCCCCCATTTCAGGGCTGGCACTAATGGCATAGAAGAGGTTTCTGGTCAGGGACCCAGAAGAGGACAGCCAGTTGGCAGATCCCAATAGCAGGAGGGTTGAATAAAGAGACAAAGTCAGGTGAAGTTCAAATACTTAGCAGGCTGTTCACTCCTGCCACGCACCCATAGCATCAGTTTCAAAAACTAAAGCTCTCCTCTTTGCCCCAAGTCCCAGAAAAAGCCAGAAAAACGCTTCCCTTGCAGGGCACTAAGGACATCCGGGCAAAGAGATCTTTCCTGCCCAGCGAGGCGCAGGACCGGTAGTGAGTACTAACAATAAATACAGGCTGTGCTTTAAGAGAGCCTGGGAGAGTGTGTCCTCTTCAGTGGGCCTCAGAGGTCTCCCTGTGCCCCAAAGAGTGACACAGGTCACTAGGAGGCTCTCCGGGGCTTCCATGTTGGATTCTGGCCCCTGAATCCCCCTTAGTGAAGTCTGTCTCCTGCCTTTCCCAGCACTGCAGACAGTGGGGGGCTGCTACAAGGCAAAAATCGCAAAACCCAAAATAGGAGCTGATGAACGCACCCCTCACAGGGTGGGGTGGGGGCAGACGCACAGGAGGCGGGGCCTTCTAAGCCCCTCCCCCACAGCCATCTGCAGCCCAGGCAGCTTTCACTGCCTCTCAGCTAAGCATCTCACTGGCAAGGTGAAGCGTGTGGCAGTTGCACACCCACACACACGCACACATACCCACACCCCTCAGCGAGGGAGAGAGCTTTTATAAGGCTGAACACTCTGCCAAGCCCCAGGAAACTCCCTCAGAAAGCACACACACACTCCCTTCCTATTGTTTGGTTTTGGTACAGTGAGCACATATTGCTTTAGTAATTAAAAAAAAAAAAAAATTTTTTTTAACGTGAACGAAACATCCAGCCCACCTGGTTCAATACACATGGCTCAGGGTCCCTCTCAGCCCAGAGCCAAGAAGAGGCTCTGCAGGTCTAGGCAGAAGGAAGGGGAAAACCATGCCAAAGAGCATGGCCCCTTGCCCACTCTGAGGGAAGAAGCCTGTGGCTTATGTTCTCGTTTTGGGGAGCTGCCCAGAGGCTAGGGTCCTAGTGAGGTCAGGGCCCCAGACAGGGACAGTCGACCTTCCTGCTACTGCACTGTCCTGGGCTTCCCTCATGTCTCACCCCTGGAGCTGCTTCATGCAGAGGAGAACCAAACCTCCCCCATAGCTCGGGCTCTGGGCCCCGCCCCATTGTCCGCAGCCACCAGAACACATTAGAAAGGTGCCCTCTCCTGGCAGCTGGCGCCTGAGGAACTACCTGGAACAAAGCTCCGATCAGAGTCCACGGCTGCCCTCTGGTGGCAGTGAGGGGAATTGAACTGAGGGTCTCAGATCCCTGCCCTCTGGAAGGGGCCTCTCTCAATTCATAACTGTCCTTTCAGGTCCCGTACTTTCAGTTCCAGGTCAGTTAGGAACCCTGTCATCAGCTACAGGGCAAGTGACAGGAATGAACAATGGATCAATAGGGCAAGGCCTCTAGAGAAAAATGAGTGTCCCTCAAACCTACTAAGTCCAGAGGCGCCTGGGTAGCTCAGTTGGTTAAAACCTCTGCCTTCAGCTCAGGTTATGATCCCAGGGTACTGGGATTGAGCCCCACATCAAGCTCTCTGCTCAGCAGGGAGCCTGCTTCCTCTTCTCTCTCTGCCTGCCTCTCTGCTTACTTGTGATCTCTGCCTGTCAAATAAATAAATAAAATCTTTACAACAACAGCAAAATAAAACAAACAAACAAACAAAAAACCCTACTAAGTCTAAAATACTTAGGCCCAGGTTTAACCACAGCCCAGAATAAAAGAGCTTTGGAGGTCGAGCAATGCCTGCACTCCCGTTCTGTACAGTGGAGAACACCGCACCCTCTAAATCCTGTCATATCCTCACATGGAAGGACGAGGCTGGACTCTGGGAGCAGGCACTGCTTGTGGCCATCTGTCCTCAGGAGTGGAGCACCCCCAGTCCACCCAGGGCCCACATGGAAATGGGCCCCAGCTCTGGGATTCTGCCCAGAAGCAGGTCCCACCACCTTCCCTTGCTCCTCAGGCCCCAAGGGAAGTCTTCTAACACTGAGAAGCTCCTGGTCCCCAAGAGCCCACCGTATCCCAGCAGCACCCCCACCTCCCTGCCTCCCTTCCCTCTCTAGTATCCAGCAATGTCTGATGGCTATAACTGGCTGCTTGACTGTCTGCTCTGTGCTGGGATGGAAGGTCCCTAAGGAGGGGAGCTCGTCTTGTTCCCAGCTTCAACCCCCATGAGTCAGGTGGGGTGCCTGGGGCACGGCACGGTGGGTTCTCAGAGGCTACCTGTGAAATGAACGCTTGGGCTGTTCTCTGGTATTTGTTCCTTAGTCCCTCCCCCTTACTGGGCTACGACCTCTCTTTATGTGGGCAAGGGTTTTACCACCTTCCTAAACACCCTAAGAACCCCAGGTGAAGTAGGGGGGATTTAACCAATAGGAAATGACTCTGAAGCCCTTAAAAGGCTTTTCAGAGCTGCCCTGGAGGAGAAGACACAAAGTCAGTCATGGGAGTCCCACTGTAGCCCTGAACCTCTGTTTCTCACACCTCAGGCTAAGGCAGTGGTTCTCAGCTGGGGGTGATTTCACCCTCTACCACCCGAGACATTTATCAACGTCTGGCCACATTTTTGGTTGTCACACTTGGGGCAGGAAGAGCTGGCAGCTAGTGGGCGGAGGCCAGGGATGTTGCTAAAGCCTGCGACGTCCTGGTAACTGGCTCACGATGTGAACAGGTCAGTACCTGAGAAACCTGGATTGAGGTGCCCTTTTTTTTAAACTTCCTAACAATAACAAATATATATATAAAACCATTGGAACTGGTGATTCATCTAGGAAGATAGAACTCTGACCTGAAGACCATAATGAGTAATTACGAGAGCCCACACCACTGTGGCGGGTGGTAGGCAAGGCCCGGGACTGTGGGGGCACAGACCTCGCTCAACTCCAGGCTTGCTGGCTCTGGGCAAGTTATTCCCCCTCTCCTTTCTTCAGGAAGCGGGGACATTAGTAGTTCTTCATGGGACTCTGCCTGGCAGGCAGTAAGTATTCAAGAAGCATTAGCTACTGTTAAGAGAAAAGGGGGAAAGAAATTATTTAAAGTCCAGCCGGGCACAAGGGGCCACAACCCTGGCTTTAAAAATATCTTTCACATTCCCGGGCCACCTCTGGGCTAGACGTGGGCACAGGAAACAGACGAAGGGGCTGCAGTGGTTGACCACACGTCCTGGGGAGTGCTGCTCAGCGCTCAAGCTTTCAAATGTTTGGGCTGTTTGCTTGGAAAGAAATGATTCAGTTTCCATTGCTCTTTATTTGGGAGGCACAGGGGGGCGGTGGGAGGGGAGAAGAGTCAGCGTCCTGTCTTTCAGAATGAAAATCTGTGCTTCAAAAGGAAGGAGGAAGCAGGGTGGTGAGCAGAGCAACAGGACCAAAACAGTAACTGGGACTACTAGGGCTCTCCTAGAGGGGTGAGGGTTGGTTAAATCTCTGTCCGCCGCTGGCGGAGCCACACACACACACACACACAGCCAGAGTGGGCAGAACACAGACAGGGAGGAAGAGGCCCACTCGGGAGGGGTGGGACCAGCTTCGGGAAGAGGAGCCACCCACTGTGAATGGTGACTCAGGGTCCCAGAGGAGCGGAGAGAGCCCTGAGTCAGCGTAGCCACCATCAGTCCAACCACCACCAGGGCCCTGTCCTTCCCCCACACACCCCCACCCCACCCCACTGGAAACTCCACGGGTTTCGAGGCTACTCAGAACCAAAACTGGATCCCAGTGGGTGAGGCAGGGCAAGTTACTGTACCTTGTTGAGGCTCTGTCCCCTCTCGAGTGACCTGGGGTTACCAGACTCCCTTCACAGGACACTGTCCCCTCTAAGCACATGCACACAGCGGGTGCTTGATAACTGCCCTCCTTCCCCTACCCAGCCCCCTGGCCGGCTGTCCTTGACAGTCACCTTAACCTTGAAACACCTGCAGCAAGTGTAGTTTGGGGAAGGGGAGCAGGCAGCCCTGAGGGAACTGCAGGGGAGAGGGGGTTCACAGCAACACCCCCTGCGGTTTAAGCGCAGTACTCAAGGTGCTGTTCATTCCTGCCTCTCCTTGGACCCTCATGCCCGCCCCAGATACAGGACAAACAGAAGCCTCCTGCTTGAGGAAGCGGAGCCAGGGGTGGGAGGGTAGAAGAGGAACCCTCCCAGGGTTGCTGGGTGGTCTCACGGTCCTGGGGCCAGCCTTGGTGACCTCCAGATGCCAGGGCACCCTGCTTCAAACTGGAAGCAGAGGCCACACTTACCAAGCCCAGAGCACACTTGGAGCAAAGGCACAGGCAGGAGCACAGGAGGCAGAGCCCCCCCGCGGCAGGAGCAGGGGAACATTACCCCCCCCCCCCGTTTCTTGCTGCGGGCAAAGCAGCCTCACGGGCAGGAGCGCAGGGGGGTCCTGCATGCGTAATCCTGGCTCTGCCCAGGACAGGCCACTTACATTCTCTGTGCCTCTCCTCCCCCCAACCCCCCCACCCCGCCCCGCAGAACGGGGACGCAACAACAGCCCCTAACAGAGGGCTGCCAGGAGGACCAAACACACACGAGGCGAAGTGCCAGCAAAGGCCTCCCACAGATCAGCATGGATGGCACAATGAATACGTGTTAAACGCCAGACTGAAGGGCACACGGGATTTCCAAAGACCGACTCCTAGGGGGTACCACACAGAGGAGCACCTCTACCCTGCACGCCTACAGGAGGCCTTGGGAGGGACGGCCTCTTAAACACACAGCAGGCATCACTCAGCACACATTTCTGTAAAGGGCCGGGGAGTCCGCATTTCAGGATCTGCTATCCACCCCACTCTGGGTGAGACACAGTATGTCAACGGCACTGTGGCTGTGTGCCAATAAAACTTTACTGGCAAACACGGGCAGCAGCAGACAATGCTGCAAAGGTTCTACCGAAGGAGCATCTCGTCACATCTTCCCTCACCACCGAGAGCAGCACCTGCAGACCCAAGGGTGCCCCCCACCACCAGGGCAGGGGCGGGGGGGACCAGGGGCAGGAGCAGGGGCTGCCTGCAGCTAGGGGAAGGAGCCAAGCGGCAGCTGCCTGGGGAGCAAAAACAGGAACCAGCCCACCAGACCGCTGTGTCTCCGAAACTGAAGCTTAGCAACCAAAATAGGAAAGAAGAGCACACACGGTGGAAGTGGAACGGGGGCAGCGTGCTTCCCGGGGTCCCGGCATGTCCTCCGGTCCTGCACCTTCCCAGCCACAGGGTGGGCTGAGGAGCCCAGGGCTCTGGGCCAGCCCCATCCTCAGAGGACAAGCCGCCTGGGCTCTCTGGGCCTCCTGGTCCACGTGTCCCAAACAGGGACACCACTGCCTCCCTGGCCTGACGCTAGAAACACTGAAACAACAAACACAAAAGGTGTCCAAGCCTGGGCCAGCAGCTTACCCAGCTGTGGCCTGCCACGAACAATACTACAAATAAATGGTAACAATGCCTCCGACTTTCCAAGCAGCTGAGATGGATCCGGAGCTCTGGGAGGTATTCTCACCTGGGAGCTGGGTGACAGCCTGTCCTGGTGGGGATCCTTCCACCCTGTTTTTACCACTCAGAAGACAAGGAATCAAGCAGTATCCCCTTATCTAACAGTGAGGGGAGAATGGAGACAGAGAAGGGGCGTACAGGCCTCCTCCAGGCCAGGGGTCCAGCTGGGGCAGGACTGTCCCCCTCCCCAGGTGTGTACCTCTGCCTACCTCAGCCTGACAATATGGGAACACACCAGCCCCCACTAATCCTCTGGAGAGAGCACACACCACACACACCCAGATCAGAGAGGCCTGATGTAACATGATGAGTGTCAGAAGCATCCTGGCCCCGAGAGAAACGTCCAGGTCCCACTCAGCTGCCAGCGACCTACCCCTTCTTCAGGTTTGTTACATAAGCACTCTGGAGGGCAGCTTCCAGGAAGTAGGTGAGCTCATAGTCGACTGGGTGAGAGCCTTTCAGATGCCGTGACGTGGTGTTACTTGTGATCTGGGAAGGGAACACAGAGAGAGCCACTGTCTCGGAGTTCTCCGTCAGAGGGGCTGGGGTGAAAGCCCTGGCGGATACGGTGGCCCCATCACCAGACCACGTCCCTAGACACCTCAGAGGCATGCCCTGTGCCGTTCTCAGACCAAACCCAACCTAACTGGCCTTCGTTTAACATACGTCTGAAACATGCTCTCCTCATCCAAATGCTGATGCCCACAATAGCCCTGCAAAGCTGGTTTTCTCTGCATTTCATAGATGTGGAAACTGAGGCTCAGAATGTGGCTGAGGTCACAAAGCCAGCGCACACCTAGACCTCGAACTTCAGTCTGGCCACTTACAGGCTCAGGCTATTTCTACAACTTCTTGGTTTACTCATTCAACAAACCCTTGAAGGCCTACCATACACCAGGCACTGACCCTACCATGTAGCCATGGAATGTCAGAATAGCCCAACGGCAAAGACCCCAGGTTCCAGGAAAACCTGAGCAGCAGTTGCGTTATTAACTGAATAGTCCTCAAGCCTCAGCTCTAAGAGGGTCACCCAGTCCCATAGAGATAGGCCTGCCTGCCCCTTGTTACCTCCCTTCCCTGATCCAAGAAACAAGTCAATGAGCCATCCACCTTACCTTTAAGAGAGCTTCTTTAGTTCCTTGGAGCTTGGAGCTGGGTGTTAGGAGGGACACACAGCATTTCTGAGAATGCACTGGGTTCACGGCCTGCCGTCCCCCGACCCGAGATAAGTAGCTCCCAAGGCCCATTTGTTTGCCCACTGCCACAGGGCCCTGATTTCAGCCCTGCACACCATTACAGCCCATCATCGCAACTCCCGACTGAATTCCACGGCCGTTTTCTCCAAACCATATGCAATTCCAGTAGGAAGGGCTCCTAAAACGCTGCTGTCTAGCCGGCATCCATGTGACCTTGACAGAGGTCAACTCAAGCACGCCAAGCCTCCCAGCCAACTTCTTCCAGGGAATGCCGCTAGAGTGCTCCCCGTGTACCCCAGTCACTTCTCCCTTCCTCCTAAAATCCAACCCAGCAAAGGGATGCTAGGGTAGTGACACTCAACAGGGGTGTGACTTTACCCTCCAGGGACACTTGGCATATCTGGAGACATTTTTGGTGACCACCCCGTTTTGGCTGTTGTCATCTGTAGAGGCCGGGGATGCTGCCGAACATTTTATAACACCCTGGGCAGCCCCATATGGCAAAGACTGGTCTGGTCCCCATGTCGAGAATGCTGGGGCTGAGAAAGCCCGCTGTGGGGGAATTCAGCCTGGCCCAAGGATGACTCCTCCACAAGGGCCTGTCACAAGACAGGTGCTGGGTTGACATTCTGGCACCTGCCAAAGCAGGTGAGGGTCAAATGTCTCCGGGCTCTGCCTCTCAGCTCCCGAGCACCTCCTCCTTCAGGACACCAACCCTGGACCCCACTAGCCTGCCTTCTAGCCCCTATTAACCATCTACTGAACAGAATGCCTGGGCACCACCCCCGAATTCTCCCCGACAAGAGATCAGAGCCACACTCCCAGGGTTCCAGTCCTGCCAAAGCCCCTTAGCAACTATCTGAACTCCAGGAAGCTGCTGAACCCTTCCCCAAGTCTGAGTTTCTCACTCGGGGAAACAGGAACAACAGGGCCCCTCCCAGCCAGGGGTGTGAGGGCTGAATTCGAGAATGACTGTGGACCGCCCAACACAAAAGCAGGAACTCGGGGACCATTTGCAGTATTTTTGTGAAACAGAGCTGTCTATCCTCCTCCCTTTAAACAAAGAGCTCCCCAGAAGGGAAGAACCAGGGTCACATCACATCATACTGCCCACACCACAAGTGCTCCCAAAAGGGGGAGTGGGGACAAGGGGAGGCTGACAACTCCCAGACCCCCGCTGACTGGCTTCTGCTGGTCTCTGAAAGGCTCCAACCATGGGCTGCAAGGCCTCCCCATCCCGAGGGGATCGAGCAGGGAGCTTCCCGCCACCTGAGGGCAGGGAAGGACGCCTGATTGCAAGGACCAGGCCACCGCACCTGTACTGTGGTGAGCAAAGGGTTTCATCTCTCTAAACCTCATCCACTTGGGACGCCCAGGGGACTCCGTCAGTTAAGCGTCTGCCTTTAGCTCAGGTCATGATCCCAGGGTCCTGGGATCGAGTCCCGCATCGGGTTCCTTGCTCAGTGGGGAATCTGCTTCTCCCTCTGCTCTCTGCCTGTGCTCTCTCTTGCTATCTCTGTCTCCCTGTCAGATAAATTAAAAATCTTAAAAAAAAAAAAAACAAACTTCATCTACTAGATGGGGATAAACACAATACCTACTTCACAGAGCTGTGGTGAGGGTTATGTAAGTTTAACAGGTGCAGATAGGCTGTCACATTTGGGTGTCCGAGTCAAGCTTGCCAAGGAGGCTCTGGGCCCCCTGGTGCAGGCTCATTTAGTCAATCTATTTCCTGGAGGCGATGGAATAGGTCTACCGTGATGAGCTTTCCAACCACTGAGGCGGAGGGGCACCAGAGTGGGAGAAGGTGCCTTTCTCCAAGGCGCACAAGGGCCAGCCATGAGCTTAGTGTGGGGCCTGCTGTGACAGGCGCTCCATGGAGGCAGCCAGAAGCAGAACACGGTGGTCCCAGCTCACCTTCTCCAACTCCTGCAGGAACACCTGAGCAATCCAGGAGGCTCTCTCGAAGCAGGTGATCACCTCCTCTTCCCTCTCGGTCAGGCGGTGGCGGGAAGCTATGGAGTTGGGCAGGCGTTCCAGGGAGAGGCCTGCGGGAGGAGGACGGCACCTCAGACCTGCCCTGCCCCGCCCCCCCACCCGCCCCCCCACCCCAGGCCCTGCCCACGGGCCCTGTCCACGGGCCCGAGGGTGAGCTCACCCCCAGAAACCCAGGCTCAGGAGCAGCCAGTGGGGGGCAAGGTCCACGGCAGGGAAGGAGGAGGCTAAAGCGGTGGTACGGGCAGTGGCTGGGGTCAAGCTGCGGGCTGTCAGCGGGCACCCCCAAACCCGGCACAGGGAACCACACCATGGCACCCCCATGTGCAACTGCTGCCTACCCTTCCAGGCCGGCTCCTGCAGGAACCACTCCTGACCCTCCTCCCAAGGCGCTGGACAGAGACACCCACTGCCCTGCACTCAGCATCTCTATGCTGCACTGCGGGCGCTGACACCCAGCTCTTCTCCCCACGCTGTCCCCGCTCCCCCGCCCCCTGAAAGCAAATCATGAGCCTTTCTGCACCACCACTGCGGTCCCTAGTATCTGCACACGACAGAAGCTGGAGCAGGGCCGCACTGCACAGTGGCACTGTGGCACCCTTCCACAGAACCAGTTTCGACCTCGCCTAAGTTACCCATGCGCGGGTCGGCCTGCGGGAAGCGGACAGCCGCTGCCTTTGCCCTCCAGGAACCCACTCCATTCTCCGGCCCCAACACCTCGCCTTCCCCGTGAGGGGCCCTCCTGCAGCATCTGAGTGCAAGGACCCCACTCCAGCTCCCGGGCAGAGCCATCACCAGGGCCACAGGGACTGGCTAAGGATGAGCACGGGGCCCCGGAAGTGTACTCTTTCCACTGGGGCTGGGAAGCTGGGAGGAGGTTAGCCTGTGACTGTTAGGGAAAACCTGCCTTAAAATAAGGCTACATAACGTGAATACAGTTCACGTGACTGAGCCGTACACTGGCACATGCTTACAAAGTTTTGTTATTTATTGTTTTTTACCACAATTAATTTTTTAAAATAAAATAAAGTAAAATCATTGCTCTAAAGCAAAAACAAAAACAAAAACAAAAACAAAAACAAAAAAAAACAACACTCCCCCAAACAAGAACAACATGCACCAAAGAAAGGGTCAAAAACCAAGAAGCCACTATTATGCTCTTTAGCAGGGAGCGCCATAAAGGAAAACAACTATATTTGCATCTGTTTTGGATTCTTTTAAGGCCAGGAAAAGACTGAATAAGTTCATAGTCATGGAAAAAAAAAAATCTAGAGTCAAGATGAGACCAGACTGAAGAGGGCAGATCCCTAACGACATTGCCTGAGTACCTGTCCGAGGCTCTACCCCCTGAAACGTCCCAGCACTCGAACCCTTAACACCCCACCCCGTTTTGGGTCAAGTCAGTCTCAGCTGTGTTTCCGTCACATGTGACTCACGCACAGCCCTGACTAGAGAGTGCTATCCTGGACTGCTGCTTCCTTACGGGCAGAAGCCTGCTCTCTCACCTTCGTGTCCCCCGAAGTACTCACACACAACAGGTGGAATAGTACTCAGGAGGAACCCACTGGAGGGGCTGTAGGGATAGAACCCCAGCTCTCTCCTGCCCCATGCCCCAACAGCCAACTGATGACGGTGCCCTCGACACTTCCCTTCCCCTTCTCTGCCTCCCTCATTTCAGGCTTTACCTCCCGAGTGGATGGCCACAGCAGCCTCCCTGCCTCCAGTTTGTTTTAACACATCCTGCGCCCTGCTCCCAGGGCGATGCTTCCAGAACTCCACCACTTCAACCTTCAGGGTCCCCAGTGCTACAGGGTGATTGATGTCCAGACTCCTGGTGCTCCACACCAGCCCCACCAGGATTCCATCCCTGTCACTGGGCCATCCTTGACACTCACCATGTGCTACAGGCTGAATGTTTGTGCCCTGGCCCCCAGTCCCTATGTGGAAAATTTAGTGTCCAAGGTCATGGGTATGAGAGGCAGGGGTCTGTCTGTGGGAGGTGATGAAAGGGATTTGTAGCCTTATTAAAAAGACCCCAGAGAGCGGCCTCACCCCTTCCGCCATGTGATGAGAGCAAGAAGTCAGCGGCCTGCAACCCAAAAGAGGGTCCTCCCCATAACCCAAGCACGCTGGTGCCCTGATCTCAGACTTCCAGCCTCCAGAGCTGTGAGAAATGAACATGTGTTGTGTTTGAGCCTCCTAGTCTGCATTCTGTTAGAGTAGCCCGAACTATGACACCACAGCCGCCGCAGACACACCCAACCTCCTGTTTCCGACTGCTGACCTTGTTCAAGGTTGTTCCTCCTGCCTGGAATGCATCCCCCACCCCTGCACATAAACCCCCAAGACCACCCCAAATTACTACTTACCTTCTGCCGCTCCTAATATACCCTGGTATGACCAACCATTCCCTCCTGGGGCCCCGGTCTTCGCCTGACACACTCCTGTCCCACCATTTCTTATGCTTATTTCTTCGCATGCACGCCCAGACTGCATGCTTTTCAAGGCACAACCGTCTCACACTCATCTTTCCACCAACTGGTGCACAGTGGGCATTCAGCAAGCACTGGCCGGCTGATGGAATACCGGACAAGCCTGACCCTGGCAGACAAAGTACAAAGTACCCAGCAGCAAATACAAGGTAAGGAATTCTCGTTTTTCTTGGCAAGATCCCAACTCATATGGATTTAGTGACCTTGCCCTCTGCCAGACTGTGGCGTGAATGGATCCAAAGGTTGGGGTGACTCGGCCCGGGCGAAGGCAGGCACAGAAGGTGAAGGCCCTTGCTCAACACAAAGACTCAGTGACCAGGGTCACTGAGTGTCACCATGTCTCCTTGCCAAATGACTCACGACCAGGAGGACCTCGCTCACGAGTGCTAAACGGGGCAGAGGGAAAAGTGGGAGTCCTGGAGGAGACGCAGAGAGAAGGCAGAAGGCAGGCGCCATGGCTCACTGCTGGTGTTGGCCCTGCCCCCCTCCCCAGCTGCAGGGCCTGTCCACCCTGCAGGAAGGTGGGATACACCAACTGTTCAGAGGCCTGGCTTGGGAGACCAACGTATATGGCAGGAGGACGCAGACATTTCAGAAGCCCTACGGTGGATCTGTTTCAACACGGTCATTCTGTGGCTTCCCAGGGAGACACACTGCTGGCTGGGCTTCCCCCTTCCCCACAGCTGGGTACAGACCTGGGAAGGAGGATGCCAGCCGCCTGGCCGGCCAGGCCGCCTCCAGCGGGCTGGCCACTGCAAAGTGCTGAACTAAGGGACATCTTCCTGACAGACATCACCAGCCATCACTTCATTTGTTCCCTCCACACCCAGCAGGGGCCTCTCCGCCATGCTTCTCTGGAAATTCTCAGTCCCATCTTCCTGGAACGTTCGCTGCGAAACCTCTTCTCTCTAAAGCCTTCTTACACCTCCTGACCTCGGAACCAGCAGCACGTTGGCCCTGCCTCTCCTTTGCGTATGCCTTTTTACCACCCTGGAACCATTCCTCTCTGCCCATTTGTGATTGCTCTTGGCACCCAGTAAGAGCAGGGCCTGGTGACTGGTGAGTGGGTGAAGGCACCCGTTCGCTTACGTGAAGGAGAGAGCCCACGGGCTTTCTCCTGCTCCACTTAGAAAATGGTTTTTGCTGAATTCATAAACTGTGGCGTATGTATACAAGAGAACACCGCTCAGACATAAACTAAAGGACAAACTCTTGATATACATACAACATGGATCAGTCTCCAATAAATCAGGTTGCACAGAAGATGCCAAATATCGAAAAAGTGCATGCATGTTCAAAAAAGGGCAAAATTATAATCTGTAGTAATAGAAACCAACCAATCACCCATCATTGCTGGGGGAACTGAGGCTGGGGGTAGAGAGAGAACCAACTGGAAAAGGGCCTGCGGGAAACTTCTGGGGTGATGGCAATGTTCTTTGTCTTTACTGGGGTACTGGTTACCTGGGTAATTACACCTGTCCAACTCACCAAATGATATACCTAAGATCGGCATACCTCGCTGAAAATTTATCAAAAATAATGGATAGGATGCCTTCTCCAAAGGAAGCAGTTGTGAGAGCAGAGAACTAAAAGATTGAACTACAAGAGCTATGGTCACTAAGGTGGTCCCCTGTGAAATGATCTCCAATATACAAACAGCTTCCTGGAGCTGGCAATGGCTTTTCCTAATGAGGGTCACAGCCTAATCATCCAGTTCTGCCCATAAAAAGGAGCTTCTTGACCTTACATTTGCTTTTTGACTTCCATGAAGGTCCATTTTCCTATCCACAAACATCTGATGGGAAACCCACAAGGGGACTCCAGGCCTTTGGTTGGTCCCTTCACCCTCTGCCCCCTGAGCCTTCCACACAGGTGGCCAAACCACAACACTAGATCCCAGACTAGACGTGCCGTTTCTGAGCCGAGCCCCCAAAGGACCCTGGTGGTTGTCACACAGCCCTGTGAGTGGCAGGAAGCCAGGAGCTGCCAGGAATCTCAGCGCACTGCCTCTCAAGTCCCACTGGCAAAGGGGCCTTTCTGTGAAAACACTCAGCTCTACAAGCCAAAGGAGGGCTCCTTTCAAGAAGAGTGATTGCTTTTAAGTCAAGTCGTTAAGTCTGGGACTCTTGGTTTGGAGGCAAGCTGATCTGGTTTAGCCCTGGGCTCAACACCCAGGCGGGTCCCCGCCTCTTCAGGCTAAGGTGACTCATCACATCAGAGATGGGCGTCTTTCCAAGAAGCTCCGCCCTTGGAGCCCTGGGCCCTAGATGCAGAGGTGGAGAGCACAACATTTCCTCTGCAATGGAACTTTCCAGTTGGGCGGACCCCTCCCTCCCTCCTATCCAGTTGGTCCAACGGCACAAGGCACCCACAGAAGGCTAAACCCAGAGTTAGGTACCTGGGTTGCGGGGAGGGCGAGGAAGAAATGCAAGTGATTGCTTCAGCCCTCAGGGAGGAAGCCTCATGCCAGGTAGAGAAGAACCCTTATAAATCATACTCAGAAGCGGGCCATTGTGAGAATGCAAAACGGTATAGCCGCTGTGGCAAAAAGTGACAGTTCCTCAGCAAAATTACAAACAGAATTACCTTATGAACCCAGCAATTCTGCTTCTGGGTTTAGATCCAAAAGAACTGAAAGGAGTGTCTCAAAGAGGTATTTGTAAACCCATGTTTACGGCAGCATTAGTCACAACAGGCTAAAGGCAGAAACATCCCAAGAATCCAATGATGGGATGGATGGATAAAGAAAATGGGATACGTGCATACAACATACAACGGACTATCATTGAGCCTTCAAAAAGACAGCGTATGCCACATAGATAAACCTTAAAGCCATTATGCTAAGTGAAATAGGCCAGTCACCAAAAGATAATAGTATACAAGTCTACTTCCCTGGGGAACCTAAAGGAGCCACTTCATGGAGACAGGAAGGAGAACAGAAGTTGTCAGGGGCTGCCCGTAAGGGCAAATGAGATGATGTTCGGTGCGTACAGAGCTGGGGTTTTGCAACATAAAGAGTTCTGGAGATTGGCTGCACAACATGAATGTCTGTAACACCACTGAGTTGTATGTCCGCTTAGACATAGTCCAGATAGCGAATTTTATGTACCGTGTATTCGACCACAGTTAAAAATAAAATCTTTAAAAACTAATTAAGATGCGGGGTGCCTGGGTGGCTCAGTGGGTTAAAGCCTCTGCCTTCAGCTCAGGTCATGATCCCAGGGTCCTGGGATCGAGCCCCACATCGGGCTCTCTGCTCAGTGGGGAGCCTGCTTCCTCCTCTCTCTCTCTCCCTGCCTGCCTCTCTGCCTACTTGTGATGTCTGTCAAATAAATAAATAAAATCTTAAAAAAAATAAGTAATTAAGATGCTTAATTTATGTTATAGCTATTTTACCAATGTTTTAACCTACAGTGTTAACCTATAGGATTCTATTAGTTTCAGGTGTACGATAGAGTGATTCAACACTCCCATGCATCACCCAGTGCTCATCAAGACAAACACACTCCTTACTCCCCTCTCACCTATTTCCCCCAGCCCTCCCACCCTTTGCCCTCCCACCCTTTCCCCTCCCGTAACCATCAGTTTGCTCTCTATAGTTAAGAGTCCATTTCTTGGTTTATCTCTCCCTTTTCCCCCCCTTTTCTCATTCTTTTTTGTTTTTTAAATTCCATGTATGAGTGCAAGCATACTGCACTTGATTGACTTATTTTGCTTAGCATTATGCTCTAGCTCTACCCATGTTGTTGCAAATAGCAAGATTTCATTCTTTTTTATGCTGACATCCCATTGTACCTGTTTACCACGTCTTCTTTAGCCGTTCATCAATCAGTGGGCACTTGGGCTTCTCCATATCGGCTATTGTAAATAAAGCTATTAAAAATATAGGGGTGCTTATATCTCTTTGAATTAGTGTTTTTGTATCTTCTGAGTAAACACCCAGTAGTGTGGTTACTGGATCACAGGGTAATTCTGTTTTTAACTTTTAACCTCCATACTGTTTTCCATACTGTTTTTCCATCAGTGTGCATTCTCACCCACAGTGTAAGAAAGTTCCTTCTTCTCCACATCCTCGCCAACACCGGTTGTTTCTTGCATTGTTAATTTTAGCCATTTCGACGGGTGTGAGGTGTTATCTCATTGTGGTTTTGATTTGCATTTCCCTGATGATCAGTGATGTTGAACATCTTTTTATGTGTCTGGATATTTTACCAATTTAAAAAAATGAAAAAAAGGGGAAAGTGGACAATTTGACTCCATGTGCCTCCAAAAATATATTTATGCTTTGAGCCAATAATTTACTTCTACGAATTTATCACTGAAAAAAAAAATCGATGGCATATGCAAAAATTTAGTTTCAAAGATATCTATGGCAGCACCGCTTATAACAGCAAAAAGATGAGATTTAACCTACAAGTCCGATAACAGGGAACAAGCTTGCTAAACTACAAGAGATTCTTACAATGAGATACTATGAAGCTTTAAACAGCAACCATAGACATGTATTGGAAAATGGCTTATAAAATACTCACTTTAGGGACGCCTAGGTGGCTCAGTGGGTTAAGCCTCTGCCTTCAGCTCAGGTCATGATCTCAGGGTCCTAGGATCAAGTCCCACATCAGGCTCTCTGCTCAGCAGGGAGCCTGCTTCCCCCACCTTCTCTCTCTCTGCCTGCTTCCCTGCCTACTTATGATCTCTCTCTGTCCATGAATAAATAAAAATCCTTAAAAAATACTTCAGAGATTATAAAATATGATTGTATGAACTTATTTTTGTTTTACAAAAAACAAAAAACAAACAAACAAAAAACACATATAAACCTACAGGAAAAAAGACTGGAAGTATATACCGAAAATGTGTATAGAGACCTAAGTCTCGGTTTCCTGAAACACAAAATGGGATTACTACCAACGCCCACCTCATGGGGGATGGTGAAATTGAAATCCGATGATATTATATAGATGAGAACACACATGCTCTCCAAGAATGTTAAGTGAGGCTCATAGTGACCTCTCTGGGAGGGATTTGGTCCTTCCCTGGAGTGACAAATGAAACCTCTAATTCGAAGAGGAGAGACTCCTTTCAACATCCCCCCGTTAAAAGTACTAGAGTCCACACTAGATCCAGGTCTTCTGGTTTCAACACTGCCTGCTGTCTTGGCCCAGACTCCCTGTGTCTCCCCCTACCTGCTGTGACCCCCAGGGGTTCCCAGAGGCCCACTTTTCACGTGCATATCTGATGGCTGAGTTATAGCCATCCACCCTGCTAGGAGATGGGCCCTCATGCTGGTACTGGGGCCTCGACTGCCCCCTCAAAGCCTAGCAGCACTCCACACCCCAGCCCAGGAAGGCACTCAGCAAAGGCCAGGTGCATGCACAAAGAACACGCCTAGTCCCTTCTGAGATGCCCCAGCAGCATTCCGCTCCACTGGTTTCTCTCCCTCTGGAGGCCAGGCCCTGACTCCTAGGACTGCGGTGTGGGGGCAGGGCAGCAGCACCAGGAGTCCTGACCTGCTTACCCACAAGGCCAGCGACCCACGCCCCTTTGCAAAGGAAGCCAAAATCAACAGCTAATTCCTGCCATACCAGGACTAAAAAAAAAAAATCCAAACCAAATATGCCACTATGTTCTGCCCCTAGGAGCAGCCTGGTGTCTTTTTTTTCAAAGGTTTCAATAAGCCACAAGTTCCCAGGTGGGAGCAGCATAGCTTGGGGTTGCACTGATCAAAAGAGAACAGAAAAACAAAAAGAAAAATTCAAGGAGTGAGAAGAGAATTTGCGGGTCATCACTCTCAAAGCTGCTAAATAGTTTTGGTTTTTTTGGTTTTTTGTTTTGATTTGTTTTTTTTTTTTTTTTTTTTACATTTCTACTTCCCATTGCACCTTCACCATTTAGCACCTAGCTTTGGTATGTGGGGGAGAACCGAGGCCATTTTTCCTCCACGGGAAGCCCCATCTTCCACCTGTCAGCTGGCGGCAAGCCTGTCCAGAGCATGGACTGCGGCCTCCCTGGTCGGGGCTTCCTCCCTGGGCTGGGAGGAGGACAAAAAAAAAAGGGCAGGACTCATCGCTGGAGAAATGAGCGGTCATTCCTCCCTCAGTTACCACACCGAGATAGCAACAGAGAAAAGGAAGTGACACAGGCCCTAGGGAGAGGCAGCCATTTGCCAGGAACAGCCTTCTGAGAGGTGAACAATGACAGCATGGCTTGTAGGGCTGAGCCGGGAGAGCTGGAGGTGTCAGGAGTGCAGGCCCTGAAGCTCTTGCCTACCCATCAATGCAGGGCTACCTAGGGCCAAACTTCTAGAACACCAGCAAAAAGACACCCTGAGCTTTACCACAAGGCTCTCAATGCCCCCTCATTTCCCAGCCAGTCCCACACCCACCCCCCAACAAGTCACCTCCATTTCTCCTGGGCCGTCTCTTTGGAGTTTTCCTTTATCTGGAAGGCACCTCTTCTACTCAACTGCACATGATTCCTCCTTAAGTTCAGGTTCACCTCCAAGTCAACCTGGAAAAGTCTAACAACCAGCTAGGGCTCGTTCACTTCCCTCTGCGACAGAGTGGTTCAATCCAACAAATGCTTTTCGGGGCATCAGGGATGACCCCAAATGCTGGAGTCAAAGGGAGCCTGAGTTCAAGTCCTGACCTGGTCACTACTGGAGTAACTTGAGCTGCCTGAGCTCTGGGATTCTGCCCTCCATACCTTTTACCTACTTTGGTAACAGCACCTGATTTTCCTTTGAGGAACCATTCCTGCAACTCAGTGCATAAGATTCAGGTGGAGAAATCCCACCTCTGGCATCAACTCCGAAACCTAGATAAGACCGACCAAGTCAGGTTAATGAGGCACTCTCTCCTCCTGCCGTTCTAAGTGCTATGCACAGAACCATGTAAACCTAGAGCTGCTGAGAAAGACATCAACACAAGGAGCCCCTGGATCCAGCGATGCCTGATGCCCAACTATCCACCTTGACTTTCTATTTACATGGGTGCATTCATTTCCAGTGCCTTCCTCCTTTTTCTTGTTGCTTTTCCAGCTAACTGGAGTTGCATTTCTGTCATTATAACACTAAGTCTGATTATAAGGAAACTGATCCCCAGAAGCATGATGTCAGAGGGGACAGTTTCTGAAGTGCAAGACTGGCTGAGTTAAGATCAGCTATGAGTGAGGAATTACCATCTCCCAACTAAGAAACTGGGATTCTAGATACACAGTGGCAGTAAGGCCTATTGAAATGAAGCCTGTTTTATCTTGAGGTGAAGGCTGAAGCTTTAGGGCATCTGGAAGAACACTTCAGGATATTAGCCTACGTTGGATACTTCTTAGGGTCCACAGTGAGGCTTACAAAAAGGGCAAGCTTCAATCCTGGCAATCCCTCTGGGTAACACAGCATAGTTCAGGGGCCTGTTTTGCTTGTGGACAATAATCCGAGGTGGCTGAGGGTCAAGTCAAATAATCAGGGTCAGAAATTCTCTCTCTTTTTTTAAGTAGGCTCCATGCCCATCATGGAGTCCAACGTTGGGCTTGAACTCACAACCCTGAGATCCAGACCTGAGCTGTTGTAAGAGTTGGACACTTAACTGACTGAGCCACCCTGGCACCTGAGGGTTGGAAATTCTCTGCTCCTGCTGAAGGTACACCATAGGAGACAGGAAGACCAGATCCTATGGAGAGCTAAGGCTGGGGCCTGGGAAAGGCCTGATTCCCCACGATCTCACAAGGGCCCTGTGCTGTGGCTCCCATGTTACAGGGCTAAATGCAGCTTGCCGGCAAGAGGCGTAAGCACCCCCAGCCCAGCCCACTGTTTACCCACTAAAGCTGCGGGCTGGGGGCTGAGAGGAGCCCTGAGGCCTGCTGCAGAGACAGAAAGCTCTAGGTCTGGATCTAAAGCCAACGGTTTTGTGTCAATAAAACCTTTGGTACCAGTTTCTTATCCACAGAGATGATCTGATGCCAAATGTCCAAAGGTTTATTCCTAGGTTGTTCTGGAGAGCATCAGAGCCAGACCAACCCCAAACCTGGAAAACAAGGCCTCAGACCACTCAACTCTTAAGGCAATCCCAGGCATGTTACCCCCATTTGGAAGTGGGCTGCTGAGGAGCTGCACTTTGCAAATGCCCCCTTCGGTGTCAAGGCAGAGCTCCCCATAGAACAGAAGTGGGGGCAGCCCCATGGCTGGTGCACCATGGCCAGCAGGAAGTTCATTGCCCTGCTCCCAGCAGGCCACAGAAATAAGCTACAGACTAGCCACCTCTGGGGTGTTTCCATTTCCTGATTTTTTCCAAGTGGTAGACTCCACTGACGCTATGATCGGTCTGTCTGTCCGGGGACTGGACAGGAAAGAGTGGCACCAGTTAGAGCTTGTGACTCATCAGTCTGGCCATAGCTCCCACATGCTTAGCTCCTCCTCCAACGCAGCTGCTTCCGCCAGAGCCACATCACACCGGCAGCAGACTTTGCTCACCTGACTGCCACTCCCTTCAAGGGAAGGGACCCTAACTGTTCATCCAGGCATCCCTGGCAGGTGCAGGCTGAAGCCACTGCTGGCAAATTTCACTTTCTCCAGGAAGACATGGGCCAGGGATCAGGAGGAGTACGACGATCAGAGGCCAGATGCCTGGCAGGAGGAACATACTGACTTGGAACTGGGGAGACTTGGTCAAGGTCCGAAAGAGCTTCGAGGAGGAAGAGAACGCTACAGTTTGCAGCTATGACCGCAGGAAACCTGCTGGTGGACAGGGACCTGAACTGCACCTGCAGGGAGTCATGAGCTAGTTCTGTGCACAGTCAATAACGAAGGAGACTGTTGGGCATGGGCAGCAGCTCAAGGAAAGGTGAAGGGGCAGAACTCTGTAGATCACGTGGGACACCAGGAGCAGAACTCGTTCAGCTGGAACATGAAAGGCCTCAGGAAGGGAGAAGAGGGAGAGAAGCCTGGGGGTGCAGAAGAAATGACCACCTGTCCCCCAGGGGCTTCAAGTTCAGCGGGGCCGGGGGCCATGAGCACACAGAATCACACAAGCAGGCTCTGCCAAGGGCTTCACAAGGGTGGGCAGGACTGCAGACAGACCTTTTGAGAAGGGCCTTGAAACTAAATTATTCTTGATTGCTTTTTAACCAAAGTGAATCCAAAGTAAATGGAAGACGTTCCCCCAAAACAAACCAAGAGGGTGGCGGGGCAACACCATAAAATCAGGTATCTACCGGGCGCCTGGTGGCACAGTGGGTTAAGCATCTCACTCACGGGTTTTGCCTCAGGTTGTGATCTCAGGGTCATGACACTGAGCCCCGAGTCGGGCTCCGCGCTCAGTAGAGAGTCCCCGTAAGTTTCTCTTGCCACCCCCCCACCGCCTCTCCTCCATCCTGCACTCACTCTCGCTCTCTCTCTAATAAATAAACCTTAAAAATAAAATAAATACCTATCACATGTACTTGAAATGGGCTCGAACGTTGCCTTTCCAAGCCTTTCCCCTGGTCTGACATGCTCGGTCAGGGGGTGGGGGGCTGACAGAAGTCACAAGGGGGCCACTGCAGGGCCTGGGGAACAGGGTAGGAGAGCAGCACATCTGCCACTCCAATCCACGGTGACTGATGTCGACACAGAAAAGGAAGTTTTCCGACCAGCTCGCCCAGCAACACCACCGCCCCAGGCTGCTTTCACACTAAGTGGACCCAGGGGACGGTGGCTCCAGGCTTCACTGGGGGTTGTGGCTCCTAGTCAACGCAGGGCTAATGGAGGCCAGGAGAGGCTGAAGCCCCCCATCTAATCAAGGCCCGGTAGGCCCTCTTCTGGGCCACCATCAGGGACAGAAGGACGGTGGCCATAGGTATCGTCCCTCCTGGCTGGTCCCTGGCTTCTGCAGGAACTTCTGCGGGGAACCTCTCCTTTGTCGGGATTTCTGTGTCATCTGTACTCTCCTTGTCTGTGTGAACCCCTCTCCACGGTAACTGTAATCTACTCCCCAGGGGGGCTCCTGTATCACAGGCAGGACACAAATGTGAGAGAGACAACCACCTGGCCATCAATGTAAGCTCTGCTACTTGTAGGTTGCATGACCTTGGACAGGCCTCAGTTTCTTCATCCATAGAGTGGGAATAACAGCTGTCTCCCATCTCAGAGAGTAGAGACGCGGATGAAACCCCTTATGGAAGCTGGAGGGTCGTGGAAGCCCCAGGCAATACACACACCTGTGCAGGTGCCATTTCTGCATTCCAGGTAGGAGAAACCCAAGCCTGCCTCAAGTGCCCCTTCTCTCAAGTGCCTCCGTTGGTGTCTCGGGCCCTCCCTGAGAATCAGAAAGCATTTTCTGGTCTAACCCACATCCCCCTGACTTCAGAGTAAGGCCTAGTCCTTATGAGCAATGCCTCAGATGGACACGTTGCCAGGTCCCTCTGCCATGAAGAGAAAGTGGGTGAGTTGCGTGAATTTTTATGCCTTTTGGGCCCTGAGCCTGCTCCTGACTCCCCTAATAAGAACAGGAGCTCCGCGCTGGAGTTACCCACACACTGTGCCCCCGCTGAGCCCCCAGGCCTAGCCAGTTCACGCTCCCCAGTGACACACAGCCCCATCCTCCTCCCTCCAGCCAGGTGTGCCAAGAAAACCCTCTGCCCCACTGGACGGTACCAAGGTGGAACCATGAAGCAGAGCCCAGCACAAAATGGTAAAGGAGCTGTGGCGTAATGGCCTGGCCTGGCAGGCTCCCGGAGGAGGCCACCTGGAGATGGATAGAGCCTGAGGCACTGCTGGCAGCCACGAGGCTGCCTCAGGGGAGAGCATCTAGGTTAAACACAAGCTGACTGCTGTCCTGGGTAAGTCGCTCCACTCCCATGAGCCTCGCTTGCATGTCTGTAACATGAGGAATGGGCCTAGATTGCTTCTATGACCTGCCTCTATCCAGGGTCTGACAGCCCTCCCACGGGCCATCTCTGAGCTCTGGCTGCCCAGGTTCGATCAATCCCAGCTCTGCCATTTCCAGGGGAACCCATGAGTCTCTTCACCTTGTCGACCATAACTCCTTGTCTGTAACAAGGGAATAAAAAGGACACCACCTCTTCAGGGTTACTGTACGGATTCAGGGCAGGGCGTACTTGGCATGGAGGGAGGGATTCGTAACTATTATTATTCTGTGAGTCCTGTGGCCTTCTGCCGTCACCATCCTTTCGATGGACTGAATGCTGTGTCTCCCCCCAGCTCCCATGTTGTATGTAGCCCGAAACCCCAATGCGACGGTGTCTGGAGATGGTGCCTTTGAGAGGTAATTAGGTTTAGATGAGGCCATGAGAGTGATAGGATTAGTGGCTTTATATGAAGAGGACAGAGAGATGGAGGAAAGGCCATGTGAGGGCACAGCAAGAAGGTGGCGATGTGCAACCTACGCAGAGGGCCCTCATAGACACCGAACCTGCTGGGACCTTGATCTTGGACTTCCCAGCCTCCAGAACTCTGAGAAATAAATCTCTGCTGTTGGAGCCACCCTGTCTGTGGGAGATTAAAACAACCCCATGACCCTCCACCCCCATCCCCTACTCTCTGCACGGGGAAACCCACGAGGTCCCCCGGAACCCAGGATAATCAACATCCTGCTCACCCTGGAGGCCACATGCATGATCTCAAGCACACACAGGGTCAGGTCAGACTCAGCATGCCAAGCAGCAGGGCACAGTTGCCGCAACAGGACAGGGAGGAGGAGCAGAGAGGAGGCAGGCAAGTGGGAGGCCACAAGCAGTCAGTGAGAGGCGGGGAGCTAGCACAGGCCGAGACCAAGCAGCACACGCCAGTGGCTCTTGGCTCCTTACCTCCCCTGCAGGACCTCTGAGCACCAGGACTGTGTTCCCCCAAGAAGCTGGAGGCGTGCTGGAAAGAGTAGAGAGCAGGAAACGGGGAGCAGTAGGTAGAGCCAAGTCTACAGGAGAAAGTGCTGGAAAGGGCCCCCACGGAAGGGTGTTAGGTTTGGGGAGTCCACGGCACAGTGGTTTTCAAGAGGCCCCAAAGTCCCAAATGCTAAATGTAGCAAGCCCCCATGACTGGCCTATGCTAGGGCACAGAAAAAGGGATGAGAGAGCACAGGGAGAAGACCCCACCTAATGGGTCATCCCACATGACACCTGCCCTCCCGCACGCTGGTGCTGTGTCTGTCCAAGGTGACAATCTCAGCAGACTTCCTGCCATGATGTGAACGGTCTCTCCAAAGGGAAAGGGACCTGGGGGGACAAACAGCCCTCCAGCAAAAGCCAGGGTCAAAGTAGGCCATGCCCTGCACAGATGTCAGTCAATCCCCGGGATCCTAAGGAGACAGCGGGGAGGTTCCAGTACAAATCTCTGAGCAGTTCTGGGCACGGTATGCATCCTCTCTAGGCCTCAGTTTCCCCATGTGTAAGATGGAGAGAATGTCCCTACCTAAAACAGAGAAGGTGGCAAACACTCTACCATCTCAGACACCCAATCCCCCTATGGTCGTAAGCATGCCTAGACTTTTCTCTGGGGACTGGTTGGTGCTGAAATAAGGAAATGACCAAACATCTAAGACTCCTGACAACAATCTGGGCAGAGGGACTCCTAGGACATTTTACTGCCACCAAGGGCCACCCCTTAGGGCACTGCAATCCCAGGGTTCATAGATCCGGGGAAGGAGGAACCCGAAGCACAAGGTCTGGGGTCAGGCTTTTACTAACTTGTAACCCCTTCAAGGTCAGTTCAAGGGCACCAAATAGTGTCCCAAGTGGGCCACCATCCATAGCCCTGTATTATGAAATTTCTACATCACTGACCCTGAGTGCCTGGGATCTCACTAGAACACCCCTCCCTCTAGGAACTGGCTCTGACCTGCCCACCCCTGGGTGCTCTCCACAGGTGCCCACAAATACCTGAGGAGGGACAGGCTGCTCTAAACCACCGGGTACCCGACTAGCAGCCAATGTCAGTCACCGGCACCAGCCTGACAACGTTTAAGGGACATCGTTTAAGGCTCTCTCAACCTTGTGACCCAGAGGACGCCTCCTGGTCACGGTCACCCCAGTGAGGGCAGGCATCACAACTCTGTTTCACACACAAGCCAGCTAAGCCAGGAAAGGCAAAGCGGTAACCTGCCCAGGGATGTGCAGGTGGGGTACTGGTTCTTGACAGAGCCAAGGTGGGAACCTGAGTCCTCTGACATCTGGCCCGGTGGCTGCCGCCCGCCAGCTCACCCTGGCGTGCCTGGTCGCTGCTGGTGTCCGCCCGGCAGGACAGGGCCCAAGTGCTACTAGGGGTTATATATCTTGGCCGCTGGCCAACAGCCACCACGGCACTTATGTGGCCTACGGCAGCCACCTGCTGCTGGCACGTGGGGCCAGAATGCAAGGGGCCAAACACAGAGGTGGGGAGCCACGGCATCCCCGCTGGGCCCACACCTACCTTTGATGACAAAGGCCTCTGCCAGCAGCCGCATCTGATACAGTGGCTTGTTCTCCATGGACATGTCGTCGATCCCAGCCCGTGCGTACATGCTGATGGCATCTCGGTATGAGCCATCCATGTAGTGCAGCTTGCCCTGGATCAGCATGGCCTCACACAGGTACTGTGGCTGAAAGGGCAACAGACCCCTTAGTGGGTGTCTGCCCCGAAGTTCCCCCCATCCAGCCCCACCCCACACCCTGGGATGAACCCCTGCTTCCTCCCTTGAAGCCATGCCAGCTGGCCAAAGCCCCTCCTCCGGGAAGCCCTCACTGGCCATCCAGCACATGTGACAGTTCCCTGCTCCCCATGCCTGCACTATGGTTCTCACTGAAATTTTTACATGAGTGCCTAATTGTTGCAGGTGTGTGTGTGTACGCATGTCTTTTTTTATTTTTTTAAAGATTTTATTTATTTATTTGATAGAGACACAGCATGAGAGGGAACACAAGCAGGGGGTGGGGGAGAGGGAGAAACAGGCTCCCTACTGAGCAGAGAGCCCAATGCTGGGGCTTGATCCCAAGACCCTGCAATCATGACATGAGCTGAAGACAGATGCTTAACAACTGAGCCACCCAGGCGCCCCAATGTGTGTGCATGTCTTATGCCCCCAACCAGACTCCGGGCAGCCTACAGACTGGGCTCGGTCTTCTCTCTCCTGAAGCCCCGCAGGCATCGGCCCCAGGTTAATGTTCAGGAATTCAGGCATTGGTTCTCAACACAAGCGGGGAATCAGGGACCCAGCCAAATGTTGTGGGGCCTGAAGCTCACATAACTGGGAGGGGAGTTCTCTTTACATGATTATCTGTACAAATATACAGTGAGGTAAAAAGCTATGGAAAGAAGCTGTGCAGGTAAGGGGCCAGCGGCTGAAGGCACAGCCACGACAGCAGGACCTGGGTGGGGAGAACGGCCCCATCAGCAGTGAGGGAGGAAGGCAGGAGAGCCAAGGCCTGCAGGGCCACTGTCTTCATCTCAAGTACACCTCAAGTGCTTGAATTCAAACTTGTTTTCTTCCCTTTCTCCAGTGCTGCTTATGACTAAATCTTCACCCCATACAGACACTTGGGGACTCCCTCAGGCCCCAGGAGGTCTGGTCAGCCCTGCCCCAAAGTCCTGCCCTTGGGCATGCTTCCAGTCCTACTCCAGTATCTCCCACTTTCTGTGACAACTTCTCCAGCCCTCTGCCTCCATGTCTGTGCTCTGCCAGCCCACCGCCCCTCTGCGCCAGGCTCTGGGCACGGCTCCCACCCCCCAGCAGCAGTTGTGTCCACAAAGCTCCTTGGAGATACAGTGCTGGCCCCCAACCCAGCCTCTGTCACCAGCAGGAAAGTGCCACCCCTTTTTCCTTCTGGGAGATTGGAGTTTGGCGAACCTATAGTCCCCAGGAAAGCTTCCACTACTCCCAACCACCCGCTGCCCTCTCAGAAGCCAACCAAGAGATAGAGAACAGAGCAAAGCCAAAGTCTCCCAGTGCACTGGTGTTTGGGTCATTGTAAATACACATTTGTCCTTTGCCTTTGCTCACACGGTTCCCTATCTGGAACAGTCTCCCCCTTCCCCTTGGTCCATCCAAATCTTCTTTCATCCTTTGGGAGCTTACTCAGGCCCACCCCTTCCTTTCTTTTTTTTTTTCTTAAGGCCTAGCAGCCTCCCTGAGTACCAGGGGACTCCTTTTGCTGCTGAACTCCTATAATGCCTCTGCCAAGTGGACCCTGTCAGCCCCTGTAGGCCTGACCTGCTTTGACTATGGGTTAACTTCCAAGGCTGAATTTTTCAAGCACATTTGCTAGTCTCCCCAAATAGGCCACCTACTCCCTCCACCAGGGCCACAAATTGTGCACTCCCAGAATCTTATGGCCCACGGTCTCCCCTTGCTGGGCAAAGATTCTGCTGTCCCCCATATTGGTTCAAGCTACAGGCCCATTTTCTCACTGCACGGCTTGTCTTCACGATGGGTGAGGGCGAGACAGTGACGCCCACCCCTCACCTCCCAGCACAGCAATGCCAAAAGCAGCAGAGTAACCCAAGTCCAGAAAAGGGCTTTGAACTTTTCTTTAGGAAGGAGTTAGATAAATACAGGCACGAGTCATTATCATTATTATCCTGCTCCACTGTAAATGTGGAGAAGGGCAGCTGAGCTCAGAAGGACACACTTCAGGGTGTGATGACAGGGTGTAGCTCCTAGTGGTTCCTGCTGGACCAATGGCAGCTCCCAACAGAGCTTCCACCAAGCTGGGGGAAAATTAAGGACCAAGTGAGTGCTTCAGATGCCAAATTTATACTACTTTAAGAGCTTCCCTTTACCCTGAAAGCATATCCGTCTTGCTTTTTGGTGTCAAGATGTTTTCTCTTTTATGGAGTGATGATACAAGATGGTAGCTTTCTTGTTGTTGGGTTGGTTTTTCTGTTTATTTTGTTTTCGTTTTTATTTGTTTTTTTGTTTTGTTTTAATGTCCTTACTGGGCAGAACGGGCCTAGTGTTGGCTGAGTGACGAACCTTTCCTGGGTCTCAGTTTCTTCCCTTGGAAAAGGGGGATAACAGTAACTCCCACAGCAGGTTACAGAGAGGACCAATGAGATGGCACAGTGCCTGGTGCTGTGGTGGGGGGAGGGAACAGCCAAAGTTACAGCTAAAGTTAGAACGGAGCTAGACAGGATGTCAGAGATCGCAGGCAGGAGGTTCCAAACTGCCCTGATGGGCCTCAGGACCCACCCTGCCCACCTCTCCCCCCACCTCATCAGAGCTACTCGAGATACTCAGCACTCCAGCTGGGGCTTCATCTGCTGCTAGGAGAGAAGTCCCCCAGCCACACCCTGGCCTTCAGGGTAAGACAGAGAATCCCACAAAGGACTTTTGATATTTGATTGTGCCTAATCAACAAGTTTTTGGCTTTGGCCTGAATAACCGTGACTATATGAGTGCTGCTGGTGCCTGTGTATGTCTTTCAGGAAGAAAGCATGGTAAAATCTGTTCTTTAGAAGCGTGATTGGGCATACAGATGGTTTTCCTGATCACATATGTGGATGCTATCCAGCCAACACAAAGAATGAAGTGTTGCCCTGGGGAGAGCTCCAAGTGAAAGTCTGGTCAAAAATGGATCCTATGGCTCTAGTAAGAAAAGAAAGCCCAATGTGTGTATATGTGTGTCCGTTAATGCACAGAGAAAGGTGTGTGGGGCACACACCAAATGGTGACCAGCGCTAAACTCTAGGGATGGGGGTGGCCTTGAGGCTGGCAAAGAAGAACTTTTATTTATTATTCAAACTTAATGACTTGTTAACAATAAGCCTGAGTTGTTTTACTGTAAAAACAATTTTTAGGGATCCCTGGGTGGCTCAGTCGGTTAAACCGCTGCCTTCAGCTCAGGTCATGATCCCAGGGTCCTGGGATCAAGTCCCACATCAGGCTCCTTGTTCAGCGGGGAGCCTGCTTTTCTCTCTCTGCCTCTGCCTGCCACTCTGCCTGCTTTTACTCGCTCGCTCTCTCACACAAATAAATAAAATCTTAAAAAAAAAAATTTAAATAGTTAACGGAGTCTGGAAAAGGAACAAAATTAAAAGGGAGGAAGGAGGGAGGAAGCTTGGGGTCCATTAATCGAGTTCAGCCCTTTTGACTGGCAGATGAGGAACTGGAGGGCCCAAGAGGTCAAGGGAGGTTCTCCAGGTCAAAGAGCTAGTTTGTTTAATGCAATACAAAACCTCCCACGCCTACAGTCATCCCTGCTGGAGGAGTCTGAAGGCAATATCCTTAAACTCCCCATATACTCCCACCACAGAAAAAGCCCCACACTTCTTGGCCTGGTATTTCAGTCCTCCCTCCCTGGCCCCAAAGTACCTCCATAACCTAATTTCTCACTGTTCCTTTTGATCCCGCTGATTGATGTACTTTAATGAAAATCTTCTAAAAGGAACCATTAAATGATATAGTGCTTCCTTCTTGGAATGCCCTATCCTACCTCTATATGTCAGAACCCTCCCCAGACCTTCAAGGTCCAGCCACTGTCCCCCCACCAACCACAAGAGTCCAATTCTAGTCCTACCATCACCCTGGGTTGACTCCCCACCTCACCCTAAGCAGTAGCCCCCTTGAACTTGCCCCTCACATACACTACTCCTGTGGCATGTGTCACAGTCCACCAAGGACAATCTGCCAAGAGGACTTATTTTCCAGTAAACCTGCAACCTGCCTGAGGGCAGGCTCCACACTGGATTCATCTTTAGCACCCTCAAAGTACAATGCCTTGTGCCCTCAGTCACCATAAATGCCTTTTTAAAAAAAGATTTTATTTATTTACTTGACAGACAGAAAGAGAGAGCATGAGCACAAGCAGGAGGAGCAGCCCACAAAGGGAGAAGCAGACTCTCCACGGAGCAAAGAGCCAGATACAGGACTCGATCCCAGGACCCTGGGATCATGACCTGAACTGAAGGCAGATGCCTAAGTGACTGAGCCACCCGGGTGTCCCACCATAAATGTTTAAGTCAATTAATCTATTACTCTGGAACATCTCTTGAAAAATCATGTCCTGTCTGGGTCTCTAATGATGTACCCATACCTCTTTTACAGCTCAGGATACACTGTAATCCAGACCAGTTTCAGACTTTAATGTACACAGGAAATTGCCAGGAGAGCTTGTTAACACAAGGATTCTGATCCAGATTTTGCATTCCCTGGATGATACCCATACTACAGGTGGTTGGACCGTGCTTGAAGCACCAAAGGTCTGGAGAGAGCTGATGATACTTCCCTGGGTGCCTTTTATACTGTAGGTGCTCAATAAATGCACATAGAATTAAACGGGCTTGCCCTGTTACTGAGCTCTTCTGTCATTAGCCAGCTTCACATGTTTGCCTGTTTCCAACCAAATCATGGGCTCACTAAGGTCTTATTTCCCTGGAACCCCCAAAGAGCCCAAAGGACCAGGCACATACTAGCTCAACCAAGCACTGTATAATGGAACTGTAACATAAACCACATGTATAATTTAAGTTTTCCTAGTAAAATTTTCTAATCACATTAAAAAAGGCAAAAATAGGGTGCCTGGGTGGCTTAGATCCTGGGGCCCTAGGATCAAGCCCTGAGTCAGGCTCCCTGCCCAGTGGACAGCCTGCTTGTCCCCCTTGTGCTCGTTCGCTCTCTTACTCTCTCTCAAACAAATAAATAAAATCTTTAAAAATATAGTTAAAAGAAATATTTCTAAAAAATCAAAACGGCAAAACTAAGTGAAATTAATATTAATAGGACATATTATTTAATCTAGGCTATCTAAAATATCGTCATCTGAATACGTAATCAGTATAAAGAATGAATCACCTTGAACACTCCTCATTTTGTGCTACATGGTCAGATTCCAGCATGTGTTTTCCACTTACAGCACATCTCAAGTTGGACTGGCCCCATTGCGAGTGCTGGAGAACCACACGCTGCTGGCGGCCGCTGTGCTGAACAGTGCGGAGCCAACCCTTCAGGGGGCCTTGCTGCTCAGATGACCAAATGAGCCAGGGACCCTGCGCACCAGCAGGTGGGAGGCAAGACAGAGAGGAGAGGAGGGGTCTGCCCACTTACAGACAGCCTCCCGTGGTTCAGAATACTACTCAGGTGGTTTCTGGCTTCATTCATCTTCGGCTCATTCTTCTCAGGCAAAGGGATGGAGTCTTTTATCTTGGCGTGGTTCTCCTTCAAACACTGCTCCAGGAGGGCCTCGGCCAGGAGCAACTTCCCAAGGTCATCTGAAAAACAGGGCAAGGATCCCCTGAACACGGTAGATCCCCTGACACTAGCCCATGTCCCTGTAGCCACCCAGCCACCCCACCCCAGCACAGGAGCAGCCCGAATCTGAGAAAAGAAATAAAGACCCAGTTTTCATAAAGTTAAACAGCCTTGAGAGTCAAAACACAGGCATTCTATCATACTCACAGCACAAACTGCCTCTTTGGGTTCATTTTCTGTAGTTTAGTGGCTGGGGAGGCAAAGTTCCTAAGACCGGGGATAAATTCCCAGAATTTCAGAATTTAAAATGAGGGACAAAGTCACACCCATGCCCCATTGTGGGTAGCAAGTTCTTACTACAAGAAGGAATCCCGCCCCCCAAAACCAACCCAAGAGGAAAAATATCGGAGGCAACTTAATGCATTTTCATGAGCTCCCAATTTCCGTATAACCAGAGTTGGTTTTCTGTACTTTTACGGTATTTTACCATAACCAGGGATAACCTAGCAATGAAAGCAAAGAGTTAAGGTGGGAAGCAGATGCACTGGTGGAGCAGGGCAAATCCACGGACATGTCCAGTCCTGGCACTCTCTGGAGTTCTCTCCGTATGTCAGCCTATCTCCAGACCTCACTGCCCGGCAGGGGAATTTGTACTGTTTGGTTCTATCTGCCACCTCCCCACACAGCACTGAAACCTCCAGGCTTGTGACCACCACATGCCTGCTACCCATAGCAGTAGCGACCCCGGGAATGGGTGGGACCCCCAGGGCTCTGAGATCACATGTGGTTTCACGACCACCTTTTGGTGGCTGTGCTCAGTGTGAAAGGTTCGCTGCCCCTTCCCTGCAACCAGGGTGAGGACCAGGCCCACCACCCCACAGAAGTTCCCAGCATACAGCTGCCAAGGGAACCGGACCCTCTCCACGGCTGGGTGAGGAAGCCAAGAGGCTCGGGGAGTCACGGGCCAACCCAAAATGCCTCCAGGAAGGTTTGCTTGGACCCCAGGCTTCCCAGAGCCCTTTCTACTTGCCAGGATGGCGTTCTTAGACCCATCCAGGAATGCCACTCCTTACTCTCAGGACCCCTGCAGTTTGCTCACAGCTCAAACCCATGGAATCCAAATTGCAGGCCTCTCTCCCCGGAGAGAAAATTCCCCGCAGAGAACAGCCTGAAAGCCCAGGTCCCAGAGAACAGTCCCTGGAGGTTTTCCCTCTGAGGATGCCACAGTCTATTAGTGATCCTTTGCTGTCTGTCCCGTGATTTCGAAAATTAACATTTGGAGAAACTGCCCAAAAAAGTTCTTGTCCAAGCTATCCTCTGTCCCCGGTGGTGCAGAAGTGGGTGGGACCTCTCGAAAGACCCTGATGATGTGTATCAAAACTACATGCACCCCATCGACTCCACAATCCCACTGCTACAGAGGGAGGTCTTGGCACATGTGTACAATGACTGATAGAGAAAGTCACTCAGCATTATTTATAATAGTGGAAAATTAGAGACAACTTTTATGTCCGTCGACAGGAGGCTGATTAAATAAAGCATAGCACTTCCATAAAAAGGGACACCGCACTGCCACAGAAAGGAATGAGAAGGTCTGTCTGTGCTGTTGGAGAATGAACTCCAAGACAAATCAGTAAGAAAGCAGAGGGCACACAGCAGACACAAACGTGTGTTTATGTATAAACACGTGACGGGACACACACATATCCCGATGGCCTTCCTGGCTTACAGGGAAGGTGGCAGAGACGGAAAGAGGCTTTTCACTCTTTACTTTTTGGTCCCTTTGGAAGGTTGACCCAGGGGACTATATTATCTAGGCAAAAATAAAATTTGAGGGGCGCCTGGGTGGCTCAGTGGATTAAAGCCTCTGCCTTCGGCTCGGGTCATGATCCCAGGGTCCTGGGATCAAGCCCCACATCAGGCTCTCCGCTCAGCGGGGAGCCTGCTTCCCCCTCTCTCTGCCTGCCTCTCTGCCTACCTGTGATCTCTCTCTCCGTCAAATAAATAAATAAAATCTTTAAAAAAATAAAAACAATAAAAAAAATAAAATCTAAGTCAACTCAAGAATGAAAGACAATCTTTTCCCTTTCTAAATCTCAGCTAGGAGGAGGGCTGGGCTGCTGAGCGGTGGGGGCCTGAGCAGCATTCCCGAGCTGCGGGCCACCGGGCCTGGGGCTGTCCCTCTCCAACCTGGTTTGCACCTGTTCAACCAGAGGAGTGTTAGGAACCTGCTCCCTCTGAGGCAACTGAGTTTCTCCCACCATAGTCCTGCTGGGCTGGTTTCTCACTCACCTGCTGCTCCCCACCAGGTCCTGCCTCCAGCACCCAATGGCCGGAGCTGGCTCTGCTGTTCCTTTCAAGCCCAGAGAAACCAGCTTCCTCCCCAGCAACCCTGAATCTGGAAATACTCCCCAGGGCACACACCTCTCCTCAAAAGAAGGGGTGTGTCCTCTGAACACGTGCTGCTACAAGTGTGGTGGGTGGACTGGGGTGGTCTGTGTCTGTCACCCAGTTGATTATAATGTGACAAAATAATTTTGAATCTGTTGACTTGAATAATAAAAAAATGAGAGGCAGCTAAAAAAACAAAAAAATAAAAAAGACATGAAAGTAAGCACTACCCTGACCATAGAGTCCCTTTCACTGCAAAAGGGGGGGGGGGGCGGGTGTTTGCTGAGGGCCTACTGAGTGCCGACTACTTTATTGTACAGTATCCTTTAATCTGCATGGCCCTAAAAGGTGGATATTACTACCATTTTATAGACGATAATAAAGATACGTAATATTGCTATGGTCCCAGCCCACAACAACTTCATACCACATTTGGTGACCCAACCACAGGCCGTCTGCCCTGCAGCCCATGCAGACCAGAGCTCCTGGTGGTTTAGAAATAAAGAAGTCTCAGGGCTGTGAACAGTACGTTCAAAGGTAATAGTAATTCCAAGTAATAGGACTTCCAAATAGGAATTCCAGTAGCAATTCCAAAGGCAGGGATAAGAATTGTTCTTACTGTCACATACCTGTGAGTTTCAGACCGTTCTGTAAACTAACACTTCCCGGCCTTCTCACGCCACTTGTGCACCACTCCCTGCCCCGCCCCCACCCCTGCCCTTCACCCCCCACACAGAGTCTGTGTTTGGTTTAGCAGACATTCAGCAGGTGTTGGGAACTGAACTGACTTTCTTTTCTTCTTTGCCCACATCATTTCCCTCTCTACTCTGCCATCCTTCCCCTTCCTCTGACCATCCCACCATTCCCAACTGGTCAGACTATGAGACTGAAGACTATTTTAGAATTAAAAGTTCTAGATTTCCAGTTGTTCAATAAGAATCCAGGTGGTTTTGAGGCTTTCCCATTCTTCCTTCTCTGAAGGAAAAATATGGCTCTTTATCATCTTGTCTGAAACCTACTCCTTATCCAGATTTGGATAAAGTATTCCAGCTTCTCCCCTTCCTGACAGTGAAACAGATTCTGGAAGCCTGAGTAGGGATTCGTGCAGCCCAGTCCAGCCCCCTACCCTGGGCAGAGGCCCTGAGGAGGCCCCCACTGAGGCCCCTCAGGCTCCCCACCCACCTGGTTTTGAAGGCTTCTAGCAGCTACCTTCCCATCTGCTCTCAGGGTGCTAAGTTCCAGGGACCCACTTCATAGATACCTGCCCCTTCCCCAGAAACCACATTTGCAGGGCGGTGCCCCATCTCCCCAGCCTGCCGATCTGCAGTCAGAAACCTGGGTCCAGCCCGGTACGCCCTTCCCCACGAAGTCAAACGGGGACACAGTGGTCTCTGCAGCTGCTTACCACACAGGACCACAGAGGGCTGGGAACTTGTAACCGCAGCGAGAGGAGGAAGAGGCCAGAACTAGGGAGAGGCCACCTGCCTCAAACACACCCCCTCTAACACCAACTGAAGAAACGCTCAGAACAATCTCTTAAAAAAAAAAAAAAAAAAGTCATTTAGTTAAAAAAGAAAAAAAAAAAGATGGGGGGTGACTACAGATTAGACTCTAGATGGGTGGCTATATAGAAAGAGGGGCAGACAAGTGATAAAGTAAGTACAGCTTAATTTTGCCGAATGTTTGAGATTTTCATAAAAAAAAAAAAAATACTGCGGGAGAAAAGAGGCACCCAAACTACTAAGCAAATGCAATATGTAGGATACCAATTGTAGCAAATGAACTGTAAAATTAAATCATTAGATTTTAACAGTGGGGGTGGGGGGTGGGGGGTGGGGGTGATAATAGTATGGTGGTTTTGGTTTTTCAAAAGAGCTCTTATTTGGCCAAAAAAGAAAGGATTATACAATTGATTACATAAAAATAGAAGACTGCAAAAAGGAAAGAAATTTCAACCCACTATCTAAACCATCATCTTATCTCACACCAAATCATCTTGTCTATGACATTCTGACTTACTGAAATCCTCCCTTCTCTTTACAATTCTTTAGTGTAACAGACCTCTGATCTTAATTAAGGAAAACCACTCTTGGGGCACCTGGGTGGCTCAGACGGTTAAGTGTCCGCCTTCAGCTCAGGTCATAATCCCAGAGTCCTGGGATGGAGTTCCGCATGGGGCTCCCCGCTCAGCAGGGAGCCTGCTTCTCCCTCTCCCTCTATTGCTCCCCCTGCTTGTGTTCTTTCACTCTCTCTCTCAAATAAATAAGTAAAATCTTAAAAAAACAAAAACAAAAACCTTTTTTTTTTTTTTAGGATCCTACACTGGTTCCCAAGGGTCACCCCTTCTTTAGGTATGTGCTTACACTCCACTGTAAATAAATCTCTTTGCAACTGAAAGCGTTCTTATTAATAAGTACCTACTACAGTATTCAGTGTGGGGGAAAAAAATAGGTTGGGGTGTAGCTCAAACAAGATCATTCTTGAGTTCATAATCACTGACGCTGATTAATGGATACATGGGATTCATTGTTCTGCTTTTCTGAGGTTGTGGAAATTTTTCATAATATTCATTTCTTTTTCTTTAAACTGCCTGGATGGGTTCTTTGTTTTTACATGAACCAACTCCATCACAGCCAGCCACACTCTGGGGTTCCCCTGCTCCATCCTGACCGAATCTAAGCCGGATGTGTTTGAGAGCAAATGTGCAAACAGGGGCACTTCCCCGCTGGGCAGGTGGTGGGAGCAGCCTCCCCAGAGAAGAGGGGGCAGGGGCCCCTCAACCTGAGCATCTCCTGACTCTTCACTCCCACCAGACCCCACAGAGGACACTCCCCCAGGGAGTCCTCCCCTCTGGCCCCCTGAACTGAAAAACATGGCCTGGGAGTGGTTTTAGCTTCTGTAGGAAACCCTGCAGATACAAGCTGGGCTCAGGGCCTCCGTTTGCAAAATGGGGTTCAACTGGGGCTTAGCTCCCCGCCTCAATATGTTCCCTCTCCTCTCCTCAAATATGTAACTGTTGAAGCTTCTGGTCACTGACTCTAAGAGTCTAACAGGCCATGTAGTACAATAAGAATCTCCCTTCAGGATTGAAGGGGTCAGTGCTACACCGCTGCAAAAAACTCAGTTCCTCGAGTGATCAAGGAACCATGAGGAGAGAATCAATATAGCAGACAATGCAAAAAGTGCTCTATGCATAGGTTTAGGAGTCATTTATTTTCCTTCCTTGTGTGTGTGTGTGCCTGTGTGTGCTGAGATAGTGTATCCAGATTTAACAGTGGGAGAAAAATCATTTGCAGAACCAAACTCAAAAGTTGGCGGGAGAGACTCCACTGCTCCCCTGAGTCTCCCTCCTTGTGCCAGGCAGTCCCCACAGTGAAGCCAAGCCAGGTGCCTCATGCCCCGCCCCCACGTTCACTAGTGGTAGACCTGGTGGCAGGAACGGAGGCTTGTATACAGGCTCTGCCACATACACATTACATGACCTCTTTGGGCCTTGGTGTCCCGACATCTAAAATGGAAACAATAAGTCCTGCTCTCCCTACAAGGTTGTTTACAAGAATTAAAAAAAAAAAAATAGGGAAAGCATTTTATAACCATACAATACCATTTATAAACTGTATCATATCAGTGTTTCCCAATATTGCTTCATAGAATATGGTCAAGGCAAGTTTGAGAAATGTGCTACTTATACTCTAACCTTGGCTTGTACATCATAGGCAAGTGAACATATTAAAGGCGCTGAAGGACTGCCTGGGTGGCTCAGTTTGGGTTGTGATTGCAGGGACCTGGGATTAAGCCCCACACTGGGCTCCCTGCTTTGTGGGGAGTCTGCTTCTCCTTCTCCCTCTGCCCCTTCTTAAGATCATGCTCTCTCTCTCTCTCACTCATTCTCTCTCAAATAGGTAACTAAAATCTTTGTTAAAAAAAATTAAATAAAGGGGCACCCGGGTGGCTCAATTGTTAAGCGTCTGCCTTCAGCTCAGGTCATGATCCCAGAGTCCTGGGATCGAGCCCCATTATCAGGCTCCCTGCTCTGCCCAAAGCCTGCTTCTCCCTCTCCCCCTTCCCCTGATTGTATTCCCTCTCTCACTGTCTCTCTCTCTCAGTCAAATAAACAAATAAATCTTTTTTAAAATAAATAAGTAAATAAAAATAAAGGCTCTGAAAAGTCCTGCAGTTAAAAAAAAAGTCTGTTTAATACTCTTGAATCTATTAGGTCCAGTTTCTTTACTTTTTGGCCTCCCTAAGTTCTTTCTTCTTGGAATACCAATTAACTATGTAATCTCCTTGAGACCTCTAAAAAGCAGTTTAGGAAATGCAGACCCATATGAAGTTGAGGAGGTCAAGTTCCTGTGTTGGCCCAGCCTGTTTCTCTGTGCAGCCAACCTTACTCAGATTCTTAACTCACCCAGGCCCCAGTGCTCTTTGTATGGGTCCATTTCCTTTCCACACTCAGAAGCCCCACACCACTACATCGCTCCTCACCGGCATGCTCAGCCTGATCTCAAAGCCCCAAACTGTCTGTCTGTCTGTCTCTGTCACTAGCCCCCTCAGCATCTTTCTATCCTTCTCCTCATTGGGCAAACACACTTTGCCCTTCCCAACCCCAGCCTGAGGCCAGCACACATTCTGCTGCTTCCCCAAAATTCCTTTTCCTCTGAGCTCCACCATCTACCACACAATTGCCCTCTAGTGACCTCGCTGCTTCCCCATCCCTTTTGGCAACTCCTCCCACTGGGACTTTGTGCTACACATCATTAAGAGGTTACAGTGCCAGTGGTTAAAAGGATATACTCAGAAGCCTGGATTCGAATCCTGCTTCTACCACTTATTGACTAGATGATCAAGTTATTTAACTTCTCAGAGCCTCTGTCTCCATTATCTGTAAGTGAGGCAAACAAGAGTGCCTTCTTCATGGGGTTGTTGGGAAGAATTAATGAGTTGACTGAAATGCTTAGTAGGACAGTGCCTGGCACACAGTGAGTGCTGGGTAAGTGTTAGCTATGACTACTACTACTATTATTATTATTCCACAGGCTGGGCAGTCTTTAAACCTCTTCATATCTGCATTCATTGACTCCCTGATTCCTTCCACAAGGCTCTAAAGTGGTGGTGCACGAAGAGGGCAGGGGGAGGGCGCTCCAGCCTGAGCTGTGGGCACCAGGAACAGGATTTGAGGCTGGAGACTGGGGCGGGGTATTACCCCCTGACTGCCACATCGGGGTGCTTTCCCGCCCCAGAGTAAGAGCCCAGCCCAGCCAAACCAGCCCTACTGCCAAAGTCACCGAGTGCCAGGGCTAGATGGGTCCCGAGCCCGACCGCAGATGAGGAAACTGAGGCTTAGCCGGCCTCTTCCCCACTGCACCACCCCACCCTGGCACTCTCGCCAACGCAGCCCTGTCTGCTGTGGACAGAGCACTGTTGTCAACTGGACTCGGAGGTTGGGGCAGGAGGTGAGGCCAAGAAGAGAGACAGACAGCCTTCACCTGAAGGAGTTTAGGGACCGGGTGCGGGGTGGAGGGACGGCGTTAGGAGTCCAGCTCTTGCTCAGAGCTGATCCGTGCAGATACCACCATTTCACAGCAGGCGGAGCTGCCCACATGATCCCAAAGGGCAGGGAGCGAGAGCCGTTTCTCTCTCTCCCCCAAAGCGCCCAAACCTGCATGTGGTTTTTCTCCTGCGGCGTAAGAACCTTCCTCGTTACTCTGGTTGCTCCTAAAACCAGCACTACAGGAAGGGTAATACCGAAGGCGGCCGTCGCGCCCGGGGAGCAGTCGGGCCCGCTTCCTGGAGGAGGCGGCGCGCTTTGCGCGCAGGGCGCTCGGGAGCCAGCCTCCTCCCTCACTCACCGGTGTCCAGCGAGGTGATCGCGGCGCTCGGGCTGGTTCGCCGGTTGCCTCCGCCGCCGGGCACAACGAGCGTCTGCAGCTGCCGGACCAGCTCGGGCATGCGGTCCCAGTGGCCCTCGGCGCGGCAGCGCTCCAGCTCGCTCTCCACCTTCAGGTGGGAGCCGTGCGCGCCCTTCGCAGCCATCTTCGCGCGGGCGCTGTCATGGGAGGCGCGGCCGAGAAGTGGAGACCCGGCCGGGGGCGGCGTCCCGGCTGGGGCGCACACGCGGGCGGGGACGGCGGGGGCGCGGGAGGCGGCCGGGGCCCAGGCGGCAGCGGGGGCCCTGGCGGCGGCCGGCGGGCGGTGGCAGCAGCAGCAGCACCCAGCGCACCGCCCGGTGCCTCCGGGCTGGGGCTCCGGCTGCGCGGCCCGGACGCGTCCAGGAGCAGCCTCCGCCTCCGCTGCAGCAGCTCCTGGCGCTGCTGCCGCCGCCGCTGCTGCAGCTGCTGCCACAGCCCCCGCCCCGGGCCCGGGCGCCGCCAGCTGCGGACCCGCCCCTGGCCGCTGCTCCACCTCCGCGGGGGCGTGGCGCGGCCTCGGCGAGCCGGGCGCGCCGGCGGCCAGCGCGGCCACAGCAGCCAGGCGCGCGACGAGCGCTCGCGGCCGCCCCGCCGCCAGCGCCAGGCCCCCGCCGCCGCCGACTCGGCGCTCACTTTAATACTGCGCGGGGCCCCGGCGCCCAGGGGCGCCTCGCTCCCCGCCCCCTCCCCATCCCATCGGGGCCCTTGGCCTGGGGACCCCCGCCCCGGCTTTGTGTGGTGGCCTCGTCACCGGCGCTGCCCCTGGCACGTCACAAATCCGGCCGGCCCGTCGCCCCCGCCTGCGAGAGTGAGCCTCCCCGGGAGCTGGCCTTGCTGGGACGCGCTGCCCTGCGCGCCACCTCCGCTCCCCTCCGGGTTCCCGGGGATGCTCCCGCTGGAGACGCGGGCAGAGCGCAACAGGCGGTTCGGAGTTCGTCGACTCTCTGGGTGTCTACACTCTGAGAGACTTTTCATTTTCTTTTTTAACAGCGGAGTTCCTCTTTCCAACCTGATTACCCCGCACGACCTGGCTGGCCTGTCCTCTGCGGACTCCCGTTACCCTGGAGTTCTTAAAGGCGTTAAGCTGTTTTCCAGCTTGGTATTTCTTTCTTAATTCTGCTCTGTGATCAAAACTCGCGGCAGGGCTTAGCCTGGCGCCCGTGGGGTACTAAGGAGTTCGAGGGATTACAGGGTGGCCTGAAGGAGAAGGGACTGGTTAGGAGGGGCCCGCCTCCGGGGCTGCTTGCCGTACAGTGTGAGGATTGAGGCCATGATGCAAGAAATCACAGCGACACCAAAAAGCTCCCTGTATGTAAGTGACAGACATATTGCATAGTGCAGACCGAAGACTCCAAAGTGAAAGTCAGGGCAAGCTTTTAAGTATAGTACAGACTCGTCTAAGAGTTAGGAGTCCACCTTCCCGCTGAAGGTGGAGAGCTTCGCCACTCTCTGACGCATGACCCCGGGAGTAGGCTTGACCACTTTTGGTGTCAGGAGACTCCAATATTTCGCACTTCAGGACTTCTCTAACTGTGGTAAGGTTTCTGTCCAGCAGATCCCAGGGTCCTGGCGATTTAGTCATCCCCTCAGCTCTTTGCTATCTAGGATTACCTGTTGAAGGCCAATCTTCTGCTCCCCACCCCAAAGCCCTGTTGGTTGGACACCCTCCAATCCAGGTTCCAAATGCAGCTCCATTCCTTGCTGGGGCACAGCGTTTTCTGACTTAACTGCTGCTCTGAGCACCTGGAGTCTGTTCTGAACGCCCAGGGGCCCGAAAATAGACAAAGGAAAACAGGGACAGCCCTAGCAGTTGGAATTTAGGGCTGGTTTACTCCATTTACACAAACACCATGCCTATTTCTGTCAACTCCTCTAACTGGCATCTGGTTAGCCTTTGGCTGCCCTTTCTTGTCACCAGAACCAGCTTTCCGTTGGAGAGAGCTGTGCATGTCCTTTGGATGAGGGTACCCTAAGAATACCCTGCCTCAGTTCTGACATGCCCCAGAGTCAGCCCTGGGGCAGGCAGGGGACAGCAGAGTTGAGGAGGGGAAAGCAACCCTGATAGAAATAAGCAAACCTCCCCTCCTCCCTTTTTTCTCCCTCTTCCTTTGCCAACCCTGCTCCCAGGTTGCAGGACTCTGAGAAACTAACTGAAGAATTGCGGCTTTTTCCTTTGATTCATGCACCAAGATTTGTGTGAGTATGGGGCATGGGAGAGAGGAACACAATATCATGGTTAGATCTTCCAATGAGCTGGTCCTCAACAGTGCAGTCACATTTCTGGTCCCTTTGTAGTTCTTTTCCAGCAGAGATAAGCCCCCAGCCTGCTAGTGACCAGCATTTTTCAGGGGCGTAGAGCCTGTAGGAATGAGAGCAAAGAGCAACCATGATTGTATTAGTAATATTAGCCAAAATACAAGGCATGTGAAAAGTGTGGTGCTAGTTTTTATTTTTTAATAATCTGAAATCTCTCGGATGAGAGTTTGGGACAAATTCTGATAAAGATTGTCGTGCTTTGTGAGCTGCAAAATGGCTACCAAAATAACTTGTTGATCAGGAGAAGCTGGGTTGATTGCTTAACAGAGTGACTGACTGATAGTCTTAGCACAGCTAAGACTGCCTGACAGTCTTAGCACCTCGGAGAAAGTCTTGGAGTTCACAGGAGGTAAATCGACTTACCAAGAAACGTGTAACTAATTTTAGGAAGCAATGAAGATGGTAGTGAATGAAGGACCAGCCAAGCTGACAAAAGACTCTACTAGTTCAGATGCTACCCCTCAACAAGGTGGGGAGGCTCTTGCCACTGGATCACAAGAGAAGCGGGTCTCGATTCTAACGAAGTTAAGGGCTTGGAGAGATCTCTCTCATGTGCTTATAGGTTGAAGGTTTATGACATTTAGGCCCAGAATGGGAGGGTACTGAAGAGCTAATCTGAATTCAGAAAATGTCTGTTTATGTTCGGGTTCCCAGGGAAAAGGTTTGGTTAGCAAGGACGTGAGTAGGTCAAATTAATGGAGTGCCCTTTTCAGAGAAGTTAGGAATGTTCTGCCTGCAGTGGCCTAAGGAGCCTCATAATTGTCTTTGTTATTGGCCAGACACACTTTGCACAGCTCATTGTCTGGAGTAAGGGATTTTCCTCCATGGGATGTCTTGTCTTGTAAACTGAGTAAACTGAGGCATAGTGGTCTCCCAGGTACTATTGTTGATTTTCCCTAGTGAAGACAAGTATTAACTTTTGTGATTTAAAGAGACACCAAAGAGGGGCACCTGGCTGGCTTGGTGGGTGGAGTGTGAGACTCTTGATCTTGGGGTTGTGAGTTCAAGCCTCATGTTGAGTGTAGAGATTACTTAAAAAATAATTTTTTTTAAAAATAAAATGTTTAAAAAGATAAAGAGACAGGATGCCTGGGTGGCTCAGTGGGTTAAGCCTCTTTGGCTCAGGTCATGATCTCAGGGTCTTGGGATTGAGCCCCACATCTGGCTTTCTGCCCAGCAGGAAGCCTGCTTCCCCCTCTCCCTCTGCCTGCCTCTCTGCCTACTTGTGATCTCTCTCTCTCTCTCTGTCAAATAAATACATTAAATTAAAAAATAAAGAGACACCAAAGAAAGTACGACACAAATCTACAACTGTAAAACACATATCTCTGTAGTCCCTGAAGATAGAATATTATTTGAGTTTGATCCTAGCCCTGGGGTCCTAAATGAATCTATCTTCCTGTCCACTGGGTTTTTCAACTGAGAGGATAAGAGTGTCACGAAGACTGGAACAAGGTATGAGACTCCTTTCTCTTTATGGCTTTTGGTTATTAGTTTTATCCCTTCTTTTCTCACCTTGTTTTAGAGGCTATTATGCAAGTTTGGGTAGAGATTAACCTTGATGGGTTTAGCTCCAGTAGAATATCATAATTTTTACTGATAAAAGAGCTTTAATCTGCTTGATTTACACACAGAAGTACTGATAAATCATTAACTGAATGAGCCAGGATCTTATTATGAATAGGGCCGTCCTCTGGGACCAGACCAGAAGGAAGAGACCATCGGGGGAAATATTTAATATGGCAGTTCCATTCACACAGTAAATCCCTTGCTATTAAGTTAATGAGTATGGTGTTCCTTGGTTAAAGGTTTGAGGCTGATGGTTATGGGGCAGGCGGGCCTGGGGAAGGTATGGTGAGGATAAATGTGTGACTGGAGTAGTTTGAAGACTGCAAGGAAAAGGTGGTGTAGTAGTGGTCAGGCTTAAGATTGGTATTTTTGTGTCCATATCAGTAAAACATCTGTAAGGTTTCCTTTAATTTTCAGAGAAAGGTTTCCTTGTGGGTTTAAGAGTAGAGAAACTGAACACCTTCACTGATACCTCCATTGTTCATTTCTTAGTTTTAGAACTCTTTCAAAATATTCAGCAGGGTTTTGGAGGTCTGGCCACGGGGCTCTTTCCCATTCTAGTTTTTGCTTACATGTTAACGCTCCTCTATTTCTGGTTCAAGTGCATTCGCAAAAGGATAAGAGAGCAACCAGGATCACGTCTGCTCCAGGATCAACTCCTGCGTGCTGTCTATAGGTATTAACCTATCCCTGAGGTCTCCATCACACGTCCCCTTTTTTGGCTTGAACAACTGAATCAGAGCACAGTCTATTTTCCCAGGAAAGACAGAGGATAGCCTCCAAAAGAGCCTGAGAACTCTATAGCTTTTCTAAACCCCTTCGGTTCCCTGTGCACTTGAAGGCCTTTTTAGTCACCACTAGGGATCTTCCCATTCTGATTTTTTCATTGAACTTCTTCCATCTAAGGGTCATACTCACATAGGAGTTACCTGAAATATATGTGGCTGCTCTGGGCTATACGTTCCTCAAATTATTCTAAATTCCTCTGCAATGTTTCTCTCTTGTTTAGGCCCTGCATAGTCTCTGGCAATGGCTTTCAGCTGAGAATGAAATCAGAGCTTAGAATCCACCATCCAACAGTTTTCTCTGTTCCACTGGAGGTTTACTTTAAAGAGGTAAGTGAGCTTTGGGGTACCTGGCTGGCCAGGAAGGAGGGAGAGTGGGTCAGAGGAAGAGTTAGAGGGGTAGCAAGAGATGGAAGGGCACAGCATGGGGGAAGAGGATAGTAGGCTTGAGTTGGGGTTTGGGGGGAAAACAAAAGATTTAACTTGTTCATATTTTTCTTTTGCTTTGGCCAAGCAATCCGTTGAGGAAGTAATGTTGCAATCCAGTTTCTTTTAGATGCTTCCTTATGCTGATAAAAAATAATGAAGACCGTTAGGTGCTTGGAATTACATTGCCTTTACATTCTAAGGCACCTCCCAAGTAAATAACTTTGTTCATATTGAAACTTCCTCGTGGTGGCCACTGTAATTCTAAATTATCCTAGGTGAAATGATGTTATTTGGAAAGACAAGTGCACAAATTTGGGTGTAGCATAAATACATGTAAGAAGCAGAAGTCTGGCCCGAGGAAGGCATGGGCTGAGTTTTCTACTGAGACAGAGCCATGAGAACCTGGCAATGGTCAGTCAAGACTTACTTGTGTATCCTGTGAGCCACAGGATACACAAGTAAGTATCCTCAACCTCACACTAGGCCTTCTCCAACTGGGGCTCTGATGAATTTATACTTCCTAGCAGATAGAATATGTGGGGAGTTCTTTGCTGAACCTCAAAACAGTCTGAAGAAAGTTCTCATAAATGGCCCAAGACAAAATTTGTCCCTGGGCCACGTTAGGGACATACTTATTGGGATTCATATCTGTTCTTGCCCCTGTCACCCTGCCTCTTACAGAGGCATAATCAAAAATGAGCAGGATGGAAATAGACAAGGAGTCATGTTGTTTGTAATAAGGCAGAGATCGACTGCGAAGAAAAGATTTTCCAATATGCTCAAATGATTGAAGGATTCCTGAAAGGGTTTCCCTGTTACTGGAGACAAATAGACCCTGTATTTGGGGAGCTCGGGCCCAAGACAAGACTTACATCTCTCGCTGGCGTGGTCTATAAAAGACCCCTGAGGGGCTTGAGGGCCTGAGAGGAGCACCCTTTCTGAGTCAGGGTCTTGACCACAATGGCAGGGAGGTCTCACTGGGGCTCATAGTCGAATGCTGCTTCCTGAAAACAGTGACAAAACAACTTTGTGAGAGTGCAAAGCTGAGTTTGTTCTGATCGCAGGAAGGGAAAACATGACTGTGCCTAGTCATAGTAGCATCTAGATTGGGAGGGCCACATCTGGATATTTATGAAGCATTGGGTCTATTTTAAGTCCCAATGAGGGGCTTGACTGGGACTCAGCAAGAATCACAATACAATAGCTGGGTATTGGGATTGGTTAGATGTAGTCTATTGAAAAGTTGCCAAGTTCTTCAAAAAGGTTGCTTCTTGGGGTACCTGGGTGGTTCCCTCTGGTTAAGCATCTGCCTTTGACTCAGGTCATGATCCCAGGGTCCTCCTGCTCAGCGTGGAGCCCGCTTCTCCCTCTCCCTCTGCTTCTCCCCCCTGCTTGCTCTCTCCCCTACTCTATCTCAAATAAATAAATAAAATCTTGAAAAAGAAAAGAAAAGTTAGGTTACTTCTTGAGGGGCACCTGACTGGCTCAGTTGGTAGAATTTGCAACTCTTGATCTTGGGGTTATGAGTTCAAGCCCCACATTGGGTGTCGAGATTACTTTAAAAAAAAAAAAAAAGGTTACTTCTTGAAATTTCTGCAAAAAACAATAGCTGTTTACAGCTTTTCTCACCCCAGGCAAGCGTTTCCTACACTCAAAAACTCATGTCAATGTCAACAGCAGGCCGAGTGCAGGTGGTTTGGATTCTTCCTGGGTACTGATGTAAAGAAGTATTCTGTGTGATTGTTCCCACATTCCCTCACTTCATCAGATCGCTCTGATTTATACTCATTGTGATAGTGCTGGGCGTAATTAGACCATCCAGAGGTGGAGACATCCCCTCCCTACTCCTACTTCCCTCTTCTCTCAGACTCTTGTATTTGCTATTCAGGAGACCCCAGAGCCCTGTGTTCCCAACAGGAACCCTGAAAACCCTAAATTTGAATATAATGAAAACTTTTCTTCATAGCTATCAGCCCTTTCATGGACTCAGATCATCTGGTTGTGGGATGGAGAGCCTGCCCTGCCTTCCGTAGTCCCATGGCGCACAGTCCTTCCACTTGGAAATTGGTTTTCACTTATGATGATGGTTGTTGGCTCATGGCATTTCTGGCCCATGCTCTCTCACATCTTAATGATTAGTACTGTAGACTGACCAGCCAAACCAGCCCTCCTAGGATGTTGCCATGAAAGCTCTGCTGGCTGTAGGGTCAGTCTTTCCCTTTGACAGCTGCCAGAAAAGTGCAGGTAACCATTAGGAGAGGGGAAAGGCCCTTATAAAGGCGAGCTTCAGGGGTGCCTGGGTGGGTCAGTTGGTTAAGCGGCTGCCTTCAGCTCAGGTCATGATCCTGGGGTCCTGGGATCAGGTCCCACATCAGGCTCCCTGCTCAGCAAGGAGCCTGCTTCTCCCTCTCCCTCTGCCTGCTGCTCTGCCTACTTGTGCTCTCTATCTCTCTGTCAAATAAATAAATGAAATCTTTAAAAAATTGAAATTAAAATTAAAAAAATTAAAGGCGAGCTTCAAAAACCATGATTTCTTTATGCTTGGCATAATGGGTACTCGGTGATTATTTATGATATTAATTTTAGAATCCTAGAATATTAAGAAGTTTTCTCAGGCCTGGGAGAGGAGAGCCCTGGGATGTCTTCTAGCCCTGCCCCTTCTCCATTGCATGATTGCAATACTAGCACCTTCTCCGTGCACCGACTTCCCTCCCACCCCCTGGGTCCCTTCTGTTCCCTGGGGTCCCAGATGACTCCTGCTTCTCCTCGGTGCCTTCTGTGTCTTTTTGCAGGACTGCCACAATGGGTACCCACCCCAGAGTGGGGCCCCATACTTTCTCCTAGCCTTTGCCCGTGCTGGTTCTCTGCCTGGATACTGCTATCTTGGAGGTGAGAAGTCAGCCCAACCCAGGAGCCCTCAGAGCCTTTCAGCTCATGTTAGCTGGTCTAATTTTAAGTTCCACCACTCCTAAAACCAACCTGAGTGTATGCCCTTCAACAATTATAGCAGTTCTGGGCCTTAAAATGTAGCTTTGCTCTATCTCCTATTCAAATCCTTCTTTCTTTTTTAAAAAGTTGTTTATTTGTTTGTTTGTTTGTTTAGTAATCTCTGCGCCCAACCCTGGGCTCAAACTCACAACCCTGAGATCAGGAGTCACATGCTCCACCTGCTAAGCCAGCCAGGTGCCCCCTTACTTTCTTTTCTACCTTTTTAAAAACATTTTTGTTGCGAAAAATAACACAGTTGAAGGAAAGTAGATAAAGCATAATTATTATGAAGCACTTCCATTAACTACCATCTGGAAAAAAGTAGGGTTTTACCAGCATCCCAGAGGGCCCCCAGTATATCCCTTCCCAAATACAACCCTGTTCTTTCTAAATGTAACTGCTGGCTTTTTATGGTAATTACTCCATTGCTTTCTTTGACAGTTACTTTTGTTCTTTTATGGTAATTACTTTCATTGCTTATTCCCAGCTTCCCTCTTCCCTCCCTCTTTCTTTCTTTCCCTCTCTTTTTTATTTTTTTTTTAAGATTTTATTTATTTATTTATTTGACATAAATGTTCTCCAAGAGAGGGAGGACAATCAGGGGCAGATAGAGAGGGAGAAGCAGACTTCCCGCTGAGCAGGAAGCCCGATGCTGGGTTCGATCCCAGGACTCTGGGATCTTGACCTGAGCCTAAGGCCGATGCTTAAGGACTGAACCACCCAGGTGCCCCTTCTCTCTTTCTTTCTTATTGAAGTATAATGACATACAGTGTTATAAAACTTTTGGTGTACAATGTGTTGATTTTACTCCATCGTCTGATAAAGGATATCCGATTTAGAAAAATCCTTTTAATACTAGTTGGTTAAAAGTTTTATGTTGTTTTTTTTTTTTAATGATGATTGAAGTTGAATTTTATGAATTATTTTTCTATTTATTGAGCAGTCATATCATTTTTCTCCTTCAAATTTACTTATATGAAGAACGCTTTTGATTTTCCAGTGTTGAAGCATCCTTGTATTTCTAGAATAAGATCAACTTAGTTGTATCTGTTTCCTGTTGCTTCTGTAACAAATTCCCAAATACATAGTATCTTTAAATACCACACCTTAATTATCTTACCATTCTTGAGGTCAGAAGTCCAAAGTGGGTCTTGAGGGCTAAATCAAGGTATTGGCAGAGCTGTGGTTTTCCTAGAGCTCTAGGGGAGAGTATGTTTCCTTGCCTTTCCCTGTTTCTAGAGACCAGCTGCATTCCTTGCCTGGTGGTCCCTTCCTCCATCTTCAGAGTGAATCACTCCAATCTCTGCTTCCATGGACACCACTCTCCAACTCTGACCCTCCTGCTTCCCTCTTATGAGCACTCTTATGGAAATTAAGAAAAGCTTCTTAATTGGGCTCTATTCAGGATAATCTGCCCATGTGAGAGGCCTTAATTCAGTCACGTTTTCGAAGTCCCTTTTGCACGTATGATGACATTTTCACAGGTTTTGAGGATTAGGATGTAAACATCTTTGGGAGCCGTCATACTGTCCGCCACATTGGTTATAACATATTTTCCTTTTTATATGTTGCTTGATACAATATTTTACTTAGAATTTTTGTATCTGTGTTCGAGAGTGAGATTTGGCTAAATTTCTCTTCTGAAACTACCTTCACTGGCTTTTGGTATCATAGTTAAGCTATCCATATAAATGAATTGGCATGTATACTATTTGTTTGCTATCCTCCAAAGTGTTTGTATACAGTAAGCATTATTTTCCCCTTAGCTATTCAAAGTTTTTAAAGTACTGATTCAACCTATTTAAAAATTATAGGACTTAAAGTTTCTGTTTCTTCCTAGATCAATTTTAAGTAAGTTGTATTTTTCTAGAACTATATTCATTCCATCTAACTTCTCATATTTTAAACAAAAATTATTCATAAAATCCTCTTATCTTTTTAGTGCTTATAGAATGTATAGTGGTATCTGCTTTTTTCATTCCTGGCTCTGGTTATTTGTACATTCTCTCTCTTTAGTTTTTTTCTCTTTTTAATTTTCTTGATAATTTCCAAGGATTTATCAATTTTATTGGTCTCTTCAAAGACCCAGACTTTGGTTTTGTTGATCTTTTCTATGGCACATTCTTTTCCATTTCTTTAATGCTATTATCCTTTTTATTTCATTTATTTTACTATATTTGGGTTTCTTTGGTACTTTTTTGTTGTTGTTAAGATTTATTTATTTATTAGAGAGAGAGAGAGAGAGCACACACAGAGGGAAGGAGCAGAAGGAGAGGGGAGAGATAAAGCTAAGCAGACTCCATGCAGAGTGCAGAGCCTGATGTAGGGCTTGATCCTACAACCCTGAGATCACAACCTGAGCTGAAACCAAGAGTCAGATGCTTAACTGTGCCACGCAGGTGCCCCTTCCTTTGGACTTCTATAAGAGTCAGAACAGGTTCGGTTATGTTGCAATAACAAACAATCCAGAAAAAAACAAAAACAAAAACAAAAAACCTCGGGCATTTCTATAACATAGTTTATTTCTCAGTCATTCTAACTGTTCTGTCCAGGTTGGCTGGCTTCTTCTCCACATTGTCTCTACCTTGGGGCTTGAGCTGTCAGAACAGCCACTTTCCAGAACACTGACAGTCATCATGCCTGAGGGAAAAGAGACAGTATGGTGAACTAGATGTTAAATCTTAAAACTTTTGTCTAGATGTGACACATCACAGTCCTGTATGAATTCCATTGACTAGAACAAGAAATAGAGCTAAGCTTGATGTTGATGCCCAGAGTTGGGTTTGTGAATCTTTGTGAATAGTAATATAGTATCCCATGTCTTCTTTTTCTAACTTTTTGAGATTGAATCTTAGCTCATGCATTTTAGATCTTTCTTACCTTGTAATATATATACATTTAAGGCTGTAAATCTCCCTTTTGTCACCTATATCCCATGGGAATTGATACATTAAAAACTTTGTTAACATTTGGTTCAAAATATTTTCTAATTTCCTTTGTAATACTTTATTTGACCTGTGTTATTTAGAAGTATTTCTTAATTTCCAAATAAATGTGGAGTTTTCTAAGTTAGTTTTTTTTCTCGTAATTTCATTGTATCAGAGAATATATTTTATATAATTTTAAGTCTTAGACTTCTTTTTGACCTCAGTTTTGACCACAGATCTTGGGAAGAGGATCTCAAGCCTCAGATGAGACCCGAGCCCTACCAAAACCTTGATTTCAGCCTTATGAGACTCTGAGCAGTGAGCCTACTTGATCCTACATGGACTTCTGATTTACACAACAGAAAAATAAATGGGTATTGTTTTAAGCTGCTAAGTTTGTAGTAATTTATTACATAGGAACAGAAAATTAAAACAATGTTTCATGCTAATGAATATATCACTCTTTCTTCCTTCCTTTCTTTCTTTCTTTCTTTCTTTCTTTCTTTCTTTCTGTCCAAAGATGTCTTCTTATGTTTGTATGTGAAGATTTTAGCTGGATGTAGAATTTTCGACTAGCAGTTTACTTTTAGCCTTTTAAGATACTGCACTGCTTTCTGGTTTCCACTGTTGCTGTTGAGAAGTCACTGTCTGTCTAGCTGTTGCTTCTTTGAAAACAATATTTTTCCTCCTCTGCCTGTCTTTAATCTTGTTTCTTTTCCTTTTGTTTTCTGCAGATTTATTTTAATGTGTCAAGAGTAGATTTCCTATGATTAGTTTTGCATGGGATTCGTTGTTCTTTGTGATTCTGAACTTAAAGTCTTTCATCAGCTGTGGAAAATTATTTTATCTCTTCAAATATTGTCTCAGCTCATTCTCTTTTCTGGGACTCCAACTAAATAAAAGTAAGATCTTCTCACTGTATTCTCTGTATCTCTTACCCTTGCTTTTGGATTTTCTGTGTTGTCGCTCTTCATTTTAGATCATTGCCTTAGCCATATTTTCTTTACCTTTCTTTTTAAGATTTATTTATTTTAGAGAAAGAGCACATGAGCAGGGGGAGGAACAGAAGGAGAGGAAGAGATTCCTCAAGCAGACTACCCACCGAGCACAGAGCCAGAAGCGAGGTCATGACCTGAGCTGAAATCAAAAGTGGGACACTCAACCAACTGAACCACCCACATGCCCCATCCTCTGCCAGATTTTCTAAATCATTGACTCTCTCTTCTCATGCATCTAAACTGTTGAACCCATCTCTTGAGTTTTTAACATCTCTTACTGTATTTCTCCATTCTCAAGTTCTATTTGATTCTTTAAATAATCTGCCATTTTATCACAGAGAGAAGTCTTCCTTGACTTCCCACATCCTCACCACAGGCCTGTTCGCATGCGCCTGTCACCATGTGCTTCCACAGCAACCCGAGCTCTAACCAGACTTACTGTATTCTCTTACCTTCTCTCCTGAAAGTATCTTGAGGATGGTAGATATCATCTACTCTGTATCTCCGGCATTTCACACTGTACCTGAATAACAGCACTCAGTAATTATGATGAACTTTAACTAAAACAGCCTCCCTGACCACCTAACCCTGAACCCACTCTGAGAAGATGGAAGACCTTCGGGAAAGTCTCCACAACTCACAAATGTTCTTTGTGTGAGGAGAGTCTCCTGAAGAGGGAATGCTAAGAGATGCTCATTTCTGTATCCAGGCTGATGGGGAGAAAAGTGGCAAGCAAGACAGACTCAGAAAAAAGAGGCTGGGGAGAACTCAGGGGGGTGAGTCTCTGAGAATGAGCACAAGTTACTGGGCAAGCTCAACTTTTCTGGGCTGTGGAATTGGCTGGGTCTAATCCCATTACACCCAGACCTCCAAGGAATGAGGAGCTCCTAGCCAACATCTGGGTGGCGCTGCTATAGGGTATCTAGAAACTCAAGGCAGAATGGCTTTTAAAAAAGGAATGTTGTACAACCAGTATGCTGAATATGCAGGATTTATGAGTTGTATCCACCAAAGCCACTTTATTTTTGTCTTCCACTGCTTTTAATCCCTTCCAGTGAGGGATAGGATGGTCTTTTCCAAGATGGTATATAAAAATCCTGCCAAGCTCATAAATTTTTCTTGGCACCCTTAGGTAAACATTGGGGGGTCACTTTAAGTCATAAATGCAGCCTTAATTAAATAATTAAAAGGGTCCAGCCCAATATACTAACCAATATTTAAATCTTCACTCAAAGATAAGATTTCTCTCCTACTCCCCCAAAGCTAGGGCCTATGTCAGGAGGGCTGTGGGCAGCTGGGATGGAGCTGTGTTTAGCTTCTCCTCTTACTTCTTCTTCCTCTTGCTGCTATTTCTGGCCCTTTCCCCTCCCCCCTTCCCCCTTTCCCCCTCCCCCCTCCTTTTTTTAAAGATTTCTTTTATTTAAGAGAGGGAGAGTGAGCAAGCGAGAGAGAGAGCACTAACAGAGGGAGCAGCAGAGGGAGAGGGAGAAGCAGGCTTCCCGCGGAGCAGGAAGCCCAGTGCTGCATTCAGTCCCAGGACCCTGGGATCATGACCTGAGCCGAAGGCAGATGCTTAACCAACCAGGAACCTCCATTTCTGGCCTTTAAGGTTGAAGTGGGGAAAGGAGGAGAGGGAAGGGGGATAGTCCTGGTGAAATGGCTTTGTGGGGCCTATACCTTGGGACCCGTAGACCATAGGTCCCTGGCAGACATTGAAAGCTGATCTTGGGGGGTTTCCCTGAGGTCCTGGGAGACTCCTCTGCTGGGCTTCTCTGACCCAGTTCCTTCATCTTCAGCAGGGATCCCCTGACCCCCGCCTCACTCCTTACAGCCTCAATTGTAGCACCTGTCACCCAGCCTTTCACTGCTGGGACCCCTTGTCCTCACTGGCCACTCTTGGTTGGGCTCCACCCCTGCCTCCTCCTTACCTGGTCCCCAGGACTTCTGTCTCATTTGACCTGCATGTAGAGAGTTGAGCAGTTTTCACCCAGGCCATTTTCTCTCAGCCAAGGCTACTTAGTCTTCCAGAACCAGCCAGCACCAGGCCATTGTCTATGTCTTCCTGCAGTGACCACACCTCAAGCTGCCTGAGTGGTCCCTCCCCTTGAAGGCTCTCTCACAAGACTGGAGGGTGGTGGGGGGCACAGATGACCCTGCACATTTTCCTAGGGAAGTCCTCCTCACAAAATCCTCCCTGAATCTCCCCTCTTCTGACTCTTGTATTTCCCCTCTCTGAGTGAGGAACGCCCTGGGTCGAGGACCAAGACACAGCTAACCAGATTTTGAAGATGGCCTTTGAGATCTTTGTGGTCTGCTCACACCTTGCTTTGATGCTCAATAACTATCATATCTTGACATTTCAATCAAAACCCTACTTAACATCCTGTTCGACTGGTTTTTAATCAGAATGAAACATCATTATTGTTTTTTTCTGATTATGAAATTAAGGCACACTACTTATAAAATTAAACCAAAACACAAATGTAAAAGACAGTTGTAGCCCAGCGCAATTTTACCTCCCACAGATAATTCAAAGCTAAGACTTTGCTTTATATCTTTCCCGACTTTTTTTCTTTGACACACTTTGACACATGTGCACTTTTATTTTATTTTTTTAAAAGATTTTATTTATTTATTTGAGAGAGAGAACACAAGTGGGGAGAGGGTCAGAGAGCGGGGGGGTGGGAGAGAGAAGCAGACTCCTCACTGGGCAGGGAGCCTAATGCAGGGCTTGATCCCAGGATCCTGGGATCATGACCTGAGATGAAGGCAGACACTTAACCAACTGAGCTACACAGATGTCCCTTTCACTTTTGTTTTAATAGTGGAAATGGGATTGTACTGTAGGTGAACTCCAGAGAGCCTTTTCCCTACTGCCATAGGATATGTTAGCCCTCCCATCCCTTATGTACCTAAACTTATGTTGAAGTAGAAGAATTGATGAGAGCCTGGGCAATTACCTTTGTAGACTGAGTATCTAAATGGTCAGTTTAGATATTGAATTAAACTGGGTTTTAGTCGGGTGGACTAAATTTAGTTTCCTCTCTCCTCCCATCGGGACGGGTGCTTTAAAGGAAAGAAGATCAGTCAAAGAAAATTCAAGGGCTATATTTATTTCACATGAAGAGTACTATGTATGTTACAAATGAAATTGATAGGTTGGTGGGTGTTTTCAAGGCTTTTGATCTACATTTCCACTGTGCATCAGAAGACATTTTTCCCTATATGTATTTTCATAACACTGGATATTTAAATTTTTGCCTCACAGGCCAGAAATAATAATTAAGCCTTTCCTTGTTTTTTAATAAGGTTGAGCATATTTTGCATTAGGATAGAACATTTACTCATCGCCATGGCTCCCTTTGCTCAAGTGTCCATTTTGATATCCAGATAAAATCTTAGTGAGTTTTGCCCAGGCTTAGGTTTTAAAGAACTCAGGCTAAAACAAATGGGCTCCAGAGTGGACTGAAAGAGGCCTATCCCTTTCCCGGGCCGCAGGGCATAGTTGGCCCTAGGAAAGTAAAGGTGGAAGGAGATGCTTCCCAGGGGACTCCTGGAGCCCACCATCCGTGCTGCTTTAGGCCTGATCTGTCACCTTCCCCGTGTTCACAGAATCTCGATCACTCCCTCATACCCCCAAAGCCACATTGCATGCCCTGTCTCTGTAGACACTAGTGACCACAGACCAAAGCTTTTGTCCCAAGTGAAGACAGGCTACCCATGGACCAATTAATTAGCTGTTACAGATAGCTTGGCACTAAAAGATGGGTTCAATGAGAGCCCATCCCCATTTCTGGGGATTGCAACTAAGAAAATTGGAAAGAATGTGTTTGTAAGCAGTGGGAATAAAGTTGTAAAGATAACAAGATAATGAATTGAGCCTGGGGCAAGCCTAGGCCAGGCTCAGTCCTCAGAGAGAGAAGGATGTGCAGAGTCAAGGATCTATTCCCCTCCACACAGGGCTCTCTCCCAGGCCTTCACTGCTGCCTCCCACAACTAAGGCTGCAGCCCCCATGCCTGGCTCTGAGAGCTTGCAGCCCTCCAGCCCCCTGCTGCCTGCTCCCTGCAAGCCTGCAGCACCTTCAGCTCTGCCCCACACCTCCATTTACCTTGTGCATGGCCCCAGCAGTCACACACATGTTGTGCGCGCCCACTGCCATTTTTAGCTGCAGATAGAAGATGCTCCTGATAGACTCTGGATTGGGCTAGTCAAGCCGCTCAGAACATCAGGGGAAATTATAAAGGATAAAGGGTGTGTGAGCTTTTTCAGAAATGTTTTGAGCACATACGGAGCAAATTTATAGGAGCTTGCAAGAAAAAGAAGACAAAGTGTTTTATACTAAATCCTCTCCTTGAACTTGGAAGGACGAGGGCTGTTTGCTTTAGGCCCGATCTTGGCAATACTTGTAATATATTATTATTAATAATATATTATTATTACATGTAATAATATTTCTAAAATGACCCACTTTATCCTCCACTTCCTCTGTTCTACCTTCATACAGTAGAGGATGAGCCATCAATCAGTATGGAGAGGTTCATTTCAATACTCTGGAAAGTTCTGCGAATATATGGCAGTTACTAAAATGAAATATTCTTCCAGGAGGATCCGTTTCTATCATTAAAACTTTACCCTTTTTTGAAAAAGAATGCTGTATCAAAAGAAGTCCCTTTTCATTTAATTTTCTCCATGTCAGGCATGGTCCTTGAGAACCATGGACCCTGAGAACCATTCTCCTAATCACTCACAAAGAATAACAAACCACTTGATGACTAAGCAAAGGATTTGAGCTAATTTTTGGAGTAAACACTGGCAGGAAAAACTCCAGAAAGATTAGCTGCCTCTGCTCATACAGTGACTATGAATCTGTAAAGAAAGTAAAATGCCAACTACAGTTTTTTTTTTAAACAAAGTCCAATTTTATTTACTCTTAATATAAAATGCCAATTAAAGTATTATAAATTAAATCTTATTAGGAGGGCAGAAATGATCACCATAGAAAATGTCCTCTATACAGGGAGACTTGTGTAATGTGAGCAGCCAGACTACAGTCTATAGTTTTTTGAATGTGTTTAGCTAATGGCCTGTGTGGATCCCAGTTTCATGAGTCAAGGGCAGTTGCTCAATTCAGCTCCCACCTCCGCTCTGGAGCCTTCCCCTACCAGTCGGGTTCATGTTCATTCGTCTCCAAACTCAGTTTTAACATGGTCTGTGTCTTACAGTTCTGCTCTTTTCACTTTTAATATTCAATTCCTGCAAGGCTTTTTTTTTTTTTCTTGAAGAGGTACAGTACTCAATACATTTTATAACTTCATGTCTCTCCTGCCTCTTCCCTTTTCTGTTTGTTATTGTAATCTTCATTATATTTGTAATAATCAGCATTCAAGATATAGACACCAGTAGGTGTCACTGATGGATAAGTGAATGAATTGTTAAACTGATTCACTCATCCATCCCTTCATTTACTATTATTAAAACTGTGTTTAGGGTGGTGCCTGGGTGGCTCAGTGGGTTAAGCCTCTGCCTTCCGCTCGGTCATGATCTCAGGGTCCTGGGATGGAGCCCTGCATCTCTGCTCAGCGGGGAGTCTGCTTCCCCCTCTCTCTCTGCCCGCCTCTCTGCCTACTTGTGATCTCTCTCTGTCAAATAAATAAATAAAAAAAAAAAAAAAAAAAAAAAACTGTGGTTAGGGATGCTGGGTGGCTCAGTTGTTAAGCAACCGCCTTTGGCCCAGGTCATGATCCCGGGGTCCTGGGATCGAGTCTTGCATTGGGTTGCCTGCTGGGCGGGAAACCTGCTTCTCCCTCTCCCACTCCCCCTGCTTGTGTTCCCTCTCTCACTGTGTCTCTGTCAAATAAGTAAAATCTTAAAACTAATAAAAACTGTGGTTAGATGTTGGGTAGAGAAGGGAAAACAACTGTTAATGTTGCTTAGAGAAGAACAAAACATAATGGTGGGGGTTGGGGTGAAAAGATGGGAGAGAAGTCAGGAAAAGGTTTGTGAATTGCCTTTTCCTACAATTCATACTACATTTATATATGAATATATTCCACTCATGGTCTCTTTCTTTGAAAACATCTTGAAATCATGGTAAAATAAATAAAACTTGGGGCACCTGGGTGGCTCAGTGGGTTAAAGCCTCTGCTTTCGGCTCAGGTCATGGTCCCAGGGTCCTGGGATGGAGCCCTGCATTGGGCTCTCGGCTCAGTGGGGAGCCTGTTCCCCCCACCCCCGCCTGCCTCTCTGCCTACTTGTGATCTCTGTCTGTAAAATAAATAAATAAAATCTTTAAATAAATAAATAAATAAAACTTTTTTTTTTTTTTAATTCAACTTTCAGTTGATTGGAGAGCTAAGCTCACAGAAGGTAGGGAACATTCTCAGTGGTCAAAAATTAAGAGGGAGCTCAGTTAAGGGGAGGGGCAGAGGGAATGTTGGATGAGTTGATTTGGAGCCCCTCCAACCCCAGGAGTTTACGAGTCTCAAGAACCAAGGCATTTTTGAATGGACCTGTAGCAACAAAAGAGGAGACCTTGGATTAACAAAAATAAAGAGACTTGACACTTCTGCATAAAACCAGGACTCTCAAAGGGCTATACCTTTGGTGAAAGTATGAACCAAAAATGAAATGTGCAGAAATGCACAAAGAGTGAAGTTGTATCTCTTAGCCCAGCCTCTTGATTGGGGAAAAAAAATGTTCTCCTAAGAACTTGTAGTATCAGTCTGCTCTTATTTAGGTCTAGAATTCAGTTTTACACTGCCTATAGAAACTGGGGGCCTGCGGGTTGAAAAATTAACTTTAAAAATGGATACCAAACAGAGAGAAGCAAACATAAAATCTCTCTGAAGAAACACCCCCTCCATCTGGGCCATGCAGGATTCCCATGTACAAAACCACTAAAGATGAGTTCATCATCTAAAATCACAAAATGCAGAAAGATATAATCACCATGAGTGAGAGCTAAGAAATTCTCAGGAGGGAAATGGTATAGACCTGATCTAACATAGTGTCAAGCCTGGCATGAATATTCCACAATTAATATCTCCAACTCATCAGAACGATCTATCAGTGGCTAAAACTGTTTCTTTTGTTTTCCCCAGACATCTTGTATAAAAGCCATACATCATAGGCTAGACTCTGCCAGATGTCAGCTGAACTACTAGCCTCCTCCTACCCAAAGAGCAAACCAAAAACTCTAAACACTTCCTATTCCTTGAGTGTCTTTAGTTTTCCCCTCCCCTCTTTTAAATCCCCTCTTGTTAATAGTCTAACAGAGTCTAGAGTCTAAGAGTCTAATTTCTCTTTAAAATAAGTAAGTATACCATTTGCATGCAGGTACCTAAATGTCTCTTGAGTTATGCCTTGACAGTCATATGAATAGACATAGCAGGACTGGACCACAATAATTTCAGATAATAAAGTTCTGAGACTATTAAAAAAAAGAGTATACTTAATGAAAGACTTATCCCTAGGTATTTCATATTTTGGGATGCTGTTGTAATGGTATTTTTAAAATTTCATTTTCCATGTATTCATTGCTAATACATAGATATACCATTGATTATTGTGTACTGCTTTTGGTCTTGCTAAATTCATTTAATTCTAGGAGCTTTTTTCTAGATTCCTTAGGGTTTTCAATGTGTGTGATCAAGGATCACGCACATGTGTCTGTGAACAAGGACTGTTTTACTTTCTCCTTTCCAATCTGCATGCCTTGGGTGTCTTTTCCAGCAGTGGCTGGAAGCTCTAGTGTAATGGTGAATAGACAGTTGAATGTGGGCATCCTTGCTTTGTTCCTGATGTTGGAGGAACGACACTCAGTCTTCTACTATAAAAAATTAACTGAGGGTTTTGAACAGATGCCCTTTATCAGATTGAAATTGCCCTTCTATTCTTCGTTTGCTGAAAATTTTGTGGTGTTTTTTTTAATCATGATTAGGTATTGATTGCCTTTTCATATAGTTTTTTTGTGGTCCTATAGTTTTTCTTATGATCCTGTATTTATTTATTTAAGTACTAAAGGAAAAGAACTGTGAACCTGGAGTTTGATACACAGCCAAATTTTCATTTCAATGAGAGACAGTAATAAAAATGATCTCAGGCATGTTATGAGAAGTTTGCCACATAAAAATCCACAATTGAGAATATCTTTAATGCAAGTGTTCAAGTAAGAGAAACAAATCCACAACAACCTTCAAGAGATACGGGATGTCAGGGTGATCTAATATTTCGGTAAATGTACTGCTGTTAAAAAAAAAAAGAAGAAGAAGAAGAAAGAAGAAAGAAGAAGAAGAAGTAGTAGTAGTCTAAGACTGAAGAAAAGAGAAAGTTTATCCAGAAGAACTAATGTCAAAAATCCCAAACAAAAACAACGCAATGGCAGAGGAGAGGAGATAAAAGGGATATTAAGAAATGGTAATGTGTTTGACATTACCATTATAATGCTATATCGTTATATATACCCATGGGGGAAGGTATATCTACTGAGAAGTTTGAGAAATCAACAGTCGTGGGAGTTTTCACCAGCAGCTGTGAGTTCTTTGATAATAGTCAGGGATGGAAGAAGCGAAGTCGTTAAATCCGGATGGCCATCATCTCCACCACCCCCATGTATGGTATGCCTGAATTCAGAACATCCAACAGAATCCAGAACTCCACGGTGTTTCACTCTTATCAGAAACAGGAATAAGAGGAGAAAGATGAAGCCCTACCCCAGTGCATTAGTTAAAGCAGATTTTAGTAGCATCAGTAGTTTGAACGACCCCTTTTGTGGTTATCCTGAGCTTTGTGAATCCTGGGATAGTGCATCTGGGTACAATGCAGGGTGCATTTCATTGTTCAAAGTGGGGAAGGGATCATGATCGCCAAAGGGGATGCTGGAAAAGCGAGGTGGCTTCAGATTCTAATTCAGGTCCTTGTCAGGCAGGTCAATTTTAGCAAAGAATGCATGTATGAAAACAGAGGGCCTAGAGAGTAATCTCTAGAACTACTTGTGCCTGGGCACCCCTTGGAATGTCTGCATGTGCACTCGGAGGTACTCGTGCTTCTTGGGAACAGTGATGGGTCATTGTGATGGAATGAGGAACACAAAGAGTGTAAGATAGGCTGGCTGGTTCTCATGACTTTAAGTATAAGGAGCTTTTAAAAAATTAGGGGCGCCTGCCTGGCTCAGTCGGTGGAACATGTGACTCTTGTTCTCAGGGTCGTGAGTTCAAGCCCCATGTTAGGCATGGAGCCTACTTTAAAAAAAAAATGTTAAATTGAAAAAAGCCACAAACCCAGAATTTTAAATTCTTAGCTCAAACCACAGTCAGAGCCTCTAGGAGTGTCTTTTAAAAAGTCTCTTTTCTCTTAGAAGCAGCTAAAATCCAGATGCAGTGTCTGATACTGTGGAAACCAATATCACCACCTAAGATGAATTTATAAACGCATCGCGTCCTTCATGAGGAACCTGAGGCATTGACTAAGAACATACAGGACCTTGGGAATTAGGATGGGGAAATCAATGAAGGTGAGGTCACAGGAGCTTATTGCCAGTAGAAGGAGCTTCTTTCTCCTTTCCACCCTCAGATCCCTTCCTGGTGTCCTCTATTAGCAGAGCCAGCAGAAGGCAACTGATCTGAGAGGCTAGGAAATGCTGTTTGCTGGGCTAGCCCCCTTGTGATGCAAAACACAAAAAGACAGAGGAATGGCTCTGAAGACAAGTATGCCCAGGACAGTCACCCCCCTGTGCTCTCTGCATGTACCACTAATGTCAAGAGCTTTGCCATGGCCTCTTATTGTCAAGTGGATGTACTTTGCATTCTTCTCATCCCTGTCCCAAGCTCTCACCTGGTTTACTTTGCTGTTACACCTGACCCCTGGGAGTGCTTGGGAATCCTTGCCTCCTTTTGCTGAACCATGCTGGGGACTGGGGACTCCTTAAGGATGCTCTTAGGCCCTAGAGGTCACCCTCAGTACTGTTTCTCATTGTTCAGGTCCCATATTGGGCTCCCAGGGGCTTGTCATCTCCTAGAAAACACGTGGGGATTGTAGGACACTGTCCTGCGCTCTCATGCTCTCAAGGCATGAGCCCTTGAACCAGCTAGGGATCATCTTTAAAGGGATCCTGCACAGAAGAGTGTTTGCTGGGGTGCTAGGGAAAGCAGATACTGAGAGAGGACCAGGAGCTTTCTGAAAGGGAGGTGTCAAGGAGACTGTCGTGAGGGACCCAGCTGGGAAGCCACACAGAAGCACCGTGAGTGAATCAGTATCAAATGGAGAAGGGGAGGAAGAGCCAGCTTTCTGTACCAGTCGGGTAGGAACTTCCTTAACCCCACCATTCTCCAGTCTTCCCCCAACTCTGCCCTGGTATGGTCACTAATAGCAGCCAGCCACAGGAGGAAGAGCTGGTGACTGAGAGAGGGGATCGACTGATTGATTGATTACTTTTTCAAATACAAGATTTTTTTAAAAAAGGGTTTTCCTAATTTGTCAGAGAGAGAGTGAGAGTGCACAAGCAGGGGGAGTGGCAGGCAGCTCCTGCTGAGTAGCCGGCCTCATTAGCTGCTCCCTGAGCCCCCAGTGACCCCACCTTGATCAATTCTGTTCAGGCCACATCTCCCTTGGCCTCTGTATCCCTTAGGAATGCTTTGGAATGCAAGTGACGGTCTTAGGGTAGCTTAAGCAAATAGGAGTTCTCCCCACTTAATAGGATATCTGGCGGCAGCAGCCACTGGTGCTGATTCAGCAGCCCCAGAGCCCTAGGGTAGCCTTTCTGAAATTCTCCCTGACATCTTCCAACAGATGAGGATGACTGCTGAGGGGGTACATCCCCACTCGGGGCTGGAAGAAGGGAAAAGGTCTGCACCGGTCATTTAGCCCTTTTATCAGAACTGCAGAAGATTTCCCAAGTTTCCCTGTGTCTCACTGCCAGAACTGTGTCACGTGGCCATCTAGCTGCCAAAAAGACAGAAAAGTGAGTATTGTAGCCTTTATTGTAGAGACTGACAGGAGGAAGAGGGTGGACAATTGAAACGGGGTACCACCCAGTATAAGTCACCAGAGTCGGCATGATGCAGCTCTCTTTGGTTTCCTATAACCCACTCACACGCCCCTTTCCCATACGCACATTTTGCATGGGACATACTCACTCCTCCATAAAGGAGATAATCCTAAAATTTCACCCAGCTCCCACAGACAGCATGGGGTCCAGGTTCTCCGGGGTGCAGGCCCCTCTTTCAGGTCCAAATGTGGTTGCTCGTGGCCTGATGACTCAAGCTAATGGTTAACTTCTCCACTAAAGTGCAAAAGACAGTACCAAGTGTTAGGAGAATGGGGAACAACAGAACTGTCCCATGATCTTGCTGGTGTATAAATTGTCACAGCCACTTGGGAAAACATTTGGTGGTATCTGATAATGCCAAACATCTGTGTTCCTGACTGCCAGCAGTTTCTATTCTGAGGTAGACACCTGACGGAGAAGTGAACAGACGTGTGATAAAAGAAACGTTCTACAACATTCAAATCAGTGGTATTTGTAATAGCCTCAAACCCAGATGTGCATAAACAGTAGAATAGAATAAGCATACAGAAAAGAGAATGATCTAAAACTACACACACTATAGATGAATCTCAAAATGATATTGAGTCAAAGGAGCCAGACACACCCACTCAACAGGGACAGGAGCTCCTGCACTTGAGACCCTTCCAGACCTCACCCTCTGTATTACCAAATCTGACTATTCATCTGTATCTTTTATGATATAATAAACTGGCAAACACAAGTAAGCATTTCCCTGAGTTCTGGAAACTACTCTAGCAAATGATCAAGTCCAAGGAGGGGGGTCATGGGAACCTCCAGTTTGAGCCAAGTCGGACAGACCTTGTAGGTAGCCTGGGGACCTACTACTTGTGACTGTCATCGGAAGTGGGGAGCAATCTTATGGGACTGAGCCCTTAAACTGTGGGGTCTGCACCAAGTCCAGTTAGTGTCAGAATTGAATGGCATTATGGTACACTCAGCTGGTGTTGCAGAGCAGAGGATTGCTTGGTGTGGGGAGAAAACCTACATACCTGGTGTCAGAGGTATCCTGTTTCTGAGTAAAGGAAAACAGGAGTGTGTCCTTCCTCTATAACCGTACAAAATAAAATGTATCAAAATGCTCCCAATGCACAATGTGAACAAACAAAGTTCCCTTCTTGGGGGTGGTAGGGGGTGGAAAGAATGAAAAGCAGAAAATAGCCCCTTCAGTAACCCACCTCCATCCATGCTAGACAGCTAGAGCAAGGGATTTCTTCTGTGGCAGTACATCAAGTTTTTCATTGGGGAATCTGGTGGCCCCTCACTTCAGTCCTTGGGTTGTGCAAAATGCTCAGTATTTGAGTCCTACTCCCTGTTGGAAGGAATTCAGGAATCCAGGGATTGCCCTAAGGGTTAAACAGTAACAGACCAAGGTTGACCAGGCTTGAGATTTTAGGGGCACAGATGATTCCCACAATCATTTGTTAGGCTTCTGGTCAATTCCATGCATGAGTAATCACAATTAAATAACTTGCATAGTTTTTAAATAACTTCCTAATTAAAGATTTAAATTTCTTTATTCCCAAACAGGTAACACTTCTCTTGATTAAAAAAAAAAAATCAAAGCAAATCAAATTAAGGTCTTATTCTCACTTCTGTTCTCTTTTATTAGTTTCTTGTGTATACCTCAAGTGTTTATTTTTGCAAAACCAGCAAACCAGGCATTAGACTATTTAAGTCTTCGAGGGGCTGCTTTTTTGTGTGCTTACAGTTGAGAATTAAAAACAACAGCTGCAGAGAGAGATGCCCCCTCAAGTCTGTTTTTGCTACCTTGAGCCTCAACTTATCTTCTTTTTTTTTTTTTTAAGATTTTATTTATTTATTTGACAGACAGAGATCACAAGTAGGCAGAGAGGCAGGCAGAGAAAGGAGGAAGCAGGCTCCCCGCTGAGCAGAGAGCCGGATGCAGGGTTCCATCCTAGGACTCTGGGATCAGGACCTGAGCGGAAAGCAGAGGCTTTAACCAACCCACTGAGCCACCCAGGTGTCCCTCAAGCTTATCTTCTGATAAAGCGGCCTCTGCCCTGTTTCCACTTGTGCTGGCTTCAGCTTGGGTATACAAAAAAAATTATCTCAAACCAGTGAGGCTCCAGGTTGTGGGACTTGACCAGTTTAGGTTGTAAGCTGCCGGTAAGGAGTTCCTTTTTACCAAGGCCTTATTTTTAATCTCTGCTTTCAAATCAGATATCTCTAATCTAAATTTGTCACTCTCTCAAAGGACTTTGCTGAAAGCTACTGAAGGGAAAAAAAAAAAAGCCACCACCACTAATGTTTCATATTGTTCCTGAGATTTCTCCCTACAACACAACGTTGGTTGACATGCGGTCTGTATCCAAGGCACAGCAAGTGACCATGGTTTGTTGCACTAAGGCTCAGCAAGTTAGTCACCAACTTTCCAGTTTGGAATAGAGGCTTCACCACTGGCTACCATAAACTTCATTAGCTGATTCCATATTTTAGTGTCTGTTTTTAGTGTCCTACTTGTGGTACTGAATTGTTTGCCTGTTAGGAATGGGTTCGGCTACAAGCTACAGAATATTCACCCACAAAATGGCTTAAGTTAATGTGTGTTCTCGCTCATGGACTAGAATGGGGATGAGAAGGTGTGAGGGAAGGTCAGTTAGGAAGCTCTCCCAGTAGTCTAGGTAGCTGATGATGGTTTCATGGATACCAATTGTACTTCAGTAGAGCTGGGGGAAAACAAGAGTAGCTCCTAGAATTTTGGCTTAACCAACTAAATGGGTGGCAGTGATATTTACTAATGTGGACAAAACAGAAAGGTACATGTTTGGGGATGAAAATTAATTTGGCAGGAGGCCAAGTTAAGTTTTGAGATGCCAGTTAGACATTCATGTAAAGATGTCAAGTATGCAGGGTTTTTTTGAGGAATTAGGAATTATAGGAAGAGGTCATCAGTAAAGAAAAATTTGAAGTCACCTGCTTATACATGGTACCTAAATCCATAGAACTAGATGAAATCATATAAGGAGAGTGGGTAGATAGAAAAGGGGACTCAGGATAGAACCATCCCTGGGCTCTTTGATATCTATAGATTGAGCAGAAGATAATCTAGTGAAAAGAACCCAAGAAAGAATAGCCAGTGAGGTAGGAGGACTAAGAGTGCATGATGTCAGAAAACAAGAGAAGAAAGTGTTTCAAAGTGGGAGTGGATGACAGTCTTGAATAGTACTGAGAGGGCAAGTCAAAACAGAACAGAGAAGGGACCACTGAATTTGCATGGAGTTAGTAGTTTCAGTAGCATGGTGCAGAGGAAATGAGAGCTAGCTTGTATGATGATGATGGGAATTGTCTGTTAGAGAGGGAGCAGTTTCTAATTCAAGAGACACGATAGAGGCTAATATCCACAGAAAAAGTGGAAGCATTGGGCAAATAGAATCAGAGCTCAAGACTATGTCTAAATAAAACAGTCTATCTGGTCACTTTCAGCACAGTGTCTAGTACATAAGAAGTACTCAAGAAATGTTACTGAATCAATGAATAAATGAGCACATGGAAGAACGGATGGATGGCAGGTGCAAGGCTGAAGAATGAACTAGGTCAAGTTCAGAGTAAGGAAAGAACGGGGCTTTGAATTAACAGGATTTCTTCAGGGACTTTGAGATCCTGGGCTTTTTCTCTGGGAGCGGGATGACAGATTTCAGTCTCAGATGAAGATGGGAGAAGGAATGAGGAGGCACTGTCAATGGCAGTTACCTTGGCCAACTTTCAAGGCACTGATGTCCTAAAGCAGAATGCAGGGAGCATTCTGGGATCATCTACTTAACCTCTTTCTTTCTCTCCCAGTCTCTCCCTTTCTGGATCCAGCCTCACATGAAAGATAAGTATGTATCTTCATGAACACAAGTGGGATAGGGGACTTAAAAAATGACAGTCCCACATTCATTTACCCATCTGGTCAGAGATCTTCATGGAACAACAGTCTTGTATAGTAGAAAGTTGTAAGAACTGCATTATGCGCGTGGGGCTTGCATCTTTTTTTTTTTTTAAGATTTTATTCATTTATTTGACAGAGATCACAAGTAGGCATAGAGACAGGCAGAGAGAGGAAGGGAAGCAGGCTCCCTGCTGAACAGAGAGCCCGATGTCAGGCTCGATCCCAGGACCCTGAGATCATGACCCCAGCCGAAGGCAGAGGCTTAACCCACTGAGCCACCCAGGCGCCCTGTTTTTTTTTTTTTTTTTTTTTTTTTTTTTTTTTTTTTTTTTTTTTTTCTTGAAGTGCTTTGTCTTCTACTAAGATAGCAGGTGATTCCACAAACTGCACAAGTTAGGTGGTATTTGAACTGGGCTGCCCATAAAATCTTGGCGGGACTCGTACAATACCAGTGAAAGGTACTGCAGATGATGCAGCTTGTGGAAAACAACAAGCAGAGGCTGGAAGCAGGCCAGTCTTGGAATCGCAGGATCCGTGGCTGGCTCCAACCTCTTCTAGGCGTTTCATCAGGAGAAGAATTAGAATTCCTATGATCTCTCTTCCCAACCTGCCGTGGGAGGAACCAAGGAACCTGTAAAGGTGGAGGCAGACTGGAAGCCAGCTGTAGCATTAACCATCCTCCGTCCCACGCCGGACTACATTCCTACATTGCCAGCAACCTGCTGACACCCTGTCGGTTCAGGTAGCCCAATCTGGACCCAAGCCGACTGTCGCCCTAGAGAAGGCAAGCAAAGGAACTGCTTCTGCCTGGCCCTTGATGGCCTTGAGCCCTTTACACGTGGAATCACCCCAGCGGTCCACACAGCCGGGCGCCGGGAAGAGGCGGGGCTCTCTGGCGCCAATGGGCGGGCAGAAGGGAACGCGCGTGCGCCCAGAGAGTCAGGCCGGGGGCGGGGCCAAGTAAAGCGTTCAGGGGACGGGGGCTGGCGAGGTTCATGCTGGAAGCCTTCGCGTCTAAGAAGAACTGGAAACAGGGCAGTGAGGGTGAGTGAACCCTGTAACACCTGGGGCCCGGCCTTCGGCCTCTGAGGCTCGTGACCCCAACCTAGGTAATGAGGTCGGTGGGGCAGCACTCAGGGGCTCCGCAGTGGGGCGGGATCCCGGCGCCCCTCTTCCCGGCTCGCGGCCCCGGGGCTCATGTCGGGGGACGGCAGCGGCCTGGGTGGGGGTCGCTGCCTCAGGAAGCTTAGCCGACTGGGAGAAGAGACTCTCTGCTGGAACAGAGGCCGCCGGGGGCTTCGAAGCCAGATGGGTCCGGCTGGGGCCAAGAAGTCCCTGCCTTCTCGGACGACCTGCACGGAGGCCTGCGGCGTTAATCTCTGTCGCCTGCCGGTATCCCATCTGGGGGATGGAGACAAATGGGTCCCGGGCGGGGCGAGTGGAAGGCAGGGGAGCGGACCTCCTCTTGTATCCACTTGCAGCCGGCGCCCGAGCCAGAATCCTGGGCGTCATTCTCCCCTCCTGCGCGGCACCCCTTTACCCACTCAGTCGAATCCATCGAACAACTCGCAGGTATTTCCACTTCGCCCCTGGTCCACAGTCTCCCTGCTGCAGCTAGCTCAGGCCCCCATTGCCCCTGGACTACCTCAGCACCCTCCTGACTTCTTCCCAGCACCTCTTGATCCCCTGTAGTTTGTAATGTACTGGAAAGCCACAGCGAGATCTTAAAACACAGAACTGGTCGTGGCACCAGACGCCTTCCCCCATTCCCTTTCCGTCCTTCAGAGGATTCTCATTGTTCTTCCAGGCTCTAAAACAGAGCTTATATAGGCCCCTGATGAACTATCTCTTTCCTCTTTTTGCCTTACTCTAGTTCTCTTCCCCACTCCGCTCCGATGGATTAGTTCCTCTGGCCACACAAACCTCCTTATCAAATGGACCAGGTATAGTTCTGCGTATCCTAGAGTACCAGATTTCAGTTCCCGGCCAGCCTGCAGAATTATTCAGACAAGCTAATCATATCCTTCCATCTGCCTCTACTGTGTCTTCAACCTTATGGAGCCTTGTTTAGTTCCTGAATTGGACCAAGTTTCTTAGAGGCTCAGATGTCGGTTACATTGTTTTCTTTCTGCCTGAAGTACTACATTTTAGTTGAAAACATCCTTCTTGTCCTTCATGTGTTACTCCGGGTGTAGGCTGGGGTTTCTTGTGGTACTCCGCAGATGTCTGTTTACTGGTCTCTCTCTTCTACCAGGCTGTAATGCTTGTGACAGGGCCCATCTGGGTCAGTGTTCTGCCCTCAGGACCTTGTGTGGCACCAGGCTGTTAGTAAAGAGTGTGTTGGTTGAATGCATAAATGAAGCTTGGCCGCTTCATGGGCTCCCCAGATAAACATATATAGATCAAGTTATTGAATGCCCTGCTTTTCAGAACCAGTTTTCAACTCCCCTCTGCCCTCCAAGCCATGTAACAATTTCTTTGGCCTAGGAACCTTGTTCTTTTGTTGCCTTCAGTCCAGGACCAAAGCGGTGGTAAATGGGAAGTATTGTTCAGAGTTTTTCTTTGGCACTGATTTTGGGTACAGGATGTCTGGATATTGGTGAGTATGGCTGCTTTGAGTTTGAATTATTTGAGGGCCACTGGCATGAGAGAAAATCTGCTAACAGCTGCCACAGTCTTTATGGGAGGAAGGCTGTCTCCAAACTCTTACATGCTGATAGGGCAAATGACACAATGGAAGGAGATGGTGGGCCATGCTGGCCAGGCCAGGCCAGCCCTAGTGGGAGGGCTCCAAAAGGAAGTTATTTTTCCAGCTTGGGCCAGATCTGTAATAGGGAACAACATATCTGGATGCCAGAACCCAGTGCCCTGAATCAGATGTGCAGGTGTGCTATTCTGGGGGCAGTTTAGCTCGTTGTGACAGAGTAAGGGAGGGACAGATAAGATAGGCTCCTGGCCCTCATAGAGGGAGGGAAAGAGAACAGTTTGTGACTGTGTGTCTGAGAGGCTGCTGACTAAGGTGGGAGGAAGAATCGCTGGTGTGGCTGGAAGAAGCCCCAGATGACTTGTGAAGGGGGCCTGGAAGGGAGAGGGAGGACAGATTAATGAACAGTGGGAACAAAGACTCCGGCCTGGAACAGGCTGCTGGATCAGCAAGGGGAGCCCTGTTACACTCCAGGCACTGCAAAAGACCCACCACTGAGCATGGCCTGGCACTCTCCTCCCGGGACTGAGGCTCCTCCTTGTGAGGGTTGTCTCAAATATGGTTTGGGCTCTGAAGTTGCTTTCAGAAGCCTCTCCTTTGGATTTTTCCCCCCAAAAAATCCCTTTTTGAAAATAATTTGGCCTTTATAATTTCTCTATTATATTTATATTATATATATACATATGTACATGTATATATATACATATAAAATAATTTGTGGTCTTTATAATTTCTCAGAGAAGGCAGTGAGCCCGGGAACTGCTGGGGCTTATCTACCAGGCTGTTTGCTCATGGTCTTGAACTAAGTCATTGGAGTATGGGTGATGCAACATGTTCTTCAGGCAAAAGGGAGTTGCTTATGTTTCTTTTGGAATGTGACAGTTTAATTTGTTAGGTGACAGATTCCCTGTTTTTGTTGTAGCACTTGGAGGGAGAGTTTCTCCTCCGTGTTTGTAGATCGGGTGTAGACTGGGCTTTTCTTGTGTTCTGTTAGAAATCTGCTACAGTGAACCAAGATGGGCATGTTCAAAACCAGTGGTTCTTGGCCTTTCTTCTGCTTCTCTTGAAGAAGGGATAATGTGGACCCATAGTTATTATATTACTTATCACTTGGTTGCTTTTTGGTGTTACTTAAGTAGAATCTGTCCTTCCTTTACACACACACACACACACACACACACACAAAATTTGATACATGAAACCTCCAACTATATGGTTATAGGAATTAGAGGTTTTATCCTATATATGGTTTTAGGTGCTATGGGTTCATTGATCACCCAACTGTCTGACAGAGATCTCCCATAAAAAAGACTGTATGCTCTTTATGCTCAGTTACATTAATATCAAAACTTGGCAGCATATCTGTGAAGGTGGGAATCCTCCCAGCCATTAAGGACCATGGCACACAGGCTGAGAACCACCAGCCTTTTTGCCAAGCACTGTGCCTGATGCTAGGAATGTGGATTCAGTCCTTGCCCTCATAGAGCTCAGTCCAACAAGTAGCACTTACAAGTAATCAGGCAGTTTTCAGGGTCTCATTCACAACAGTTGTCAGACAGGACCCTTCTGAAGGGAGGCACTGGGAAGCATATGAGCAGAATGCTTAAGCCAGACTCGGAATTGAAGAAGGCTTGCTGGAGAAAGACATGTCTACTGTGCATGAGTCTACGGGGTTTGGGAGGAACTAGCTTCTCTCTCTGGTCTCTCCTGTCCCAGAACTTCCAGATAGGTGGTTAGACCAAGCTGTTCCGTGCTGGCCGGACAGTCACTGCGAGGAGTAACTTGAGACCTTGTTTTTTCAGGTACCAGGTACAGTGGCAGTGGCCTTGTCAGGGTCTGGACAGTTTTATTTGATAAAACTGGAAATGTAGTTTCTGTTCCTGAATTATTTTCTAGAGATGAGAATTAAATGAAAGCCCCCTTTTTTATTCCATCCATACGTATTGGAACAAAATTATGGGGGGTAAATTACATTAAATACATATTTGTAAAGAAAACATGTTTTTAGTAGAAACTTTAGAATTCATAGAAAAGTAAGTAGAAAAATTGGAATCACATCTCGTAATTCAGAAAATAATATTTAACAGTTTTTAGTCATTGTTTTATGTATGAAATATACATATACTTTTTTGCTTTCAAAATTATTCTTTTCAGACTTCAGCAGTCTGCTCTTATTTAAAGTATATTAAAAATCTTTTCTTATTGTTAAGTTTGACATTGCATTATGATGTCTCTATACGGTAGTAAGATTAGATGCTGCTTTTTGGCCTTCTGGAAGTTATATCCCAGTGATGGTTGCTCCATTAGGGAGGGGACTGTTGGAGGGGATGCTGCTGATAGGCAAAATGGGTTTGGGAAACATTCCTGAATGTTGTAGGGATGACATTCTCCCAGAGTCCCACCTTTTGGGATGGGTGCAACATAACTACTTCTCAGCCACAGGTGCAGGGAGTGGAGGTAGCAGCAGCTTTGGAGTCAGCTCTGTGTGAGGTGGGTGCAAGGGAATGATTCCTACCTTAAGCTTTCTCTTTACTGCTATCAGTTTGGGGTGGTGGCTATAGTTGGCCCATTAGAAATCACTGGCCTTGTTACTAGCAGAATCTGCACTACCTTTTGGGAGGTGAATGTGTAGTCTTTGTGTTGGTGGGAGGTCTCTTGGCTGTCCTTCACCTTCCTTTTTGAGGTCAGTCTGTAAGTCTCCGGAAGGACTGGGAATTTCAGTTTAACAGAGTTAGTGGAGGCCTGCTTGAGCCTTGGTGGAGAATCCTGGGAACAAAGCACTCCTGCCCTCAGGAGCTTGTAGGGGCGCTGACTATTTCTTATTGACCATAGTTCCAGCTCTCTCCAAACTCCATGGGTACTTGATGGCCTCCTAATGTCTATGTAATTCTTCTTTCGAGAATTTTCCACAGTGGTTGGACTGTGTATGTTGCAGTCCTGGGAGATGAATGAGGCAGGGTTTAATAGTCTTTGCTCTATGTCCCTAAGTGCAGGCCTTCATGTGACCTACCTCATCGTATGACCTGCCTCATTGCTTACCTTAACGACCACATTCCTACTCCGGTCTTGCTCCACTAATTACCTTCCCCGCACTGTGCCGCTGGATGAGCCATTCTGAAACCTAGCTCTGTCTGCTCTCCCACTCACAAATCCTCTGTGGCTCTGCATTCATCCTCCAGCCTCCTTGGCCTAGCATGTGAAGCCATATCCCATATGGCCTGGTCAATCTATGTGCCCTTTGTCCACTGCTCTGCCTGCTTCATACCCTCTAGGCTCCTCCCAACTGAACCACTTGGAGTTTCTTTCCCACTTGTCTGACCTGCTTCTCGCTCACACCATTGCCTTAGTCCTTCAGTCCCCGCACGTCCAGTGCGTACTCATCTATCCAGGCCCGAAAGTATCCCCAGGTCCATCAGCCTTCCCTGATCTTTCCCTCACCCAGAGGAAATTTCTTCCTCTAAACTTTCAGTTTTATTGTTCTTTAGGACACCTCACTTTGTGCCTTTTTTAGTGTTCTCCATTGGAAACATTTTACCAAATTGTAAGCTTCTTATAGGCAGGAATAATCTTCAGATCCCTTTAAGCTCTCCTGAGTTGCTTGGCATTCTGAAGGAACTTTAGGAAATGTCATGGAGCCCTCCCACCCCCTACTTGAATGCTGGGGACTTGGAGTGCCCAAGGTCATCCCACAGTCTAGTGGCATAGCTGGCCTTGGGTCCAGTTGGACGTGTTTTCTTTTGTCTTGTTCCATTCACTGAGTTCCTTACCCAGAAGCACACTGTGTCATGTTTTTGAAAGAACCTTAGCTCTGGTGTTTTCACACGGACCTTCTGTGTTCCCCACCTCCCAGGTACTGGCGACCATGAGATCTCTGCGGCTGCTCAGAACCCCCTTCCTGTGCGGCCTGCTCTGGGCCTTTTGTGCTCCAGGTTCCAGGGCTGAGGAACCTGGGGCCAGCTTCTCCCATCCTGGCAGCGTGGGCCTGGATAAGCATACAGTGCACGACCAAGAGTACGTATTTAGCCAGGGCTGGGGTCCCAGGGCCTCCCCTCTGCAGCAGCAGCCTGTACCCAGCTGCGATGGCTCCCTCTGTCCACACTTCCCTCTGTTATTTGTACAACTCCTTGACATTTTTCAAGAACGATACTCCATAGAACTCCATAGAACGATAGCCATCTGTAAATCAGGCAGTTTTTTTCCACCATTGTTTCACAGGTTGAGGATCTTGAGGCCCAGATGGGATAAACGACTTGTCTGAATTTATTCTGTCTGTCTCTCACCACAGACAGATACACAGACAACCCCCCAACACACACATGCACATTCACACTCGCGTGTGCACACATTCTCACACACATACACACAAGTAGTAGTGGCAGAACCCAGGACAGAACTAAGGTTTCTTGACTGACCAGACCTTTTTCTTTTTTCATTGGCACGTTTAAATACTGAATTATTTGTTGCAACTTTTGTCCTGGGCCCGTTAGCCTCATACATTATTTGTTATCCTTAAATTGGCTCAAAACCATTTTTTTAATTGTTAGCCCCCAAAGTGTTAATGCAGCATTATAACAATAAAGAAGGAAAAACACCTGTAACCTTACCAGCTTAACAGGGGAACTGTTTGACTTTTTCCCTGCTCCTTTCATGGCCTTGCCTGTGTCTATCATCCTTGAGTGTGCTCTGCCACTCTTTTTATTTGTTTTTCTGGGAATGGTGAGCTTTAGGATCTTGAACTTTTCAGTCCTTAAGGTTTTGGCATGATCCCAGGGTTGTTTCCAAGTGGTCTGAGTCTAACTATTGGTTTTTAGGCATATCATGGAGCATCTAGAAGGTGTCATCAACAAACCAGAAGCAGAGATGTCCCCACAAGAACTGCAGCTCCATTATTTCAAAATGCATGATTATGACGGCAATAATTTGCTTGATGGCCTAGAACTCTCCACAGCCATCACGCACGTCCATAAGGAGGTAGGTCAGCTGTGACTCAGTGGACAGCATCTTGGAAAGCCTCTCGCCCCTCCCCCCGCCCCGGCAGTTCAGTCCCCAGTCTTGATGACCTGTGCTGTCCTTGTACAACAGTATTGCTGCATCTCCTTTTTCTGCTCACCACTCCATTCTGCCTGTTCAGAGCCCCTTCGCACAAAGGGTGACCTACAGAGGCAGAAGCCCCAGGGCCTTGTATCTCTGACAAGGGCTACAGTCATTTCTGCTGCACCCCAGAGTTTGAGAACCAGTGCCTGAAAGGCAGACCACATTAAAACGCAGAGGAGGGGAAAAGTTGTTTATTTTTTGATAACAATTTGAGAAAGTGGCGAACCAGGGGCCCAAGGGGTCGAGGGACTCAGCAGTAATTGAGGGTTTGTGCGCTATTACACAGTTCTCCATACAAAGCCATTTACAGAGCACTTTCAAGTGGGTTAGAGAGCTCTTTTGATCTTTGCAACAGCCTGTGAGTCGGCAGGACGGGCACTGTTACTCCCCCAGCTTAAAGGTGAAGGAACTAAAATCAAGACGTTACGTCTCTAGGTCAAGTGTCTGTCCTGCTCTGCCGCACTGCAGTGTATAGGGAGGAGGAGAGGCAGAGCTGGGGATGTGAGTGTGCTCCTGTTGGCTGCCAGGAGAGCAGATTTGGGTTTGCTATGAAGGCAGTGGGGAGCACAAATGGCTCTGTGTGGCAGAATGGCAGTGTCACGGGAAGATCGTTGGCTGAGGGAGGCAGACTGATGGATGTTGGGAGAGACTCACGTCAGGGAGAGAACCTGGGATTCAGCAGGTCCTGGCAGGCCAGGCTGGTGGTGGCTGTAGGAGAGCAAAGAGTGCACACAGGAGAGGTGGCAAAGGAAGAGTCCGCCAAGGACGTGAACGGTGTTAGCTTCGCACTCGGCACAGTGCGCCCTGCTGCATCTGCTTCTGGAGCAGGGCCAGGCCCTTCACCTCAAAGATTGTAACAGGTTCTCCTGGTCAGCAGCACCTTCCTCTTCTTGTTCTGACCCCAAGATGCCATCCAGGACAGGCTGCTTGCACTTTCCAAGGGCATGCTGTGCCCAGAGCTGACCCTTGGGAGAGCCTGGATTGTGAGTTTGTGGGTTTGTGGGAATTAGGAGCCTCATAATTCTGTGTAAGCCAGACCTAGGTTTCTACAGCGAATGTGTATTACTTTTGTAATTAGAAAAGAATGAAAAGTAATTATTACAACAAATAAGCAAGGGCCTGCTTTGATTGCATCTTTCTGTTTTTTTTTTTTTTAATTTTTAAAGATTTTATTTATTCATTTGACAGACAGAGATCACTAGTAGGCAGAGAGGCAGGGGGTGGGGTGGGATGGAAGCAGGCTCACCGCTGTGCAGAGAGCCCGATGCAGGGCTGGATCCCAGGACTATGAGATCATGACCTGAGCCAAAGGCAGAGACCTTAGCCCACTGAGCAACCCAGGCACCCCAGCATCTTTCTTTTTAACTGGCAAATAGAAATCTAAATTGGATTGCTGTGAATTGACTCTATCTGATGCATGGTTGTGGATTCTCAGAAGGAGCCACATGCTACACTGAAGGAGCTTTTGGATACGTGAGCACAGACATTTTAGACATTAGCTAAACACTTCCAGTAAAATGTGCGACTCATCATTGTCTAATTTGTATTTTGTAGGAGGGGAATGAACAGGCCCCACCAATGAGTGAAGCTGAACTGATTAACTTAATAGATGGTGTTCTGAGAGACGATGACAAGAACAATGATGGATATATTGACTATGCTGAATTTGCAAAATCACTGCAGTAGGCACTGTTTGGCCATCTAGTTACATGCAAATGTGACCCGTTACAATGTGATCGAACACTTTTGGTAATGCAAAATAACTCATTTCCAACTATTGCTACAGTCTTTTGGTAAAAACCTGTAGCAGTTTATTACACTGGGGTGAGAAAGAGGGATCAAGGGCAATATAAGAGAAATGGGACATATGCAGCAGTCCCGTACTGTTCAGTCTCTTACTGGACAAGGGCTTGATTAAAGAATTCTCTTAAAAATATTGGCTAATTGGAGCGTAGTACTCAGGAACTTAACTGTAGAATACTGCTAGTCTCTTGGTTTTCATTCAGGCTACCTGAAAAGTAAGACAAGCCAAGTGGACACACTTTCCAGTAACAGTGAAGGAATAGCATAAATGCCAAATGTTTCCCCTGGTGGAACCTGTCTCTTCAGGTAAACGTCGTCAGTATTCTGCAAAGTGTCCCCGTCCCCCATCCACATCCATCTGTCCATCACCGTCCATCCCCCCCCCCCCCCCCATGATGAGGTGCCCCTGAGCAAGGGAGTATTAGGCTATTTTAAAGCCACTGTATAAGAAGGATACCAGATTCTGAGTTCAGCAAGCCTTAGCATCTAAATTCTGTATCTTCTGGCACTTTGGAAGGGATACACCATTGACCTACATGATTAACATTTTTTAGTTTTTCAGTATTTTGTAGAACTACTGCCACATCCTTTCTTTTATGTCTTCTTCAGCTTAGGAGAGACCTTGAAGTTAAACGTGTTTTTTTATTCTAATCATTAGCAAATGTTTTAGCTTTCTTAATATTTGTATTTAACCCTTGTTTTGAGGGTTTGTTTTTGAAGTTTAGAAACTAAATGGAATACAAGGACTGTATCCCTCCTGCTTGGTGCAGCGGGGGATAAAGCTACTATCTGGTCTTGCCTAAGTGAGGAGTGAGATCACCGAGCACCAATTGCTACAAGCTCTATTTAGAAGGAATGGCGTTTAAATTACCTCTTCTAGCTTAAATATGTGAATTCTTTCAGATCAGGAAAGATTAGAAAAAGAAGCCTAAAAACTCTTAACAGTGCGAATCTCAATAATGGTTGAAAATGAGAAGCAGCAGCAAATTGTAATTTGGTTTATTGGATGTGATAGTGTGCCGGGATGGAAAACCCAAAATGATGGTTGAATGGGGGGAAAAAACTGCATAGGATTTGCTGAAAGACACATAGAGACTTATTTTCTTTATTAAAGTATTCTTATAAGAAAACATATGTATTTGTAAAAATGGTTTCCTGTGTCAAGTATTTGTGCAATCAGAGCTGAATTGTAAACTATTCTTGTAATACCTAGTTATTTTGAAAGATTTATATAATGAATCCTGGATATATGACCAATAAAACTGATGAAACAAAATAAAGAGCAGTTGATTTTGTCCACACAGGGGTCTTCTCCCACATGAAGGTTTTGTTTAATACAGATGTTTACATGCGCCTATCCTATCACAGGCCCTATGATCCCCCTGGCTGTGCCCTGTTCCTTTTGGCTGGGGTAGATTCCCAGTAATCAGTCACTTTCTTCTTCGATGCATTTTTTTCTTTTGAGTGAAATCACTTTTTGGACCTTTTTTCCCTGGCCATGTTCAGATTATGATAGCATTGTCTAGCTTAGGAAAATACTGTGTTTTCTCCTGGAGTCTGGCAACGATTTTTTTCTTTGCCAGAAAATTTAATTACGTAGCATTTTTGAAAGTCTCCCAGGCCCAAGCAAAAAGTACAGTCTCCCCCGGCGTTTTGGGAATAACACTTTGTTCTGCCATTTGAAAAGGAAAGAAGGAAAGAAAGAGGGTGGGAGGGAAGAAGGGAGGATAGGAAGGAAGATAGTTAACCATTGCCTTCTTTCTCCCTTGCCCCCCAAGATCCTTGCATCTTGCACTGGCCCTTCCTCATCCAGAGCTGCCCCTCTGGGTGGATCTAATGAGGGGCTCACAGTTGGAAGAACCTCATACTGTTGACAGCTAGGAAGGGACTGAGACAGCTGGGGAGGCAGAGAAGCAGATCTTCAGAAGGCAGTCACCCCCATTTAATAGACAAGACAGAGATCTCCTTCCTCCTCCAGAGCTAGTTTCTCTGTAGTTATTTCATTCTGGCCTTTGTGTTCCTGTTTAACAAATGTCCCTGGTGGGAGGAGCCTGAGATATTAGAGACACAGAGACCTTCTTCGCATAATCCCTCCCTCTTGACCTCTTCTCTCCTACACAATACCTTGGCCTTCTCTTAACCCACCTTACGGATTTTTCAGAATGTATCAGGAACAGCTCTGTACTTTTGTTTCCTTATCCCTAAAATGGAGATAAGTCTACCCAAGAGAGGCGGCCTTATATAAGCATAAATTTTGGACTGAGGCAGACCCCGGTTAGACTCCTAGGCCTGCTACTCCCCAGCCATGAAGTTAAAATTTAGTTTCATACACACACACACACACACACACACACACACACACCAAGAGAGGTTAAGAGGATTAACAAAGTGAGAGAAAATGTAGAAAGTGTCTAGTAAGTGCCTGACACTGAAGAGTACTAAACACTGAGTCACCCATTCTTCACTCTGGCTGGAGAGCCTGGGCCCCTTCCTCATTGCAGTGGGGGCAGGAGGGGCTGTGAAGGGATTGAGGACTCGTCAGGGGGAGGGGCTGAAAGATCTCTGCTTAGGTTACTCCATCATGGATGTCAATCCATTTGTCTGTTGAGGAACTACAGAACACGTTAGGATGTTCTACTATGTGGTGTTAAGATTACATGTGTTATCTGTGTGCGCATAAAGTCTTTGACATACTCTCATTTCTTAAGGAAATTAAAGTACCGCGTTTTGAATGATCTGAAGCCTTAGTAAGTATTGCTAAGTTGCTTTCCAGAAGAGTTGTACTAATTAATACTTCATCTTTGTTGTAAGTGAAGAACCTCTTTCCTTTAGCTAGACCCACAGCATAACCTGACAAGCTCCCCTAAACACAGAGGTATGAGACATTAGTACTTTTAATTTTTGGCTAGTCCTGCATTTGTTCATTTGTTGATTCATTCACTGAGTGTTTATTGTATGTTTGCCATGTAACCTCTCCGGTCTAGATTCTGGATTTTAATTCCTTCTAGAGAGGAGAAAGAAAAAAGCTTTTTGACATATTCCAGATTCCCCTGAAGATGTTATCATCAGAGGACACAATATTCTTCCATAGCATCCCCAATAAGAACAAGGGCTAAATCACATTTCTGCCTCAAGAGGAAATCCATTTATCAAGGACCCAACCAAGGATCTAACATTTCAACTATGGAATTAGTAGCAGAAACTATGAACGTTATGTCTCAACTTTTGGATGTCAAAAACAAACAAAACCCAGGACTTCTCCTTTTGGGAAGATGGAGTAGATAGACTTCTCTCTATTTCTGTAATGAAGTACGACAAAACCCTGGGAAATTATATATAAAGCAAACATAAGGACTCTGAAAGGTGGAGAGAACAAGGCAGACTGGTTAGGGACATTGGCATATGAGCAAATACATGGTGGTGAGTGCTATCTTGTGTTTGTTTTTTGTTTTTTGCCAAATATATCCCAGACTTGGAGCTAAGGAAGCTGGCAACCCAGGAATTCCAAAAGGAGCATACATAAAAAAGCCCCAACAAAAACCTGCTCTCTAGCCAGGGAATGAAGAAAAGGGCAATCTCACAAGACAAAACTTTCAGACAAAAATTGCTCTATTCCAGCCAAGTGCTACAGGAAAGGTGGTGGCCCTGCCAGCAGAGGCCGAGCAGGGAGCCTGGGCTGCCATCCTATCTAGGCTGTAATGAAGTGTTGTCCTCCTTCCTGTATCTGAGGCGATGCCAGAGGAGGCCAGGTAGGGAGCTGGGACCTTCATTCCTCCCACTCCCTGGGCAGTAACACAGCCCCTCTCTTGCCCACAGGGTCAGTGGAGCACACATATGGAACCTGGCCCTGGAATCCCACCCCCAACTGGCTGGAGTGAGACTCCCCTCCCCCTTTCTGCTCTGTGTCTGAGGAGGCCTAGTGGAGGGTCAGAACTTTCACCATCCAGTGATAACAACACCACCTCTATCTCTGAGTCAGTAGAGACCCCGTGGGGAATCCAAACTCCTGACCGCGCCCCCCCCCCCCACCGCCAGCAGTAAGGAGATGCTGCTGGCCTCATGTATTGATGGAGGCTGAGTGGGGAGTAGACTTCTCCCTTCACCTGTCAGGAAGCAGGCAGCATCTGCCCTTCCCCTGCCACAGCGGTGTCATGGAAAATCAGTTAAAACAGGTTTAAATAAGATCCAGTCTCATTATATAATACAAAAATGCCCAAGTGTCGATTGAAAATCGCTTATCATACCAAGAGCCAGGAAGATCTCAAACTGAAGGAGAGAAGATGCCAGCACTCACAGCAGGTGTTAGAATTATCTGATGAGGGTTTGAAAGCAGTCATGACAAAAAATACTTAAACGAACAATTAGGAACATGAAACCAATGAAAAAACCAAGTCTCAACAAAGAAACAGAAGATATAAAGGGTAGCCAAATGGAAATTTGGGAACTAAAATGTAGTAACCACAATAGAAACCTCAACAGCAGAATGGAGGGCATAGAAGAAAGAGCAGTGGTCCGGAAAACAGAACAATCTATGCTACCCAATCTGACCAACCCAGAGAAAAGAGCCTCCCCCTCAAAAATAAAAAAATGCATGGACTTCAGGGACCTGTGGGACCACAACAAAAGACTTTACGTTCTTCCTTGTCATCAGCCCCAGAAGAAGAGGAAGGAGGTTGGAGCTGAAGAAGTACTCAGAGAAAAAAATGGCTGAAAACTTTGTAGATTTGACAAAAGACAAGAATCTAGAGATGCATGAGCTGAGCAAACCCCAAGAAGAATAAGCCCAAGGAAACTTACTGAGACTCATCATAGTCAAACTTCTGAAAACTAAAGACAAAAAAAAGAACAACAACAACAAAAAAAAACTCAACAGCAGTGAGAGAGAAACAACAGCTTACCTATAAGGGAAACCAGCTTGAATGATGGCATATTTCCCATCAGAACCCATGGGTGCCAGAAAGAAGAGGTTCAGTAATTTTCAAGTACCAAAGGAAAGAATTCTCCATCCCGTATTCTAGATCTTGTGAAAATATCCTTTAAGAATGAAGTGGGGGTGGCACCTTGGTGGCTCAGTGGGTTAAAGCCTCTGCCTTCAGCTCAGGTCATGATCCCAGGGTCCTGGGATTGAGCCCCACATCAGGCTCTCTGCTCAGCAGGGAGCCTGCTTTCCCCTCTCTCCTCTCCCTGCCTCTCTGCCTACTTGTGATCCCTCTCTGTCAAATAAATAAAAATACAATCTTTAAAAAAAAAATAAAAGAATGAAGGGGAAATCAAGATAAATTCTCAAAGGAAAACAAAGAACACTTGTCACCAGCAGACCTGCCCTAATAGAATGGCTAAGGAAGTTTTTTAAACAGAAAGGACACAGTAAAAGAAGGAAGTTTTAGAACATCAGAGATGAAGGAAGATCATGGAAAACAAAAATATGTATACATACAATCAACTTCTCTCAAATTTTGTAAATTGTGCTTAATAGTTAAAGCAAAAATTACAACACAGTCTGATGTTCGAAATTTATGTGATGTGGAGAAGATATTTAAGACAATTATATTGCAAATGGAGGAGGGCAGAATAATAGAAAAGCAAGTTTTCTGTACTTCACTTGAACTAGTAAACTTTATGGAACAGCCAACGTGGAAAACAGTTTGGCAGCTTCTTTAAAAAACTGTGTAGCTACCATATGAATCAGCAGTTGCATTCCTGGGCATTTGTGTTTGCACAAAACCCCGCACTCAGGGGTTCATAGCCGCTTTATGTATAATAGCCGCAAATTAGAAACAACCCAGATGTCCTTCGACAGGTGAACTGTTAAACAGGCTGCGGGACATTTGTCCCGTGGGTGTCCCGCCCAGCAACTCAAAGGAGCAAATTGTTGATCATGAGCAACCACCTGGAAGCCTACAGAGAGTTATGCTGAGTGAGGATTCCTGAAGTGACAAAATCATAGGAACGGATTAAGGAGGAGGTGGGACCAGGTGAGAAGTGGGTGTGGCTATAAAAGGGCAACATGAGACATCCTTGTGGTGAAACGGTCTGTTTTCTTTTTTTCTTTTTTTTTTTTTTTTAAGATTTTATTTATTTATTTGACAGAGAGAGAGAGATCACAAGCAGGCAGAGAGGCAGGGGGAAGCAGGCTCCCCGCTGAACAGAGAGCCCAATGCGGGGCTTGATCCCAGGACCCTGAGATCATGACCTGAGCTGAATGCAGAGGCTTAACCCACTGAGCCACCCAGGTGCCCCTGTCTGTTTTCTTGACTAAATCAGTGTTGATATCCTGGTTAGGATACTGCATTATGGTTCGGGAAGATGCTACCATTGAAGGGTGGGAACTGGGTCAAGGGTGCACAGGAGCTCGTTCTCTCTCTCTCTCTCCTTTTTTTTTTTTTTACAACTGCACGTGAATTATCTACAATTATCTCAAGATAAAATCTTCAAGAAATAGTATTGAAAGACACGGACTTCTCAACACCACAGTGGCCATTTTTAACTTGGGACCCCAGGGACTGTGTTGAAACAGGCCTGTTGCTTAGTGTGTGAGCCCCGGGGCTGTGTTGGCAGCGCTCATGATTACAGTCTTCTTTCGGGAGCTTTCAGAGAATTTGCTTTGCGCTGCCAGAGTTGAAAGGAAACACTGCACTGGGCATTCTCTGTCCATGAATTTCTAATTGCTTTCCCACTGGGTGGCTGGGGAAGGACAAGCAGGTTTTGCCTGCCAAGGCTAAAACACCCTGCTGTCCAGTGAGGGGAGAGAAAGTGTCCTGGGGGAGTGTGGTGGTGGGGGGTGGCCTTAGTGGAGGCTGAACTGAAGCAGGCTCAGTGCCCTTGTCCCTAGCTGTGGCTACAGCCAAAGACAGTGGAGTGATGGGAGGTGTGGCCATAGTTGTCAATCTGAGAGAAGAGATCCAGCAGGGGTCCAAATTGAGATCTGGGGGAGTAGCCTTGAACTTCATAGATGTTAAAGAATCAGAATGCAGGAAATAGGGAGGACTTCTCTATGAGGCAGGCTTTGGTGTCTATAGCCAAGTTCTGTGGGCTGTGGGGTAGGAGATGGGAATAAGGTGACCATATCTGAAGGGACAGGAGTGCTAAGCAACCCCAGGGGAAGGGGGATATAAATGGTCGACTGCACCCGCCACCCCAGCTCAGCAAGTCAGAACCTGCTCTTTAATGGAATCCTGGTGACCTGTGTGCTCATTCAAATTGGAGAAGCACTGCTTTGGAGAGAAGGTGCCAGACACCTAGTGGGAAGAGATCTGAGCTGCCCAGTTCCTGCTGCTCTGAGAAAGGGTGGTTTTACTCTTCTTGGAATTCCAATAGCTTCCCATTGAATTGTCTTTTTCTACGTCTGGCCAACTTGGTTTCTATGTCGTTTATAACCAAGAGAATCTTACTAATGCGTGGGGCAAGCCGGAGGGACAACCATACCCTCGCCCACCCTGCCCAAAGAATCAGCCAGTTTGCCTTGCCCACTGAATTCTGTCAACATAGGGTCAGTCCTCTGTGTTTGTAGATGCTTTGAGTCTTGTTCAGTGGAATTCCTCCCCAAATGAAAATGTTTTCCGTCATTTATCTTTCAGTATCAAGGATTTTTTCAGATTCTTTCCAAAGGGACAGTTTGCTGGGCTGAACATAGAAATCATAGAAACCCTCCCATGTTTACACTTCAGCAAGGACTGGCTCTGTTTCCCCGGATAGGGAGAGTACTGAAATTTCTCTGTGGGGCTCCTTTTAGTAAAATGCAAAGAAGACATCCATCTCTTCTCCTCCAAGGAGCCCTCTCTGGCTAGTCCAGCTCATGGTCACCTGTCCCTTCTCTGAGCCTCTACTGCAGTGGTCCTTGACCTTTTGTATGCCATGGACTCCTTTACAGAATAAGGTTTTCATATGCATAAGATAAAAAACAAAGCATTTTTTAGAAGTTTATATTTTAATTGTCCAGGGCTCATCACGTCACGTGCCCTTTATCCCCATCACCTACTTCACCCATCCCCTTCCCCACCTCCCTTCTGGTAACCCTTGCTTTGTTCTCTATAGTTAAGAGTCTGTTTCTTGGTTTCTCTCTCTCTTTTCTCTTTGCTCATTTGTTTTGTTTCTTAAATTCCACATGAGTGAATCCATATGGTATTTGTCTTTGACTTATTTCTTACCATAGCTCCATCCATGTTGTTGCAAATGGCAAGACTTCATTTTTTGTTAAGATTTTACTTATCTATTTGATAGAGTGAGAGAGAGAGCACTTGAGTGGGGTAAAGGGCAGAGGGAGAAGCAAACTCCCCACTGAGCAGGCAGCCCGATATGGGGCTTGACCCTGACTCCAGAATCATGACCCAAGCCGAAGGCAGACATCTAACAGACTGAGCCACCCAGGTGTCCCAAGATTCCATTCTTTTTCATGGCTGTGTAATATTCCATTGCATAATGTATACCACATCTTCTCTATCCATTCATATCAGTGGATACTTGGGCTGCTTCCATAATGTGGGTATTGTAAATAATCCTGCTATAAATGTAAGGGTGCATGTATCCCTTTATATTAGTGTTTTTGTGTTCTTTGGGTAAATACCCAGTGGTGGGATTTCTGTATCATAAGGTAGTTCTATTTTTAACTTTTTGAGGAACCCCTATGCTGTTTTCCACAGTGGCTGTACCAGTTTGCATTCCCACCAACAGTGCATGAGGGCTTCCTTCTTCTCCACATCCTCGCCAATACCTGTTGTTTCTTGTGTTGTTGATTTTAGCCATTCTGACGGGTATGAGCTGATATCTCAGTGTAGTTTTGACATTTCCCTGTGATGAGTAATGGTGAACAAACATCTTTTCACTGGTCTTCTTTGGAAAAATGTCTATTCATGTCTTCTGCCCATTTTTAATTGGATTATTTGTTTTTTTGGGGTGTTGAGTTTTATAAATTCTTCATGTATTTTGGATACTAACCCTTTATCAGGTATGTCATTTGCAAATATGTTCTCCCATTCTGTAGGTTGCTTTTTAGTTTTATTGATGATTTTCTTCGCTGTGCAGAAGCTTTTTATTTTAATGTAGTCCTAATAGTTTCTTGGGGTTTTCTTGGGGGTGGGGGGTGGGGGTTGCTTGACCTATCTAGGAAAAAGTTGCTATGGCCAATGTCAGGGAAATTACCGCCTGTGTTCTTTTCTAGCATTTTTATGGTTTCAGGTCTCACATTTAGGTCTTTCATCCCTTTTGAATTTATGTTTGTGTATGGTGTAAGAAAGTAGTCTAGTTTCATTCTTTTGCTTGTAGCTGTCCAGTTTTCCTAATGCCATTTGTTGCAGAGACTGTTTTTTTCCCATTGGGTATTCTTTCCTGCCTTCTCAAAAATGAGTTGACCATGTAATAGGGTGTTTATTTCTGGGTTTTCTATTCTGTTCCATTGATCTATGTGTTTATTGTTATGCCAGTACCATACTGTCTTAATGACTACAACTTTGTAATATACCGGAAGCCCAGAATTGTGATGCCTCCAGCTTTGCTTTTCTTTTTCAAGATTGCTTTGGCTATTTGGGGTCTTTTGTCATTCCATACGAATTTTAAGATTGTTTTTTCTAGTCCTATGAAAAACATGCTGGTGGTATCTTGATAGAGATTGCAATAACGTGTAGGTTGCTTTGCATAGTAGACATCTGAACAGTATTAGTTCTTCCAATCCACAAACAAAAATGTCTTTCCATTTCTTTGTGTTGTCTTCAATTTCCTTCATCAGTGAAAAAAACAAAGCATTTGTAAGAAGCCAGTTATACTGAAATACAAATACCAAAATATTTTAAAAGATGAGCAATTTAGGGGCACCTGGGTGGCTCAGTGGGTTAAAGCCTCTGCCTTCGGCTCAGGATCCTGGGATCGAACCCCACATCAGGCTCTCTCCTCAGCGGGAAGCCTGCTTCCCCCTCTCTCTCTGCCTGCCTCTCTGCCTACTTGTGATCTCTCTGTCAAATAAATAAATAAAATTTTAATAAAAGTGAGCTATTTAGTAATTATATGCTTTTTAATTAAGAGGTCTAATAATCACCGTAATTTCAAAGTAGTGATGAATAAATAATTTGAGATATCTGCAACAATTGTACTGTGATAGGAAAACATTTTATAATTTCTATGAAATAATGAAGTCACAGGTTGTGCTACTAACCTTCATGTTTGTTGCTTGACTCATAATCGAAGAAAATGCTGAAGTTTCATTAAAATCAGGCTGTAATTTTTTCCCACTCAAATTCATGGATCCCCTGAAGTGTGTCTAGGAAGGGTCCATGGACCTAAGGTTAAGAGTCCTTGCCCTAGGGAGTACGAGGTCAGTAATATGCAATAAATTCATTATAACCATTGAAGTAACAAGTGTTTTTAAAACCACAAGCCAAACAGTTGTATATGAAGTGACATTCCAGTCCCCTGCCCTCCACCAGAGTTGGCTCCTCTTCACCAGGATATTGTTTTGGCAATGGACCAGAGTATTATCTTCTCTTATCTCCTGTACTACTAGCCCCACTCCAGTGCACGGCAGGAAGGAATACTCGATCAGCATTTGTTGACTCTTGTCTGTGATGACTCTTTGAATGCCAATATTTGATGATTCTGAGATTTTTATTATCACCTGACACAATGAACCACTAGATGGCAGCAGCGTTCCACAGACTGTCCTTTCCCTGCCCTCAGTATCCCATCCAGGGGCTGTTTATTTTTTGAAGGCTCAATTCCGTTTCAGTCCTGGAAAATTCAAGCTCACTCCCCTTCCCGTTTCCTCCCACCCCCATGGACTTCCCGGAGAGGATTATCACTGTATGATTTTGTTCCTCCAGTAAGGAGGAGTGGGTAGTTAGTTACAGAGATTATTCAAAGGGACGTAGGGATGTGCAAAATGATCTGACTGGTCTGCATGGGAAATGTGATCCCTCCCTGCATTTACAGAGCACCTACTATGTGTCAGACTTAATGCTACGCTTCACTTACATGAATCCACTGCCCCTGTCACAGGTGCAAGACTGCATGTTGAGAATGGAGGGGAAGAGCAGCCGGGTCTTTGGGGGAGTGGAAAGGTTTAGGGCTGCAACAGAGAAGTGTTGCTGGTATGAAGAGTAATGTTCTCCCTGAGCTGTTCCCTCCACCTGGAACATTTAAGTTACAACAGACTCTGTGATCGCAGTGAAGCTACAATTTGTATGTGGATGAAACCCAAAGGCAACACACACACATGAAATCAGAAGTTGGGGTGCGATTAAAGAATGACGCTCTATAGGAAATGTTTTTTATAGAAACTCCTCAGTCAATTGCCATTACAGAACCACATAAAAATGTTAAGAAAATAATTGATGATGCTAGTAAGAAGTAGACCTTAAGCTAGCCCTTGAATATATTACCCATGCTTTTGGTAGACGAATCAGGTTTGGTGAGACCTTATAGCAGGTCGTGTTTGGGTCGCTGAAACTGGCAGGAACACACAGGGCTTCCATGTAGACTCAACCACGTTTGCTTCAAGGTGGAACAACAGCCGTTTAATCTTCAAATGCAAGAGGCAGGCTGACTGACCTCAGAGTGGCAGAGCTGAATCACAGGGTCCCTTTAATTGGATGGCACCCTCCCTTACTTCCACGGGATCCTGGGCAGAAAGATGGGCTGCTCCTCTTCCTATCTCCCTGTATCGCATGGCCACCAGAAGACCCCCCGCAGAACACTTACATGCAACAATGACAAAAACACACATGCGTGCACACTGTAAACAACAGCAAAACCGGTCCAAAGAAGTGAGATCTTGAAATGAGTAAAACCGGCGTAGACTGAGCTACTTTGTGGAAAGGCAGGATCAAGCTGGCCCCAAGCCGTGGAAGAGATGCCCAGGAAGAGGAGGGGCTGTGGTGGCGCTGGGGACCCAGTAAACTCTGAACCGGTCAAGGCAGTATGTGCCTTCACTTTGGTAAGGTAACCTCGGCTTTTTCAACTTCTGTGCTCCTGTGCTTTCTTCTCCCGGTACAACTGCTGTCCGAAGGATCCCCACCTCCAACGCTCTTATTATGATGGCTCTCCAGAGAGGCAAGGCTGCCCAAGGTGGTAGCAGCAGAGAGTAGGGGGGGACAGCAGTGCGTGGAGAGGCATGGGAGTTGATGAGACACAAGTGGGTTTGGAAAACAGGGTGGATTGAAAGAATCAAACCCTCAGGGAGGGGTGAGGGGAACTCTGCCAGTGCCTTGCACCCTGGAGTTTACATCCTCACGTTAATCCTAAAGGCTTTATTCCAGCAAGCCCTCCAGGATGTTACCAAAACTCAGAAAGTCTAAGAAAGCTGAAACCCCAACAGAAGTGAGAAAACTGTGCTTTTAAAAAATATAATCTGTGGGACATGTGGGTGGCTCAGTTGGTTAGGCAGCTGTGTTCAGCTCAGGTCACGATCCCAGGGTTCTGGGATCAAGTCCCACAACAGGCTCCTTGCTCAGCAGGGAGCCTGCTTCTCCCTCTCCCTCTGCCTGCCACTCCACCTGCTTGTGCCCTCTTGTTTGCTCTCTCAAATAACATCTTTTTTGAAAAATGTACTTTTTCATATTTTAAAATAATTTGGCAACAGTTTTTCTCTCTTGATGGTAAATGAAACATTGGTGTAGCTTGCAATCAGTGGAATCTTAGATTTGGTGAAAACAGATAATCATAAAGATAGAGCCATGAGCTCACCACCGTGATCCAGCCCCTACACGGAGACCCAGGCCAGAATCCTAGTCCAGGTCACAGAGGATAACTGTCCTCTCTCTCCTCAGATACGGGGGCTCCCACTGCCTTTGGGAGACAGGCGTGGGAGGGGGTCTTGGGGTGACTGGACTGATCACCTTCTTGGCAGTTGAGGGCTGGGTGGTCTCCAAACTCCAGGGCACATCCAGGTACGTGTTTAGAATGCAGGTTTTCAGGGCCTGCCCCGGAGGGTCTGGTTGGGTGGGTGTAGGAGTGGAGCCCCAGCTGACTCAGCCAGCCCTGGTTCCTCCTGGTGCCAGGGGACTTTGCTTATGGGCAGCATGTCCGTCATGGGTTCAGGAAATGATCCTTACCCGAAACTTGGAAACCCGAGTTTGCTTCCGGATGCTATTGGTCAGGTAGTGTGCTGAAGCTGGCTAATCCTGGTTCATGTGAAATTAGTCATAAGTTTCCATGTAGATAATTAACATTGAATAGTAAGGGTACTATTAAACAACTTCATATAACTCTCTACAGTTTAACAAACTGTATTTAACGTGGCATAACCTCACAAGGCAGACACTGCTATCCCCATTTTTCAGATGGGGAAACCAAGACTCCGAGGAGCTAAGTGTCATGTGGCTTATAAGTGAGGCAAGAACCACAGCTTTTGATGTCCTTTCCCTGCCCCCTTCTCATCACAGCAGAGCCTGTGTGAAGAGCTCAGGGTGGGTGGGATTGAGACAACCCAACCCCCCAAGCCCCACAAGTTTCCTTCCCAAATCTTAAAGTTAAGTTGGAAAACTTACACCCCCCTCAAGAGAATCACTTGGGAGTAATGACCAAGCAAAGTCACAGAAGGTGCCATCAGACGATGGTTTCGTGAATTCACTTACACAAACACACTGGAGGCAATGCTCAGCTCCAAGCCTTCAAACTATCAAAAGTTCCCAGATGTTTCCCTGGACTGTGTTCCTTGACTGCATTATGATTCCTCTACCCTCGTTCCTGTGTATGCAGGGGAAGCAGAGCTCAGGGCTGAGGTGGCATTTCTTTCTCTTTCCCTTGGCTGCAGTGAGGCTCGTGGTTTTCTCCAAGACAAACACTAAATTCTTGAAAGCTGAGACTGTCCACTCTGGGTGTGAATGCAGATGGTGATTTAGTCTTTGGTTTCTCCAAGTAAGAACTTTATTGCCCACGCTGCTTATTGACTTACGAGCTGATTAAAAGGATGGAAAAAAACCTCTCCCAGCTAAAGACACGCACCAGACTTTTCCAGAGTTTAAAGAAAGTTGAAATTCAGCAGCAGTTTGGCTGTAGTTGACAGAAGGAGGTTTGAGCCAAATTCAGCCTTCGAATTAAGAAGTTGTTAAAAGGTCCAGGGCTTGTAGCTCTAAGGAGTACAATGTCTTCCCTTAAAAAAAGGGAAAAGTTAGCTTCCAAAGTTGATTCCCTCAATCTTGGGTTTTGGTGAAAGGATAGAGGGGATTATTCAAATAAGTCAGGAATCCAGAGGGAGCCGGGGAGACCTGGCCGCTGGTTTCAGGAGATGGGGCAGCATGATGGTCATGATCAGCTGTCCTGATCACATCACACACTGGTCACCTGGGCACACAAGCCCTCTGGGTCTCCTAGCTCTCACCTGTCATGGGGCGGGGGGTGGGGTGCGACTTTTCACATGGCGACCTGGGGCTGACTCTTGCACAGATGGGTCTAGCCAGCACAGGGTTTTGACTCCCCTTTCCCTCTCTTGCCCCTCCCTGCTTGTCCCCCTCCCACTCCCCTTCCCTCCCCTCCTCTTCCATTCCCACAATGTGCAAGCCATCAGGAGGGCTGTCCCTCCACGATTCATCGATTTATCGTTCCTACCATTTCCTGATTTTTATACCCATTTCACACACCCACAGAGTAGGAGCCTGTTAAGGACTCTTGCAGCTTCAGAGATTCTATGACGAAGATCTTTGTGATTCATTCACATTTTGAAATACTAAAATGATTGGGCTGAAAAATATTCGTTGATATGTTAAAGTATTCACAATGTAATGCTAGGTATATTAATAATATGCTCTTACCAGAAAGTCATGTACTAAAATGGGAACCATGGAAATCTCTGGGCTTTGAGATGGTGGGTGACTTGTTTTTTTATCTTTCTGCATCACATGACATCATTATTCGTTTCTATTTGACACCCTGGTGAACTGTAAGCTCTCTGAGTGCAGGGTCTGTGTCTAATGTGTCTCTTGATGTATCTGTAGTGCCAAGAACCATGGCAGGTATGCAGAATGCACTGTATAAATAGTCATTGAATGAATTTGTGAATGCTTTTCTGGGTTGTAGGAGTTGTCCGATGAGCATATATTACTTTTTTGTTTTTTAATTGTATTTATTTATTTATTTATTTATTTATAGAGACAGCATGAGTGGGAGGAGGGACAGAGGGAGAGGGAGAAAGAGAATCTTGAGGGCTCATTGTCACTACCCTGAGATTATGACCTGAACCGAAATCAAGCGTCAGATACTCAACCTACTGAGCCTACTCAGGCACCCTGAAGTGTATATTACTTTTATCATTATTGAAGGGTAGGAAAAGCAATAAATATTAATGTAAAAAAATAAGTTGTACTCTGATGAAAATTCATATCCTTAAAACAAACAACATCAACAACCCACAGAAATTTGAATATTAAGTAAGTAGCCAAATGTTGAACGGGGCTTATGCTGTCATGTCATTTTAGAAGGAGACATTGTGGGGTGCCTGGGTGGCTCAGTCGGTTAAGCGTCTGCCTTCTGCTCAGGTCATGATCCCCACGTCCTGGGATGGAGCCCCGAGTTGGTCTCCTTGCTCAGTGGGAAGCCTGCCTCTCCCTCTCTCTGCCACTCACCCTGCTTAAGCTCTCTCTCTCTCTGACAAATAAATCTTAAAAAGAGAGAGAGAGAAGGAGACATTGTGAGGGCACCTGGGTGGCTCAGTCAGTTAAGTGTCTGCCTTTGGCTCAGGTTCTGGGATCGGCTCTCTCTCTCTCTCTCTGTCAAATAAATGAATAAAATCTTTAGAAGGAGACATTGTCAGTTCCAGGGGCCCCCCAACCATGGGGAGTGTCTCCCAGCATGGAATGGCCCCTGAGAGTCAGCTTTGAATAGCAGACACACCTGACAGCCCAGAGCCACCTCGGGCTTCGCTGACTGGCAGAGGGGAGGACAGACATCTAAACTGGGTGAGAGTTTGGGTGTTGGATATTCAATCGAAGTAGACTTTTTATTACAGAACATGAGATTATTTATTAAGACTCAAGAGTAACTAGAAAGCTATGGAATCTGCCCACAATTTTGTTGGAAGAACGGGAGTGGCCAGAGGCTCTTCTGAGCCTCTGCTCACACTCTCCTGAGGTAGCCCCTCAAATGCATGGATTCCATGTAAGAGATGAGTACCACGTCCTTGAGAGAGGCTTTTGGACTCCTGGGGCCCTGCTTCCTAGTAGCCACAGCCCAGCGCAGCCCTGGCGCTCGTTCGATGCCTGAGGTGGCCAGCAAGTGTTTGTAAGGAGAACGACAGGGGATCTTTGGGCAGCTGGGTCTGTCTGCTGCACTAGCGACACATGGTGAAGGGCAGAGGAGCAAGAAAGCAGACCGAGAGGATGCGTGTGTGTGACAACAGCATGGAAGGACCGTGGTCATGCACACTGGTCAGAGCCCCCAGATGGGGTCAGCCCCCAGGTACCCTATCCTGTACCAGGGCCTCCTCCCAGGGTGTTTGTTGCCTGGGGTGGAAGGTCAGCCATTGGGCTTCATGTCAATGAGCCTGGGCAGAAACTGTGTTCTATTTCGGGTTCCCCCCAGCAGCTTGCACTTGCTGAAAGCTTGCCATTGGATTCATTGATTGGCAGAGCAGGGCAAAGTCTATTTGGCTCTCAAACTTGGCTGTCCATCAGAATCACCTAGAGGGCTTTTAAAGCTCTGGTGCCCAGCCTCCACCCAGGCCAGTTACATCAGACCCTCTGGGGGTGGACCCCAGGAATCTGGGACCTTTCGAAGCGCCGGTCCTCTCCCCCACCCTTCCCCACCAGAATCCAAGGCTGGGAGCCAGAGATGTACTTGAACTCTGGCCCTTCCTGCTACCTGCCCCAGCCTAATCCTGGCTGACCCCTGAGCGCTCCCCCAGAATACTGTCCTGAGGCTTAATGAGCAGGTGAGAGGCTGGGGGAGGGGGGGGATGCCCCGCCTCTGTGAGGCTGCTTCTGTCTGTGCCTCAGGATGTAACCATGGTCACCAGCCGCTCAGGCTGAGTTTTACGAGGCAAAAATTTCTCTCTTCATAAAAATGTCCTGTGTTCCTGTCATGAAGGGTAATTGAGGCTTTTAGCCCCTGTGTCACAGTCATCTCCCATCTCCTAGTGTTCCTGGTGGCATCGCCCACGGGGAATTAAGTCATAGTCTCCGGCAGTGAGTAACAGAGGCTGCAAAGTGGACCTCCAGGCCCAGTGAGTCAGCTGGGACCCGGGTCCCTGGAGAACTGCTCCTCCCACCCCCGGCCCTCGCTTCCCCCAGACTGTGCCCTGTGGCTTCTGCTTCCCCATCTATTAAAGGAGGCGACTGCATTTCCTTCTTGGAGGTCACGCAAGTGAAAACCTAGAGCCTGCTGGTGGTGGTTCCTTTGAGCCACCTGAGTGCTGCTTCGTCCCCACAAACCCCACACGCTTGCACAAACTCAATTTTATCTGCAGCAGGAGTTAAGTAGATCCCACGAGCTGAATTCCACACAGCTGTGAGCACGGGCTGAGGCCGCCACTGTTAGGTGATTGTAGACCCATCGCCTTTACCTGCCAGGAAGCCCTGTTCCCTCCGAGCACCCAGTCTAGTCTGAGGGCTGCTGTCGTCTTAACAGCCATGAAGCTGCCCTTGCTCTCAGCTCCGTGAATTTGGATTCTGGATTTCTCAGTCCTCAACCGACCGGGAACTGGAGGCTGTAGAGCCCGTGTCTCCAGGGGCCCCTCCCACAATCCACTATGTCTCTGGCCCAGCTCTGCCTTGTCAAGGTGGGCAAGAGAGTTGAGGTTTAATCTCATTACGTGTTGAGGACATTTTGTGTGTACTTTTTGTATATTTATGGGGTGAAATATTGTATTATTTTTGTTTTAGTTTACAATTTCATTCCAGATCCAACCCCAATTCATTTTGTTTTCCTTCTAATCTCAACCCAGGGCATATATAATTTGGACTAGCATGTAATGAGCTTTGCAGTTTACCAAACACCCTCACGTGTAAGAGCTAATGCAGTCCTCCCGTCCAGAAGATGGGGTTGGCTTACTGTTCCCACTTCAGGGATACGGAAAGTGGGGCTAAAGGCATTTAAAGACCTGAGATGCAGTGGGCTGGAATATGGATCTGATGTCCCAGCTGTGCTGTTCCAGCCACCAAAATACCTTTCCTCCTTTTTTTTTTTAAGATTTATTTATTTATTTGAAAGAGAGAATGCATGAGGGGAGGGGCAGAGGGGGAGGGAAAGAATCCCTGAGCGGACTCCTGGCTGAGCACAGAGCCCAACATGGGGTTCAATCCCAGGACCCCGAGATCATGACATGAGCTGAAATCAAGATTCAGCCACTTAACTGACTGAGCCACCCAGGCACCCCCCTCCTGACTTTGAATATGACTCTACAAACCTACACATTTTTTTTTTAAGATTTTATTTATTTATTTGACAGACAGAGAGAGATCACAGTAGGCAGAGAGGCAGGCAGAGAGAGAGAGGAGGAAGCAGGCTCCCCGCTGAGCAGAGAGCCTGACACGGGGCTCAATCCCAGGACCCCGGGATCATGACCTGAGCCGAAGGCAGAGGCTTAACCCACTGAGCCACCCAGGCGCCCCATCCTACACATTTTAAATTCTTCTCTTACTTAATACTATTTCAGGAATATGGTTACCTTTTTTTATAGTCATTCTGGTTATCATTTGAATAGCTGCATAATATAACATTTTGCTGTTAATTTACTAGTTAACCTTGGGTTGTTGCTCACTTAGGCCATTCTGGTTTGCTGCATTAGAAGCAATGCTGTTGCAACCTTTTGGGGTTAGAGCAATTTTCTTCCTCTGAATTATTTTCTTAGAGAACATTCTCAAGAGTGGGATTAAGGACTAGATGAGCATGAACATCTTTGTGATCTTGATTCACTTTTGTATTACTGACCTCCAGAGGAACCATTTACTCATTATCCATCATCGTATGCATTCATTGATTTGTTGAGCCATCCATCCATCCCTCCATCCATCTACCTGTCTGTCCATCAGTCCAACCATCCATCCATCCCTCATCTCTCCCTCTTTCCATCCACCCCTCCCTCCCTCCACCCCTGCCCCACCCACCCTTCTCTCCAACCACCCCTCCCCGATCCATTCTTCCCTCCATCCATCCATCTATCTGTCTGTCCAACCAACCATCCATCCATCCATCCATCCACCCACCATTTCCTCTATAGACCTTACGTATATTGCACAAGACCCAGAAAGAGTGTGTTCTGGTATACATGTATGGATGTGGGTACAGTGGAAAGGTTCCTGTTTCTACTCTTTTCTTAGACCAGCCCTTGCTGCTGTTTTCCTGGCTCCCCCTGAGCAACATGTTCCCAGGCCCTATCCCCCACTTGCTGCCCTCAACTGACTCCTCGTTGATGCTGGCAGTCCTGGCTCCCTCAGCTTCTCTTTGCTTATTTTGGAAGACCTGGACATTTAGCTGCAGCCACTGGAGTCATTTGGGACCAGCTGTTTCCCCAGGGCCTGACTGGTTGAGGGTCTGTGCCAGAGACAGCTGGCCGGAGTCAGGGCAGGGCAGGTCTCTAGGGGAGAGAAAGGCCAGCAGTAGCTCTGGGATGTCCTCAAAGGCAGTGTCCTCTTGTGGGAGACTTGACTGTGGGTGAGCATGGCCCAGCCTCCCCTTGGAAGGTCACAGGATGCTTCTGAGATGCTGTGCTCCCTTCTGCCAACAGCCTGTGGCCCACCAATCCCAGGCTGTCACAGCATGCAAGCATGTGATCATGCATGTGTGTGTGCATGCATGTGTGTGTGTGTGTTTAGGGACATGGGTGGGGACTCTTCAAGAGAAATGAAGAAAATGGATTTTAATTTTTAAAAATCTTCTGTTTATTAAATGAGTAAAATATTACTATAGCAGAAAGTACAGATGAGCAATATAAAAAAAAAATCATCCTGATTCCACCATCTGTCAGTGCCCATGCTAACATTGGGTGTACCCCCTTTGTAGGGGATTGGTATGGCTAAAGCATGGGGACTTGACCAGGGCAAGGATGGGATGAGGCTGGAAGGTCTGTGTCTCCAGGAGCCACGAGGAGGCAGGTCCTGGGCCTTGTCCTCAGACCTAGGGTCAGGCCTGACTCTGGCCACTTCCTGGCTACATGATCCTAGTCAAGTCACCCAATTCTCTGGACTTTCACTTGCTTATCTGTCAAACGGGAACAGTAGAATCTACTTTGTGGAATTAAATGAGAAGGATCATGTCTCATGCCTGGCAAGTTGGTAGAAGCTTTTGGATGGGTGTCAGGCCCCCTCCAGTGAGTTTGGATTTTCTCCTGTGAAGCTATATTTTAAGCAGGGAAGAGAAGAATTTTTCTTTCTTTCTTTTTTTTTTTTTAGAAGATTTTATTTGTTTTAGACAGAGTGAGAATATGTGTGTGTGTGTGTGTGTTTATGTATACATGAGCAGGGGGAGGGGCAGACAGAGGGGGAGAGAGAGAATCTCAAGCAGACTCCCTGCTGAGCGTGGAGACTGACATGGGCTTCAGTCTCATGACCCTGAGGTCATGACCTGAGCTGAAATCAAGAGTCAGACACTCTACCCACTGAGACACACAGATGCCCTGGGAAGAATTTATTTCTTATGACTAATTGCTGTGAAGCCATATTTTAAGCAGGGAAGGGAAAAATTGATCTCTTATGGCTGATTGACTCTTTGAAAACCATTTGCAGAATCATGGGAATGGCAAGGTGTGAGGGAGTCTCACTCTTACAGATTGCTGGAGAGGGGGGCAGAGTTTCAACGGAGAGCAGCTGGGTATCACGCAACAGAAAACTTGAAAAATGCTTTAGTGCGGCAGTGCAGTTGTAAATGTCTCATCAGGTGGAGATTATCAGTCAGATGCATGTCCAATGGTATGCATTCCTAGTGCTGTTGTCAATGTCCAACATTCCTCTAACCCTGATGTGTCCTTAGGATGGGAACACTACCAAGAGTGAATGTAATTTTAGATTTGGGTTTATTAGCACGGAAAAATGTAGTTTATGGTCGAATGAAAATAACAGGTCACAAAAGAGTGGATCTACAGCTCAATTTCATATTTGTAGAAATGTACAGGTACCCACGTGTGTAGGAAATGTTGGGAGAGATTTCTAAGACCCTCGTCCTTGGCTTAAGACACCATAGATTCCTGGGGCGCTGGGGTGACTCAGTTGGTTAAGCATCAGACTCTTGATTTTGGCTCAGGTTATGATCTCAGCGTTGTTGAGAAGAAGCCCCGTGTTGGGCTCTACACTGGACATAGAGTCTGCTTAAGATTCTCTCTCCCTCTGACCCTCTGTGAGCTTGTGTACTCACTCTCTCTACCTCTCTCAGAAAAATTTTAAAAAAGGACACCATTGATTCCTTAACGGAGTTCCCTGAAGCCAGCCCCAAGGGGCGTTAGTTACTGAGAGCCAAATGCCTCAGGACCAATTCAGAAACAAGCCCATCAGCCCGCAGGGTTCATGTTCCTCAGAATGTTCCCTGGATCAGGAAGAAGATGCTTTCCTGCCTCGGTTTCCCCAGGGTAGGGTGGGGGCAGGCGTTTGAAGGAGACTGGCTGCTCTCAACACTGTAAGCCAAGGAGAATTCAGCTTCCTAGAAGCAAAAGACACCAAGGTTAAAAACCACTCTTTTCACTCACTTGTGGCAGCCAGGAGAATAAAGGTCAACACTTGCCTTGGGACATCAGACCCAGAGTATTTATGGAGCCCCTAAAGCAAAGTAATGAGCTTGGAGCTTGGTGTCCAAAGATAAATGAGCCACAGGCCTTGCCTTTAAGGAGTGCAGTTGGGGTGGGGAGGACAAAACTGCAGTAGGAAGAGAAGGGAGGTCCCAGAGTGGGGAGGGGCTACCCTGCTTGGGGGACTTGGGAAAGGCCTCACTGAGGAGGGGACTCTGAGCTGGCCTTGTAGGGTGAGGACACGGTATGGGTAGGCACCAGGCATTGGCCCAGGGAAATAGCATGTGTGGGGCAGAGGCACCAAAGGGCAGCATGTCTCAGAAAGTCTCCCCCATCTCGGCTCCTCTGGGCAACTGCTTTCTACTCTCCAGCGGCCTGCTTTCTCTGTTTTCCAGCCTACATTTGGGGAACACAGCCAGAAGCTAGGGTTCTGGTAAGGGAGCCGGTGGGACCGGATCTGGAATCTTTGTCTCCATTCCCATTTCTTGAGTCCTGAGCCCACTCCTGGCTTTGTCAATGGTGTCGGTGGGGCAGGAGCTGGGGGCACCTGTTTGGACAAGGTTGACACGTGCTGGGCAGAGGGCAATTCCCAGAAGGAGGGTGGGTGCAGTGTCGCAGGGACGTGTCCCATATCCCCCCTGTACCGCTAAGGGGTGGTTCCAGAAGCCTATGCCCGTAGAGCTCACAGCCCTGCTAGCTTTAAGACACAAGCCTGTGACTGAAGGACATTCTTACCCCAAATGTGTTGGGAAATGGCAATTTTCCAGGTACGTGCTGCCCTACATGCACTCAGAGGGGTCGAGGCACAAACGTCCACGCAGGCACGCACACACGGATCCTCACAGACCCAGAGCAAGAGGAGAAAAGGCAACTTCTGCAGTCTGGCTCCTTCCTCCCAGGATCACCAGCACAAACAATGCATGGGGTGACTCATCGCCTGTGACTCACGGCGCTGCGGGGCCTAAGGTCCTGCCGGCAAAGGGCGAATGGCTCGTTATTTGTCCTTTATGTTCTCTGAGATGGAGGAGCCCCTCAGCCTGGCCTGAACCTCCAACCCAGGGGAGCCTGGTGGGGAATAGCTCCTTAATTTAGGAACTGGAGGAGCCCCCTAGGGAAACCCCCCCTGACCTGTGTGCGGGGCTGGCAGCAGGGGTGTTACTCCATGAAAGGATTTACGGAAGACGTATTTCAACACAGCATTCCCCACTGGGCATTCGGAACAGGGTATGATTTCCCAAAACCCATTTCCTGGCCTCCTTTCAGGAATCTGCTTGTTGTGCAAAGTGAAGTTGGTGTGTTGAGGGTGGGGCTGGGGGGCGGAATATCTCGGTGTGGAGTGGAGGGACAAAAATTTCCAGTGGAAAGGAAGGACCAGAGAGGGTCCTAGACTGTTGGGGCCACATCCTACCACCATCTTGGGCACAGAAGCATCACTGGCCCCTGGCGGCCCCCTTTCTCCTTGGCCCCACCCTCACCTTCCTCATCAGCTGGCCAGGGCTCATGGCCAGAGATTGAAGGAGAAGCTGCTCTGGTCCTCGCTGGCAGCCCGAGTCTCTTCAGCTGTGCCTGAGGGCCTGGCGCCAAGGGATCAGACTCCTTCCCCACCTTCAGGGACTAGCCTCCATTCACGGCGGGCCCTGTGACGTTCAAGGGTGATGGGGACAGGCCACAGGCTGGCTGTTCAGCCAAGAGCCAAGAGTCCCACGTTGAATGCCTCAGGAAGGAGGGCTTTAAATTCTTCTCCTGGGGTGGAGGTGCAGGGAAAGGGGGCCGTTTGGGCAGCAAACTTTCATTTAGAAAAGATGTTGCTGTGTCCTAGAGCAGGCTCGCACAGTTCTGGGAGCCAGATACACAAGCGTGAGGTCAGTAGCCACCCGTGGTTCTGGGAGAAGGTGTGGCTGGGTATTCGATCCCTCTGGGCCTGAGTCCAGCCCTGTGCGCACAGGGAGCTGAGCTGTGTCACCTTCTCCCGTGGCCAGAGAGATAAGGAGCTTGGCAGTTGCTTGATGAAGTGGGGGTGGCTGTGGTGTCAGGGCAGCAGTGGCTGGTGGTGCATACTGAGCCTGGGGCCCTGTTGGGAGAGTCAAGATCTGCTCCTGAGCCCTTCTCTCTGAGGGTTTAAGTTACTGAAACAAATCAGGGTATACCAGATAGTCCTGGGACTGGGACCCAGAGGCCCAGAAGGACTACAATAAATCTCTGACATAAGTCATTGAAAAGATAAAAGGAGATGAAAGTAGTGGACTGGCCTGGGTGACCAAGAGGGACAAGCACGCTCTAGACAGATGCTATGTCATGAAGGACTTTCAGAACCAGGAGATCAGGTCCAGCCTGGCACGAACCCCACGGCCTCCAGGGACTCTGGAGAAGGTGCCGTACGAACCTTGAGGACCCACAGCCCAGCCAGCAGATTTAAGGGTCAAAAGTTTTTATAATTTGAATGAAAACTATAAGGAACCACACACTTATTCTGTATCTCAAGCTGGTCAAGTGGTGGTTCATACCACGTACCAAGTGAGACAGGCTAGAGTATGCTACAGTACCAGACAGCTCTAAAAATCTTAGTGGTTTAAAACAATAAAGTTTCCAGGTCTGTAGGGGCTGTGCCTACTGTCAGTCAGGGACCTGGGATGCCATTATTGGGAACTTTGACAGTTGTCGTGGAAAAGCGCATACTGACTTTAAAACTGTCTTGCTGAAAGTGACTCCGGTCATTTCCACTCACATGGCAAGTCACACAACTCCACCTGGATTCAGGTGGCTGGGGATGTACACCTTTTCCAAGTGTCCAGAAGGAGAGAGAGCCAGAGCATTTGAGAACAGCCCCAGTGACTTCCACACACAACCAGAGGGCATGGCTTGCAGCAGGTTTCTGCTACAGATTCTGTTTGCCCAGGAATTCTGAGAAGGGGGACAGCACCATGGTAGGAATCAGGGAAGTCTTCCTGGAGGAGGTGAGAACTGAGGTTAGCTCGAAGGTAAGCTGAAGGACAGCTTACCTTCAGACATACTGATCTAGACAGAAGGAAGAGGAGATCAGAGGAAGCAGCCCAAAATGGCAGATTTGGAAGGAGACCCTGTCTGTTGGCCATAGGGATCCTGTACTCACATACCCTTCCAATCCTGGTCTCTCTAAGCGTTAGGACTCATGGGGAGGAGAACAAAAGAAGTGGCTGGGCTGGATGAAGCAGAGATGAATTCTGGTGGCTGGTGACCAGATGAGGAGAGGAGACAGGGCAGAGTCCCCTGTCGTCTTGTGCTTAGCTGCAGGCTGGGTCCCTGGCCCTGTGTGAGCCCTGCCATGGCCATACTCATCTCTGGGCACAGAGGAGGTGCCTGTACAGAGAGAGGGGCTCTGGTCAGATATGTGGCTGTGTTCTCTGTCCCTCCTCCAGCCAGTGGACCCCAGACCCCCATACTTGGGTCATCCCTAGAACCAAATAAAGGGCCTTGTTTGAGAGAAAGGGCCTTAGAGGGGAAAATGAGTCCTAGGTCACTCTGCCCATCAGTCACCCAGAAAAAGCAGTGGCTGAGGCACACTCGTGTCATTCTGCTGCATTCCGTAGTGGGTGGCATGAGGCATCTGGAGAAGGGAAGACAGGGCCTTGCTGGGAGGTGTTCCGGTCTGGAGGAGGTGTGGCCCTTACCTTTGAGGCAGCCACAGGCAACGCCTCGGGGCCACTCCTGTCTGAAATGAGGGGGGCTCCACCCTGTTTCCCATCCTTCATAGCAGTTAACTAATGTGGACACTAGGAAACCTAGGTGGGTAGAGAAGTCTGAGACTTCATTTGACTCCCAAGTGGGGCCACTCACAAGAAGAGCCTTCAGCCTGGCCTATCTCTAATGCCAAGTCGTTGCAAGGAATAAATGAGCCCTTTGATAAAAAAGTGCTAAATCACATGATCAATATTAATTACAGATAATTTCTTTTCTGGACAGACAGAGATCACAAGTAGGCAGAGCAGCAGGCAGAGAGAGAGGAGGAAGCAGGCTCCCCGCTGAGCAGAGAGACAGATGCGGGGCTCGATTCCAGGACCCTGGGATCATGACCTGAGCCAAAGGCAGAGGCTTAACCCACTGAGCCACCCAGGTGCCCCAATTATAGATAATTTTAAAACCAGGGCCTATCTACAGGTCAAGGCCTATCTGAGGTCAAGCCCCCAGGGTGGTCTAAAGACTAGACCTGTCCCTCCCCTAGGCATGGTCACCTAGGACCAATACCCTGGGGGCAGGTATTCTCCTGCAGGGCCAGCTTCCCGGGAGTGAGGAATGAAGGAAAGGAAGCAGACTCCTGGGCTGAGGGAGGGTGGGCAGGGTGGGGATGGATGGGAGCCCCGGGGAATTGGGCAAGAGGAATAGGCCAGAGCACCTCCTGGGGCGAAGATGATGGAGGGGACTCAGTACTGTGTCCTGGGGTGGGAAGCAAGAGAACAAAGTTATGATATTGGTGGTAGAATTCCTATATACTGACCGATGAGGACATGGTGGGAGACTGAACTTGCAGTGGAGAGGGACAGCAGAGGGGAAAAATGGAGAACATGGCAGCCCAAGCAGAAGACTGGCCACGTTAGCCTCAGACCAGGGGTGTCCCTGCCCCTCTGTCCAGAGGCAAGCTCACAGTTCTCTGAGGAACTATGGGGTGGTGATGGCCAAGGCAGGGCTGGAGCAGGAGAGGGCTTGGCCTGGGGAACAGAGACCAGGATCCAGGGATTAGGCAGCGGACCAGACACAAGGGCCAGGTCTCGGCACCCCCCAACCCCTGGAACTGCATGTTTACAGCAAAAAGGTATTTGACTTTCCCTCAGATGGGTGCCTATGCCCACAAAACTGTCCCCTACCTTATCTCGTCCAGTCAGTATCAGACACCCCCTGGGCTGTGAGCAGGGCAGGCTGGCTTTGCGTCTGCAGGGAAGGGGGGCGAAGACATCCCCCTTCCCTGCACAGACCTCCTGGTGGGCCAAAGGGTAGGACCGCCTGCCCAGGCTTTGTAAGGAGGCCTAGTGCACCCAATGACAATGATGGCTGCTCACTATTATCTAGCGCTCAACTCTGCTCCCGGGTCTCTTCTGCTGGAAGTCCTCACCACAGCCTTGCTGTGAGTACCCCCATTACCCGGATGGGGAGACAGGCATGGACAGGTGGCAGTACTTGCCAGAGGTCACAGGGCAGCAGGGCATAGCTGGACTCCCAGCCTCACCGTCCAGCTCTCTCGGGCCTATGCTCCAGTCCCAGCAGGAACTGATCTCCTTGTAGTGACAAGTCCTTAACTCCCAGCAGATGCTGGCGCTGTGAGGGCTCCTGGCACAGGAGGGGAGAGGCCGGCTGGACAGAGGGGTCGCAGGGGTCTGACGGGTCCAAGGGCAGAAATGAGGGTTGGGGGTAAGAGGGAGGGAGGAACTGGCAGTGGGGGGCAAGGTGAAATCGACAGCAAATGCAGACCCCATTTGGCATTTAAGCAAATAAAAGTGAGCCTCAGTGGGCAGAAGCCATGTCCTGGAGACAGCCCTGCTTTGGATGTTTGTGTTTTAAACAACTTGCTCAAACACCCTGAGCCAGGGTGGGTGGGAGGGGGAGGGTGGGTTCTGGGCTGCTCCTGACAGACTCCTTCTTGGGCCCTTAACGGCCCATGACGTCAGAGAGGTCTGAACACTGTAAGTTCCAAAGAAGAAAAAAATTCACCTAGCATACTGGAATGGGGGACGCTGGGGGAGGAAGGGCAGGAACTCCTCAAACTCAGGTAGGTGCTGCCTTCAGAGAAGCCTCAGGGGGGCTTCTGGGATGCTATTCTAGGCCCATAGCAGGCTTGGTGCAGGAGGCTGGAGAGGTGGGCCAGGACACTACTTCTGATGATTTCTGCTCCTGCTGCCTCTCTCTCCTGAACGGTTGCTGATCCCACACCTTCCGCTCCATTCCTACCATCACAACTGTCATCTAGCCCTTCTTGCTTCTTCCTTGGTCTATCGCAATAGCTCCCAGTAGCTCACCCTGCCCCCAATCTGTCCTCTGCACTACAGGACATGATATGAAGATCTGTTCCTCAGAAGAAACAGATCTTCATATCATGTCCTCCTACCTCCCACCCTTCAGTAGCTCCCTACAGCTCTTAGGACAAAGCATAAGCTCCTTAGGCTGCCCACTAGGCCTTCATGCTTTGCCCTCACTTAGCTTCAGCCTCATGACGGGTATCCCTCTTTACTTTATATTCATTCTATTTCAAAACCTACAGTTTTCCCTGCACCATGCTCTTTTATACTTCTATGTCTTTGCATATTCTATATCCTCTGCCTTCAGGTTTGGTTTTTGTGTTTTTGTTTTTGTTTCTGTTTTTGGGTTTTTTTTGCATTTTGGTTTGCCTGTTGAACTCCTATTCATCCTTCAAAACCCAGTGTAGAGCCATCTCCTCTCTGAAACTTTCCCTGACCTCCTTGACCCAGGAAAATGTTTTCTTCCCTGACCTGCTCTCTTACCCTTACCTCAGTGAGGTTTTCTTATCTATCTTCCCTACTAGACTAAGAATTCCTGGAAGGGAAGTTCCTTGAGTTCAGTGATGCTTAGCACAGAACCAGGTACATGGCATGGCCCAGAAAATGTTTAGTGAGTTGAATTTAATTCAGAGGCAGAAGGAGATTCAGGGAGTCACAGGCCTCTCCTCAGGAAGGTCTGACTTTCCGAGGGAGAAAGGCTGCCCTTTCTTGCCATGAAAGCTTGGAGGACACTCAAATATAAACCAGTGCGGGAACACACATCAGGTATTAATGTGGCACCAACTCATTCCAAAGTGGAATTCTAGAACCTTGAAGTTGAAAGGGGCCCCGAGTTCCAATGTTCTTGTTTGGAACAAGAAGTTTGCAAGGAAAAAGAAGTTTGCAAGGAAACTGAGGTCCCAAGCAGCATATGCCCCTCTCCCCCAACTTATCCATGTCGTGAGTGACTCAGGTGGGACAAGAAGACAGTTCCCCACAATCACAGTTTGGGGACTGCACCACTTGAGAAGCCAGCCTCTCTGAGGTGTCGCCTGGGGTTCAGCCTCTGTCCCTCATCTCTAGGTGCTCATCTGCACAAGTGGAGTCAGGGTAGGCTTCCGGTGAGGCCCCCTCATGCTCTGCCCGTACCAAGGCCCTGCAGTTCAGATTAAGGAAGTTTCTCCGAGGCAAGGAGCCAGTTTTTATCACAGGAACTGCGGTTTCCTGAGAACACTGTGTTCCCGGAGGCCTCCCCTCCTCTCTCCAGAGCCCCGTCCACCTCCACACCCTCTCCACGCAGGCACCCATTTTTGAAGGTTTGGCCTCTGCTCCCCATCCTCCATCCCCAGCCACGACCTGCCTGGGCTATCACATCCTCACCCCAAAGACCAAAGGTCTGAAGTCATGCTCTGATCTTCTGTGTGACACGCAGGCTGTTGGTCAGAGCGGCCTTGTTGTCCTGAGAGCTGGTGTTCTAGGCAGGAAGGGGGTCTCATCTAAGTCCATGTGCCTGTGAGCTCCATGGGGCACAAGACACATTCTCCCTCTCCACCGTTCCACTGCAGCAGCTCCCCCGTCCCCTGCCGCATCCTCTGTCCTCCAGCCTCCAGTTCTCTTGGCCTTGTCCCCCTGCCGAGTTGAGTGGAGTTAAGTTGCCATTGGGGTTGGGAGCCACATGTCAGGACAGCTTTTCAGCTGCAAACTCCCAAGGGCCAAAGACACAACCTTTTATCTCCAGAGGCTCAAGGGCACAGCCGACCTTCCCTTTTCTCTTCCTTTTTCCTCTTTTTGCAGTATAGCTCCCATCACCAGCTCTAGATGGCATGGTGAGAGGAGAGGGCCGTAAGATGAGTGTTAGACCAGAGGACCCGGAAGGCATCTAATCATTCCCAACCTCCAGGCTGCTCACAGAAAAAGATGAAGGGAAGTAATAGGGATAGTTTGTCACTGGTTGGAGCTTTGACCCCAGACTTAGGCAGCAACACTAAATAACCTTTTTCCTTAGGGAGTTAGGCTCCAGAGCCTTGGCCCCAAGGGCCCCTTCCCCCTAATGCCACAGAAGCCAGCACAGAAGCAGTGGGGGCCAGCGGGTGGGCCTTCCTGGAACAAAGGCAGGCTCACCTTGTCTGAATGCAGCACGTGGGGCTGAGGGAAGAAGGTGGGAGAAAGAGCTGTCTAGGGCTACTTGCAACAAGGGGGGTGAGGGCACACACAGAGAAACATCTATTTGAAGGGAGAGCTATCCATGGGCCTTTCCTCTTTGGGCTGAGCTCTGAGCTCAGCACTGCTCTGTCTTGGCCTGCAAGGGGCCCGGCCCCAGGGCATGAGGTCTTTAAATAGGCACAGTGACCCCAACCCACTAGCACATTGGCCCAAATGACATCTTTGAATTGGCTTAGGAGGGCAGTGGGAGGGGACAGAGAGAACGTTCTCCCCCCTGGAGCCCACGGCCACACCTGTACCTCCCCCCAAGCCCTAACATGCCTACCTGGCTTTTTGTTGTTTTGTTTATTTGACAGACTGTTTCCATGAAGGCCCTGGAGGCCATTTTCTTTTTACCAAGTTGTCTAGGCTCATTGTGGAGAATCAGGTGGCAGATGGGGGAGGTCTAGAGGGTTCTGCAGTGCCTGCCTTCTTAGAGGAGGCCCAGGATGCCTGGTGACCTTAGAACTGTGGCATTGTATCCTAACTGAGTGACGTTCTTTCCCCACATCTCACATTTCTCCAATTTCTCCAAATCCCCCCTCCCCGCAAATATATACATATATTACTCAGATAAAATGGAGTTGCTAGGCAGTTGGTGTCATGGAAAAGTGGCAACTCTGGGCTGCAATTTCTGTGTTCTCACTTTCCGACTACGAGAGCTTAGACAAGTTCCTAGCTCCATGGGCCTGGGTTTGCTCATTTGCAGGACAGGGGCCTTGTCTTCCCGGGTGGCTGTGATGCTATGTGGGGACAACCTGGGCTGTGCCTGACAGCATTACATGTTCAGTGAGAGGTAAGAGTTACTCTAGATTAGAAAATAAATGTAAATAATAGTAATAATGAAAACTGACAGGTAGAGAACAGTTAGACACTAAACCAAGGATTTATATCTAATCCTACTCAATCTAAGAGTAGCTCTGTAGGGTAGGGACTATCATTAGCCCCAGTTTTACAGAAGGAACCTGGGACACAGTGAGGCTAGTAACTTGTTCAAGAAGTAGAGTCAGGATTCAACCCAGAGACCCTGACTCCAGAGTGGTTATTTTAGGAAGGGGCGGTGAGAAGGGGGAGAAGTGAAGCTTTGGCCCAGAGGTTGGTCTGCTCTTAAATATGGGAACCCTCTGGAGCATTTGGTAAAGATCTCATTGGGAAGGTTGGCTTGGCTAGGCTGCAAGACAGGGCTTCCTGATTCATCCCACATGGATGCTGGGTAGAGAGAGGAGCCTCTCCTATCTTTCAGAGTTTCTGTTGAAAGAGATCATTCAGCTTCTCATCCAACTCGGATGCATCCCAGGCAGCCCAGAACCAGCCAGTTGCGGGCGGGGGTAGCAGGAGGGGAGCCGTGGGCAGGGCCCCATATCCTCGAGAGTGAGGACCCGAGAGAGGGGCTGAGATGGCAGCCGTGCTGACTTGCAAAAGCTATCTGTTGGCATGCAGATGGAGTGAAGGAGAGCTTGTAATTGTAGCCATAAATCAAATGTGGACAGGGAAAAAAACCGTCAGACTTTTTGCAGTTATTTTGTACAGAAGAGGTGGAAAAACACAGCTGTGGTGTGAGAGCTGGACTGGCTGGATGTTGCCAGAGGTGGGACTTGCGGGTTCGCCACGGACTGCGGTGGGGTGGGGTGGCTTGGGGTGGGGGAGGTCCCTGGTCTCAGAAAGCTATTGCAATGGCCCTCGCTTTCAGGATGACAAAATAGACTGTTCGCGGAGAAGGTGGGCCCTTCCTCGCGGGGGCTATCCTGGAGGATACCTGAACAAGCCCAGCATATCTTTAGCACTTTGCTTGCCTCTTTGTGGGTTTTGAGTTCGGGCTCTGCCACGTAGAGCCCTGTGCCCTTTGGCAAGCCCCTAAAAGGAAAAGGACTATATGCGTCTGGTGCCTGCCATCTGCCAGCTCCTGGGGTTGGCCTTCTTAGCTGGAATGTAGCTTCTTCCTCACTAATACCCCTGATTTAGTTCAAGCGTTCACTCCCTGCCCCCCTCATCACCCCTCCACCCCCCAGCCTCCTGCTTCAGCCCAGGCTGGGCCCATCCTTAGCTTCAGAAGGTGGTTCCCGACTGGCTTCAGCCAATCCTGGTGGTCCCATTCCTTTTGCTTGTGACGGGCTTAGGCATGGATATGTAACCCAATCCTCGCCAATGAGATATAAGGGCAGTCTGCTGGGGGTGGTCCAGGGGATACCTTATTCTCTCCTACTCCTAGGAGGAGATGGTCTCTTACACTTTTTGATATTGTGCTCACAGCCACCATGAGCATCCGCTCCCAGAGGCTGGCAGCGGGGATGAGGATAGCAGAGCAGAGAGGTGGAAGGAACATGGGGCCTTGAGCCGCTGTGTTAACCATTACTGGGGCCTGCCTACCTTGTGATGTCCTATTGTTGTCTAAGCCATTTCGAGTTGGGTGTCCCTACCAGTTCTTGCTTCATGGAAAAATAAGTAGGTTCTAGAAGCGTCTTCTTTTCCCCAAGTTAGAGGGTCCAGAGCTGGATTGCTTGGTCCCAGGGGTGTCATTCTTTTTTAGCTTTCCAGATAAGAAGGCACCCCCTCCCTCAGAGGCACACACATCCCCGAGGTGGGTTCAAATAACAGCCACTGTGGCCCTCCAACATTCAGGCCTTCTCTTGGGGTAGGGCTCATCACGGCAGGTGTGTTCTCTCAGACAGACATACAACGATCTTAGAGAGTGCCTGTCCACTAACTGTCCCTCGTGGCTGTATTCCGGGTGCCTGGCTTCAGTATGAGCTATTAATTGGAATGAGATATTTTACATGTGATGTGACTTATCAAGCAACCACTGTCTAGTTTTGCCTCGGAATGTCTTGTGCAAGTTGGAGACTAGGAACTCCATGACGCCTGCGAGAGATCTCTGGCTTTCTAGTAAGGGATCCTGGAGAATCTGCTCCATCTGGGAGCCTCCCACCCCAGCTCTTTGCCTGGGGGAGCTTATTAAAGCAAGACAGTCAGTTCTCTCGGTCTAGAAAGAAAGATTAAAGGCCTACATCCTCCCTCTCCCTCCACCCCCACCACACACACCTCCAAGCCAGACAGCTGGGACCACTAAGATGCTTATCCCTTTCTGAGATGCTAGGGGACCAGGCAGTGGTCAGGGAGGAGACCATTTCTGCTGGAGAAGACTCCCAGCCTGTGTCCTATATTTGACTAAAAGACCCTAACCAAGTAGGCCTCTGCTTGGTGTCCTGGGAATCAAGTGCTCAAGTCAAACAACCCCAGAGAGGACGCATGAGATCGGACATGGACTGTCCCTGCTCTTACTTACATAACTGTCCCTGCTGTGGGACTCTGTAAGGCCCAAGTTGAATCTGTGAGTGGATCCTCGGCGGGAGGGCAGGGCAGCAGGAGTCCTGAGCCCAGCGGAGTCACAGTGAGAGCAGGATGATCTGCTCTCTCCAGGGACAACCTCATCAGCCTGGGGCCAGAGGTGGACATCAGCCAAGAGAAGGCAGGGAGCACCTTGGGACTTCGTGTGCTCTGTCCTGCTATCCTCACGGGGGCTTCTCCTTGCTCACGGGGATGGAGCTTGTTCTCTTGGAGGCAGCGAGTGCCTTCCGTGCTATCCTTAGTTAGGAGGAAACGGAGACTGGTGACTCATAACACAGTCTTGGTTTCAAATCCTGGCTGTGCCATTACTATTTGTGTGACTGTGTACTAGTTCTCTGACCACTGTGTTCTGCTGTCCTCATGCACACAGTGGGGAAAAGCACAGCCTCCCTCTCATGGAGGGGTCAGGCATGTCACTTATGAGAGTCAGCACAGGGAGAGCACTCAGATCAGGCCCGTGGTAGGTGGCTAAAAGATGTGAGCTGCTATCATGACCTTGAGTCAGCCAGCAAGCGAGGCGGCCAACTGGGCTCTCTCCCAGAGCTGTTATCTAATCATAATCCCCCCGTTAATCGGACATGCTGGTACGCCACAGTTCTGAACACGGCCGGATTCTCCTTCAGCCCATGATTGGTCCCGTGAGCAAGGCAGTCCTGAGTTACCGGTTCCATTTGGCCAATTGCCAGCAGGTAAGGGAGCTCTAGGATCAGCTGCATGGGTCAGCATGTGTAAGAGGGACAGGTGGGTTTTCAGACCCCTCTAGGCCAGCTGGAGGTCTCCATGAGAAGTCACGATGAGGACAATCAGGACCATCTAATCTAGGAAACCGAGGATTAGAGGACCTGTGGCTGAGCCAGAGAAGGGCCAGCAAGGAGGGCTGGCCGGGAAGCGATCCTGGCATGCAGGCTTGAGGGCTCTGGTCACAGAAGGGGGAAGGGCTGAGGTGGGCAGCCAGTAGCCTGGCCTGTATCACCCACTCGGGAGGCCACCCATGGTGCTCATGGGACTCGGGTAGAACCCTGGGCAAAGCCATGAATGACAGCTCCCCAGGACTTTGGGGGCTGAAGCGAGGGGTTGAGGGGCATTCAGGATGGCTCCCCTAAATGCTTTTGCTCTTCTCTGAGCTGTGTTCTGAGCGTGTCCCATGTGGAGATGGAGTCCAGGGCTGAGGGAATGACCTGTCATACTCAAGTAGGCGGCTGACCCACACTAGAGACCTGGACACCTCTCTTCTGGTGGTGTTTAAAACATTTGGGCAGGAGTGTTGGTGCCTGGGTGGCTCCGTCAGTTTAAGTGTCCAATTCTTGATCTCAGCTCAGGTCTTGATCTCAGGGTCATGAGTTAAAGCCCCGTGCTGGGTTCCACACTCAACATGGAGCCTACCTAAAATAAAAAATATTTCAAAAAAAAAAAAAAAATTTCAAGGGGGATGTCTGCCCTCATCCACCACACTTCTGCCCCTGAGGCCTCCCTCCCGCTCCCCTACAGCTGTTCCCCAAGCTAGATTAAGTGGTTTCTTCTGAAAAGTCTGCCTGTAGATGGTCTCTTTTTGAGTCTGAAAACAATCTGACCATAAAGAAAAGTTTGAAAAAAAAATCAGCCACGTAATTGCCAAACATTGTTATTTTTCCTATTTTTCCAATCTTGGCCCAAGTGTTGGCCTGTTTTCACCCCACCATCCTGTGTCCTACTTGTAAACCTGGCACCAGAATCCTCAGTTGCCCATTCTTATGATACATTAAATGGGCTCAACGTTTTTTCCAAGTATGTGGTTCCCTATCTGCCCCTCTAGGTCTACTCTCCATTGTTCCCAGCCTGCTCTGACCTTGGTTGGAGGGGCACATGTCTAGGGTCTTTTGTGTATTTAAATTTCAGTTCCCTCTTAATCACCTCTGTAAAAGACCTGTCCCCCAATACAGTCACATTCTGAGGTACTGGGCATTAGGGCTGAACATGGTTTGGGGGAGCCACAGTTCAGCCCATGGTGCCTTTCTCCTGCCCCCCTCCCTGTGGGGTCACTGGGGCCTGGCTGCGCTCTCTGCAGAAGGTCATAGCTCTTGTCAGTCTTTTCAGACAGCCCCAGCTGGTTCTCTCCAGTCCCCCTCAGGCCTAGGGGAGCAAACAGTGCAGGGCTGTTACCAGCCCTTGGGGTGTGCCCACGCATACACCCTGCCCGCACCTTTGTAAATGATCCTTTTATTCCTCTCTCTCCTGTTATCCTTGTGGATCATGCAATCTGTCTCCTGCTGGGACCCTGCTGGTTATACCAGGGACAGTAGCAGACTCAACAGGGCTCCCAGCAGTGCTGAGGATTTCTGGGGGTGCCTCCTGGCTTCAGCTCACCAGTTTATTGTCTTTCCTTGGTGTTGGGAAATGTTGCCTTGGTCACACATTAGAGACAAGAGAGGAGAGAGGGAGATGAACTTTCCTTTGCAGTAGAGCAAATAAATGCCCTACAGAGAACGTTACAGACCCCCGAAGACTCCCTCATGGCTCTTCCTTCCCATAGATACGCACTGAGTGTCTGAATGTTCCAATTGGCAGCTCCTCTCTCCTCCAGCTGCCAGCCCCAACTCTCAAATTACGGTTCTTTCTTTTGTATTATCCAATTCAGTGGCCCTCTTCCACACTTTCAACCCACGCAGGCCATTCCCTGGAGGCTCCACATTTCACACCTAAGACACCTCCTGGTACTGGGCCAGCTGTAGGTGGTCCCTGAAGACTCTGCCACCATCTGTAAACTACCAGTTCCCTCTTCTGCATTACAGCCTCTTTCCACTTAATACTGTAGAAGGACACTCTTCCCCTGTGTAATGCACACTCGTGCTGTCCCAGAGAGGTGGCATCCCTGACCACCCCCCTGTGTTTGGGCATTTATGACATCTATACTTCATTAAACAATCTATAGACCCAGTACCTTCCTTCTTCATTTTCCCAGTCGCAGGGATGTGGAAGTGATCTAGGACCGTGTTTTCATCCCCTTGCTACACAAAAAGCTTTGACTTCCCCTGAGTTATCCTGCTGCTGGTGGTTAGCGGTGCTGATCCTGGGCCTGAGGTTCTCAGGACCACCACTGAGAGGGACTCACAAAGACCACAAAAGCCATCAGCCTTGGAGATCACGTGAAAGGGAACATTTGGCAAGGCCGGTGAATGTCGAACCCATGCTGAAGGAATTATGACGAGAAGAGCTTTGCCACTAAGCATTTTAATAGCTGCTGCTGGCTCTACAGACCTCTTTCCAATCCTGCCACCTGCGTAACCAGCCAATGAGAACAGTTGCTTTTTCTATGGAGCCTAACAATTGCAGACTTTCCCAAAGTCTAGGCCGTGGAACACTGGTCACATGGCATCCTTGAGAAAAGAACATTGAGTGGTTAAGAAGGTTTGGAAAACACTCCACTTCTAATGTATTTAGTAAAGTCTCAGAATCAGGCAATAATAGAAAACACATTCATTTTTAAAACCCATTATTTTCCAAAGTTATTAGACCTTTTCTTTCTTTTTTTTAACATAATACCATTTAACATCTCACAAAACTTGAGGTTCATGGAATAGACTTTAGGAAACATTGCCCAAAGAAACATTACTGCAAGTCTCTCCTGAATTAAGACAAAAGGTAGAATTATCAAAGATGGTCAGCTTTATAATCCTGAGAAAATTGCGGATACAAACATGACCCCTAACCAGAGTGCGGGATGAGGTCATCTTTCAGTTGGGCTAACCAGGGGCAGTCCTGGGGTATACTGAGTAGCTCCAGAAGAAAGTACAAATTAGGTCAGGGAAGGTTTGGGGAAGGTCTGGAGTCATAGGGAGCGGTATCACAAACCTAAGAAGTTAGGGATATTTGGGACATCTTGTGAATCTTTTGAAGGAAAATCAACATAGAAAAATCCTACTCTGTTCCTGACTGTTTTTAACTACTCTTTTGAGACTGGGTTCTGAGCTGGGGGATGGGGGTTCTGTTCTTAGACTTCCCAAATACCGAGCCTGGTTCTGTTGAGGCAAGACAGGGACAGCTGGAGGGCAGGTATCTGGGCTCAGGCCCACCTTCCCACCATCCTCTTTAGGGGATCTTAACTCTGGGTCCTAACTCTGCCATTTTAGTGCCATTTAGTCTTGCCTGAGGTGGTTTGCCTAGGGTCTCATCAACTATGACCTTACCTCCTCCCACCCCCATGCCCTAAGGCATTCCAGCCTGCCCCCAAGATCAGCGTGGACCCCAGGAGGGAGAGAGACTGCTGGAAGAGCTGGCCCAGGAGCCGAGGAGTTCTCCACAGACCCTGGCCTGGAGCTGCAGCAAGCGGGGTGTTGTCTGCTTGCCAAGATGGACAAAACTGCCCCAGAGAGATGGGGAGAAAAGGGAGAGGAGTAGTTGAGATCTGCCATGCAGAGAGAAAGGGTCCAAAAGGTCATTTGTTGTGTGGCTGGTCTGGGCGCCCCTCTCTGCACTTCCAGCCAGACCCAGGGCACAAAGTGGGCCCTTCTCGGGCCCCAAAGCGGAGGGTTGCCAAGACCATGTGGCTTTGGGGAGGAGCGGGGACAGGAGTGCTGTACCCTCAGAGCTGCCGGTGATACTGAAAGAACCCCATCAGAACAATAAATTCGATGGCAGAAATGAGAACAACACGGACAATGAGGCCAACAGCAGCAACAGAGATGATAATAGTTCATGCCTTATTCATGGAACTAGTATTCACTGAGTCCCTGAGTGAATTCGCTCAGTCTCTCCACTGAGGGGATGTTCGGGCGTGAGCTGGAGTCTGGATGGAGGCAGGGGCCGGGTATGGTGGCGGATGGGGGCAGGCCTGTGGGGGAGGGCCCATGTGCATCAGGGAGAAGGAGGAAAAGGCTGGGGGAAGGCCGGGCATGACTCTTAGTGACAGCATGAGGCCTGTGACTTTCTCCTGTGGCTGAGGGAGCCATTGGTGGTCCAGGAGGACTATGCTGGCAGAGGGGCGCTGGTGCAGGCCTGTGATGGGATGGGAGAGAGGCTTGGCCTGGGGGCATCTGAGCTTCCCCAGGGCTGCCCTAGGAGAGTCTTCTGCCCTGTTCTCTTTGAGGCCCACCCATCATCTCTTTGGAGGTGCCAATCTTCCCTTCAGGGAACTGCTATCTTTTGGGCTTTTTGCAGCCCAACTAAGAAGGGGAAACTCTCAGGCTCCTGGAGAACCACATCTGACTGAACCTGGAGTTCGAGGGAGCAGCTAACAAGCCTCTGGGAATCAGGGAGGCACCGACGACCGGAATCATCCACCCGGTGTAAAATGGCGCCAGCCCCTCCAACCAGCAGGGCTTCCTCATTGGCTGCATATTGGAATCACCTGGCTACACCTAACGAACTACTGATCTGTGGGCCGCAGAGGTTCTGATTTAGTTGGTCTAGGGCGTGACTGGGCATTCGGACTTTAAAGCTCCCAGAGGATTCTAGTGTGTGACCAGAGCTGGGGAGCACTGCCCTGCAGCATTCGGAGGTTTTTTTAGTCAGCAGTGACCCTGAAGCCACAGGCCTCCCCAAATCCAAGTCCTGCCTAGACACCCAGGGGTGGACTCTCCCTAGGGTGACTGTAACACTAGCTTTCTTGAAATGCCCTGAGGTCCTGAGAGGAGACTTCCTGATTCTCAGTGGAACCTGGTGAGGCCTGACACCAAGAGGGCCCTGTCCCCAGCACCTGTCTCTTTCTGTCCCTCAAAGCTATTCTTTCCTGCCCTGAGGCAGGAGCCCGACCCCAATCTGCCACCAAACCAATTTCTTTTTTTGAGAACCATTCAAGATAAAATTTTCAAGATCATCTAAGAAGACGTGTGTAACCCACTGGAAATTTCAGGGCAGTGAGTCATTGTGCTCCTGGGCCCCTTGGATTCTTATGTAAGGTTGAATCACTTTTTGTGAAGTCCGTGCATAGCAGAAAAAAATTGGAAGGCTTTCAAGATGTGTGTGTATGTGTGTGTGTGTGAGAGAGAGAGAGAGAGAGAAACAGAGGAAGCAAGAGATAGAGAGAGAGAACCAGAGAGCAAAAGAGCCATGGCATTTGTAGCTTTCAGACACTGGTGGTAACCCTGAATTAACTTCAGAGGTTCCTCCTCCTTTCTCCTTGTTCTCCACTCTCTGTACTCCATTTTCCATCCAAATTTTATCCCTTTGTAGAAGTGACTTATTTATTCCAGCACTGCTACTTGGGCTCAGGCACAGCTTGTCCCTGGATCCCCAGGACAGAGAGGGTGGTGTGGGTGGGATGCCTCTGATCCGCTCATCCTGGCTGGGGGCTGTACCCCTACTGTGCAGGCCCCATAGCCCTAGAGGTGGGTAAGACATGCCTGGGCCCGGTTCTGGGTCTAGGTCCTTTATTTCTGGATTGCTCAGAAAAACACGGAGGCTATGGAACAGGATCCAGGAAAATAAAGAATTGCAGGCACTTCAAGGGAATGAGGGAGCCCATTCCCTGGGGAATAAGCTTGCTCTTTGAGAGTTTGACCATAAAACTGACACGCAGATGTGGAGCAGACAGAAGCAAAGTCATTCGAAAAAAAGAGAGAATGGGCCTAGGCCGGCAAGACCGATTTGGATGTAAAGGGAAAGATGACACCGTGAGGGTGTCCAAGAGCCAGGCCCCAGAACACGGACACACCTGGCTCCCATCGCCTCACAGAGGGAGAGGGAATCTGGATGCATCCTCCCAGTGATGGGCACGCCTGCTGGATGCGGGGCTGTGGAGGTCTCACACTGGTGCTGTCTGAGATTTCCATCCCATCCCCAGTAAGGACTGGCCCTGGCTTTGAGTCCAGGCTCTCTGGGACTGGCTCACTCAAGAAGTGTGCTGTGGGAAAGGGGTGCCATTACGTCTCCAGACGGGACAGCGACCAGGTAGTGATCACCTTCCTTGTGAATGAACAAATCCCTCTTTGGGGTGACAGAAGAGTCCTGTGAGTGTGCCCTGTGTCACTCGTTCCCTCCATCGCCAACAAAAGAACATCAGGACAGCCTGTGGAAGTGGTAAAGTCATCAGTAAATGGAACCTGCTGGTCTTCCCCGGAGGGTCCCCAGTGCCTCACCCCTTTCTCTTCTTCCTGAGCGATGGTGTTCAGCAAGGTAGCCGCTAGCCCCCTGTGGCTGTAATTTTCTAGGGGCACCTGGCCGGCTCGGTTGCTAAGCATGCATCTCTTGAGCTTGGGGTCAGGAGTTTGAGCTTCATATTGGGTGTAGAGATGACCTAAAAATGAAATCTTTTAAAAAAAATGATAATTTCCAGCATTGATTACATGTAGAAATTGTAATATTTTAGGTATATTGGATTAAAGAAAGTGTCATTAAGATTCACCTCTCTGGGGGCGCCTGGGTGGCTCAGTGGGTTAAAGCTTCTGCCTTCAGCTCAGGTCATGATCCCAGAGTCCTGGGACCAGGCCCCACATTGGGCTCTCTGCTCAGCGGGGAGCCTGTTTCCCCCTCTCCCTTTGCCTGCCTCTCTGCCTACTTGTGATCTCTCTGTCAAATAAATAAATAAAATCTTAAAAAAAAAAAAAAAAAAAGAGATTCACCTCTCTGGTTTCTTTTTACCATAGCTCCTGCCTCAAGCACCTCCAAAATGGAAATAAAGGGACAAAGACAACAGAAGAACAGACAACGGCCACAGAATCTTGGAAGCCAAAATCGGGTGGGTGAGGGGTCATGGACTTTATTGACCAGATAAAGTTGAATTCAACACTGGTGTACATTAGTATCCCCCTAAAATTCACAGCCACCTTATTTGGTGACCTTATTTGGAAATAGGGCTTTGCAGATGTAATCAGTTATGTTGAAATGAGATTTTACTGGCTTAGGGAGGGCCCGCAGTGCCGTCAGTCCACATGAAGATACAGAGACACACACAGAAGCCCACACTGGCTGCAAGCAGTGTTGGGGGGGGTGGTGGTCCTCGGGTTTACCCAAGCTCATTGGCTCCTGGGCATGGGGGCAGGGGAACAGAAGGTGGTGCGGGAGAAGCCACCTGGCTTAGCCGGCCTGGAATCATGTTTTCCTTGGCTGGAGCTGGGATTCCTCTTAAGGTTCCTGCCCCCAGAGAGCAGCGTGGCTGGACTGGATAGTGGGCGGAGTGTGTTTCCTTCTGTTTGTCCAGGTTGAGAGAGGGACCAAAGATCATCTATGGAAAGTGTGAGGGACAAAGCGCTCCCTCCAAGCCTGCCGTCCTAGTGGGGGCTGTGGGTCTGTCTTTAGAGGTGGGAGTTCAAGGGGCTGGGATTCAAAGAGGGTCTGACCCAGAACCCGGAAACAGCCCACACTTTTGGGCGATTCTGGAGTTTCAGGGAAGCAGGCTGGACTGTTTTGGCTATTTCTAAGGTTTCCAAGGGATCCCAGAGGTGACCTTGAAACCACTGTCTGGAGCCTGTCAGAAGAGACTCTCATTCCTCTGCACACTGTACTACCTAGTATTATTATTTTTTTGTTATTGTTGAATGACTTTCCTAGAAACATGTCAAGAGATCAGGTCATCCGATTTTTACCGTGCAGGCTACCTGCACCTAACCAGGCCCCTCCATATTTGCATTGAGGGACACCTGATTGTCCTCTCTGCCTTAGAGATGCCATCCCTGGGGCATTGGTCACAGCTCCAATAGGAGCAGTAACACAGCAAGTCATTCTTTCTACAAGTATTTACCGAGTGCCATGAGGCCACATGCCCGACCTCCTCCCAGCGCTGGGTGATCAGATGAGCTCTGCCCTCCGCTTTCTGGGCAGGAGTTCTCTGGGCCTGAAGGCAGTGCCTGCATTCAGGCTGCCCAGGGGAGCATGGATTCTGACCAGTGAATGACTGGCCAGGCCAAGGACCTGGACTTGGCATAGTATCGAAGTGAGGGTGAACTCTGGCGGGGTCTGGGTGCCTCTGGCTCTCTCAGCAGGGAGCCTGCTTCCTTCCCTGGGCCTGGCTCCAGCTCCCAGCTTCTCCTCCCGCCTGCTTCTTATCTCCATTGCCAGTGTTTAGAAAATGTCATCCTGAATGGCCAGGGCTGAGTAGCTGTGAGAGCAAGGAGGGATTTGCTACAGGGTGATGGGGTGGGGGTGGAGGTGGGGGTGGGGGCCTGGGGGCCTGGTTTTGGCTCTCAGAGCTTGTCAGAGCTGGAGGGGCCGCCAGAGGATGGCTACTGCTGCCAGACCCCCATTCCCTGGCCCCACCAGCCCACCTCTCCATCACCTTGGAAAGGTTGAGATTTGTAGCTCTGATAGATGGGGGAGGGAATGAGATGGTTTCTCTAGACCCCAACTTCCCCCTACCAGCACTTTTTAAACAGGAAATCCAGGGACACCCACTTTTTTTCTTGGTCAGCATAAGGCCAGAAGACCGACCCCGCGCGCTTAGGAAGAAGCCCTTCCAGCAGCCATGTGCAGAAGGCAGCCATGCTGGGACAGGGGGGCAGCAAGGCCAGTGGGACAGCCCGCCTCTGGACCTTGCCCTTTCATGGGGGAGTGCAGGCTTTAAGGACTCAGTGCCCTGGAGTGACAGAGCCCCCCGAACTTGCCTTCCTTCAGATTATAAGGACTCCAGTCACTAGTGCTTCTAGTCTCTTGGCCATTTTCCAGTTCCCATGAGGACTGAAAAGAAAAAATGGACATTAGATCCAGCAATGGGGACATGGACAAACAGAGGGTGGGGGGTGTCTTGAGATTAGGGGCCCCTAGATTGCTGATAGAGCTACCCCTGGCAGGTTACTCACAGACCAACCCCTCCCCATGGGCTTTAGTGTATACCTAGGGGAGGCACAACCGGGGGACAGATGTTTTCTCCAGATTTTTCCAACCTTATGGCTTTTATAATTAGCTGTGGAAAAAACATCTTTTCCTTTCTTCATTTCTTTGAAAAAGCAAGATTGGCTTAAACACAAAGTGATCATTGGGGCCTTTTGAAAGTAGAAAAAATAAAGAGATGACCTTTTGAGAATAATGCTTCATTTCCTCATTCTGCTCCCCATCTCTCCCCGATGGCTCCGGCCCCAGCCTCGGTGGAGAAAATGCCCCTGCTGTGGCTTTGACTCTAGCGGAGATGGAGGACCAGATAACAGCCCCATGTTTCAAAGCCTTTTTCCCCAAGGGCCCAACTCTTTGCAAAGCCTCTGAAAAAACCTTGGCCAACCTCCTGGGCCAGCTGCTGGCCTTGAAACCGAGGCTGCTTGGCCTGTCCAGGAAGCCCGTAAATCCCCAAGTCGGCAAGAAACTGCACTCTGCCTGGCTGCAGGCCCTGGACTGTCCTCAGCCAGTCTAGAAGCTGGTGTAAATAAGCACATTTATCTGAGGTAGACCTGGTTTTTTTCTGAGGAATTGTATCCCCTCAGGGGCATCAGCAATCAAAAAGTTGGTTGTTCCCTTTGGGAGCCATCGCTCTTTCCCACCTGGCAGTTGATATTTAACTGATGGCGGCTGTCCTTCAGAGGGCTTTTAGCACACCACATGTTATTAGTAAAATTTCAGCTAAAATGTTAACTCCTTTGCTTCTGAGACAGAGAGTGCTGGCTCTCTTAATACCTGTTCAACCTGTTATAAGCTCCCCCTAGGGATGGTCGCACATATATCATAGGTCAAAAATTCGAAAGTTTTGCATTCCTTGAGGCCTGAACCAAGCACAGCTTGCAGATGATGTTTCCTGGCAGTTGAGGCAAGCTGTGAGGGGAGAGTTACTCAGGATTGCTTCAAGTCTGGGAGAAGAGGAGGACCCTTTCTCTCGAGGGTTGAAGAACTGGGGAAACAATTCTGGAAGCCTTGAGGACATGGGATGTCAATATTAGAAAGGCACAAGATGGCTAACAGGCAGAATTTGGGACCCCACTGGGACCATGCAGCAGATGAGGGGCAGATGAAGCTAAACAGCTCAAGTAAATCTTCAGGCACTAGGCATGGTGGTGGGTTCTAGGAGAAAGCAGGGGAGTCCTAGATATAACCCAGGCTGTTCCCAAAACCCAAGAGCATCATGAGGGAGGCTGCCAGCCAGACTGGCTGCCACAGGCCTTTCTTCTACGCATCCTGGCTCCTCAATGGCTACCAGGCCCCAGGCCAATCCCTGCATCTCTGTACCTCGGTTTCCCCATCTGTGGTAAGGGATGGAAAGGTAGCTGAAGGAAAGGATGGGGACGTGAAGGTTCACCCTGGGAAATGCTCAGTACAAGGAAGGAGCCAAGTGAGAAGGGGTGACTGTTGTGGGGACCCCCGGCCCTCTTGCCAGCTGAGTTCCATCTTGGCCCAAGGAGCCAGCAGGCTTTATAACCACATGTGATCTTGAGATGGCTCTTGAACCACAGAGCTCGACAGGCGGGCAGTCCTGGCCCCCTCGTGGACACATCGTCGAGTCTGTGCTGGCCGGGGGGCATTCTGCCTCCTGGGCTTGTCCCTGAAGCTCTTGGTGGGCTGACAGTGCCCCCGAGAGATCCTGGCCAGGCCTCTTCCCCTTTCCCCAGTCCTTCGCGCTTGGGTGTTTGGGATTAACATGCATCCCTTGAACCTTTTCATTTTTCTGCCCGGATGGAAACTTGGCCAGTGACCAGGCCTGGATGTGCTCGCGGTATGGCTGGGCTCAGGCCAAGCCCACGGTAATTATAATCACATGTGAGGCGCCCGCTGGCTTGCTGGGCGCCGGGGGCCGGGGGAGAGCATGGCTGCCAGTGGGGAGGACCTGGGCTGAGCACTGGGCTCCGGGCTCTGGGCTCCTGGCTCAAGGCAAGTGTGTGGACAGCAGGACCTTGGGCTCCTGCCCTCACTTCTCTGACCCTCAGTTTCCTCGTTTAAATGTTGGGATTGGCTTACAGGACCTGGGAGGGGCCTGCCTATGCTCTAGGAGTCCCGGAGAGCATCAGCTGTGGACTGGCTGTCATGTGGACAGGCCCCCTCTGGTCTTCCCAGCCCTGGCCTGGCTTTCCACAGACCTGGAGTGGGACCTGTGCCTGCCCTTCTTCATCAATCTAGATGCTTCCTCACCAGACCCAGCACCAGGGCCTATTGAGACAGTCAGGATCCCAGGTGCAGGGGGAGATGTAGCCCACCAGGGTGGGATTGGGGGTGCTTAGAGAAGAGTCAGGAAGGAGAGGCAGAGAGTATCAAAGACAGCCTTCCCCAGCTGCCCTCTGGCACAAGGGCAAACGAGATCCCAAATGCAAAAGCCCAGGGGTGGGAGTTGCCCCTCCCCTTGATTCCGTCTCTTTCCCAGGGTAACATTACTCTGAGCGTGGATGCCACAGCCCAAAGGGTTCTTTATCCAGTCGATTGTTGTGGCTTTTTCTATTCACAGTGGAGTCTCTGAAGGCTGGAGGGTGAGGAGCTAATGGGTGTGGCCACCGGCAGGGCTCACATTCTCCAGCACACTGTCTGTGCAAAGGCGAGGGCGAGGAGAGTTTCGGCAACTTTGCAGAATCCTTGCAGGTTCTCTCCCTCTCCCCACTTCTTCCTTGGTCTCTCCTGTCCTCCCCCGCGGCTTTTCTCATTCCCTCTTGTTCTTTCTTCCTCCCTTCTAGTCAGAGGAGCTGAATGATGTCGTGGAAAGAGAATGGCCTGGGGGTCAGGCAGATTTGATCCCTAAGCCTCAGGCTTCTAGTCTACGAAATGGGATGGCAGGCAGGGTTAATGATAACCTAACCATGGCATTGTGGGTAAGAGTGAGTAGGATAGGGGCACTTGGGTAACTCAGTTAAGTGGCTGCCTTCATCTCGAGTCTTGATCCCAGAGTCCTGGGATCAAGCCCGTGTCATGCTCCTAGCTCAGCGGGGAGTCTGCTTCTCTCCCTGCTGCTCCCCATCTTGTTCTCTCTCTCTCAAATAAGTAAATAAAATCTTTAAAAAAAATTGAGTAGGATAATATATACAAAACTCCAAGCAGAACAAAGTGTTGATAAAAGGCAGCTTTATCCAAAGTATCAACAGAAATTCATCTTAAAAGATGAGTTATACTTAACATTTGTTCCCATCCTTAATAACAATCAGGTAATTCAGACTTTTTTCTTCCTTGTTCTTTTAAAACAGAATGACCATATTCAGACAGATGGCTCTTGACTGCCTGCGGCTTCTGGTTTTCCTGCCTGAATAGAACTTAGAACCAGGCTGCCAGGGGCCTCCCATGCACCCCCCGAGGCCAAGTCTGCGCAGAGGTAGGCGGGTGCTGCAGTCCGGCCAGGCCAGAGGACCAGAGCCCCTCGGATCATCCTTCCTGTCTACTCAGCAGAGTGGTCGCTGCCACTTCCTCGGCTGCGCTTGGTGGGAATGAGGGGTTCAAAAGCCACAGTGTCCCAGGAAGACGGGAAGAGGCATGGGAACTGAGAAGTAGAAGAGACATTTGACCATGTGTTGAGATGTGAATAAAGGCAAAATATTGGTCTCTGCCCAGGACACTGTGTGGAGTACCAGACACCTAGGCAGGGGACAGGGTTGGATGCAGTGAGCAGACCCCTGGGGGGGGGGGTTGCTGGTAAGTCACTCCTCCCTCTGCCTTCTGTGTCTTCATCCAAAACTAAGGGACTAAACTCCAAGGTCTCTTCTGTCCGCAACCTTCCATGACTCTCTGATCTGTATGAGCCCAAGTCTGGTGGGCTCGGCACGAAGGGTGGGACTCTTCATGCCTCCCTCCATCCCCGGATCTTGCCCCTGCCTGTGAAAGTCCGCTCAGATCCCTGGTCCCTCGGACACAGACGACCAAGCGTGATCCTTCCCAGATAGTAGGGCTACTTTCTGGAATCGTGAAACGGGGGAGCCGGAGCCAGCTAGCAGCAGAGCCCAACGGGGAAAGGGTGCTGGGGCTTGATGCCCAGGGTGAGCAGAGATTGCAAGGGAGCTGCTGCTGGAGGCAGACAGGAGAAAAGCCAGCCACAGAGAGGAAAAGGGAGCTGGCCCGGAGGGGAAAGAGGTACCATCAGGCAGACCTCACAGCTCACCAGAGACAGGAAGAGCTCCTACTTCCAGAGACTGCCTTGGTTCAAGGTCAAATGTACTCAGAAAAAGACCCCTTACCCTGAGGCTCTGGAGAGCCTTTTTGGGGGGCCATGAGAGCCTGAACGAACAAAGAAACACATTCCTTGTTCTGTGGGTGGAACCCGGGTCACCTCTGCAGACTCGTCATCGTGCACGTGTTAGGAAGGCTCCCTCCCGTGGGCCTGAGCAATGCTGCTCCACTGCTCTTCCCACCAAGAGGTGAAGCGGTCTCTCCTCCCGTGAATCCAAGCTCGGCAAGGTGACTTATTTTGGCCAGTGGGACCCTAGCAAATGTCAGCAGGGGCTTGAAACCCACTTGTGCATGAGGCCACGGTTGGAAGACAGCGACTATGATGTGGGTGGGCCTGAGCCGGCTGAAGAGGCCACTTGGAGAACAGAGGTCTGTCAGCCTTCAGCTTGCCGACTGCTGGACAGGTGAGTGAGAACGTGCCAGGCCGTCCAGCCCTAATCAAACCATCGGGTGACTACGGCTGCATGCATGACCCCAGGGAAGACCAGTGGAAGACCCCCAGCTGAGCCCAGCCAAACTGCTGACCTACAGAATTGTGAGCTGAGAAAGGGGCCGCTGTTTTGAGCCACTAGAGTGTGGGGGTGGTTTGCTATTCTACCTGATACGGTCCCTGCCTAGGCGAGCCTCCAACATCCCCCCTGCCCCCGCCAAATATAGAGTCGGGCCCTGGAGGGAGACTCTGGTGGCTCTCAGGGGTGTGTGGCAGAAGCTGTCACCCCCCACAAGCCGTCCTCCCCCTTTTTCTTTTTAGGAAAGGAACTTTTTAGTAACGGCACAAGTCCAACTAACTAGAGACTCTTTTTTGCAGCTAAGTACGATGACATTTTTACTGATGGAATGGAATGAAAGGGATGCGTGCAACTTCTGTGTTACTTCTTTAAAAGGAATTTGCTTGCTCCACACTTCCCTTCCTCCATTCCCCCTTCCTGGAGGCTGGAATGCAGAGCTGGGGCCAGGAGGGTGGACCACTGTGGCAGGGAGGCAGGACCTCATAAGGTGGTGGCTCCTGTTGCCTAACACAGCTGAGTGTGGGGAGCATTGCCACAAAAGGGGGGCCGCTGTGAAAGCCAGTGCTGGGCAGACAGGAGTGTGTCCACCACAAGAGGCTCCAAGCTCTCTCCCACCCCCTTTCTCTTGTCCCTCAGCCTCCTCCAGCTCCTACAGAAGGAACAGAGAGAAAAGGGGGAGAGCAGAGGAAGCAGCATGTGCAAAGGTCCAGAGGGGAAAAAGGTCATGCTATGTTTGGTGCACTGAAAGCAGCTTGGAGTGGTGGGGGGAGGGGCGAGGGGCGGGCAGATCGGTGGAGGGGCCTGGCAGGAAGATGTGAGGCTGCTACCATGTCCTCAAAGGTGTTGGTCTGTGGGGAGTCCCCAGCTGGCTGTAACTTAAATAGAAGACTCTAGCTGCTGTGTAGAGCATTGAAACATTCAAAGGGGACCAGGTGGAGGCAGGGAGGCCAGTTAGGAGGCTGTAGAAGCCGTCTAAGGAACAGACAGAAGAGAAAGGTGGTGCAGAGGAACAAGGCAAGCATGTTCAGAAAAATTTAGGAGGAGAAAAGGACCAGATTTGTAGATAAGTCTGCTGTGGGAGATGTGGAAGAGGGAGGATTCCAGGCTAACTTGTGGTGGTGCAGACACCATTCACTACGACAAGGGACAAAGGCAGAGAAGTGGTGTGGGGAAGGTGAAGCCAGCTGGCTTCTGTCTTGGACCTGCCGGGTGGGAGGTGCCATTGGGACATTCAGATTATCGATGCTTTATGCATAGACCAATTCTGGAGTCTTTTAATTGGTTGCTCTCCATTCCCTGCCCCCACTTTTTTAAATGAAATTAAGTCCAACCAGATTAAGATCCCAGATGATACACTGTCCTGATCACAACCTTCAGTGCTCTCCTGCTTTCTCAACATCAGTCTGAGCTCTTTATCCCAGCGTCTGAGGTCCAATGTCCACTCTCTTCCATCCACGTAGGCCGCAGCTCCTCTTCCTCGTCCTCTGTTCTGGCCACACTGAACCACTAACTTTCCCCTTTTATAGTTTGCTGCCTTCACACCTTGGGTCAGCCTGGAGTGCCCCCTTCTTATGGATACATACGAAAAATTTCACTTATCCTTCAAAGTCAAGTTCATACACTGCTCTTCCATTAATTGGTCCCTAAATCTCTCTGTGGAAAGATAATCCCCCCGTCTGAATTTCCACAGTATTTTCTCTGTCATATTCTATATGCATTATATATGTAAGATAAGACAATGATTGACAGGCATGGTACCAAAGGATGTAGGGACACGAGTAATTTGGTTTCTTTATGTGGCATCTGTTCTCCTGCTTCTGCCCCAGAACCTCAGTTTTCCTCTAGGAGCCACCCCTTTCCCTACTCTCAGTCTTTGTGGTTTAGACAGGGCTGAACCCCACCCTGCTCATGAGTCAAGGCCAAGTCAGGACTCATCAATCCAGTAGGACTTTGGCGGGGGAAAGGGCAGAAGGAGCCTTGGAAGGGAGAGTCAGGGCTGGGGTGGTCCCGTTCATAGCTGTATTGAACCTCTTTTCATGTGCTCCTTGGCCATTTGCAGATCTTCTCTGGAGAAATGTCCGTTTTGCTCTTTTGCTTGTTTTTATATTGTGTTATCTTTTTATTGAATTGTAAGTGTTCTTTATATATTCTCCATACAGGTCCCTGATCAGATAGATGATTTGTAAATATTTTATTCCATTCAGTGGGTTGTCTTTTTGCCTTCATGGTATCATTTGCAGCACAATTTTTTTTTAATTTTAAGCATATTAAAAAAACACTTTATTGAGGTATAATTTGTATAACATAAATTTCACCCATTTGAAATGCTACAATTGATTTTTAGTACATGTACAGAGTTGGGTATCACCCATAACCATCATCCTAAGCTAGTGTTAGGACATTTCCATCACCCCCCCAAAGAACTTTTGTGGCCATTTGCAGTCCACTCCTGTTACACTGGCAGCCCCAACTTGCCACTCTGGATGTTTGGGACACATCCTGTAGCTGGAATCATACAACATGAAGTCTTTCACTTTTTCCGGATTTTTTCACGGAGCATAATGTAGTTGAGGTTTATCCGTGTTATAGCATGGGTCAGTAGTTTATTTTAATTGCTGACTAGAACTCCATTGTGTTTCTATTCAGTAGCTGATAGACATTTGAGTTATTTCTAGTTTGGTGCTATTATGAATAGAGCTGCTCTGGTTCAGTGTCATTGTGTCAGGAGCTCAGCTGCCATAATGAAACACGGTGGTCCAGGGGGCTTAAGCAACAGTTATTTCTCACAGTTCTGGAGGTTGGAAGCCCAAGATCCCAGTGCTGGCCCATTCAGTTCCTCTTCCTGGCTGGTAGATGGTGGCCTTTTCTCTCCCTCCTCTCCAGACAGGGAGAGGGATTCGGTTTCTCTCTACCTGTGAAAACATTAATCCCATCATGGAGGCCCCACTCTCACGACCTCATCTAAATCCAGTTGCCTCCCAAAGGTCCTCCCTCCAAATACCATCACACGGGGAGGGAGGACGTCAATGTAGGGATTTGGGGAGGACACAAGCATTCAGTCCATACTAGTAATTACTGATATGGTTGGATTTCCATCTACCTTTTCAATATCTCATGCCTGTTTTGTTTCTGTTTCTCCTTTACTGATTCCTTTTGTGTTAAATAGCTACCATTTTAATTTCTTTGTTGGTTTTTCCACTGGGTTCTTTTCTTTTCTTTTTTCTTTTCTTTTCAAGATTTTATTGATTTGACAGAGAGATCACAAGTAAGCAGAGAGGCAGGCAGAGAGAGAGGGAGAAGCAGACTCCCCACCGAGCAGAGGGGCTCGATCCCAGGACCCTGAGATAATGACCTGAGCCGAAGGCAGAGGCTTTAACCCACTGAGCCACGGAGGCGCCCCTCCACTGGGTTATTTTCTTGGTGGTTGTTCTAGGGACAATAGGCATCTTAACTTATCACAAGGTAAGAGGATATTTAACATTTTATATGACGATTTATTAGCTTGAATTAGTCAATAATTTAGTATTTAATAGAGGATGTAATTTAAATATTTCATATTTACATTAAATTTATACTAATGCAAGTTATTAGTTATTAAATTAACAATGATTTCATAAATAATTATTTCTTTAATATTTAGGCACTTGGTATGTGGTCTCTGCCTGTCTCCCCCACCCTGGGGTCTGCGTGTGTTGGGGGCAGATGTGCCTTTCTCATATTTGCATGAGTATATTTTTTCACATAGCTATATTCATAGTACAAATTGTATATTAGGACTACTCCAAATATTTATCCTGCTTTTTATTTTATTTATTTATTTTTAACCAGCTTTTTAAACTTAACATTTTGTTGTAGGCATTTTTATTTGCCATAAGTCTCTGTGAACTTCTTTTATAAAAGCTACCTAGGATTTCCTAGAGGGGGCAGGGCAGATTTCAATTAACCATTTCTTTGCTTTAGGACAGTGAAGCCATTTTCAGTTTTTAGCTTTTTTCCTCATATAGCAGGGAGCATCTTGGTGCACCTCACGCTTTCCCCATTTTAGAATGGCAAAAATCCCCACTGGTAAGATTACTCTGTTGAAGAGAACAAATATTTTTGTAGTTCTCAGTACCTATACCGTATGATTTTCCTCAAGAATGGTGGGGTGTGGTTGTGATGCCAACTGGGTGACAACTGGAATTTTTTTTTTTTTTTTTTTTTTTGTATTTGACATTGTCTTTCTTTGGCGATTAGCTAGGTTGGAACGTTTTTCTGTAAATCCGTTTACTGGTTATAATTTATTTTATGTAAATGGCTTCTTCATGCCCCCATCTATTTATCGATAAGGCTCTTTGCTGGTTTTTAAATTTTCAGTTTACATGAGCTCTTATGTAATATACCCTCCTCAAAACTGTTTAGGAAGGAGGCAGAGTATAAATACATAAAAACAAATAGTAAACTTTTGTGTCCCTTATTTGCTGCCAATATTTCTCCCCACTTACGGCTTCCCCGCCATTTTTTTAATGCAGAAAATTTACATTCTTCTGTAGTCAAACCCGCTAATCTCTCCTTTGTGATTTTATCAGTGATTTCCAAGTTTAATAAAAGACATTCTCCCTCTGGAGATTTGATGAATGTTTAAGTCTCTCTTCTTTTGGTTTTCTAAGTTATTAAAAAGTATGGAGCTCTTTAATCCTTATAGAATTTCTCTGTAAAGACTCTCTCTGGTCTGAGGAAGGGGATGATTTCAATGTATAAGTTTCTCAAATTCAGTGGTTTCCTCCCCTAGTTTCTTTGCCTGTGATGGTACCTGGGGCTGAGACTGACCAGGTCCTGCAGGCTGGCTGGCTGTCTATCTGGCTGGCCAGAGGGGATAAGAGAATGAGAACTTGCCTCTTGAGCTACACCCACATCCAAGGGGCAGCACAGGGTATTGGAAGAACATGACTCGGAACTGAGTTTGGCCCATGTGTGTGGACCCTCAGCCTCTCATTCTCCCTCCGCAAAAAGAGGCCAAGAGTGCCTGACAGACAGGGCTGTTGTGAGGATGATAGGAGATAAAATACAGAAAGTTCTAGAATACCACTTGGCCTATCATGGACCTCTCAGGGCCCTTTATACTGACTTGACTCCTGGGTCCCACCTGATGACCAAAGGTGTCCCTGAGCCTCCCTCACCACAGAGTGTGGGCAGGCCTGCCAAAATAGTTAAGAGTATTTACTTTTTTAGGTGAGAAAATGAAGGGTTAGAAAGTTTAAATGGCGTGCTTCCTTCAGCAGCACACAGACTAAAATTGGAATCGTACAGAGAAAGCATGGCCCTTACACAAGGATGACATGCAAATTTGTGAAGTGGCCCGTATATATTTTTTAAAGGCAGTTTAAGTGTCAGAGTAGCAGACGTTCTTGACTGCTCTGACATATGGCACCCTCCGGCCCCGCTTTGCCTCAGTGCCTCAGGGTCCTCAATGCGAAATGGAGCTAATTGTCTCCATCAGTCTCCACTGCTGAGGGGTTATTGGATAATCAAACGAAAGGCTCTGAAAAAGGCCACGGAAAAATCCAGAGCCAAGGTAGCGTCCCCATGGGCCGCTCAGTCCACTCCTCCCTCAGCCTGGACACAGACGAGGCCTTGTGTTAGGTCTGCGAGGCTCCCTGCCTCCTCACCCCTGCTCCCCAGGAGAACCACGCAGAGACTCTGTGAAGGCCCCTTGTGCCTGCTGCTCACTGGGCAAGAGGCCCAGGGCTTGGCGGAAGCCTCAGGAGGCAGAGCCTGGAGGTGAACTGCACTCAGACCCCACTGTGTTCAGCTTAGAGCAGCTTCTGAAGAGAGCCAAGGTGAGGAGGAATGTGGGGTCACCTGGCCTCCCCCATTTCACAGATGTGGAAGCTCAGGCTCAGACAGGCAGCCACATAGTGGTCATGTCAGAACATGGGCCAGGGGGATCCTGGCTTCCAAATCCAGTGCACTTTCCTCTGTTGCTGCAGTGGCCTCCTTGGGAAGGGCTCCTCTGGCCCTTCCGGAAAATTCTTTGCAAGTTAATGACATTTGAACAAAACTGCATGATGTTCGAGGGTCAGAGTGCTTGCTTTGACAAGCATAGCAAAGCCCTAAGAACAAGATGCCTCCACAGTTGGGAGGGAGTTTCCTGGGAGTAGAATTTTCCAGAAAGGGAAAGCAACATTTTTATTTATTTATTTATTTTTATTTTTTTGTTTCTTTGGAAAGCAACATTTTGAGTCAGAGCTTGAATTTATTGAAGCAGCTAGAAGAATGTGGGGGCAGTAGCTGGAGGCAGGCAAAGGTAGTACGGAAATTTGACACCACCACCCCACCCTGGCATTTTGGCATTTAAAAATAAAGTTGCTTTCTCTTTTAGCACTTAAAACAAAACAAAACAAAACAAAACAAAACAAAAAACAGAAGCCAGACTGCTCGCATTGAAGTTTAAGAGGCTAGCAATGGTCCTGAACCTTGGCTGCACATTAGAATCCCCTGGCTGGTTTCAAAATCCCAGTGCCCAGATCAACCCCCCAAGCAAGCACACAGGAGTCTCTCGGGGGAGGACCCAGTCCTCAGCAGTTCTTAAAGCTGCTCAGGTAATTCCAATGAGCCACCAAGGTTGCCTAGGGCACCACCAGACCCTGCATTACTTTGCCATCTGGTTTGTGAATCTAAACACATAAACATGTGGGGCAAATGTGTAATTCTGTTCACCACACACACTCTGCCCAGGCCTCAGGAACACCACCGGAAGAAATTCCACTCCTCTTCCCCATCCCACCCACCCCCAGTTCAGTCTTACTGTTGGGGCCCTGCCCCAGGCCCACCTCCTCCAAGAAACAGTCCCAAATCAGGATAATTAATCTTCTACTTATACTGTGCCTCTGATTTGCCTAGGGGCCCATGGCCAACATGTGGATCTTTCCTGTGGCTTTACCTGATGTGCGTTGTTATTTCTGTCTTTAGCCAGGAGTATATTCTCTGCCCAATGAGATGGTTAAACCCTCTGAGAGCAAGACCCCCAGACTTTCTCTTCCCAGAAGCCCTGAGTGGACCAGGAGCCTTCAATCAAGACTTGTTGTCCAGGAGCTGAATGAAGCCATTGGATCCCCCTGGGTTATTCTCTACACATTTAATTCTGAAAATGACCCTGGGAAACTGGGACTGTGTTATTACTTTCTATCTCCATTTTATGATGAAAATGAAACTCAGCTCAAAAATCTGGATAAGGTCACACAGATCAATGAAGTGGCAATACACCAGGCCCACTGGGCTTTCTTCCCCACCACACAGGTTTCTTCTACCAGTAGACATGTCCCCAGAGCAGGCAAGACCTTGCTGGGGGCCAAGTCAGGAGGCCTCTTCCTCCTGAAGACCTCTCTCTCTGACCGGGCAGTCGGGAAGTCAGTCTGGGAAGCTGTTTGGTCTCCACCTCCTCAGATCTGAGAAGATGGTATAACAGGATAGAAGTTTCTGCTGAGATCCGAAGATGAGAGGCATCGGTGCCCAGAGTCACTGGAAGCAAAGGGCCAATTTTATAAGGAAACATTTTTGAACTTGTTTTACAAATCTTATAGCCCTTTTTCGGGTGGAGGGTCAGTTGGAGAATTGGGGGAAAGGGCTTGTTTATTGAATGCCAATTTCCTCCTCTGTGAGGAAAGTACCTGCCTCTCACATTAAGCCCAAAAGGGGGCTTTGTTGGAGCTTCTCAGGGAGATGAGGATGGGATCCCTGCTCTTGGGGTGGTGGACTGGTGCTTGACTCTCACTTGTCTAGAGATGGTTGGCCAGTTGCCTAGTGGATGAACCAAGGGAGAGGTTGCTATGCTGAGATCAGCCTGAAATCCCTGAATCCTCTGGGAGAAAGATGCATGGATGTATCTCATGGAACAGAGTGGAAAGTGTCTGTTGTGGTTGAACTGTGTCCCAGGACCCAGAAGTGATGGCTGGTGCCCCTGAATCAGAGACAGAGCCACAGGGAAATGCAGCTGCAGGTGGGGACAGGGGACAGGGAATGGACTCTGGGGGCTTGCCCTGCTTCTGGGCCTCTGTCCTCTCGCCTAACTGTGGAGCCTGGCAGCGAGGGTGGTTCTGTACCTGGGGAAGCCTTTCTTGATCCCATCGGCTCTCTTGGGGACTCTGTGCCCAGCAGTCCCCTTTCTCACGCCACATTGTATCTGTCTGGTCATTGACCATCTCTCTTCCACGACAGTGGGGAGTGCACGTGTTTTGTCTGCACAGCTCGGCTCAGCAGGGTACAGTTTTCTGGGGTCACACAACACAGGGCTCTGCAAACTTCTTAAAGGGCCAGAGAATGCTTTCAGCTTTGAAGAGCCGCACAGCCTCTGCAGCTGCAATCCAGCTCTGCGGTCGTGGTCTGAGAGCAGCCCCAGACCTTCCATAAACGAGTAGGGGTCCTTTTGTCTGGTGACGCTCTGTGTGCAGAAACAAGCTGCTGGCCAGGGGGCCGTGTTTGGCCAGCCCCAGACCCGGGGCTTCTCATGAACGAAATCACCGGTGAGCAAAAGGGAAACCTGCATGACATTTGGATGGGAACAGGCGTGCATCTTCAGAACGAGCGTGAAGGCAGGGCGGCCTGAACGATGGGGCCCTTACAAGGGACGGACGAGTGGACTGGGGACTGTGATGTCCTCACTGAGCCATTGATGGGCCACGGTCAACAGATGGCAATGACAGTGATTAGCTGTGGTAGAGGGCTGTTGCTGGGATCTCAGAGGATTCTGGACATCATGTACTTAGGATGGGGCTTGAAACTTAGTTTTGAGTAAGGCTGCTACCATTGTCAAATCTAAGACATATTTTTGTTTATTATTTTTTAAAGATTTTATTTGTCAGAGAGAGAGAGCACAAGCTGGGGAAGTGGCAGGTAGAGGGAGAAGAAGCCTCCCTGCCGAGCAGGGAGCCCAGTGTGGGGCTCAATCCCAGAACTCTGGGATCATGGCCCAAGCAGAAGGCAGATGCTTAACCAGCTGAGCCACCCAGGTGTCCCTAAGACGTAAAAAATTACGGTAAAATATGCATAAAAAAAAATTTGCCGTTTTAGTCATTTTTCAAGTGTACAATCCAGCGGCACTTAATACATGCACTACGTGTGCAGCCATCCACATTACCTAGCACTGGAACATTTTCATCACTCCGGAAGGCAGCCCGATGCACACAAAGCAACGATTCCCCATTCCTCTCTCCTCCAGGCTCCGCAGAACATACGTTTTTGTTTTTAATTTATTTTCTTCCGTCTTCACATCCCTGAGACCCAGCTGTGCTTACAGTCAAAGGTCTTAGGATCGCTGCTTTTCAGGCGGCAGTCCCATGTCGGTGTCACCGAGGGCATGAGCATAAACCGGGCCGTAGGTCTTTGGTAGAGTTTTGTGCATTCTTGGGTATTTTATTTGTTGAGTTTAAACTGCCATCCAAACTGCCTTCAAGAATGCTATGATTCAGCAGAGAAATGAAAAAGTTGTTGAGTAGGAAGAAAGATACGAAACACAGCAGCAGGGCATAAATTTGATATTAATGAAGCAGATATACATCATCAGAGGAACAACCACTGTCTGTGCTCCCTCCGAAGCAACAGCCAAGTGCTTTCTGGGAGAGGACAGGAAGCTACCAACGGTTCAAGCTGGGCTATATTTTATTACTGAGATACGTCTAGAAGACGGGCTGTCACATAGGAAGCAAGGCAACTGGAGCCCAGAGAAACTGAAATCCCTTAGGGTAGATGATAAACAATTTCAAAGTAAGGAAAGGTTGGTGTGACTGGTTCATGTGTCACATGGGACTATTAAGACATCGTGTCTCAGTTTCATGGCAGTATTATTTTTCTTGATGGCACATAAAAAACGGTGTATCTTACAATTGATGGCATCTTAAAATGAGATACAGTATTATTACCATCACGTTGCACGGTTATTTCTATTTGCTTTTTCCCCCACACTAGACTGTCAATGTTTGAAAGACAAGGAGTTTATCTTACTGCTGAATCCTCAAGGCCTTGGCCAGTGTCTAGCGTGTGGCAGGAATCAACAAATGACGTGGAATGAACAAAACTCATTTGGGAGCTGAAGCTCAAATTAATTAATCAGTATTAGCACCCAGCTTTAAGGTTTCTATGAAAACTAAGTCAAAACCCAGCTTTAAAAATCCTGACTCCTCCTACTCCATGAGCATTTACTCATGGAGTTTTGGTACCAGGTAGGACTGTATTTGCCCCAAGTGGTATGGCCTCCCAAACAATGGCCTCAATGGGATGTGAACGGATTACTGCCTCAGATTAAGGAAGTGTGGAAGTTAAGTGCCCAGGGGATGGTGGTACAGCAGCAGGACCATCAGGTTCTCAGCTTACTTTGGTCATGATGTGCCAGCCTTACACGTGGTATCCACCTCTAAGGTCTAAGATGGCTGCTCGAGCTCCAGACATTGTGTTCACATTCCAGCTGGCAGGAAGTAGGAAAGGAGGTCAGAAAAGTGAATGTGAGTCCTTCCCCTAAGCCATAAAGGCCACTCTGCTTATACTCCGTCAGCTAGAACTTGACTACATCTAACCACATGGAGCCTAGGAAACACGGGCTTTTGTCTAGGCAGTCACGTATCCCACTAAAATTCAGGGGTTCCATTCCTGAGGAAGAATGGGGAATGAATACTGAGGGACAAGTAGCAGGCTCTGCCATAGCTGTGAAGCTCTGTGGTGTTGCTTCCGTGGACAACATGGTAAGTAGGCTTGTTCTCTCCTGGTGCTGGAAGGCTTTCCAGGGGCAGGAGGGCACAAGCCGGGCTGCGAATGACGGGGAGGACTTAAATGAGCAGAAAGGATGGCTAAGGGCATTTCTAGCGGGAGAATGGGCTCAAAGGCAGGAAGGCACAAAGGTGTACCTGTGGGTTAGTAGGGTACCCTTGACCAAGCAGGGGCCATGTGTCAGGAGCTAGCTAGCTTGTTCCCAGCCCCAGAGCAGGGGGCCACCCCCCAGAGCCTTGGTTTCCTCCTCTGTAAAACAGGCACAGAGACCATCCTGTTGTGAGGATTCAATGAAATGCGGCAGGAGGGAGCCTTTATACACTGTAGATGTTCAAATACAATAGCCATTGGGGCACCTGGGGGGCTCAGTCATTAAGTGTCTGCCTTTGGCTCGGGTCATGATCCCGGGGTCCTGGGATCGATGCCCTCATATCAGGCTCCCTGTTCAGCTGGGAGTCTGCTTCTCCCTCTGCCTGCCACTCCCCCTGCTTGTGCTCGCTCTCTGACAAATAAGTAAAATCTTAAAAAAAAAAAAACCAAAAACAAAAACCCAAAACCAAGAGTCACTGTCATGATGACATAGGTTCAGCCTTGAAATGGAGGAAGAATTTGCACTCCACACCCCCTTCCCCAGCAGCTCCCCACTCGCAGTGCCCCTGTGCAGGTATGAGATGCGAGTGGAGGGCATGCAGGCAACCCGGGGGACAGGAGCCTTTAGTGGGGCAGAGAAGGGCACAGAGAGGCTCCTGGAATGTAAGACAGCGACGGGGAGAATGCTGGGAGAGTAGGCCTGGATTGTCCTAGTGCCTGTTGCCCTGCTCTCCCCCATCAAGGAGCACAGTGATCAATGTTCTGGGCTAGCCAGGGGTCAAGTCTGGGTCCCCGGGGCCCATGCAGGCTCGTGGGTTGGGTGCCAGCTCTCAGGAGGGCCAGCCATGGGGCTGAGGGAGCTCCTGTGGCAGAAACCAGAGGCGACAAAAGCTGAAAGTGAGGGTAGAGTGTGCCGGGTGGGGCCAGCCTTGGTCCAGCTTGGGCCTGGAGGTCTGACCAGGCTTCACAGAGATGGAAGAGCGTTTTAGTCCGGTAGGGCGGTCATAACAGAATCCCCTAGTCTGGGAGCTTGAACAACAGACACTGATCTCTCGCAGCTCTGGAGGTGGGGGATCTAAGATCTGGATGCCGGCTGATTTATTCTCAGTGACAGCCTGCTCCTGGCTTGCAGATGGCCACTTTCTTGCTGTGTCCTCACACGGCAGAGAGAGAGAGAACTCTGGACTCTCCTCTTCTTACAAGAACACTACCTGAACCTAATAACCTCCCAAAGGCCCCACCTCCAGACCCTGTTCCAGGGGGTGGGGGGGTGGTGTCAGGGTTTCAGTAAAAGAAGGAATGCAAACATATGTGAAGGAACCCAGACACTGAATCCATAACAAACACCTTGCGGCTGTTAGAAATCTGCCCTGGGCCCTGTGAGGTCCTGCTCGGCCCCCACGCTTGGCTGGGGCCCTGGGAACCCATCATGGCAGTCGTATTTCTGTCTGGCCTGATGGAGCAGTCAGGTGGGAGCTTGGGAGCCACTTCTTCCTGCTGATGTGCAGGGAGGGAGGCTGCCTCGGGGCGGTGGGGGGGGGGGTAGCTGCAGCCCCATCCCAAGGCTACCAGGGCTTCATTACGCTGATGGAAACAAACTACTTTTTTTTTTTTTCCTCCCTTCATGAGATTTCTGCAAAGTAGGTTATGAAGCCCGTAGTGATGAGTGCAGAGGGCAGGACTGGAGGGGAGGGAGAGTTAGAGAAATGGCCAGAGAGAAGCACCAACCAGGTCAGAGATGCAGAGGGGAGAGTGGGGCGCGGGGGAGGGAGGAAGATTCGAAGACACGGAGATGGGGTCAGGCAAAGACACTGGAGCAGAGGGAGTCAGAGAGAGAAATCAGAGGACAAAGTGGCCAAGATCCAGAGAGATGTGTGGGAGATGGGGTGTGTTAGAAGATAAAGCTGAGGACAGGGAAGAAGCCCTGAGGGAGGGGAGGCAGACTGAGGGCCCTTCCCTACCCCAGCCAAACCCAGGAGAGGGAGAAAGGGGAACCCTGGTCTGTGCTGCGCAGCTCACTGGGCCCAGGGTCTCCCCTGGGTCTGGCCTGGTTACCTTCTCTCTAGTCCAACCCCTCACCTCCAGATTGGGTACCAGGGCCTACGGAGCCGAGAGACGGGGGCTGCTGATCAGATGGGTCCAGGGTGGCCAGGCCTGTAGGCTGGGGGTGGGGATGGTGACCTCCAGGGGCCCCTGTTCATCCCAGGGCTCACAGGACAGCAGCAGGCTGTGGCAGTGCTGTAAGGGAATCAAAATTCAGGGCTGAAGGAGGAGGTGTAGAGATAAAGAACATCCCACATTCAGATTATTAGCTACGAGTTGTTCTCCCTTCCGGAGAGCGTGGTCTTCTTGAACCAGATGGTTGTGAATCATGCCCATCTCAGAGCACAGCCAGCCCTTTCCCTGAGAGCAAATCCCAACAAGCTAGGGCCCTGTCTGACCCTGGCAGGAAGTGAGGCAGCTTTTCTAGAAAAGAATTCCATGGGCCTCTCCCCACACCCATGGGGAAGCTCCAGACCCTAGGAGTTGGGTTCAGGACCCAGGACCCAGAGTGGCCAGAAGGGCAGGGGACAGCCTGGATTTGTGTTTTGGGTACAAGGAGCTAGCGGTCGGGGGTCTCAGAGACCAGGGCAGGACAACCCAACTAGGGACAGGGTGTACAGGAGGGGGAGGCAACAGACCACACTGAGGCCTATAGGGGGCAGCAGAGGGCAGGACCTGCCTCGTTCCCTCTGCCCAGGGCTCCCTGCACTTCCTCAGAAATGTCCGTGTCCAGACAAAAACCCTGGGCAGGGGCTCTGGGTTGTCATGAGGAACAATGTAGAAGCAGCTGGCAGCATGTCCTTGGAAAGGATCCCTTAAGAAGGTGAAGACAGCAGTGTCATTCTTCAAAAACAGGGCGATGGGAGAGACAAGAACAGGCAAGAGGCATTCCAGATTGGCTGGTCCTCCCTCAGGACACCGAAGGGGGCAGGAGGCTGCCCAAGGCCACACAGCCAAACCGTCGTGTTTGTGTGTCTGCTTATATGTCACTGAAGTGTAGTTGACAGCAAGGTTGTATTAGCTAGATGCAGGGCAACATTGTGATTCAACAGCCCTCCTTCCTCATACTCAAGGTCCCCACGGAACAGTACATTGTTGACTACATGCCCTGTGTTGTACTTTTCATCCCATGACTGGTTTTATAACAGGAACTATTTTTTTTTATTTGTCATAGAGAGAGCCCAAGCAGGCAGAGGCAATGAGAGAAGCAGGCTCCCTGCTGGACAAGGAGCACAATGTGGGATTTGATCCCAGGACCCCGGGATAATGACCTGAGCTGAAGGCAGTGGCCCAACCGAATGAGCTACCCAGGCGTCCCTATAACAGGAACTTTTTTTTTTTTTTATTTTTTAAGTAGGCTGCATGTCCAACGTGGGGCTGGAACTCACAACCCTGACCTCAAGAGTCGCATGCTCTACCAACTGAGCCAGCCAGGCACCCTTAGAAATTTGTACTTTTTTTTTTTTTTAAGATTTTATTTATTTATTTGACAGACCGAGATCACAAGTAGGCAGAGAGGCAGGCAGAGAGAGAGGAGGAAGCAGTCTCCCCGCTGAGCAGAGAGCCCGATGTGGGGCTCGATCCCAGGACCTGGGATCATGACCTGAGCCGAAGGCAGAGACTTTAACCCACTGAGCCACCCAGGTGCCCCGAAATTTGTACTTCTTAATCCCCTTCCCCTCCTCACCTGTTCCCCAATCCCATCCTCTCAGGCAACTGCCAGTTTGTTCTCTGTATATAGGAGTCTGCTTCTGATTTTTGTTTTGTTTTGTTTTGTTTCAGATTCCACATATAAGTGAGATCATAGGGTATCTGTCTTTCTCTCTCTGACTTACTTCACTTAGCATAGTACTCTCTAGGTCCATCCATATTGTCATGAAAGGCAGAATTTCATTATTTAACGGATAGCATTTGATTGTATACATATACCACGTGTGTGTGTGTGTGTGTGCGTGTGTGTATACATATACCATAAATATGTGTGTGTGTGTATATATATATATATTTATTTAATTATTTATTTATTTGAGCAAGAGAGGGTGGAGAGGGGCAGAAGACGACAGAGAGGATCTTAAGCAAACTCCATGCTCAGCATGGAGTCCAACGCGGGGCTCCATTTCACAACCCAGAGATCATGACCTAAGCCGAAACCCAGAGTTGGATGCTTCATCAACTGAGCCACCCGGGTGCCCCTATACCACATTTTCTTTAGCCACCTTTTGATGTTCTGTTCACCCATCTAACTTGCCTGCATTTTTCAGGTCTTATCTCAGTGAGGCTAACAACAGCCCTGCGATATAGGCAGGATTATTCCCGTTTTACCAACAGGGAAACTGAGGTCCTCTGGATGAGTTGTCACAAGATTCACCACCCCAGGCTAGAACTGAGAGGAGCCTGGGCTCCCAGCTCAGGGCGCCCTCCTCCGCTGTGACAAGGCAGCTCATCTTCCGCAAGGTGGGGGAGGTGGCCTGTGCCACACTGACCGCTTGGCCACCCTCCCCACCTTCCCACCCAAGCAAGCCCACCCTGTTTTGGCAGAGAAGGTGGTCCCCTGAGTGGAGCTCTCATTCTGTGTCCCTGACTAGATGGGCTCATCCCAGGCTAAGGGATTGGTTTGTTTGGTGAAAAGCCTTGTTTTCCTGGGGCTACTCTTTTACATCGCTGCCTCCTTCCTGGCCCTTGGCCCGAGCCACCTCAGTTCCTCAGTGTGGGTGCGTGTGTCAGCCGCTGTGCTGGGCTGGAGGCTCTGGGGCAGCCACAGCGCCGTGACACATGGTTTGATGTGGGATGGGAATATTTTAAATCTTAGTTATCCTTCAGGGCAGGGAACATGTGGTTTCCAGAAGTCTGAGGGCACCGGTTCCCTGAAGAGGGGGAAGGGAAGTGAGGAGAAAGTGTCCAAAGGGTAGGGAGGGTGTTGGGGGGACGAGACTGACCTCACGTAACTCCAGCCAGCCAAGCGTGGGCCTGGGAAAGACGCTGTCTGCGGACAAGTGTGGGTCGGTCCCTCAAGACCCTGGAAGCAGCGCCCCCCCAACCCCAGTCCCCCGCCCTCTTGGGACCCCTGCTCCCAGCACGTTTCCCAAAGCATCAGCAACATGTTTGTTTTCCCGGTCTCCCTGGTGCAGCTCCTTCTACCCCACCAGAGTGCCTCTGTGCCAAATGCTTCCCCCTTCTGTCAAGAGAGGGTGTGAGGAGGGGCCTCACATTTTCCTGGTCCCCCAAGCCCCAGGGAGGCTGGAGAGACAGGACAGCAGGGCTCCAAACTCATCAACCAACTGCAAATGTGCCCATCTGGGTTTGGCACAGCGGATGCAAGTTGTCTCCTGCCCGTGACCAGCAGGGAACCACACCCGCCCCAACTAGAGAGGGACGCCACCCCCCCCCCACCGGGGGGGCAGAGTGGCCAGACGGTGGCCAGGGAGCAGCCAGAGGACAGAGACAGCATGGATGGCTGCTCTCTCCTGTGAGGGAGGCTCTTTCGTTTGCTCCAAAGAGACGGATGGAGATGCCCTCAGTCCTGAGGTGTGGGAAGGTGGAAGGGGCTCTGCTGCCAACAGCTTCGGGACTGGGCTGGCCGGCCATCTTCCCTGGAAACCTCCATGAGACTCAGCAGCCTTTAGGACCCTCTTCCCCCAAAGCTATGCGATTGGCCCGCTAGCCACCATCCTGCAGCGAGCGAGTCCCCTGCTTGGGTCCCTGGGTCGCGGGGACGCACTGGGTGAGCCATCAGAGCTGAGGCCGGCCTCCATCCCACCAGTCTGGGCTGCGGTACCAATCCTTAGGCCAATCTGTGCAGCAAGTTGAGGACGTGGCTTTGCTGAGCTTTGTGTAGAAAGAACTATTTGTGGCCAATCTCCTCCAAGGGGCTCTGGGAGAGACAGGCACCCCTCCCCCAGTCATTAGGACCTTGACACAGGGTTCCTTCATTTATTGAGAGCCTACTCTGTGCCAGGCTGGGGATATAGAAGCCCAACCCATAGGGCTTTTATTTTACAGATTTGTGAGAGAGAGCGCACGGGCATTAGCAGGGAGGAAGGGCAGAGGGAGAGGGAGAAGCAGGCTCCCCGCTAAGCCCGGAACCCGACATGGGACTTGATCCCAAACTGAGCCAAAGGCAAACGGCTTAATCATCTGAGCCACACAGGGGTCCCCCACATGGCGCATTTAGAGGCAGGTGGGGAAGTACAGAAGTAAGCCATGATCACAATCAAATGTGGTGCATACACTGATAGGGGAGGTTAGGGTGTCTGGGTGCTCATGGGACCCTCACTCAGTTTTGGAGGTCAAGGAAGCTCTTCATGGAGCATGAACACCTAAGACAATGCCTGAAGGTGTTAAAGTGAGTGGTAGGGGTGGGGCAGGGATAGGGATGAGCTTTCCAGGTTGACAGGACAGTGGGGGCAAAGGCGAGAGGGATGATGGTATTTTCCAGAAGCAACTCCCAGAACAGGTGGTGGAGGAGGAGGCGGGGCCTGTGGAGATAGGCAGAGGTCCCTAACAGACGACTAACATGTCTTCAGTTTTTATACCTTTCTTGATTTTTCAGCTGGAATTTTTCTCAGCCTCCTAATTCCAGCATGAAACCCAGTGGGAAATAATGACTTCCTGCCCTCCCAGGGAAGAAAACAAAACCCCAGTAATTTCTGCCTAGCCCCAGAATGGCAAAAGTTGACTCACGCTTAGGGTAGCCTAGATGATGGGAGTTTTCTCTTTTAAAAACAGGGCTTACTGCTTTTCTATTTATAAAGGTAATGCGTGCTCGATGTAGAAAAGTAGAAAGATCACATATAATCCCTTCATTGGAGATCATCAACATTTTGCATTTTTCCTTCCAATCTTTTTTTTTTTTTTAAACTTTTTTTTTTTCGGTTACATAGTTGAGGCAGAACTAAATATAAATTTTCTTAAATGCTTTGTACCCTTGATGTAACAGAAGTATGTTCTCTTGTTGTTAAAAAGGCTTCTTTATTTGTAAGGGCCGTGTCCCGTGGAGTCTCTCCAGTTTCTCTGCCGACTCCAGGCCTTAGTGTCTTCGAGAAAAGTGGTGCGGGGCCCCTGATCATCACAATCACCTGGGATCCCTGGGGACCAGCCAGGTTTCTTGCATCAGGAGCTAGCACGTGAGGATGGAGAAGCTGCAGGGCTACCGAGCCCCTCCAGGTGCCGGGCAGCTCGGGCCGAGGACAGGTGCCGAGGACAGGCTGCTGTAAACCCTCCGGCCTGCGTGGCCCCTGCACAGCTCCTAGGCACTCATCGAGCTGAGAAGTCTCATTTTAATTTGGACACAATTATGTCTACCTGGTGGAATTGTCATGAAAAAGCCGATACTGCCCTTGGAGCTCGGGGTCTGGCAGATGGAAGGCGCTCTGAAACACAGCAGCTGCTGTTAACGCTGTTCCCCAGTAGACAGACACTGTGTCCACACCCGCCCCAGGAAGGGCTTCACGCCCCCGGGACCCCTGTTCACCTCCTTTGCATCAAATTCAGAATTTATGCTCGCCTTCTCACATCTGTCGTACGGCAGCTGTTAAAAACATGTCGGATCACATCGCCCCGAGACAGAATGTGTACAATTGGGACGGTCCCAGGAAGACGGAGGTTTATGGCCACAGATGACCAGGGAAGGCCTGGGGGTGGTGGGGTGCGGAGGGTTCCAAACAGCGGGTGAGGGGCTGTCAGGCACCCGCTTCCCATCCAGTCGAGGAGGAAGGGAGACTGCAGGAAGGAAATGAGGGCAGCGTGGCTATCCGCCTGTGCAAGCTGTCACTGGATGCGGAGGAAAGAAGCCTAGAGATGGAGAATAAGCACAAGTTTTTAGGGCGATTTGATGTTGCCACAAAATCTAAGTGTGTGATCATCTCTTCTAGTAATTCCTTTTTTGCTGTATATTACAAAAGCGTTGGTCTGTGGCCGATCGAATGTTTACAAATTTGGGTCCTTCACAGAAAGTTTGAGGCACTGGTCTCCAGACTCATACATGGTATCCTCTTTATTCCTCAAATAGCCTCTGCAGGGTCGTGAGTTAGGGGGTCCTTTCTCCTCCCTTTGTCCCCTGCCACAAGCTAGCATCCATCCCAGCCCTTGCCAGCTAAACTTCAGCTGTTCCCCATCTCCTGGTCCCAACCCAGCCACTAGGCACGGCCAAGACTCCGGAAGAAGACCCCACAGAGACTGGGGGTTCCCCAGTTTCCGCAGATGGGGGCATTCCCTCAGGGTGAGCTGACACAGGGGGCTGCCGTGTTCCTGAGGTGTCACAGGAAGGAAATTGCCCGGAGAAGATCTGCCCTTCATTTGCCATCACGGGAGCGTTCCCTCCGATCCCAGCCCAGTCCTGCTGCTGTGGCTGCTGTCCTGAGCTTGCCGTCAGCTAATTGCCCAAGCCCCTGCTACATGTGGAGATGGGGACTTTGCTCTGGGGATACCAAGGGAAGGTATTTTTGGTAAGGACTTACTCTGATTAACTCATTTAATTTTCACGACAGCCACATGGGAGAGGTCCTGTTTTTACCTTGCACAGGAGAATCTCAAGTAGGTTAAGGGACAGGCTTAAAATCACAAAGCTAATAAGCAGCAGGTGTGGGGGTCAAGGCTGCCCTACCCTCGGCCCTGTGCTTTTCACTTCAGTTTGGTGCCGTGGACCTGCCCAGGAGGGGTTTGCAGTCCAGCAGGGTGTGTGAGACCCCTGGAGAATCCTACAAGAGTCAGACAGTCCTGACTTATGGCCAAGGGAGGGAGGGAGGGGCAGAGGCCATGGGGGACTTTGGCGAGGGAAGTGGCCATTCTTAAGGCCCTGCTCCTCAGCTCCCCCGTGCTCCCCTGGGAGCACACTCATATCCTGTGTCCTTGCCCCCTCCCTCCCCAGACATGATCTCACTCCTTCTCAACCCTGGAGGCCCCAGAAAAGAGATTTTTTTTCCTCCCACACACGAGAACTTGGAGACCCGCAAGACCCCTATCCCCCTGTTCGGGCAGCCCCAGTTCCCTGCAGGGCCGGGATGGGTGGCTCTGAACCCCATGCTCCTCAGCCCTTCCTGATACTGCACCCCCTCCCCAATTTCTCCCCCAAAGCTCTTTGCCTTCAAACCATATCTTTTGTACTTTCTGTCCTTGAGAAGGATTTGCAGTAGGAATCCCAGACGGAAGAGCCCTGCTGGGGATCTTTCTGCCTTCCTACCCTGGTATCCTCTGCTCCATGGTGGGGGTGGGGGTGGGTCAGTGCGGTCAGAGTGGGACCCTGGCAGCCGGCATCAGGAGGTCCAAGATAGTATCTGGTTGCCTTAATCTCTCAGGAGCCCGTCACTTAGACTTTGAGCATCCCTATCCTAGAAAATCAGGGTGCTTGGGAGGATTAAATGGGAAATCACCGAGGGAGCTCGCTGCGAGCTCTTTGGTTCCCTCAAGCTCTCAGCTTTCTTGAGTCTTGCCCACCCTTTAAAGCTCGCCTCAAGCCCACCACCTCTAGGAAGACCTCCCTAAGTACACCAGCCTGGTCTTTGGCCTGAAGGGGTCATAATCGATACCTGGTCATCTGCTGCATGCCCCTGCAGCTCTAGAAACACGAGAACAGCAAGTATCACTCAGGACCACGCCTTGGAAATCCACCATGTTTCGCCGAACCAGACCCAGTGCAAGCTCGAGTTTGCTCTACAGCCGAGCTCCTGTGTCTTCCCACTGTTTTTACTGGGGCGGCCAGATTTGAGGGCTCTTAACAACCCAGGTTGGGAGGTGGGTCTGGGGAGAGATTTTGGTTATCCTGGTTATGCTGGTAAAGACAGTGAGGCCAAGAAACTCCAAGAGCCGGCCAAGGTCACAGGACTGGGTAGTCGATTACAGAGTCAGGGTTCAAACCCGAGTTTTGATGCTTTTTCTACTCCCTAGGCGCCACAGTGTCATCGGGGCCAGAATCAAGCCAAACCAAATACCAGGAGCATGTCCGTTTGGGGCTCATATGACCTCTGGGGTGGACTTTTGTTTTTTCTCTGCTTCCCCCTGCTCCCTCCTCCAGGTGTCCCTCCCAGAAGTGGACCCTCTTCCCCACAGGGAGCCAGGCCAGGTCAGGGTGGCAGGGATGGCTCCAACTCAGAAGCCCTGGACCCTGCCCTGTGCATAACTTGAAACCAGGTTTTCCCCCCAGGTTCTGTACCCCCACGCCAGCCCACCCCACACATCTTTGTTCTGGGCAGCACCAACAGTCCCACTTCCAAAGGGCCCTGGAGGCTGGGGGACGGTTTTAAATAGCCACTGACAAGCCCATTTGTGAGGCCTGGTTTCAATTAGTTATCAGTGTTTGATTGAATCAGGTTTAATTGTTGGTGGGCGCTGAAGTGATGAACGAGGTGTGGCTTTAAATCGGAAAGGGTGTGTTTCAGCCTCGCCCCTAGCAGGAACTAAGAATGCAGATCTGCTCTCCTGTTTTTAGGGCTCCGGGAGGAAGGTGGGCTGAGCTAGGCTGGCCTGGGCTGCTTCCCCTGTTCACCAGGGCTTTGTTATTCCAGCAGAGAAATTCGAAAAGATCCTGACGGGGCCTGTGGGAGGCGAAGTCTCGATGATTTGATCAAGCAACCCATCAGTCACTTTCCTCATGGCCCTTTGACTGGGCTTGCTTATTTCTATCTGTGCCGTGCAGCTGTCCCCAGACCCATCTTCCCAGAGTCACAGAGGAAGAGGGGGACATGGTCTAGCAGATAGCTCCACTGTGCTTGGGAGCCAGGAACCCGGATTCAGGCCTCCCTTTGCCCTTCTGGGCTCTCGGATCCTGCTTCCTCACCTGTAACCTAAGACGAAGCTTTCCCACCCACCTCCTTCTAGTAGTTGTTGTGGGATCAAGGGGCTCATATGGAGGAGGAGCCCTGAAAACTATTATCTGTGCCATTACTGCTGGCAAATCAGTAATTTGCCCCCCACCAAATCAGCCCCCGCCCCCACCCAGCCCTGGGCTGCCAAGCTAGGGGGATGTGGGATGTAGATATGTGGGTGGGGAGAGGGAACCTCAGTTTGCCCCTGTGGCCCAAAGGCCTTTCCCACCCACAGGGCACCACCAGCGCAGTGCCTTGGTGTCTTCCTCAGTTGCTGGGCCTTTTCAGTGCTTTGGGCCAAGTAGGAGTCCCTATCTGACCCCTCTTGCCTGGGGCCGGCCTGGTGGGCTCCCCTGGCTGCACCGTTCACCCTAAGCCTCCCGTACTTTCCACCTGGAGCCCAGGGCAGCAGTCACAAGTGAGGGCAAGAGAAGCCTCACAGGGCCAGGGTGCTGGCTGCTGGGATCCAGATCCTTGGGAGGGTACCCATACCGTACCCATAGCCACACCAGTCTGAGGGCAAGAATATGGATGATCGAGGGTCATCTGGGGCCATCTTCCCATCTCTGAAGAACAAGTATGGCCCAGGGTGGAGGTCTGGATTTCCTCCCTTTACCTGGAGTCAGACTGAGGACTTTTGGGGCCTGTGGGGGAAAGTGACAGGGAAGGAGTTTTTAGCTCAACCCTAGAAAGCCTAAAGATGTGGCTTTCACAGGGAACACCAGCGGAGCTCAGACAATGCCTGGGCAAAACTTCTATTGAGAGTGCTGCAGAAGGGATGCCCCCCTCTTCCTGCTGCTGGGACAGACCCAGCCTGTGTAGGAGCGGGAGGGCCACAACCTGCTTCCAACCTGACCTCCTCGCTTCCTGAGCTTGACCCAACTGCCTCATGGTTCCCTGAGCCTCCAGCCCTGGGTTTATGAAACAGGGAAGTGAGGCCCTCCTTGGGGAAGCTAGTGTGAGGAGTTGGAAATAGAAGATAACAGATGCGAAAGCATTCCTTGCTTGGCCCCGGGCTGGCTAACTATGGACTTAAGTCATTGGGGGCTGGCCCTGGGGGCCAATGATGGTCTCCTGCAACTCTGGGTGGCCCCCACTTTAATCAGCACACTGGCCCCAGGCACCCAGCGACCCAGGTGCAGAAGCCACCAGGTGCCCGCAGTGCTGCTAAGGGATGTGCTAGGAACGGGCAAGTAGAAGCACCGGATCCTTGGATTGACATCCTTGTGGAGAGGGCTCTGGAGGGGGCGGGGAAGAAGGCGCAGACCTCGTTTCCTTTTCTGAGCTACATGTGACAGCTGTAACTGTGCCCGGGATGTGCTGGGCAGCCAGCAGGCCCTGATAGGGCCTGGGCCACATTCTCTAGGTCCTCTTCCCACAGAAGTGTCCAGGGGGTGGACTCGGGCCCTCTTCACAGTGCCAAAATAAACTTGCATTGTTTCCAGCAACACAGGAGGCCTCAGTGAAGCAACTTTTGCCAAACCCCACAAGGAAGCCAGGGAAGGGAGAGGAGGAGCCTGCAATGAGTGGTGCCCCCTACCCGACCCACCTCCTTAGCTTTCTCTTGACTTCCAGAAAACTCCACGCAGGCAAGCAAGCCCTAAAGCAAATACTGGTGGGCACTGTGGGAATCTGGGTTTTTAGGGCAAAAAGAAGGGACTGGAACTCCCATTTGTTGAATGCTTACCATGTGCTACTTACCTTGCCTATAAAGATAGTCGTGTTCATGGGCTGGGGGTACACAGAGACCTGGGTTCAAATTCTGACCGTGTTCTTTTGCTAACTATGTGGTTTGGGCAAGGAAACAACTTCTCTGAGCTTGTTTCTTCATAGGGAAAATGGAGCTCATAATGCTACACTTCAGAGCATTGGACTGAAGATACACTTTTAGTAAAACAGGGCACATAAAATGCACTCGATATGTTAATTGTCATTTTTGTTAAACAGTTGTTATTGGTAACCATACCAGAATATTAATAATATTCTTTTCAAACTTCATGACAATGCCAAGAGGTAAATGCTATGTGCACCTATTGCCGGTATAGAAACTGAGGCTTCAGAGCGATCAAGGCCATATTTCAGGGCCTGATGGTTAATGAGTGGCAAGCTTAGGATTCCAAATCGGGTCTACCTGGCTCCAAGGCCCACGCTGGTCATGCCTGCTTCTGAGATGGGGTCAACTGGGCTTCCTGACACAAGTTGCTCTGAAGCTTCCAAGCTGGAAAGCAACAAGACCAAAGCCTGTGGGGGATCACTGTCATGGCCCAGCTGGTCCTTGGACCTCACAGTCTCGGCCACCATTCAGCTGGGCCTGGCTGACCACTAAAGCTCATGGCTGCCCTTGCCAGGCCCAGGGCTCCTCTGTCCTTGGAGCATCCACCCAAAGCGAGTGTCTGCACAACTAGACCCCAGGCTGCACAGCTGGCTTCCCATTCCTGCACAGACAGCTTGTCGAAGCTGAGCCAAAGCAGCCTGGGATTTCAATTTTGGCTCTGTTGCTCACTAGCTGGGTGACACTGGGCTTATTACTTGCTGCCTCTGAGCTTCGGTTTTCTCATCTGCAATGCTAGGACAACGGTACCTAGCTCTGGGTCCCTATGAGAATTGCACCAGCCAATGAACATGACAGTAAGTGTCTGGAAGGTGTTTACTCCCCCCACTCCTGCCCTTCCCTGTGTCTTGAGACAAGTGCTCCCTGGGACCTGGGACTGTGGGGCCCCAGGCCAGGACCTATTTTTCCTCCTTAGACCTGGACTCTCCCCACATGTCATCCTTAATGAAAAATGAATAACTCATGTGTTCGTTTCATTAAATGCTGCCTACACAAAAGTGTGGGCTTGTGCAATTCTCCAAAGACTCTCAACTGGAAGAGATCTCAGAATCCCTCGTAAATCAAAAGGTTTCATTTTGCTGCCAAGACAGTGAATTTTCTCTGCCTTGAGTCAGGCCGAGGGGCGGTGCTGGGCTGGGATCTGAGTCAAGAGACCCGCCTGCTGGTCCAGACTCTGCCGATGACCACTGCAGGATGGGAGCAAATCTCTTTTTGTCTCTGAGACCTCAGGTTCCTCCTCTGAAAAATGGGTGGTATGTGTGTTGGGGTAGCCTGCTAGAGGGTCTTCTATGCCCTGCACCAGTTTGAAAATGCTGGAACTTGATCTTTCCTTCTCTGTCTGCTTCCCTCTACCCTCCCAGACTCCACCTCTCCAGTCCCCTTTCTGCCCTCCTCCTCCCATCGCTGTCACGTCTACCTCTCCTGTCAATCAGACCAGATCAGCCCAGAGCAGGCACTGGAGAAAAAAAGTCTATGCATTCCTGGCAGACGACAATATTCTAATGCCCTTATTGCAAAAGCAGCCCTTCTTTGGGGTGAAAAGAAGGGCAGCCAAAATCTGTGTTCGTTTCTATTATGGGGTCCAGAAAGGCAGGCGGGGGAGGGGGGGCTCGGAGGGACTTCGCTCTTGGAGCTAAAGGTGGATACCTTTAGAAGTAAGAGATGGCCTCTGCTCTGGCTTTGGGAAGGGGTCCTGGGCCAGCCCCTGGGGGCTTCATGGTTGCCTAGTGGAGCAGGTTCCAGGCCACCCAGAGGGGTCTATGGCCTGCAGGGGAGGGAGACGGAGAGTACCCAGGGGGAAGGGCCCTGAGGCAATTCAGCCTCCTAAGAACTGCAGTCTGAGTTGGTCTCCTGTGGAGGAGAGGGGAGAACAGCGAACGCGTTTGGGTTTCTTCACCACTGGGTCCATCTGACTGATAGAGATAGAAACAGAGGACTAGAAAGACTAGAAGGGGTTGGGAGGGAGAGGGAGAGCCAGAGAAAGGGGGAGGGGACAAGAGAGAAGCAAAGAAGGGAAAGAGGGAAGAGAGAAAAGACAGAAGGGCAGAAGGGAGGAAAGCAGGCAGGAAGGAAGAGAAAAAGGAAGGAAAGAGAACGAGAAAGGAAAATGTTCCCCAAAACTCATTATCTGAGTGCCCAACCTCTACGATTGAGGGTGCAGGGCAGGCATGCCAAGGACCAGCCCTTGGTGGTGGAGGTGGGGGGCAACTTTCCCACCATCCCCCTCCCGGGCCCTCCTGGAGCCAACCCTCCAGGCTTCCCCAGCAAAGGCCAGTTCTGAGCTTCCTCATTGCACCAGTCTGCGACTCCTATTTACCCCAAACACCAAGTGAGTAATTGCCCCAGAGCTGTGCAAGGAAGCAGCAGGCCCGGTGTGGCTGGCAAGTCCCAGCAGCGTAATTCGATGGGCACAGAACTGAGGATTCAGAACACGGCACGCACTGTCCCCCTCACTACATCACTAAGTACGCTCTCGACGGTTTTTACCACACCAGCACATTTACACATACAAACCCACTCTACTCCCCACGTTTGGTTTCAAAAATCTCTCCACTCGTTCTGCAAATAAAATCCCCTCAAAGACCTGCAACCAGTAAGGGCTCTGTCCATCTGCCTGTCAGTTCTGTCCCTCCGTCCATTCATCTAGAGTCTGCCCCTTCAGGGACTTTTAACTGAGTATCTACAGTGTGCCAGGCACTCTGCTCTTAAGGGGTCAACTGAAAGAGCTCAGGCCTTGCCCTCAAGGGGCACACTTTCTGTAGGGTAAGCACACATAAACAATTATTATAATCTATCTTTATAAATGGAATAATAAGGGTGTTAGCAATCGTTGTCCAGGAAAAACAAAACAAGACAAATCAACCGCGCCAGGCGACTGTTACAGGTCATCTGTAACAGAGGCGGGTGTGGGGGTGTGGCTCCCGGCTTCCAGCAGTAGCCGCCCTGCACTCTGCGCCCCCACTGGGAGATACAGGACTTGGCGACAGAGCCCTGATGCAGATCTGGCATCTACTTTTCAAAAGAAAATATTGTTTTTTAAATGCACAAAACTTATTCAGAGTTTAAAGAGTACCTATAAAGCAAGTATCTCTGCAACCGCCCATGAGATCAAGAAGTAGACGAGAACATCTCGCGTACCTGTGAAGCGTCCCCTGCGCCACACTTCTCCCGATGAAATCTCCCTCCCTTCTCCACAGAGGTGACGTGATCTGGACTTTTCTGGTCATCGTTACCTTGCTTTCCTTGATGGTTTTGCCCTCTCTGTACGCACCCTGAAAATATTAGGGAAAGACGTAAGAGACAAAATGGTCGGATGATAGCAATTCCATACAGTTTAAGCTAGTTGTGTAGCTGATGTTTATGCTCGGTAAATAAACACTTACTGTATGCATTCTTTTTTTCTCAATTGAGATATAATTGACTTTGTGTAGCCTGCCCTGCTGCCTTCTTCTAGGATGCAAGCATAATAAATCCTTTCATTTCATATGCATCCCCAAGTGCAATGTCCATGCAGATTGGAGTGATCAGTTAAGAACCCACAAGGGACTTCCTTCCTTTATAACACATTTCCTAACCACTCTTTTTTAAAATTCATTGTTCTTTTTAATGACTCATTCTTGTTAAACTTTTCATTTTATTTATTCTGTAAGGTTTTTAAAAAAATATATTTATTTATTTATTTACTATTTGAGAGAAAGCAAAAGTGAGAGAGATCACAGAGGGAGAGGATGAGGGAGAAGCAGAGTCCCAGCTGTGCAGAGAGCCTGATGCAGGGCTGGATCCCAGGACCCTGGGATCCTGACCTGAGCTGAAGGCAGATGCTTAATCAACTGAGCCACCCAGGTGCCCCTATTTTCTAAGATTTTATTTATTTATTTATTTATTTATTTATTTATTTATTTATCTGAGCACAAGCAGGGGGAGCAGTAGGCAGAGGGAGAGGAAGGCTCCCTGCTGAGCAAGGAGCTCAATGTGGGGCTCAATCCCAGGATCCTGGGATCATGACCTGAGCTAAAGGCAGACGCTTAACTGACTAAGCCATCCAGGCAAAACCTTCTCCACTCTTTTATTGCAGCATCATTTTTAAAAAGTCTTTTTCTTTTTCCCCAGTGCTCTGTAATTCAACCTCTATCATATATCAAGTATCCCTATACACGTGAATCTGTTCACGAGTTATCTCTTAGTTTTCACTGATCTATTTCTCTATGCCTATGATAATGACACAGTGTCTGAATTACTATAACCTTATGGTAAGTCATAATTCCTGGTAGGACAATTCCTTCACTTTGTTTTTCTTCTTATTGCACTCTCCTCTGAATTTGACAAGTCTACCAAATCCTACATGCAATCATGGGTTGGGATTTTGATTGGAATGCATTGAATCCACATATAAATTTGTGGGAAAGGACATCTTTACAGTGCAACTCACCCATTCATGAATATAGTATACCTCTGCATTCCTTACACCATCCCTTAATGTCTCTCAATAAAGTTTAATAATTTTTTATAGAAGTCTAGCCTACAGGCCCTTGGAGCCCCATGCTGCTTCCATGTCTTCTGGGGCCAACGTGAATGTCCCACAGCACTTTATGGAGCTGCTCCAGCTGGAGGCCAGTGTGGAGAGGGTCAAGGTCTGGCAGGGAGCTGCAGAGCTTCAACAGCGCTGTATGCAGAATGCTTGCTGGTAGGTAGGCTACCATAAGAACTAGGTAGGTAGGTAGGAAGCAGCACCTCCAGGGACCCAGATCCTGTGCTGGGATCCTTTATCCTAAAGGCTGGAAAGAAGTTCGCTGAGGCATGCTTTTAAGTGTAAAGTGGTGAATGACTGCCTCCAAATCTCAAGAAAATGCTTCTCCAGCCAAATGACTTTTAGATATTTCACACCTTTCTTGTGGCCTGGTCCTAGAGCCAAAATTCTACAGAAATTCATGAGTTTCTAATCAAATAAGGAAACTGGGTGAAGGAGGAAAATTTAAATAATAATGGCCTCATTCTTTTGGTAAAGTGCTTTTATGTTTAAGACCAACAAAAATGTTACCACCAAATACACAACACCTCTTTCATAAGCAAATTACTGTGTTTCTATACCTGGAATAGAAATTGTTTTATTTACTGGATGTATAAATTATTTTATTTACTGGGTGCTTACATTTTGGGAAGGGAAAGCTTTTTGTTAAAAATTTGAGTATTTTGGGGCACTGGGTGGTGCAGTCTGTTAAGTTTCTGACTTGATTTTGGCTCAGGTCCTGATCTCATGGTCCTGATTTCCAGCTCCAAGTTTGCTCTCTTGTGCTCTCTCTCTCTCTCAATCAAATAAATAAATAAATCTTTATTTAAAAATTGAGTATTTCATTAATTTGTTGTTCCTAAGATTTTATCCCATAACAAAACTTGTTCTTTTCTTTTGAATATAACAGTTTCTAAATGAAAATAAGCAAGTTGAAAACTGGGGGAAGAATAGGCTTTATTAATCAAATGATGTCGTGATTTTTCTAAATGAGAAGATTGCTTTACTTGTAACAGTAAGTATGGGAGCTGTTTCTTAGCAAACTTGTTTGGAAGATTCATGTTGTGTGGTGATTAAATTGCCTCATCCTGTTTATGAAGCAGATTTGGTCTTTGTCTTAAGTTCCTCTACTCTATAACTGTGGTTGTACTCAAACAAACCACATTATTTCATATCTTTAAAAAAGATGTTTAAATAGTGGAATAATGGAATATTGGAATAATGGAAAATACAATCTAAATGAATTCTTTTTTTTTTAAAGATTTTATTTATTTATTTGAGAGAGAGAGAACATGAGAGTAGAGAGGTCAGCAGGAGAAGCAGACTCCCTGCCGAGCAAGGAGCCCGATGTGGGACTCAATCCCAGGACTCCAGGATCATGACCTGAGCCGAAGGCAGTTGCCCAACCAACTGAGCCACCCAGGCGCCCCCTAAATGAATTCTTAATGTCACAAGTGTTTTACTTCGATTATGTGCCTTTGATTTAATTCGGGACACTTTTAAAAGGATACTTTATTTGTGTTTGTAATAATCTTCGATGAGTTTGGAAATGAAATTTCTGCTTAATAATTTTCCTAAAATCTAACATTTTATTAGACTCAGTCATAAATACCTCATTTTTGTTGAGAATGTAAATGATCACTTTTTTAAAAATTTGATTGTCTCATGCTTATTGTCCATGTATTGAAAAAAACTCATTTTAGGTATGTTACTTTTATACAGCAATCTTGCAAAACTCTCTTACTAGTCAAGTAATATTAGTAGACCCTCGGGTTTTTATTCACATAATGTTATTTGTACAAATTCAAAGTTTTGTTTCTGTTTTTCTCAATCTTATCCCTTACTTTTTTTTTTTCTTCTTTACTGAAATGGGTAGGACTTTCAGCACAATGTTGATAGAAGTGATGACACTTCTTGTGTTGTTTTCCATCTCAAAGGCAGTGGTTGGACAAGATGATCTCTTGAGTGCCTTCCACCTCAAAATCTCGATTTTCCTCATGATCATGTTCCTTCTGGATAAGGCAGCTACTCAGCCTTCTGGAATCTTTCTCCCAGTCCAGAATAAGAGTCATGATTTGTATCCAGGTCTTCAATAGTTGCATACGCCCAGTCTGAATCTAGAAGATCTTAAGAGTTTGATCCTTATTCTTCAACATGTCATACTTATGGAAATTATTTACTCCCAAAAGTCAGTTCCTCCCCAAAGTCTCAAACCATTTCTGGTTCACATTTTGAAACATGAATTAAAAAAAAAAAACTGTTATGAATGAGAGTTTGGCTATGTGTTCTTTCTTTCTTAAAACCCTCCCTGTTCAAGTGGAGATGCAACATTGGGGGTTTGGGGGGTAGGAAAAGAATAAATGAACAAGCTGGGATCGGGAGGGAGACAAACCATAAGAGACTCTTAATCTCACAAAACAAACTGAGGTTTGCTGGGGGGAGGGGGGTCGGGAGAGGGTGGTGGGGTTATGGACATTGGGGAGGGTATGTGCTATGGTGAGTGCTGTGAAGTGTGTAAACCTGGCGATTCACAGACCTTACCCCTGGGGTTAATAATACATTATATGTTTATATATATATGTATATTAAAAAAAACCTATCCCTGTTCTCCTTCAAGGAGGTAGAGAAGGATAATGACTTTTCCCTCCAGTCTAACCCCCGCCTAAAAGACCAGTCATGCTGTGCTGTGCTATCTTCTCTGGGGTCTCCAAGCTGCATCCAGTGGTAAGGACACCAGGTGCAGCACAACTGGGCTCATCGGACTAGCCCTCTTTCACTACCAATACCTAATATTCTACCTTTATGAAGGTGATAAACAGCTATTGGATGAAAGTTTACGAAACAAGAATTGAGGCTCATGTTCTCCATGTTGTTCAATCTTCCTTGTACAGGAAGGAGGCACAGAGTATAACAGACCTTTGAATAATGTGGGGTGAGAGATGCCAACACTCCATGCAGTAAAAAATTCACAAACAACTTTTGACGACCCAAAACTTAACTACCAATAGCCTACCATTCACCGTAAGCCTTACTGATAATGGAAACAGTCAATTAACACATATTGTGTATGTTATATGTAATAAGTACTGCATTCTTACAAGAAAGTCAGCTACACAAAACAAAATGTTATTAAGAAAATCATGAGAGAAAATACATTTACAGTACCCTATTGTAAAAAGCCCACATATAAGTGGACCCATGCAGTCCAATCCCCTGTTGTTCTAGGGTCAACTGAGCATTTCTTTTGAAATTTAATATCAGCATAGTTGGTTTCTCCTGTTGAACAGTTAGGTTTCTGCAACGGGGTTAACACTTTTAGATGGATTTTCATATCCTGTAAATCTTGTTGTTCGGGGGTTTCCGGTCCACTGAAGCAATGTTTGGGGCATGAGGTGTGAGGGAGGCATATAAAATATCAGCTCAACTCATTCAGACGAGATTGTTGTCTGCATCGATAGCAAGATTCTTGGATGAAATGTGGTCATGGTTAAGGGAAAGGGTTTTCTGAATTCCTTTAGTTCTCATGTAAGAATTGGGTCTGCCGGACTAGTTCTGAGAAAACGAAGAGGGAACACCTGCGTCTTCTATTCTGCTAGACCGTGAGCAGAAGATGGGGGTAGAGAGAGAACAGGTGGGTCATACACCAAGGTTTTTCTCTGCTGCCACCATTCTTGCCTCCCCCACCTTCCCCACACACAATCTGGCACTCTGGGAGTTCCCGAAGCATCCAGAAAAGTATGAAGGCGACAGTTAGTGTCTGGGCCAGGGGTCCCTTACCTGTGCAGATGGGGGAAGAGCGCAAGTCCTGGAGAAGCAGCCATGTAATGACATGGAGGAGCAGCAGGAAGTGGGAGGTAGGGAAGCATGAGATAGCGCCAGAACAGGTGCCAAGGGAGCCAGCAGAGCGGCAGCGGACAGGCCTGGTGACAGGACCAAGTGGTCACTCGCACAACAGGCAGGGACCATGGGTTCCAGGGCTGCATCCCGGCATAGCACCCCACAAAGCCAGATGGGGTCCATCCCACTGCGGTGGTCACCAGTGCAGGAAGTGGGCTGGTCCAGCCTCTCGTGGAGGAGGGCGGTGAGAATCCAGCGTATGTTGCAGGGACTCAAAGACCCTCTCCCGGCTGCCACGAGGAGCTGGTCACAACCATTGTCCACACTGGGTTCAGAAGCAGAGAAAGCAGTCTCCCAAAGGTTGAGATTCATCTGAGTCATACAAGTTATTTAAGACCATCTTAGTGATTGAGTTAGATTGGAAGTTTACCAATTTAGACAAAATTTAGTTTCTACCTCCCCACCCCCAGCCCTGGGTCAGATCCCTAGTGGAACTGATAAGAAAGCATGGATTAGATCTAAAGAACATAGGAAAACTACATTTTCCCCCCTACAATCTCATTGTAAAGTGAGTACATGTGCCTCACTACACATCTTTTTTTATGAAACAGAATTATTTATCTCCTCATGGTCTCTTTTTTGTTTTAGAGCTGAGTTGCATGTTATGGTCAAAGATGGCAAATATTCTCAATTAGGCTTGGAAAGAGAACGGGTTTGGAGTTGGGAGGTCTGGAGGTCGTGGCCCAAGGATGCATTATATTTGGAGGTCCCAGGAACTTTTATATTTGTGGCCCCGTCTTCCATTGAAAAAGTAAAAACTAATGTTGGTATAAAGAATACATTAATATTGGGGTGCCTGGGTGGCTCAGTTGTTAAGCATCTGACTTCAGCTCAGGTCATGATCCCAGGGTTCTGGGATTGAGACCCATGTCAGGATCCCTGCTCGGCTGGGAGCCTGCTTCTGCCTCTTGCACTCCCCTGTTTGTGTTCCCTCTCTCACTGTCTCTGTCAAATAAATAAATAAAATCTTTTTTAAAAAAGAGAATACATTAATATTACATATTAAAACATTTTTTTTCAACTTAAGCTTTCTTCTTTTTCTTCTGATTTTATAAGAAATTTTTAAAACATTTTCATGGGCTCCTAAAACTGTCATGGGCTCCAGGTGTCCTACCCATCGCATCTGCCCTTGTCCTGGGCATGCCTCGCTGTTCTTGTCTTTCTCCTCTGTAAAATGGGTTTGCTGGACTACATGACGGAATGCACACAAGACTTGGGCTCATGGTGATAACACTGGTTTCTTTTCTTCATTTCCATGGACTTGATTTTCTATTTCAGTGATCTTGCTGCATATGTGGTTTTCATTGTGAGTCACCTTCAAATTCTCTTCGGAAGTAGAGGGGGTATAACTTAGAAATACAAATTCCTTTTTACTTCCTCAGCACTTAGCACAATGCCTTGCTTTATATCCTCAATCCTTGTTTGTTGACTGTGCCGGTAAATGGCTCTCTCCCTTCCCAGCCTCCGCCCACCACCCCATCCCACGCAGGGCCTAACATAATCCAGAAGCAACCTTCCTCTGTTTCGTTTTCCTCTTCTCTCTCCCTCAAAATTCTTCTTTCCTCAGTGGCCTGGGCTCAGCGGGTCATGAGAGTGAGGAAAGCTCCACTGAACCCAGTGATCTCATGGCCCACTGGGGTTGGATTCTAGCCCTGTCCTGTCAATGAGGAACCTGTGGTGCAAAAAGTAAGGAATTCACTAAGCAAATGCTGGGAAAAGGATTTGAACCCTGGCCTCACTGACTATGACATGGGTGTGATGGGTTAAGCCTCCATGATTTGCAGTTTTTACAAAGGACTCCTTGGGGAGGTAATCTGAAGAAGGCCTTTCCAGGGGTGAGAGAGATGTCTGTAGACACTTCGTGGGAATTTCTTCACACGGCTCAAATCAAACACCAAAGTCCCCACAGGTGTGGGCTAATAAGCTTTACCACTCTCACCTGCACCCTGCCATCCACCAAGCTGAAAGTTTTTGCTGAAACCTCCTTCCTGAACGTTAGATGCCAGTGATGCCAGAAGTAAGGGTGAACAACAAGGAGCCACAGAGCTCAAGCTAAGGGGTTAAAACATTGTGTCCGTCAAGAGGCCTGAACACGTTTCCTTCATAAGCCAGACATCTGGGTGCTTGTCCTTGGCACAGCCTGGAGCCTTGCCGATGGTAGCAGTGCAACAATGAGGGAGTGCCTGTGAGGCCTGAGAGCCAGCAGCACGTGGCAGAAACATTGGCCCAACGGGACAACACGCCACCACCCTTCCAGCACCTACTGTGTGCTGCGTGCTGGGGAGAGACTCGGGAATAAAATGTCTTCCCGCTGATCCAAGAGAAGGCAAGGCAAAATTTGCCCCGTGACGGGATAAAATCTGCAATTAGAAAAAAAAAAAAAAAAACCTGAGGCATGTGAAAGTTTATTTATGTCTTATTACACAAGCTCCTCCAATTCTCTGCCTCCGCCCCCACCCCCAATCTGTCATATTCGGGGATCTGGGGCTCCGAGCATTAGAATGAATTAAATAGATTCGGTGGCATATCGGGGCTGGGAGGCAGAGAAAAGAAGGTGCAAGAATGAGATGTGCAGGGACAAGTTCAAAAAAGAGCAGATATTGGAAGTCAATGCATGATCTCCAGGAACAGAGACTGCAGGTAAGACAGACACCTGGAATGTTCCAGTTGGAACCATCATGTTCTCAATAATAGTGACAAAGTCTCACATTTCATGAATGCATCCACTGCCAGCCCCTCTTCTAAGCCTTTTACACATATTAGCCCACGTTATCTTCCCAAGTACTTTGGGAGGTAGCTTCTATCGCAAACCCTATATTACTGATGAGAAGCCAGAGAGGACCAGGGACTTGAGCCACCATCATGCCACCAAGAGGCACCCCCTACCCCACCTAGCCGTCATGCATCTGGGGCCTCTGCACAGGTGCAACTGTGGGTCAGGTGAGGTCTGTGTCGGCTGTGGGCTATGGCCCCGGCCCAGAAGGGCTTAGAGCAGAGAGTGGGGAGTGGGACCGCATCCTGGCTCTCCACTGCTGACCTGGTGGCTTTGGGCAAGTTCCTCACCTTTTTCGTGTCTCTGGTTCCTTGTACATTGAATGAAGGTCGATGATGACAATGGTGGCGGCACAGCACACCTCATAGGGTGGGTGACGGTTTAATACGGTTCTGCACAAAAGGGGTTTAACACAGTGCCCGGCCCAAGTGCTGAGCGAATGGCAGGCGGCCCTGAGACTACGATTGGCTTCCTAGGACAGCTCCCACCACCCCACAGGGCTTTGTGACAAAGTCTCACCTGCACACTCCGGCTCACTCAGCACCAGTGTCCGGGTCCAGCCTTCCGCACTCACACAGCCCGGCCGGCGACTCACAGTGGCACCACAGAGAGGCAGAAGACTGAGGATGAGCGGCCCTGCCTGTGGAGCCTGGCCTCAAACCCATGTCCATGGTGGGAAATCGGGATGACCGCCCCGGACCGGTGGGAACACCTCAGACGTGGGAGGCCTGTGACAGGCCACAAGGATGCTGGAGGACACCGGCTGGTTCCTACCTCTGAGGGGTTATGGTCTGGCTGAGGCACCTGGCTCTCCCACATGAACCAATTAGTGGACCAGGCAGGATTTCCCCAGCACCCCACAAGTCCTGGACTAAGAGAGCGGGTGTGAGCAGAGCAGAGAGGGAGAAGGCCAAGGGGCTACAAGAAGTGATGTGTGTGTGTACTCTGCAACTTGGCTACTCCAAGGGCTTTGGCTGACCTCCACGCTTTTGACCAGGCATGTAGAATTTTCTTTCTCCTTTTGGTAAGGGGGCAAAACTGTAGCCAGAGGTGAGGCACAGCCAAGCCAGAGGGCCTCCTTCTCAGGGCTACTCTGGGCTGGGCTCACACTGCAGTATTACCAATAAATGGGCCACTAAAAAGAAGCCCTTCAAAGATGTGCTCATGCAGATGATTCTATCCCACCTGTCAACGAGGGAGGCCTGGCAACCATCTGTTAGATTCTTTATTCCCACCCCTCCCCTTTCATTTTTAACCACAGATTTTCACAGTTTGCATTACTTATTTAAATCTGTTATTTAAAAAAAAAAAAAACATGTATTGCTAAGTAAGCTGATGGCAGCTTCTGCCCATTGAAGCCTCTTCTTCCCATTCTCCATGGCCACCTGGGACCCGTGGGAGACCCTTATATGCAAGCCTGTGTCCTTTGAGCAGGCTGGATTTAAGATTCAGGATTTAGGACATGATGCTCTCTGTACTTGAGTTGGGGGAGGGGCACACAGAGCCAGAATTTCAGCCTTGGGGCTTTGTTGCTGACTCTCCTGGTCCCTGACTGTGAAATTTAATGGGACACAACCTTAAGACTAACAATGAGCTCTGGGTTTCTCGATCTCTACCATGGGGATTGTCGATCCCTGCTTGAACCCAGGGATGACACTGCATGCTTAAATTCAATGCTCTTTAAGTCATGCTGCACAGCCAGACCATGAGTCAGTTATTAAGCACCTACTGCGTACCAGACCCTGCACACCAGGCATCAGCACTACCTCGCAGTGAGAGATGAAGTCCCTGTTTTCATGGAATTGACACTTCAGTGGGGAGAGACAGGCCAGAAAAGCCAGTAAGGACAACTGGGGTCAGTGCTGTGAAAGAAACAAATGGGACCATATAAAGAAAGAATAGTGAGAAGGACCTCTGGGCAAGGAGAGCCCCTGGGGAGTGGCGTGGGAGCTGGGACCAGAGGATAAGAGGCAGGAACAATCCTGCTCACAGATGGAAAGCCGGCACAGAATCACTGAGGTACAAAGAGCCTGACATATTTGAAGAGCAGGAGAATAATCTTACCCTGGGGATCCTTCCCACGCCCTACCCTCCAAGACACTGAGGTCTCCTGCCAGCCATCTCTGTCTTCGGTGCTCCTCAAGACTGGGGAGGACCAGACCCTGTGCTTCTGTCATTCCTGCAGAGCACCCTGAGGGGCCTGGCCTCCCGACTCACCCGGTGGCTCCAGGCATTGCCTGCCTACACCTGGCCAAAGGCCCACAGGAGATCTGAAACCTCCTCTCCCCAACACCGGCTTGTGTCTTGTCTTCCCCCTCAACCCCCCGCACTGGCCCGCAGCAGCCAGCTCCCTGGCCCTGCTGCCTTCTTGAGTCTCCAATCCCACAGCTTCATCAGCCGGCTTGGTTTTTGCTGTGGTCACAGAGCACCATTCACTTCTCCTGTCCAAACCTTCAGACTTCCACACACTGCCAGGAGGGCGCTACTGCCCATGGGCCTTTCTTCCTGGAGACAGCGGATCATTTCTTCAAGGCCTCTTCTGATGCCACTTCCTTCCATACCCCCAGATGCCTTCCTCCCTCCTCCCCCTATGTTCTTGGCACTTCACTGTAACACTTATCTATTGCTAATGTTTGAATCTCTTCTTAGGTTCCCAAGGTCAAGGTCTGAAGCACGTTTATATTTTCCTTTCTAATACCTGATGCAGAGGAGATGATCAGCAAAGATTTGTTGAATGAATCCCTCATGAGCCCCTTAGAATAATGGCCTCCTTCATTTACTCAGCATTCACCAAAGCTCTTTCAAAACTCTGTCCTGTTCTCTACTCACAACACTCTGTAAGAGCAGATGATGACCCATAGCACAGATAGGGAAGTGGAGAAACATTATCTGACTTACTCTAGAGTACACACAAATTAATGGCAGGCGGGGACCCAGGCCTAATGGCCTATTCCTAGTCCAGAGCTCTTCAGCAGCCTCAAAGCATCCAAAGCCTGGAGCCAGAAAAACCAAAAATTTCTCAGAATAAACATTAAAATATTGGTTGAATGTACAAAGCTCACCCAGTTATGACACAAACTTTATTAAAGTGTATCTTAGGATATGAGCTAATACAGCCTCTCAGGCATTCATGCAAGAAGCATTTATTGAGCACCTATTGTATACTGGGCTTTGCTCTGGGAGACGCCAAGGAATTACAAGTCTCTCCTTCAAAGCATTTATAATTATTCAGGGGGAAGAACCCACAGTGACACAACAAATGGAGGACAGAAATCAGTATAAGGTGTTACATAGGTAGGTACAGAAGCTCTAGATGGCACCGGGTTATTCCAGAAAGCCTCCTGGAGAAGGCACTAGGAGGTCATTCCTATGCGAGGTGGGGAGTGAGAGTGGAGAGGAGTGGAAATGAAAAGCAGGGACAGAAAGACACAGTGGAAATGGGGGAAGCCCAGGGACTGGCTGGAGTGAGGAGCTTCATGGGGACACCGGTGGGAGTGTTGCTTCTAGAAACCAACAGAGAATCTTGAGATGGTCTTCCCGGATGTCCTTTCCACAAGCATTTCTCTGCTTCAGTTGCCAGAAGCAGTTTTAAGGAAAACTAACTCAATCTCTGCACAGAATAGATGCCCTGTTCCAGGGGATTCTAAGAGGGTAGGATCTGTCTTCTGATTCTACTTAGCTCAACTCAACTCAGCTCAGCCTAGCTCAACTGAGCTCCACTCAGTTCAGCTCAACTCAGGTCAACTCTGTTCAGCTTAGCTCAGCTCAACTCCACTCAACTGAGCTCCACTCAATTCAGCTCAACTCAACTAAACTCAGTCAACCTCAGCTCAACCTCCACTCAGCTCAGTTTAACCTCTCTCTTCACACGACCTGCCAGTCATAGGACAGTACTTCCTATCTTCAACTGCTACAGGCAAAACTGGTAACGTAGGCAAGACACACAAATAGAGAAAATTTCTCTTTTCTGTCCCAACCTTAATCATGACACTACATGCCCCTTTACCTCTTCTGTCTCCCCTCCCAGGCTCTCCTAATAAGAAGCAAGAGCCCAGCTCCTTTAGTGAATATGGGAGCTGGGGGATGGTTGGCAGTCTCCAGCCATTATGGGAAAGCCTCTGGAGGACACAGGCCAGCAGAGTGTGACTCCTCTTCTCCCCTTGTAAATGGAGCCCATGGTGAAATGGGCAGGAGGACAGAAGGGGTCATTGCAGGCCAATGGCCTCACCTGACCTGACATTGGGGTTGTGCTGGAACACTAGTGAGGCTCCAGAGTGTCCCTAGGTTGGCTTTAAAGGTTATAAGAAGGTTCCTGAAAGACCAAGTACTTGTGAATTGCATGGAAAAGCAGGTTTGGTGGGGCCCTTCTTTATTCCTTCGTTCAGAGCCAGGACTCGGGGCTGACTGGGCAGTAGGTAAGGCAAGGCTCTACATTCTCTCATTCTTTCCTCGAGCAACTGCTCATGCATTTTAGCAACTCTTTAACCTCAAATACCCTCAAAGTGGGTCATTGTGTAGCTGTGTAGATCACACGCATCTCTGGCTGAGTCCACTGGCCTTATCAAAACACCCTTGAGATGTTGTTCATGCCCTATAGAGGCCACCAAGTAGAAAGTCATATAGTCCCATATTGCTCCTCATGGGTCAACACAAGAGACAGTCATTGATGAAAACAACTATTGTATTCCAACAGATTTCCTGGGGAAATTTTCCTTATCTCTTTTCATAACTTCTCTCAAGGTGTGATATCCCTTATCCAGCTCTAACCTGAAATTAATCTCCTACTACAGTATCAGCCAGTTCTTTTGGTCTGATCCTCAGAGACTGCCCATTGAGGGAGAAATGCCAGGCTCTGCACCATTACTGGGAGTGGATGGCTGGGGAAAAGAAACAAAAGAAGAGGGGAAATTCCTACAGCCATTTTGAAATAAGAGGAATTGTGGTAGATGCTGAAATAACTGATTGCTACGGTTTATTGAGCACTCCCTCAATGGACTTTACAACCATCCCATTTGAGCGTCACATGGAGGCCTCATTAGCTATCCTACAAATAAGGAAACTAGAGCCTCAGAGATGAAGTTACCCACCTAATGTCATAGTAGCTGAGGGCAAAGCTCAGACCTACGTAAAGGCTTATGATCTCAACCTTATAATATTCATGTATTAAAAAAAATTATGGAGTATCTACTACATGCCAGGCATGGTTGTAGGCACTGAGAACATGGGTAAATATAAATACAGACAAATATCCCTGCCTCACCCATTTCGGAGACATTCACAGAATCACAACTGCCGTGGGGATGTAAGTATTCAGTACAGATGAGTCAGAGCGGCCCGGAGACACTGAGTGGCATGCTCTTGGTCACTTAGGATGTCCAAAGGAAGAATCAGGTGTCCTGAATCTTGGCCTCCCCTTGCTATTGTTCCCCATCTTTGGAAGTGAACGTTCACCAGACAGTCATAAGGCCTTTGATTTTTTGGATTCCTTGCCTGGGAAGTCCTCCTCCATGCTTTGGAGGGCTTTTCCTTCCACAAGACCTCATCTTAAGGCCTGGGGCCCTGGTGTGCAGAGCTGTCTGGGTGCCTGTTGCTTGCAGAGGGCTATGTTCCTTGTCCTAGACCTTCATCTTTTGGAAGTGCATAAATGCATGGCATTAAATTTTTTTTAATGCATGGTATTTATGAGATTTTTTCCTCCTGGGGCCACACCATGTTTTGAAATGTGAGCATGGCAAGCAGGATGGATACATTTTTAGATCAGTAAGTACAACCAGATGTGTGGATGGGGCTGAAGAAACAGCAAACTTTTGCGAGGTATGCAGGGCCCTTATACATGGCCTGTTTCTCTCATCTTGTCTCTGGGGAAATGAGTTCATGACTGGAAAAAAGAAAAGAAAAAATTGCACAGGTCTAAGTGCTCTCCAAATGAGTACCAGGTTCATGTACCCCTGGCCAGGCGGGGGGCCTGGTCCTGCATTCGTGCACCCAGCTCTCAGTGATGGCAGACAATTGCCAGGTGCCTGACCCAGTTCTCTCTCATCTCAGTCCAACACACACAACCATGAAACTGATGAGGAAAATGCAGGTCAGTCTGGCTCAGTAATTTGGGCAGAGTCACACAGGTAGATAGCAGGCAGGGCTGAGATTCACAGCAGGATGATTGGACTCCAAAGTCCATTTTCCTTAGACCACCACATCATCTCTCTAGAGCAGTCTCTCGCTCCCCAGGAAGGCACTGGTGAGGGGTGGGAGACCTGCCGGGCTCCAGCAAGCTGCGGAGGCTCCATCCCAGGTAACAATGGGAAACACCAAACAGCAGTGTTGGGGCAGGTAGTGATAAGGACACAGTGGGGTAAAAAGTAGAAGTCAGTCCTGAGGAATTCAAAACCAAAAGTGAGGCAAGACAGAGGAGCATCTGTAAGTTGTGAATGGCACATTTCACTACACAACCACGCTTCAACTTGCTTTTGGGGAAGCACTTAAAGCAAGTGCTTTAAGAGTTCTGAACTGTGACCTAGAGTAATGTGGGAAGCATTCCGGGTAGAGGGATTTAAGCCGCATCTTGAAGGGAAGGAAGAATTTGGAGAGGGAGAAGGTTATGAAAAGGTAAGAAGCTGAGAGTGTGTAAAAGGGCTGCAGCACAGAAGGGGATTAAAAGGGTGGGACTGGGGAGATGAGAAATAATATGTATTAAGCACTAATCATGTGCCATGAACTGTGCTGGAGGGCTTCTATGTATTAGCTTATTTACTTCAGTCAATTATATTTAGTTTTAATTTACATGGAAGAAAATGCGTACATTTTAAGGGTACAACATAGCCTCAGTGACCTGTGCAATAATATCAACCAGTTTGATGCCCATGAAATTGGAATTCCAGAAAGATAGACAAGAGGAAGAAACAGAAAAAAAAAATGTTTCAAGAAATTATGGCCATATTTTTCCTTCAAATTTGGTGAGAACTATAAACATACAAATCCAAATGTGTTACACAATATGATTGAGTTTCTGAAAAACAGTGACAAAGAGAACATCTTTAAAGCACCCAGAGAAAAAAGACACATTTTGTACAAAGGAACAGAGAAAATTAATCACGGACTTATTATTAGAAACTATGCACTCCAGAAGACAGTGGAATGCATCTTAAAGTGTTGAAAGGAAAAAAAAAAATGTCAACCCGGAATTTTTAATCTAGCAAAAATATAATTCAAAAATGAAGGTGAAATGATGACTTTTTCAGACAGATGAAAAGATGAGGGCATTTGTTGCCAGTAGACCTGAACTTAAAAAGTATTACAGTTCTTCAGGCAGTAGGAAAATGGTGCCAGATGGAAAGTTGGATCAACACAAAAGACTGGAGAGACTGGGAAATGGTAAATATGTGGATAAAAATAAAAGATCTTTTTATTCCCCCTCATTTAAATTTTTTGCAAAAAAAATGATTTAAAGCAAAAGAATGTATTGTGGGGTTAATAACACATGCAGCAATAAAACTGACAACAATAGTACAGAGTACAGAGGGAAAATGGAAGTATGGGAGGTTGAGAGGTTCTGATATTATATGTGAAGTAGTGTAATATTATTTGAAGGTAGGTTGTGATATATTTATTTCAAGCTCTAGAGAAGCTACTAAAAAAAACAAAATGATATAGTTAGCAAGTCAATAATGGGGATAAAATGGAATACAAAAAAAGCACAATTAATGCAAAAGAAGACAAAAAGAATAAAAAGGAAACAAAGAACAGATGGGACAAATAGAAAATAAGTAGCCAGATGGTAGATATAAACCTGGCTCTATCAATTACATTAAATGTAAATTATCTAAACTCTTTCCCTTGATGAGCAGATAGCTTTCAGAAACAGACTCTCTCCCTCTTGAGGTGGGACTCTTGCACTAAACCCTCAAGGATCGATGTGGAAGGGATGGTGACCACTGGAAGGGAGCCTTGACTCAACTTGCTCTCATGGGAGCTGGGACCTGAGATGGGCAATCTATCCTGAGCTAAGGCTATACTCCCCATTTTTCCAGGAACTGGGTCCTCTAGCTGTTGGCCCCTGGCTCTTTCAGGACCTCAGCCCACATGTGATCATCATGGTAAGCATGCACTTCTCTCCTCTTTCGGCACAACAACCTTCTGCTTTGGCTCCCATTTCCAAATGTCAGTAACCTCTCAGTTTCTCATACTTATGCCCTGAAATCTTAGAGTGTCCAGGATCATATTTTTTTAATCAGACCTCAGGTCAGAATCCCGTGCTGGTAGGTAGTTGTACCTGAAAGGGGAGGAGGGCAGATTCTCATGGGAGTGGGCCATTGGAGAGTGAACAGATTGGCCTTACATTAAAGAATTCACAGAAAAAAAGTTTCCATGTGGCAATAGCCAGACTTAGATCTTGAAGGCCTGAACATGAGCTAAAAGAACATTAGTTCACATTGTCCTTCTTGCCCTCTTGTAGAACTGGGCATAAGGTCATAGGATCCATATATGACTCTCTTATTAAAGATCTTCCTTTATGTCTGATTCCAGCAGAGGAGTTTCATAATTTGCTTGGTTAAATCCTCACTTTCCTGGGATGGAACAGAAAGTTAGAGTGAAATGCTGGTCAAGCCAAGTTGCAATTCCCCGCAGGTGTTGGACATGATAAACTGGCAGGTGTTTGAGTAGAAAGAGCATTGATCAACCTCCCCACCCCAAATCAGGAGACCCCAGACTCCCTCTGGGACTCTGAGTTCTCCCATCCTTAGGGCCGGCCCTGCTCAATGTGGGGGCTGAGCAGTAGGGTGAGGCCTACTGGATCTGGAGTCAGCAGAGTTGGGGTAGGGCCCCTGCTTCCAGCTCTATAGACAGCCCTGCCAGGATGGCTTGGAGCTGTTCCCTGGCCTGGGACCACCCCTGGGAAGCAACAGGCTATAGGCTCTGAGATAGGGCATCAGAACTGCTGGAAGGGTCACAGAATTCTGCCAGAGCTAAAGCTGACATGGCCCCAGAGCAGCCCACGGAACCTGGGGTCAGGAGAGCAGGAAGCCCAGCCCTGCTCAATAGAGCCTCGAAGTGACCACACTTTCTTATTCCTGCTTTCTTCATATTAATACAGGAATAACCACTGTTTTCAGCATCCTAAATCACATATTTGGAAGCTGCATCAGGCTAGAAAAACACAAAACCTACAGAGTTGGCCACTTGGTCCAAGCTTTAAGAGGTTCAGTTTGCCTTCAGACTTGTCACACTTGATCCTGTACTCAGTCCCACGTCACCAGGTTGTCCTGCCTCAACAAGGCCAGATACTGTCATTGTCCTTGCTAAGACACCAGCCAAGGTCCAATGTTCTAGCCAAACGTTGCCATCTCCAGAACCACTTGCAAGAACTTAGACTTGGAAATCGGCTTGGTAAAGAGAGCTGGATAGAGAAATCCAGCCAGCTGCAGGGGGTGGGGGAGGCTGGGAGGGCAGGGGCTGTGGAATCAAGGTGGGCAGGATTGCCTCGGGCCTCAGATGGCCATCTAGGTGCCTCTAGGGGCTTGATCTCTGCCCCCAGGGGGACAGGACTGTCCACTGTTGTCATAGTTCAGACTGGCCCCACCTCAGGGACTAAACCCTCTGGGTCCTGCAGACCTCCCTGATTCCAGCATGCTGTAAGATTGAGTGAGGCCACATGCCAGCCTCTGGGGGAGCCCTCACCCACTCTGGTAGGGTGCTACGTACTATAATTGGGTCACCACAGCACATTAGCCAGCCTCTCAGATATGGGAATACGACCCCCCCGCTTGCCTTGCTCACTGCACCAGGTTATTAGATCAGTGCAAAACAGAAGAGCTGTGCAAATAGCCATGCACTGAAAAAAGGTAATGATAGCACCGGTTGGAAAGACATTTAACATGGAGGCCATATTTTATTACTCACAGCATTTGCCTGCAAAAAAGTCAAGCGGGATCTCCTATCCCCTTTTGCTGTACTAGACACCAGATGAGATGTCTTCCCCCTCACTTTGTGGAAACTGCATCCCACCAATGCATTTGGTAAAAGCAACCAGCCCTCGTAGCTACTGTGTGCAATAAGTCATGATTGTGGTTATGGTTATGGTTAATTGTCTTGGGGTGGGCTAACCGCCTAGAAATTTAGAGCATGTATGTAGCAGGAGAGCACTTGGACAGTCTCCAGGTGGCTGGACGGGTAACATAAACTCGAGAGCTGGAGAGTGGCTGGAGGGGCCAATGTTTTGTACCTGGCCCCTGGCCCAACCCTGGGGCACAGAGCCCATGCAGGCTCTGCCGAGGAGTTCCTCCAAACTTGCTCCAATGGCCTCATTCACTCCTTCCTTTTCTCCCTCACAGTGGTTTTGTTTTCCTTGAGCAGTTTTGGTTAGATTTATTCCTGGGTACCTGATTTGTTTTTATTCTATCCCAAGCGGCACTTAGTTTTAACAGATAGAGGTTGGCCGTTTAGGAAGCTGGCAGTCTTGTCTCTGACTTGAGGCCAGTTTGGGCCCCCAGAGGAAACAAGCTCTACAGGCCGCCTAGCCATTCTTTCTGCTTCATTCCTTTCTGGTGATTTGAGTTTCATTCTGATATCATTTCCTTCTGTCTAAAAAAAAACCCCAAAAAACAAAACTGCCTTTAGCATTGCTTTGTGCTGGGGTCAAAATCTCTTAGTTTTCTTTCTTCGTGAATGGCCTTATGTTGCCTTCATTCATGAGGAAGATTTTTGCCCAATAGAAAGTTTTGGGCTGACAGATTTCCTTTTTGCCCTTCGAAACTCTTGCTCTCCTCTCCTGGCTGTCACAGTTTCTAATGAGAAGTCAGCTCATCACTGAAGTGTTGTTCCTTGTACATAAATGTTGTTCTTTTCTTGCTCCTTCTGCAAGGTTTGTCCTTTATATTTGGCTTCCGATAGTTTGACCATACTATGCTTTAGTATAGCCCCCTTGGTTTCTCTGAATACTCTGAAGGTATGTATTTATGTTTTCAACAAATTTAGGAAATTTTCAGTCATCATTCCTACAAGTTGGGTTTTTTTTTTGTTTCCCCCTGCCTTATTTTCTCTCTCGTGTCCTTTTGGAATTTCAGTGACACGTATTTTAGGCTGATACTATCTGAGAGATCTCTGAGGCTCCCTTTATGCTGTCAATCTTTCAAAAAACAACATGGGATGCCTGGGTGGCTCAGCAGGTTAAAGCCTCTGCCTTTGGCTCAGGTCATGATCCCAAGGTCCTGGGATCGAGCCCCGCTTCGGGCTCTCTGCTCAGCGGGGAGCCTGCTTCCTCCTCTCTCTCTGCCTGCCTCTCTGCCTACTTGTGATCTCTGTCTGTCAAGTAAATAAAATCTTAAAAAAAAAAAACACGAAGAAAAAAACAACTCTGGGTTTCCTACTGGATAGTTTCTAATGATCTATCTTCAGGTTCTCTCACTTTTCCCTCTGTATCCATTCTGCTGTTAAATTTATCCAGTAGATTTTCTAAGTCCAGTATATCAAGGAGTTACCTATTTTTGTTTTTATCTACATGCTGAAATTTCCTGTCTTGATTCCTTGTGAGCATATTTTCTTTTACTTCATTGAAGATAGCTTCTGATAACTGCTTTAAAGTTCTTTTCTGCTAATTCCACATCCAGTTCAGCTCTGTTTTTTTTGTTTTGTTTTGTTTTGTTTTTTTTGCTATTAGTAATCTCTTCTCTTGAGAATGTGTTCCATATTCTTGGTATGTTGGGTAACTTTAGATTTCTAGACATTATGAAGGGGAAATTATGGAGACTCTGGTTTATGTTATTTTATCCTGATGAGTCTTATTTCTTTTCTTTTTCTTTCAAAAAAAATTCTTCCCTCCATTCTTCTTTTTCTCTTTTAAAGAGGGCATGTATCTTTGTTGGAGTCCAACTGCAACCGACGCTTCCTTGGTCAGCACTTCCAAGCTCAGCTGAGCTCCTCTGTCCTCCGCAGGGCTGCTGTGGCTTTGCTCCACACACCTGTGATGTAGGGGTCGGCAGAGACGGAGGCAGGCAGAGTGTGGGGAGCCTCCCCCAGCATGTGTGCTTCCCCTGCCCTCAGGCTCTCACGTCCCTGGAAGGGCAGCATGTCATCTCCCAGCACCCCCAGCGCCCCATAGGCCATGCTGACTGCCTGGCCCTCATCTGGAAACGGAATGTCCTTCCACACAACTCCCCTCCCACAGGCGTGGCCTCCTCACCACCATCTGTCTGCTTCTGTTCACTCACAGTGCCTTCAGATAGTTGTCTTTTACTCTAGTTGGGAATCGTTTGTATTCTGCTCAGAGTTTTCAGCTACCACCTGCAGGGGGCAGGGAGGTGGTCAGGTAGGGTCTTTCTCAGGCAATACCAACAGTGCAAATTCTTTTTGAGTTTAAGTTTCAGCTTCACCAATTTCTAGCTCTGTGACCTCAGACAGCTGCCTCACTTCCCCAAGCCTCGGCATGCACATCTGTAAACTAGGATAATAAGAGCACTTGGCGTAGAGGGTTATGTTGCGGATAAGGAGAGATAAAATGTATGCCTGGTGTGGAGCGATGAAGGAAGGGCAGCTCTTGCTGGACTCTCCATGCTCCCGAATGGGGGGAAGTCAGCTGATTCCGTCTTCCCAACCAACTAGATGCTCATCTAATGAGCAGTGACTGTGCGCTCAGCACCAGATGGACAGTGAAGACCTTGCAGTCAAGGAGGTCACATCCTAGTTGAAACCCAGGGGGCAGAGCACAGTGGCACAGGGCCTCAGGAAACAGATCCCAAGCGCCGAGGAGAAGGGATGGCAGGGACTCACGCATGAGGACATGGTCTTCCTCAAGAGTTGCACAAAGCTCCTTTTTCTGCTTGGGAAGGCAATTTCACCATGAGGTTTTCTGTAACAGGCCCTTGCGGTATGAATTAACAATCTCATTGGCTGGCAACAAATACATTGGTGCCAGATGAGCTTCTCAGACACAGTTTCCCGAACCTCTTGTGTCTCCTGGTCCTAGTGGAAGGCCTCCCCTAGGGCCCATCCTGTAGCCCTCCACCCCCATCCCCGGACAATAGTCAGACATCTGTCATACCTGTGACACCTGCACGGGAGGGAAACTCTACCCCAGCTCATACCAGTGCTCCACCCGCCTTAGTGTCCCACATGGATACTCTCAAACATGCTTTAGCTGGGCGAAGAGCTGAGGTCATCCCTTTACCACCCTCTGGGACTCACACTGAGCCAGGCCGACGAGCAGGTGGCCCCCTGATTTGGTCCATTCAGGCTGCTCTAACAACATACCACAGACTGGATGACTTATAAACAGCAGACACTATGCTCACTGTCTGAGCCTGGGAGTCAGATCAGGGTCCTAGCATGGCTGAGTGAGGGTGGTCTTCTGGGTCACGGACTTCCCCACAAGATGGACGGAGGATGCCAGGAGGCTCTCTGGAGCCTCTTTTATAAGGTACTAACCCTGTGTATCAGGACCCTACTCTCATGACTTGCACTCCTCCTAAAGACCCCGTCTCTGAATACCATCACCTGTGCCCGTTAGACTCCAACATAGGAACTGGGTCAGGGGTACTGACATTTAGTCTGTCCCCTCCCCACATGCTGTGACTTGGGGCATTGAGAGACCCACTTGTCCCTCCCCATGTCTCCTCTCTCCTGAAATTGCTGTGAATGGTTTAGAAAGGAAAGGCAGAGGATTGCCTGTTAGGAGGGGCTCTATCCTTAATTCAGGGAAGTCGTACTACTTGCTTACAGATGTTGACCGTCACAGCCGGCACATGATTTGTGTGGAAATCACTCCTTAGACTTCTCCCATTTGTTGGGGATGATTTGGCCACAAGAAAAGACATCAAAATAAGTAAACAAAACAGGACAAAAACAAGTTCCTTCAGTAGGGATGAAGCACGTGCATGGGGGTGGGGCAGGGAAGCCATTCATTCAACTTCCTCCAGGCTGACACGTATGTGTCAGGCACTGAGATGGGGCTGGTGACACACAGGTGACCTATGTCCCGTTCTTGCTCTTTGGGCATTCACCACTGGCTGAAGTGTCCGGAATGAAAAATCAGTGTGGGCTCTCACGCAAAAGTCTGTTCCGGTAATGGAGGAATGACCAGAAGACAAAAGGAAGCTGGAGGGGGTGGGAGGTGTCAGAGAAAACAGGAGTGTGGATAATGGGGCCTGGGGCTGAGCAGTGCTTTGCCAGGCAGGTGTGGCTGAATGGACATAAGGAAGGGCAGGGTAAGGACAAAGAACAGTAGGCAAGGAGACAGGGTGGAGAAGTGAGTGGTGTTCAGGGCTGTGAGAATCCCAGAGTGGCTGGGGCGCCAAGCGCCTCGTTGGGGAGAGCAGCCAGAGGAGGTGGTGGGAAAGTGGTCAGTGGTCAGACCACAAGAGGCCCTGGTGTGTCAGCCCAAGGGATCTGGATTGCATTCATTGCAGTGGGGCGGCGGTCTGCGGAAGTGATGCCTGGGAGCTGGGGTGAGAGGGCAGGCTGGGGAAAAGGCAGGCCTGAGTAACCAGGCCAGGGCAAGTACAGGAGAGGTGGGAAGAGCATTGGGCGTTGCCTGCCTCACAGTCAAGCTTAGGGCTGTTCCCCAACCTGAGATTCCATGGAAGATAATACTTGTTTATTGGGATGAATTTTGGGGTGTTGCATTTGCTTGTTGTTTTATACAAAAAGCCTTGCCTAAAATAAAACGCAACATCACCATTTTGATCTTCTTCTCGGCATCCAAAATAACCTATGTGGCAACACGGCACAGGCTCAGGGACTCTCTGGTCCAACTCCTGATTTGATGGAAGGTCTTTCAGAAAAGGCTTGACCTGGCCCGAGTTCCCTGCAAACAGATCCAGTGCAATCCAACCGGGTTGTCTGCACACGACGTGGAAGGACAGAGTGTGTCTGTTGAGAAAATGGCTTTCAACTTTCCACACAGAATACTTTTGAGGTTTCGAATGGAATATTTTCCATTCTTACCAAGCACTACTCATATTTATGATTAGCACTGCTGAGGCCAAAACAGTGGTGCTGGGTGCAGGGATCTGAAGCTGAGTATCTGTCCTGTGGGTCCCGTTTTAAGCGAACAGCACCCCATCTCCGGATCAGGCTTGGAGAGCCTGTTGCCGCCGGTCACAGTTGTGACATATGCAAGAGGCAGCGAATGTCCACAGTGATCGGTAAGTTAGTTGACTGCATCTGGTTATGTCTTGCCTTGTTCTTCTGAACAAATGATGTGTATTGAGGATACCTCAAAAATGGGCAAAAATTACATTGGGACAAATGGGAAAGATTAAAAACTTTGCCATTATAAATTTTGTTTTGGCACCAAAACATTTCCTCATTAGAGGAAAATAATAGCTATATTTAGAATAGATAAGCCAACAGGTTGAAAACACAATTTGCTGATAATTGGTGGATGGTGTACTAGTGAGTGGAGGAAAAATATGGAGCACTATGAAAATATGGTGTACTGTTGAATGGAGGAAAAAAATATGACACATATCCATAAGCGTATACGCATATACATAAACATACATACACACACTCACACACATATAGGTATCCAGCTCCGAATGAGAGAACGTTAAGGGTTAGATTTCTCAGAATCAGATACTGAGGCAGGACTTGGGGTGCAAGATACTCTTAGGGATCCACATCTGTGAAGGGAATAGAGAAAGGATGGGACAAAGGGAGACGATGCAGCAGGGAGCTCTGAAGCGAGTGAATGCCATCTCACAGAGTTGTCTAAAATAGCTTTGCCTTTTTTTTTTTTTTTCCTTAAAGTAAACTCTACACCCAATGTGGGGCTTGAACTCATGACCCTGAGATCAAAAGCGGCCTGCTCCACAACTGAGCCAGTCAGGTCCCCTCAATTTTTTTTTCTTTTTCTTTTTTTTTTTTTTGTTTACTTAGAGAAATGATTTAAAAAAAAATAGCTGCCTATGCCTTTACATTCCTGCCTCTCAGTTACTGATTGGAAGGGCATGGCCTCGAGTATGGCGGCTCCTTACAGCTGAGGCCCAGGCTGACTACTGCCCAGGCTGCCCCTAGACTGGCAGCAGCTTCCTTCTGGGACAGGGATCTAGCTGGTGCATCTCGTCTACCACAGGACCACGGTACCCTTATACTCTTGGTCATTTCGACTATCTTTTTTGGCGGACTATAACTCACTCTGGAGTCTCCTTCCCACCTCCCCGTGCTGCCTCCCCCGTTTCTCAGTTCTCTTTCTATCCTTGCTTAACTGAAGGCGGTTTGAGGGTAGGAAGGCAAAGAAGAAATTCCGGCCCCTTCCCTTCACCTCTCCAGCGCTGGATGTGGCTGTGTGCAAATATTTATAGTCTCACTGACCTCCAATCCGTCAGGCTTGGCTTCAGCTTCTAGTTCACAGCTTCTAGCTTCAGTGCCTTTGTCCAAATCATGAATTCCCTGAAACAGGCCCCCACCCTGCCTCTGTTCTCACCGCTCATAACCTACATTTGAGGCAACATTTAACCATACATTTTCTTTCTTTCTTTCTTTTTTTAAAGATTTTATTTATTTATTTGACATACAGAGAGAGATCACAAGTAGGCAGAGAGGCAGGCAGAGGCGGGGGGTGGGGAAGCAGGCTCCCCGCTGAGCAGAGAGCCTGATGTGGGACTTGATCCCAGGACTCTGAGATCATGACCTGAGCCAAAGGCAGAGGCTTAACCCACTGAGCCACCCAGGCGTCCCTAACCATACATTTTCTTAAATCCTTTGTTTTGTACACAAGCCTTTGCCAAAATTAATAATTGAGGAGTAGGGATATGTACTTTTTTTATTCCCTGAAGTGCCCAGATAGTACTAGGCGCTCGGTATGTTCTCCTCTATTTTGTATTGAACCAAAGGAAACTTTTCTTTAAAAGGTGTGTCCAAAAGGCAAAGCAGTTAAATTCCAGCCACACACACTTTTGGCTGCCACCATTTCCTATCTGAAGGAAAATCAGTGCTTGTGGAGGGATCTGGAGGAGTGACATGTGGGAACTTAAGTTCATTCATGTACCAACCAGCAAAGCAGTGATTTCTAGCAACTGAATGAATGGACTCCCAGAGTCATACCGCAGGTGGAAGGAGTTACTGGATCCAAGTTAGAATCCACTGCTCTTGAACTCTTAACCTCAAGAGCCAGCAGTCATTTTACTCAAAGCATCAGCAACTGCTGTGATCCAATTTAAGATTCTACAAGGTATATCAAACAAGGCAAAGGCAGCATAGTCCCCACCCCCCTACCCCACTTGGCATATTTAAGATAATTTAAACTCACTTAAAACTATTGGCTCCCTAGAGTGTAGTGTGGGGGCTCCTGCGGTTCTAAGTCCTTTTCAAGGGACCTGGGGAGTCAAAACTATTTCGTACTAATATTAGGACATTATTTGCTCTTTTCACATTCTTTCTCTCATGAGTATATAGTGGAGTTTTCCAGAGGACATGTGGTATATAATGACATTGCTCTGGCAACTAATGGAATGTGTGTTTTGTGTTTTCTAGAACTTTCTAAGGTGGTAGGTTGAAGGTATAAATATGTGTATTTTCAGACATTAACCCAGCTTGTTCACAATACCTGGACTACGCTCTTACTATCTTTCCTTATACCTGCTATAATTTCTATAACCTCATCATTGTCTAGTGCATTGTTTTGAAATCCCAAAGTTTTCCAGCCATCTCTTTGGAAACTCAGCAAGAAATGAGTATATTTTATTGTTATTTTTTGCAATAATTTTTTTTTTAGAAACTTTTCAAATTTTAAAAATTGCATCTAAAACTTTCCTTTAGGGGTGCTTGGGTGGCTCAGTGGGTTAAGCCTCTGCTTTTGGCTCAGGTCATGATCTCAGGGTCCTGGGATCGAGCCCTGCATTGGGCTCTCTGCTCAGCGGGGAGCCTGCTTCCTCCTCTCTCTCTGCCTGCCTCTCTGCCTACTTGTGATCTCTCTTTCTCTATGTCAAATAAAGAAATAAAATAAAAAAAAAATAAAAAGTTTCTTCAGATGTCCTTATTTTATTCAAAAATAAAATTCAGAAGTTATTTTTATTATCTTTAACGAAGGATCAGTGGCTTGAAAACAAAGAAACAAGAAGACTCACTCTTTCAATCCTGCTCTGTGGCATCTATGTCCAAAGATACTGAAGAAAAGGAAATTGAAGAATATCCATTATTTGACTCCTCCTCTCCTTTTCCAACTACATATCTATGTGAGGCCAGATTTCCTTCATATGTTTTTTTTTTTAAAGATTTTATTTATTTATTTGACAGGCAGAGATTACAAGTAGGCAGAGAGGCAGGCAAAGAGAGAGAGAGGAGGAAGCAGGCTCACAATGCAGGGCTCGATCCCAGTACCCTGGGATCATGACCTGAGCCGAAGGCAGAGGCTTTAACCCACTGAGCCACCCAGGCGCCCCTCCTTCATATGTTTTAACCAAAGCAACATATTGCAAAAGATTGAGTGCAGAGGCAAGTAAGAGCAGCCGGCTGTCTCTGTTAAGCCAGATATTGAAGAGACTTTAAAAAATTAGGACCATGTTGCTTTTCTCACTAAATTTCTACAAAACAGATTCACTTTTCCAAAAAATATTTGTGTTGATCTATTTTGGGTTTATTATTTTTAAAATAACAAATGTATTTTAATTTGTCTTAATTTCAAAATAGCAAGTATTGATAAATCAACAAATAAAAGGTTTGGGGCAGTCGTCAATACCTTATTATAGAGTGTAATGGAGTCTTGAGACCAAAAAGTTTGGGCACTACTGCCCTAAACTGACAGGAACCTAGTACTTTAGGCAAATGGGCTCAAGTGACCTGAGGCATGCATCAGTTAGAGGAGGCACATGGTTGTAATTAATTCCAGAAAGAGAAAAGAGAACATAGAACCGATAAAAGCCCCAGAATTGCCTTGCCTGGACATCTGATGGGGACTACAGCAGAGCTTTTGTAAGGGTTGGGCCATGTCCTTTCTTAAAGAAGTCATTTATTGGACAGAGAGACCTCCTAAGTAGAGAGAGATTCTTTTTTCCAAGTTTTTGGTTTTTTTAGTCACTTAATATATTTAACCAAAAAATTGAAATTAAGTGTATCTTGGGTCACTCAATGTTATCCTTTCATTCAATCATAGAATAAAGTTATCAGGATCAAACACTGTAAAGTTTTTTACCTAAAAGAACTAGAATCACCCAAGAGATGGGGACTATTCTCTCTTCAGAATTCTTCTGGTTTGATTGTATTTAAAAAAAAAAAAAAAAAAAAAAAAAGAACAACAACAACAAAAAAACAGAACCCCCCCACCCCGTGGTATTAGCTTTCTTGCACTCAAAGAAGAATCCAATGATTTAAGGTGGATTTGAGCTTCGATTCTAAGAATTGTAGTCCAAGCAGTCTGTTCTGGAATACCCTCCATTCACCTTGAACTTCCTTCCCCTGCTGACAGGCTTGGGAGAAGTTTGTACCCCTGCTTTGAAGAGCACACATGCTGCTTCCCAGGCCATGATACAAGCGCAAGACAGACACTGGAAGTCAAAATACCACTTTCCTTGGCTGGATCTGAATTACGGTGTCCAGAGACATTCCTCAAATGTGTAATATAGATTTCAGAACACTCCATTAGAAACTGCTCCAGTGTGGGTCCCAAGGACAAGATTCTAAGCATCTTGCCTTCAGAGAACAAAAGCACCACTCTGGATGGCCACTGGGGATACCCAGGAACATGCAGGAGTGACAGCTATGAAGTCCTTCACCTATGTTGCACTGTCTCTGGTCTCTTTTTTGGGAAAAACTTTGGTAATGAGGCAAAAGCACTTCCCTCCTTTTACAGCTGCACTATAGGTCACACGAGGCCCCACATCCCAACAAATGGGTGGCACTTCAACTTCAAAGCAAAAGTGGTGTCTTCTAAACCGCTAGCATTTTGAGAATCAGAAGATGTGAATGCAGTCTTTTTATGGATTTTTGTTTAAGATTTACTTGTTCATTTGAGAGAGACAGAGACAGAAAGAGAGAGCAAGGGGGAGGGGGAGAAGGAAAGAGAGAGTTGCAAGCAGATTCCGTGCTGAATGCGGAGCCCAACACAGGGCTTGATCTCGAGACCCTGAAATCATGACTTGAGCTGAAGCCAAGAGTCAGATGCTTAACCATCTGTGCCACCCGGGCACCCTAGTCTTTTTATGGTTTAAAGGGGGCATGAGCAGAATGATGCAATAAGGTCTGAAAAGTTGAGTCTCAATTTCAAAGTTAACAAAATGAGAGACTTTTTACTATGAGGCACTCAGCTAATTAAGTCATAAGGTTAGAATAAAGCACAATGACTTTTTATTAATGTTTTTGACATAAGGCAAGGTAAAATGAGCATTTACACAATGCCATCTTGTTCTTCAGTTCCTTGAAATGGAAGATAATAAAATTTTAGGGCAAAAGACCACATTTTACTTTAAAATATATGCACAATAGATACTTAAATTATTTTTGAAAATTAATTCATTCTTTCAACAAATATTTACTGAGTGTATGTCATGAGCCAAGTAGTGAGCTGGACACTAGGCATATAACCAGGAAACAACGTCTTCGCCCTCAAGAAGGCCACACTAACAGCCAGCAATGATTCCATGTATAAAATGGGGGAGGTGTCAAACTAATTAGATGAAAGGGGACACTAGGGAATTTGAGATTTCCAGAAATCTCAATCATGAAAGACACCACATTCATTTTCAAATCCCCAGGCAGCAACTGATGACAATGTGGATTTCCCACGGGATGACCCAATTATGATCATTTGTATTGGTGGTACAAGATGGCTGCAACATGTCTTAGGGCATTATGCAGTCATGCCCTATGCCCTGTGTGTGTGTCCACGTCCTATGGTTTCAGCCAAGATTATAACACGGAATGGTACATTTGGAGAAAAAGAATTAATGGAACTTTTCTATGTGTACTGCCACCTTTCTACCAGGATGTAAAAACATGAACTAAATTTATAATAACTGTATTTCTATTAAACCCAAGAATAAATTCTTTTGCTTTATGGAAGACTGGAACATCTTATGAGCATTGAAATAAAATCTGAATAGAATTATGGTTGGCTTTATTCTATCTGCTTCCCAGTAATTTTCCGTGCAAGAAGTTTTATAGATTTTCTTCCCCAGGAAGATTTAGAGATCATGTTTCAACATTTAGACTAGGTCCTTCAATAAAACCCCATATTAAACTAGCAGTATATAGGAGAAGTACTGGCTGAATCTACATTTTGGCCAAGACTTCAGAAAAAAATACCAATTTTGAGACAGCACTCTGGATTTCAGTTCTGTATTTGTACTAATGGAGTAATAATGATGGATAGAAGGGTAAAGGAAACAATCACAACATTTACTGAGCACTTACCACATGCCAGGCACTATAATGCACACTTCTCAAGGACCATTCCACATAGTATTTCCACACCACGATAAGGCAGTGGATAAGGTGGATAAGGCAGTGGATAAGGTGGATAAGGCAGTGGATAAGGTGGATAAGGCAGTGGATAAGGTGGATGAAGCAGCCACGCCTGAGAAGTCAAGACGCTTACCTGTTTAGTAGTATGGAGTTGAGCAGAGGCACACCCAAGTAATCTGACAACAGCTACACAGCCACGAAATAAATGTGACTTCTTTAGAAGAAGGATGCTGTGTAAAGAACTTCTTTTGAGAAGGCCACAGTGTCTCATGACAAGCAGCAGCAAAGGCCAAGAGAAACTGACTTGACCAAGACGACATGAGAGGAGGCTCCTGAACCTGAATGCTAGTCTTTCCAACCCCACCAAATACCAACTCCCTAGAGTCTCATCAGATCTCATACAAGGTTCCAAGGGCACCGTTTTTCTTCTTCTTCTTTATTTGAGGGAGAGAGAGAGCTCACAAGTGGAGGGGAGGGGCAAAAGGAGCAGGCTCCTTGCTGAGCAGAGAGCCCAACACAGCTCCATCCCAGGACCCCAGGATCATGACTTAAGCCAAAGGCATTCGCTTAACCTACTGAGCCACCCAGGTTCCCCTACCTTTTCCTTTTTTAAAATGACTTTCAGTACCATGTAACCCGGGTCCATATTTTCACATATAGTTACCTCCAGCTCCGTGACTGCTGCCTTCGTGTTTCCAGCATTCATCGGTCCTGGTGCTTTCCCCATTCGCCACAGCAAGGCCATGAGGTTAGTTATTTTCTTATCTCTTTTTCAAGCTACCTGGATGGTAGCTTTGTGCCCAAACCAAGAGAGAACAGTGTCTCGGCATTTCTTCCATTCCAACATGAACTTCTGAGTCCCCTTGAATCTCTTCATTCAGTTCCCAAGGACTGAAGGACTAGTGACCCTGCATCAGTCCACTAGGGTTTTGGTTCAGTGAACTGAGACTATAACCACAATCCATGTGAAAACATCATACCATACTTGTAATGTTTCTCCATTTCCAAAGCAGCATTCTTTTGTGGCTTGAGTGGAGTTCTAAATAGTTTTAAGGTGTTCGTATGAAACACTTTTTTGTACTTATATTATGTATATATCTTCTTTGTATTAGAACTCACTAGAAGCTACCCCAAAAGCTGGAGGGGTGGGGAGAAACATGCTTAAAAAAATCTCAACATATGCAGGAGGAAGATGACTTAGACACTATGTATGAAAACAAGATTAGAGAAACAAACGGAGGGCGGAAGTAGAACTGTGTCTATTTGGTTTTATCACTCAGGGCCCCTGTATTCTGAATATTCGGGCAGAAAACACAATCTACATCTTCTGTATCTCTACTATTTGTATTATACTCGGAAACAACTTTTTCAAGTTTCAGATTTGGTGTATTTCCAATTTTCTCCTTTTAATGAAAGATCCTCCTCCGCCTTCCTTTAAATACCTAGTTGTACTTTTAGCATTACTACTGCGGTGGGCTTCGTCTTAAAGGGCAAGCTTTTCAAGAGGAACTATTTTTATAGTCACCAGTCTTTGCTACATAGCTATAGCAGACTTAAAAAATGATCCAAATGCATTGGAAAAGGTATCCAACCTACTACTAGGGAAGTATTTTGATTTAAACATAACACACATATCGTTTTAGGTAAGCAGCTGATAAATGAAGAAACTGGCAGTGATAGCATGTTAATGGATGATGGGAAGGCTCAGTTATCTGATTCCTATTACACTTTGTCTTTACTGAAAAAGGCAAAACAAATGCTGGCAAGAAGGCATCCATGGTCCAAATGGGTGAAGAGATTCTAGAGAAAAACACAGATGCTATAAATATGTTCAAATAGCTTGGCCTAGGTCAATTTTTTTTCCCAGAGAACTAAGAGTCTCCAAAAAAGGTCTCTGAAGGCTGAGTCATCAGAGATATGAGGAAAACAGAAGGTGTACTGGAAGACCAGAGAAAGGCAATTTCTATCTTTAAAAGAGAAGAAACAGGTGGTTCCAAAAATTGCAGACCAATGAAACTGACATAATCTTGTGCAACATTCTGGCAGGGATTATTAAATGTAGGGCCTATGAGAATTTAGAAAGGAAGGTGGTAATCTCCGGGAACCAGCATGGGCTCACCAAGAACAATCCATGTCAGATTAACTTTACCTTCTCTCATGTTACAAAATAACTTAATAGATTATATAAACAGTAAGAGCAATCTAGATTTTAGAAAGAAATGCAATAAGGTTGTCATTTTTCTGTCAGTAAATTGGAGAAATAAAGTGGATTGTTACGGGGCACCTGGGTGGCTCAGTGGGTTAAGCCTCTGCCTTCATTCAGCTCAGGTCATGATCTCAGGGTCCTGGGATCGAGCCCCGCATCGGGCTCTCTGCTCAGCGGGGAGCCTGCTTCACCTTCTCTCTCTGCCTGCCTCTCTCCCTACTTGTGATCTCTCTCTCTGTGTCAAATAAATAAATAAAATCTTTAAAAAAAAAAGTGGATTGTTACTTCACTCACTCATTTAACAAATGTTTATCTACTCTGTGTTAAGCACTCTGCTAGGCACTGAGGATAAAACATCAAACAAAACAGACATGGTCTCTGTTCTCAGAGTTTCTCAAGAACGAAAGAGTTTCTCAAAACCCAAAGACTAAAAATATATGCAAGTTTTTGTAATAAAGACTATGAAGGAAACAAAGGCAGGGCAGAGATAGAGAACACTATGAGGGAACTCTCCTTTAAATAGCATGGTCTCTCTGAGGAGATGACATTTAAGTTTAGGTGTAAAGAATAAAAAAAATCTATCTTGCTATGTGGAAGAATGGGGGATGAGAATTTCAGGAGGGAGCAACATGCACAAAGGCCCTGAGGTAGGAGAGAGACTGGAGCGTTTGAGCCATTGAAAGGCCAGTGGGACAGGAGAGCAGTGAGTAAGGAGCAAAGTAGGGCTAGAAAAAGTTGGCCCAACAGGCAGGGCCACTCCCCAGATAACGAACTGGAGAATAGAATAAGGAGACTCTAGTGGCCTATTCTTTCAACACTTTTACCAATGGTTTAGAATCTATTTTTATCAGTCGTTGGAAATCTACTGTCCTCTTGAGATGTCAGTAAAAAATGAGTGTTGGAAAAAACATCAATTTGGCTGACAAAATTAGTATCCAAAAAGTATAGCAGCTAAGGACTTAGGTTCTGGCCTCAGAACTTATTTAAATCTAGCCCTGACATTCATTCTCTGTGACCTTGGACCAGTTACTTAACACCTCTAGGTTAAGAATCAAAGACATGTAGAGGATTATACACCGGGCAGCTCAGGTAAATCTTATGTACTACACATAAACCATCGGCTGCACTAGGTTATATATGGTTTCCTGGGCCTGGAAGCTCTTCTGGCAGCTTTCCCTCTATTATTAAGTGCATCATCTAGCCTCTGACATAAGTGTTTATAGATCAGATGTGGCCCTTACCTTTGTTTTGTTCATGTCACCAATAAACTATACTGTCTCCCAGACTATCTGACTGTTGGAAGGATGAGAAATTTATCATAGTCAAATTTTAGAAATTAATTCTGGCCTTCTAATCTTCCTCATCATTCAGGAACAAACTGCTGTAAGTTAAGACAATGTTTTAAAGATAGGATTTGCAAATTTATATCATCCACAATGTTGGAACTATTATATCAAAAGATTTCTCTATTCCTGTAATGTCGTTAAAATCCAATACTGTCTCAATTGCACACAAGAGCACCTAAGAAATATTTACAGAATTAGATGAGAAAGTTTTCAATAATTATTACAGTTCAATTTTAAGAGTATCTTAAGGGTGTTAAAAAAAGCCCTATAAATTTCAAATAATTCATCTTAAAAATAGGAGCAATGAGAGGTAGGCTTAAATGCCTGATTGCATGTATTTTAAAACAGATAAGATTAAACCATTTAGTGTAATGATAAATTTACCTGAAGTTAAAAAAATTCCCTAAATTTTGGGTTTCCAGTTAGAAAGGGTTGCTTAGTAAAGAACTAGTGAAAGAAATGTTGGGTGGTAGTATTATACATTCCTAAATGTAATCTTGACTACTAAACAAACATCCAATGCAGCTTTCACTTACTAAAATTAACCAAAAAACCTACATCAGTCACAATATCATGTGGCAAGTTAAATGCACTGACTCCCTCTTCAATCTCAGCATTTTTCAGATAAGAAAAATTTTTCTGATGTTCCTTTAACTTTTACTTAATTTTCGCATTTTCTCTATGAAAGTGTATCTAGGAGTGATGAAGTTTTCCTTATTTGATCAAATATTTATTCACTTTTTGCATTAAAAATGTGCCTTTCAAAAATATACTCCCCATATTTTGCTTTATTTCAAAACAGATAGGATGCATATTATATTAAATGGGAGATACTAGCTTGGGTTCCTCATGATTTGCTTGAATTTGGAGAAACTATGACAAATTTAACTCAAAATCTCCTAGGCAAGCAAATCGCTTGCCTTTCTTTACCCCAAAATGTTTTTTTTTTCCCCCTCTTGCAACTGCTTTCAGATGTACTCCTCAGCCTAATTCCAGTGCTAGCAATCTGATCAAGGCAAATTTCACAGGGCTTCCTAACTCTAATTTCTCCCGGTTATAACCCATTTTACAGCTGCTGGCATAATTTCTAATACTGACTTAAGAACCTAGATAAATCCAGGCTCTTCAGTATGGCACATTCAAATGCCACAAACAACAGATTCTTTACCTCCACCTGCTCCTCATTAGTTGCTAGCGACCACTACACTTCCATGCCTGGCTTCTTCATCACCCTCTGCTAAGTCCAATTATTAGACATTCTTGGGATCAAACAGACCTGACACCAAATCACCCTGCCTCCACTTGAGTCCTTTCTCTGTTTTTACCAAGCATGTAAGCAGGTTTTGTCTCATTACTTTTTCCTTAGTCTATTTCCAATATATTCTCATCATTACACATTTCTGTATTTGTCTGTGTCCTAGCTTAGAAGTCCCATGAGGCAAGGGATCTCCTACCGAAATTTATTTCAAGAAACCATTGGCAACTGGGCCTCTATACTATCAGTTACTCTAACCACTGAATGATCTGCCTCAGGAGTTGAAGGCATGTAAGAAGCCTAGGTCCCTGCTGAATCAGGTAAGGAGTAGAATCTGGAGCACATCTGTATACCCTCTCAAAGTAATTCGAGGCCTACAATTCTCTTTCTTTTGCTTTATGTTATCATCTAACTGTATCTATATCTTATAAACTTTCAAATCTTTTGCTGTAAAAACTCATGAAAAATAGTGGAAGGGAACATAATGTTAACAGCAGTCACCCCTTGGAAAATTACAAAAATGGAAACTGGGAATGGCAGGGTTAGGGTTGGTGATGGGAAATTATAGAGAAAATGATAATATGCACTGTTTCTTAAATTTGGGGGGCCCTGATTCTTTATAATCTTCAGTACTTCCTAAATATTCCATAATGGACTTGTATTTCTAACATAAAAATCTAGACTAAGATACACAAGTAATTTGACATGGGAAGCATGACAATCAAATCTGGCATGGATAAAATTTTAAAACTGAGTGCAAGGTTTATGATTTCAGTATTTAAAAATTTCCTGAAAGGCAAAATCCTCTACGTTTTTAGATTTTCAAAAATATCTAATGATACAGAATCTTGAATTGACAAACCAAGATAAATGTTACCATAATTCTCCCCCCCACCCCGAAGAAATACTTAACCCTATGCAAAATTTAGTTGTTGCCATCCTGTCCTCTGGTTTGAAATACTATCCATATAGTGACTCCCCTCTTCCTGCCCCCCCATTCTACATTCATATATCCAACTGCCTGCTCAATGTCAAATCTCAACCTGTCCAAGGCAGAATCCAATCTACACCCTCCAATATGTTCCTCTCCTGGTTTTCTGAAATCTCAGCTAGTAGCATCATCATCTTTGCTCAAAATCGGAGTCATTGTTTGTTTCTTCCCATCTAATCCACCACCAAATTGTCAGCTTTGCCAACAAAAAAGGCATCCTGAATCTGACTTCTCCCTACAACTACCAACCCAGTCGACTCTCACCTAGATGACTATAATAGTCTCCCTTACTTTATCCCACTATAGCATGTTGCCCATATACTAGACAAATAACAAACCCTGTCACTCCCTTGCTTAAAACCCTCCAATGGCTTACCATCCCATTCAGAATAAAATCTAAATTCCTTTCCATGGGCTCAGTCCAAGCAGTTAGGCCCTTGCCAGTCTACCTTATCCCCTGCCATTCCCCACCACACTCAAGGGTCTCACTCCAGTCTTACTGCATTCCCTCTCGTCATACAAGCTCATTCCTGCTTGGAGACTAGTTTTCTTGTTCCTTCCTTCAAAATGCTCTTTTTTTATCTTGGTGATTTTCTTCTCCTCATTCAAGGTCATTATTCCCCAATGACCCTGTAACTTTGTTTTGTACCCCAATGTAGAACCATCACCTGAGATGGTGACTGGCACGTGGGTCTTCAGTAAATATTTGTGAAATGGAAAAAAGCTAAATATTCAATCAAGATTCCTGGGCATGAAAACAGTTGTTCCGAATGACCCATACTTTTACAATGGCGACTCCACCACCCCGATAACCAAGCACCTCCCACAAACCTCCAACCCCAAATCTTCTTAGAATCTGCCACAATTTAGAAGTCTGTGTTCTGTATGAGCTGTTGCAAAACAGGAAACAGAGCCTGAGCCTCACAGATATGGAGTGTTTATGTATACACACACCAAGCAGGACTGTCCCCTTTAGAAACTTTCACCTTGAAGTCAGCCCTGTGTGTGAATGTGCTGGGCTACAGAATAAGCAGAGAACTGGTGTGAGTTCCCCTGTGTTAACACACTCCGAGACATGGCTCTGCCATCTCTCCTGTGAGAGTGCTGACTCACTCACAGCCTCTGTGCCCCTACCAAAAAGCAGCTTTATCGTTCTCTCTACTACAAAAATAAAGAATTAGTCTACTAAGACCAATCACAATAAGACTGACCAAACTAGTGTTCAGTGCCAGGTAGCAAAGGCAACTTGAGATAAAAATGAATAGCAACCAGATCAAAATGTTAAGTAAAAAGGCTCATAAACTCTGAATTTTGTCAAAGTGAAGCAAAGAATTCAAGTTTCAATTTTTATGGCTCAAGCCATTATAAATCTTATGTAAACCTTCCAATGGACCATAAGAAAAGGAACAGTTTGTGGAGTATGATTATTTGGGCTCAATTGTTGTTGAAGAAATATACATTTAACAATGACTCTTAATAACTATATATCAAGCTGTTTCTTCTTCAAATATTTTTTACTGTGTTTAGCTAGGAAATACGGATGCATGCTTTCTTGTTGTGAGTATATTATAAATGTGACTGTATCAGCAAAACTAAACTTTAGCTGTGGCTAATCAAATTTGAATAGTACAAGGATAGTGTGTGTGTGTGTGTGTGTCTGTGTGTGTGTATAGAATAAGGCCTCTAAATGATTTTAAATGAGATGGCGATAATATTATTTAAAGTAATATTAACATCATACGTGTGTGCATGTGTGAATACAGATATACACAGATAAAGAGAGATAATGAATGAATTAATGAATGAATGCAAGAAAGAAAGATAATGGATAGGAATCAGACCAACCTTTCCTTGCATTGTTAATTACTTTACTATGAAGATGTGTCCAAACTTCTAAAGAATTTCCTGGTTTGTATTAAAACGCACTTCAAAAAGACCACGAAAACAGATATTTAGTTGACAGGCTACAATGGGATTCAGAAAAAGACACAGTGAATATAGACTAAGGTGCAATATCATGCTGGTGATTTTTCTTTTTTAAAACGTAAGCCACTAACTTTTTGAGAAAAAATTTTTTAAACCAAAGGTTGCATATTAATATTACACACAAACTGAAACATGTGACTTTTAGCACAGTGTATACATGCTTACATAAAACTCAAATATTTACACATTTAAAACAATTTCCATTTAACATATGAAAGTTCTGAAATACATAAAATCATTAATATTTTCTATAAAACTACAATTAGAACATCAATTTGCTACAAGCATATAAAACATCAAGTGCTTTCTTGGAGTTTCAAGTTTCCTCTTTAAAACAAGATCTTGCTTGCATATATAATTTTTCTCCAGTAATCAGTAAGGACTTTTTTTCCCCCAAGAGATTATTTTCCAGATACATTATAAGCTCAAGAAAACGGACTCAACAATTATGCAATATAATTATGTCGTAACAACTTAATTGCACGTATGCTTTAAAGTAGGTTTGGATGACGTTCTCGAACACTTTGGTATATGTTCTTCAGGGACTTCTATTAGAAATAACAGGAATTTTAAGTCCCCTCAATCCCCATTTTGCTTTAAAAATGGACAAGTCTTTGGTTAAAGTTCTGTATTTTGGGCATTTATGATTAATAAAAATGGTCCCCAAACCAATAAATGGTGCTGATGTGATATTATCAGTTCACAAGACTTCATTTAACTTGTTTCTGATGAAGTGGAAGGCTAAAGATATCCATTTATTATAACACGTCATTGATAGATTTAATCTTCCATTTACAAGCAGAGAAATCAATAGGTGAGTCAATATTTCTCTGTTCATTTTGTGTTATAATCTAAACTGTACAGTAACTGCAGTAACTAGAGATACTGTTCCACAGTATATGTGATGACGATTGGAAAGATGAGTAGCATTAAATTTAGAGTTAGCTTACCGAGAATAAGTCAGTATTAGACTGTACAGTAATTCTGCATTAACTATAGTAGGTTGTCAGGTAATGCTTATTAAAAACCCCATACCATTCCATTTACAAGAGAAATTGTTGCAAATGTATAAAACAGCAGATATACAAGGAGAACACCAAACATACTTTATTAGCACAAAAAAGCAGCCATTAACAAGGCACAGCAAGCAGAAACATACATTAGCAGTCAAAGGGTTAGTGTTGCATACAAATATAGCTTTTCTTTTTTGTAGCCTTGGCAATAGCCATCAGGATATAAAAGAACTTTCTGTAGCAGCAGGTAAGGAAACCAAGGAGCACTCACCAGTGGTACAGAGCACATTAACAAAAAGACACAAGAATGGATCTGACTAGTGCAAAATGTCTAGGACAGAACTGTAAATTCAGTTCAATACTAAGAAGCAAACACTAGGACTTGGTATTACTTCCAAAATAGCTCACTTAATTAGTATTGCATAATATTCTAAGTGACAAAAAGGTGCTAAGTAAAGTTATTTACAGATACAACAGTTGTACAGTACCTTTTAAATCTGCATTTAGGGTTTCAGATTTTCTATTAGAAATTAACTGCACTGAAATTCTACAAATTGTACTTAAGCGATTCAGCTAAGAGCGTTTACAACAAAGAGCTAAACAGTGCCGTCCAAACTGTTCACTGCAGTTTAAAAATCATCTCAACATCAGCAACCACTGCTGTTATCATATAGAGACTTGTTTGGGCATCTTCTAGTCTCACGTTCTTCATGGTTCACAAACGCATCATGGGCACAGGAAAAGATACAAACGTTAACTAATCAACGAGTAGACCACACATACTAACTTAAGAACTCACACACAGGACTACATTGCAGCTCTTCCCAATGTGTTTTACATTAAAGCACTCATTCAAAATAAAATGAATACCTAAGGCCTTGAAATAAATCTACTACCAACTTTATAAGCCTGAACTTTTAAAAGCAACTATTTAGAAAACCTGGTTGGCTTAACAGTACCTTTTGCAGAAGAGACAGGAGACTGACTATAAACTCTATCAACACTTAAGTGAACTGCACTCTGCCCTTGTGGCCAGAAAATTGCATTTTTCTTTTTTCTTCAAGGAAGGCAGTCTTTATTTTTTGGACTTCCAAAGCTTGATCTATAGTAACTACAAACAGCGCTACTTTTGGAAGGTTATAGAAAAATTCTTAGAAAAAATAACAATTTCAAACATTAGTCACACTGTTGAAATACTCTTCCAATATTAATAATTTGTTCTTCAGTAAGAAATAGAATTCTTCATAGCAAATGCCCCCGAGTTGCTTCACTCAATTGCAACAGTCATTACAAACCAAACCGTTCGCTCAATCGACAAAATGCCTTCGCAGCCTTACTGAACACCTGGAGCTCTGTCCTCTGTTGTCTCAAATAGGCACCACATTTATCTGAGGAAGTAACAGCAGATCGCACCTGACAGATAGTAACACTAAGCCTACATACTGCATTGAAAGACACCTAACACTGATACGTGTGCTTGCTATAGGTGTACTGTCTGGTGCACAGAAAAGCAGATCTAGATAATGCCCACTGGGGGCAGGAGAGTTTACTTCGCCTTGACTGGTTCTCGTTCTAACCAGCGAACTCTAACTTTTTGCTTGTAATGATACTCTTTCAAAAAATCCTGCAACATTGATGGTAAAGGAAGCCCATCAATTCCATCATATGTAGTGCATCTACAGATTACTGCACGGCAGATATACTGCAGGCTAAAAGGGAAAGTCCTGTTTAGTGATATAGTAAGCAAGGGTTCAAAAAACATGCAAGAACTGGGATCTTTATAATGTTCCAAAAGTCCTGTTACAGTGGAGGAGTGAAATACACAAGGGTCGTGGGCGTCAAAACTAAAGTTGTGATTCCACTGTTCAATTCGGGCATGCAGGGACCTGTTGTAGCGACGGAAGCTCACAGAGAAGAGGTAGTCCTCTTGCGCAGAGTCCCTGAGCAAGAATGTGCCTTCAGGTTTCCCTTCAAGGAGGGCTTCTGCTTCGTAACGGTCCATCACTCCCCAGTAACAGGGATTCCCTGTAATCTGGAGCAAGTCGGGCACGAGGCAGTGTATGTAATCGATCTGCGTATGGACTTTCCAAGCTCCCTGTCTGCTAACGTGGGCATGGCTGTCTCCAGACACCTGACGTTGCTTCTGCCTACGTGACTGCAGACACAGGGTGGTAGTGTCCTCTTCTGAGTCACAGTTAGCTTGTGGAATTGCACTACTGTCCCCACTTACTTCAGTCATTCCAGGAGCTAACTTTGGTCCCAGTTTATATAACGGATTAACCTGTGCGGTGGCTTCAAAGGTATGTATTTGTGCATTGGGCGGAGGGTCAACCCCCTCTTCAATACTGAGCCGTCTTCTCTCTCGAAGCCTATCTTCTTCATCTTCCGTGGAAACCAAGGATGGATCAAACGTATCAAAAAATGTCGAGTGTGGGCTCACAGGGGCTGTATGCTGTTTAATCAAATGCCATTTTTGGGCTAAATCTGAGCCAGCAGGAAAAGGGCATTTCTCAAGCATTAATTCAGAAAGGTGTATTTTTCTTTTATTAGAAAAGAGGGGTTTTGACTGCTTGCTGTAAGTTCTCATGGGAAAACACAAGCCCACAGTGTCCTGCAACCTCTGTCTCAGAGAGCGGCTCCCCACAGTTCTGCTGGACACGCTGTCCATGTCATGCACGGAGCTTACACCATACCGCCTCTCTCTCCTTTGAAGTCCGCTTCGAGTTCTACCGAACTTTTTATCAGTATCCAATGAACTCTGTGTCTTTGTAGAACAGGAATGTTTTTTCTTCCCACCCCATGGAGCATGCCGAGAGTAGGAATCCCTTCTTGCAAGTCTCGCTCCTGGGGTGACACAGGAATCATTATCCTTTTCAATGCTTATTTCAACAATCTGAGGAATTTCAGTGGCACAGTTTTGGTTTCTCCTTGAAGAATTCTTGGAAGGGCTTAATCCCAGTTGTAAGGCAACGTTTTCTCTTAAGGGACTGCTTTGTTGCTGAGGAGCTGAGTCTCCTGTACTGATGTTTCTCTCTTTCACAGACAAACATCTATTGGAATTCATGTCCACATTTTCACTATGGCTCCCTCCCTCGTGACCGAAGAGATTCTGACACCGGTATTTGAAGTTATTCCACATCTTCCCCACTTTATCCATTGATTATAAGATCTAAAGACAAAATAGGAAGAGGAGAAACTGGAGTTAAGGTGGTGTGTGCAAACACAGCTGACAGCAACCCCCCCACCCCGCCCCACAATTGGAAATTTTGGTGACGCTGGTCAGGAACAGCCCCCCTTCCACTGCCCTGCTGAAACGAGGAGGCAGAGGCAGACACTCCTGGGAGCTGCTGGTAGTCCGAAGGTCGCCGGCCCTCTGGCCTCCCGCAGCACTCAGGGCACCATTAGTCAGGCCAGTCCTCACTCCCCATTTCCTTTCAGGCGGAATACCCAGCTCTCGCGGGAGAAGAAACAAACCCTCTCAATTAAACTCTGGGTTCTTTTTCCCATGCATCAACCTAATTTCATCATGACACTGATTTCTGTGTCCTTACTACAAATAATTCGGGCACTGCCTCAAGTATTACCAAGGGAAAATATGTTCTGTATTGCTGAAATGGATCTGTATTCCACTGCTCCAAAGTTGAAATCAGGACATTTGTGTAACACATCAAAATTAGTTCAAAAATCCTGAGGTAGGGGCGCCTGGGTGGCCCAGTGGGTTAAAGCCTCTGCCTTCGGCTCAGGTCATGATCCCAGGGTCCTGGGATCGAGCCCCACATCAGGCTCTCTGCTCTGCAGGAAGCCTGCTTCCTCCTCTCTCTCTCTCTCTCTCTCTCTGCCTGCCTCTCTGCCTACTTGTGATCTCTGTCTGTCAAATAAATAAATAAAATCTTTAAAAAAAAAATCCTGAGGTAGTATTCTTCCCTATTTCACTTATCAACTGCTATATTCCACTCATCTGGCAATGTAAAGCTTACAGATCAATCACTTGTGAAAATTCAGTACCTTCCCTCCCTACTCTGCAATGTATTAATTTTTTTCTGTGATTTTAAAGAAGCAGTTTGAGTAGAAAGGCAAATTAGGAGGAAATAAAGAAAATATTTAGATTTAAATGGAAAGGTGTCTTTCAGCTTCCCAATTCTTTATCCCGGAAGAGCGTGGAAATAATAAAGTAACAGAAAAGGCTATGATACTGAAGTAATTAACAAAATAAAACAAAAAATATTTATTTTGGCATCTTTTATTTTTGCTCCTTAAAAAAAAAAAAAAAGATTGAGAGCAGATTATTGCACTTCACAAATAAATTTAACGACTCTAACACAGACGGGCTCATTCGATAAAAGTCAACATTCTAGAAGAAATAGAAAAATGTAAACTTAAAGTTCAGCTGGTTTTTTTGTCACAACAGATTTTTTTTTTAAACATCTCTCTTTCTATTTTGCCATTTAATAAGTATGGCACTTCCCCTCCCCCTCCCCAATATTTTGTTCATGTTTATTATCTCATCATGTACTACTTTTCAGTTTAGAATCAATACTGGAAAACTAGATTTTTTTTTTTTTTAACAGCAATGAGAGGCATTAGAGCTGATTCTCCCATTGTTGTGACTAATATTCTTCGTGATAAATACTTGGATTTTCAAGACACTGACTAGGGTTAAGATGACAATAAAAAATAAACCTTATGTATTTCGTTTTAGTTTCTTCCGGAAAGGGCTCCTGGACTAATGATAATGCCAACATAGAGAATTTACGTCTATGAAATCATAAAATACACCTTCAGATTATTCTTCATTACAAGCATACTGCTAGGTATATAGGAGTTTGCATGGTAGGTGGTATATATATTCTACTATAATCTGTTAGATGGATTGGATTTAAATCTTTAAATCTTAATAAACTCTATCAGAACATCTGCCTCCTCCCCTTTGCAAATATCTTTTTTGTAAGCTTTTTTTGAAGTTTATGCTATTTGAACATGACATGCCTTGTTGTTATCACTTCTTCTTCTTCTTCTTCTTTTTTTTTTTTTTTTGACATTAAGATTCTGTCCTTCACTCACAGTCCAGTTACATATGGGGCTAATCCCTGCCTTATTCTTGGTGACTCCAACATCTTTGTAGATGTACTCTTCCAATATCCTCAGTCCTTTCTAATCTACTTTTCTTCTCAGTTCTTTCTTTCTTTAAGATTGTATTTATTTATTTGACAGAGAGAGCAGGGGCAGGGGAAGTGGCAGGCAGACGGAGAGGGAGAAGTAGGTTCCCTGCTGAGCAGGGAGCCCAATGCGGGGCTCTATCCCAGGGCCCTGGGATCATGATCCAAGCAGAAGGCAGACGCTTAACTGACTGAGCCACCCAGGCATCCCTCAGTTCTTTATTTTTAAGCTGCTTTTTTATCTTTACCTAATTCATACATTTATACAGGTCCACCTTAGAGATATTATAGGTTTGGTTCCAGACTATGAAATAAAGTGAGTATTGAAATAAAGCAGGTCAAATGAATTTTCTGGTTTCCCAGTGCACAGAAATGTTTACACGACACTGTGGTCTATTAAGTGTTCAATAGTAGGAGGTCTAAAAAAAAAAAAACAAAAAAAACCCAATGTATATACCTTATTAAAAAATGCTTTATTGCTAAAAATGCTAACCAGTTTTCAGTAAGTTGCAATCACCATAACAAATATAATAGCAATAATAATAATGAAAAAGCTTTAAATATTCCAAGAATTACCAAAATGGGGCACAGAGACATTAAATGGGCAAATGCTGCTGGAAATAACAGCACTGACAGACACGCTGGACAATACCTCAGACCTTCAAGCTAAAACACGCAGTATCTGCAAGGTGCAATAAAGTGGAATGTGATAAAATGAAGTGTCCTGCAGTCTATTTTTCAAAAGGTGTCCTTATTTTCAAAAGATACCCCACCTCAAGCTCTGACTGATCCCCTTAGATAAATTTCTCTACCTCTAGTTTTATCCAAGGTAAAAGAGCAACAGTCAGGAGGATCCTGAGCATACAGACTGAACAAGCATCCCAGTGCTCAGCTTTATACTTCACCTTCACCTTCTGAACGAACCAGTTCCTCTCATGACTGAGCCAGCAATACAAACTGCTTTGCCTCCTTTTAACATCCTCATTTGCAAGCATTTATATCGTTTTCTCCATTCTGTTAATTTCTAGCTACCTGCCTCTATCAAAAATTTGTTAACCCATTAGTCTTACTTCTTGTGGGTTTATGCTTTATATATTTTTTTATTCCTTTAATTTTAGTGGGGTTCCAGGAATAAGTAGAGTTAAAATGCCAATGTTCAATAGGACATTTAACTGGAAAGTCCCCTTTTCACTGTTAAAGAGAGCGAACAGTACACCACACAGCGTCCCCACGCACCCCCCCCCCCCAGATGAGTGATTCTTTCCAAATGGAGAAATACCAATTTCTCCCCCTGGAGGGAGGGATCCACACAATAAACACTGGCTACATAATAAATCACCTGGAAGGCTTCTGAAACTACCTGATACACAAGCCCCTCCCAAGAGACTGTGATTTCACTGGTTTGGAGATGGGTCTGGACACTGCTGTTTGTTTTTTGTTTTTTTGTTTTTGTTTTTTTAAATAAGCTCTTTGGGCGATTCTACAGTAGAGAAGGAAAACCACTGACTAAGGATACTCCAGCCACAGGCTCCAATGGTAGCTCTGAAAGAGAGAAGTAAAAAGGACACTGCTCCAAGGCAGTTGGCAGGATGTAAGTAGTTCTAAATGAACTACCTACCACAATCTCATCACTGTTTCTCTTGGTCTTATTTTTGCCATGTACCCAAGAGGCCTGCAGAGTCTTGAGAAAGACTGTCTATAGCAGTGCTTCTACAACCATCCAGAATGAAGAGGCAAGTTCTCTTTTTAATTTTGCAGACCAATTCTTTTGTAAGACAAGTATAAATTACTAGGAAAAATGAAATGTAAAAAAAGACATTTGAAAGACAAGTGCCAATTTTCTTATTAGACGGAACAGAAATAAAATAACTATCAAATAGCTATAAAATATTTTAAATGCTTACTTTTAATTACTGTACTTAATTTGTCAGAGACTGGCAACAAACTGTACACACGTTCATGGCCCTTGTTCTGAACAGCTCTCATCTGGAGCGTGCTATCCAATGCATGTGGTCACTGAGCCCCTGAAATGTGGCTTATGCCACATACTGAAATGACTAATAGTTTGTATATAATTGGCTAACTACATTAATAAAATTAATTTCTCTGCTTTTTACTTTTTAATGTGGCTACTAAAAGATTAAATATTACATGTATGGTCCAAATTGTATTTCTATTGGCCAGTACTGATCTAAAGCAGGGGTCAACAGACCATAGCCCAAGTGGACAGATCTGGCTTACGGCCTATTTCTGTACGGACCCCAGCCAAGAACGGTTTTTACATTTTTAAAGGGATTAAAAAAAAAAAAAAAAAAAAACAAGCAACCCACAAAGAACAGAGACCACATGTAGCCTGCAAAGCCTAAAATATTTTCTATCTGGCCTCTTACAGAGGAAAGTTTGCTGACCCTAGTCTAAAGTATGTAAGATTATAAACCATATCGCTGTAGACACCAGAAGCCTCTCTTCTTCACGTTTATAAGATAAATTCCAGGGCAATTTACAGATATTTGATAAGCAGACCATACCTGAAAGATGACTGTCCATTTTAGTTTTGTAGAAGTTGTATAAACAAGTGGGACCTGCAGAAAACACGTGTATGTGCCAGGTTACAGAAGGCAGGTTCTGACTCTGAACCTGTGGTGCAGTTTCACAGAGCATGAAATTCCGTGTATACTCTAATCCTCATCTCTGCTGTGAGACTGCATTGTGACAAAATATTCTAATTTAAAGAAGGACTATTATGCTTCCACATCCCTTAGGGACAGAAAGCTGCCTTTTCTTGACGTGGGGAATGCCGTGTGGGTGGCTGTGATACTGCAAAGAATAAAACACTGACACAATTCACAGAAAAGTCCAAGTAAGAAGAATCAGGAAGGCACTTCCATGATCTTAATATTTACAATGTCAGTTTTGAGGTTCTTTGGTTTGGTTTGTCATTAAATTTTTGAAAAGCGTATTCAGCTGAAACCTTTTGAGACCTAACTTACAAGTGTAGTACTTTAGGGTTTTATATGAAGTCACACAAGCCTTAAAAAAGTGTTAAATTTCAAAGGTACTGATTCTAGAATATAGGTGCAACAGCCATTACCAGCTTTCACATTTCTACACCGGCACAGCTAGCCTTAAAACTATTCAAAGCAAATTTCTAAAAAGTCATTGCTTCCTCCAAGGACTATCATAATTTAAAACTGGTTTTATAACTGTTATAAGTTGAAGAGTTTTTGTTGAAAAATGATAACTGACAGGATAAGCTACAAATCAAAATTATGGAAAATTAGAGGTCAAATTTCATTACTACAAAAATTTACATATATGAAAAAATAAGGACTATAGGCAATGGCCCTCTTCATGCCAAGTAATATCTTTTACAAAATTTCCACAGAAAAAAATAATTGAAACAGTTCCTGGGGTTCATTTCAATGGGACTTAATCCATACTTTATTAGAAATCAATTAAATTCAACAAGTCTTAAGACTACATGGCCTGCCACAGTGGTAAAGAGGAGGACTGTAACCCAACCCACAGCCCTCTTCTCCTCTGAGTCCATCTTAATTATTTAGTCATGGTAATTCCTGTCCAGTGAAAAGTCTCAGTCACACAGACACATGGATTGATTAAAGTCTTTCTGCGCCAACTTCAGTCAGGTATAAGAGGCAGTTTAGGAGATACAAGTTTTAATTGATATTTTGGTGGTACTTTCAATAATTTTTAGAAAGAGATAATATAATGTTTAATATTAAGAGTGAGCCAGAAATCCAGGGATGCATGGTTGTCATAGCTATAGTCCCTTAAAGAATCTGAGAACAACTTGGGCTTTTTAAAATGTTATTTTATTTATTGATTTATTTATTGACTTATTGGCAGGGAGGAGAGAGGAAAAGGGAAGGGAGGGGAGGGGGAGGAGAGGGAGAGAGAGAATCTCAAGAAGGCTCCACACACAGCATGGAGCCCAACATGGAGCTTGATCTCACAACTCTGAGAACATGACCTGAGCATGAGGAATTGGACACTTAATTCAATGACCACCCAGATGCCCCCAAAATGTTATTTAACTGTTACTTATACACTCTATTGTGACATGGTCTGTATTGTCTAACTGGATGCGTATTTGCTTTTTATACTGCTACCTAATATTATGTTCAACTGTATAAAATTACGGTCTTGTGGGTAAAAAATGGTCATATAATTTACTTCATATAGTTTATACTTTTACAACACACACAATATATTAATACAGTAGACCATGTACATGTGTTCTCAAAAAAGGTGAGGCCCAATGATCTACTACACCCAGATATTCCTGTTCTCATGGGTTGAGTTATACTTTTACTGAGTTAGTTATGTTAGCTTCCAAAACAGGTCATGTTATTTATACTTATTATTGTAATTATGTGATTTGTTAATCAACCTAATGAAATGTGGCAGAGTGGGAGACTGTGTTGAATGACTTTGAAATAGTGAATAAAAAGGGAGATACCCATTATATGTTAAAGATAAAAAATAAAATTAAGTAAAATAAGAGAGGAAAAAAAAGGGCAATACCCCTGTTGAATTAGGTATAAGCAAGAAAACAGTAAAACAAAACAAAACAAAAATCCCAATTGGAAAAAATATTGCAAGGAATACTACAAGGAATTCTAAAGTCAGAATGCATCATAAGAGTTCGAATTTTTGTTCTACTTAAAGAACCCAAACTGGAAATCTTAGATGATACATTGTGGGTGTGGTTTCTACATGGAAAGCAATAGACAACTGCAACTAGTGAGCCTACTCTCAAAGAAAAGATCTTGGCTCCTTAATAAAAAATCTGACAAATGAACATGCAGTCTTATTCTTGAAGTTAGAGTAAAATATTTAAGGTATATATCTCTTTTTCTATATCCCTTCTTGCTTTATTAGACTTTGCAGACTACTGGTCTTGATTGAATCAGGTAAGAGGTCTTCCTCAATAACCATTTAATTAAAACTTATAGTAGTGCCAGCAGGGTGTAGTACAAAGTCCTAGAAGTACAGAGACATGACCTAGTTTAAGGGATGGTGAGCAAAGATGACCTCTCTCTGAGGAGGTGAGATTTCAAAATTCTGTCCTGAAGGATGAATTAGGACTGTGTTTTACAAGCAGAGGGAACAGCATTGCAAACAAGCCCAGGCAGGAATGGGCAAAGCCTGAATAATGGCTAAATGAACAGAGACTAGCAAGTGAACGGAAGAATGCACAGGTGAGGCTGAAGGGGTAAGCTCTGGAATCCCGGATCAGAGAACAAGACAAAATGCTACTGCTGCCCTGAAGACTACTGCAGTGTATACATACGTAAGAGCTCGACTGGATAGTGAAAGTGAAAATGGATATGGAATGTTAAGAAGTCAAATCTATAGATTAATGACTGACTGGAAACTGAGGAATGAAGAGGAGACAGGTGTCAAAACAAACAAACAAACAAAAAAAAAACCCTGCCAAGTGTCTGGCTTGGGAAAATGGGTGAATGAGCACGCTAATTCAGAGACAGGAAACACAATAGACAAGGCAATTTGGGAAGTGAGGAGTTGGAGAAAGTAACTATTTTCAAGTTAGGAAATGCTGCAGTTGAGTCCCTCATTGCGATATCTAAGTGAGGCCTCACTGGTCCATTAGTGTAGATTCATGTAATGGATTACTACATAGTAGGCATGACCAACTACAGCTGTTTGCATCTACATGTGAATCTCAAAAGCAAAATGCTTAGAGAAAGAAACAATATAGTTGATATGTACATTATGAACCAATTTACAAAAAAAAAAAAAAAAGGATTTTATTTGTTTATTTGAGAGAGAGCATGAGTAGGGGGAGAGGTAGACGGGGAGCTGAGGAAGAGAGAGACAAGCAGACCCCCTCACTGAGCAGGAAGCCCCGTGCCAGGCTTGATACCATGACCCGGAGATTACACCCTAAGCCGGAGTCAGATGCTTAAATGACTAAGCCACCCAGGTGCCCCTGAATTAATTTACCTTTTAATCAGGCAAATCCCTGTCTTTAGGCATACATGGATAAATAATAAAAATGTAAAATTCAAGAAAATGGCTTCCTATTGAAGGGAAGGATAAAGAATTAGGAAGAGGCACCCAGGAAACTTCGAAAACACTGAGGGAGGCAGTGTACCTCGCTGGATCAGTAGGTGAAGTATGCAACTCTTGATCTCAGGGTCATGAGTCCAAAACCGTGTGCTGGGCATGGAGCCTACTTAGAAAAATAAAAGAATAAAAAAGAAAAGAAAAGAATAAATAAAAAATAAAACACTGGTAATTTTCTATTTCTTAGCCTGGGTGATAGATACGTGGTTTCACTTATTAACTATTCTTTAGACTGATTTATGTTTTATTCATTCTTTTCTGTGCATGACACACTGCATAATAAGAAAAATTTAAATTATGCAGGTCACATTTTGACCACAATGGGAATAGCGAAATAGTAAACAAAACAACCACTAGGAAAATATAAAGCTCACAACTCAAGTAAAAGAGGGATCCAAAACTGCAAAGTATAGGCCATTTAGAAAACTGCATATTCATATATTGGGAATTTTTTTTCTACATGTCAATTTGGTGATCTTTATTAAAATTATTACTTTAAATTTGGCAATTACATATTCTACACTAGATGGTTACCCCAAAGCGGGCAAAGTTAACAATAACACAAAAACCCAACAACAGAACAAAATTTTAAACAGATTTCTCCAATGTGGTAGAGGGGTCAGCAATCTTTTTCTGAAAAGGGCCATATAACAAGTGTTTTAGGCTTTCCAGGCCATTCGTTCTCTATGGCATCTACTGAACTCTGCCATTATAGCCTGAACACATCTACAGAAAATAAGTACATGAGTAAGTATGACTGCATGTCAATAAAACTTTATTTGTGGTTAGTGAAATTCAAATTTCATGTAGTTTTACTTGCTTTTTTTAAAAGATTTTATTTATTCATTTGACAGACAGAGATCACAAGTAGGCAGAGAGGCAGGCAGAGAGAGGGGGGGAAACAGGCTCCCTGCTCAGCAGAGAGCCCGATGGGGGGCTCGATCCCAGGACCCTGAGATCATGACCTGAGCTGAAGGCAGAGGCTTTAACCTACTGAGCCACCCAGGCACCCCTAATTTTCACTTGTTACAAAATTCCTTTTCTTCTGATTTTTTTTCAACCATTTAAAAATATAAAATCATCCTTACCTCACTGGCTATACAAAAACAAGTGGCAAGCCAGATCTAGCCTCTAGGTCATTGTTTACCAACTTCTGATATGACACATTATAACACTTTTGATATTACATTTACTAAAACTAGTGGTCGTTCATTCTATGGAACAATTTAGGGAAACAATAGTCTAAGAAGATCATTTTAAGTATGTAATGATAAAGGTATATGGATGGTTCCTAGAACATAACAGTGGAGTAAGTACAAACTATTTCTTGTAAAAATGAAACACATACATATTATGAAAGAGTTGAAACACTACGTCAACTACTGAAAAGTCTAAACTCACCTGAAGTTCCACCGCTCCCGCCCCAAGAGAGGACCACTCTTACGTTAGTATGTGTTCTCTCTTTCTCTCTCTGTTTTTTTTAAAGATTTTATTTATTTGAGAGAGAAAGTGAGAGAGTGAGCAAGCACATGTGGGGATGATGGGGGAAAAGCAGAGGGAAAGGGAGAAGAGGACTCCCAACTGAGCAGGGAGCCAATGCTCCATCCCAGGACCCTGGGACCATGACCTGAGCCAAAGGCGGATGCTTAACCAGCTGAACCATACAGGCACCCTAGTATGTGTTCTCTTTTATGCAAGAGGCTGTACATAAGATTCTTTTACAATTAAAAAAAAAAAAACTTCTTCATCTTTATGGCTATATCCCTCCCCATTTCTTGAAAAATGTATTTTTTTTTTTTAACTAGCTATGTCAGAGATAGGATCAGACAAGTGAAAGAGAAAAACGCCTGGCAGCTATGTTTTTTAAACTGACAAATCCAAGAGTCTTTGAAGTAAGCAATAAAACAAACATAAAAAGCCAAACCAACAACAGGCAAACATCTACAAAGCTGAAAACATACTAATAAGGATGATGACACTGATAGGCTGAGGATATGATTTCCATTACTGAATGCTAACCATGTGCCAGGCACTGACATAAAAATTTTACTTCTTCTGACAGCCCTGTGAGTAAAAATGCTCTCAATTTTATAGATGTAGAAATTAATACAACTGAGAGATTAATAATACCCTGGGGGTGAGTTTCTTCCATTATTATCAGACTGTTCAGGTTTTCTCTCTTCTTGAATACAGCTTAGACCTGTACACTAACACCTCTATGTTCAAGAAGTGTTGTTACAAAGCTCTTTTAAAATCTCAAGGAATACATCATTTCTATATTTTTATAACTATCATAGAGCAAGAAAAGGATGGAACCGATATTAAAAGCTGACAAAGCTAGTACATACATACTCAAAAGAGAATTACTAGCTGTTCCATTTTGGTTGTAATGAGTGGAACAATACTCTGACCAAAAGAATGTGGAGCAAAAGGTCTATTCATAGGCTTGTTGTGAATATTTTGCTGTCTATTCTGTGCCTATGAATGAATAAAATCTTAAAAAAAAAAAAAAAGAATGTGTTTGAAATCACATGCCTAATTTCAAGGGATGGAGCTTAAGAAGTTCTTATACTATTTTCTGCATATTAAGAGAAATACAATAGTCCATTTTAAAAAAAGAAGAAAAAGGGGACATCAAATTAAGATTCAAGTCATAGCATTAGACTGCATTAATACCTTTCCCCAAAAGATAATTTAAGGACAATTTCTTTAAAAAAAAAAAAAAAAAAAAAAAAGAGCAAATAAAATTTGCATCTCTTTTTCTCAAATTTTACTCATACAATTCTAACTTCCAGTGTAGGAGGGCGCTCCAGGCCGTCAAAATCCAACTCTTAAACCAAATCACTTGCAGAGACACTGCCTACTTTTTGCTCCCCGGAGCAAGGGCACAGGCATGAGACAGTCCAAGTGGAAATAGGGGAGGCCAGGAGGTTCAATTCCAGCTTTACCACTTCAGAATGTTGTGAACTTTGATGTATTCATACTAGGATGAAATTCTGAACCAAATTTCCCTCTTGGTAAAATGAGGATAACAACACCTACCTCTTGGGTTGGGTATGAGGATTTGAAGCCACATCTATTAAAGCCTTTGACACATGACACACTCAAAAGACAGGAGGCTTCAAAAATGTTACCAGTAGAATCTAGCATAGAACTTTAGTTTTTTTTTTCTTAAAGAAAAAAATAATTATCCTATTCAGTTTTGGGTCATGACAAAATGTCAGTATTTTCCAATTCTGTCAGATTCCAAATTCTATTAACCATTTAAACTTCTGTATGATTTCCTAGAAAACACTACAGGGATTTCAATGTTCCATAGCAGCTGAAGCTATAGTTCATCTACAGCCTAAACGAAGCATAGTTAATCTGTATAACGCTGGGCAAGGCCCAGGAACATAGTCCTCATTCATTTCTTTTTTTTTTTTTTTGCTCCAAAATTCCTTCTTAGTCTATAAAAAGAGTACCACATTTTAAATTTTACCATACAGATATCGCACACTAGAGAAGCATAAAATCCTAATAAGTTATACCTCATTTTCTATGGAGAAAGCATCTTATGTAATAAACTAATAAATATACCATTCACTGAAACACATCTTATCTGGCTGGCATTATTGGCAGAGTGTGGTGGAACACAAGGAACATATGCTTTAGCTTCAGAGAAGCCAAAAATCAAATTCAAGCACTCTGCTAGCCGTGTGAAATCTAAGTTTCAGCGTTTCCATCTAAAAATAAGAACAATTACCTTCTCTTACACGGGTTTCTAAGAGGATAACATGATATAAGGTAAGTACAGCTGAATATCATAGGGGCTCAAAAATGTTTTACAACCAATCCAAGGCAGGAGAAGGTACGTGCTGGTGATAGCAAAAAGCAAAGCTGTTTTACGTCTGGGGAGAGATGATTGGTGAGTTAGTCTTGTCTTTATCTCCTTTCAAGGGAGGCCCTCTCAGTTAGGCACCTCGGGCACCTTCCCTAAGCACTGGAACAGTGTGTGTTTCCTAGTGTAAACGCCCCTCTACAGATGGGCATCAACAACCCAGCTTCACATCTCCCTCAATGCCAAAGGCAGCTACAAACAAAAACCAACAAAGCAAAACAACTCTCAGCTGAGAAACTGAGTGGAGCAAGGGGACTACATATGACTAGCCTTAATCCAGAAAAGAATCTCTGATCTGGGGAAGAGATTAACAATGAGCTCAATGAGCTCACTGTGATCCTACTAATAATTTACAAAGAATATTCAGTTACTATTGGTAAGTGAGCAATTGTAATCTGGGCCATTTCCTTCTCTAGGAAAGGCAACCGTTTTACAAACCCTGCAGTTTAGTCTCATCAGAAATACAAGACTCTAAGGACTAAAATAGGATGATTTTTTGGATAACAATACTTTACTTTTATCCTTTTATTTTCTATCTTAAACCACTCAGAATACATTTATTCTCCGTGTATAAACTGAAAGGGCACTATTCTCTTCTATGCCAAATTTTAGGCCTGTAGAAAACTAAGGGTCTTTAAATAATTTGATAGCTTGTAATAAATCCAAGAAAGAAAAAAAGAAAACAAACATAATTAGAACAGCTTCAATGTTCTTGATCTAGATTGTCTACCGGCTTAAAAAAAAGAAAATTTGAACATTTTGAAATTAGTCTATTCTTTAGAAAGATATTTGGGAGGGGTCTTGGGAAAAATAAAGGCAAACAAGGATACCTTTTAACCACTTAAGAAAACTAATGTCAAAAGGAACATTTTGACCAAAATTATAGACTAGGAACTCCAAGGAATATACCCCAGTTTTGTGTTATGTATTACCATGTGACATACAATTTTTTTTTTAAATAGGGCAATTAGACAACCTTTTAGCTCATTAACAGAACTGAAATAAAACCTCACCTATCAGAAGCTGAGAAATTAGTAAGCTGAAAATTGATTAAAAAAAAAAAAAAAACCCTCTGGGCGCCTGGGTGGCTCAGTGGGTTAAGCCGCTGCCTTCGGCTCAGGTCATGATCTCAGGGTCCTGGGATCGAGTCCCGCGTCGGGCTCTCTGCTCAGCAGGGAGCCTGCTTCCCTCTCTCTCTCTCTCTCTCTCTCTGCCTGCCTCTCTGTCTACTTGTGATCTCTCTCTGTCAAATCAATAAATAAAATCTTTAAAAAAAAAAACCCTCATTTTAACATTTACTGATACCACATGTGGAAGACTTCATAAAGCTCAAGTTCTCAGATGAGAATACTTAAAGCCCTTGGCTCTACCCACCCTTACTCTAAGCTGACCCACAGTTTAAACAAAGAATATATTCTCTGGACACCAAGTGCATGGCAGCAGAGAAACTGCAAGTTAGAAATGGGGGCAGGAGTTCAAGAGAAGAGAGGTGCTGTGTGCTTGCACACTGACAAGACCAAGAGAAGACCAAAAGCATGAGAAAGCACAATAGTCTAGGGCCATGAACTATAGAGATACATATTGTAAGACAAAAAGAAGGGACAAGTAGAGATATAAAATAAAGATTTAAAAGATAAAAGACCATTAAGAACAACTTTAAGCCAATAAATTTAAAAACTTAGAATGGCTAGATATTTTGAAAAGTATAAATTTCCTAAACTGACTCAAGGAGAAATTAAAAAATCAATAGCCCATAACTCTTAAAAACTTGGAATCTGTAGTTAAAAATCTTTGCACAGGAAAGCGCCAACCCAAGCAAGCATTCTAGGCAGAAGTCAGTCTAGTAACTGTGATTTCTAATCACTGGTGGCCAGAGAGAGAGCTCAGGGTCAAAAAAGAAGCGACAGCCAGCATAATAAAGCAAGAAGAAGAAATAAATGCATACTAATTGGAGAGGAAGAAGTGAAACTGTCCATTCTCAGAGGACCATGACTGTCCATATAGAAAACACTAAGGAATCTTTAAAAAGGAAGGAGGGAAGGAAGGAAGGAAGGGAAAGAGGGAGGGAGGGAGGGAAGGGAGGAAGGAAAAATGGAACACCCTAGAACTAACACAAGTAAGTTCTCAGCAGGGTTATAGGATACAAGATCAACACACAAATCAAATCACATATCTATATACTAACCACAGACACTGGAAACTGAAATTAAAGGTCTTGTGACAAAGATAATGACCTTAAAGGGCAAGAAAACAGACTGATATTTCTGTGAAATAATTCCTTTCGCCAAAGTCCTAACATCTATATGCTTCAGAAGGAGGAGATTAAAATGGAAGGGGGAAAATATGATTGACTCCTCAAGTTGCCCCTGCCTTTGTACGTCCCTTAGGGAGCACTGAGCTGGAAGAGCGTGCTCTATAGTCCAGCCCATAGCCACGCCAGGTCCATGCCTTCTATCTCCACTGCCCTCTCCCAGGTTCAGGCTTCAGCATCATTTGCATGTCTGAGTTTTAACAGCTGCCCAGCATAGCCTACCCTTCTCCACTCACCGGCCCCTGGAACATCTTCCATAATACTGATCCCATGATTTCAAGCAGCTAAGAAAAAAGTCAAGGACTCGATGTCTAGCTACTTCCTCCACACTTTAAGAACTATGCACAAAAGGAGCAACAAAACAATAGTTCTCAGTATAATTTAGGAATATAAAGGTAACTAACATTACTGAAATTATATCACTTGGAGAAAAAAGGTAACCAAATGGTTGTTTTTATGTGTATAAAGAGTCTTTCTCTAAAAAGAATTCCTTAGAAATTCCTAGAAAAAAAAATGAATATTGCAAATAGCTAAAAATGTAAATAAACAACCAAAAGAGATTCGTGAGGAGTCTTTCATGGGAGATGTTAAAGAGGATAAGCAACCCTCTGTCCCTGGCCAGCCCAGATAGTCTTTCCTCTACAAGCAACTGAACTAACTAATCTCAAGGTACTGTGATTTTTTTTTTTAATGTTAGAATTAAAAAAAAAAAATAAGCATAGCATCCCACAAAGTGACATTACTTAAGATCTAGCAGTAGTACAGCAGTTACAGCTCTGACTCCTGATCACACTACTGTCCTGTTGACCTATAGTATAACCCTAACATCCAACATACTGAGTTATCTGAAGGGTCTCATATTCTATGTCACTTGGTAATGTTTCAATCAGGTGCTGATTTAATACTCAATCTAATACAAGTCAGTGCCAGCTGCAAAAATACCTAATAAAAGTCATGCTGTTCTGTCAATAAAGCCCCCTGCCCTCCCCTTATAAAAACCTTTCTACACAGTTTAAGGAATACCTACTTCCCATAAACATAGCTTAGAATGGGGGTTCTTTTTACAAATACAGAAAAGTAGGCTTCAATAGTTTCAAAAATGAACCAAGCAGTTTAAAGTATAGTTAATTCTCATATTCTTTGATAACGAGGGAAAAACTACTTCAGGAAGATTCACAAATTTCTTAAGCATTGTCAGATTTGAAATAGATTAAGATTTACTATTTACTTAAATAGTTCACATTCTAACTGTTTGAAGTATAGCAGGTAAAAATAGTCTGTTACTGCTTTCAAGTAATCCTGGAACCCCATTTCTATGAGAGAATTCTGCACTTTGTCAAATCATAACAGACTCTAATTTTCCCAATAAAACGTCAAACTTGCCAGGTAAATGCCTGGATCTAATGTAGATGAAATACTGCACAACTGCTATTTCTAACTGTTAATCATAAATATACATAAGTCAAAATCTGATTTTTAGAAATCCTGATTATTATGTTAAAATAGCTAGTTTAAGGAGTATCTAACCATCCACAAAGATTGTCTATGCTCTGTACTTGATCAAATTACTTCAAATATGTGGTCTGCTTACTTTGACTCCCTACAGATATACTTTACTGGAATTACAGCTTAATATTATGCCCTTAACTTTTATTAAGAATTTATAAAATGGAGTGCCTGGCTGGCTCAGTCAGAAGAGTGTGTGACTCTAGATCTTGGGTTTGTGAGTTTGAGCCCCATGTTGGGTACAGATATTACTAACAACAACAACAACAAAAATTAAAAAACAACAACAAAAAAGAATTTATAAAAAGAATTTATAAAATAAATGGTCTACATTATTCCACATTCTAAAAAATAGTACCAAAGATATCATCCCTCATATAAAGACCCACACAAAAAACTCCTTTTTGGCTTTACTGCCAAGATTTCTCTCTTTAAAAAAAAATCAATATGCTTTCTTCAAGCAGACAATGAAAAACACAAGTCATTGTGTTCCTCCTTTTTTCTGCTATTACCAACAGGAAACCCAAATGGAAGACCTTAGTTTACAAATATGTGATAGAGCTGGAGATCCCCCTCCCACTGCCTTATGTAAGTCTAGATTAAGTATCATTATACTAAATGTCCAAGTATCAGTTTATTGCTAATCATCTTTTTAAAGAAGATTTTATTTGACACACAGAGAGAGCACAAGCAGGGGGAGCAGGAGAGGCAGAGGGAGAGGGAGAAGCAGACTCCCTAGTGAGCAGGGAGCCAGACGTGGGGCTTGATCCCAGGACTCCAGGACCATGACCGGAGCTGAAGGCAGATGCTTAACAGACTGAGCCACCCAGGCACCCTTGCTAATCAACTATTTTTCTTCTGTTTGGAAGTAGATGGGAATAAAAATAGAGTTAACAATCAAATTTTCTGAAACTTGAAAACTACTACTTCTGGGTCTAAAATTTAGTAATCTCAAATGTTCCTTAAGAGGAACATTTGGGTAGGAATGGGTAGGAATTTTGATGGATTATAAAAACAGATAAATCCACCATTTAAAAATGTAGTAAGTAAAAGGAACCATATGACCTTTCAAAGAGGAGATGGGAAAGCCTATTTAAACAAAACGCTGAAGAAACAAAACCAGAAGGAATTCAAAATACTTAACGACATTAAACTTTGGATGTCAAAAAATATGCCATAAACAAAATTTAAGGACAAATGATATACTGTACCATTAGAACAAACTTTTCACAATTAGAAATTTATTCCAAGAAAACAGTCAGATAAGGACAGAGATTTATATGTGAGATAGTCCTCATAGTATTATCTTAGCAAAAAACTAGCAATAACTGTATTTTTTAGTTAACAGAATTGTGGTACTTTCATATGCTGAGATAACAGGCATTAAAAACGATGTTTTGGGGCGCCTGGGTGGCTCAGTCGTTAAGCATCTGCGTTCAGCTCAGGTCATGGATCCCAGGGTCCTGGGATTGAGCCCTGCATCGCATCCGGCTCTCTGCTCAGCGGGAAGCCTGCTTCTCCCTCTCCCACTCCCCCTGCTTGTGTTCCCTCTCTCACTGTGTCTCTGTCAAATAAATTAAAAAAAAAAAAAAAAAAATCTTTAAAAATAAATAAATAAATAAAAATGATGTCTCTAGAGTATTTAGTATTCTGGAAATGTTCATGATATTAAATCAATATGGATATAAAACAGTCTATCTAAATTGACCTCAACACACACATATGCATATAAACATTTAATAAAAAGATTATGGGTAGGGGATGCTACTGTGGTTATCTTGGGTGGTCTGGGATTATTTAATATCATTTTTCCCCCTTTTTTGTATTTTCTAAAACACTACATTCAAATGTATTAATTTCCTAGCTGGAAAAAAAATGTTATTCAAAAAGGAAATAGATCTAGAAAAGAGCAATCTGATTTCATATTATAAATCCAAAATTATGTGTAAAATGTAGAAGAAATAAATAATAAAGTAACTGAAACAATTCAATTAATTCAAATGATTGAAAGGTCACTTTTAAAGAAAAGGTGGGCTAACAGTGAGGAAGGAAAAAGACACAAAGACACAGCGGAGTGAGAGGGGTGGGTGAACCAAATCAAGGAAAAAAGGAATAATGTAATACAGAGATCTCCACAAAACCAGTGTGATTTTTCTCAGACAGTACTAGGGTTCTGTAGTAAGTAACACTGGATTGGGAAATATAAAATATCTTTTCCGGAGTACCGATAGTAAGTAATGTGCATTTTTTTGTATATGGAGATGCTATTTATAGGATAACTAACAGAAATAGATTATGTGATGCCATGTAACAGTACCACTTTTAGCACAGCTGAACTTAGAAGATGAGTTTCCAAAATGTAATCAAAAGAAGGGAGTAAGCAGTGGTAGGAAGAGTGCATATTCCATTGCCATAAAAACATTTTCAGTTGTTAATCAAAAAAGTGGCATTATGATATGAATTCAACTCTTTCCGTATGTATCAGTCCCTTCTGGTTGCAGAGTACAGACATTCACTAAGCCTGGCAAATGTAGTTGGGTAAGGCGGGGGACAATGACTGGTTCTAAGCATGAACTGGAGGAAAAGGGAAATAAGACTTCTCACAGAAATCTAAGAACAATCAGTTAACACGGACGGGTCAAGTAGGCCTCAAGGAAGCTGCAATGGAGAATGTGATCTAGTTCCAAGGTCGCCCTAGTGGACTGTGCAGTGGGAGTTCGTGGGTCCTCGTTCTAGTCCTCCTGCCATTGCTGTGACTCAGCAACTCCCGGGGTACCCGGCTTTTGGTATCTGATTTGCCTCCAGCCACCAGCTGGTCTCTCTGCTCCTATACTCTAATTTTTTCTTTTAACCCCAAAGCTGTCACTTGGGTCATACCTCTGGCTAATTCTTGGCACATCACAGGTCCCTCCTACCTCCTTCTCTTGACTTTTCAAATTTTGCTCCCTTCCACTGCTTAACTGCAAAATCTGACTTTCTGTAAGTTCTCTAATCCACATCATCAGTGTACTCTTACAGTAACCATCACTCCCTGCTACTTGTCTGAGTATATCCAAACAGAAAATTAAAAGCAGCAAGAGCTAGATTTCTTTAACCAGCCAATGAGATCTGTGGGAACCTGACTGGTTCAGCTCGTTCCTGTCTGGACAGAACTCTCTGTGCTACTGCACCTGGGTGGCCAGTGGCTGACCTATGACTGGTGCCTTTGATATGGGCACCTGCACCAGTCCAAGCACCTACAGCCAAATAAGAGAAGGTCATTTACAATGTAAAGCACGGCTACCCTGGTTTACTCCCTCAGTGAATGTTCCCCTTGGACATGACTGAGGGAACAGCAGGAGCTGCACTTGCTCTGCTGACAACACATAATAATATGGAGATGTTGACTACTACTCCAGAATCGTACTCCCGAGTTTCATAAATCATATTCCCTGGATTATTAGTATGCTATAAAATATTAAGAGGTGTGCTACAGATAAAGTTTGCTGTTTAAATAAGGTAATGCCTAAACTCTCTGAGAAGAGACCCTCCTGAGCATTACCACCCATACTTACTTGACAAAGGCAGCCTTATTAAGATTTCACAGGACACTAATACTACGTGGATCAGTTTGGAAAATGCTGTCCTATAGAGCTGCAACTTTGCCCACAATCCAAAACCCACCGCAATGCTAATTTCAAGAAAGCAGGGACTTCAGTTTTGTGTCATGCTTGGTATGTATTAGATACTCAATATATGAATATTTGTGAAAGTCATTAACATGGAGGCTGAAGGAAAAACAGGAAACAGGAGGCTAAGTGGGAAAAAAATTCAAGAGGATACCATATCTGGTAATGATAGACTAAGATTTTTCTGACCAAGCCTCCTGCTGAAAACAATTAAAAATCCCTGGATACGAAAAAAACAAAAACAAAAACACAAAAAACCAACAATATCTTAAAATAAAAAGTCGACAACATGGTGGGAAACTGCCAGACAAATTCTAGGGTCAACTGGGACCCCGAGAGGTAACAGGAACCCCCGAAAGACTACTGAGGGCACCTGCAGACAGAACACAACAAATTAGGGTGCTTAGGTGGCTCCGCTGGTTAAGTGTCTGCCTTCGGCTCAGGTTGTGATCCTGGGTTCCTGGGACTGAATCCCACATCAGGCTCCCTGATCATCGAGGAGTCTGCTTCTCCCTCTGCCCCTCCCCCTGTTCATGCTCGCTCTCTCTCAAATAAATAAAATCTTAAAAAAAAAAAAAAACACAACACAGCAAATTAGGTCTTTGGTTTCAATAGCCTCACTGAGGGGAACAAATGTCAATGGTAAAATTCCTCAAAAGATGGAGAGTACAAGGGTACTCTTCCCCACATTCAACTGGAACCACAAAGGGCTATAACCTCAGGTAAAGGTCAACTGTAACAAAACCTGAACCCTAATCCCACCCCTAGGGCACCACAGGGAAGGTTTTAGTCTAGAGAGAAGCAAGAGAAAAAAAGCCCAGTGGGCAGGGTATCCAGGTTACAGGTTCCTAAGAAGTTTGTCCACCCCAGACAGGGGTCTGCAATCTGGGTTTGCATGGCATATTCATGTGGTGGAACAGAATGGGTACAACAGATTAGAGAAATAAAAATGTCATATACATAACACATGGACATATGGCACAAAAATAAGTCAGACAAAAAAAGACTACAGGGGCGCCTGGGTGGCTCAGTCGGTTGAGCGTCTGCCTTCGGCTCAGGTCATGAGTACAGGGTCCTGGGATCAGGCCCCACATCATGCTCCCTGCTCGGCGGAGAGCCTGCTTCTCCTTCTCCCTCTGCCTGCTGCTCTGCTTACTTGTGCTCTCTGTCAAGTAAATAAAATCTTGAAATTAAAAAAAAAAAGACTACATATTAACATACATACATATGTCTGCATGTATGTGCAGAAAAAGGGAAAAAGCAAAGTACATCATTTAGGGATGTACACCTAGGTGGTAAACTTTAAAGAGAAAGAAGAAATGATGAACACCAAAGTAAGAATCTGGTAACTTGTGGGGGATGGGATGGGGTAGAGACAGCTGGCTGGGGTTTGACTATGTTGGGACACACAGCAGACTTCCTGTATACTGGCAGTGTGGTGTGCTTTATAACAACTCATTAAACGTACCTTTATATTTTATTCATTGTTCAATATATGTGTATGTTATATTTCACCATATAAAGGGAAAATAAAGAGCAAAAAGGAAGCTTACACAAGAGAGAACAAAGAAAGCAGAAAGCAGAATTTGTTGCAGGCCACTAGCAAAGGGCTACTAACCACCACCTCAGGAATCTGTAGTGAAACCTAAATCATAGTCCTCCTCTATACTAATCATTTCCCTGACTGGATTACCTTTAGCAGTACTGTAACATACATCTAATACAATTTCTAATTGAATTATAAGAGAAACACGCCTTTGCCAAGTTTTTTCCGGACTTGACTCCATATGGTCATATAAGTTTTGCTATACACACGAAGAGCCATTCCGAGAGAAAACCATAAACATTTGGCACAGCAGATCCAACAAAATGTTCCACTGAAGAAAAACATGAAACATTCAATTACGTACTGGCAGATTACTTCCAAAGTTATAAAATTAAACTACATGTTAAATGTTAATAACATAACTTACAATATTTAAGAACATAACTCTCCATAGTACGACAGTATTCAGCCGTAATATCTATTTGTTCTAAGATGTTCTTTTATGAAAGAATCTCTTAAGTTCTTGCCTCTGTTCTGCATCTCACTAGCCGTGGAAGCAATCTGGATTCCGCTTTCTTACTTAACAGTGGGGGAAAACTTCAGTTTCCTGGATGTAATTTATGAATATTATCTACTCAACTAACTTAGTCCCTTGAAATGAAGCTAATGGGAAAAAAACTGTATTTGATTTTAAGAGTTTTTACATCTATGTAGAAGCTATGAGAACATATGTTCTTGCCTTTACAGTGATAGTCAGCTATTTCTAGGACCGATTCTTACCTCCTCCAGCATGGCCGGCTATGTGGGAAGCATATTTCCAGGCCACACACTCTACTCACTTTTCAATATAATAGCTTAAAAAGTCTGTCTCAATTTGGCTATTCCCAATCATACCTCAGATTTACTATATCTAAAATGATCTTAATTAAGATTTCTCCCCAAATTGGGATATCAGTACCCGTTTCCTACAGAAAGCACCCTTATATTCAGTGGATGTTTATATTTACCCTTATACTTAATGTTACCTAACAGTTTCTTTTTCCAGAATGGCTCTCAGATTTACCTTTTCTCTTTCACTGCCAGTAACCCTGTCCAGATTTCTACTGCACTTTTCTAGTGCAGTAGAACAACACCTCATAGACTCTCTTCTCTTCCCAGACTCAGAACACCCGCCAGACTCATTTCCTTTCAGGAACAATCACTGGTCACACGCAGCACCTCCTATCTGACTTTCACTCGCTGCCATCTGTCATTAGGCTGCATTTTACCCCCACTGAATTCTCCTTCCTCTTCCTTCTCCCTTCACTACTCTGTCCTTCACAGTTCAATTTTCATGTTAAATGTCTAAACCAAGCTCCAATTTCTCAAAAATGGTTACTGCTAACATCACAATGTGTTCTTCTTTTTCTTTTTCCCCACAATGTGTTCTTTTCTGTTCAGATGCTTGCAGGAGGGTTAATCTTATCACTGCAATGGTACTACAAGATTAAAAATCAAGGAAATCTTACGCTTCTTCTTGTAACTCAAAACACTTAGGGGAGGCATAGGAGTTTACAGCCAGATATTTTTGGAAAAGACAGAACCAAGGTGCTCTATTCTATTTTGGTGCTTTGGTAGTGAGTGGCTCAAGGAAATGAGTAAAATCAACAGCTAGCCTGTGAGCTGGCTAGTCAAGTTTGACTCACCATTTTGCCAAACTGACCCAACAATCAGCAGCCACAGGAAAGTGTTTGAGATTCTGTTTAAACCACTGGAGATGTCCTCTACTTACATTATCTGAAAGCTTGATCTGGGAATCTTAGTAAAAGAACTAGATAGCTAATTTGGACTATGTGGTCATTGGAAGAGAGGCCAAAACCCAGAATTTTCTAGGCATCAGCCATATTACTGGCAATCAAATATAACATCATTACTGTCACTAAACTAGTTTCCACCTAATAACAAAGGGGGGTCAGGTGATAGGAATGGAGCTAATTTTCCTTACTCTACCCACTCATAACCCTTTCTTCTTCAATGCTGGATTACTTCATAAAAGCAAAACCACCAAGCTACAGCCATAATTTATAATTTCTTTTTCACTGTCCAGTAGCAGTAAAATCTCCATATTTTATTATTGTAATTGGGGGGTGGCAGAGGGAAAGGGAAAGAGAGAATCTTAGATAGGCTTCATGCCCAACGCGGAGCCCAATGTGGGGCTCAATCTCACAACCCTGAGATCATGACAAGAGCCGAAATCAGAGTCAAATACTTAGCTGACTCTGCCACCCAGGAGCCCCTCCATATTTTATTTTTAAAAAAATTTTATTTATTTATTTTAAATAATCTCTACACTCAATGTGGGGCTCAAACTCTTGACCTTGAGATGAAGAGTTGCATGTTCCTCCAACGGAGCCAGCCAGGTGCCCCTAAAATTTCCATATTTAAAAATTATAGGGACTCACAAGTTGTACTCTCCTGTGACTTTATCATATAATGAAATCTAATCTTTTCTTGGTAAAAGCCACTTCTATTTCTTCCTAATACCCATTTTCCAGAATTCCCACCAGGTTAATGTTTTTCATAGCTGAATTTTATTTTTTAGTTTATACCTGAGAAACTGTAATTGGGAGGGGGAGATTACTTCCTATAAAACTGTTTCTAATATAAGTGATTGTTCCCCCTTCTTTTCTTAAATTTCCTTTTAAAGAGGGATATAAGTATGTGCTTTGTGTTTGAGGGTAGTGGTGGTGAAATTATAATACAACAAGACGCTATTTCTCTTGGAGATATTTGTAAAAAACAAAATCTCACAAAAAGTGCAAGACAGCAACCCAAACATCCACTGACATATGAACAGATAAATAAAAGGTGGTACCGTATAGAGGAAGTATATTTAGCCTTATAAAGGGAAGAAATTCTGACACAGGCTGCAACATGGATGAACCTTGAAGACATTCTGCTAACTAAAAGAAGCCAGTCACGACAGATGAATATTAAATGATCCCGTGTATCTGAGGTTTCCAGAGTTCTCAACTTCACGGAGACAGCAAGCAGAACAGTGGCTGCCAGGGCTGGACAGAGAGGAGAACACGGAGTCAGTGTTTCATGGGGGCAGAGTTTCAGTCGGGGAAGACAGAAAAGTTCAGGTGATGATGGTGACGGCTGCGCAACGATGTGGATATACTTGGTGCTACACGGTTATATATCTAAAGATGGTTAAAACAGTTAACTTCCATGTGTATTTCACCACAGTTTAAAAAACCAGAATAACACAGGGAAGAATATACACCCTTTTAAGTAACCCTTTGTGTTGTGTGTTCAGTCAGTTCAGAGGCACTCCTGAAAAGAAGAAGCCATGCCCTCCGCTACTGGCAGTGTCCTTCTCTCCATGTAATGGAGAAAATGGAGAAAAAAAAAAAAAAAGTCTACGTAAGCAATTTCCCTGTTCACATGGGTATTTAAATATCACTGGCTGCTGTATCTCTGGTAATTCTGCTGTAATCTTCCTGAATGTCTATCCATTCAATTAACACTTTACAAGCGTGGACTCTGTGCTAAACTTTATGTAAGATGCTGAAGATTGAGAGAGAGAGAGAGAGAGAGAGAGACAAGCATACTCCGTCTGAGAGACATCCACAATCTGGTGGAGAAGGCAAACAAATTACAACACAACCTAAATTCGAATTAATTCTAATCAGTGCCGCTGGGAAGACAAAGAGCAAAGCAACTACTGCTAGTTGTACGCCATACTTGTTCTCCCCTTCTTCTAGAATATAAGCCGCGAAGAAGATAAAGACTCTATTTCTCAGCCTTCCTTTGCACCAGTGAGGTACAAGCAGATAAGCAGTGTGTGAGACCCAGGGAAACTTTTAAGAGAGAGCTCACATACGCCCTTGGTCCCTTTTTAGTTCCTTCCCACATCTGGCTGCTTAAAACAGATACCTCAATTTTGGACTGTGAGGACAGGGTCAAATCTGAGAGACTCTGAAGCTCTGAGCTGGAAATTACTTCCTTAATGACTTTATAGAGAAAAGTATTCATTTCAGCCCTATCCTGCAAATTCTAAACTTACAGGAGAGAAAGAAAATTCTCTCTTGTTCTCAGGCTGGCCTGTTATTTTGGAGGTTCTGGTGCCTAATCCCAGCTTAGGAAGGGGATCAGGGAAGGCCTGACCGAAGAGGAGATTTTGCACTAGATTTTGAAGAATGACGTTGCCTACCTAAGTGGAGAAAGTCATTTCAAGTACAGATCATGCAAAGGCACAGACTCAGGAAAGGGTCTAGCTTTGCAGGGGAAGTGGAGTGGCTCAGATGCTAAAAAGTACAGGGCAGGTGGAATGAAGTAAAAGCACAAGCAACCTGAAAAGCTGGGAAAAATTGACTTTAAAGGGTATTATATGCCATGTAAAAGGAAAAAAAGGACTTTTATTCCTGTACTTGATCACATGAAATGACTATGACTTCATAGATGATTCTCTAAATATTCTACAAGAGCCAAACAGCTCAGTCAGAAAACAATCACAACTGTATGGATTACAGTATAGTGAGGACAGGGGTTAGTAACACATGAAAGAAAATCTTATTCCTGTAAGAGAAAGGCACACTAGTATTTCTGTAAATGTTGATGACTAGAAGAAATAATTATCCAGCATAAGGAGAAGATTAGGGGGTGCCTGGGTGGCTCAGTGGGTTGGGCCTCGACCTTGGGCTCAGGTCATGGTCTCAGGGTCAATCTAGGCCAGCATTGGGCTGGGCTCTCCACTCAGCAGGGAGCCTGCTTCCCCTCTCTACCTGCCTCTCTGTCTACTTGTGATCTCTCTCTGTCAAATGAATAAATTAAAAAAAAAAAAAAAAGATTAGGACTACTGAGAGAGTTAAGGGAGAAGAATATGAACAATATAGAAGAGGAAATATACAAATAATTTGGCAATGTGTGGACCATATAAGGATCAGAATACCCACCTCCACCTCAGGGTACTGAGGTCAAAGAATTATACTGTAACTATGGGCATCTGATTATACATTTTATTTTTATAATATGCTTATACCCATGGTTTCCTTTCACAAGTGGCTATCATAAGTTAGTAAGTAATAGCTAAAGAGCACTAGTCTATAGAAGGAATTTGGTTATTTGATGATAAGAGTGAGGGAGAAAAGAAAATCAGTGCTCTATTAAGAGTTTGAATTTTTATTCAAATGAGTATTTTTTTACATTTCTGCAAAAATCACATATTATTGTTGTAAATTTTTAGTTTTATAATTTAAAAAACCACCACCAATTCCTCATAAAAAAATTTAAATACAGCAACTATTACCTCACAGAAGTATCAGGGACAAATTATTGAGAGTATATGGCTTCTGTGACTCCATATCCATTAATTATATTCACCAAAGTTTCAAAGATCAGAAGATTCTAAAATAAGGTCTTACAATGTTTCCATTATTTTTGTCTTTAGCTCTCCCTAAATTTGTGTACTGCATTTTAGCCTTTTAACAAATATCTACTGTATGCTGATCATACAAAACTGTGTGGGATATCAGAGTTTATGAAAACTGTGGAACATGTCTTTTATATATATCCTGATATTCTTGTTTTCAATTCATTATAAAGAGTCTTTGCTACCTTCAATCAGATTATGAGTTTTATCAATATCTTACCCTGATAATAGGCATCAAAACGCTTGCTAAGGAACACTAAGAAAAAGGATTTAATTTTTTAAAGGTGGGGGAGATGGCTTTCTCAATTTAGCTTTTGCTTGAAAGAATGCAGTTATAGCACTTACTAACCCCGGAATTTCTCCTGATATTTATTCATCCCTTACAATGGTTATTCTATACGATAAAATAATTGGAGCAAAAATAGGAATCCAGTGCACAAAGAGAGATCTTTGACCCAAGTAATTATTTCTCAATGAATGTATATTACAATAAAAAAAACTTCTCCAATGATGAACCACCACACCATTTTTAAACATTGGAAAAATAAGGCTAACAGTGAAACTAGCTATTGTGAAAGCTGGTTATAAAGTCACCTGATTCACTACCATAGAGAAGACTCTATGGCCCTACTCCTCAAATTCAAGAAATGGGAGTACAGTTAAAAGTGACTTCTAGGAACACACAAAGGGCATCGTTGCTAATAAGCATCTACAGCTTCTGTAATATTCTCAAAGGAGTCAAGGCCATGGAAGATCCACCCTGGCTCCTCCTCACGTCACCAGGGTCCAGCTGGGTGTCCTTCATTCTGCCCTCCACACTGTCACCAGGGAATGTCATATAAAGCAGTCTCAGAAAACATAATTCTCTGTCCAAAATGTTTCAGTGCTCTCTACCCCACTGAGGGATAAAATGCAAATTCTTCCAAGAGAAGTATGTGGCCACTGAGAATCTGGCCCCTACCTTTTAGATATTACGTTTCAGTAAGTGTTTCCTTTTCCTCTCCCTTCCAAGTTCTAATCCTCTTTTAATACAGAACTATGTATGTTTCCTGAACACATCAGGCTTCCATTTGCACGCTTTTTCATGTTGCTGTTCCCCATGCCTGGAACGCCCTTCCCCTACTTTTACTACACCTGGTACACCACTACACTCCTTCCTCACATCTCAGTTCAACTGCCATCTTCTCATCAAGTCCTCCAGGACTCCTCCAGGCAACCCCAAGAGGTCCTCCTTCCTATTGTGTTGGTAAACTAGCTCCCAGAAGGGGAAAAAAGCCCTGATACAGTCACTTCTGCTATAACATTTGTGGCAGTGTGCTTGTTACATTAGGGAACAACACAAACACAGCATAAATCCCATTTGCTTGTGTGCCTTGAAATGCCAGACGAATACAGACCACTGCCCCCAGCCCTGTGCACCCAGCTCCAACACCTCCCAGCTACCCTCAGGCCCCCTCCTGCATTAGGGTCATCCCTGTCCACATCTGGTGGTAACTTTCCCTCAGACTTCAGACATCTATTTCTACCACTTCACAGTAACTCACAAGAGGCAACCTTTCCTATGCCACTTCCAAAGGCAGACTTCAAGTCTTTCTCATGTTAAAGCACAATATTTATTATTATATTTATGTTTTTCTTAACCATTTTAACATGTAAAACTCTGCTGTCCTTTTTATTCAGTTCCTACCTTAAAAAAAAAAAAAGTGTTACTGAGGAAGTTTTTGAGTGTTATGTCCCATTTTTCCCTAAGCTTGGGAACTTTCAGGAAAGCACATGTCCCATGACAATAGTCACTGTCTGTATGGAGCTTCACCACAGGTGATTGCAAATACTATCAGTTGGGCTCCTGTGTCCACTTTGGCTCTAACGAAACAGACCCATAGTATGTACAAGTCTTTATCATAGCAATTGCTGTTTTGCATTAACTGTTTTTCTATTTAAAGACAGCAAGCTTTAAACAGGGTCCTCTTCACCTTAATACCAACATTCTCTAAAGATTACCCAGCTGTTAGTAGATGTCCTGCTAATGTAGACACTATAGGGTAATAAGACTTAAGATCTAATATAAATAATGCTAACTATAAAATCTATTTCTACAATGAAAAATTACTATCTACTCTGCTCCAAACCCCAGCCATCCTATTAGTAAATGGAGAGATGGGATTCAAACAGTGTTTCTAACTCAAAAATTTATCGCAAAGACAATGCTTCATAACCAACCTACTAATCTACATGTAGATTATAGACTAATTTAAAAAACAGATTCTGGAGATGTAGTCTAATGGATTTTTCTGGATGATTAATAAATTTATATATATAAATTTATATAAATAAATTTATATAAATTTTATATATACAAGAGGGGCACCTGGGCAGTTCAGTTGGTTAAGGTTCAGCTTACACCAGGGTCCTGTGATTGAGCCCTTTAGGGCTCCCTGCTCAGCGGGGAGCCTGATTCTCCCTCTCCATCTTCCGGCCCTCCCCCTGCTTGTGTGGTCTCTCTCTCTCTCTGTCAAATAAATACATAAAATCTTTTTTTTTAAAAAAGGTGTCTTACAAGAGTATGCATATTTGACTTATATATTTAATCTTTTGTGAGAAAGATAAAATTACACGAAATAGGACCTATCCTCCATATATGGGCCATTTTGTCTAATTTAATCTTAACCTAAGCCTATATCAAAAGTTACCCTGAAATCTAAGATAAACAGCATTAATATATACTAAAATTTAAAATAAGCTTTAGTGGGGCACCTGGGTAGCTCAGTAGGTTAAAGCCTCTGCCTTCGGCTCAGGTCATGATCCCAGAGTCCTGGGATTGAGCCCCACATGGGGCTCTCTGCTCAGGAGGGAGCCTGCTTCCCTCTCTCTCTCTGCCTGCCTCTCTGCCTACTTGTGATCTCTGTCTGTCAAATAAATAAAATCTTTAAAAATAAAATAAAATAAGCATTAGATAGCACAGTGATTACCAGTGATTTATTGGCCAAAAACCACATGTAAGTTGATTTCTTTACATACATATAAGCACACGTATGTACACAAACACATTTAAAAATCTTAAACTCATAATAATATTTACTTTTTAACTACTGCTTCCTTGCTATAGAGAAAAGTATGAATTCAAAACTATGTATTAGTGATTATAATAAAAAAAATTGTTCTTCCTCAGCATACTACTACATGTCTCAAACAATGGTGAAAAGTTACATCAGCTTCTTCAAGTTTTGCTAAGAACTAAAACATACTTCATGCCTGTGAATCCAACAACACAGAGAACTGCTGCTCCCATTTAGCATGCGTCAGAACAACCCAGGCTTATAAAACAAGTTACTGAGCCCCACTCTTAAGTTCTGATTCAGTACTTTGCAGGTGGGGCTAGAGATTTTGTATTTCTAACAACTTCTCAAGTGATTCCAACGCTGTTGGTACTAGAACCACACCTTGGGGTCAGAAATACCTGTGTTCAAACCCCAGCCTATCATTTAGTATCTTTGTTCTCTGGACATAGTTTAAAAGTTTTACCCCTCAATTTTCATGTCTAAAAGGCAGACAGTTACCAGAAAATTAAGCAAATAATGTATTTAAAGTGCCCACACATGGTGAGGACTCAAATGGTAACTACGTGTGTTGGCTGAATAAATGAATGCCAGACTTAAAAATACACACCAAGTGCTGGCTAAGAGGGAGTAAAAACACTCCACACCCTGTCTCTCTTACTGAACACAATATAAAATCTAAATACAATGACCGGAGCAGCTATTTAAAGAATCCGAAAAGTAAATGGTGGCAGCCAGACTGAGGAAGAAGAGCAGAATTGAAAGTATCATAGAAGCAGTGCCCGATTACTGCCCCTACCCCTCATCATGTTGCCTAGACTGGGGGAACCTAGAAGTGGTATCAACACAGGCAGTGTTCCAGGAGAAGCCCTCTAGATCTGGCTGAGCAGGAAAAGGGATTTCCTGACAGTAACAGCAGGGGGCCCATAGGTACCCTAAAAGTCTGAGGAAAGTCTCCAATCCCAGAAGCTATGGTTTCACGAGGGGGTTGCAAACCTCTCTTCCAAACACCCTCTCCACCACCACCACCTGTGTTCCCACCACTTGTCCCTGGATGTGGGTACAAATGCAAGAAGTCAGCAGAGGAGAAGTTTCTGGCTACAGGACCAAAAAGGGGAGCCCCCGGGAAGTAGGAAGTATAAGGGAAATTGCTGAATGGGTGGAACTCAGAAAAGCAACTCCATGATGTTGATTATGACCCCCTGGGCTCACTCCTGAGCAGAACATGGCACGGATCTCGTCCTAAACAACAAACCAGAACCTTTGAGAACTGAACAGAGACAGAAAGTCACCTATCTCCAACTGGTCAATGGGTAGTACACACAGGACAGATCCAAGCAGCAAAGCACTGTAGGCTTTGAAAACTGAACTGACACTGAACTCACAACCCACAGAAAGCTGGCTGCAACTTGCATGCCAAACCCGACAGGGGCGACTGCATACTAAACCACAAAAATGAACATCCTCCATAGAATTTAAACAAGACCCACAACCTTATGATACTGAAGAATGCAATCCAAAACTGCGTAGGAACATCTCAACTGGCATGGGACAATAAACACACTGATACTGAGATGATACCAACTGTTGGAATTATCTGACAAGACCTTAAAGCATTATTATAAAAATGCTCCAAAAAGGGTGAACACTCTTGAAAAGAATATGTCTCAGCAAAGAAACACAATCAAATGGAAATTTTATAACTGAAATAATTCACTGGATAGGCTTAGTAAGTAAAATGGAGATGACAAAAGAAAGCCAGTGAACTTTAAGACAGACTGATAAAAAATATCTGCACAACAAACAAAACAAAACAAAACAAAATGAACAGAGTACCAAGGACCTTTAGGATACCAAAAGGACTAACATTAGCATCACTGGCATCCTAAAAGAAGTGAGACTGTAGTACAGAAAAGTACTGGAGAAAATGAAGGCTGAAAACTTCACAAACTTGTTAAAAGACACAATGTAAATACACATCTGAGAAGCTGAGAGAACCTAAAGAGAATAAACCCCTGAGAAATACATGCATAGACACATCATAGTCAAACTGATAACTAAAAACAGTGAAAAAATTTTAAAGTAGCCAGAAAAATGAAGTGATGCATTGCGTACAGGGGAACAGTAACTTGAATCAATGAGTTTCTCACCACAAGCCACCAAGTCCAAAAGAAAATGGCATATTTTTAAAGGGCTGAAACAAAAGAATTGTTAACACAGAATTTCTATATCCAGTGAAAATACCCTTCGGGAATGAAGTCAAAATAAAGACATTCTCAAGTGTAGGTAAGACTAAGAGAATTCATTGCCAGCACTTTTGTTCTTAAAGAATCACTAAATGGCAGAAGGGAAAGGATGCCAAGGGAAAAATAGAACATTAGTAATGAAGAAAGAAAAAAGAAATGATAAACATCTGGATAAATATAATAAACTATTTTTCTCTTCTTGAAATCCTTAAAATACATTTGGCAGTTGAAAGCAAAAACAATAACACTACACTTTTTCTTTTTTTAAAAAGATTTTATTTATTTAACAGAGAGAGAGATCACAAGTAGGCAGAGAAGCAGGCTGAGAGAGAGGGGGAAGCAGGCTCCCTGCTGAGCAGAGAGCCCCATGTGGGGCTCAATCCCAGGACCCTGAGACCATGACCTGAGCCAATGACCTGAGCCAAAGGCAGAGGCTTAACCCACTGAGCCACCCAGGCACCCCGAACACTGCATTTTCTATGTATGTAGATATAACATATAAAACATTACAACAAAAAAAGAGGAGAATAAAGAGACACATACAGTGTTAAGATTTCTATATCCCACTTAAGTGGAAAAATATTATAAGTAGACTATAAAAATATAAATACAGGCATGCCTCAGAGATATTGCAGGTTCAGTTCCAAACTACTGCAATAAAGCAAATATCACAAAAAAGTGATTTAAATGAATTTTTGGCTTCCCAGAGCATATAAAAGTTATGTTTACGCTATCTGCAGTCTCTTAAGTGTGCAACAGCATTATGTCTGAAAAAACAATGTACATACCTTAACAATTACTTTATTGCTAAAAAATACTATCATCTGAGCTTTTAGTGAGTCAGTCACTGAACACAGATAGCCAAATATAATAATTTTTTTAAAGATTTTATTTATTTATTTGACAGAGATCATAAGTAGGCAGAAAGGCAGGCAAAGAGAGACAGGGGGGAAGCAGGCTCCCCGCTGAGCAGAGAGCCTGATGTGGGGCTCAATCCCAGGACCCTGGGATCATGACCTGAGCCAAAGGCAGAGGCTTTAACCCAATGAACCACCCAGGCGCCCCCAAATATAATATTAAATCAAATTACATATTGTGAGAATTACTAAAATGTGACACAGAGACACGATGCAAGCTGTTGGAAAAATGGCACCAAAAAGAACTGCATGAAACAGGGCTGCTTCACAAACCTTCAATCAGTTTAAAAAAAGAAAAAAGTGCAGTATCTATGAAGCGTGATAAAGCAAGGTATGCTTAAATGTATATTATAATCCCTAGATCAAATACACACAAACACACACACACAGTAGAATGAGATATATATATTTTTTAAAAAACCCACAATACGTAAGTTAAACTGGAATACCAAAAACTGTTCAAATAGCACAAAAGAAGACAGGAAAGGGAAAAAGTAGAACAAAACTCAAAAGAATGCAAAGCAAATAATAAAATAGTAGCACTAAATCTGATCACAGAAGTAATTACATTAAATGTAAAACATTTAAACACACTAATTAAAAGACAAACATGATCAGAATGGATTTTTTTAAAAGGATGATCCAATTACATGGCACCTACAAGACATTTATTTCAAATATGATGATATGGGTAGGTTAGAAGTAAAAGGATAGAAAAAAATATATCATGGAAATATTAATCAAAATACAGATGGAGGAGCTATATTAGTATCAAATATAGCAAACTTCAAAGCAGAGAAAATTAACAGGCATAAAAGGGTCATTATATAACAATAAAAGGGTCAATTCACCAAGAAGATATAATAATCCTAAGTGTGTATGTACCTAACAAAAGAACTTCAAAATACATGAAGCAAAAACTGACAATACTGGAAGGAGAAATAGACAAAACAGACAAACCTCCAATTATAGTTATCTCGGCATCTATATAAATAATAGACCAAAAAAATCAACAGGGATATAGAACTGAACAATCCCATCAACCAACTGAATCTGCCATTTATAGATCAGTCCACCCAACAGGAGTATACTTTCTTTTCAAGTACACAAAGAATGTTCACAGAGACCGTAACTCAGGTCATAGAACAAATCTGATAAATTTAAAAGACAAAATATGTTCTATGGCCATAATGAGTTACACTAGAAATCATTAACAGCAAGAACAGAAAAATCTCTAAAAACTTAGAAATCTGGTGATGCACTTATAAATAATCCACAGGTCAGAGAAGAAGTCTCAAGGGAAATTAGAAAGTATTTTTAACTAAAAGATAAAAATATATCAGAATCTGTGTAATGTAGTTAAGCATGTGAAAATAGTTCCAAGAAGAAGTAAAAAAAAAAAAAAAAAAAAAAAAAAAAGGAAATACTGAGGTACAAATCTAACAAGACATGTAGGGCACCTGGGTGGCTCAGTGGGTTAAGCCTCTGCCTTCAGCTCAGGTCATGATCTCAGGGTCCTGGGATTGAGCCCTGCATCGGGCTCTCTGCTAGGTGGAGAGCCTGCTTCCCCCTCTCTCTCTGCCTGCCTCTCTGCCTCCTTGTGATCTCTGTCAAATAAATAAATAAAATCTTTAAAAAAAAATGTATAAAAGCTGTATGCTGAAAATAACATTATTAAAAAAAAAAAAAACAAAGAAAACCTAAGTAAACGGGAAAACTTACCACATCCGTGGACTAGAGAAGTTCAACATACTCAGGGTGTCAATTCTTCCCATTTGATCTATAGCTTAATACACTTCTAATCAAACCACTGCCCCACAAAATATAGATTGACTTATCTTAAAATAAAAAGCAAAGGAACTGATAGCCAAACAATTCTGAAGAAGAATAAAATTAAGCAAATCATACTAATTGGTTTTAAAACTTACTCTAAAGCTACATTAACTAAGACAGTATGGTACTGCATAATAAACCAGTTTCAAAAGGTTATATACTGTATAATTTCACTAATGTAACACAGTGGTTGTCAGGGATTAAGAGGTGTGATGCAGAGGGACAGCATGAGGAAGTTTTGGGGGTGATGGCACTATGTTGTATCCTGATTGTGGTGGTAGTTACGTGGATATATATAAGAGTTAAAATTTATAGAACTGTACATCCCCCCACAACAATTTTACTGTATATTAATTTAAGAATCTTCTAAGCTTTAAAAAATATATATACTAGAAATTATCTTAGGACTTCCTAATTTTTTACAAATTAAGGTTCTAAAGCAGATGTTTTGAGTATGTGTATATCAGTATAAGGGGAACATGCAGAGGCAGGAGAATTCAATTTTTAAAAATTACTTACAAAGATATGGCATAGGTATAAATTCTAGACTCACATATAAATTCAACTGTATCTCTCAACCAACCACAGAGGCTATTCATACCTAATATCAACAAAACACGTATTTAATACTGTCTTGTAAAAAAGATAATTTGAGATAAGACAAATACAGCTTATATCAAATCCAAAGAAAGTTTGACTGAAGATTCCACATTCATACTAGATATTACTTTGGTCCTTGGAATGGAAATGACATTACTGTCCATTATCAGTATGGTATGTCCCTTGTTTTTTCTAGTAGCAGCTAAAGATTCACAATGGTTTATCCATATTTTTCTCATCTGATTCCACTTGATACACACTTTCAAAAATGCTGACCAGATGAAGAAAATATGACATATATAATGAAGTTATTATTCAGCCACAAAAAAAGGAGGAAGTTGTACCATTTGCAACAACATGATGAACCTAAAGGACATTAAGCTAAATGACATAAGCCAGACACAGAGAGACAAGTTCTGTATGATTTCACTAATATGCAGAATCCATAAAAGTTGAATCCACAGAAACAGAGTAGAATGGTGGTTGCCAGGGACTCGGGGGTAGGGGAAATAGGAAAGATGCTGGTCAAAGGGCATGAACTTTCAGTTATAAGATGAACAATTTCTGGGGATAAAATATATAGCACAGTGACTATGGTCAATATTACTGTACTGCACACTTCAAACTGATGAGAGTAAATCCTGAATGTTCTCACCAAAAAAAGGAGGTGTGTGTAACTATTGGAGGCAATAATGTATAAATTACCTTGATTGTGGTAATCATTTCACAATGTACATGCTTATCAAATCATCACACTATATACCTTAAATATATACAATTTCTATTTCTCAATTATATCTCAGTAAAGTTGGTGGGGGCCGGGTGGGGGGCAAGAATGCTGACTGGAACCAAGTACCAAGACTGGTCACAACTGCACCAATCTGTAACCCATCCTAAGAAGACATGAAATTTTCTTTTTTCTTCTAAGAAATAAAATCATAGCAAATGAGCCCACCAAAACATGCAGAGGATTATAATTCAAGATAGCTATTCATTATAACCATACGTATTTTTGGATGACTGCCATAAATTAGTAGGTTTTCTCAGATTGTGATTTTTTATAAAAAACAAAAACACAACTAGAGGACCAAAAAGAATTTATTTAAATAAGTGAGCAACCTCACTGTCCCTAACTTTTTCTAGTTCTTAAGGAATTCAATGTAAATTATTTGTGGAAGCGCTCATTTCCTTTCAAATGACAAGAGCACTTTTATATCTCTTTTTAATCTAAAATCTTCTCAGGATATGAGCTTTAAATAGCAAATCCACTCTTGCAAGAGCTGAAAGGATGTTAAAATGTAGTTTGGTACAATTAGAAAATTGACAACAAATATTTACCTACTGATTGACAAGTTAATTGTAGAATGCTTAAAATATTTCAATTCCTAGGACTAATATAAAAAAGAAATCACATTGGTATGGGTCCTCAAGGACTTAGCTGAGTAGACGGTACAGACCCATGAGATAGACACCACAATTGTAAATAAGAAAGTACTATATAGAACAATTAGAGATAACACCTAAGAAGATGTCAAAACACTCTTTAGTAACTCTCCCATACAAGTCAAGTGGTATTTCAGAAGAGAAAATAAATTCGGCTGTTGTGGGGAGGCCCTGGAATCCAGTGAAGAGGAGTGGGCTGGGGCCAGAGGCCTGCCTCAGCTCTGCCACGAAAAACTCCTGGCTAAGTCCCAACTGCTCCATGGTGCCTAGTTAGCAAACATGGTACTTGACACACACACAAAAGGACATTTGCTCACTCACTTCTGATTTGGTTACGGCTACGCATGGAAGGAAGGGCAGGCCAGGGGCTTCTACTAGAAGAAACTCACTCCGAATACCTGTAACTCAGGACTACAGCAAGCTCACTGCCTGAATTCAATTCTACCTTCTCACAACCATGTGAAAGAGAGGATGCTGACACCAAAAGAACGAGCCGGCTGCTCTTCTGGCCTCCTCCAGAGCAGAAACTCTTACACTAAGGGTCTCACTGTCCTGAGCCCAGCAGCACTGGCAACTCGGTCTCAGGAACCCCCTATGATGTATCAGCTGTCTGGCTTAATTTCAGTCTGGTTCCCTCGGTCTCATAAGCTTAACTCAAAGAGAAGAAATTGGATCAGGTCCTTTACAACATCACAATCTATGAATATAATAAATAGAAATATGAATCGTAGAATATAAAACTTACTAAGTTGTCAGCTATGAGTAAAAAACAGCTTATTAATTTGTTATCTAGACTTTTACAAGAAATATCAAGTCGTTTTAGAAATGCCAAACCAGAAAAGCACACACTATGGAAGTCCTTAAAAGAATGATTCTTACCTTAGTCTCAAGATATCAAAAGTGGTTAGATCTCACAGTAGAACATAACCTATGTTATATACAAAGACTCATTACAGTTTTTCACTAGGTTGAATTAAATTTTACCACTCAGGACAATATTCTCATAAATCAAGTAGTGTTAGTAACTCTACAACACCAAGCATATCAGAGGACCCAGCAATGTCTGCAGAGAACAAGAAAAAATTACCTTTCTTAACTGGCAGGACTCAAATTCAGCAGCAGAAAAAAGCAAGTCTTAATTACTGAATGGGGACACTTGGGTGGCTCAACGGGTTAAAGCCTCTGCCTTCAGCTCAGGTCATGATCCCAGGGTCCTGGGATGGAGCATCCCCGTATCCCCACATCAGGCTCTCTGCTCAACAGGGAACCTGCTTCCCTTCCTCTCTCTCTGTCTGACTCTCTGCCTACTGGTGATCTCTGTAGGTCAAATAAATAAATAAAAATTAAAAAAAAAAAAACAAACACAATTACTGAATGGCAACTAGGAGCTAGGCATTGCACTGGTCACTTTACATGGATGACCTTATTTGGTTCCTGCAATAATCCTATGAGGTAGCTAGTTATTATCATTTTAATGATGAGAAAATTGAGATTCAGGAGGTTAAGAAATTTGCCTAGAGCTACAGAGCCCTTGACAAAGCTTAAGCGAGGTGATCAAGGAAGAATGTACCACTGTCCCAAGTGTGTTCAGGGAAAAGCTCTGATCAAAAGATCTGACTGTTCACATCCCTTTGGTAGACATAGCCCTACTATGATGATGTGGGTGATGTGGGCCATCAAACAATCATGGCTTGATATTACTTCTTAATGTAAATTTAAAAATTAATGTTGTTTTCCAAATGAGTCTTCAGTAAATTTGCTTAGGATGAATCCCTTCCTCTGACCAAAATGAGTTTCTGGATCTACAACTGCTGAGGAACAGACATCAGACTACTCAAGTTAAGGTCATTCTCTGAGGTCTGGTATGAATGGCACCTCCCTGGAGGATGTGTCTATTTCTTTTTTTCATTAACCACAACATCCCTTTGTCTCTTCTTCTGAATATTAACTTTCTCTGTTGGATTTCTAACACGTTCTATATATAGCAAAAATGTGAAGCTGAGTCACTAGTGAGTTCCTGAAGAGCACCAGACCAGGTCCATATGCTCAAGATGCCAGGGAGAAAAATACAAATACAGTGTTTTATTGAGAAAACTAAACATTATGACTTCTCTCTACATATAAGGACATCGACATCTGCAAGGAGGTAGGCACAGTAGGTAGTTAACAGTAGTAGTAGTATAGGTAGTAAGACAAAACTTTAAAAAGCAAAAAGCTCTGGGATACAGAAAAAAGGAAAAAAAGCAAGCAATATTCAATCTCTTCAAGTGTACAAAGAAGTGCTTGATAGGAACCCACAATTTTAAACTATAAAACATGGGAGATTGCCTTAGTTTAGGAAAAAAGTTTAGAATATAGAATACACATCTAATGTAAGAATAAATGTCTCTTTCACTAGATTTATACTGATAAAGCTCAAGCTACAGAATCTGCAAAAACGGAAAAGAAGCGGGGTGCCTGGATGGCTCAGTGGGTTAAGCCTCTGCCTTTGGCTCAGGTCATGATCTTAGGGTCCTGGGATCGAGCCCCACATCGGGCTCTCTGCTCAGTGGGGAGCCTGCTTCCCCCTCTCTTTCTCTGCCTGCCTCTCTTCCTACTTGTGATCTCTCTCTGTGTCAAAGAAATAAAATTAAAAAAAAAAAAAAGGAAAAGAGGCATGATCAAGAGGGGAAAGCTAAAAATTACTTAAATTGTTCCCTCATCCTCCCAATCATTAATTTAACACAACTTTAAAAACTAAAGCAAGTTGCTTTTTAGATGATTATTAACATCGTAGTACATGCTTATTATAGAAAATGTGAAAAACATTAAATAGTGTATGAGCTGATTGAAAAATAACCCATAATCTAACTACTCACAGTTAGCATGTTTTATATCCTATCTTTTAAATAAAGATTTCCTTTATAAAAACCTCAAAACTATCACCCTACTTTTTTTGTTTACTGCACTGTGAACATTTTCTTATAGCTTATACCCTTTAAAGATACTAAAACTCACATTTTTAGTATACTGAACAAAAATTTTAAAGAACATGATCTATGATGGTTTTATAGTATTTGGTCATACAGTAGCATAATCTAACCATTTCAGAGGCTTCCCATTTTTAAACATTATAAGTAGTATTGTAATGAATAAGCAATACACACCCACACATACATTTACATGCATCTCTTATTTCCTTATAATAAATTCCTAAAGATGGAATTTTGAGGCAAAGGGTATGAACAATTTAAAGGATTCTGAATATTACCAAATTATCAATGTAATGAACTGAGTGTTTGCATATGCCCAAGTCCCCATGTTGAAATCTAATTAATCTCTGATGTGACAGTATTTGAAAAATGGGGCCTTTGGGAGGTAATTCAATCATGAGGGTGGAACCCTCATGAATGGGATTAGTGCACTTATAAGAGGCCAGAGAGCTAACCAGTCCTCTTTCTACCACTTGAGGAAACAAGAAGTCTGAAGTCTACAACGCTAAAAAAGGGTTCACTAGAACCCAGCCATGCTGGCATCCTACCTAGGACTTTTAGCCTCCAGAACTGTGAGAAATAAATTCTGCTTATAAGCCCCCTATTGTTTCTAATACCATAAGTTTTTGGTATTTTGTTCTAGCAGCCTGAGCTAAGGTAGCAGTCATTTAGAAAATTGTATTGGGGTGCCTGGGTGGCTCAGTGGGTTAAGGCCTCTGCCTTCAGCTCAGGTCATGATCCCAGGGTCCTGGGATCAAGCCCCGTGTCAGGCTCTCTGCTCAGTGGGTAGCTTGCTTCCCTTCCTCTCTCTGCCTGCCTCTCTGCCTACTTGTGATCTCTGTCTGTCAAATAAATAAATACAATCTTAAAAAAAAAAAAAAAAGAAAGAAAAAAAGAAGACAACTGTATCAATTTATGCAATTTATTCCTACCAAAAGTAGGAATTTGCCAACACTTGAGTCTTTTAATATGACAGACCTATTAAAGCATGCAACCTATGACATAATGATTCTCACCTTTTAGGCTTTCTCCATAAGTTTACTTCATAAACTTAGAGGAAAATATTTTGTAGTAAAATTTTTTTACCTGTGGTTAAACAATTTTTCCACTGTTGTTTTTCAAACAAATTTACCTCTGTTAATTAAATTACTTAATGGAAATAGTATGAATTGCATAAATTCATTTAAAAACTAAGGTTATTCTTCTATGTGTATATTTGCAGTAACAGATGTCTGAAATAATGAAGATGATCACAGTAAACTCTGGGTTTTAAGATACTGAGTTTTCTTCCTATGTTACTTTGAAATTTTTATTTATTTTTAATTTTCAAAAAAAATTTTTTTTCAAATATTTTCTTTTTTAAAAACCTTCTTTCTACATCTCTGGTATGGCTTAAAAATTAAAAGATGAGCTAACATTCTTTAAAATGAACCCATATACTAAATAAAAAGTATAATCTATCAAAAATTATAAAGTTTTTCAAAAGAAAAAAACATTAAAAACCTACAAGTCTCTTTACAGTTATGATGCGGTAGCTGGTACTGAGCTAGACCTCCTTCTGTAAGTGACCATAAAACTGAGCAACAAACACAAAATATTATTTGCAGATATTGGGCAGTGCAGGTCTGTGATTCCTAAGCAAAGGGAAACAGATTTCTGAATGCCCTGACATTCTATTTGTGACCCAGGGAAGGAAAACCCAAAAAGAGCACAGAGATCTCACTGAGTTGAGGAAACAGAACTTAAGGTTTGAAGCTAATGAAGTCACTGGAATTTAAAGAGGCAGAATACAAGAAAGAAGGGAGCTGTGGAGAGAAAAAGTTTCAGAAATCTGTAGAGAGATCTCCTAATTCTTTGCCTGGAGACTAACCTGCATATGCACAAGGCAAGATTCCTTGAGATCAAAGAATAAAATTTGAGGGGAAAACAACTACAGAGTGTGAGGTGAACAACAATTTGAGCTTGCAAAGGTCTGGGAGACATTCAAATTCCGCAGTTAGAATGGAGAGACCTCACTGAACATCACATGCATTTCATAGACACCCCAGAAAGGCCATACCTCTGTATCAGGGTTAAGCTAGTTCTGGAATAAATAAAATGCTTAAACCAAAGATAAAGAGAAAAACAGAGACCCTTTAAAGCAGCCAGGAGAGCAAAAAAAGACATATTATACCAAAGGACAACAGTAAAAATAATCACTAACTTCTTATCAGAAAATTTTAAGCTAGAAGATATTTAAATGATGACTTTAAAGTGCTACAAGGGCAGGGGGGAAATGCTATCAACTTAAAATTCTATATTCAGAATAAATATCCTTCAAAAATGAAGGCAAAAGAGAATAAAACAAGGTCCAGAACTGTCCTCCTGCCATAAACAAGTAGAAAACTAGTCAAAATATAAAACAACTGTTTCCAGCTAGTAGACAACAGGTCATATGGAAACATGATCCTTGAAAGACGGGAAACAAATGAGGTGAGCCCAAGACTGTTCCAGGTTTCCCTGTGGAACCATAGCACATGCAACGGAACCCAAGTAGAGGTAATAGTCTCACTTAGTTGAGATGACAAAGCTTGGAATTTGTGAAGTCTGAGAAAACTAGAATTTGTAGCATAATACCACAAAGGAAGAAACTAAATACGAATGCTCCAAAAACCCGCAAGAAGGGTCCTTGAATTTCCAGCTAAATACCAATCTGCATATGTGTTGTATGGAAATCTATGAGGCTAGACAGAAAACAACTTCCAAAAAAATATCAAATGCTGGGGAGCTCTAACCCAAACAACTCCCAAAGTTCACACAGGGCCATGATCATTCAGTTTCCGCCAACTCAGGGTGAATAAACCTTGATGAAGACATGAGGCAATCAAGGGAGACACAAGAAGGGGCACGCCTCAGGAGTGGGCCCAAACTAGCCCTACACTGAAAGCTATTCTAGAGCTGCCAAAACCCAAACCCAAAAAAAACCTTAAAACAAAACTCAAAAGATCAAGCTGATCCACAAATAAATTAACTGCCTGCCAGAACAAAACTTAATACTCAAGAAAGAAAAAAAAAAAAAAATCAAGATGCTCAACATTAACTCCATAAAAAATTACAGACCTAGGAAAAAATGAGAAATGGTAACTTATAATCAGGATGTAGAAGTGATAGAGAGTAGAACTACTTTTAACAGAAAGGCTTTATTTTTTTTAAAGATTTATTTGTTTGGCAGGGCAGTGGTGGGGAGAATGTTTGTACGTGAGTAGGGGGAGGGACAGAGAGAGAGAGAGAGAAAGAATCTCAAGCAGACTCCTTATTGAGTGCAGAGCCCAATGCGGGGCTCGAGCCCATGACCCAGAGACCACGATCTGAGCCCAAAGCAAGAGTCGGACACCTAACCGACTAAGCCACCCAGGCTCTCTGAGTACTTTTAGTATAAGGACTTTAAAACAGTATTTAGAAAAAAATTTAAAGGCTTAAAGAAAAACATGAACATAATGAAGAAAAGATAAAAATTTCAACAGAAAAAGGGAAATTATTTTTAAGAAAAACAGTGGTAATTCTAGAACTATAAAAAAGTATACCTGACATAAAAAATTAACTGGATGGAAATAAGAGCATATTAGACAAAGGAAACTTAAGAAAAGAAAAAAATCAGTGTACCTGAAGACAGGGCAAGAAAAACTTTTCAAACTAAATGGAAAGAAAAAAAGTTTGGAAAAATGGACAGAGCTTCAGTGACCTGCCCAAAAAACACATTGTAGGACTGAAGTCTGAGGAGAAAAGAAACACTTGGGAATTTAAAATTTTGAAGAGAGATGGCTAAAAATTTCACAAATATGATGAAAACAATATACCCACAGAACTAAGAAGCTCAATAAGTCCCAAGATAAACAAAAATGAAACTAAACTAAGGAATATCATAGTAAAGTTGTTGAAATCCAATCAAAGAGAGAAAAATTTTAGGAGCAACCAAAGGGTAAAGGTATATTATATATACGAAAACAAATTTAAGAATCACCATAGAATTCTTGTCAGTAACTATGCAACTAAAAGAGAAAAAAAAAAAAAAAAAAGAAAAAAAAATCTTTGAAGTGCTAAAAGGAGGGGGAAAAAACGTGAAAACCTAGAATTCTATATCCACTAACAATAGCTTTCAAAATTGAAAGCAAAATAAGGGGGTGGTGGAAGCTACACTTTAAGAAATTTGTAAAGGGAAGATTTCAAACAAAAGGAATAGGATACCTGACATAAACTTGGATCTACACAAAGAAATAAATATCGAAAGAAATGGTTAAAATGAAGGTAAATATTAAAGACATTTTTCTCATTTTTTCAAAGATTTTACTTATTTGAGAGAGAGGACATACAAGCGGAGGGGAAGAGGCAAGGGAGAGACAGAAGCAGGCTCCCTGCGGAGGACTCTGGCATTATGACCTGAGCCCAAGGCATGAGCTTAACCAAACTGAGCCACCCAGACAGCTCCATTTTTCTCATTTTTAATTATTCTAAAAGGTAAGTGCCTAACAAAAGCAAAAACCAGTATGGAATTTAAAGCACACATAAAATCAAGATGTATGACCAAAAAAAAAAAAAAAAAAAAAAAATGCCCAAAAGATAAGAGGAATTCAAAGTATATCAATATGTAAGATTTTTGCATTATACATGAAGTGGCATATAATTTGAGGGTAAACTGTTATTAAAAATAACCCAGCCAAAAGCAGATAGAAAACCAAGGGGGAAAAAAAAATACACAAACAATAAAACAGTACATTTTAATCTAACCATATCAATAACTATATTAAATGTAAATGGTCTAAATTAGTGGTTGGCAAACTTTTTCTGTAAAGAACCACAGAATATTTTAGGCTTTAAGGACTAAAATGGTCTCTATATGACCAGATGGTCACTAAAGGACAAATGGTCTCTATCCCAACTACTAAACCTTGACATCATAGCACAGAAGCAGCCAGAGATAGTATGTAAATGAATGGGCATGACTGTGTCCCAATAAAACATTCACATAAACAGGTGGATGCCTGGGTGGCTCAGTCAGTTGGGTGTCTGCCTTTGGCTCAGGTCACAAACCCAGAGTCCTGGGATCGAGTCCCGCATCCGGCTCCCTGCTCAGTGGGGAGTCTGCTTCTCCCTCTGCCCCTTACCCTGCTTGTGCTCTCTCACTCCCCCACTCTGACATATAATTAAAATCCTAAAAAAACAAAACAAAACAAAGCAAAAAACCAAAAAATGGGCGGTAGGCCAAATTTGGTCTGCCAGTCATAGTTTTGCCAACACAGTCTAAACATACCAAATTATAAAGATGTCAGATTGGATAAAAAAACAAGACCCAACTACATGCTTTGTACCAAAAAGGCACTTGAAATATAAATGACATAAATAGGTTAAAAGTAAGTAGATGGAAAAAGATACACCATGCAAATATTAATCAAAGGAAATTTTAGTATCAGACACAGAGACTTCAGAACAAGAGAAATTACCAGTAATAAAAAGGGTATTTCATGATGACAGAGGGGTCACTATATCAACAAGACTCAACCCTAAATGTGCTGTAACACATGCAACAGTGCTTAGAATATGAAACAAATCTAAAGGAACTGAAAGGAGAAACAGACAAATCTAAACTTGTAGGTGAAAATTTCAACTCTCTTCTTGACAGAACAAGTAAATAGCAAATTGGTTAAAATATAAGGAGAGATACAAAGGCCAATCTAACTTAACTGATATTTATGGAACACAGCACCCAATAAGAGAAGATACACTTTTCTCAAGTACAAACTGAATATTAACCAAGATACACATGTTGGGACATAAACCAATCAAATAGTATAAATGGACTGAAATTATTAAGAATATGTTCTCTGATCAAAATGGCATTAAATGAGAACACAGTAACAAAATACCTGGAAAATCCCAATATTTGGAAATTATTTGACAACACTTCAGAGCAATCCATAGGTCAAAGAAAAAATTACAAATGAAAAAAGAAAATATTCTGAATGAAATAATAATGCAAATTTATGGCTTTAAAAGTTGATAATCTTTTAAAATAAATTCTTAATTCAATGACCTAAACTTCTGCCTTAAAAGCTAGAAAAAGTATAACAAGTTAACTCAAAGTAAGGAGGAGGTAAGGAATTAATGAAAGCTCAACTCATGAACTAGAAAACAGATAAACCACAGAGAAAAATCAACAAAACTGAAAGTTGATTTTTGAAAGGACTGATAAAATTGATTAAGCCCTAGCTAGACTAATCATGAGAGGAAAGGTGAAATGGACGAATGCTTCAAGACACAAATTACTGAAACAGGACTAAAAAGAAACAGAACAGTCTTGTATCTTTTTATTTAAAAATTGAATCCTTAAGAACCTTTTGAATCCTTAAGAACCTTTCCATAAAAAAACAAACAAACACACACAACCTTCCAGGCCCAGATAGCTTCATTGGTAAATTCCAACAAACATTTAAGGAAAAACATCAATTGTACCCAAACTCTTCTGTAAAAGAAATTGAGAGGGGGCATTGTTAGTGGGAGTATAAAATGGTAAACCCACCTCGGAAATTGTTCAGTCAGTTTCTCATAAAGTTAAACCTACACCCATCCTATAACCCAGCAATTCGACGTCTAGGTAGTCACCCACAAGTAAGTAATATTCATATCACAAAAGCCTTGTACAAGAATGTTCATGGGAGCATTACTCCTAGAAGTTGAAGACCAGATACAAGCTCTTCCTACAGTAATAATAGATAAATTATAGTGTATCCATACAACGGAATGCTACTCAGCAACTAAAAAGAACTAACTACTGCTACATGTAACATGAATGAATCTGTATTTTAAACAAGGGCTTTATATAAATTTTATACCCAGGCAAGTTTGAGAACCACTATTACAGAAGCATATATATAATAACAAAAAGGGAAAACATAAGAGATTTAGGGAGTTTATAAATTAAACAGTACCACATACATTATAAACTGTATATAACAGTTGTCATTTTCTATAGATGCTTAATTGCTATTTCAATTATGATCACAATAGTCCTCTGTGTTCAAATTTCTACTTATGTCCTCCATGGACTTCCAGTTCCAAATTTTAGTCTTTGATCTGATAACTATCCTAATTTCTCATTAATTCCAACTTAAACTATACATTTTAGATAAGGAATCCTGTTGACCAGTTCCTTTGCTTTTTTTTCTTAATGCTCTACTTCATTGGTAGTTTTCTTGACCTCTTAATAGTGGTATTCTTACTGTTTGCTGCAGAGTCTTGAATTTCTACCTCAAATTGAACCCAAAACTCATCTTTTCCACTAAGTACTAAACCACCTCAGATTTTTTCCAAATTCCCTCAGCACTTGAAGATCTTTCTCCTAAAAGATGGGCTATTTATTTTACTGAGTTTGGACACCTCCTCTTAATGACTCACCAACTCCATTCCCTGGCTTAGAGAGTAGAACCTTTGGAAGAAAATTGAAAAGATTACAGTTCTGTTTAAGGTTCTTTCTCTTGTGATGTTTTTACTTTTCCCTCTTGGAATGCATTCTATTTGCCAGAACCTTAAGCTCTATAATGCTAAAGGTAGGAGAGAAAGAGAAGCAAAGAGATGGTTGATTAGAGCTTCCCTGGACTAAATATTTAAAGAAGGTGAAAAAGGCCTTCAGACTTCAGTATCTGTTTAGACCACCTCACCAGCCCAAGGAAGCAAACAAGACTCCAAAGAGAGTTTCAGTGAGGAGTAAGAAAGTGCATTTGTTACGAATTCCCAGTGTTGTCCTGGAAGGCCAGTGTATTGTGATACACTGTTCCAAGGACACTAAAATATATTTCTGGCAGATGTTTCTACATATTGTTTGTAAGGTTAGGTGGCGGGGGGGGGGGTTATTGAGGGGGGGCAAAAGGTAAATATTAAAAAACTGTCCACACTCCTGAACTAAGTGCCAGTTCTGGCAGTTACTTTTTGTTCTGCATACATTATTATTTAGGAATTATGGTCATTACTCACTTTCACAAGCTTCAACTCTAAATGTTTGCCTTCTAAATCCTATCTATAAACCTGGCCACACTTCTGAGCTAGACCGGTATTTTTATCTGATGTTTTGGTCACGTTATTACTCATCTAAAAAGCATAACTACTTGCCTGAACACAAACCCAGTATTCCCCCCTCTCAAACTTGCACGTATTATTCAACTGCCAAGTCAGAAACCTTGGATCATCCTCAGCTTCTATCACCTGCAAACACTAACCAAGTCTGGAGGGCTTAAACTCCTATATATCTGTGGTATCAGTGCCCTTGTTTCTATCCCCACTACAAATCCCTTAATTCAGACCATCATAATCACTTTCCTGAACTAGAGCAGAATCTTAAATGGCATCCCTGCCTGTGATCTACCTATGGGACACCAGACAGAATGCCTCATTCACTTATCCTGCCATATGTATGACTTAGAGAATAAATACCTCCAATTTCTCTTCCACCAGATGATTCTCTTTATTACTACTATAACCAGTTTTCTACAACAGCAAACTGTGTCACTTCCCCTGCTACAAAACAAAATAAAAACTCAAACTCCTTGTATGGCATATGAGACCATTAACAGCTTGTTCATTCTACCTTGATTCTAGTCTGATTTCCTAATTTTCTTTTGTACTCATTTTGACAGGTCAAACTTCACCCTCCTCCTTAAACACACTATACCCTTTCATTTTTAATAATCTAGAATAAATACTCAGTCCAGCTTGCTTTATTTTTAATGATCTCCCATACACTATTTAAAGCCATTACCTAAACCTGTACAGAAGTAATGAGTGAACAAACCATCAGAAGATACAGCCAACTCTCAATTAGCTTATTGTCATATTCTTATTACTATGGTCAGCATAGATTAAATGGGAAAGTGAGTAAACTATTTCAAAAGTGAGTGGCTTGGTAAGCTTCATCCTTACCATAAATTAATGCTAAGTCTTCAGTTACGGACTTACTACCCTCCTTTTGATTGACAGGCACAAAGAGAACTATAACTCGAATTTCTTCATGTCTATCCTTTTCCTTCATCTTTAACAACTCCCTTTCCCATTTCTGCTGTTACTCCTCTGTACTTTCCTTCCCCTGCTACCTAAGTCTTCCTAATAACCTCTTTGTCCACCCTTTACAAGAACATCAGTATTCCTCTATCACTCTTCTCGGTAGAGCACCTAAAATCTTATGAAGTACTTCCACATATACTTACTCACTTGATCTTGCAACCTTATTTTGGGGGATTCCAAAATCAACAAATATCAAAGGTGTGTGTGTAGGGGGGTGGACGGCACTTTATACTGTGAAAATTAAAAGGACACAAGGAAACCGTTTAGAATGGAGTCAGGAGGCCAGCAGGGGGAGCTCTCATGCCCTACCACTTTAGTCCACTGAAAACCCAAGAGGAAAAGAGGTACCTTGCAAGTAAGTACTCCTTTAACTGCTACTTTACTATTCCAGCAGGAGGAGCAACAGCCCAGCCAATGAAAGACTGTCACAACTCAGCCAATGAAAGCCGCTATACTTCTGCTAGCTTAATCCAATGAACTTTTTGTTTATAACAGCTCTCTTTCTCCCTTTCCTCTGTGAAAGAGAGGTCCTCTCCTTTGTTCTCCAGACTTGCTTGTGGTTTTGCCATCGCTTGCTTGTTTAGGGTTGCAGTTCTCTGCTATTTCCAGTTAAACCCATTTTTGCCAATAAAATAGCTTGCGGTTTTATTTCTAAGGTCAACAATGATGATGCTGCTCATGAGCAGATGCTGCTCATCTAGGTAAAATTTAAGATACTTTATAACTCACTTAAAGAAACTGCAGTTCAAAAAAGTTATTATTCATCCAACATAGTGCTATTCCCTCTGCCTAGAACTCCACAATCCCTCTTCACCAGGTCATCTCTCAAGACACATCTCAAGCCTTCCCCTACTCCCAGAGCAAACACATTACACCTATTTCAATGCTATCCTAATGTTTTCTCACACCACTTCTATCATACCACTGGAAGAATCCAGGTATGTGGACTCTTAACTCTGGTGTCTTTTCTACCAAACAAGTCTTATTAAATAATGTTACCTTATTAATGCCCATTAATAATCCAGTATTTTATAGTGAAGAGGAGAAACATTTTATGGATGGCCTGTGCTATTTTCCAATCTCTAGGGTAAAACTGTACACCAAAATAACCCTTATCTTTCCTTAAAAAATCAGGAATTTAAGGAATGTCTCCAAATCCTCTCAAAGTATATAGATATGATCTCTCCTGGTAATGGCATTCAAAGCTGCCACAGCAAAGGAGAAAAACAGCATTTCATTGACCCTAAATCAAACTGTTGTAAGTTTTAAAAGATGCCTGTTAATATCTTGGGAAACATTTAGATTAACAATCAAAAGATGAGGGCCTTAGTCCCTACTCCACATACTGGGTAACTTGGGAAAGTCACTTAACCTCCCTGAATAAAATTTTCTTTTTTGAGAAAACTGGACAATTTACTTACCTTTCAGAAATGTTTGGAGAATTCAATGAAAAAAATGACTGCAAATCACTTAGCCTGGAACATAATGAACAGTCAAACAAACAAACAATCTCTTTTATAATTATTTTCATGGACATTTTTATCTTCAGAACTATGCCCAACAACTTTAGCCTTAACACATTTCAGGACTTTGTGGCCCAGCAACAACTACAATTAATGCACTCATAGAAGCTATCTCCAAGACTTCTGGATCCCCTTTCCGGGTCACAACTCAGGTCCTGTAAATATAATTTGGAGTATCTTCTCCTAAATGCATTATCTTGTTCTCTGCCACACAGAAACTCATCAAAGGATGTTCCTGTAGCTTCTCCTTGTTGGCTTGGCTGTCAACTACCTGGAACAGCACACAGAGTCAGCTGCAAATCTGGCAATTTTCACTGCCAGTCTGTCTTTTAAATCATTTATAAAAAAGAAAAAAAATGTTATATAAAATTAGTCCCAGCACTGATCACCTGAAGGGTAATGAGGCTGGACTACTGTCTCATGTTAATAACTAAAGTCAAAGACTAAATAATTAGATAAATAAGCTCCCCTTTGGCTATATGCATATTTTAACCCCTAAAAAACATACCTGGACTTCTCCCAATAGATTTCATTTAATGTTTAGTAAGTTTATTCTTCAGCTTTGGAATATTTCACCTATTTTCCTTACGCAAAGACACACTAATCTGCAGAACCCAGGGTCTATGTTAAGAGTTAAAATCATACAAAATCCTGATTTTCCTCCATATTTCTCACTTATTTCATATTTCATATTTCAGCCATATTTCAACCTCCAATTCTTTCTCTGACAACCTCTTTCTCTGACTACCCACTATATATGAAAGCTTGAAGTTCAGCTCCCAAATCATTCCTGTTCCATCACTCTACCTTTCATTTTCCATTTTAAGTATATACACATTATTTAAGTAAGCTCCTAACTTTTTAATTGCTTGAAATATAGTATATCAATACTTGATTACCACCTCTACCTGAAGAATCTTACCCAGAACAGAAAGACTGGATATTATTCCTATTATAGAAGTCTTCAAATAAAATAAGGAAGTCATAATTTGAAGACAATCCCAGAGCAATAAGCCTATTTCAAAAAAAAATTTTTTTTAAGGTTTTATTTATTTCTTTGACAGAGAGAGATCACAGTAGGCAGAGAGGCAGGCAGAGAGAGGGGGGGAGGCAGTCTCCCTACCCAGCAGAGAGCCGGATGTGCGACTGGATGTGCGACTGGATCCCAGGACACTGAGATCATGACCTGAGCCAAAGGCAGACGCTTACCCCACTGAGCCACGCAGGCGCCCCTTCAAAAATACTTTTTAAAATTATATTCCTCACTTATTATTAGCTTTGATAAAAGATTATTGTATGACATTTCATCAAATCAAGGTAAATTTAATTTTGGTGTTAAACATCACATGAGCAAAAGGCTTACAGACTATCAGAGAAACTGTGGAAATATATTCTTGCTCTACTGTACTTGGCAGTGTCATTATGATTATGATCTCTCTCAAGTCATTCCTTGGGCTTTTTCACCTACATGTACAATAAAGGCAGCTAACTAATTCTCAGTTAAACTACTCAGATGCAAATTTACCAAATTTTAACATGAAGCAACAGTCCAACCAGTTACCCTTCAAGATTACTTTTGCTCTAACCAGATTCAAAAGCCTTCTCTCCATTACCCATGAAAAAGTAAGATAATTGGCTAACTCAGAAAAAGAATTTATTGAGTAAGGAAAATGATTCGTAGTTTCCTTTGGTCATTCTCTAACATCTACATTGAAGCTAAGAAAGTAGTTTGCCTGGTCCATACTTACTCAGTCCTTGTATCCGTGAATTTTAAGTAGGAATAACTGGCAATTCACAATGCCATAATTATTTTTAAACATAAAAAAATTGCAACTTAATGAAAAATTGAGCAATAATTGGTTATATTTTATTATAACACAGTATTTCAGGTTTTTTAAGATTTATTTGACAGAGAGATCACAAGTAGGTAGAGAGGCAGGCAGAGAGAGAAGGGGAAGCAGGCTTCCAGCTGAGCAGAGACCCCCCCCCCCCCAAATGCGGGGCTCGATCCCAGGACCCTGAGACCATGACCTGAGCTGAAGGCAGAAGCTTAACCCACTGAGCCACCCAGGCACTGCAATAACACAATATTTCTAATGTCTCTTGAAACCATACTTAAATATTTTATTCACATAATTAGATTATGTAATTGATTGAAAGAAAAGATCTGCATGTCAGTTCTACAAAATTCCTAAAAGCATTTCATGATTCCAAAAATGACCAATAAACTGTAATAATTTCATAATCTTTATTATAATAGTTAATCAAAAGAAGATTAGGAGTTGGTCACTCTCAAACATTAAAATTCTGTATCAGGGAAAGAAAAATATGATCCTGAAAGCTTTTGATAGCTCCATGTAATGCTTATTTCAGATTAAAGGGATGGGGGGAGACAAGATGGCGGGGAACTAGGAGGAGGCGCCATTTCAACCTGTACCCTAAAGTGAGCTGATTACCTACCAAAGAACTCTGATCACCCATGAAATCAGCCTGAGATTAGAATTATACACTTTTGGTGGATCTCAGGTTAAAGGGATGACCCATGTATTTATCACCTGAAGTATCTACCCACAGAATGCCTGACTGAGATAAAAAAAAAAAATAGCACGAACCTACAACTAACATAATAAAAATGCTTTTCAGCTACACTTACTTCTGCTTTTAATCTCTAATTTATAAAATGGACTCAATTCAACAGAATTCTAAAAATATGGGTAATTAAAAATATGTGATACATTTTTTTAAATCACTGAAATTATATTTAAAAAAAGAGACTTTAAAAAGTACACTCACGTATGACAGACAGTAAGTTACATGTTGTGACAGCAGGTTAAGGTGCATGAGAACCAAAGTCAAGGAAATGACAAGCAGAAGAGCTGTTATAAAAGCAATAGAAGAACCTGGTAAGGCAGAACCAAAGAATATGTAGGAAAAGTCCACCACTATCATTTAAAAAACACCTGTTAAACCGCATGTTCATAACACTAATTAGACCTGGGTTACAGCAAAGTAAAAAACAAAATGTTACAAAGTTGGAATTATACAAATTTTATCACTAAAACCCAACAATATAATGAATGAAATTATCAAAACATTCACTTAATAGAAAACAGGGTTCAAGGATTTTCTCATGGCTTCACTGACAGACAGAAAGGGATTGTAATGAATAACAGATCTTATAAATTCCTGATTTCCTTACCTAATCTTACCCAGTAAGCCTTTGGAACTCACCACATTTTCACTAGAATACCTGCAAATCAATTACTGGCATTTTGATTCTAGAATAATGTTACCACAACAAGGGTTTCCAGATGACATTTAGAAAAACAGACACACTCACTCTAACTTGATATGCATACTTAATTAAAGGTCCAAGACAAGCAGAGGAAGGAGAAAACAAACAAACATGAGGGCATCAGCTGCACTAAAAGCCTTGTAAGATAGACTCTTAGGTGATCATATATTTATCTAGGAGTTTTTGGTAGCCTCAAAGTGACTTCATTAATAGTGAAGAAACAAATGGGCACACAAGTGTCTGTACACACCTAATGAGCCATAAAGAATAGTGTCCAATATCTGTTGTACTCTTACCGTGTGCTAAGGAAAGAAACACTTTGAATCCTCACCACTCTCCTATGAGGTGGTTATTTACTACTACCCTCACTCTACAGGTAAGGAAACCTAAAGTACACAGTGGTTAAATCACCTGCCAGACATCAATGTTATTAATCGGCTGAAATACAAAGTCAGTCGTTCTCTATTACAACTATGATAGAAATTATGTTTTCATAATTATCAAGTAATTCTACTACTGCTCTTATTTTTAAAGGTCCTAAAGCCCATTTCAACATAACAAAACTCCTACATTTACTGAGAATAATAATTTTCATATAATTTACTTGGAAAATACAGGAACCTTTTGGATTCTGAAGATCTTGTAAGCAATTAAGTTTTAGCATAAAAATCACAGAACACTAGCCTGCTCCAAGCTCATCTAATATTTTAATCTAGATGACATGACAGTTTGTCTCTTTCTAATGACAGAGAAATATGAGCACTTCCACTAACAATGAGCCGTATTGTTTAAAACTTTTCAATAAAAGCTTATCCTGTTTTATATCATTTCATGTATCAATGTAGTCGATTCAAACTTCCCCAACCTTAGAAGAGAACAACATCACAATCCAAAAACCATTTATAGTTGGCACTGCAACTCTTTAGAAATAAACAATATGAGTGTGATAATGTAGAAAAACCCTGGAGTCCAGAGACCCGCCCACCCATCCTGGCTCTCTAACTACCAATTTAGTCCCTTTCCACTGCTCTGGGCCCTTGGTTTCCTGACCTGCAAAATAATCATCTCCACGGCCTACTCTCCCACCTCTAAAAGAAACGTGACTCTTGTACAGACATCTTTTTTTCCAAGCTTCCCATTCTCCATCTATTTAGCTATTATCATTACTTTGCAGGCATTAAACATTATTTTTCCCTGGTTCTACAAAAGGAGAAAACGGTCCGTTCTTAACTAAGGTGATAAGGGAATGCCCTCAGGACCACTAGTTTACCATAGATGAGTCTCAAGGTGAACAATGTAGAAGCTATTATAATGCTAAAAGGTGTTAGGTTTCAATATTTTAGGCTACTGTTTTGTGTGCCAGTACATTCTCCCTAAGGACAAACAGTAAAATTCAAGGACAATAAGGAGAAAAAAATGTAATTATCCATCAGTTATTGAAAAACTAAAAAGATGCCAAATGAAAATATTAGTACTTTTTTGGAGAACATTTTTCTCTGATGAATTACATTACAGAGCAACATAATCATTCACAAATTTTCTCAGATATCTTTAAGTACTCCCTACAAAAAAAAAAAGGCTTTCCTTTTTTAAATTGTGAGGAATTAGTCAGATAACATACATGTGATTAAGAAAATATTTGAAAGATGAAAAGATCTAGCTGTGCAATTCTTAGCTTCCTTTTCTCAGTGACTTGAAGAACCTCAAAGGGATGCCAGAGGTAGAATCTGTGGACCTCCACGGCCTGACCCTGGTATGCATTTTCTACCTTCCTAACCCATTTTCAAGAGTGTTATGCAAATACAAGATTATTAAAATTAAATTAAGCATCTGACATTAATATTGAACTGTTAGAAAGCTCATCCTGATTTCAGTATTGCTTTCGAGAGCTGCTACATTACCAGCATCTTCCCAGCACAATACTTAAAGTTGACCTTGTAAAGAAAAACTTAAAAGCAAGGGACAGAAAGCATGTGAATTACTAATCTTGTAGACTAAAAGTTTAAGTAGCAAATTCTAACAGCACAGTCGTCCACTCTAAATGTTAAGTCAGGAAGAAGTAAGCCACAGCTATAGGTTCAGAGACCTGAAGAAAGGATATTCAGCGGATATAGAGGCGACTGCAAGAATTTCAAGGTACAGTTATGAGCATTTCCAGCAAAACTAGTAACTGGTAAAACAACATCAAACATGTACATACATTTTAAAATAAAGGGTAACTGATAAGCTCCAGCAGCAAGCCTCCTCTCGGTTGGAATGCCAAAATAAAATGTCAGAAATCACCTCGCGAATCCATTCCCCCAGCCTTTCAAAGTTTGGAACCAAATCGACATGTGTACTTAAACGCTTCGTAGCATCCTTCTTTAAATGCAACTCCCTCCCCAGAAAGTCAGTTCGCTTCGGCTACTTGAATGCCCAAATCCCAGCATCAAAGAATCGCAGGAGCCCAAGTAGTTGCAGAAGGGTCTTCCAGCGGCCGCCTGCGCATCCCTTTCCACCTCGCGTTAAAGCCCTGGAGGTGCTCTGGTCACTTCCCCATCCAAGTTCCCCAGTTCTCTCATCTCCCAGCGGACCGCTTCTCGTCGACCTTGAAGACCCCCGGATCGGAGCCCTAGAGCCCAAGTGACCTGGCCAGTTGGCCCCTTCCCCGCAGCACGCGTTAACTGCTCCCGCAGTCTCCGGTGGCCTCCCTCCGACCCCTATCACGAACTCCCTCCTACTGGCTCCGAAACGACCCCCTTTCCCCTTAGGCGCCCCACATCCCTCCAACCAGAAATATCATTCATCAGAAATGCATCCAGAGCCTACTAAGCGCAAGCCCCCACTACGCGCAGGTCCGTCTGCACAGGGCTCGCGGCCCGAACTCGCCGTCCCCCGCCCGCCGTCTCCTCCCGGCCCCAGGGCCGGCGCTGCCTCAGCCCGGGGTGTGGAGGCGCTGGCCGGAGGCGGACTGCGCCGGGCGCGGGCACCCGGGGACCCGCAGGCGGCCGCTAACGGCGGCGCGGGGGGCCGGGAACAAGCGCGGTCCGGGCGCGGGCCGCGGGGACACTCACCGGTCCGGGCGCGCGGGGCGGCCTCATCCAGGGGCACCTGCGGCCAGGCGGACGGGCCCGGACGGCGCAGTCACGGAGAAGGCGAGTCCGCCCGCCGGTCCCGTCCCGTCCCCTCCAACTGCCCGATCGAGCGCAGTCTCGTTTCCTCTGGACGGAGCCCGGGGACCCCAGCTCTGCCGGATGCCCCCGCCAGGCCCCCACCCCCTTCCCCGGCCGCCTCCCCCCTTCACCCTTTCCCCTCCCCCCTCCCCCCAACCCCCCACCGGAATGGAAAATACCTCCCGGGGCGGGGGGCGGCGGGGGCACGCCTCTCTGAAGGGCAGCCTACCGTGACCAATAGCAGGCGGGGATCTGGAGGGGCGGGATTCCTAGCGGCCAATCCGGAGGCGTGTAGGTGAAGGCCGAAGAAGGGAGGCAGGGAGAGAGAGGGGGGCGGCCGGGGAGTCAGGGAGGTCCGGCCGCTCGGGTGTGCGCTGTGCGCGGCTGCCATTTTGGAGTCGGGCAGCTGAGACGGCGGCCGGGTCCGGCCCGGGGGAAAGGGAGAAGCCAGTCAGGTAGGAAAGAGGCTGTCACGTGGGATAGAGGGGCGGGGTAAAGCGGGCTGTAGCCGGAGAGGAGGGGTCGGAGGCGGCGAGTCACGGGGGCTGAGGGGGGTCACGTGGTCGGAGGAGGGCTAGCGGTGGGCTTGGGGGAGGAAGGTCCACCTGAGGTGGGAGAGGGAAGAAAGCTTTGTCCCTGGCTTCAACTCTGTTAGGGAAAAGGAAAAGAAAAATGATGAATGGAGGGTGTGAGTGCCGGGCCGGAAAATGTGAATGAGTCTCCCTAGCTCCCTCCAGCATGGTGCCACCCAGTTACTGAATTCCAAGATGCACGGGAACCTGGGCATTTCATTTAATTCAGGTAGTCCCATCCCTGCTCCCTGCTGTCACAAACATGACTTACAGATCTGATGGAGGGGTGATTGTCCTCCACTTTTTGCCCGCACTTTATGTGGAAGGGCCCCCGCCCTAGAAATGGCTGAAAGGGTAGAAGCATAGTTGAGGCATTGTGACGCCAGGACGACTCCTTACATCTGCCGTTTTGGAAACCGTGTCGTCATTCACAAATTTCCTGGCCAGTTCTATCTGGGCCATACCATGATCACGTTCCAACGCCTCCAAACTTAAACAAAAACAAACAAAACAAAAAACAACTTGCCTGTGAGCCCCTGCCTAGCGCTCATCTGTATTTCAATTCATGATTTAAGTACAGCCTAAATTAAACTCCCTACTAGTACACGGAAAGTGCTGCTCTTAAGGTTACCGGTGACATCCATGCAACCAAGTTCAAAGTCACTTTTAAGTTCTTATTTGATCTCTCCTGCAGGAAACTGGATGGACTATACATCCCTCTCTAAGCTTTTTCTCCTCCACAGGGCTCCCCTCACCCCAGTTTGCCTGACACTATAAACACTCAAAAAATTATTAAGCTTACTAAATCTGTTATCTGTCGGCTAGTTAAGAGAGTCCCAAGAGCTGATCCTCAGTCCTCACCTCAGTAGGTCCGTAGTCATTCTACCGCACACTAGGTGACCTAACCACTTTGGTGGTTGAGTGTACCTTTAATGACGTCCAGATAAGTGTTTTTGGACATCTCCACTTGAACCTTATTATGACCTACCTATCCAAATCAGAACTCAAATACCCTCAGAAGTGCTCTTTTTCCTCTGCTCCTTATCTTTTTGATAATGTCCCCATCCACTCCCAACAAATCCAGAACCAAGAACCTGGGTGTAATCCACCATGCTTCTCCCTCACTGCTGTAAGTACTTCCCTTACCTTTTCTAACTTTGTCATGTGGGTTATATTTACTAGATGCCCTTTCCTCTCCATTTCGACAACCAGAGCCTCACCTGGGTCACTTATTCATTAAGCCATTGAGCACTGTACTATGTTCCAGGCATTGTTTGAGAGCTTGGGATATAGTGGTGAACCAAGTGACAAGGTTGGTGAGATAAACATTATATGAGTAAACTAATAAATGGACAAGATAATTCAGGGGATAATAAGTGCTGTGAAGCCAAAACAAAAACAAAAAACAAAACAGGGAAACCTGTAAAAACCTCCTAAATTGTTGCCTATCTCTTTATCTCAATTCCTCCCCACCCTCACCCCACATCTTCTCATCCTTTTTATTCTCAAAAAGGGAATGGCCCTGAGCCTTTCACCTGGAGACTTAATTTTATTCCCTTTCATCTGCCATGACTTCCTTCTCTATTACAGTTGCCTGAATATTAATCCCTCTACTAGAAGATAAGCTACTATAGAGGCATTGTACCTTATATATATCTTGGTGCCTCCACAGTGCCTTGGCTCAGAATAGGTGCTCACAAATGAGTGTTAAATGGTGAATTTCCTAACACCTGAACCATGCTGCCACAAAAGCATCTCCAGCCCAAATCAGAATGGGAAGATCCATGAACTTAGCTACTAGAGTATAGTGACAGTGTTACCTCACGGGCAGGGGTGTGGATATGAATGAGATCACTTCCTTTGGTTCCTTACAGGTCCGGGCTTCCATGATGCTGTGCCCCATGAGTGGCAGTAGTTGCTTCGTAAACACTATTTTACTTGACAGTGCCAAGTGCATGTGAGCAATTTAAAAGTACTCTTTGTTTCTGATGATGAGCTTTAAACCCAGAGCATTCTGGGTAAATTGCCAGGATAGGCCCTGCAGGAGGAGGTTGCAGTTGCCACTTCACTTTGTATTTCCAGGCCCTTGGGTATTGCACCCCAACAGGGAGTGAGATGTTGCCAGTTCTGTCATATTGTAATTAAATCCAAGTTCTGGCAAAGGGCAGTGCATAATTATGAAGTATTATTATGGTTTTTATCATTATTAGGCACCCAGCTGCCCAGCCCAGGAAACCACAGTAGTAAAACACTGAGAAGCCAAGCTCCTCTCCCAGCTGGCATGAATCAAGACCAGGTGTATTGGCACACAGTCTTGCAGCTCCACTAGTCAAGACGAGACCTTCTGTCCCCTCTTTTTGGCAAGATAAAAATTTAAATTAATGGGAAGAGGAAATGTGAAGAAGGACCTTTGCCACCGCCTTTAAATCAAGTTCCTTTCTTCCCCTCTCACCAGAATGGTCTCACCTATGATTTATTGTGTAAATCTTCTTCAACTTTATTCTTGACCATCCAGCTTCCCAATCATCATTCCCCAGGGTCTATTGAGAATGTATTTGGGTGGGATATAGAGAACAGAAAACTTTTTATTTTCAAGAAATTTATGGTATGGGCTAACTAATTCAGAAAGTATAGTCAGGCTTTGACAAGACATCTGCCTTTTATTGAGCACCTACTCACCACTGTACTCAGCACCTTCACATATGCTATCCGACTTAATTCCTACCCCCCCCAAAAAAAAATAGATTTTATTATCCTCATTTTCTTCAAGGTCTCAAAGACTTGGTAAATAACAGAACTGAGATTCCAACATAAATATACAGATTTGGTGATTGTATATTCATGGTGGATGTGTCCACACTGATAGATGAATATAGGCGTCAGACTTCCCCACTTTCTACTGAATCGTACAAAGTAGATTTTAAGCTGAGCACTGAAAGGACAATTCAGAAGTGATGTTGAGAGAATGGTGCCAAATGAGGAAGCCAAACTGGCCATAAGCCTAAAATCAATCAATAAGGACAGATTTCTTGTTCGGCAATGTCATATTATATTCTTCAAGTACTTTTATTATCTCAGCTACTCCAAATGCAGAAGTCACCCCAGGTGGTACAAGGGTGGGTTGACAATGGAGGAGGGTGGCTTAGGGAGGGAATATGCTTTTGAATGGAGAACTCCCAAATTGCCCATAAACTGGCACATCTAGCACTGGCTTCTGGAACAGCCAAAACCATGGCAGCTTTCCCTGCTGCCAATCACTTGTTTTTAACTGATACATGTAGAACAATTTTCCATTCTCTTCGTTTTTTCTAAAACAGTTGATTAACAATTTTTTAAAGATTTTATTTTTTTATTTGAGAGACATCACAAGCAGGGGGCAGAGGCAGAGGAAGAAGGAGAAGCAGACTCCCTGCTGAGCAGGGAGCCCAATACAGGACTCAGTACTAGAACCCTGAGATCATGACCTGGGCCGAAGGCAGACACTTAACCAGCTGAGCCACCCACGGGTCTCTGACTTAACAGTTTTTAAATACAGTTTGTTTAGAACTTACTGTGTTGTACAAGGAAGTTCACTTTTATTTTTAGTACTTTTTAAGGGATTTAAGATTTTTAAAAATGCACTCATATTAAATGTACGGTCTGATCTGTCTGATCTGATCTGAGACATGTATGCCCTTGTAACCACTATCATAATTGTGAAATAGAAATTTCCCTCACCCCAAAAAAGTTCCTTTGAACCCTTTTGCATAGAAATTTTAATACAACAATTTTAATACAACATAGGAAATTTAATACAAATTTTAATGACTCCAAAATTTAGATCTCCAGTCAACCTTGCTTCCAAAGTCTAGGCCCAAGCTGCCTGCTTGACATGTCCACCTGGATGTTGCAAACAGGCACCTCAAACCAAGCATAACTGAAAGATGAAGCAGACGGTGCTTTATCTTTGCTACAAGAAAACCCCTACTTCCGATTCCCTTCTGAAATCATGTTTCTGTATTCTTCAGTTTGGTTGACATAATCATCATCTACCAAGTCATGTAAGCCAGAAATTTTTAAATAAAATCTTCTCCCCCTCTTACACCTCCCCAGAAGTGAGTCTTACTCACACAAACATTTTTAAATCAGCCCTTTGCATTTTCAGTATTCTCATTCAGACACTTGCTTGCACGATCACCAAAAACAAAACAAAACAAAACAAAAAACCCTCCTAACTTGCTTCTTCATGCTCCAATTCATCCACCAATCTGCCACTTTAATTTTCTTTTGAAAACCTAGATCTGACTGTTTCAATCCTTTGCATTCAGGGACTGCCCAATTGCCTAAAAATGGCACTGAAAATCTTTCATGGTATGGCCCAACCTCCCCATCTGGACTCCTCTGCTCCCTGCCACGTAGAGCTGGCTATCCATTTTCATCCCTCTGTGCTTTTCATCAAATATCAATGTGAAATGTGCCTCCTACTCCACCTGAAAACTCTTGCTTCCCTTTCACAGCCCCATTTATAAGACTTTTCTTTATGAAGCCTTCCCAGACCTCTCCAGATACACAGTCTCTCTCTGCTACACTTGACTCCCCCCATATCATGTTGCACATACATTTATCACGCTGAATAGACATAGTGGTTAAATGGAACAGGAGAGCTGAGTCAGAAGATCTGAGTCTAACTCAGAAATCTCATTCATCGCTTGCTGTATTAGCCAGAGCAAATGACATAACTTCTCTGAGCTTCAGTTATTCAATCTATGAGTTGGTACTAACAATAACCATAATAATCCTCTACCTCATAGGACTCTTGTGGTGATCAAACAAGTAATTATAAATGTGAACATAGTTTGCAGTATATGGATATTACATGTTATAATTACACATTTGTATCTTCTGATAGATTTTGAACTTCTTGAGCGCAAAAACCAGTATCTGGCCATCCACCAGATGCGGTGCCTACCTAGGCCTACTCCTTGCCTAGATTGGTTTATGGCAGAAGTTGTCATTTTTGGTAGGATCATATTCTCTCAATTAACTCTCTTAATACTATTTTCTGTGTTTCTTCAAAAGCCAATCGTGACATCCTCACTTCTTTTTATAATTGTTTATTGCCTTTTCAATTAAATAGCTACATTGAAAGGTCTCTAAGGAAAGGAAATAAATATTCTATCCATGATTAGTTTTAAGCACTTTGATTTATTTGACAAAAACTTTTTAGAGTCATTATGTGCCCAGCCCTGTTCTAAGCCCTGGTCATACAGTGGCATACAAGAGACTTCACAAAACTTATGTTATCGTGGGGACAATCAGCATGCAGAAGCAGTAAAGATGTTCATCTATACAGTTAAAGATGCTACAAATAGAGCAATATGGAGGGCGGGGCGGGTGTAGCTGGAGTGGTCAGGGAAAGCCACTCTGCGAAAGCCCGTAGAGCATCAATAATGACACAAGGAGGCAAGCATACAAAAAGAAGACAGGATAGCCTTGCAGGTGAAAGGAAGAGCAGAGAGGCGCTGAGCCCTGAGACAGGAGCAGACCAAGTTGATATAAGGAACTGAAAGGCAGTCTGTGGGAAGTGGAGGGAGTGAAGGGCTGTGGTAGGAGCCTACGTTAAAGAAGCAGACAGGGACCAAATCTCTTGCAAAGTCAAGGGGGCTTGCAAGGTCAGGTAAAGAGTTAAATGTTTATTCTAATTGTAATAGGAAACCACTGAAGGGTTTTAAGCAGGAGTGTGATATAATTTGATTTTTTAAATAAGATTTTATTTATTTATTTGACAGACAGAGATCACAAGTAGGTGCAGAGGCAGGCAGAGAGAGAGGAGGAAGCAGGCTCCCTACTGAACAGAGAGCCCGATGCGGGGCTCGATCCCAGGACCCTGGGATCATGACCTGAGCCGAAGGCAGAGGCTTTAACCGACTGAGCCACCCAGGAGCCCCTATAATTTGATTTTTTAAATAAGACTTTATTTATTTGTTTGTCAGAGAGAAAGTGAGGGAGAGAAAGAGCACAAACAGGGGGAATGGCAGGCCAAGGGAGAAGCAGGCTCCCTGCTGAGCAAGCAGCCCAGACAATGCCATGCGGGGCTCAATCCCAGGACCCCGGGGGTCATGACCTGAGTCAAAGAGAGACTCTTAACCAACTGAGCTACCCAGGCGTCCCTGATTTGGTTTTTAAAAGATCACTTTAACTGCATATAGAGACTATATTCTGGGGACAGTAGGAGAAGGGATTAGAAGGTAGACTGGTTGTTTTCAGTCAACAGAGATATTGGTCTGAATTAGGGTGGTGCTAAGGATGGTGAAGAGTAGTTTGGGGTATGTTTGGCAATAGGACTGACAGGACTTACTGATAGATTTAATGACAGTAATGGAAAGACATTCAAGAGGTCTCAGAATTATGGTCTAAGCCATTAGGTGGATAAAAGTTCAGTTTACTGAGTTCACACAGTACCTGTGAGGGCTCTGCCCTGGGCTCTGAGAATACAAAGGTCCGAGAACAAGACAGAGTTCTTGGCCTCAAAAGGTCACAGTCTGGGAGGACTGCCTCCTACCTCCTACACTGATGACTTCTGTAGGAGGTTTTGTTTTTGTTTTTGAAGGTTTTATTTATTTAGAGAGTGAGGGGATGGTGGTGGGAAGGGAGAGGGAGAAGGAAAACCTCAAGGCTTCGCTGTGCTGAGCATGCAGCCCAGTGCAGGGCTCCATCTCAGGAATCTGAGATCATGACCTGAGCAGAAATCAAGAGTTGGACACTTAGCCTGAGCCTCTCAGCCACCCAGGAGCCCTGCTGTAGGAGGTTTTAAGCACAATTACAGAAGTACATATATGTTATGGGAGCATCAAGAAGGATTCCCTAGCCCAGTCTAGCCAACCAAACCAGGAGTCCTGCCTTCTTGGGAAGATAAGTAGGAGAGTTTCTCAACACCTGTGAGATGTGTGCAGTAATCCACACTCTAGTTTAACTTAACTCTTTATAAATATAGTAGCTGTCAGCAGCATCTGCCAGGGTTTCCGATTTGTTACTACTTTGAAGAGGAGAGGAAAGTGGCACCTGGGTGGCTCTGTTGGTTAAGCATCTGCCATCGGCTTAGGTCATGATCCCAGGGTCCTGGGATCGAGCCCCGATCCCTCTCCTCTGCCTGCTGCTCCCCTTGCTTGTGCTCTTTCTCTCTCTGTGTCAAATAAATGAATAAAATCTTAAAAAAAAAAAAAAAGTAAGAGGACAGGAAAGAAAGCTATGGAGAAAGTCAGAGTCAGGATGGACAGAGAGGCAAGGTGCCCAGCTAACAAGAGGGTCTGGGCTTCTGCTGCAGCTCTCTGCTCAAAACTCACCGATAGTATGCCCTTGGTTGAGGATATGTTCTGCTTTGTTTCACTTTAATTGCAGCTGCAGCTTTTATGAAATTACCATAAGGCTCCTGAATGACTTCTCTCAAGCTTTTTTTTTCTTTTTGGTATTTAATAACTTCTATTTGACCCACTGACACATTCACATTTCAAAAATCCAAATAAGAAAGGATATAATGAAAAGTCTTCTCCTTCTCCTTCACCCAATTCTGTACCCCACACACCTGGATAGGCAGAGATAACTATACGGATTTTTTCTATGTATCCTTCTAGTGTTTCTTCACACAGATACAAGCAGTTTTTATATTTATTCTCTTCCTGCTTCTTACACAAGAGGTGGCCTACTTTATCCCCTGATCTGGATCTTGTTTTTCCCTCTAACAATGTATCTTGGAGACCTTTCCTATCAGTGCTAGGAGAGCTTCCTCATTCTTTTAAACAGCTGCATAGCATTACACTGCAGGATCTGCCATAGTTCATTTAACTATTCCCCTATTGATGAATCCTTGGGCTGTGTCCAGTCTTTGCTACTTATTACAAACAATCCTATACTGTATAACCCAGCACATATGTCTGCAGGTATAGCCTTAGGATAAATCCTCAGGAGTCTTGCAAATACTTTAATAATATCTTCTAAAAGAATGTTCTGAGATAGTGTGACTAGGTTTCCAAATTAGAACCTCGGCTTTCCAGGCATTGACTCTTGCATTCCACCAAGAGAGTAGTTCCCCATTTTTCAGCTTGTCAGTTATGCCTTTATGTTTTTTTCCAATAAGGAATTAAAAAAAAATTTAATCTGCTCTCCTGCAACCAACCATAGTTGGCATATTGTTTTAAAAAAGAAGAAAAAATAGACTAAAATGCAGTTGAAGCGTGCTCCAGTTAATGAATTGCAAGCTCTAGAAAATACTTGATTTTTCTTCATTCAACGTGTAGAAGCATCTCTAGAGTGAAGTCTCAGATGGGGATGACAGGTTAGAAGGTGAGGACTATAGGGTGTACCCTGCCCCAGCCAGCTCCCAGTGCTACCCCAGCCTCAGGGCCAAATATTCCTTGGCCATTTTTGTTAGCATTTCTTTTCATTTCTTTTAGTAATTCTTCATTCTCCCATAGTTGCTTTTGAAAAACAGGTTTATGGTTTTGGTGAAATGGGTAGGTTCGGTCAATGTGCTTTATAACTGGGCCATGTAAAGTAAATGTGCTGTTTTTATACTACCCCCCTCCAAAGACTTTTTCTTATTTGTTATATTCCAGGTATATAAGACCAGGATGGAAAAATTCTAGGACACTTAATTTACATGAGCTTGTTGGGAGAACATTTATGGATGCAGAAATATACACAAGTGATGTGGCAATGAGAGCTGCCCTTTAAAAAAAAATCTCTCTCTCTCTATATATATATACACACACACCTATATATACATATATATATATATAAAATTTTAACTATATCTATATATGTATCTATATCTACATCTATATCTATCTATATATTTGAAGAAGCTTGGCCACCTGTATTACTATCATTATTGGGAAATAAAATTATCTTTCCACATAGTACTTCTCTTTAGTTTGGCTCCATGTAGGTGGAGGTGTTTTGTTTTTGTTTTTGTTTTTTTATAATTATACCATGAGACAAAGTGTTAAAAATAAACCATGAAGTTGACAAGGTACAGCAAATAGCCATCCAGAAAGCTTTTCTTAGCTCTAAATCTTTCTCTCTCGGGAATCACAAAAACTACAAATTGTAGAACTGTCTAGTTTCTGTAGAGTGTATAGTCCCAGCTGTAATTGAAGTTATCTTACATTTTTATTTTTTATTTTAAAAAAATTTAAAAAACATTTTTATTTATTTATTTGACAGAGAGAGAAAGGGCGAGCACAAGCAGGGGGAGCAGCAGGGAGAGAGAGAGGGAGAAGCAGGCTCCCTGCTGAGCAGGGAGCTCAATGCAGCACTTATCCCAGGACCCAAAGATCATGACCAGAGCCAAAGGCAGAGGCTGAAGGGACCGAGTCATCCCGATACCCCTATCTTACATTTTTTAAATGTCTCACATAAAGATTCTACAACCTCCCTTTGGCCATTACCTTTTTTCCCCCTGAGCTGGTAAGACTTGGACTCTCTCTTTAGACTATAACCAGAATTGTTGTTCCCTACCCTTCCTTCCCCTCTCTTCCCCGCTTCCCCTCCTTCTTCTTCACACATTTATTCTTCCATAAGAAAGTTAGAACAACTGTCAATTTTTTAAAAACTTCTCTTTGGATTTTGGTTGGCACTGGGCTTTCCAGGTAGACAATTGTATCATATATAAATAATAGTAAGTCTTATTCATATTTTTGTTCTTTTTGTATCAGCAGAATTTCTTCTTAAGTGAAAAGTAATACATGCTGAAATTATTTGTTCATCCAATCCCTGAGTATCTGTAGAGAACATCCATTCTACTGACCACACTCTCATTTTGTTCTGGGGGCTATGGTCCTCCCTTACTCTCAGTCCCTGGACTTGGGGAAAAGATTGATATCTACAACTTCCCCCACCCCGATTTCAGGGGTGAAACATATAACCTTAGCCTAGGTCATCTAGTATACCCTATTTCTCTTGCCACAGTAATCCATTCTAGACCTAGAATATTGGTTCTGAATTTGAACCTAGAGACAAAGTACTCCATGGAGTGGCTTGCATCCGTATTGGGTACATGAAGACGTTGCCTAAAAATGAAGCTAATACTGAAGATGCTGAATTTAGAAATGAAGAGAGAGAGACCAAATCCTAGGTCACCCTGTTTGAGCCCTAGATCAAACTTCACCTGAACCATATCCTCTAAATTATTAAGTTACATGAACCAATAAATTAATGTTTTTAATTAAGTTAGTTTGGATTACATTTTTCATGTTTAGCATGCAAAGGACTTTCAGTTGATGCAGTTATCTTCTAACAAAATTGGGCAAATTAAACTCATGTTGTTCCCATGGTTCGAAAAATTACATGATTTCCCCAGCTAATTCCCAGACTCCTCTCTTCTTGCACTTGGAGTGACTCTACCATTGCAGCATACCTGTCTAAATCCCAAGCCAGAGTCTTCCACCCCTTCCCCCAAGGACTTCTCCAGTTCTGAGCTTAAACCCAGCCCACTGGTGAAGTTAAAGAAGGAAGGGAACAGATGGCAACCTGATTCATAGTGCTCTTACAGGGAATTAAGCCAATTTATTTTGGGGGTCAGTTTCAGTTCAGTTTCAGCAGTGAATGAAAGTTGTTTGAATCCATTTCTGGTTCAGTTCTGTAATCATCTGCAGTAATCCAAAGTTCTTCACAAGAGAAAAATATTTTGGGGAGTTAATATTTGTTCCAGTTTTAGAAAACTATGTAACGTGGAATCAAGCACCTGTCTTATTAGGCCTTCTGTGCTAAAAGAAGTAGCATATGGGCAGGACAGGGAGGCGATTAATAGTGTACTTAATACTAAAATAATCAGCCTAGGCGGCCTCCATTATAAGCAGTGTTATAAAATCTACTCCTTGGATTTGCTTTTAATATTCTCAGTCCACATCAGAGCACACTTTGAAATATCATATCACATAGTATTGACCAAATTATTAAAATATTGGTTGAAACATTTTTTGAAATTTTTGCCTCTGTTAGAGGAATACATACTTTATAGGTGAAACATTTACGGTCTCTGAAAATTATTTCTGATTAGTGTGACATTATGTCAGTATCTTAAGGTGCTTAGACTTAGCAGTATTCATGAAAAATGTACTGAAAATCTAGGCTCAGCATAGGGAATGTTGTCAATGGTATTGTAATAGCATTGTATGGTGACAGATGGTAGCTACACTTGTGGGAGCATAGCATAAAGTATAGACTTGTTAAATCACTGTGTTGCACCCCTGAAACTAATGCAACATTGTGTGCCAACTACACTTCAATTTAAAAATATATATATATATATAGGCTCAGAATATTCACAGGACCATTTTTAAATTGCTTCAGGTCATCTAATGGATATGTTCTGATAGGAAGCACTTTTTGTCTCATTGCTTCCATTATAAATACATATATTTTTATAGGTAATAAATATAAATTAAATAAGTAAGTAAAATTTGAAGACACAAAATGCTCAGCTTGTTCCAAAATATTTTTTTGGTGGTGGATTGTGTGCAAACAAAAAGAATGACAGATGCCATCCTTATACTTTACGAAAACACCTCTTGCTTATGCATGTGTAAGGAGGACGTTGGATTTGACAAGGTGCAAAGGGATGTCTTACAGATGGTACACATGAGGCCCATTAGGACAGGTCTTCCCAAACTAACGGAGCTGTAAAAGCAGTTGTCATGTGCATGTCTGCCACACCTGTTCAACAGAGAAATTCCCACTTGTAAATATGGTCTCCAGAATCAGAGCACAGGGCTAACTGAGCTTAGTTTAGTTTTCTGTTAGTCTGAGAGAGACTATGACCACCAAAATGGATTTCGTACCTTTTTGTGACTCTTCTGGGATTTTTACATTTTCTCTGGTATTGTGTTATTTAAAATTAAAGTTTAAGATTAAAATTGTTTTACTTGGTCCTTGAAGAAATAACCATAATTTATCTTATAACATTAAATTCATTGGCAGTGTGCTTTGGTGGGAATAAATTTGTGTTCTGCAAAAGGGCTTGGATATACAGAATTTCAATGCCTCAAATGATGTAATTTTCTATAATATTTAGCCTGCCATTTTTAGTTTGGTGTTTGTATAATAGGAGATTTCGAAGAAAAAGCTAAAGAGAGGCTAATTTGCTTGGTAGTGCTTCTGTTCTTTTGTTCTTTTAGAATCTAAAATTAACCAACATCTGCAGTGTCAACAAGGACTCCATATGGCATTCAAGTTTGTACTTTTCCTAAATAATGCATTTGAGGCAATATAATCTGAGAAGAATTCTGAGGTGATAATGAGTAGAATGCCTCATGAGTAGAATGCCTCATGTTGCATAGCACTTTATAGTTTCAAATGATTTAACAACTAGGACCTTGTTTGAGCCTCACAACAGTGTTAAGAGGTCAGGGGTTCAGGTGTTTCTTATTCTTGTTGAACAGATGAGAAGATGGAGGTCCAAAGTATTGAAGAGAAATGGCCATTGTCACAAACCTGGTGAGTGGCAGCATGAGAAGGAAACCCAAGCCATCTGGTATCTAATCACCCTTTCTACCGTATTACTAGGATCAAGTTGTTGACAACCCATTGTTAAAATAGCATGTTTTCGGGGCACCTGGGTGGCTCAGTGGGTTAAAGCCTCTGCTTTCGGCTCAGGTCATGATCCCAGGGTCCTGGGATCGAGCCCCACATCGGGTTCTCTGCTCAGCAGGGAGCCTGCTTTCTCCTCCTCTCTCTCTGCCTGCCTCTCTGCCTACTTGTGCTCTCTGTCAAATAAATAAATAAAATCTTAAAAAAAAATAGCATGTTTTCAGAATAATAGATCCCACAACAACTCTGTAGGAAAATTTTTTTTTTTTAAGATTTTATTTATTTATTTGAAAGAGAGGCAGTGAGAGAGAGCATGAGCGAGGAGAAGGTCAGAGGGAGAAGCAGACTCCCCGTGGAGCCGGGAGCCCTATGCGGGACTCGATCCCGGGACTCCGAGATCATGACCTGAGCTGAAAGCAGTCGTCCAACCAACTGAGCCACCCAGGCGTCCCTGTAGGAAAATTTTTAAAAATTACTAGAAACTAACATGTATTTGGTTTTCTAGAGTTTAATAGATTTCATTTGTTCAATTAAATTAACAGATGATTTCCACAGAAGTTCATCTATTTAACTCTTGTGATTTCCTGTTTTACCTACAAAAAAAAAAAGAGTTCCCACCAAAATGCTTTTTCTCCTTGTGATATTGTACCTCATAAAACTTTATTCGTCATTATCTAGAAAATCTAAAAACTGTTCTGTAAGAGATGTTACAACTGAGTGTTTTCTTCATAGTAATACATAATCATTTAAGTCAAACTGAGTTTTGAAACACTTCATTTTATTCAAGCTTCTGTGAATTTCTGCAACAGAGCAATTATTCAGAATTTCTGGGATAAGAAAAAAAGTAGGTTGAAGTTAAAGAATGTATTAGAAACATAGCTTGTGACTGAGACATAGGCATAAATTTAGAAGGAACCCATTTTTGAAAGCATAAATAATGTTATTGCCAATCCATACTTTATAGAAATTTCTAGCTATGTAATATTACCATTTCTACTTTAAAATGTAGAGAAATTCAATTGCTTCCATTTCTTGAGAGTTTGAGGCTTAAAAATTATGAATGCTGGCATTCTTGAAGAGGAACACTGTGAGTTTGTAATATCGAAAAGGCACTGGCATTCTCTTACATTAACAGGCAGATATATTTCCAACAAGTAGAGACAAAGGACTCTACCGGCATGAGGAGCAGCCAGCAAGAATTTTAATCAGGATTTGGCTCAGTCTGTACTGGTTCTGACTTTACAAAAGTGCATCTTCAGGAAGTACCTTTCTACCAAGTAGAAAGCTGGCAAGACACAACATTAGAGGTTGCTGACGCCAAGACAACCAGAGCTCACTCAAAACTTAAAATCTTGCCTCCCCATTTGTTGCTTGGATATGTCTCAAAGAATTACACGCATAAAGCAAGATTTAAACTTGATATTATCGAAAACATTCTTGTGACTCTACTCTCATACCTACTCTGCCCAGGATTAGTGGAATACACCAAACATTTTTGAAAAGGTCATCTAACCTAAGTAGAAAAATGTTATCTTTCCATGCATGAAAATACTTGGACATGAGAGCCATGAAGAAGATATGGGGAGAAAAGGACAAGAAGAACATTATGGAATGTACAAGTAATAGGGAGGAATTAGGGAGAGTTGGGGAATTTGGTTAGGAAAGCTTTAGGGAGGGGCGCCTGGGTGGCTCAGTGGGTTGAGCCTCTGCCTTTGGCTCAGCTCATGATCCCAGGATCCTGGGATAGAGCCCCGCATCAGGCTCTCTGCTCGGCAGGGAGCCTGCTTCCCTCTCTCTATGCCTGTCTCTCTGCCTACTTGCGATCTCTGTCAAATAAATAAAATCTTTAAAAAAAAAAAAAAAAAGGAACGCTTTAGAGAGGGGAGGGTTAAGTCATTAGAGTTGGTAGTAACTCCCATCTGGCTAAATTGTAGGAATCGGGAGGGAGGGGCCCAGGGGTGCTAGAAGACAGTTCGCATGATGGTAGCATTCAGAATTAACCTGACAGTGGAGAGACAGCAGTGCCAAGGCTGGGAGAAGGCCACAGTTAGGGGAAGGCAAGTGCCCAAGGGACCATGAGAACCCCAGCTGCACTTCTTTTTGCTTATTCAGTCAGATCCAGTTTTTTCCCCTTTCCCATCTCCACACCTCTGCCCACCCCTCGCCACTTAACCCCCACCACGAGAAAAATCTGTGTTGACTGGCCCCAGTTTGTTTAACTGAGTCCTCCTTCACCCAGTGAATGATTTGTGGAGCCTGGGGCTGGTAATCATTATTTAGCAGTGACTTCAGAATTAATCAATCAGAACTGGAATGATACAACTTTGTTCCCACTCCACCCACTCACAACCACAACCTTTTTGTGCTACAACGAAGTAACGTGGTCCCTTGGCTATGTTGCTGCTGATTAATGGACTGTTGGAAGGGCCAGTACAACTCCCACAATAGTCTAGTGCTTTTCTGCCAGATTGGCTTAAAAAAAAAAGGCAGCCGATCATGTCAAACCATGTTAGCCAATACCTGTATTGTCTCTCTGAATTATAAAGCACAACAGTACATCTCGTTCTCTGCAATTCATTATTAGAAGAAAGAATATGAGGAAGTATTAGGCCATGCTTGTGCCAAACGAGATAGCTAGACAATCCTGCACACTCCTGCACTGCCCATTGGAACGTGTCATTTGCACTCTGAGGCAGTCATGATAACTCTCAAAATGAGATGCAGTACCACCCTCTCTTCCGCTCCTTGCCTGGATGCTGCAGAACAGTGACCTTCAGAGGAGGTGGGTGGACATGGCCTTGCCAGGAGATGCTAAGCACCCAAGACTTAACTACCTAAACTAACTCATTAACCTGCCCCTCCCAAATCACCCACTCCACATATATCACCACCACAGGAGGAATTAGGTTCCCCAAGGTCACCCTAAGGGTGTCTGTGAACTTTGACTTCCTCCCTCCACAGACACCCTTAGGTTGGCCTTTTGAGGCCTCTGGGCTCCCGGGAAGCTGATTTCTCCTGTGTAAAAACATCAAGAGCCAGGAAGAATGGAACACCACATGATTTATCCCTGAATTCCTCATCCTGTTGGATATGCCCCAGGGTGGAGTTATTCTTGCTGTCACAAATAATTCAGTCCTGAGCAGATCAACATGTTTAAAAGAAGTTTCCAAATATGTCTAAAACTCTAGGTGCAGAAATACAAGTACCAATTAACAAGGGCAATTTCAAATAGAACAGAGGTTGGAAATTAGAAAAAGAGGCACAGGATATAGCAGAGGGAGCCAGCTCTTTTGGTAACAGGTTGTATGCCCTCAGTCATTATGCCTGTGTCTCGGTTTCCTCTACTCCAAAATAGACACTAAGATGAAAGGAATTTGGTGAGAGACACTTTTGAGAAATGGCGATTTATGTCCTCTCTCTGTATTTTTCCCTTTCCCTCTCCCATTCTGTCTGGCTTACGTGTTTTTACCTCAGGAGAGACGTGGGGGTTGGACTTCCAAGCTTTAGTTCCAAATAAACCCATGAGGAGAGGAGAGTTTGCGGTAACTTGTATTTTCCAGACTAAAAAGATCTGTTCTCCCAGAAACAGCAAGGATGTCATCCTGCTTCTTGGCAGTCCCCTTGCGATGGATGTCTCAGGAAGGCTGGATCTTTGCTGAAGAGCCCCTCTTTTCTAGAAATGCACTTTGGGACTTACTCATGTGGAGTAATGATGGCAAGGGCCTCCAGAGGTCCTGGCACTTCTTAAGATGCCTGGTCCCTGCCAGAGCACTCAGTAAGTGTGTAAAAGATACTTCCCACTTACCTGAGGGGGATTTCCTGTCCACCCTACAGCACAGGGGCTCCAAGTTTAAATTGAATTACATACGCTAAAAACTCTAAGGAATCATCAGTGGTAAGATGGCCACTACTTTAATTTGTGTGTCTTTATCATTTATTAAAACTAAGCCTAGACAAGTCTTAACACACTGTAGGAAATCCATTTTCTAGGGGCTGAATTCACCGAGGGTTTACTTTTGCCAGCCCTCCTCATCATTGCCTTTTCTGCACCTACCCTTGCTGGCCTCCATGTTTTCTCATTTGGGATGTTTGACTGAGAAAGGCTGGTGGCACCTTGAAAAACATCATGTGCCTTCTCCCAAATCCCTGCATATTTTCTTTAAAGTCGGAAAGGGGTATCTCTTATCCTTAAGTGTACATATTTAAGTTGTCTGTGTTGCCCTGAGGAGCAACTTCAAGTAAAAACCCATAGCCAGGGGACCAAGTCTGTGGTCAGCTTCTCTGGGAGCCATGTGCCTTCTTGAAGTTGTTAATAAAACAAATAAAACAAAACAAATAAAAATTGAAGATCTTTTATGCAATTGTCTTTGTTGTTACTGCTGCTGTCGGGTGAAGAGGACGTCTATTGCTTCAGGGCTGTGCCATATTTAGAAAGGGGCAAAATAGATCGTATAAATCTTTCCCCTTAGAAAGGGGCAAAATATCAGTGCAAGTGAAAACCTTCCAGGAAAGTCTGCTTGCTTTTGGGATCTCTGAAAGCACTTACTGGACATAATCTCATGTGTGTTTTTCTTGGTAGCAGATGTAAATTACCATGTTCTTCTAAGGCCATTTTCCTCCCATGGCTGGCTTTTCTCTTTAAATATTTTAGGAGGAAAAGTAATGTGTTTTCTGTTGTTTTGTGGTGGCGGTGGTGGTGATGATGATGGTGATGATGATTTATAATTTAGAGAGTCTATATTCTTGATTCGATCAAAATAATCCTTGAGTTACTTCATACTTCACTCCAAATAGTCTTTCTCAGAACTTGGAAAACAAAGTAAAATGGTACCCCCAAATATTCCCTTCCCTCTTATCTTTATGAATCCTCCCACAGAGCCAAGGAATTGCCATTCTAGGGTCTGAGGGGAGGAAGCCCCCCTCTAATTTAAAGCCTCCTGAACCGTATTACCTATGCTATTCAAAGAACTAAGTATTTTGAAAATTCTAGAAACAACAATGCAAACATTCTTCTCCCAGTAGAAACTACTGAAAGTAGTTATATGGTCTGTCTCTTAAAGTGGAATTTTTTCCTTCCATCTTAATTAAATGAGAAATAAAAGGAAGTCATGCACAAAGCTTTCAGAACAATGACTACAATATAAGAGATGTAGTTCCAACCAAAAAAGAAAAGAAAAAGATGTTGAAATATGGGAGCAAAATGAGGTCTTACTCAAGTAGTTTCTTATGCTTCAACCAAAAGCTGGAAGAATTAACAAAAGCTCTAAAGAAAGGTAGAGGAAAGCAGACAGTAGAGAAAAGCAGAGGACTGCAGAAAATAAGTGTGTAAAGGAATAAATTGAGTCTTGGATGATTCTTTACTAAAATATTTGCAAATTGCAGTTTTCAAATAAAATATGAGATTGAAAAAACTCATTTCCAGAAAAGGTGACAAAATCAATGTGTAAAAAAAGCCCATTTTGAACTGAGAGCCTTCAGAGAAGACAAGGTCAGCTCAAGGTCAGCTCTCTGGAGAGAAGTTGAAACAAAAAGCAAAGCAGCACAAAGGCATGCACTCCTTAAAAACCATCACGACTTGACTTTGTCCACCCTGTGTGACAGACAGCACTCTCAAATGCAAATGTCTTGGCCCTATGTGGTCTACTTCCAAAGGGAGATGGGGTTTAGTCCACTGTATTAGTTACTTATTGCTGTGTAACAAATATCTCAAAACTTAAAGCTCAGACGGACAACGCTGTTATCTCACAGTTTATTTCTGTCAGGAATCCAAGTGCAGCGTAGCTGGGTCCTCCTGCTAAGGGCCCCTGTCTCTTACAAGACTGCAGCCAAGGCCTTCGTCACAGGGGCTGAGAATCCTTCTCCCAGCTCATTCGGTGCCCTTGGATCGAGGACCTCAGTTCTCACTGTGTGTTGGCCAGAGACTCTCAGTTTGGTGCCATGTGTCACGTGAGCCTCTCCACGGCTCCCAACGCATTGCAGCTGGCTTCCCTCAGAGCCAGTGCATGAGAGAACGCCAAGAGAATGTACAAGGAGGATGGCAGTCAGTCTTTTGTAATCTAGTCTCGGAACTGGCTTTTGCAGTATTTTATTTATCAGACTCAAGTCAGCAAGACCAGCTCATACTCAAGGGAGGAGAATACCAGGGAAGCAGTATCATTGGGAACCATCTTAAGAGCTGTCAACCCCTTCAACTTATTTTATTCTTCACTTAATTTTATAGCATAGAAATAAGAGGCTATCATCTTCAAAACCAAAAATACATTCTTCGGGAAAAAGTGCTCCAGAAATCTATATGCCCATGGTCTCTTTTATTCATCAGTAAATGGCTTTATTTGTTTACATTATCTATATGGCAATGAGCAGCCCAGATTATCTTAGCCAATAGGCAAACTGTTTGAATAAATGAAGTAAATACTCATTTTCATGTTTCATTGGGATGCAAGCTCAATGAGAGCAGAGATTTTATCTTTCTTGTTCTCTTTTGTATCCCCAGTGTATATCATAGGGCTTAATATATAGTTTTCAACAAGTAGTTGGTGAATGAATGGCTTCCACTATATTTACTGTGGATCTGTTATGACATGTCAGGCACTTGACTTCACTTCTTTAGAAACTGAGCATCAGAAATACTTGATTTTGTACCCAAGAGTGGAAAGAATAGATTTTTATCACTTGGGATTTCCAAAAGCAGCCACAGTCAGTGACCATTTTTGTTCACAATTCAGAGTCTACTGAAAGAAAGGCCCATTCAATTTCCCATAAAGAATGTGGCCTTTTCTCTGTTAATAGGTCTTACCTGTGGTCTATCACTCATTTTTTGAGAGGACTATAAAGGACCAATATTTAAAAAAAAACTTAAACTAGGTTTAAAAAAATCATGAAAGTAAAATATGCACATACTTTAAAAACATATAAAAGCATATAAATTGACAAATTCTCACCCTATGATTCCATCCCTAGTCCCACCTCAACTGCAAAAGTAAGGAGTTTAACTATTTCTTAGATATTATTACAAGTATTTTTAACACAAATACAATGTGTGTGTGTGTGCATGTGCATATAAACGTGGGATCATCGTGATATTGTTCTACACTTTGCCTTTTTTCATTTAGTGATATGTCTGGGAACCTATATAGACCTATCTTAATTTTTCTTGGCTGCATAATATTCCACTATAGAGATGTGCCATAATTTATTCAGTGAGTTCCTACTTAACAGATACTCATTTCCACCACCCCACCAAACTTTTTACTTACTAAAAACAGTGCTGCAGTGGGCATACCTATACATATATCTTTGCATATTTTCGTGAGTTTATCTTCAAGACAAACTCGTAACAGTGGAATTGCTAGGCCAAAGGATATATATGCTTATTAAAGATAAAATACTTCATGAGTTCATTTAGATATTTCCAATTTGAATTTAGTACCATAGGTTTTTACAAGTATAAGAAGCTCAGAACAATAGTAGTAGTACTACCATCACCAATATGATCGCTCACAGTTACATTTAAATTACATATATATATATATTGGGGCACCTGGGTGGCTCAGTCGTTAAGCTCCTGCCTTTGGCTCAGGTCATGATCCCAGGGTCCTGGGATCAAGCCCCACATTGGGCTCCCTGCTCAGCGGGAAGCCTGCTTCTCCCTCTCCCACTTCCCCTGCTTGTGTTCCCTCTCTCGCAATGCCCCTCTCTGTCAAATAAATAAATAAATAAATAAATAAAATCTTTTTTTTAAAAAGTCAGTCTTTATTTTTATTTATTTATTAATTTATTTATTTTAAGTAAGCTCTACTCCCAATGTGGGGCTTGAACTCAGGACCCTGAGATCAAGAGCTACATGCTCCACAGACTGAGCCAGCCAGGAGCCCCAAAGTTACATTTTTTTCATTCGCTCTTTTCTTTTGCCTCTACTGTATATCTACATTGTCAGAGTATATAACCATTGCATACACTACTCACTCCCATCTACCCCTCACTTAATCTTGATTCTTCAAGTAGTTATATATTTAACACTGACCACTATTCTTGGTATTGATGTGTCTCTAGTCGGTTTGGGGCTTGTTTACTAGTAGATACCCAGGAAGTGTTCACAGGAACAATGTCTCCTGAGTTCTTACATGGCCATAATACTTTGAGTTCTTTGTATCTGAAGGTTGGTTTTTCTAGATATAAAATCATCAGCTCAAAAATAAAAATAAATAAAATAAATAAAATTTAAAAATCATCAGCTCACATTTAGTTATGAATCTTAAATATATTATTCTATTTTCCTTGGACATAAGTACTGTTGAAACATCTGATGTTAACCTAATTTTCTTTCCCTTTTAAATCACTGTCTTTGGAAAACTATATGCCCAAAGAGCTTTTTCTTTTTAAAAATTCAGTAACTTTATCAGACTATGTCTTGCTTTACATCATTCTGAATCAATGTGCTCAGGTACATGATATACTTTTTCAATATGTAGTTCTATTTTTTTTTCTTTTTAATTTCAGGGAAGTTTCTTGAATATTTTCAAAAGAAGTATTTGTTCTTTGGGTGTCTTCTTCAGGGACTCCCATTATTGTATGTTGGGTCTTCTTTGCCTACTGTCAATATTGGTCCCTTTCTCTTGATCCTTTTTCTTTCTTTTTTCATTTCATATAGATTTTAGAGATATTCCCCTCATTTTTACCTTATACTCATTTTAAGGTTTATTTGTTATAATTATTTGCTATTGTGTTCCTTGTAATTTCATTTTTACTTCTTTTTTTTTAATTTTAAGTTTTTATTTATTGTTAGTAAACATATAGTGTAATATTAGTTTCCAGAGTATAATTTAGTGATTTATCACTTACATATAACACCCAGAGCTCATCATAAGTGCCCTCCTTAATGCCCATCCCCCATCTACCCCATCCCCCACCCACTTCATGTAGTATTTGTCTTTTTCTGACTGACTTATTTCGCTAAGCATTATATATTCTAGCTCCACCCATGTCATTGCAAAAGGCAAGATTTCATTCTTTTTTTGATGGCTGAGTAATATTCCTGTGTGTGTGTGTGTGTGTGTGTGTATTAGTTTGTTATTCATTCATCAGTCAGTGGACATTTGGATTCTTTCCCTAATTTGGCTATTGTTGATAATGTTGGTAGTATCCAAAGAACTTCACCCAAAAAACAATCTAGTCAAGAAATGGGCAGAAGACATGAATAGACATTTTTCCAAAGTAGCATATGTCAAAACCTATATTTTTAAGTTCCATGCACAGAAGACACTGTTAATTGTTAAAATTTATTTGGCTTGTGAGACCTAGTTTCTCCTCACTGCACTGGCTACACATTAGCCAGAGACTGAGAAGTCTTTCTTTTTGTTGTGTTTCTTAACATGTACCATCCTGTCTTGATGACTATGGCTTTGTTATAATACTTGAAGTCCAGAATTGTGATGTTTCCAGCTTTGCTTTTCTTTTTCAAGATTGCTTTGGCTATCCAGGATCTCTTGTGGTTCCACACAATTCTTAGGATTGTTTGTTCTAGTTCTGTGAAAAATGCTGGTGCTATTTTGATAGGGGTTGAATTAAATGTGTGGATTGCTTTGGGTAGTATGGACATTTTAACAATATTTTTTCTTCCAATCCATGAGCATGGCATGTTTTTCCATTTCTTTGTGTCCTCTTCAATTTCTTTCATAAGTGTTTTATAATTTTCAGAATATAGATCTTTTACCTCTTTGGTTAAGTTTATTCCTAGGTGTTTTGTGACTTTTGGTGCATTTATAAATGGGAATGAGGAATTGATCTTATTTTTACTTCTGAAATAAATTTTTCTTTTATTTCTAATTCTCTTCTGAGTTCTGTCTCCTCATTTCTGATTTTTTCCTCATTTGGATTTAATGTTATCCCTTCATGTGTAACTTTCCTAATGTCTTTCACTTCATTTTGAAATGGTGGGTTACTGTTCTGATCCTGTTTAAGGACTTGCCTTTCTGAAGTGATTTCATTGTCTGTAGGAATATCATTCTGCCCCTTCATTTCTTTTTTTCCTAATGTTTCTGTGAAATTTGAACTTCATTTTTTTCTGTTGTTCATTTCTATGTAAAATTAGATTTCCTGAACTTTTAGAAAGAATCATGGTTTGGTTAGAGGCATGACTAAGAAGTTAGGAAAACTGACTTCATGGAGGTCCCTCTTGTTTTCGTGAAGTGCTCAAGAACAAGGTGGCTGGCTGGGTTCTCCCCATTTTTATCTGAAATTTCTCTTCTTTTGTCTCTCTTGTCCTAGTCCAGCTCAGTTCTGGTTTTACTCCCACAAGTTCCTCCTCAATGCGGGCCCTCTTGGAAAGATGCCCTGGCTGGTCAGTCTAAAGAGTTCATAGGGTTGACACAACTTCAACCCATTCAGTCCTTCTTACTGCGGGCTCCATGCAGTCACCCACCATGAAGTACAAATTTCTAGACTTAGCTGTTTTCATCACATTGACCCACCGTGCTTTCCAGTGAATACCTGCTGGCTGTTCTTAAGCTTCCCTGCTCTCAGAGCTTCTGGATACACTGTGTGTCTTCCCTTTGCTTCTTCTTACATAGGTGCTGATAATTTGCAGGTCTTGTGGCTATCCCCGTCTGTTTATGTTTGAAATTCATGGGGATACTTTGTCGCCTAGCTTTCCTATAAATATTTAAGGGGCTTTGGTTTTGCTGTCTAGTTATTCTATTTTTGTGAAGGGACCTGGGGAGATTTAAAGCTGTGCTGCTACCTGTTTCATCTTCCCCATATTCTCTCCCCGCTTTAAAATTTGGTAGGTATTACCAAATTACTTGAAGGATGATGCATATTCTGTGGACCCTTGCTTTAAATTAATAAGCTTCTGGGGCTCCTGGGTGGCTCAGTTGGTTAAGCATCTTCCTTTGTCATGAATCCAGGGTTCTGGGTTCAAGTGTCACGTCGGGCTCCCTGCTCAGTGGAGAGCCTGCTTCTCCCTCTCCCTCTGTCCCTCCCCCTGCTTGTACTCTCTCATTCTCTCTCTCAAATAAATGATTAAGTAAATAAAATCTTTTAAAAAATTGATAAGCTTCCTATTTCTAAACAGCAAAAGGAAAACAGTGAACATTCTGGGAGACGATATATCCTAAGCATTTTCATCCTGAACCATAAGTCTGCAGACAAGTACCAAAGAGCTTTGTAAATAGGAGCTGGTGGGATATTAAATTCTGTAGAAGATTTATAGAACCTATATGGACTGCTCTGAGATGATCATTGCCCCTGGAGGACATACTGCCTTTCAGAGGCCCAGTCAGGAGGAAGGTGCATTTGCTATAGCGTTCTTGGAGCAGAAAATGAAGATCTTCTCAGGGTCAAGCTTGAATATAAATATGTTGGAGGAATTAGTTTGGGCTTCTCTCAAGCCACGGGTCACATGTCTGTGTTTTTTCAGGTCTCCTCAAAAATTAAGTCAGCTGGGAAGGACAGTTGGTTTTTATTACATTCTTCTATTCCAACAGTCTTCTCATTAACAAGAGACAGCTTCTGACAGGGACTTTTAGTTATGTGCTAAAAAAACTCGCCTTTTTGGACCTCATATTTAGTTTATGTCTATACTGTAAAAACAAGTCCAAGGCCTCTAAAATTAGCAACTGGCATGGTACTGTCTAGTCAGTTAGTGCAGATATTTAAGGTAGAAAAAGAAAACATTCTGTATTTGACTTATCTTTCCAGACTGATGTGTGGATGAGTTCCTAGCCATTGACTAATTCCATATTTTAGAATATTAGACTTGGCAATCTTCATCCTTGTGCTTGAGTCAACATTTGTCCCTCTGAATTCTGTGTTCATTCCCAATTCAGTGAAATATGAGACCACCTGCTTAGTGGCCTGATCATGTAAGGGCAAAGATCCCACCTACATCTTTACACAGCCCAACTGGCACTGAACCTGTCACTAGAAAACTCAAGATGAAAACCTAGTAGAGAGGCACCTGGACAGCTCAGTTGGTTAAGCATCTGCCTTCGGTTCAGGTCATGACCCCAGGGCCCTGGGATTGAGCACCACATCAGGCTCCCTGCTTGAAGAGAGCCTGCTTCTCCCTCTCCCTCTGCTGCTCGCCCAGCTTGTGCGTACTCTCTCTCTTTCTCTCTCTGTCAAATAAATAAATACAAAATCTGAAAAAGAAAAAGAACACCCAGTAGAGGCTTTCTCTGGGAAGTTTCAAGGCCAGTCACGGCTCTCTAAACTAGACAAAAAGTATTTAGAATTGACAGCAGTTCAGTGAAAGATTGAAGAAACTCTGAAGCACCTGTACTACTGATTTTCATCTGCTTTTTTATTAAAGCTTTTCCTATTGCATGGGTACAGTGCTGCCTTTTTTGAAGACCTGCTAAAGAAACACTTAAAAGCATCAGTTTCTAGAACTAATTAATTTTTCTAAATGTATGTTGCTGTCATATTCGTATTCATTCTATAGAATACTAGACCACAGGCTATCTAGATGGTCCCAAAGGGAGTATTACCTCCTGAAAATTTGAAACCCATACACTCTATCCATTTTTCATCAGTCCACCACATGATTTCCATTCATCCATCAAAAACATTCACAGAGTTAACTAAACTTCCACCAGACATCTGCATTAAGCAGTATAATCAGCAAGATAGTACAATATTTCTCATGTATTTATTAGAGTAAAGCCTCATCAATTATTTATCATACATTTCCTACACACAAGGTGCCATGCTAAATCATATCTAACATTGTAGAGAGTCTAGTTTAAAAGCAGTTGATTACCTAAATGCAACTTTCACAATTGACATTTGTGAAGCATGAAATGTCAAAAGCTATATTTTTAAGTTCCATGCCCAGAAGACAGTGTTAATTGTTAAAATTTATTTGGCTTGTGAGACCTATTTTCTCCTCACTGCACTGGCTACACATTAGCCAGAGACTGAGAAGTCTTTCTTTTTGTTGTGTTTTTAACATGTACACTGTGGGGGAAAAAAAAAAAAAAGATGAAAAAGAACCATTACAGTGCAGAAGAGAAAATGGAGTTTAGTGAGGGAGTAGAAATACGTTAAAGAGAATATGGAAATGCATGGGGAATAAGGAGAGGGTTTGTTGTTTGGTATTTTGCAGGACGGCAGGAGGGATATGTTGGTTTTTATTTTGTTTTGCTTGTTTGTTTTCTTTGAGCACATAGATGAGTGCTTAAGTGTAGATAAAAAACCAAAATCAGAGAAGAGAGTGCAGCAGCAGACAAGGAGTTTTAAAGGAATGTTCTAGACAGGTGTTTGCTGCAGTAGGGCTGTATTGTTTATTTGTTTTTGCAGTAAGGAAGTGCAGACAGCAAGGCAATGTCTGGATAGGAAACATGGATTGATGACAAATGGTTGTGTGAGATACTGGCTTGTTTATTATTAAAGAATTATGTAGGCATCAACTTGGATATATATAGAATCAAGGTAGCCTACACCTCACCCGCTTATTGCCTACTCTTGGAAACCATACACATCAATACAAACATGAAGAACTAGGAAAGTTCCAGAAAGGCCTCAGAAATGACTTGAGGACAAGCAACCTACTGCCTGGGGTAAAGCACTTTGGAAAGAAGACTGAACAGGAACGTGATTAAATTTTATGAAAATAGGAAGTTCATATACTGTGTAATCAGAAATGACTCACCAGATTATCCAACACTAAAACTAAAGAGGGAGAAGGAGCTCGTGAACTTTGAAAAATGTAATTTTAGAACATGTAAGAGGAAATTGTACTTTACTCTTTGAGTTATAAATTGGTCATACCAATAAGTGACACAGACATGAACAAAATAAATGCAATAGCAATTTAGGTAACTGCATGGAGAAAGAACTCATTGTGAGTTCTTTAAAGGGAGCTAGAGCTATTTAGGATATGTCTATAGTTTTGTAAAGATGTTGTCCTGAATATCAGTTTTATCTTTCCACAAAAACATCTCTTGGCTTGTTTATCAGAGTAGTCTTCTGAATGAATGATATTTGGTCTTACCAACAGGGACATCTAGTACCTAGCACAGTGCCTGGTAGGAAGTAGGCTGTTGGTCTTTGCTTGATTCCTTGAATCTCTTATGTACTTCAAAGATGTATGGCCTTCTGAAAACTGATGTTGTTTATCTAATATCCTAATATTTAATTTGTATGTGGAAGTCATTTGAGCGATGCAGATAATTGTCACTAATAAAGAAAAAAATGGCATGAATTGCTATTAGCAATGGGATGTTAATGCATAGGATGAAAGACTGGGTTCCACTGTGGTTTCTGCTAGTGCCCAAGGAGTGGTCCATTCCCCCGGAGAAGTAAAATGATACAGACAAACAAGACTAGACTGAGGCAGATAGATGCCTTAATGAGCCAGTCTGGTATTGCTTCAAACCCAGATTCTTTAAATATGTGCTTCATATTTACTTAAGAGAGCCTGACAACCACAAGTGAAAGAGGATAGGATCTTTCTATTGGCTTGAATAATTTAGTTCTGACCCAAACTTGTATCCTGTGCTCCACGGAAGAAGAGCTCAGCTGTTAACTCCACCCAATCCTCTTTGATGGCAGGTGAGTAAACTTCTCTTGTTCTTTGAGCAGCCCCTTTGGGAGCCTCAGCAGTACCTTGGAAATCTCCCACCCCAAACAGCTTCCTGAGATGTTCTGAATAAGCATAATTGTCTCTATTTTATTACAGTTTGGCATTCAGATTGAGTTTACATGTCATTTACAGAATGATGCCTGGAGTTCTACTCTAAATTTAATTCTTCAGATAAGACAAAAGGAAGAGTGAGAAACATTGTCTAGTAAATTTAAGATTTTTACTTAAATTGTTTATAGTAGCCATAGATGGTTACTAGATTGGCATCCCATAAGGGTAGAGATTTTGTGTTACTTCTGTACCCCCATCACCCAGCGCAGCGTGGGCAGACAGAGTGTGCTTAGTCAGTGCTGCTGGAGAATGGCATGCAGATGACGGAAAGATGACAATGCTGGGTCACCCTCTCATCCTTTGCTTCATGTGGTCCATGGAGGCACCTTAATGGCCGCCATACTTCATTCTCACATTGACTCAAGCTTTTCTGCAGGTCAAAAATGGTTGAAAGCCAGCTATCCATATATCTTTGGGAGAGAGCTACTCATTTCATGCTAGAAATAGCGTAGGAAGTCCAGGTTTTCAAGCCCAACCACTTAAACTATTCTGTTCTTTCTGAGCAGCTCACTATGCTTTGGGTTATTTAGATTGAGTTGTATGGATAGCTGGTTTTCAACCATTTTTGACTTGTAGAAAAGCGCCTCACAGTAGAAGCCATGTTCCTTTTAGCATGCCATGGTAGAAAGAACATGAGGACCAGATTTGGGAGTTCTGAATTCAAGTCCCAATACTGTGAAACCTTGGAGAAGCCATTTAAAGTCCCCATGTGGGTGCCAGGGTGGCTCAGTGGGTTAAACCTCTGCCTTTGGCTCAGGTCATGATCTCGGGGTCCTGGGATTGAGGCCTGCATCGGGCTCTTTACTCTGTGGGGAGCCTGCTTCTCCCTCTCTCTCTGCCTGCCTCTCTGCCTACTTGTGATCTCTCTCTCTGTCAAATAAATAAATAAAATCTTAAAAAAAAAAAGAATGATTTTTAAAAAAATAAATAAAGTCCCCATGTCTCACTTATCCAATAAAAACTGAGCTTCTATTATATGTAAGACAATGTGGGGAGCACAATTTCTGCCTTGTCTGGGCCCACAGTTTACTTGGGGGGATAAAATTCACTTGTAAAAAATTGTGATCCAAAGCAATATACGATAGCCTCAAAGTTGCATTTTTTTTTTTTTTTTTTAAGTAATAGCACCCCCAGCAAGGGCAATTATTTCCTGCTGCAATAATCAGGAGGACAGCATAGAACAGAGGACAGTTGAGCTTGGACTAAAAGGATGATTAAGTTTCACTGAACACAGAATTGGGGGAGGGCCGTTCAAACAAGTGACATGGCAGGAGCAAAGGTGCTGAGGCAGAAAGCGTGATGCTGTTTTGGTGTGGCTGGACAGATGGTTTGTGTGGGCAGACAGTGGGAGAGAAGACTAGAAACCTGTTTCTTCCATGGCATGTGCTAGGAACTTTTTCATTTTAGTTGCTACACTGAATAAATAAATTAAGGAAGGTCGGTAGAAAGAACCCCACAATGAAAAGCAGGAGACCAAACGTCAGTGTTGTCACCAATTTTCTGGAGTCCTTCAAAGGAATCACTGTGGGGCTGTGTTATTCTTAGCATTGAATGGAGGTAATTGGGCTAGCGCCTACCTAGTCCTAAGGGTTACCAGGGTGAAATGAATGATCTGAAAGAAGACTCTTAGAAATGTAAAATTACTTTCCCCCCTATCATGAATTGTTATGGATTAAAGTAAATTTGGATATTCCTGGTAGCAACAAATGTGTGTTTTCTTCCTAGAGTAGTTTACAGGATAATCTCACTTCTTATTTACAAGTGAAAGAAACTGTGTGAGTGGGGGAGGGGAAGCTGAGACTGTGATGATCCTTTGGGCCAGCTAGCAAGACAACAAGGTCTCCTGGACGGAGGCAGGGACAGAGGCAGTGTAGAGTTAGCCGCTCAGTGTCAAATGAAAGGCCCATCAAGGCACCTGGAGACAAGCCAGGGGAGCAAGCTTCCTGGAAGTAGGAGACTGGATGGAAGAATTCATTGAGCCCAGGAATATCATCAGATTGCAAAAGCCTCCTGGTGTCCTTCCAACTCTACACCATGACCTTGCTCCAGCAGCTCATGACCCGTGCACAGGTTGCTGATGCAGATCAGGAAGGAGAGCTCTTTGCCAGTGACTCACCTGGAGCCAATCTACTTTGGCAGCCAGCCACAAGTACAGGATGGGTGTGCCTCCATCACAGGTTCTTGGATGAGTCTTGCTATTTTCAGCCAGCTTTCCTCAGCTCTGAGGTTCCAGGATGGACTCTCTACCCAGTCAGAGTTTTAAGAACAGCCACCCATTTCTCAAATGGGATTTGGTTTAAAAGATTCTTTACTGACTCAAATCAGGTCAAGACACCCATGGAGACATCCCCTATGCAGATCCCAGGGGGTGTGGCTTCTTTTGATATTTACACTCTGTGGATATGAGAAGGTTACTGGCGGACAGACCCATCCCTGTGGCACTGCCACCAAAGCCGCAAAGGAGTGGCTGTCTTCTGGAGAGTTTTCCTTGGCGCCCTTGACCAGAGTCATTGCCATCTGTCAGGTCAGTGACCAGATGAGCTCATTTCCCCCAGTGTGGTGAGTTATCCTAGAAAATCTAGACCAAACCCCTATGAAACGGAGTCTCAAGTCTCCAGTTTTCATCATGGAGTGTTTCCACAGGCATCTTCTTCCTAAGCAAACACTGGAGTCACCATCTCAAGTAGCACTCATGGGCAGTTCCAGGAAAGGAAGTGTGAGGACTGGGTGGCCGTGAATTTGGGGCTGCGCTGAGATGCACTGCACCTATATGTTCTGTTCCCTAGGAAAGCTGATTTAGGGCCAGTGTCAGGTGTGTCTGACTGGGAGAATCCTGGGCTCCCTCATTCAACTTGGGCAACACCGCAGAGAAGCATGGGTCCCAGAGGAGAAGTGCAAACACAGGAGGAAAGAACCTGAGTACAGAGGAGCTATGTGGCCAATCACCAGGTATGGACAAGACGAGAACAGCTAACACCGCTACCTATAGAGAATTAGAGCAACACTTGTCTGGATCCTTTTTTCTTTTCTTTTTTTTCTTTTTTTTTTTTTTTTTTTAGATTTTATTTACTTTTTTGAGAGACAGACAGAGCCAGGGGAGGGACAGAGGGAGCAGCAGATCCCCCCGCTGACCAGGGGCTTGATCTTGGGACTCCAGGATCATGACCCGAGCCAAAGGCAGATGCTCAACCGACTGAGCCACCCAGGTGCCCCTTGTCTGCATCTTTTGAGAAAGTTTCTCTTCAAGTGAGCAAGAAACATTCATTCTGGAGAAGTTCTTCACCACATGAGTCTCCTGGTCTAGGAAGTGATACCAAATCACCTCCATTTAAATCTAGAGGTAAAAATGCCTGTCATTTCATTGTGTGCCTGCCACTTATATCAATATGATTTCAGAAGGATTGGCTGGTACATGTGACATGTCTCCATTACCATGAGGTGGGTAGGTGAGTGTCAGAAAAGTATTGTTAATGGCATTTGAGAATCTGTCAGTGTCCTAGTACTGTTAGTGAAGACAGTGGTTAGTAGACCTGAGGTACAACTCCCAAGAAGACAAGCACAGAGCCCAGTGGCGAGCCATGAACAGGACTGGCATTTTGCAGCAGAGCTGCCATGAGTGAGATCAACCTTAACTAATTACACCTTGGCATACAGCTGGGAGTTACTTGGCAGCCCAGAAAAGCCTTGTCAAGACAGGTGAGGGTCTGAGCCTCAAGATTTTTGATTTGCATGCTGAGCCATCCAGGGGGACCAGGGTCAAATGAGGTCTCTGAATCATGGGGTTAACTGTACTCTCACCTGAGTCCTGACAACCTGGCAAGAGTGAGCCATTGGGAACATGTAAATATGCCATGTGGGGCTGTGTCGCCACAAGTCTGCAGCATATAGATTTATGTTTCTGATTATTCATGGCTTATTTTTGTATAATGACATATATTTACAATGGACATTTATGTACTGAATGTCGTTATTTTCTCCCAACTTGGACTAGTTTAAAAATTTTAGGAAACCTATCTTTACCATCACGGGTAGATCAGAGTTGGGACATAGAGTAGTAAGTTTCCACTCCTCAAACATGGTGACTTTGGAAGATTCACTGGATGTGTAAGATTTTCATTCTCTGATACCAACCTTCTGGAAGTGCATCCAGAATAGTTTCACTGAAATGCAGTTCCAAAAGCAGCAGAACGGACATTGGAATGGCTGGGGATCTGTACCTGGACTTCCTCTTTGTGAGATTATTGCACTGGAAAGGGTTTGCTTTCTTTTCTCTTCTTCTTCTTCTTTTTTTTTTTTTTTTGAGTATAATTGAAGGGTATTTTCTTTGATCAACTCTTTTCAAGAAGTAGAGTAACCCCTACCTGTTCTGTTCCCTCCTTCACTGTGTCCCCTCAATATTTGTGGACTCCTTTCCCTTGGAATTGTTTACTGCATGCTGCTCTGTGATAAGTCTTGTCTAGTAAGCCAGAAGCTCCCCAGCCCTGGGACCTGCTACCTCATTAACCAGAATTTCCCAGAGCAGGGTCTGGTTCTCTCCCATCCAGCCTTGTATACTCATGGGGCAGAAGCACGTGCCTCACCTCCTATCTCCTCCCAGGGCCTTTGCATTGGCGCTTGACCTCAGGTTGCTGTTCAACCATGTGGCTGCAATAGGACCATGAGAAAATAGGCCTCCTCTTCATAGTAAAACATGCAGTCATGGCCACCTCTGATTCAGAGACCATGGAGTCTGGGAATTTCTGGGAAATCTCAGGTGGCTGGCAGAGGTCTGCTCCTTCTTTCCACTCTCATGCACTCTCCCTTTCCCTTTCCTTCCCTTCTCTTTGTCTCATGCTAATTTTCTATACCCTAGTCTGAAAGCCTTGTACATGCAAGAAAATCTTCAGCATCTCCCTGTACAATTTTCACAAGCTAAAATAAAAAACAAATGCAAAAGGTAAAATATATTGCAAAGCCCTGGCATCGCCCTTGAGTCTTTGCAGTTGGTGGTGTCATTGTTCGTGAGCTGGTGAAGCTGGGAAGTGGAGTTGGGTGGTGGTTAGATACCTATTAGAAAGTTTTGGAACCCTTCTCTGAGCTTCACCATATCATGTAGCCCCAAATTATTTGGATCTATTTTGGGGCAACTGCTTGGCCTGGAATTGTCCTCCAAATTCGTTCATTTGTTCTTTTCCTTTTCTTTCTTTCTTTTCTCTCTCTCCCCCCACCCCCTTATTTCTATTTCATGAATTGGCTGCATTTAGCAGAGTAGAGTTAGTGTTTTTAATGGCCTGAAAAATGATATCCAGATGCTCCATACAAAGGAGGGGCCCTTCCCTCTAATTGTGAGCCTGCCATAGTGATCCTGAGCCTGGTCCCTCCCAGCTGGACAGTTGCCCTGAGCTCCCAGGGGGTCTACCTTGGGAGACCGCCCGGGAGCTCCAACTGGCCCCAAACTCAAGGAAGGAAGGCAAACCATCTGGAATGCATCGTCCAGATTGGCTCCACTCTGCCCAGGCACCCTGACAGCTTTTTGGGACTGCTTGAGGCTTGGATTTAATCCATCAGGCTCTCCAGTCTGAGGCCTCCAGACCTCTCTGTCTCCTTCCAGAATCTGGATCCCACAGAGGCACAATTAGGCCTGCTAGCCACTTCCAAGTTTGGCTTACTTAGGAAAAGGACCAAGGTGTGCTCTGAGAGACACGTTCCAGCAGCTCTTGGATTAGGAACAGATAAAGGAGAGGGACTGGTTTCGGCAAAAGCCCTTCCCTTTCCACCCCATTCTATTCCCACTGCCATATCCTGACCATCCACACCAGCCCTGATGATTGACACTTATTTGGAGAGGAGAAAGAAAATTTGTCCATTCCAGGATGCTTTGGGGAGCCTTTAAAAAGGACAACCTGGCTTTCCCTAGTATTGTTTCACCATGCAAAGTCTGCTTGAGAGAAATAAAGAGATAATCTCTATAGGTAGGGGAGTGGTTAGAAAGGAGTTTGGAACTATCCTCAAACCAAATTGCAGGAAAAGGATTGAGGGTTTAAAATTTTTTTTTCTCTGAAACCATAAACCCCTACAAGCTATCAGTGCATTTATTGCTAATTCTTTTTCTTAGGGCAATAAATATTTTGTTAGAATGCAAGAATAAATTGTTCCTTTACAAAGGCTGAACATCCTTCTTACCATTTTTTCTGTACTTCTGATTTGTTTCTTCATAGACAAGAAAAAGATAATTCCCCCCAAATCTCTGACCATGGGAGCACAGATTCCAAGTTAATTGGATCCAAATTTAACAAAATCTAGTATGTCTCAAATCAGGCTAGTTCTCCCAAATGGTTAGAGTGTAGTGGCAGTGAATCCCAGAATAACCCAGCACACCACCCCCACAAACCCTGCCAAGAGTTGCCTTTGAAGCCTCCAGTGTGTTTGGCAACGGGGCAGTTTCCATGTTTCTGCCTGAGTCGTCCACCTGGCAGTTGTTTCTGTGTCTAGGACTCGTCTCTGCTCACCCCTCTGGTGTTGGCCACCCAGAACCTGCAGATGACAGTCTGGGATCATGAGGGAATGCTGCTAGCAACACAGAAGTCTCAGCAGAAGTGAGTGAAGCAGGCCCTGCTTCTGGATATTGTCCCACTCTCTCCCTGGGTCACCCCCACAAAGGCTGCACAGGCGTATCAACATTTGGAGCAAAGAGGAGGTCTTATTGACCCACAGAAGACAAGTTAGAGTTGAATAGCAGAAGTTCTCTGGACACTCCACATTAGGAACCTTTACTGGCTACTTTCCCCTACGTTCCGGCTTCCTGTTATGTCACCCAATCTACACCAGCCTTCTCCAGCATCTTCTCTTGTATTTGAATGCTCCTTCTCCTCCACTATCTACCAATCCTTTATGCAGAATAATTTAGCCAACTCTTGTCTCCTTCCAGACAATGCCTTTGGAGCATCACTTCTGAATGAAAAGAGGCCTCAAGGTACCATGGTGGATGAGTCACTCTATCCCTCCCCATGCTGAGAGAAAACCGAGTGAAGCGCTTGCCCTCTTTAGGATATCTTTGTGCTGGGTCTCACAAGGCAGATGAAGAAAAGTGGCTTAGGTGAGATGGGGCTGGGGAAATAATTCAGTGCTGAAGGTGACCCTGGGAATGCCAGTGATAGGTAGACAAGCATCCCAAGGCCATGAATCGCTCAGCTTTGATTTCATACCAGCTCAAGCCTGGGACTTCCAGTGTGGCCTACAGGCACAGCCTTAGGGAACTGAAGAGGCAGTCAGTGCTCAGAAGACCTCTGGAGGGGCAGATACCATGTAGGAGATTTGAAGAATCCAGTGACCGGGTTCAGGTATAGGCCAACCCTCCAGCCCAGGAAGGGGATCAATGGAAGCATCGTCCCTCACCCTTGGCTGGTCAGTGGAGTCCAGCCTCAGAAGGTCAGAGTGGAGCTCCTGGTCGGAGTGGAGCTCCAGCCTCAGAAGGGGACTTAGGTGCTAAGCAGGATAAAGGGGGTTACATATTGAACACCATAGTCAAAGCTCTGTGAACTTGGAGGATATAGGCAGAGCTGTGACTCAGAGCCAATCTGTGTGACCAGTGGTTGCCACAGAGGCCTCAGATCTGGGGCATATCGACGAACAAAGATACAAGGGGAGTAAAATAGGCACTAGGGTTTTAGGAGTGGGCACCTGGCTGTGGGAACAGGACCTAATCCTAAATCCCACTGGATGGTAGGGTGAGTGGGCTGGGCTGGGCTATTTATATACTGAGCCAGCAGGGCCAGTGAGGTTGGGCCAGGGAAGGCAAAGGAAGAGGGAAGCAATGGGGAGACTGGTCATCTTCAGCCATAAAGAAGAACATGTTTATTATTAGAACAGCATCTCCCTGATACTCTGGCCATGTACCAGCCTGAAGAGGTGGGGAAAGCACCAGATTAGGAATCAGGAGTCTGTTCTAGTCTGGTTCTAGTCAGTAACCAGCTGTGGGCCCTCTGACATTTATTTTCATTAGCCGTTGGGCTTCAGCTTCCTCATCTGTGACATCAGGAGATGGGGTTAAATCAGCGATTCTCACATGCATCCTCATATGACGTTGGATCTGTTCGGATAGATGAAATCAGTGTCTCTGGCTCTCTCTCTCTCCCCGCCCCTCTCGCGCTCTCTCACAGACACTACAAGCCACATATAACTTGGCTAGTAAAATACCAGTCTTCTGATGTGGTAGTTAAAAGCTCTATGACCAGGTCTGCACTCCGTGTTCCAGAAACCCAGCCCACGTCCTCTTTCTCATTAGCCTGTCGCTGAAATTGGAGCCTGGCTCTACAATGGATACATTACAGTTCTAGTCAGCAGGTGGCAAATCGTATAATAAATTCTTTTCTCCTCTACCTCCTGCCCAATTAGCTGGAGATAAGATAGGAAGATTTATTCTTTTCCACAAGCAAGGTCACAACCTGAAGTCGAAATAGAAGCCAGTTTCCATCCTGGCTCTCCGAGGCTGCTGCAGTGGATTGGCTAGGAGGCAGGTGGATCTGCCTGGTAGCAGGGATTTAATAGGCAAAACGGTGCAGGGAGGAGAACCAGAAGGGAGGAATAGCTGCACTAAGCCTGTTGCCTTCTAGTTATAAAAAAAAAAAAAAAATTTATAGATCTATTTATAACCCGTCTTGCTCCACAAAGGATTTGAGGCACTGCCTTCTTGTTGGAAAACCCTTGATGCCAATACTTGGCATCTGATACCATGGACTCTTCTGAGCTGATGCAAGGGGCTAAGTCTTATGCGCACAGCCTCTGTGGAGGGTACAATGCCTCCTCTAGGCAGTGTGTTCTAGAATATCCTCTTCCTGCTCATCCCCTTCCTTCCACCTGCCTCCACAGAGAAAATGTAGTCACCATGGTCCTATTCCTTTTTGTTTTTTAAACTACATAACCTGGGGCACCTGGGTGGCTCAGTGGGTTAAAGCCTCTGCCTTCAGCTCGGGTCGTGATCCTGGGGTCCTGGGATCGAGCCCCATATCGGGCTCTCTGCTTGGCAGGGAGCCTGCTTCCCCCTCTCTCTCTGCCTGCCTCTCTGCCTACTTGTGATCTCTGTCTGTCAAATAAATAAATAAAATCTAAAAAAAAAAAAATTCTAAAAAAAAAAAATAAACTACATAACCTGACTCCTGTCTTTACATTTTCCCAGTAAGGTCCAGTAAACAAGATCCACTAGGAAACGTTCAAAAGATCAGTTTGAGGAGGGGTTGTCAAAGGTCTGTACACACAGGGAACTCTTCGGCTTCCCTCAGGGCTCTGTTCCTTGTTGGAACGTGGCAACTGATCAGTCATCGGTAAGCTACTTACTCTGAGTTGATCTGGGTCAGGGGAGGGGGCAGGATTCAACTAAAACCTGGCAAATGCCTAAAAGACAGCCAGGCCCATGGTAAATACTCGGTAAGTGTTACTTAAAAACCAACCAGGGGCGCATGGGTAGCTCAGTGGGTTAAGCCTCTGCCTTCGGCTCAGGTCATGATCTCAGGGTCCTGGGATCAAGCCCCGCATCGGGCTCTCTGCTCAGTGGGGAGCCTGCCTCCCTCTCTCTCTCTGCCTGCCTGTCTGCCTACTTGTGATCTCTGTCTGCCAAATAAATAAAATCTCTTAAAAAAAGCAAAAAGCAAAAAAACAAAAACCAACCAACCAACCCACCCAGCAATGGATGCAGATTTGTACTGGAACCATCTAGATCCTCTTTGGGAGAAAACAGGCCATGGCCGTGGTTTAAACTAGGTTTATTTCTTTGTGGCACTAATTGATCCCTGTGACTCTGAGTCCCCATTTCTGGCCTCTTTTCCTCCTTCCCTTATCTCCTTAGCCTGGGACAGTACTCAACACCTGAGTCATTCCTAGTTTTTCCTTTCTCATAGTAAATAATTCTAGTTCCTTAATAAACCCCCTCAAAGGAGATTTACAAGAGAGATTTAGGTACATACACGATGTCCCTGGGCCACTAGACTGATAAAAACAAGTAGGGAAAGGGGCGCCTGGGTGGACTCAGTCTGTTAAGTGTCTGCATTCAGCTCAGGTCATGATCTCAGGGTCCTGGGATCAAGCCCCACGTTGGCCTACCAGTTCAGCGGGGAGCCTGCTTTTCCCTCTCTCTCTGCCCCTTCCCCCTGCTCATGCTTTCTCAAATAAATAAATAAAATCTTTAAAAAAAAATAAACTAAGTAGGGACAGCCTTGTATCATTTTTGATGTTGGCAAGCTTCCCCATACCAGGTGGTCTTGCTTGAGGCCCTGAAGGCCCTGGCCCCTGGATTTCAGATATGATCTGGTCACTGGTACCACCTTGCATGTTTAGACCCTGTTCTACCCCATGTGGCCCTCGGTGCTCTGCATGTAGATGTTCCCCTCCCTGCTTCTTCCATTTATCCACGACATTGCCTGCTAGGGTTCTCTCTGGAACTTGACAAACCATTTAAAAATTTTTATAGGGAAGAGACAAGAGCAAAGAATAGATAAAACATGTCTTTTTTTTTTTTAAGGATTTTATTTATTTATTTGACACAGAAAGTGAGCACAAGCAGGCAGAGTGGTAGACAGAGGGAGAGGGAGAAGGAGGTTCTCCACTGAGCATAGAGCCCAACGTGGGGTTCGATCCCAGGACCCTGGGATCATGACCTGAGCTGAAGGCAGATGCCCAACTGACTAAGCCACCCAGGTGCCCCAGATAAAACATTTCTAAAAAAGAAAAGATACCCTACCAGATATCAAGGCTTATTATTAGCTGATAGAAATTAGAACTGTGTTATTGGTGCAAGGATATAAATATATACCAAATATATACCAGTAGAACAGAAGAAAGGATCTAGAAACAGACCCATATGCATATATAAATATGACCGAGAAGACACGACTGGCAAGTGTGATTGTGATCCGTTCTATAAATGGTACTGTAAAATCGGTGTCCATTAATATGAAAAAAAAAAAGAGGATGGACCCTTACTACAAAGATGAATTTTGTAAGATTATTTATTTATTTATTTGAGGGAGAAAGAGGGAGAGGGCAGGAGATGAAGAAGCAGATTCCCCTCTGAGCAGGAAGCCTGATGCAGGCCGGTCTCAGGACCCTGAGACCATGAATGTAGCCAAAGGTGGACACTTAACCAACTAAGCCACCCAGGCGCCCCAAAGATGATTTTCTGATAGAATAAAATTTAAATATAAAAGACACAATTTTAAAGATCTTTTAAAATAAACTACAGAGTAAGTTTATTAACTCAGAATAAGTAAGAGTGTCTCAAATAAGCCACAGCAGGCAGAAACCATAAAGGAAAATTTAATGCAAATTTATACATTAAAATTTTAAACTTCTGTTCATGAGAATTCACCTTAATAAGAGTGAAAAGGCAAGCCACACTCTAGGAAAAAAACATTTGCCACATATGTCAACTGGCAGAGGATTAGTGTCTAGAATATATGAAGGACACAATTGGATCAGGAAGAAAGAGAAACACCCAAAGAGTAGAAGAGACAAAAGACATAAACAAGCATTCAGAAATGGGCAACGAACAAGTGAAAAGATGCAAATACAAAATGCAAACCAAATCTACCTAATTCATATCCACCAGATAGCCAAAAGTTAAAAAGTCCAACAATAACAGATGCTGGAAAGAATGTGGAACAACCAGAACTCATATCTTACTAGTGTGAGTAAAAATTGGTCCTAGTATAGGAAAACAATTTGGCATTTCCTGGTAAGAGGCAAGGTAAGCACACTTGAAAACCCAGCAATTCTACACCCAGGTCAGTAAGTCTCAGTCTCTCTCTCCTCTCTCTCCCCATATCGGTATCCTATCCACATTTATGTCTCTATAGCTGGAGACATTATGCAAGAATGTTTCATGCCGCATATTCAGACTAAGCCACCCAAATATCCACCAACACTAAGTGAACACGTAAGTTTCGTTGTGTTCATTCCACCTACGACTAGACAGCAGTGAAAATGAACAACAGCTACACGCATGAGTGTGGATGGATCTCACGGGAACCAGCCCCTCCAGGACGTCCTCCCTTTAGCCCCAGTACGGTGAGTGTCTCCCTGGTTCCTGACCCACAGAAGCTTTCATCAGAATTCAGCTGGGACTACTATTGATCAATTACTTGAGAAAATGGGTTAGAGCTGATAAGACAATGAAGTACTCCAGGTTTAAACATCTTATTTTAACTGAAACATATATTGGTTCATTTGCCAGGCTTTTGATGAAAAGCCTAGGCTTTTCATTTGGGCCTGAGTTCCTAATCATCTTTTTTTGCATCGTTCCAGTTTCTCCAAGGTGGAGCAAGAGTGCAGTCACTTGAGAAGCCCAAGGTCACAGGGCTTGCAACAGATCTGGTACTAGAATGACTTTGTGTTTCTCAGCACAGTGCTGAGCGGAGGAGTGTCCTATAAATTCAGTTGAACTGCACAGAGCTACTTGGAAGGGTGCCCGCTGAGGGTTGGGATGGGAACAAAAAGGATAAGCTGTAAGATGCAGGCGGGTGCCAAGGAAAACTTGACTTAAATTATCACACTGCCTCTCGTGGTCATCCCGAGATCAAGTACTGGGCACAACTACGAGCACACACACAAAGCTTCACACAGTGTCTCTCTCTTTTCCCCTGATGGCTCATTCTGGGACTTAATGCTTTTTTGGTGTGTGTGTTGGGGGGTGGACTGGGAAGGCTGGGGAGGAGAGGAGGACACAGATGGTGAGGAGCAGGCTTTGGCTTCCCTCCTAAGCTCAGCTTCCCCAGCATCTCTGGGCCCTTCTCTGTCCAGCCTGTGCTCCAATGTCAGAATCTAGTGTATAGCTATTTAAAAGTCTGCACTTGACCCTGCAATACTGGTAAGCTCCAGAGGATTTAGAGATGATAAGTACACTTTCCTAGTGCTATTGATGCTTCATGTGAGAGCTTAGCAAGTGCCAAGGAGACAGTCGATATACATGTGTATGTGTCTGTGTGTGTGTACATGTGTGCATATATGTGTGTTTGTGTGTGCCCTCGCATGTGATCTTTCCCCAGCGTAGGCCAAGCAAGCACAGATTGCACAGGGGGTCAGGAAGTGCCCTTCCAGTTCAGGGCTCCTAGAATTTCAAGGTATACATGCTGCTGTAGATTTTATTGTTTCTCATAAATATTATTTTGTTTCCCGCACATGGGCAGTGCTCTCCCAGGCTTTGCAGGGGAGGCCATGCAAGTCCAGCCTGTTTGTTTTGGCCCAGCCTGCTGAGGAATAAAGCAGGGCCGGTACTGGCCCTTCCCTGGCCCTTCCCGGGGTGCTGGCAGCCAGCTGTGTGGGAACAGGCAGCTGCACGGGGAGAGATGACCGAGTCCCAGCACAGTGGCTACAGCAGCTGGAGTAGGAGGTGTGGGGAGTGGTGAGGTAGAAACCCTTTAGCACTGTGTTTTCTCATCCTCCTGCCCACTCAGAGATCCTGGTGTAGGAGAGCTGGAGCATGGCGGTACAACTCACAGAAAAAATGATGGAATTTCCCGAAGTACTCCTAATTAGTACTCCATGAGTATTATTTATTTCCTGTTAGTATGATTTAGGTTTTTGAGAGATTTGGGCTGGGCAGGAGGAAGACCTTTTTTTTGTGAACAAGGGTAATTAAATCCTGGGTTAGAAACTCAGATCCCTCTAGAACAGCTTCCTGATTTTACAGATGTTCAAACTATAGCCCAGAGAGTTTTGCTAATTTGCTCCAGGTCACACAGCTCATTTGGTGGTACATATTAAGAAGGCTTTATTTTTAAGTTTTCATTTTAATTCCAGTTAATTAACTTAGAGTGTTATATTAGTTTCAGGTGTACAATATAGTGATTCAACACTTCTGTAAGATACCCTGTGCTCATGATGACAAGTGCCCTCCTTAATCCCTATCACCTATTTAATCCTTCCCCCACTCCCATCCCCTCTGAGAACCATCAGTTTGTTCTCTATGATTAAGAGTCTGTTTCTTGCTTTCTCTCTCTTTCTCTCATTTTTCCCCCTTTGTTTTATTTCTTTAATTCCACATATAAGTGCAAGCATGTAGTATTTCTTTCTGTGACTGACATTTCGCTAAGCATTTTACTCTTTAGCTCCATCCATGTTGTTTCAAATGGCAGAATTTCATTCTTTTTATGGCTGAACTATATTCCATTCTATATATCTTACATCTTCTTTATCCATTCATTAATCGTTGGGCACTTGGGCCGCTTCCATATATTGGATATTGTAGATGAAGCTGCAGTAAACAAAGGGGTGAGTGGATTCCTTTGAATTAGTGTTTTTGTGTTCTTTGGGTAAATACCCAGTAGTGCAATTGCTGGGTTATAGGGTCGTCCTATTTTTAACTTTTTGAGGAACCTCCATACTGTTTTCCACAGTGGCTGTACCAGTTTGCATTCCCAGAGTTTGCACTCGTTGTTTCTTGAGTTGTTGATTTTAGTCATTCTGACTGGTGTGAGGTGGTATCTCACTGTGGTTTTGATTTGTATTTTCCTCATGATGAGTGATGTGGAGCATCTTTTCATGTGTCTGTGGGCCATCTGGCTGTCTTCTTTGGAGAAATATGTATTCATGTCTTGAGTTTGATAAATTCTTTATATATTTTGGATACTAACCTGTATCAGATATATCATTTGCAAATATTTTCTCCCATTCTGTAGATTGCCTTTTTGTTTTGTCGATTGTTTCCTTTCCTATGCTTTTTATCCTGATGGAAGTCCCAATATTTCATTTTTCTTTTGTTTCCCTTGCCTCCAGAGACATATCTAGAAAGAAGTTGCTACAATTGATGTCAAAGAAGCTACTGCCTGTGCTCTCTTCTAGGAGTTATGGTTTCCTGTCTCACATTTAGGTCTTTAATCCATTTTGAATTTATGTTTGTGTATAGTGTAAGAAAATGGTCCAGTGTCATTCTTTTGCATGTAGCTGTCCGGTTTTCCCAACACCATTTGTTGAAGAGACTATCTTTTTCCCATTGGATATTCTTTCCTGCCTTGTTGAAGATTAATTGACCATGTAATTGTGGGTTTATTTTGGGAGTTTATATTCTGTTCTATTGATCCATGTGTTTATTTTATACCAGTACCATACTCTCTTAACGACTACAACTTTGTACATGTATAATATAACTTGAAGCCCAGAATTGTGATGCCTCCAGCTTTGCTTTTCTTTTTCACGATTGCTTTGGCTATATGAGGGTCTTTTGTGGTTCCATACAAGTTTTAAGATTGTTCATTCTAGTTCTGTGAAAAATGCTGGTGGTATTTTGATAGGGGTTGTGCTAAATGTGTGGATTGCTTTGGGTGGTATAGACATTTTAACAATATTTGCTTCTGCAATCCATGAGCATAGAATGCCTTTCCATTTCTTTGTGTTGTCTTCAGTTTCTTCAATCAGTGTTGTATAGTTTTCAGAATGCAGGCTTTCACTTCTTTGGTTAGGTTTTTTCCCTAGGTATCTTTTTATTTTTGGTGCAATTGTACATGGGATTACTTTCTTAATTTCTCTTTTTGCTGCTTCATTATTGATGTATAGAAATGCAACAGATTTCTGTACATTGATTTTTGTGTCCTGTGACTTTTTTTTGAAGATATGTTTATTTGAGGGGCGCCTGGGGTGGCTCAGTCAGTTAAGCATCTGCCTTTGGCTCAGGTCATGGTCCCAGAGTCCTGGGATTGAGCCCTCCGCTGGGTTCCCTGCTCAGTGGGGAGTTTGCTTCTCCCTCTGCCCCTTCCCCCACTTGTACTCACTCTTGCTCTCTCTCAAATACATAAATAAAATCTTAAAAAAAAAAGATTTATTTGATAGAGGGAAAGAGGAGAGAGGGAGAAAGGGGTGGGGGGCAGGGGAGAGGCAGAGGGAGAGAATCTCAAGCAGACCCCCTACCGAGTGAAGAGCTGGTCTCAGGGCCTCATCTCAAGAGCATGAGATCATGACCTGTGCCAAAACCAAGGGTTGGCTGCTTAACCAACTGAGCCACCCAGGTGCCCCTGTATCCTGTGATTAAGGACCTCGTTTACAGTTTTTGGTTGGTCTTTTGGTTTTACTACATAGAGTAGCATTTCATCTGCAAAGAGTGAAAGTTTTACTTCTTCCTTACTGATATGGATTCCTTTTATTTCTTTTTATTGTCTGATTGCTGGGCCTAGGACTTCCAACTCTGTGTTGAATAAAAGTGATTAGAGTGGACATCCTTGTCTTGTTCATAACCTTAGGGGAAAATCTCTCAGCTTTCCCCCATTAAGGTTGATGTTAGCTGTAAGTTTTTCGTTAGGTGGACTTTATATGTTGAGGTGTGTTCCCTCTAAACCTACGTTGTTGAGGGTTGTTTTTTTTTTTAAATCATGAATGCATGTTGTACTTTGTCAGACGCCTTTTCTCCATCTATTGAAATGACCATTTGGGTCTCATCCTTTCTCTTATTGACGTGATATATCACATTGATTGATTTGCAAATATTTGGAAACCAGGAATAAATCCCACTTGATCATGGGGAATGGAAATGCTTTTTTTTTTTTAATATATTGTTGAATTTTGTTTTCTATTATTTTGTTGAGAATTTTTACATCTATATTCATCAGGGATATTGGCCTGTACTTCTCTTTTTTAGTGGAGTCTCTATCTGGCTTTGGTATCAGGATAATACTGGCCTCGTGGAATGAATTTGAGTTTTCCTTCCTTTTCTCTTTTAAGAAGAGTAAATATTAATTTTTCTTTAAATATTTGGTAGAATTTGCCTGTAAATCCATCTGGTCCTGGACTTTTGTTTGTTGGGAATTTTTTGGTTACTGACTCAATTGCTTTGCTGGTTATTGGTCTGTAAAAATTTTCTACTTCTCTCTGTTTCAGTTTTGGGTAGCTTATACGTTTCTAGGGATTTATCCATTTCTTCCAGGTTGTCCAGTTTGTTGGCACGTAGATTTTCATAATATTCTCTTGTTGTTTTTAGAAGTCTTTTTTTTTTAAAGGGCTGACTCGGAAATTTTTCATTAATTTTTACACTAAATGAAAAGCAAATTAGCAACTGACTTCTCTGTTTACTAGCTCTGATACTTTGTGTAAGTTACTTATCTTCCATGTCCTCCTCTGTAAAGTGGGATAAATAACACCTTTCAAAACCATTGCGAGGATGAATAAGTTGACGTATGTTTGGCATCAATCTCAAGCTCTCTAAGGGCTCAGTAAATACTAGTTCTCTTTTGCTTCTCTCAGTATTCATTTTTTCCTCTTCCTGCCCTTTAAAGTCCTTGTAAAGAAAAATAAAATAAGTTCACACCTTATTTCATGGACAGGCTTAGCTCAAATCCATATGGTAAGGCAATGTCAACAGAAATGTCCCAGGCAACCCAGATACATCATTGTGAATGGCATCATGGGAAGGACCTGAAAGCAGAGGCTGAAGTGGGGCAGGGGGTGGGAGGGTGGGGAGTAGATTTACCGAGGGGAAAGGCCTCCAGACGGAAAGTCAGGAGAGATTCTCTTCCCACTTAAAAGAAGAAATGTGCTAAAGGAGGAGAGGCATCAGGGAGGTGACAATGACCACAAGACAAGGGTAAGATGTTCTTCTCCCGAGAGGAATGGAAGGCCATCTGTGGGCGTTGGATTAAGTAAGAAGGCCAGTGACGACTGAACAGCCCACAGATCCCAGCAGGGCTGCAAGCAGGGCAAGTCAGTGCCCCAGGGCAGGAATGGGAGTGTCAGAAACGTGGGACTGCCTGGGGATGCAGTCCAAGGAAAGATACCTCCCCCGTCCTCTGCAGCGTTGTGAGCTGAGGAAGGACGTGCCCAACCCAGGCAGTGTTTGGCGGCATTGGCAGAGAGGGGCTTGCCAGCTTCATATACCAACCACCAAATTAGGGATTCTAAAAACTGTTTTATGTTCATTACACTTCTTACAGCTCCTGTGCCAGAGATGCTTGGCAGTGGGAAGCAGACTACTTGATTTGCGTAATAGATATTTTCACATACAGCATACATAAAAAACAAAAACAAAAGTGTCATAAAATTTTAATCTGGGCTTTTCGTAGCAGCAGTGGGAAGCACAGAGATTTCATCATCATGCTATCTCCTGTAGGATCTGTAGAACAAAACAGAACATTCGCAGAAAAAGAACATGTTACTGTTAAGCAACGTTGGACCGGGGGACCACTGAAGGCAGACTCGAATGCACAATGTGGGTGGCTCTCCCCTCACGCCCCACTGGAGCCCAATTCCAGTCTTGGAAGCTTTCCTAGTAGAAAGCTACGTGGTGACTTTAGCTAAACCTCCCCAGGCCACATCAGTTTGTGGGAGAGGATGCCATCGCCTTTGAACAGCAGGGGCCCCAGATACTCCTTTCCTCTTACATATCATCCCTGGGTAGTCTCCCTATTGTTGTGTGCCTCTCCACCACAGGGTGGCTCTCCTCTGCAGCTTCCTACCCACATCCCAAGACCCCAGAAGCCAGAGTTGAAACCCCAGGTGCCAAGATTGCCTAGCCATCACCCGAATCCACATGACCCCCGCCACAAGGGGCCCCGAGGTACCAGCCCAGGGCAGGGGTTAACATCCACTCAAAGGCGAGAGACTTTGCCAGTCCTGGTTGCCAGTGACTTGAGGAGGGCCGCATCCAGGCGACAGATAGAAAAGCAAACCAGGTACCATGCAATCCAGCCGTCTTTGTGAAAGGGCTCAGGGGCAGAGCAGCACAGTGGGGAAGAATTCCCTGAGCCCAAGAGCTCAGGGTGGCTGAGGTGGAAGGAGAGATGGATGTGACTTGGCTGGACAGCCTGTGTCCATTTAATGTTTACTGCCCTTGGCACTCACTCTGGGTCACTCTCACTGACACTTCATACAACTCTTACTAGGTTTCCTGAACCAAGTTTAATACCCCCTCTGATAAAGAACTTGGGTGAGTTCCTAGGACTTTACCAGGAGTCTAAAGCTGTTTGTATGTAACATCACCACCTCTCATCAAAGATACTCGTCCTTGCCTCACCCATCCCTGGCTGGTCCCCTTTTCCCCCAGGTTCCCCTGCTTGGGGCAGGTGGGCGTGTGGCTTCCCTGCAGTCAGGGGAGCAAATCAAAAACAGAGCCGGTGAAGGGAGAGGGCTGGGTCCTGTGAGCCAATGATGAGCGTTGAGAAGGAGGAAGCCAGGGAGGTAATTCCAGGACAACGGTGGTTTCAGGCTGGCAAGCAGGGGTATGGTCATGAGAGAAGTCTGAAACATGGGCTGGAGCTATGGCCCTACCCAGGCCTTCCATAGCAAGAGGCAAGGAAAGTCTGCATGTATAGTCCTCCCTGGCCATACACGCCCCAGGCCCAGGTGTGGGCCCCTCCAGATACCTCAGCTTTCCTATCAGGGCTTTCTGGGACTTCTTCCCTGAGGTGAGAACTTGTTTAGTGTCCTTCTTAGTTCAGGAAAGTAAAGCCTGGAGTTTGGGGACCAGTCATCAATCCTTAACGTACGTTCTGCCACTTCTCCCCAGAGGCCTATGACATCTGTCATGCAAATAGGATCTTCAGGCTGTTCCTAAGTTCAGGAGAGTGGATGTACCTTGCCCCAACCCAGACTTTTTTTTTTTAATTTTGTTTTATTTATTTATTTGACAGAGAGAGATCACAAGTAGGCAGAGAGGCAGGCAGAGAGAGGGGGAAGCACGCTCCCTGCTGAGCAGAGAGCCCGATGTGGGGCTCGATCCCAGGACACTGGGATCATGACCTGAGCTGAAGGCAGAGAATTAACCCACTGAGCCACCCAGGTGCCCCCCAACCCAGATTTTTACTGTCTGACCATTTGACCATTTTCTTAAACTGCCAGTTACATTTTTTAAAAATTATAGCATATTAATATAGATCTTGTCACTCCAATTAAGTAGTAAGGTACTTTCTAAGTATTGAGTGCTTATTATGTTCTAGACCCTTTGTTAAGTGCTTTATGTATCTGATCACATCAAATCTACATAACCACCCTATGAAGTGGGTACCATCATTTCTTATCCCCGCTTTCCTGGGGGGCGAAGTGAACAGAGATGTCAATAAAACTAGCCCAAGGTTCTGGTTCTTATGAGCTGAGCAAATCACAGCCTCTCTGTGCCTCGGTCTCCTCATCTCTAAAATGGGATTAAAAAACAAAACAAAACAAAACAAAACACAGTTCCTGCCTGATAAGACTGCTATAAAAATTAACTGCACTGTTACTAAAGCACAACAGTGCCTGGTCCACATGTGTTTGTTAAGTAACAAATGAATATCTAAAGGGCAGAGCTGGTTGTAACCCAGGTGATTTGATTTCAGAGCACACATTCCTAACCACTATCCATGTTCTTGTTGATTGCATCCTATTCTGTTTCTTCTGAAAGGTTTGGCAAGGCTTTTGGTTTCCACCTTACAAAGACAGGGAAACTGAGCTATGGAAGTTCAGGGCTACATGTGAGCTTCTCTTCTGGAGAATTCCTCGGTGACTTGTCATGCATTCTCAAAGGCCAGGCACTGCTCTGAGCACTTTACACATATTAGGTCTTGTACTTCAGGCAGTCTTAGGAGGTAGGCACTGTTATGCATTCCATTTTATAGATGAGGAGACTAAGGTACAGACCAGTCTGCTGTCATATCTATCCTCTACCTGAGACCAACCAGTTCTGCTCCCAGGTCCTGAAATAGGAGCTGTGGGCCAGTAACCCAGGAGCTCAGCACAAAGGTATCCTGCCGAGGGATCTACACCTACACTTGTCTCCCTTTTTCTGCCTTGGACTATGACCAAGCCTGCCACTGGACCCCAGGTTCAGTGGCTTACCATGGCCTACCTTCCATAGGCATATCAGGCCCTCCCAGTCTGGCCCATTTCTTGGATGACCAGCAGTCGTAGTTTGTCCAGGAATGCCCCAGTTTTAAAGCTGAAAGTCCTGTGTTATGGGAAACCTTTCAGTCCTGGGCAAACCAGGATTGTTGTTTACCCTGCGCACTGGGTAAGCCTGAAGCCACCCTGACCCAGTGAAGCTTTGTTCTTGGTGCCTGGTAACAGATGCAGCTTCCTACAGATCTCCAGAAAATAACCTCTCCTCTCCAAATGATTCCTCAAATTGTCTTAATTTAGCAACAGCTCTGTCACATTTTTTTTTCAAGATTTTATTTATTTATTTGACAGAGATCACACGAAGGCAGAGAGGCAGGCAGAGAGAGAGAGGAGGAAGCAGGCTCCCTGCTGATGCGGGGCTCGATCCCAGGACCCTGGGATCATGACCTGAGCCGAAGGCAGAGGCTTAACCCACTGAGCCACCCAGGCACTCCTGTGTCACATTTTAAATCAAAAGAGGATAAAGTATAATAGAAGATCTTGTTTTCCAGATGGAGGAGATGTCTTGGATTTACTTTTCTAAAACACACTCATGGACTATAAGCCAGCAGTTTCCTCTCTGCCCTTCACACTTGACCCACCAAGCTATTATTTTGTTTTCCCTCTGTGTTTCCAGTTTCCCCAAACACTTCTAATGATTTCCTTTCAGCCCAAAGCAAGCAGCAGAATAGAGACCTGGGCTTAACCTAGATGTCCATCAATAAGAGGAATGGATAAAGAAGATGTGGCTATATAATATGTATCTCTCTCTCTCTCTCTCTCTCACACACACACACACACACACACACACACACACACACACACAGGAATATTATGCAGCCATCAAAAATGAAGTCTTGCCATTTACAATGACATAGATGGAACTAGAGGGTATTATGCTAAGTGAAATAAGTCAATCAGAGAAAGACGATTATCATATGATCTCATTGATATGAGGAATTTGAGAAACAAGACAGAAGACCAAGGGGAAGAGAGAAAAATGAAACAAGACGAAGTAGGAGAGGGTGACAAACCATAACAGATTCTTAATTTCAGGAAACAAACTGAGGGCTGCAGGAGTGGAGGGGGTTGGGAGGGATGGGGTGGCTGGGGAATGGACATTGGGGAGGGCATGTGCTATGGTGAGTGCTGTGAATTGTGTAAGACTGATGATTCACAGACATATATATATATATATATATATATATATATATATATATATACATATACATATGTATATATATAAAGTGTATTAGTTGTTTCAGTTATTGTATCAGTTGTGTATGTATGTATATATATACATACATACACACATACACACATATATATATATTTGTATATTTTATTTATTTATTTGAGAGAGACAGAGAGAGAGGGAATATAAGCAGGGGGAGTGGGTGAGGGAAAAACAGGCTTCCCGAGCAGGGAGCCTGATGTGGGGCTTGATCCCAGTATACTGGGATCATGACCGGAGCCGAAGGTAGATGCTTAATGACTGAGACACCCAGGTGCCCAGTACATTATATATTAATAAAAAATCATTTCCTTGTATAAATTAAATATGTATCCATTTTAAAAAATAAAATAAAAGGAGAGAGAGACCTGGGTTTCGCATCAGGGAGATCGCATGAGTAGAAGAAAGAATGTGAGCTTCGGAGGCAGAAACACTGGGTGTGGATCCTGTCTCTGACTTGTCATCTTATGTCTTTGTGCAAGTTAGTTGGCCCCCCTGAATATTGTCTGTAAAAGGATCACATGAGAAGATCTGTGATGACGTCTGCAGAGTGACTCACAGGGAGTGAGATGATGGCTGATGGATCCCACAGCTCAAGACTGGAGCTCCCTGTGGGCGGACAGGTCCTGGTCCTAAATCTGAGTTGAGACACCCAGAGAGATGCTGCTGGGCGACTGATAAGTGCCTCATGTGGTCTCCTCGCCAGCTTCTTTTTACCTCCAGTGGCCATTGCCTAGGGAAACTATTAAAAAGTCGCAGGATCCCATACTCCTTCAAACTACTTTTTACAATCCGAAATCAAAATTTAACTTCTGTCTTCCTCACCTGACCACAAACTCCCTAAAGACAGGGACCATGTCTATCTTGTTCACTGTTGTAGATTCAGCAGCCAAATCAGTGCCTGACACACAGTGGGCGTTCAATAAATGCATGTTGAATGAAATGAATGAGTGAAATCAAGTGAATCAAGTGAATCAAGTCACCAGTAAAGGCACTAGGAGGGAGACCGCATTCGAAGGGAGGGTTAGGCAGAAATACGCCACTAGATGGCGCTGTTGCCCTGCGTGTAAACTATCCAGCTGCGCCTCTCGCGACCGAGAATGGGTGGCTGACTCAATTTCCATTTTGAGTTGGGAGGCGAACATGCTGGATTAAAACGTCTGTCTTTTTTTTTTTTTTAAGATTTTATTTACTTGACAGAGAGAGATCACAAGTAGACAGAGAGGCAGGCAGAGAGAGAGAGAGAGAGAGAGAGAGGGAAGCAGGCTCCCCGCCGAGCAGAGAGCCCGACGCGGGACTCGATCCCAGGACCCTGAGATCACGACCCGAGCCGAAGGCAGCGGCTTAACCCACTGAGCCACCCAGGCGCCCCAAAACGTCTGTCTTTTATGGAGTATCCCGGCAGGCAATTTTACAACACATTTTCTACAGTTCTGACAACCACCGCAGGAGAGAGTATCTCATTTTACCAATGAAGAAATAAATTCCCAGTAATTTTAAGTAACTTTTCTAAAGATGCACTGCTTGCGGGTGACCAAGGCGGCCCTGATGTGTTTGGCCTTCAAACCTGTGTTCTTTTCAGTATACCCCGCTTCCTCTCCAGCAGTCTGATGCAACCAACGAACAGCCTTACCACTGTGATAGGTATCCACCTTTCCCCCTACTTTGGTTCTCACAGCTGGTGGTTTTATCACATGTCCAATCAGAACCTATCCACACAGCCTTTGGTTTCTAAACGGTCAGCTTACAGGGAGGGGAGTTGACAGGCAGAATAGATTCAATGTTTCTTAGACCAGAGGTTTGCTTTATGTCTTAAGCTCATGGATGGATTGAGTAGTGTTCTGAGGAAAGAGGAAATAACCTTCAATTTATCAATCAGTCATCAGTAGTTCTTCATGCGGCATCTGTATTGCACACAGAGGGTTATGATCTGGTCGGGCAGATTAGACGCACATATGGGACATTAATAGACTGCATATATTGTGGAGATATATGTGGTAAGAGCATTAGGCCTTCAGAGGCCAGAAGGATTCCTAGGACTGGGGTGGTCACAGATCTCAAAGTCAGGCTTGACCTTCACAAGAAATGCATTTTGGGAGATGGGGGCAAGGAAATCGGTCCATTTCTACAAGAAGTGTGGACCAAGGGCCAGCAGGTTTGGCAGCACCTGAGAGCTTGTTAGAAATGCAGAATCTCTGGTCTGGTTTCAGACCTCATGAACCAGAATCTGCATTTTAACAAGCTCCCCAGATGATTTGCACACATTAAAGAATTTGGGGGACTAAGTATTTGTATTTATATGACCCTTTAAAATGAAATAATAATCTAACTAAAACACTTTAATTTCACTATTTAGTTTTAATTTTGGACGTTGATTTGCTCTTAAAAGAATGGTACTAAATATTCTCAAACTTCTGCCATTCCTCTCAACAAGAAACTGTGGAGATTCCTAATAGCTAAATTTTCTGTGGCCTGGTGATTGACTAACTGGAAGGAAAGTTCTTAGCCAAAGCACCTTTGCAAGTATTTGTGCAATGAGAATTGCTCAAGAAACTAGGCCTTGAAAAATCTTGAAGGATGTTTTTTGAATCAAACCGCTAAAGGAGTTTACCTTATATTCAATGCAATTTTGGTTCATTCTAGTTCTTTGCAGATGGCTAACCTGTGTGTGGCATATGATGGAACCATAATACTGGATCAAGTCTGTAAGTCACTCCCTACACCCCCAACCCCCCCCCTGCCCACTGCCCTTCCATCTATCATTCTGGGTAAATGATAGTTGTCAGAATGTAGAATCCATGATAACCGTGATGAAGTTAGACACCTAGACACTAGCATATCGACAATACTTGATTTACTATCTCAGTAAGAAGTGATGATGCCGTGTGTCTAATTGGGGCCCTATTTTTCTTCTTCACTTGTGGAATTTGGGTGAGTCCATTCAGAAAGGCAGCCTGGTATATAGAAAAGATCGTGAGACAGCTAGGTGCGACCGGTTGGGCCCTGGTCTGACACATGTGAGCTGTGTCGTGTCATTTCTCTAGATCTCTCTTCCCCATCTCTAAACCTGGGAGGTGGAACCAGGTAATTGCTAAGATTCCTTCCTGGTTTAGCATTATATGAGCCTAGTTAAACTAGGAGTTAGAGCATGGGTAGTCATTCATTAATCTCAGATTATATACCCCCAAATAGAAATGGCCCATGTTGTCTTTACTTACAGATATGAAAGTTGAGAAGGCTGGTTACCATAGCAATTCACCTTCGCGGAGTCATTTTAGAAGTTCGATTCTGGAAAGTGACAATATTATGTACTGGCACCTGCAAACTCTCTAATGTTTCCCTTGCTTCCATTCTTGCTCTGGGCTACGGTGCCAAGAGTTGTCCTAATCTGGAGAAGCAATCAGAGTTCTCAAGCTGCCTTTCGGTCTGCTAGAACAGAAGGTGCTGACAGGGTGGGAGGAAAGGCAGGCCTCCTTTCAGTTTACTAATTCTACAGCCGCCCTTCACAAACGCCAGCAAATATTTTGCGATGTTGCAAGGTGTTACGAGAAGTGAAAAGCAAGCTGTGATTCAGCTGGTATGAAGACTTTGCAAATAAAAAAGAGTGATCTGTTTTGCAGCAAACTATTATTTCTGCCAGAGCCCACAGACTGGAATACTAAAAGAGGTATTTCTGCAAGACACTGCCATCATACATAGCGGGTTTTTCAATTGGCTCAGCAGGTCCCCACCTGTGGCCCTCGGACCCCCGGGAGCTGTGGGATTACCTCAAGGGGTGGGCATCGCCCTGTGTACCTTCTTTCTTTACTACACGGAATGAAAACTGTGCCCATCCACAGGGACGGACTGTGTCTCAAATTTGCATCAATGTTGTAATGAATAAAAGAAATTAACTTACAATGTTACAAAATATATCTTAGCCTTTTGTTATGTGATTTCTTAATCGACTGACACCAAAATTAGCATTAGTTTTATGTTTAAGAAAAGAATTTACTTGGTGTTGAAATACAGCCTTCACACTTGGCAGATCACTTGACTTCATCCTGGTTCAGAGAATATGGACCACTTACGAGCAGGAGAGACCCTTTCCTCCACTTACTGGCTTCACTTTCAAGGCATATGTGGATAATATATTCACAATTTGGTTTCTAAACCTTAAAACCTGTTAGGAAGACATTTAAATGGTTAGTTGAGCACTGCTCCTCTTTGAGAAATGTTATCTGGGAATATAAGCTATAAGCAGTGGGTACGTTTCTTAGGCCACAAATTCATAATAAGAAATATAAGCTAAGTTTTATTTCTAGCTGCCATTTCCTTGCATTATCAGAAACTTAATCTGAGTGAGCTTGTAGATTTTCATCTCTTCTTTCCCTGGGATTGTGTCTAGTTTCTGGGAGGAACTTATGAGGTGCCAAGGTGTGCAGTGGTGTTGGTGAGGGCAGTGGAGGGAGTAAGGAACCTGGTCCTGTCATCCTTCCATACACGTATCTATTGAACCATACTGTTTCATTACCTCTTCAGGTCCGCAAGCAACCTCCATTTCTCCAGTGTCCTCTTGGGCACAAGGAGACATGCTTCCATAAGGCCTTGAAGACTTTGCAAGCCTGTGGATGGCCCCTTCAGTGGGACCCACCATGTACACATTTCTTTTCTGAAGTCTTTTTTTTTTTTTTAAGATTTTATTTATTTATTTGCCAAAGAGGGTGAGAGAGCACAAGTACGGGGAGCAGCAGAGGGAGATGGAGAAGCAGACTCCCTGCTGAGCAAGGAGTCCAATGCCAAACTCGAACCCAGGACCCTGGGATCATGACCTGAGTGGAAGGCAGAGGCTTAACCCACTGAGCCACCCAGGTGCCCCATCTTTTCTGAAGTCTTGCAACCTCCCTGAGGCCGTGCTAAGGATACAAGGAACATGTCCTCTCTATTCCCAGACCGCACAGAAATATCTGGGATTGTGCCACCTTCCCTAGGTGAGACTGTGGAGTAACACACAGGGCCCAACATTGACGTCTTTGCTCTTGGTATTTGCCTGGGAATTTCCTCCCCACCCCAACCCCCTCCCGGGCACAGGGAACCCTTTTCTATCCTCCTTAGCTTTTCTTCCAAGTATTTTATCTATGCTGCTAGGTGTTTCTCTTCTTCTTTCTCCTAAGGGCAGCTTCTGGATCCAAAAGCCAGGAAGACACTCTTCTTTCTCTGCTTCCTGCTGTCACATCCCTCCTCTGAGATAAGAACCTTGAACTAGGTGACACCTGGGTGGCTCAGCTGGTTAAGCCTCTGCCTTCAGCTCAGGTCATGATCCCAGGGTCCTGGGATCAAGTCCTGCATCGGGCTCCCTGCTCAGCGGGGAGCCTGCTTCTCCCTTTGCCTGTCTCTCCCCTGCTTGTGCTTGCTCACTCTCACTCTCTTTCTGACAAATAAAAAAAAAAAAAAAAGAACCTTGACCTAGCCCAGCAGCCTGAGGGGAAGAAAAGAGGAGGAGAAAAGGGGAAAGGGATCTCCTGATATTATGCTGCCACACAAATAAATTAATGTTGCCTTCATGGGCCCGAATGAAATCAGATACTGAGCAAAACGTAAACTGCGGTAGAATACTTAAAATAAGACCTCCAGCACCAGAGCAGTTTTTCTACAGGCTCTTCACATCTCCTGAAGTGTGGCACCCAGAGCTTAGTGACTTTTAGACATGACACTAAAATATAAAAGGATCTTCTTTAAGGATGGGGTGAATGATGAGTTCCACAGTGGCACATGGAGGCCTTTTCGGCCAGTCAGACCTAGGTGTTGGGAGAGGAAGGGTAGGCTGGGAAGAAAGGGGCAGCAGCTGCACACCTTGGGGCACTCTTACTCACACACCCTGTCAAGAACTTTCCTGCTTCTGGAGCTGTTGGAAAGGCAGCTAGCTGCCTCTAACTCAGTGGTCCTTCTCCAAGTGGTCCTTCTCCAAGCAGATCCAACGTCCCTTCATTCACTCAAAAGCATTGACTTCCTACTCTCAATTGCATGCTGGGGAACAAGTAATCCCATTTGGGTCTTGGTGAATTTATCTAAGTCTCTTATTGAACAACAACAAAAAAAGACATGGCCTCTGGACTTAAAGATCTCATAGTTTAGTTGGGGGAGGGAGTTGCCCAGGGAAAGACAAGGGAAGGGGTGGTCTCCTGCTGAGGTGTCCGAGCAGGCTTCAGAGTAGGGCAGCAGGGTGGAACTTGGGAGAAGCCCCAGGGCTCTGGAGTGGAGGGCAAGATGGGACAGGTCAGGCTGAGCGGCAGGCTAGCCGCCACTTACTGGGGAGGAGGCCACGGGAGCCTCTGGTGTGGCTCAGACACAGCCCCAAATTTCCAGGAGCAGTGATGGCTATACATTTCAAATGTGGTAATTAGGGACACATATTTTTCTCATTCAAAAGACCTAACTCCTACGTGACTAGGCAGGAAGATTCTATTTCCCTGTTTCTCAGCGCGTGCTGTTTGAGTCAGGAGCCCAGGGGAGGAACACGGGGGTGGAGGTTCCTTCACAGTGCAAAAGCAACAAATGGCTCTCCCCCTCTCCTCTCAGAGAGAGAGTGGCAGCTGACTCTAAAGATCCTATATTTTAGGCAAAGAAGAGTCTGTTGGCAAACCATGTAGGAGCCCCCAGAGTGATAAAGCAGAGCTTTTGCAGCCATGTATTTTAACCCACTGAGCCACCCAGGCGCCCCGCAGCCATGTATTTTTATCGCTGACTGCTTGGCTACAGCTCGCTTGTTCCAAGCGGGCGGCCTCAGCTAACTTTATGCTCGTCGGAGCATGGAGGGAGCGCCTTAAAAACACAGGTTTGTTGCAACCGATTCATACAGATACCAAGTTCACACTTATTTTATAAAAGGAGGATAGTGTGAGAAGGTAGGAGGTTCTTTGGCCCACTAACTCATGAAATTAGGATTCTGTTTCTCCAGCTGTGAAGAATGAAAATTAATACCCTGTTTGAGGAACCTCAACCACGTCATCTACAGGGTAACTCCTTGTTACGGTAACAAACGAAAGGCTGCATTTGGAGAAAGGCCCCGGCATTCCAGATCACACAGGAAATAATTACACAGTATTATTTTTGAGTGCATGTAGCAAGAAAATATAATCCTTGGGTAAATAACCAGAATAGACTAAAGACGTGTGTGTTGAACTGTAAACAATGATCTAAATCAAATTACTTAATTGTTTAGTTCATAAATGTACACTAATATGTACTTTTGCTTATGCCAACAAGATAATCTTTAGAGATGTCTCAGTGACTTCTGGCCTGAAATTTAGTCCACAAAGTGATTATGGAATTAAGATACAATAGAAATGGCTTGGGAAAGCATGGTCCGATTACTGTGTAGCCACTAATCTTTAACATTAACCCAAGGTTTTCAAAAAAACGTAAAACGTCGATCATTTCTAGAGCCATCTAGAACAGGGGTCAGCAGACTTTCTCTTAAAGGGACAGACAGTAAATATTTTAGGCTTGCCACTCTGCCATTGTGCCCCAAAGCGACCACAGGCGATCTGTTAATGAATGACCGTGACTGTATTCCAATAAAATTTCCTATGCAAAAATAGGTGACCAGCTGGAGGGCCATGGTTTGCTGACCTTTCATCTTGAATAACCACAGAGATGTCGAAAAATTGTGAGTTTATTTGGGAAAGCTAGGAGTTCTGTGGAGCAGACTGATTCCTGTGGGGGTGTGGGGTGAGATGGGCAAACTGTGCCCTTTACCGATAAACACTGCATCAGGAGCCCTGGAGGAGGACTGTCTGGTGCTATCAGAGAGGCCAGCTGACTCGTAGGCAGCAGCCCTGGTGCTGGATTCAGGAAGAGTTGCTAGTCCGAGGCGCAAACTCCTTACACAGATGGAGCAAGTACACTTGGCCAACCCCACAGTCTTTACACTTTCACCTCCCTTGGCGGCTTTGTGAGGTAGCAAGGGGATTCTGGATCTGACCACATCTTCAAAAGGTAAGGTTAGACACTAAAATGTTCAAGCTTCCCTTCCAATTCAGACTCTTTTTTTTTTTCTTAAAGATTTTATTCTCTGACAGAGAGAGATCACAAGTAGACAGAGAGGCAGGCAGAGAGAGAGAGGGAAGCAGGCTCCCCACTGAGCAGAGAGCCCGATGTGGGACTCGATCCCAGGACCCTGAGATCATGACCCGAGCTGAAGGCAGCGGCTTAACCCACTGAACCACCCAGGCGCCCCCAATTCAGGCTCTTTAAAACAATTGTTTCATCTGGGCAGGTCAGTTCTCCTGCCATATTCCTCGTTGCTGCTGAACCAACATCACTGAGTAAGCATTCTGTCCTCCACCTGCCTCTGTCACAGCTGGTGGCTCGGGGATGTGCAACTTACACCCTGACTTGAAAGGTGGAGTTGGGTCCTAATTCTCTTTCATGCCTTTGAACTGAAACCAGAGAGAAGATGCCCTTGGTGGCAGAGATGTAGCCAGAAAGTTTATATGGGGCTCAGGGTCTGGAAGGGCCCCAGGTGGGCCTTGTACAGGACAGAGAAAGGGTTTCAGCTTCTTTCTAAGTTCTGTGATTCACGAGGGCTGTCTGTTCACCAGGAATCCTTCTATTCCAGTGAGGCCACTCTGGATTTATAATGACCTCCCTTTCCCTTTTCTTGAGTTGTGTTCATTGGATCTTTTCTCAATAAATCACACAGTGCTCTAGGAGGCACATTTCCTGCCACAACTAAAGCTGTACATAACACATTTGAGGTCTGCTACCCTGATTGTTAGAGTCTATGGGTTTGACTGTAATCTATTTACCTTCTATACCAACTGCTGGTAACAAACACAATCAAACTCTCTTTATCAAGGACTTTTCAGTCTGTCCTTTCCATTCCCATCCCTCCACCGTGGCCTCATACTTATCACTCGGACCTGGATTTCAGCCCCGGTCTCCTAGAAAGCTCCTTTGCCTCTACTCATTCCCTATTCTTGTTGTCAGAGCTGTTAGATTAATTTTTATAAACCTACTTTCATCAATCACGTCTCAGATGAAAAGTCCAAAGTGCTTCCTACCGCCTTCTGGATATGGTCTGATCTCTTCAAATCAGTATTTTAGGCTTCATAATCTGGTCCCACTTTATCTATAATATTCATATCTCTCATACCCTTCAACATGAACTTCAATTTCAGCCAGGTCAGTCTTCCACCACCTCCATCAGTTTCTCTCTTCCTTCCCACTTCTGTGACTTGGCTTATTTTCATCCCCACCACTTCTCCTATTAATTAGAATATCTCCTCCCTGTATGAAAATCTAATGATGTTATCTCTGAAAAATAGAAATCTAATATTATCTGTAAGAAAGAGAAGGGGTGGGGGCACCTGGGTGGCTCAGTGGGTTAAGCCGCTGCCTTTGGCTCAGGTCATGATCTCAGGGTCCTGGGATCGAGTCCCGCATCAGGAGCTCTGCTCAGCAGGGAGCCTGCTTCCCTCTCTCTCTCTCTCTCTCTGCCTGCCTCTCTGCCTACTTGTGATCTGTCCCTGTCAAATAAATAAATAAATAAATAAATATTAAAAAAAAAAAAAAGAAAGAAAGAAAGAGAAGGGATGGGAAGGAAATGAGGCTGCGTCTGTCCCCTTCCACCTGACAGCACATTCCAAAGTAATAGTTAATGTCTGGGGACCATTAGAAACATGACAAAACTATCAGAAGTATATGAAATTGTAGCTTCTAGATAAGGATGACAGAATGAAGCACACGTCTAATTTTCATAGTTTTTAACCTCCCCATGTAAAACTACGCTAATAGTATTTTTGGGGGGTGGCATAAATCCCAAGGATAAAGAGTGAAAGAGGATACCAAAGGAACTAAATTTTAGAGGGTAGAAAGCAGACAGATGGTAATGGACTTGGCAGACTTGAAAGACCAAACTGTCAACTGACATTAAGTAAAGATAAAAACAAATTCAGTATGCACTCCAGAATCCTCCAAAGACTCAGGGATCACTGGCACCTGTGAAAGGGGTGTGAACTGGGATGTTAAATTAAGGAAGACTGGTTGAATGAAGGCTGAGGATCAGGAGGAGTCTCGGTCTCCCCTCCCCCCACTCCACATCACTGGCTGATTGTTCCTCCCACACGCTGGCCAAAGTCTAGAGGTTTAGGTTCCAGAGATGGGAAAACAGATGGTTTCTAAATGTAGGAACACCAGCACAGCTGAGGGTGGGTGTGAAGTGTTTCAAACAGGAGAATAAGTGAATGCATGTGTATTGAAGGCTCCCTGCTCTCTTCCTCCACTTTATCTTCAGGCCAGAGAAACTGAAGGACAATTCTGTGGAGAATATAACCATCTCAAAAGGAAATATCTAAAGATATTGACTTTAGATGACAACCTAGATAGGTCATCTCACATTAGAGATTCTCAACTAGAGACATAGGCAATGTCTGGAAATAGTTTTGATTGTCACAAACCTGGTGGCGTGGGTGCTGTTGGCATCTCGTGGGTAGAGGCCAGGGATGTTGATAAGTACCCTACAAGGCACAGAAAAGCCTCCCACACCAGAGTATAACCCAGGGCACAATGTCAGTGGTGTCACTGCTGATAAATTCTGCCCTACATGAAATTCATGGTCAACTTGCCCATCAACAAAAGCAACGTTTCCAAAAGTCTCCTACTCTATTATGAGAGCAGAAAACAAAAACAATGGCCAGACAACTGGGGAGGACTTCTAACAAGGAGGATAGGGATGTAAACAAACAGATAAAAGCAACTGGAAAAAGGGTTTCCATGGGTGGCTTTGTTGGTTGTGTCTGACTCTTGATGTCAACTCAGGTCTTGATGTCAGGGTTGTGAGTTCAAGCCCCTTGTTGGGCTCTATGCTGGGCGTAGAGCCTCCTTAAAACAAAAAAAGCAACTGGGAAGAGACTCTGTAGGAGGAAGAAAACTCTAAAAAAACTATATTTGACTTCCACTTATGACCATGATTAGTGCGGACCAGATTTACCTTCCTGCTCTAAACAACTAGAAAACTGGAAAAGATTTAGAAAACTGTTTTCTAATATTGGATAACATACAACTCAGGACTTCCTTTCACATCTAAGTTCTGGATTTGACTTTTTTTTAAATTAAAGTTTTTTATTTAAATCAAGTATAGTTAACAGTGTTTTACTAGTTTCAGGTGTACACTATAGTGATTCAACAATTCTATACATTACTCAGTGCTCGTCAGGATAAGTGTACTCTTTGTGGATTCAACTTTTGTATATAGGGTCCAATTTGAATTTACTGAACAATTTCCCCACTGATTTACAAATGCCGCTTTTCCATACAGGGATTCATCTACTCCTGTCTCTCTGTTTCTGTCTTTGCTCTGGTACCATACTGTATTCTTCGCAATGCTGGAAACTCAAATCCATCTGTTTGATCTTGAAGTTGCTCAAACTACAAATCTATTAGCATGACGGAAAACCAAAAACCAAGAACACTATTGCCATCTGGCGGAGAGACCTACTATTACCACATCTGAACGAGACCTGCTGTGTCTCACCTCCTCACTCCCCCATTTAGTCAATGAGTCCTGAAAAATCTTCCTTTATCAGTTCTCTCTAATCTGTCCCTTCACTTCCATTCTCCTGGTACTTACACCTTAGTCTACTTCCTACTTTGCTAGGACTGTTGACTTTGAACCAGCCCCTCTCTTTAGTCACTATTCTTTCAGTATCTTCTTTGTTGCTATTGTCACACCTTACAATTTCACATTAATTTGATGGGTCCCTTACAAAGTTCTTGCTTATGAGAAAACATTTTGGAGCTAGTAACAGCAGTCTGACTAGGGACAAACAGAGAGCACAAAGTAGAGTCTTGGTAAATGTTAGCTGAATTGAAAAAAGTTATTTAGTACCATTTGTTCATTTGCCAAATTTATCTGGGAGGAGGCATAGGCACATGTTTCCAAACTTTTTTTTTTTATTCTGAAATACCAGACTGATGAAAAATTCACATGTGTAATTTTTCTGTGGGCTTTCCTAAAATATTTTTAATTGCAAAATACAAGACCCATATAAACAAAAATTCAGAGTTCTGCAAATGAGTGACTCTATGGATGATGTTGGGAGCCAGGGTTCTCCCTGAGGAAGAAGATACAATATGGAACCGGATAAGACAAGGAAGAACGCAGTAAGGCTGAATTGGAGGTGGAGGTATTAGTAAACTTGTGGTTTCTAGTATCTGTGTTTTTTAGCTCTTTCTTGAAGGCCCCTTTCTTGAAGAGAACTAGTTTCAATGGCAACCCAGCAGGGCCCAGACCTTAGCATCCAAACACCGTTCTCCACTAAGAGAAACTAGGGATTGTTGGAGAAAAGGCTGTCTCCCAGGCTGGGTAGGAAAAAAATATGATAAATTTGAAACATCTTGTGCTAGAAAGTAAGGAATTCTTCAAGAAAGAATGAGAACATGTCTAGAAGACCCACGAGCCACCTTGAAAGGTCTCCCACTGGCCAAATCTGGGACAACTTGACATTGGAACAAATGAGAGTTACAGACCTGAATAAAATAGCAATCCATGAATTCACGCTAAGTTGGAAGAAGAAAGCTTGTCCTTACCAGAGAATGTCAACTAGTAAATGTAAAAGGAATGACAGAATTGGAAAGCCATTTGGCAACTCTCAGGGTAACAATTAATTCAGCCAAGAAACATTATTGGATGCTAAAATTAGTATGTGGAAGTTTGCTGAGAAACAGAATATTTACAGTCTCAAAGTATCTCCCTACAAAATGCTTAACTTAATGGAAAAAAATATTAATTTTACAGTGAAGAAATCTAGCAGATACCACTTAAAACCAGTGATCCAAATTAACTCCTGGTAATAGAATAACCGACACCATAATGATATCCTGGTTCTTAGGAAATACACACTTAAGCATTTGTGGTAAAAGGGTATTGTATCTGTAACTAACACTCCAATGGTCAGGGGGAAAAAAGCATTTATTTATTTTTAGCATGATTTTTTAAAAAGATTTTTGCTTGACACAGAAACAGCCAGAGAGTGAACACAAGCAGGGTGAGTGGCAGAGGAAGAGGCAGGCTTCCTGCTGAGCAGGGAGCCTGATGCAGGGCTTGATCCCAGGACCCTGGGATCAGGGCCTGAGCTGAAGGTAGACACTTAATGACTGAGCCACCCAGGCGCCCCATTAAAAAAAAAAAAAAAAGGATTTATTCTATACAGATATCTATACTGATAAAGGGAAATCTCCCCCTTAGTGTCGGATGACAACTAGTTAATACAAAAAGAATGATGTAGTTAGAAAATCAGTTTTGTAAACATCACAGTGAAAAATGTTTTTCAGGTAAGAATCATCAAAGGGTGCTAAATCTACAAGGGGCAGGTTTATGAGGAATAGAATATCAGCATGGTCTCAAAAGTTTCTCCTCACAAATTATGTACTAATTGTGAAAGGAAAAATCATTACAGCACAGAAATTGGATGACCCAATTGTTCAAAATGGACATCAATATGGGGCAAAGGGATATTGCTGAGTCTGGATGTGACGCTGGGAGGCCACATCACTCATATAGCGTTTTAGCTCATACTGCATGACCCAAATCTAACCACGGGGAATCATCACAAAAATCCAAACTGAAGGAAAATCTCTAATTTAACTGTCCTGTATTCTTCAATAGATCACTACTACAAAAGACAAAGGCTGAAGAACCGTTCTAGAGGACAGAATCCTGAGAATCTAACATACGATCCTGGAGTAGATTCTGGAGCTGAAAAATAAAATTACCAATGGAACAACTGAAATTGGAATAGGGGCTATCAGTGAAAGCATTCTATCACTGTTAAATGCCTGAACTTGAGAACTGTATTAAGTGTGCTTTTTTTAATGAAGTCTATCTATAACACTGCAGGTGAAACGGTAGGTCTGCAATGTACTCTCAGATGGGTCAAGAAAAATATATAACAAGAGATAGAAGATGGTAAACCCAACATGAGAAACATAAAAAAAAAAAGTTTAAATGTAGAACAATGTAGGTTTCTTCTACTTAAAATTTCCAGAACATATACATATATGTGCATGTAAATACATATATTTCTAGGACACTGTAATTAGTAGTCTCTTGCTCCCCCAGGTAAGGGAAATAGAAGCTAAAATGTATCAGGTGGTACAAGGGCAAAACGGTTAAGACTTTTCTCAACGTTTAGTTCCATTCCACAGAGAAAACGGATTTTTTTTAATATGTGCACACAAGCTTCTGCACATGTGTAATTATATAATTTTGACGGCTGCATAATCTATGAATGAATGTACTTAAAGGTGTTCTATTGGTATTTGTTTCTAATATGTATATTTTAAATACAATGAGATTTTAAAAATTATGTTATTCATAATTTTTATATTTACTTTGATAAAGCTATTTGGCCTTAATTCTGTTATCTTAGTTTTTTGTTTTTGTTTTAGAGGTGGGGAGAGTGCTGGGGGCGGGGTGCAGAGGGAGAAGGAGAGAATCTTAAGCAGGATCCACTCCCAGCACAAAGCTGTCTCAGGGCTTGATTTCAGGACCCTGAGATCACAACCTGAGGTGAAACCAGGAGTTGGATGCTTAACTGACTGAGCTACCCAGGCATACCTTATAGTTTGTTTTTAACGCCTTCCTTTTAAAAAATATTTTATGCTCATGTTTTGTTTGGGCATTTTCCTCCTCATCTAACAACTCTTATTCAATTTATGGCATACTATGATTTCAATAATATGAAGATTTATAATACTTTGAGTCTATCTTGAGTATAATATTAATAAAAATCTTCATGGAGGAACTTGAGTCTGGCCAGGAGATCGTTTCTGGAAGTTATGCAAGGCATGAATATGAAATGTAAGTTGCAGAAGTCTAGATCCCATCTGATACCTGAGAAATGTTACTTTCCTAAAGCCGACCAACCCAATTTTAACGGATCTGGGCCACTCTCTAAGTGGATCCTATTATGGTTTCCTTGTGATGATTTAAATGAAAAATCCCTAATTGATTCAAGTACGAGGAGATACTTCCTGCTCTCAGAGCTATTTTTGTTATATTTTGGATCACCCTTATGATCTTTCTGGATAAGAATAACAATATATCTTAGAGAAACACTATTTGAAAAACCTTACAGATAAAGTTAAAACTTTAAATACTTTCCATAATAATTTTAAAACAAATAGAAAAGTAGTTATCTAGGTGCTGCCCAGACTAGTGAACATTACAGCCAGGACGGCTAGAGGTGATCCTAAGAACCGAAGGGCAAGATGTCTGCTTATGCCTTCTTTGTGCAGACATGCAGAGAACCTGAGACGAAAAACCCAGAGGTCCCTGTAAATTTTGCAGAATTTTCCAAGATGTGCTCTAAGAGGTGGAAGACAATATCTGGGAAAGAGAAGTCTAAATTTGATGAAATGGCAAAGGCAGATAAAGTGCGTTATGATCGGGAAGTGAAGGATTATGGACCAGCTAAGGGCAGCAAGGCGGAGGACCCTAATACCCCCAAAAGGCCACTATCTGGATTCTTCCGGTTCTGTTCAGAATTCCGCCCCAAGATCAAATCTACAAACCCTGGTATCTCTAATGGAGATGTGGCAAAGAAGCTGGGTGAGATCTGGAATAACTTAAGTGACACTGAAAAGCAACCTTACAACAGTAAGGCAGCGAAGCCTAAGATGTACGAGAAGGATGTCGCTGACTATAAGTCTAAAGGAAAGCTTGATGGTGCAAAGGATCCCAACACCCAACAAAGTTGCCCGGAAGGAAGTGGAAGAGGAAGATGAAGATGACAAGGAGGATCAAGAGGAGAAGATGGAGGAGGGAAGGAGGAGGAGGATGAATAAAAAAACCGTTGATCTGTTAAAAAAAAAAAAAAAAAGAAAGAAATGTAGTATCTATACCACATACATCATCATGTTATCTGTCCTACGTATTTTATCGTGATATGTATTTATACATATTGTGCTTGGCAACAGGAAATACGTTTTTGGTTTCCCATAGTAGGCTGCAAGTTTCAAAAGCAGAAGTCTTCAACCTCTAAAGGCAGCATAAGAAAAAACTCTTTGTTTGAACCTCAAAGTTGTCTTTTAGCAGTCTTTGTAGTATATAAAAGAAGAGTCAAGATGTTGATTTTGTTCTATTTATTTTTGGTGGATGGGGAGGGGAGGTAAAAAAAAAAAAAAGTTTGGGTTTTGCTTCAAGGAGCTTTCCTAAAGAGAAGTAACTCATTCATTACACATTCCCATGGATGAACACTGTTTTCTTGGCTTTAAACTTTTAGGACAGTTTGAATTCAAGGTAATGTGATAAAATGTACTTCTGAAATTCAGTGTATTCATTTGGACACATATGGGGTGACCCCTTGTGTTCTCATTCTCATACAAAAGGTACTGGCACTTTGACCTCAAGGACAAATAAAAGTATCATAAACACAACTTGTGATTTGGGTCTGGGCTAATGACTAAGGAACTATATAGCTGTAATGGTCTCCGATATTTCAATGCCCTGTGAACCTACAATTAATAAAGAGACTGCTGATTCTAAGAACTATGCCAACAACAAGGGAATGAAAGAAGAGTTATAAGTCTGATGCAAAGTTCAGAGCAAAATATCAATGATCTCCTCCTCACTTTTGCGATATCAATAAATAAAGTAGAGAGTGAGGATAAGAATTATATGAATAATGATAAAAACCATCTACAGAAATCAGAAAATATTTTTCATTAAACTTGCCGCTTATTCTAGTTCAACAAGTTGCCTGTGAGGAAAAGAACTCAGGCAGGAAACTAGTTACTTGCTGTTTAGAACTTCTTAAGAGCAAAAAATGAATACCAATCAACTTCCTTGGTTTAATATTATCTTATAACGTGTTATTTTGGAACTTGAACAACTGTGTTATGCCTTGAAAGTTGAAAGTGAAAAGTAAAATCACACAGAAAGCCAGAAATGTCATTAACACATCTACACAGATGTTTGCTTGTAGTTTTTGGTATCCAAAACCTTTTTTCCACACATTGCGCAGATGCCTAAAACAAACAAACAAACAAAACATGTAAGCAATCAAATCATAATACCGACTATTAAAACCAATCAAATACCAAGTATCAACAGTTTGCTTTATGTAAGTCATTCCCAAGGCTTAAAACGATAGTTAACAGCATGAGAAAAGAGAGAAAGAAAGCACAGACCTGTAACTACCAATTCCCAAGTTTTGTCTTGCCTTAGAAAAAAGAGCACTTGACAGCATCTGTGAAAGGCTACTCCTTTCCTGTGTTATCTAAGACAGTATCAAGAGTAGGCTCAATATGAATAGAAAAACGGTATTGAAAGAAACTTACCCTTTTTGTAGGCACAGCCCTGGCAATAATGAGAACCTGGTTGATGCACAGAACTTTTACAAATCCTGCAAGTGGAGAACTTATTCTTTCCATATGGATCGAATCTAGAGGTTTTTTTTTTTTTTTAAAGAGAAAGAAACAAATGTATAATAGAATAGAAACACTTAAATTAAATGACCTCCCTTAAGCAATGAATGGGATGAAACCATGCACTCTGTTCTCTGTCACACTCTCCAATTGCCAGGCACGGCACGCTTGCAGCTGGCCACTCTCCCCGCGCCTGCACACCCCTACCCCTTCCAGGGGACTTGTGTGCTGGTGAAGAGTCAGTTCCTTAATCCCAAACCCATTTCTATGAGTTGTAATTGTCAATCTATGTGTATGATACAGTTTCATATGATGGAAACTGATGAAATGTGGGTACAAAAAGCATGACCAATTCTATTAAAAACTACGAGAATTCTTTAGGATAGGCTGGGTCAGTGTGAATCACTGAACTGCTGCTGAATTACGGGCAAGATCGTAAGTGGAAGGACTCGGCACTTTGCAAGTCTGTCAGTTCTGGCTCCACTTTAAAGATACCAGAAATGTGCGTTCTGGTTATGATTTACGTGAGGAAAATGATGAAGAACTCTTATCAGTAGACTCAGACTCAAAAAGCCTGTCTCAGTGCCAAATGACTGATGAATGCATGTGCCGTTATGCGCTGTGACTTACAAGAAGGTACATGTACGTTTTAATAACTGCCTCCTTTAGCTGACATTTTCCATTAATTGATCCAATCCCTTTGTAGAAAAGAGTTTCTACTACGTAAGAGTGCTACCTTATAGTGCTTGGAGTAGAAAATAATTCCCCCTAAACTTGTCCTAACTTTTGTTAACAATACTCATATACCTAATACCAAGACTGTCCTAGACCTTGCTTCTTCTCTTGGGGTAGTAAAATACAACAGCTCATTTTCAAAGGTTAATTTCTCCAAACCCAACAGAATGTCACTTTACTCTGCACAAGGGAAGATAGACACTATTCTTCTTTTTAATAAGCTTAATTGGTGTGCATCCATATGGATGTTTTCTTTTGCTTCAAACCATATTTTATTCTAAGATGCACATTTTAGTATGTCTGAAATCTTACAGTTATTTGACAGAGACTTTTCTTTCTTAAAGCAATGATACATCTTCTAAATGTTGGTATCTGGGACACCTGAGTGGCTCAGTCGGTTAACATCTGCCTTCCGCTCAGGTGCTCGTGGGTCTCAGTCCCACACTGGGCTCCTTAATCAGCGGGGAGCCTGCCTTCTGCCTGCTGCTACCCCTGCTTGTGCTCTCTGTATCTCTCTCTCTCTGACAAACAAAATCTTTAAAATCAATCAAAAAATCAATCAATCAATCAATCAATGTTGGCATCTTAGATTCAATGTCATACAACAGTATGCTTTCCAATGTGAGACATTTAGAGTATCCAAAGTAATAGCTACTTATTAATGATACTGGAGTGAGGTTGGGAGCATGAAGGAACTGGAAGTATCTAAAACTGTACAATCTGTAAAAATTACAACTTAGTTCCTAATAACTGAACGGTCTTAGAAGATATCAGTAAGCCAGAGAAATACTTAAGTGTGATGCTCCACTGAAGATTAAGTCTTGTGTGCTGTTTTATATCCGTTATTTAATAAGTACCATTATGTACTTATGGTAGCCAGGCACTACAGGTAGTAAAAGCTTTATTATTATTATTATTATTTCTAATCCTTGGGGTAACGTCATGAAACAGGTATTTATTCATTCAGCAAATACGTGGTGAGTGCCTACTCTGTCCCTGTCACTATTTTACATACCAAAGATGAACCTGACAGACAAAGCTTCTGCCCTCCTCAAATTAACATTCTAGTAAGACAATAGATAAAAGACAGATAGTAAGTAAAGAAACAAACATGCTTTTCAGATAGTAATACATGTTGTAGAGAAAATTCAAACAGGACATTGTGGCAGACATGAGGGGAAGGAGGGAAGATATCAGTTCAAATGCCAGTTAGGGACCCACTCTGAGGAGGTGACATTTCAGATGAGATCCTAGTAACAAAAAGATGCCAGCCAGGTAAGCTCCGTGGGAAGAACTGTAGGAGGAGGGAGCAGCAAGCGCAAACCTCTTCCAGCGGGAATGGGCTTGGTCCAGCTGATGCAGGAGTTGCTACAAGGAAGTCAGAGAGGGAGGCCAGATTACGGAAAACCTTGTAAGAAAGTGGAAGGGAGGGGTTAGATCATATTCTGCATGAAAAGAAAAGCAAGGCAGGGTTCTGAGGAACCTTTAAAGGACCTTTATGTAACCTTTAAAAGACCACTCTGGCTACTATGAGACTGAACCATAAAGAACTAGAGAGGAAGGAGAAAGATGGAAGTTATTATGGCATCTAAGGAAGAAACACCAGTGGTTTGGAAGAGGGTAATAGCAGTGAGATGGACAGGAGGAGGCAGATGCAGGTTATATGCTGGTGGCAGTGCTAAAGAGCTTGCTGATAAAAGGGAAGTGAGGAAAAGAGAGGGATCAGTGCAGAATTCTAGCTCTTAGGCTCGAAGGGCTGGACTGGAGTGGTGTGATGATTACAAGACTGCAGGAACAGGTGCCTGTTAGACACCAAACTGGTAAGTCAAGTAGGCACTTGCATATATCTTTGGAGCTCAGAGAAGAAGTCTGATTTACAGTCATTAATAAATCTGATTTATAGTCATTATCTGATAATAAATAAATCTGATTTATAGTCATTAACATACTGTTTGAATTTAAAGCCTCTGGACTAAAGTCACTTGAGGAGAGAGTATACATTTATAAATAGAAAAAAAAGAGAAAGGTCTAGGATTGAGTCCAAAGGCACTTGACTGAGAAAGAATGGTGAATTGGGAGGAAGAAAGAGTATGGTACCCAAGAGCCAAGAGAACAGAAGGTTGCAGAGGCATCAGGTTGACTCAACCAGTGAAAAAAAGCGACTCTACTCTCCATCTCCAGGGCTGTGAGCTCAGGCCCCACACTGAAGGTAGAGCCTATTTAAAAATAAGAGAGAACAGAAGGTTGCAAAAATGAGAGCTGTTAAAAGATTAAGTAAGATAAGAATAGAGAAGTCCATCAGGTGTGAACTTGCTGAGAGCAGCTGCAGGGGTTTGGTGGGGCTGAAGGCCCCAGTGGAGTGGCTGAAATTGCAAATGAACTTCAGACACTGAGAAAGCATCTGAGAGTAAGGCTTTTGAAAACTTTTGCTGTGGAGGGAAGCAAAGAAATGGGAGCGGCAGCTAAAAGGATTCATGGAATTTTTAAAACTGAAAATAGTAAAGCATGGTGTCAAAAAGTGATTTTTAGGGTGGGAGACACTTTTATCTCCATTCTTAGATGAAAAAGTAAAGTTTAGAAAAGTCAAGAAATTGGCTTAATTTCCTGAAGGTCCCAGAGCTGGGCAGGAACAGAGTCTAAATTCAAATTTAGGGCTGACTCCAGAGCTTCTGATCTGTCCACATCTATTACCTCCAATTTGTATGATAATTAAGAACCAGATAAAATAACCTAGAGTAAACCCAAACCAGGCAATATTATACCAAAACTAGTCCCTATAAACAATAACACACTGAAGCAACTCAATGAAACTGCAAAGTAGTTTTAGGGATAAGAAATAGTAGTTTTCAAAAAGAAAAAGAATGAGATAAAGTAAAAGTCATGTTTTCTGGTGAAATTATATATAAAAAAATAGCACTAATATCTTCATATATTCATACATTGAGGAGGAGCAAGGTGAAACCAGCAGGTTATAACAAACAGCTTGGCTTTGCATGCCAGGACCTACTGAACTCTGTTATATCATGAGAGAATGATGCACACCAAATTCACTCCAGTATGTTTAATTAAGACTAAAGAGAGTGGAAAGTTATACGCCTACAGAGTGGCTGCTCTTATACCTACCTTGCTTTTTTTGAAGTCAAAGCTTTATTTTCATTCAGCTTTCTTCCACCACTTTCTAAATCAAAATATACATGTATTTTAGTGGGTTATTTCTGCACATTTCACTATAACATATACATTTAACATTTAACAATTAATTAAAAAGTTCATTCTTTGGCCTCCTACCAGTAGACTAGCCTGTATCAAAATTTTCAAAAATCCCTAATTAATAGCCAGGTTTTTAAGACACTACTTGAATAGGAAACATTTATTATGAGGCAATAAGATTATGGATAATCATCTTATTTCTCAGACTCAAAAGAGGATTTTAGGGATGGGTCTACACTTAATTTACCTAGTGTAAAGTCTTAAAGCCACTACTTTGGTGCCACAGACCCTGCATACAAGTATTTCTTTTCCTTCCCTTTGGAAACACCTCAACTGTATCTAATGATATGATGGTGAAAATGTAAATGTGTAAATGATTTGTTCAAGAATATAAAAGTCAGGTTAAGAAAGTGGGAATTAAATACAGACTTTAATAAAGCAGAATCAAATCAGTTACTATGATCTATTCATTGGTGGAAAAATCATTTAATGATTTTGCTCTTTTGCCTGACAGATGACTAAATAAAAGAAGACATTAAATTGTTGGGGGATCTGGGATTCTTTAGTGTTTAAGAGATGAAATACTTTGCACACACAAGATTTCTTTTTACAAATAATGTAAAGTGAAAACATTCATCACAGGAAGCACGGGATTCAACTTCTCTTTTACAAATGGAAAAATACCTGTGGTATTCCTTGCACCATCTTTCCATGTGTCTGGAGTGATAACAGTACCAAGTTTCTTTTCACCTGTTGTAACAAGATAGTAGAAGTAAGGGGAATTCGGATTTACTATCTAATAAATATACTACATGGCGCTTAAAATTCACGGTGGTATCAACCACTGTCTTACAGTAGGAGCTTTTTCATGCCGGGGTAGGGGCTGTGAACTGAGACTGAAGATACTAACTGTGGGCAATGGGTAGCTGACTCCCGGTCACATCTGTACGGTATGATGAGTAATGACAGGCTTTTCCTGTACCATGTGTACTTTAAACAAATCTGATAAATCTAAACAAATCTGATACACCTATTTATTCCATAAATATTTACTAAACACTTATGATATGTAAACTGTTATACAAAGTTCAGAGAGAAATAAAATGATAAATTAGATAAAGCTCTAGGTTTCAAGGTATGTACAACACACTATTTTCTCTAACAGTGGTCCTTAACCTGGGTCCCAGGGGTAGACCTCAGAAGACAAGGGAAAAAGATGAAGTTGAACACCACACTATTATAGAGCCACTTATTTTTGGTAAGAGTCCATAGCTTTCATCAGATTTTTCAAAGGGGGTCAGAGACCTCTGAAAAAGAACCATTCAAACCAAAATATAAACTAGAAAATAAAAAGCATAGTAGCAGACAGCTGAAGTACTAGGAGAAATTCCACGGAGAAAGAAATAACCTTAGCTGGGGAAATCCAGGAAAGCCTGTGAAGAAGGCAGGAAGAGGGTCTGGATCTGGATGAAAGCAAACTAGAGAAAGGACATATCCTGAAGAAAGAAATGGAAAGCTCAGGGTACACATGGGCATGCAAAGAGTGGTTTGGCCAAAGAGTGAGGGTAAGAGTAAGTGAAAATAAAGTTGGAAAGATAAGCCAGCCTCATTGTGGAGGGTCATCCTGAATGCCAGGCTCTAAATATAGAAAACCAAAATTAATCTCTGCGCACTGAGAATTTGTTAAAGGTTTTAAATATAGAAAGTGATAGAGTGCACGTATATTTAGGTTCAATGCAAATATCTTGTGATTACTCTAAACCATGTCCTTGCATAATGATGAAGGATGGTAAGACAAAGTCTTTACCCTTTGGTTCTACCATCTAGCATTTGGTAGACATATAATACTTGTTGCATGAATGAAAAGAAAAGGTGACAAAATACAAGAATGAAAGGTGGAGTCAGGGTCTAACTGAGCATTTTTATACGGAAGGGGAGCTGACTAAAGATTCCAAAGGATACAGAGACAAAGAGGTAGGGAGGGATGGCAACAGGGATACGAGTAGAATTTTCCTTGAAGAAAGGGAAAGAAGTAAATCGGCATGGATGCAGATCTGTTTATGGGTATAGTAAAAGAAGTTGAGAATGTTCCCATTTAATTACCTTGCTTTTGTTATGCCTATAAGAAGGTATTTGTCAAAAGAGCATGAGGTAGATTAAGTTGTTAAAGTTTAAGGGACTGGAGAGTTTGGAATAGTCATAGCAACAAAGGGCAAGGGGACTGACTAAAGAGAAGTAAAAAAGATTGATGAGTAGTATTAAAGATCCTGGAGATTAGGAATTGTGCACTTTTAGTGGTACCAACTGGTTCATTTGTGCAGTTTTTCCCAGTGGCCTTCAAACACACATGCAGGACAGTTTAGAGAGAGAAGAGCCAAAGGCAGGGAGAACACAGTTTGAAGGGAAAGGGGCTGGTAAGGGATCACATTAGTCTAACTTGAGTGATGGGGACCTCAGCTAGGGTACTTGAAGGGTAAATGAGAGGCTAGGGAAAGTATGAGCTATTGAATGGAAGTAAAAACAGCAGGACATGCAAGTGTTTGGATGCAGATTCACAAAGGGATGGGGGATGCATGAGAGATGATTCAGGCCTTGTGAATGGGTGACTGGGAGGACTGCCATGCCATTAAATGATGGAAGAGAAGGTACAGATTTGTGAAGTAGGGTGACAAATTCAGTCTTGGAAGTACTAAACTGCTACGTAACAACCAGATGGAGGTTCCCAGTATTGTCTGAAGAAAATTCTTCTATTGGTCTTACTTTAGAGAGAAGTCGACTGGAAATGTGGATTAGACTGGCATGGATATGCTACTTGAAGCCAGATATTTCCAAAACAAATGTCAAAAGAAGGTCAGATACAGATCACTAGGAAACATCTATTTTAAGGGAGAAAGAGAATAAGAAAACTCAGAGAGTATAATGGTAAAGAAGCACACGGAGAAGTAAATTCAAAGAGAATTGAGACCAAGTTTCAAAGTCACAGAATAGAAAAGGACTGAAAGAAAGGTCTTTGAATTAAGACTCTATTTTTATTTAAAAAATAAGAGTCTATAGAAGGTAGAAAGGTATTAGAACAAAGAAATAATACACAGACTTTCAGAAGTGCAGAGAAGTAAAAAGCAGGTGACCCTTTAGAACACATATCACGTCTAGATCCAACTGTGTGTATTTATTTTAATACCACATTAGATCTTGGGTTCTCAGAATTTTTATCACCTTAGGAAATTAACTCTCACAATTTGCCCAGTATCCTCAATTTCCTTGAGAAAATGCATTTATGGTGTAAAGAACATCACACAAAACAAGTTAAACCAGGCAGAATACCAGTCCTCTAAAGCTAAAATATACAGAATTAACACAAATTGCATAAAAGGCTAAATTTACATGTTTCGGAACTAAACTACATAAGAGAGAAGACATCAAGGAAGGCGCATAACCTAAATACATGTAAGTCATATTTACTTAAACAGGCAAAACAAAAAAACTTCTTAGGTACTGGATGGAGTAGAGTTAAAGGATGTCAATGTCAAAAAGCTTCATGTGCTTTTTGGAGTGATGAAAATATTCTAAAATTGTAGTGATGGTTGCACAACCCTATGAATATACTGAAAATAACAGAATGGTACATTTTAAATGGGTGACTTGTACCTATGTCAATTACACTGCAATAATTTTTTAAAAGCTTAGTATGAGATGATGATATAAAGCACAGAAAAATGGAAATATTAGTTCCACTCTACCCCTCATAAAATGGAGCAGAGTTTAATTCTGAGTGCCATGCCTTGGTGGTTATGATAGAAATAACCAGTTTTTGAATATACACGAAGGCACTTTTATCAGGCTTTACCTACCTTATCTAATTCTCACAAAACCCATAAGTTATGTATTATTCTCATTTTTCAGATGAGAAAACTGGGGCCAAGAAATATTAGATAACTCACCCATAGTTTTTCTTTTACCTAATGTAAAAACTGTGATTCAAACTCATGGGTGCCTGTGTTCAAAGGTTTATCTACTGTTGGGGGGGTGTGTTATAACAAAATCCAGATAAGAGGACTTGAACCCTTGTCTCAGAAGAGCCAGAAATGTCCAGCCTGAGGAAAAAGAGACTTTAGGGTATGACGGCCGTTTTAAAGCAAACAGTCTGTGACATCAAAAAGCCATATTTTCTAGAAAGCTCAAGAGTTTATATTAGAATTATTGATGGCAACTATAGGGAGGAAGGACTTTTCTAAAAGCCAGTGACATCGATACAGACTACTGTGAAGGTGGTGCAACTTTCTGAACCTTGCCTCAATACCACAGGTATTCATGCAAAGAGCATTTAAGCCATTGGACAGGCTGCTAACTTTGGGTTGCTAGTTAAAATATAGGATGCCCAGTTAAATTTAAATTTCAAACAATGAATGGTGTTTTAGTACTGTCACTAAAAGTAAGTCCAAAGCACTTTCAGTAGTAAGGAGCAGCAAGCAAAGACAAGTCTCAAATATTGAATGGGACACACTTCTCCTAATATAAGTATTCATATTTTTAATGTCTGCTAAATCTGGAAACTCTAGATATTGTATATCTTTTAAGATCCATTCCAACCTTGAGGGTCTGTGAAGCGAAGGAGCCAGTCAAGATCTGTACGGGGTGAGATCCCGGGTTGGGGGAGGCAAAGGAAATAGACAAATGAGTGCAAAACAGACCACTTTGAACGCAGAATAACTATACGGTCGTTGGGGAGAGAAGGAATGGTCAAAGGGGTAGCAGGACAAAGGCCGGAATCGGAGACCCGTGGCCGAAAGAAAAAAAAGAAAACGCAAAGTACCCGAAGAACTCCAGTTAGCCTCTCCTAGCCTCCTTCTCCCAAAGATGTGGCCCCTTAACTTACATTTTTCGCACACCATCCTTCCCAGAAGGCTCCCTCGGTCGCAGAAACAGCAGCAGCTTGAAAATGTCAACACAACAGCCAGGGAAGCATTCCCCTTCCGGGTTACGACAACCCACTTCCGGCCCCTCCGCCCATCGCCCCGCCCATCCCACTCCTGAAAAGCGGCGGGAGGAATTAAACGCGAGCTGGAAGGCGGGGCTGCTCCTACCGCCCGCCCCTCCGCTTCTGCAATTGGCTGTGCGATCTTGGGTCTCCGTCCCACAGGCCTGCGCCTGCGCGAGGGCTAGGGCGGAGAGTCGTACCTGATGGTTGGAGGTAGTAACCTCCGCTTCTCTTCCGCTGGCGGGAGAGTTAGGTAAGCCCAGCCGAACCGTCCCCGCACGCGAGCCTTCCGGGGTGTGCGGACAGTCCCCACCAACTGCCCATGTGGCCGACAGTATCTGTGTCCCCAGCCCGCCCGCGCCCGCTGTCCGTCCGAGCGCCACCCTTTCTGCGTGACCCAGGGGCTGCCCTGATGGACCCGGCCCTCTTGCAGATCCGTTTTTCTGTGTGTGGCCCTCCGTTTCTCCTGGTCTCCGCGCGGGTGCTCTTTGATTATGCTTCTCAGCGCGTCCCCCATTGCTCACACTTGCCCTGGGTGAGGTTTGCGCAGGGTCCTGAGCGGCCGAATTGGGGTGGGGCTGCAGAGACAGGTCCTGGCGATTTCCGCGGAGGCTCCTCCTGTGCGAGCCTCAGGACCTGGGAACCCGGGCTAGCTCAGACCCCGGAGGCCAGGGCGGTGGCAGCCAGGGGAGCGCCCGACGGGTGTCCTCGTGTGCTTGCAGGGCCCACCCTCTTTCCTCCGTTCTTATTCATTCATTCAGTAAGCATCTGAGTTTGGGTACTGCGCACTGTATTAGATCCAGATCTACTCATGTCATTTGGGATTCTGAGAGGGGCCCAGAAAAATAAATCCGAAGAGGTCTCTGTTGAGATGGTGTATTCCTCTCATTCGGCAGAGGATAGGACCTGTGAGAAACTTTTCCTTTTTCCCTTCTATTGTTCATTCTCTTCTCAACCCCTAGTGTGTATCTTTATATCAAAGAGGCGAGGCTTTGATGTGGCTTTAGTGCTTGGGAGCTTGGGAGCTTGGGACCTTGGACCTGTCTCCTAACGTGTCTTTGGCTGTTTCCTTATCAGTAGAATATTTGCCTTGGGAAATTACAGAATTATATCAGAGCAGTTAGGATAAGGCCTGGACTTGCCCTGTTGTTTTTCTGGACTATTCACCACAGTGGATTATTACTTTAAATGAATAAGGTTCTACTTAATATTAAGTATTGTACCTAACATTAGTATTAACATTACTAAGTAGGTTAGTAACAATATGTTATGTATTGTGTTAGGTAATTTATGAATAAACATATACATATCATGAGTATTTTACAGAGACAATGAGAAAAAGTAGACTTTTTTCTCCTATTTATGATCTACTTTTGATTGGAACTTAGCACGTGTAACAGACATTGTCATTTTGGTATTTCTGGAGCATTGGGATCCCTGAGTTTAGCATAATGTTCTCTGAACTTTCTTGATTACACTGGTCACCGTTTTGAGTATTCAAGTGTGCACTTGGTGTCACTTGTCATTTGCCGGAAGATGTGAATTACTGTGATGTTAGACAAGGGTCCACAATGATTAAAAAAAATGCCAACAGTTTGGCTAAAGTATATTCATGGGGTTCCTAGAATGCATAGATTATACTTCCAGCAAGAGCAAATCATTAATCTTTGCATGTTGTTTTCACCTCTGTGATTTTGGCAAAAAAAGAGAAAGAAAAAAGAGAACAGATCCCTTAATTGGTCCTAGTACATGATCCTTTTACAGAAACCAGTTACAAATATTTAAGGAATTAGTAAATTTGTCCTTTTTAGGCTCTGAGACATTTTTGAGCCATATTAGTCTACATGTACATTTATACATATGCATCTTACCATATTCTGAAACTAATACATTGCGCATAGAAAATTGACTTGTTCATGCTTACTTTTAGGCGTTGGAGCATTTAGACAATGGAAAAAATCATTATTGGATATGCTGTTTTCTTAATTTGTTTTTCATTAGATAGCCTCTCAAGAAAACACCATGAAAGATACTGATATCAAGAGACTACTGTATACCCATCTTTTATGCATATTTTCAATTATCCTAAGCATCTTCATTCCATCATTCTTCTTGGAGAACTTCTCAATTTTGGAAACACACTTGACATGGTTGTGCATCTGTTCTGTTTTTGTAACTGCCGTCAATCTAGTATTATATTTAGTAGTGAAACCAAATGCATCCTCTAAAAGAAGTTCATTATCATACAAGGTAAGGCTTATTTCTTGATAACTGATTTTTAGATAGGGGTAGTGTTCCTTTTAATGAAAGAATAAAGAAAGTATTAGTCAAGTACTTATGGGGTTATTTACAGTGAGTAAAGAGAACCTGATTTTTTATTTTTTTTCAAATCAGTAGCCTGTTATTGCTGGAAGGCTGCCCACAATGTTTGATAGATCCTTTGCCATGCATCAGTTGTGGAATTAGGATGTCTTCAGTGGATATTACAGCATTGTGAACCTAGATGGTCATGTTTTAAGTCACCGCTGAAGATAAATTCATGACGTAGCAGTCATATCTTAAACTTTATAAGACATTTTAATTTTCATTTATTTTTTCCATTTCTGAGAGAAAATGGATTTTTCAGAAATTACAAAATAAGTCTTGTGGTAGCTTTGTTTTGAACATGGCCTTCCTCGACTAAACAGTGTTAAAGTTTTCAGATATCAGAATCTATTTTCTGAAATGTTCACGATCTTATAACACTTGACTATTACTTTAAATTAATAAAATCTTCCCTTAACATTACCCAATATTATGTGGAGCTCTCTTAGATAATTTAAAACACATTTACTGCTCTATGATTAAAAAACTCGCTGTGTCTATTATAATTAGATCTTCTTGCACTCCAAATCAAGTAGGTCCCACACTGATTTGTAGACATGCAGGTCTTTTTTCATATGCATCATATAGTCACATGAATATGATTTGAAAAAAAACTGTAGTCCTTATTTTCTGCAAAGATTTCATGCATCACATAATAAGGATTGTCTGGTTTTTTTTTTGTATCATAGCGTTCTGTTGTTGGTAAATATTTTATAAATACTGATTCGTGGTGTAGCTCAGTGTATACCATAGGAACAGAAATGCTTTTTGATTCTAGTGCTGGTTGGGTGGGTGGAATATGAGTAGTGATTTGTGACTTGTAGGCTGTTTTGTGGGGCTGTCTGGAGGTCCGTGCACTGTGCACAGGAGATGGAATCTGACTTCAGGCTTCCCAAAGTAAAGAACATTCAACTGTTGCACACCTGGGAATAAGTTGTATTTGAAGATAAAATGGAAGCATTTGCTGTCCTCTAGGCATTGTCTTGAGCCTTCAAATCATTCTCATTTCTTTTTTAGGTAGCGAGGTTTTTGAAATGCTGTATCTACTTTCTTATGTCATGTTTCTTCTTTCATGTCATTTTTGTTCTATATGGAGCACCACTCATAGAGTAAGTCTGAAATTTGTACCTTAAGGCAATTATATTTGAAACACTTGTTTACTGAAGAAAGCACTAATTCTGTTGGTGAGGAATGAAAAACCATGGTGTGTTTAACTACCAGATCACAGAAGGATACTGTCATCATTGCCCTTTCTTAGTAATGATACTCTTTTAACATTACTTCATAATAAGAATAACTTAATTCATTAAATGCTCCTCTTACCTAGCCTTCTATTACCCCATTGCATGTAGGGGCAGGGAGGTAGATGAGAAACTATTCCAATAAATGTGTGGACCTTGGAACCTCTGAGGGAGCTTACTATAATGATATGTATAAATTAGTTAAAATTAGCATATCAGTTGTTAGTAAATATGATTCTGAAGTGCTTGAAGTTTTTCTTAAGAAAATTCCGTAGATTCCTGTATTTAGTTATTTAATAACCTAATGTTGATGTTTTTTTTTTTTTTTAAGATTTTATTTATTTATTTGACAGAGGGCAGGGGTGGGGGGCCGGTGAAGCAGGCCCCCTGCTGAGCAGGGAGCCGGATGTGGGGATGTGGTGGGGATATGAGGCTCCATCCTAGGACTCAGGGATCATGACCTGAGCTGAAGGCAGAGGCTTAACTGACTGAGCCACCCAGGCACCCCTAATGTTGATAGTCTAAGGGCAGAATTTAACTCAACACTGTTTCAAAGCTGACCAGTTTTTTTAAAAAACTAGATTCATGAATATTTCTTATTTAATGTTCATCATAGGTTGGGAAACCTTGTTTAAAAGTGATTAGTGATCACAGTGAGTTAAGTTGTGACACACAGATACATCTATGTATGTAGTCATATATATTTACACACAGTTGTACATATACACACACTAAATTAACAGGTAGGTCTTTTCTAGAGAGGGGAGGACAAGACCTTTTAATGGGAAATGGTAGTTTCTATTTAATCCATTGCCAAGTAGAATGAATGTCTTGAGCAGTAGTACTAAAACCAGCAGCATCCGCATCTTACCAGAAGCAAGTCTCAGACCTCAGAAATGCTATGGGTTCAGCTTCCCCAAGCTTTAGTTTATCTCACTTTCCAAGTGGCTCCAGGGTAAGCTAGAGTTGAACCAGTGGTTACAGAGAAAGTTCCAGAGGAACTTCTTCAGGAAGAAAGTTAATTATCTGAAAATGGGGTTTCTTGCAGTGGAGAGTCTCATATAGCTTAGAGGGCATTTAACACTTCTGAACTCTATCATTAAAGCCAGATATTTGGGACACTTGGGTGGCTCAGTTGGTTGAGGGTCTGCCTTCGACTCGGGTCATGATTCCAGGGTCCTGGGATCGAGTCCTGCATCAGGCTTCTTGCTCATCCGGGAGCCTGCTTCTCCCTCTGCAGGCCGCTCCCCCTGGTTGTGTGCATGCTCTCTCGCTCGCTCTCTCTGGCAAACAAATAAAAAAAAAAAAAAAAAATGAAGCCAGGTATTTGCTAGATTGTTTTTCATAGCTTGTTTTTCAGTATTAAAATTTTTTGTAATTATCATTTTGGTAGGACTCGTGTTACCTTTCAAAGTAAAGTATAAGAAAATGTTTTCATGTTGAATCTATTTAAATAACCAAGATTATGTAGTGTACATACACCTTTAATGCTTTTTAAAAAATTAATAAAGCTTTTTTTTTTCTAGGTTGGTGTTGGAAACATTTTTATTTGCAGTTACTTTGTCAACCTTTACTACTGTACCTTGTTTGTGTTTGTTAGGGCCAAACATCAAAGCATGGCTAAGAGTTTTCAGTAGAAATGGGTAAGTTTTAATTTTATATTTTAGTGGTGTTTGAAATTTAAACAAGTTAATGTAGTATTTTTCCATTCCTGGATGCTTTCAGATTATTCTATGAGTGTTTTTCAGGACTCTGGTTCTCAGGGATGCCTCAAGGGCCCACCACAGTTGGGAAGTGGGGATAGGGAAGGGGTTGTATTACATTTGAGGGGGACTCAAGCAGGTAGAACTAGAGGCTCCTCCTTCCACTTTAGCAAGATCAGCTCTGCTTTTCTTCTGTATGGGAGGATCCCACTTTGCCTTTTGTTTGAAAAAAGGTTTCCGCTACTAAAAGAAGTCTTTGAGAACCACTCCTCAGGGATGATTTGTCACTGTACTAAAATTGCTACAGATAAAATTGCTTCCATACCTCTTATAATGTAGAATTGGGGTCCAAAATCTAAAAATGCTTATTAGTGTAACAACTGTAATTTCTTATTTAGCCTTTTTTGGGGTAAGACTTCAGAGTGCAAGTTTTATAGGATTTTATTTCCTTAGCAGCCACGTATAAGTATAAATTCAGCACAGCTAAGTTAAAATTTTAGCTTCTACAAAGGCATTGAAATGGTTCGTATCAGAAATGGTTAAATTGTAAGTAAGAAAGCTGAAAGCTTATTTGGTGCTCATGATTTTGTCCCATTTATCACCCAGTAGCAAAAATTTCTTGAGTTCTTACTCTGTGTTCCATGCTGTGCAGGCTTTGTGTGGATTCTGAAGTATTAGAATCCACACAAGAAGTTGTATGGTCAAGAGACAAGAATAAAACGAACAAACAATATGAGATTAAAATTGTGTAAATCAGATAGTAAGTGCTATTAGAACTCAGAGGGGTAGGAAAGCTGGAAGGGGAATGATCTGTAAAGGATTCGGATCCGGAGTGTGAGATTTGGTGAGATGAAGGGAAAAGGGAAAGACATCCGTGATAAGATAATGAAGGAAGCTATAGAAAGGGAAGGGAAAGTGATAGTTTTGTAATTTGGAAGGGAACAACCAGTATAGTACAGAGGATGCATGCTGGCTATTAGCTAGGGTCCATCCATAAATTACTGACATTTTCCTTTTGAAATGAATATTGTTTCCCTGCAGAACTGTCTTCTGATATTGATAAGGTCTCTAGAAAACAAAAGTGCAGTCATTGAAAACTCTTTCCCACATTGTTACCTTAGTATTCCTAAAGGCATTCATTTCTTGTAGCATTTTAGTTTGAAATTGTTAAGCAGTGAAAACCAGTAGAAACATTATAGATTTGGATTGGTGATTTATCCAGCTTTGAACTGTATTTCTGATAATGGTATATTTGGGGGGACATTATCATCTGATTCTGATTGTGCAGTTAGTTCTGCCATAGTATGGCGTGTGCATTCCTAGAAATCCCTGCACTATGCAAAATTGGACACTAAAAAACACAGAACTTATGGGAAAGGCGGGATTGAGGCATAAAACTCAAAAAACTCTGACAATAACTCCTAAAAAAGATAGGAACTTTATTAATAAAAATGGTAGTATAGTTTTATACATGTTAAATAGTTAAGAAATAGATAAACATTATAATGAATATGGTCCTTTTCCTTGGGAAAAAAAAACAAACAAACCTGAAATTTGCTTTTTGGGAGTAGCGTGGGAAGAGTTGCCACTCTTAAGTTATTATGAAGTCGTAAAGGAGGGTTGTTAGAAATCTGATGGGAAGTTAAGGACTGGATGTGGGAGGTGTGACTCATACACATGAGGGAAACTAAGGGAGCTGGGAGCTGGGGTTTGTTTTGTTTTGTTTTTGTTTTTGTTGTTTTATGTTTCAATTTTTTATTTAAATTCCAGTTAGTTAACATGTAATATAATATTAGTTTCAGGAGTAAAATTTAGTAATTCATCACTTACATACAGCACCCAGTGCTCATCACAAGTGTTCTCCTTAATGCCCATCCCCCATTTATCCCCCCAACCCTGCCCTGCCCACATCCCCTCCAGCACCCCAGGGAGATGGGTTTTTTTAAAGTAGTATTGAGATAAAATTCAAAGACCATACACTTTGCCTATTTAAAGTGTACAACTCAATGGTTTTAATATATTCACAAGAGTTTTGCAGCCGTCATCACAGTAGAGTTTAGAATATTTTCATCACCTCAAGAAGAAAACTTCATACCCTTTAGGTATCACTTCCTTATCCCCTCTCCCCCAGCTCTAAGCAACCACTAATCTCTTTACTGTTTCTGTAGATTTGCCTGTTATGGATGTTCATAAAAATGTTATCATATAAAATGTGGTATTTTGTGATTAGCTTCTTTCACTTACCCATAATATTTTCAAGCTTCATCTATGCAATAGTTCATTCCCTTTTATGACCAGGTAAGATTCCATTGTGCGGCTGTATACCACATTTTGCTTATCCATTCATCAACTGGTGGGCATCCGCGTTGTTTCTACGTTTTGCTATTATGACTAAGCAGCTATAAGCATTTGTATACAGGTTTTTGTATGGACATAATGTTTAGAGTTTTTTGAGTATGTGCTTAGGAGTGGAATTTCTGGGTCTTATGATAACTTGTTTAATCGTTTGAGGATCTGCCAGTTTTCCAAGGTGGATGCACCATTTTACATTCCACAGCAGGGTATGAAGGCTCCAGTTCTCCTGCGTCCTTGCCAACAGTTGTTATTATCTGCCTTTATGATTATCGCCATCCTGATGGACCTAAATTGTTATCTCCTTGTGTTTTTTATTTCCATTTCCCTACCAGCTAATGATGTCAAGCATCTTTTCATGTGCCTATTAGCAATTACATATCTTCCTTAGAGAAATATCTCTTCAGATCCTTTGGTTATTTTTGAATCGGGTTATTTGTCTTTTTTTACTATTAAGTTGTAAGAGTTCTTTATATATTCTAAATACAGATCCTTTAGCGTTTACATGATTTGCACATTCTTTCTGTGGGTTATCTTTTCACTTTCTTCATTGGGTCCTTTGAAGCACAAATGATTTTAATTTTGATGAAATCTTATTTATCAGTTTTTGTCTTTTGTTGCTTATGCATCTTTAAGGGTCCTATCTAAAAATCCATTGCCAGATCCAAGGTCATAAAGATTTACTCCTATGTTTTCTTCCAAGAGTTTTATAGTTTTAGGATTTACCTTTGGGTCTTTCATCCATGTTGTATTAGTTTTCATATACAGTGTGAGGTAAGGGTCTACTTTCATTCTTTTGCATGCAGCTCACCAGTTATCCCAGCACCTTTTGTTGAAAAGGATATTCTCCCCCTTTCAGGGATTTTGGCATCCTTGTCAAAAATCAGTTGATCATAATTACATGATCTTTCATTGTTTTTCCATTGACCTATATGTCTACCCTTATGTCAGTACACCACTGTTTTGATTATGTGATAGATGTTTGGGGGATGTGCACATTTTATGTGTTCATACACTGCTAAGTGCCATTGGGTGAAGTTTTTATGTGTTCACTTAGTGTTTTTCAGGTGAAATTGCTTATATTGTTCCCTAATATATCAGTCAAACTGGAACAAATTTGCATGTTCAAAATAAGCATTATAGCAGAACTGGCTATATATATAAATGCCTAATATTTTAAAATTGAAAAAAAAATCAAACTTCAAAACTCGAGAGAAACAGAGAAACTACCCTTCTCTTAGTAACTTAACCACAAATTTAATATGTATATATTTTCTAATTCTGCTTTAACCCTATTTCTACATTTAGCCTGAAGTATACCTTGCAGCATGCCTGTTATTTTCTGCTGGGTTAAAAAGAGCTTTTTAAAAAATTTATTATAAAATTCAACTTTTGGATACTTTGAGATTTGCAGAGTTAATTTGTTGTCACCTTGTTTTCGTACCTATTGGCACTTTATCCCTTCTCAGAAGGATCTATAACAAAGTAAAACTAAAAATTATAGGAAGGGGAATACCATTTTCTGGCTAGCAAGCAAACTGACAAAGATCTGTGAGTTTTGTAATACATAGTGTTAAAGGTTTGGGGAGGTAGTGCCAATGGGAATACAAATTTGTTCAAGCTCTATGAAGGGCAGTTTGGTAATATCTGTAAAAATAAAAAGTACCCATCTTTGACCTAGCAGTGCCACTTCTAGGATCTTATGCACTAGGTATATTTTCATACCTACAAAATATTGAATGTGTAAGATTACTCATTGTAGCTTTGAAGACAGCTTAAATATCCTTTAATAAGGGGTGGATTATGTTAAATTTAATGTAGCTAAAAAACAACAACAACCCAGCGATTTCTTTATTTACTGATATGCTGTTAAGTGGAAAAAAGCATGGTGAAGAAAAGTATGTAGGATGCTACCATTTACGTAAAAAGTGGGCAGGAGAGAATCGATATACCTGTGTATCTTTGGAAGAATACATGAGAAACTGATAAAAATACTGGTTATCTCCGGGGAGGGGGTCTGAGAAACTAGGGGACCAGCTCAAAAGACTTTGCACCAACTAACTACCCTTTGGTGTTTTTTGAAATTTAAACCATGGTAATACACTACCTAGTCGAAATGAAAATTATAATAGGTTAGGTTTTGCCAGTATTAAGCTTATTTGGGGGGTGTGGAAAGTTAGGCCTGTATCAAGAAGTTTTTAGATTTCTTTTATGCCACCTAAACTTCAGTAGACTGCAAAAATAGCCTTTGAAAATTTCTAACATGCAACAAGATAATAGCTCAGTTGCTGGAGGTCTATAGCTAAAAACAATCAATTTGTAATACGAAACAGTTAACATCACACAGGGAGGGGCATGAAATAGTAATATGCAAAAGTAACAACTTTTAAAGCATGTTCGTGTATCTTTTTTTTTTTTTTTTAGATTTTATTTATGTATTTGTCAGAGAGAGTGAGCACAGGCAGACAGAGTGGCAGGCAGAGGCAGAGGGAAAAGCAGACTCCCTGCTGAGCAAGGAGCCCGATGTGGGACTCCATCCCAGGACACCGGGATCATGACCTGAGCCGAAGGCAGCTGCTTAACCAACTGAGCCACCCAGGCGTCCCAAGCATGTTCATGTGTCTTATAGCATTTAAATTTCACAGCAGTCTGGTAAGATACTTCTGTTTTCACAGTGTTCTAGGTGAAGATACTAGAAAGCTGACAGGTTTAGTGATTTGCCCAAGCCCTGGAATAGCCAGTAAGCAGTAGAGCTGGGACTTGAATGCAGATCATCTGATAAGACAGAAGCTTCTCTAAGACCACACTGAGGGTCAGAAAATGAACTCCTGCCCTCTCTTTGTAGTGGTGCAAGTGATCTTAGAGAAGCTATTCATTTAACTTCAGAGATCCTCATGTGTAATACTGTTAGAAGAATACTAACAAACACTTCGCAGGGTTGTTATCAGAACTGAGTGAGATAAATGAAATCAAATAGCAAATGCTTAAGAAATGTTTGTCAAATGGATTAACAAATGTCAGGGAGCATTTTTATATTTCATTCTTCCAATCCTGGCTGCTGTTTGTCCTAGTACCTCTTCCTGGTTTAGGTAGCCCACCAAGGAGTACAGGGCACGAACAACCATGGAGAAAGAGGAAGTTTTTTCAGTTAGGTTTAATGTAAAATTAATTTGAGCTTTGTCATGAGAAAGCAACTTAAGTCTTCATGTCTCCACCATCCCGGGCGATAGTTCAGTTTCTTCCCTAGCATTTTTATCACACTTTAAGAATTTCACATAAAAAGCATGTCAAATAAATTTTGAATGAGTTAAGGGAACAGTTGATTTGATAGGTTAACTTGTTTAATGTTAGTGTTGGTCTTCTTAAATGTTCACCGTTAGGCAAAAATATTTTTCAAATGCAAAGATCTGGTGGTTCTGAAGTGATAATATGAAATACTCATGCAACTTGTATATTATTTCAGAATTGTCCCAGTACACAGTTAGCATTATTTATATTGAGTCACAACTTTGGTTTCAGAGAATTGGAGGTTATACTAACATGAATAATACATTTTGTTTCTACTCAATAATTATTTACAACAGAAATTAAAGTTCTGATTTGAAGTCCTTATGCTCTAGTTCTAATTCATTAAAAGTTCATAAAATACTTTGATTAAAGATTTTAGGGCTTTAAATATTTTTATCCTTTATCCTTTGTCTTAGCCTATAAAACACAGAAGCGTTTTTTTGTTTTGTTTTGGTATTACTGAAACACGACCAAAATGTTCAGAACGAACAGGCCAGTTTTGAATTGGGCTTACATCTTGCTCGGTATGGAATCAGTATAAGTGTTTTATACTTTTCTAGCAAAATAAGTACTATATCCAAATTGTTTATTTATTTATTTGCATGATTAATATTGAATAGATGATAACCCGATGAAGACTGAGAAATAGAAAAGCTTTGATCCTGAGAACTGTGTAGGAATTCTGTCCCAAGAGTTCTGTTGCTGTTGAGATTTAATACTTAACTAAATGACATAAATGACACTATTTTAACAAGACTTTTCCTTAAAGTAAATAATGAAGTTATTTTAGATTTAAAAAATACAAAGGAATGCTATTTTAAAGAAACCTGAAGGTAGAAAAATAATTTGATCTCTTAGCTTCTGCCAACTTCTATTTGGTATTTATTACTGAGCATACTTAATGTGTACTAGCATAATTAAGTTTGTTACCTTGCTGTTAAAATATTGTGGTTTTTCCTTTTGTAGACTTTCTTACAAAAGAAAGTAATATTCTGACTACCTTAAACCTGTATTTTTCATTGGAATTTGCTTTTTGATTTATCAGTTCTTTTATGCTGTTTTTGGCATGTTTTAACTTAGGATCTGACCATTTTGGTGAACTGAAAAACTTGAATTTCTGAGTAGGTTCCTGAATTTGTGGTTATCTTGCCAAGGTCAAGATAGTAAGACCTGTTTGTTTAGATAAAGACAGCAGACATTTTTGGTCATCTTTCATGGGAATCTATTTTATATTGAAAAAACTACCGAGGACATTTAAAATGACCAAAAATTTATACATTATTAGAAAGGGTAATTTAGCCATGATAAGGGTATGAAAATTTAGTGGCAAAGAGGCACTGGTTTTAATATTCATTCAGTAGGGGAGTCAAGTTCTGTAAAATATCTCCAGCCACCAGGAGGAGTTATGTGGGGTCTCCTTTTCAGATGAAGGGCTGAATAGTTAAAAAGATCAGCTCCATTTGAAGAAGCATTATTTTGATGACAGCCTATCTAAGCCACAGTGCTCGCTGTTAGCTCCCTACCCCAGGCACCTGATACAATGTCTAGAACATAGTAAGCATTCAGTATGGACTATTTCAATTAATGTTTGATAGGATGAATTTCAGTGGGGGCAAATAATATGGACAGTTACTTGGAGCTCATTGTTATGAAGATTGATCTGTAATATTGTTTCAGTTTTCAAGTTTGTCCACAGGGTGGTGAGCCATTTATTCTAGTCTCAGCCCTCTTGACTATGTATACATTCCTTAACTATGAAAAAATTAACCCCAGAACATAGAATTTAGATGACTTTGTCATGGAAACTTACAGAAGGGGAATAAACCAGTGTCAGTGCTGCTATAAATTAGTTAATAGAAAAGAATTTATTTTTTATCTTGCTTATTACAAAAGAATATATAGTGTAAAAACGCAAATAATAGAAAAATATAGAAGGCTAAAGATCCTATAATCCTATCAGAGAAGCAGCCATTGGGACAGATTTTAGTCTAAGCTTGTCCATGGGTATCACATATTTGCAGTTTATACTATCACTGCTTTATAAGTTCTTTTTTAACTTATTAAGAACATTATAAGTTGTATGTGTGTATAATCTACCTCTTCTTGAGTAATGTCCTTAGTATATCTTCATCCTTAAGTAAGAATACTGCCATTTACATTGGTTTTAGCAATCGGGAAACTGATTATCTGACAGGTAGAGATTGTATGGTTCTAGACACAGTCAAAGTGTAACTGTGCTTCTCACAGAGGCTCCTTGTTCTTAGCCTCAGGCTGTTAGTGAGATGGCAGCGACTCTTGGCCTTTGAGCCTCCCTAAGCTAATCACTGGGAGAGAGCATGGAATCACCATGATTTAATTAGTCTGATCATCAGGGGTGAGATGAATGTTGGGCAAGCATCCCCTGTACCATGGCTTATTTAATTTCCTACTGAAGATTATTTTCAAGTTTTCAGGATTTTAAATAATGTTATTCTGACATCTCTGTACCATATAATTTTATATACTTGTACAATAGTTTCAATAGACTAGATTCCTGGTATGGAATTCCTAGATCAAAAGAAGTTGACAGAGACTGCCCAGCTAAAGTTTTGATTTGAAGAATATGAACTTAACCTACCAATAGAGTGCTCTTTCCCTAATTCGCAGTCAGGGCTGTTTCCTTTTTAACAATTTATGAGGGCTGCTGCCTGCTAGGCTCTGCCAAGGGGCCAGACTGCTACCACTTCATCTGATTTCTAATGGGATGCATAAGCTCTGGTTAGAAATTTTTGGAAGTTTAATCTGTCTAGCAATTTATTAAATTTCAACAGAATATTACTGATTAAATTGCACAGATAGCATTTCCCTTATGTTGCCTCCCTGCCTCCATTCTTTTCTTCTGCCTCAGGTTGCAGAAAACTGAGCAGCAAATAACATCCAATCCTCAAATGCAGCTTCAAGACAGGAAAAATTGGTGCTATTTAAGTTGGGAAGACAGTTTTAAAGATAATTCACTCATTGTATCTGAGCAAATATGTAGTGTGGGCAGTGTGCCCATGCAAAGTGTGAGCAAGATGAAAAGAAATGGCATGGCAACCCTAAAAACACATTGTAGAATAATAAGAAGAAAAAGGCACGTGGAAGACCAAAGAATCCAGTCTGGAAGAAAATAGTACCCAGGGGAAAAAAACAAACTCTACACAGTTTATCATAGAAAAGTGTCATTAAGAGCATAAATTCAATAAAAGCTCAAAGATAAGATGATGAAAAAAAATGAGGTGGAGAAGGAGATTGCAGAATTAATTAAATAAAATGAGAATCCAAACCACACCACCACAGGTCATAAATCAGAAACAGACAAATTAAGAAATCAATTCTAGCTTGGAAGAAAGGTTTGAGCCAATCAGAATGAAAGAGGGAAGAATAAAGCAGTTAGATAAGAAATGATAAATGCAGAGAACAAAGGAGATGAATTTAAGACTAGCTACTGTTCCTAAAATAACAAAACAGGAAGTAATTCAAAATTTGATGGAAGACAGCTTCCCCAAATGAAGGAATCGTGCAGTTTGCACATTAAGGGGACTCACTACATTAAAAAAAGTAGTTGCAAATTAGGGTTCCAGTGAACAAAATAGGAGCACTATAAAAGTAATATAAGCAATAGAAGTTAGACAGCAGAGGAAGGGAAGATGGAGTAAATACAACTCTACCCCCACCTACTCTGGCTGGCCCCAGATCCTACAGCTGTTTGGTACAGTCTCTTCAGGGAATGGGGATTAAATGAAATTCTACGTATTGAATGATGAATCCTCACATGCCTAGTCCTTTTCACTCCTTTGGCCCAGAATACTGACAGCCAGGCTTGGCAGGGTATAGAAGTACTTTCAGGGAAAAAACGGCACAAAAGAAAAACCTACAGTTACTGACATTCGAGGGTTCTCTGAAAGGCAGGGTTCCTATTCACTCCCTGGTACAGTGAATCCCACCAGGAGACTCGTGCTGCTCATGCACAGTGAACATCTAGTCATCTGTTTAGTGTGCTGCTTTTTTGTTGTTGTTGTTTTTTTTAACATACCTTTATTGAGATACAACTTCATACCATAAAACCCACCATTTCAAGTATACAATTCAGTGGCTTTTAAGTATAGACACAGCTTTGTAACCATCACCACAACCTAATTTTAGAACGTCTTAGCAGTCCCATTAGCAGTCCCCCTCCTACCCACCCTGGCACACCCCCTCACCCCCTTCCCAGGCAGCCACTGAAATACTTGCTGTCTCTCTAGATTTGCCTGTTCTGAACATTTCATGTAAAATATTTTAATTTTTAAGTAGAATGAGAAATGAACGATCACTAGGCGTTTTAGGCACACCTCTAACGTGAAATGCAGAAATGAAAACAAAAAAGAAACTCGGTAGAAACAAAGGTGATATAAAAACCAGAAGATAATTCTAAAAAATGTCTGTTGTTTTATATCCGTAAGACATGAACAGGAGACAGTCAAAAGGAATATTCAGGGAATAAGAAGGCTCTTGGAAATTAAAAAATAGGAGAGAAAAAAGTTCAACAGAAATAGAGACAAAAAGTTAAAAAGTTCCTTTAATCAAACAGAAAAGGCAAAAATATGGAAAATGGATTAAAAGGTAAAAAAATAAAAAAGGGTTAATTCCAAATGGTAGTATTCCCAGCAAAAGAGTAAGAAAAAGACAATCTTCGGGGATCTGGGTAGAAAAAGCAAATCTTTAAAAAAAAAAATGCCAAGAACCAAAAGACTTGACATTATTGATTAAGAAGGCCCATGGGTTTCCAGCGTCCTGGCTGAGAAAAGACACCCACTCCAAGACAAAGGGTTGTGAAATTTTAGATAACCAAGAGTTAAGAGAAAATTCCAAAGGCTACCAGAGAGGACAGTGGAGGGAGGAACATCTTACCTAGAGAGGAGTGGGAGCCAAAATGTCTGAACTTTTCATGTGGGAAACAGAAAATAATGGACCAATCCCTTCAAAATTCTGAGGCAAAATGATTTCCAACAGTTACGGTCAAGTCCTTTTTAGACTTTAAACAGTTTTTAAAATCTATTTTACCCTTTTTCCGGAATCTACTGAAGGAGGTACTTTAAAAAAAGGAAAGAAGAATGAGAGTATAAGGAAGTCTTGGGAGTTTAGGAAGGAGGACACCAAAAAGCATTGAGAGAGGCAAAGGGAATTCACAGGATAACGGTGTAGGGAACTTACAGGACAGCAGCTATGCCTAAGGCCTAGAGAGCGGCCTGTCCAGCTGGGAGCAGGTAAGGTGCCTCCAAAAAGAAAGACAGAAGGAAAACAGAGCACAAACAAGTATTTAGAGGTGATGTTTAGTTTCTTTGGAATATTTGAGGATGGTTTAGTGACAGGTACATAAATGGAGGATAAAATGAGGCAGTTCTTAACATCCAAAGAACATGAAAAAATTACTATAAAAAAAGAAATGTGACTGGTTTACTGTGTGGTTCAGCTGTCATGAACGTTTTCATGACCGTAATGATGTAGATACTTTGCTGTTGATTCAGCCGAGAGAAAATGTTACCATGCAGGAGGGAATGGTGATTCAGGGAGAGATGAGTATGTGTTGATGACAGGCTTGTGGGGAAAGGGTACTATGTCCTCTCCTTCCAGGGTAGAAAGCAGGGAGTAACTACATCTTGAAAAGTCTATACCTAATGTATGATCTTTACATTTTGAGGTACATAGAAGAAACAGTGAAGAGTTTACAGTGTCTGCCTTGGGAGCAGAAATCAGGAAGGAGTAGAGAGGGTTGTAGGGAGGGATTGGTAGTAGGTGTCACCCTCTGATTGTGATCTGGGACCTTGAAGGTGTTGATATGTATTATGATTTTGATGAATATTAAATTTTAATTTTACAAAGATATGTTACAGAGTTTTTCTATTTTTAAAACTAGGTCTTAGGTCCATTTTTTAAAATATTTATTATGTGTAAGATCATAAACCTGTTTGGATGCATCAAACAAAATAGAGGACAGCTTCTTATGTATTTGCACATTTTGTAAACGATGGCCTCAGTGTGCTATAAAAATGAAAAATGTGCTGGCATGGATCTTGCCCCTTAGCCCAAGGAACTTGGAGCTTAGATGTTAGATAAACCGTGTACCGGACCCTTGTTGAAGCATAGCTCTTATCATATCTCCCTTGATTTAAAACCTTCAGTGGCTTCTTTAGTGTGACTTTTCAGGTTTTTCCAAAATCCTAACCCTAAATCTACCCCAATAAGATACTGCTTCACACACTAAGGTGGCTGGGATCAGTAATAACAAGAATTAGCAAGGATGGGGCGAAATTGGAATCCTTACACATTGTGAGTGGCAATATAAGATGGCTCAGCTGCTTTGGAAAACAGCCTAGCAGTTCCTTTAAAAGGTTTGACATAGTTGTCATACGACCCAGCAATTCCTTTTCTTACTGTATCCCCAAGAAAAATCAGAACATATGTCCACACAAAACTTGTGTGTGACTATTTATAGTAGCATTATGCATAGTGGCCAAAAAGTCAAAACAACTCTAATGTCCCAGGAAGTGATACATGGGAAAAATAAATGTGATTGTATCCATATAATAAATTATTATTTGGAAATAAAAAAGAAGTATGCTGCAAAGTGGATGGATCTTGAAAACATTATGCTAAGTGAAAGAAGCCAGTCACAAAAGACGATGTATGATTCCATGTATATGAAATGTTCAGAATAGGCAAATCCATGGAGACAGATAGTAGATTAATGGTAGCCTAGGGCTGGAGGGAAGGGAAAATGGGGAGTGATTGGTAACAGGTAAAAGGGTGTCGTTTTGGGATGATGGTTGCACAGCTGTAAATGCACTGAAAAACATTGGGTTGTGCACTTTAAACATGTGAACTGGGGAAAGGTTATCAGGGGCAGATTTTCACTGTATTCAGCGAAGATGTTATTTTTAAAAATCCTAACTCTGACCTACTTTTCCAGCCTTGTTTCGTCGTCTTCACTCAGCCTCAACCAATCTTACTTTCCTTCTTTCTACCTGCAGTGCAAGACTTTCTCCAGTTCATCAAGCCCACATGCCACTGGTTCTTCCAGTTCTGGCGCAACTTTCTCTTCCACAAAATGGAAGAAGTAAACCCCTCCCAGCAGAAAGTAAACCTGGCTCTCAACCTCTCCCAGACTTTATGTCTCTAGACACATTATGTATTGCGACATACAGGAGTTGTGTGTTAAGTGAAAACTAGCCAACATTTGACAGCCACAGATGGTCAAAAATAACCTAGGAAATCCTTTGAATTGTCCAAATAGTACAGTTACCTCTTTACGTTAAACTCATCAGTTTTTTTTTCCCCCTCCGAGATTGAAACGGCTCTCTTGTTGAATGCTGGCTAAAGAAATTGACTTGCATTTTTAGGTGTTATATAAAATAAAAAAGAACAATAACAATTGCCTAGAAAGTCATATGAATTTGGACCTATGGCAGTTGGCTCCAATCTTCTTCCAGAAAATCGATTTCAAGAGCTGAAGTTCTTATCTTTTGTAGCGTGGGGGAGGGGCAGTAATGAGAGAGACAGTTGATGGAGGGATTGGCTTATGAACTGATGTGTCATTTGGGGCTACTTTAATTCAATGTATATTTTATGTGTCTGGCCTGTTTCTAATGAAAGAAATCCTCTAACAAAACAGATGTCTTCAGTAATTCCCACACTTGCTGGAAGAAACTGCTTCTCATAAACTTGATAATAAGTCAACCTTGCATTTTAAACAACTGAATATTTGGAACCCGACGTACTACGTTGTGGTGGGGTTTTACTTTTCTGTAACCAGACTCATGCTCCACATGGCTGAGTGGTCACACTTTGAGGGGCAGAGAATGGCAGAATTGTGTCTTTTCACCTTTATATTCTAAGATACACACTTAATAAATAAGAAGGGTAGGCGAAATTGCTGGATCTTTTGAAATCTTTTGTTCTTTCTCTACCCCTCCCCCACCAAATAGAATTGATCTGTTTAAATGAAATGTGCCATAGGAAGGACTAGTTGAATAAGTGATGGTCGCTCCATGTAATGGAGTACTAGTATAGCTGTTAACAAGGCAAAACAAAATAGCAAAACTGGGTTTATAACATGATGCATTTGAGTTTTGATAAAGGATGTATACATCTATGCATATATCATTCCAAACATATTTGTGCATGCATAAATTATTATTATGTCTGGAAGGATATGTACTCTGTTGGTAATCACAGCTGCTACTGGGAAGAGGAACCAGAGTTGATAAGGGTGGGAGGAAGACTTAGCTTTCATTGCAAATGCTCTTTCCGATTGTTTGACTCTCACCATGTGTACATACTACCTTTCCAACTGAAAAACATTGAAATCATCTTCCTAATTGGTCGTTAATAGTTCAGGGTTAAGTAGATGTCAATTCGAGCTGGTTGTTAAATGAACAGAACCTGTATGTGTAGTGTTATTGGCACTACTTTTTGATTCTCTAGCAGCTAAGAGAGATACCACCAGTGATTTACGTATTTGTGTTTTACAGAGTTACATCCATTTGGGAGAACAGTCTTCAGATCACTACAATTTCTAGCTTTATAGGAACATGGCTTGGAGCCTTTCCTATTCCACTCGATTGGGAGAGACCATGGCAGGTTGGTTTCAGCTGCTTAAAGCAACAAAATAAACGGACAGTGATGGTAAAACTGATGAAGCTAACCAGTATGTTTGTATAAATTGTGTTGTTGGGTTAAGTAGGGATCCAGTTCCCTCTGTCACCATAATCTAGGTGATTTCGTACTGGCCCCCGGGCCCATAAGCATCTGGATCAGCCCTGTTCTGCCTTCCAGGCACTGTTTCCTACATGCGTGGGTGAATAAATAAGCATTAGCTCGTGAAATTTACAGGAGTCTTTAAAAAACAGAATAGAAGTTATAGGAATTTCCTGTTTTCCACTTTGATATTCATTGCCTTTGTGGTCTTAGATGCATATCTTCTTAATTTGATTTATGGCCAAGTTGAATGTTGATTTTGAAGTATTTTTTAAAAGCATAGAGCAAAGTTGGTTTTGAAATAGGGGTACGTGATGTTGAAGGAAGCTCATGAGCATCAGGTTTTTTATTTCCGATCACAGTAGGATATAGCTAATAAGCTAGATAAAGCACTATAAAGTAAGTGTTCTTTTTATTCCCATTTTACAGATGAGGAAATTGATTCCTAGAGGATATGTATTATTTCCAAGATCACTGAACTAGTAATGAATATATCTTTGTCTTCATTTTTAGTGACTTCTGTAGTATGCCATTACACAGTTAACCCTAAATTTATTTAACAGATTCACTACTGATCATTTAGGTTATTGCCAGTATTTCACTATTCTAGATAGTGCTGGGATAGATACCTTTGAATCTATATTTTCATGAATTTTTCAATTATTTTCTCAAGATAATCTCCCAAGTGGAATTGTAGTATTAAAAACTAAATATACGAGTGAAACCAGTCAAGCAGAGAGAGTCAATTTTCATATGGTTTCACTTATTTGTGGAGCATAACACGGAGGACATGGGGAGATGGAGAGGAGAAGGGAGTTGAGGGAAATTGGAGGGGGAGATGAACCATGAGAGACTATGGACTCTGAAAAACAATCTGAGGGTTTTGAAGGGGCGGGGGGTGGGAAGGTGGGTGAGCCTGGTGGTGGGTATTATGGAGGGCATGTACTGCATGGAGCACTGGGTGTGGTGCATAAATAATGAATTCTGGTACGCTGAAAAGAAATTTAAAAAATTAAAAATTTTTTTAAAAATTAAAAAAAACTAAATATGCTTTCTTTTTTCAACACAAAGAACATGGTTTTCCTATAACAAAGACAGTATGTATTTATTTAGAAAATTTAAGCAACACCAGTAATTATAAAGAAGAAAGTAATTATCAAGTATCTAACCACCCAGAGGCAACCCTCATTTCATTTGCATTTTGGTGATAATTTGTGCAGTTCTTTCTCCGTATGTATACCTATAATATATATGTCATTTTAAACCACCCTGTCCACAGTCATTTCATTGCTAAATCAAAGAAAGACTTTTAAGACTTTACTGTCGGGACTTCTCTGAGCACTAACTCACTGGAAACGCTTTCCCTGTTTGAAACTCTTTTCTTGACTTTCTGCAACAGCTGTGTCCTTCTCCTTGTCTGGTTTCTCCTTCTCAGTCTCCCTGTGAGCTTCTTTTGGATCATCTCTTCCTAAAACAGCAGTATTCCCTTGATTTCCGACATCTTTGTTCTCACTCTCCCTGCAAGATCTCCTCTGCTGGCCATGATCGCAATTAAAATAAGGCTACTGAAGCCCAAAGCTTTATTTCCTCCCCGTCCTCCCCCCCCCACCCCCCAGACTTAAAAATGCATCTGGGTGTTCCTCTTGAGGCTCCATAATCACCTTAAACATAACATGCTTAAAATTTGGCTTTTTCTCTCTCCCCCTGTAATGTAAAGAGCACTCTCATTCACACATTCGCTTGGGTCAGAAACCTACGAGTCATCCTTAATACTGCCTTCTCCTTAACAGCTCAGGTTGAACTGGTCACTGATCCTTTTGATTTTAGTTTAGTGTTGTTTTGTTTTGTTTTGTTTTGTTTTTTTCACATCTCTTGGATCTGTCTTCTCTCCATTTACATTTAATTCTCTAATGTGTACAAGTGTCTCTCATCTCATTTGTGTCTTCCCTGCAACCACTCTTTACATAGCAAAATACACACCTGATCCTGTTGTTTCTCCTGCTCAACAGCTTCCAGTGACTTCCTCACTGCTTGCCTTGAATAAAGGCAGGAGTCCTTTGGCATAATTTATAAGGTGTGATCTTTCTTCTACTAAGATGTGTCGTACATGTTATTCAGCTCCCAGCTCTTTCATATACCATGTGATTTGAACAAGTTAACTGTAAAACGGAGGTAATAGCAGTTGTGAGGATTAAATGAGATCATTTGTAAGAAATGTTAGCTATTTTAAATTACATAGTAATTTAAAGTAGTACTGTCATAGACAGTCATAGAACTGTCATTTCCTTAAGATAAATTCTTAAAGGAGAATTGCTGGAGATGCATTTTCGTGTACTCTTTAATCACCATCCCCATTTCCCCTATCCCCCCAACTTCTTCCCCTGTGTAACCATCAGTTCTCTATAATTAAGAGTCTGTTGCTTGGTTCATCTTTCTCTTTTTTTCTCCTTTGTTTTGTTTCTTAAATTCCACATATGAGTGAAATCATATGGTATTTTTCTTTCTCTGACTTACTTCACTTAGCAGTCTACTCTCTAGCTCTATCCATGTTGTTGCAGATGGCAAGCTTTCATTCTTTTTTTTTATGGCTGAGTAACGTTCCATTGTATATACCACATCTTCTTTATCTGTTCATCTGCTGATGGACACTTGGACTGCTTCCATAATTTGGCTATTGTAAGTAATGCTGCTATAAACGTAGGGGTGCGTGTATCCCTTTGAATTAGCGTTTTTGTATTTTTGGGTAAATACCCAGTAGTGTGAGTCCCAGATCATAGGTTAATGCTATTTTTAATTTTGGGGCAAAGCTCTATACCATTTTCCATTGGCTGCGCCAGTTTGCATTCCCACTCACACTGCATAAGGGTTCTTTTTTCTCCACATCCTGACCTACCCCTGTTATTTCTTGTGTTGTTGATTTTAGCCATTGTGACAGGTGTGAGGTAATACCTCTTTATAGTTTTGGTTTGCATTTCCCTGGTGATGAGTGATGTATATATGTCATTTTTAATCTTTTTTTTTTCCGTCAGCTGTATGTTATGGAGCTCACTCCTTGTCAGTGTAAATTTACATACAAGTAATATTCCATTATTTGAGTAAAATCATATATCAGTTTATTAATGAATATTTAGATTATTTATAGTTTCACATTTATTGATTTAGTATTAACTATGGTGATTATCATATTTAAACATAATCTTTGCATATTTGTCCAGTTTTCTCAAGTATAATTCCTAGATGATAGCTGGGTTAAATCTTTGATATGTATCTCACTTTCCAAAGGCTTTTAAGGGATTTGGATTATATGTCTTGCACTAAATGCCTACTTTTAAGTCCATTCTTTGTTCTATTAGATGTCATGTCTCCTAGACAGGTTGTTCTTTTACGTTCGATAAGTCTGGTGGGTTTGCCCTTCCCTGTAATAGTCCTTTATTGTATATTATAGAAATCCCTGGAGGTTTGGGGTATCGCTAATACTCTTCTCAAGGTTTTTGTGCTGATAAAGGTATCTTTTATATTGGGAGATGCAGATCTGTTTGTACTCAAGTTACCATCTTACGGAACTTAATTTCATTCAGCAGTGTCAGTGATTTCTAAATCGGAGCAGGAAAATCAGAATCATTAGATAGTACATATAGAAAATTGTGTTTTAATCTGCATTAGATTCATTACTTTCAGATATATGCAATTAAGTCTAAATACAAAGTATTGATACATAAAGCACCATGGGCTGCAACTTTAGTGAGTTGGTAAGGTAATGTATGATTAACATGTCAGTTTGCATATAGATGGAATATTTTAGAGTGTAAATGCTTGATATTTTACAATATATACAATACAGTGGCTGAATCATAAGCTTATAAGACTATGTAGAAGTAGAAACTGAATTATGGGGAGTAGATGTGCCCAAATCTGGGTTTAGGTTTGCATAGAAAATACATGTGTTAATGATTTACAATCCATTTATCTGTTTTGGATTATTGAGGCTTTTAGCTACGGACTCAGACTTTTCTACCTCTGTGCTTGTTCACAGTAAGAGGTAAGCTGGATCCAAATTGACGGGTTCACTTTTTAAAATTAATGTGAAGTTCCCATTTGAATTACTTTTTTAAAAAAAGACTTTCTAGCTAGCTTATTTTTGTAACAAGTATTGGTCTAAAGAATGTTTGATTTGACTGGACTATTACTTGTTCTTTGTCTTTACTGTCAGGTTGTTTTCAGAGTGCTCTTAGTTAATGACCTATGTATTCACTATAACCTTTTAAAAATGATGATGCATGATCTTGGTGGCATGATAGAACTAATGTAATCATCTTATTCATATAATAATCACCTGCCCCTCTCTCTCTCAGTAGTTACTTGCTGATAACTAGGGAAATGATGAGGCTTCTTTGTTTTCCTTCACTTTTTCATTTCAACAAGCAACGTGTTTTGTTCTGTTCTTCCTAAGTAACTACCTAAAGTCAGTACTCGGTGTGGCTCATGATACTGATAGACTCTGCCAGAGTAACAGTAAACCTGAGAAAGGAATATGGTGTTACTTCAAAATGGAGATTTTTCTTGAGCAAAATTTCATGAGAAGAGACTACTCTATACTTAATATTATCTAAAATATAACATGTTTAAAGAAGAGATTTTAGTTCTCTGTTCCTTGTAGCCCAGTACAGATATGATATGTTTGTGATAAAGCAAGCTCCTCTGGATTGTGATATGGTTTTATTTATATTCTAGTAGAAGAAACAAGAGTATCCAGTTAAGGATTTCTTCTTTAAAAACACACATACAAACAACCCCACAAAAACTTCTACATGTATTAGTTCAGTTCCCTCTACTTTGAACTCAAATCTGACTCTGTATAAAGTTCCAGAGGCCAAACATAAACTTAAAATGATGTGAGTTCTGTATCTAGCAGTTTCAGGCTTAGGTATTTTTTTAATGTCATTCCATCACCAAATGATTGGAAGGCCCATTGAAAATAGGTAATCCCAGAGAAAAAAAGTTTTTTCATTTAATAAAGGAGTTTTAAATAATTTTAAGTAATGACAAGTGACAAAAGATAGTAGGCATCTCTATAGTTAGAGGAAGCCTTCCTTTTGTAGGAGGCAGCAGGAGGATTTGATTAAAGAGAATATGGTAGGGTGGCTACCAGTAACCTTATTGGTAATTTTTGTTGTCTTTTAAAAAAATATTTGCAAGACATACTCTCTTCCGTGCCATAATTACTTGCCTTAAATATCAGCGAGAAAATAAACATTAAAAATGCCCATAACCCAGATAGCCTTCTTCACTCCCAGAAAATGCTGATTTTTTTTAGTTACTGACAAAATAAACATCTGACTGTGGAAAACCTGTGTACATTATAATTATTTGCTGTAACTAAATAGCTAATTAGTAAGTATTTAAGTTCTTACTGTGTACAAAGCATGTATTCAATGTAAGTATAACAGGTATTTTGATATTACACAGGACTGGAATTTAATTATTTGATAATAATTTCGATTCAGACTTAATATGCTCTAAATTTTATAGAATGGTTATGCGCTTTTCATCTGGAAAAATGTCTTATTTCCTTTATCAGAAATAGGCCAGTATTTGGGGCGCCTGGGTGGCTCAGTGGGTTAAGCCTCTGCCTTTGGCTCAGGTCATGATCTCAGGGTTCTGGGATCGAGCCCCGCATCGGGCTCTCTGCTCAGTGGGGAGCCTGCTTCCCCCTCTCCCTCTGCCTGCCTCTCTGCCTACTTGTGATCTCTCTCTCTGTCAAATAAATAACTCTTAAAAAAAATTAGGCCAGTATTTTATGTTGATAAAAAAAATTAATGGAAGTTTAAGAAATGTTGTTGGTTATTCTGAGCAAAGGAAATTTGCCATGAAGTTTTTAAACCCACTTATTCTATTACTTGGTAGACAGATAACATGATGATTAAGGGCTCTGGCATCAGATTACTAGGTTCAAATCCTGGCTCTGCCGCTTACTAGTGAGGATTAAATAATATAATCCTTCTAAAGCACTTAGTTCAGAACTTGACACACAGTGACCGCTTAATCAATGCTATAGGCATTTGGGACCTATAAAAGGAGTCATTTAATGACTTTTTAGCTTTCCAAAAAAAATGCAGATTCCATTATTTGGGTTCTCAAAGTGTTAAGAGAGTTCATTGATTGCCTCCTTGTGTCATTTATTCATTCTACCCAAGTCCCTCAGTTGGTAGAGTGGATTGTTTAATTCATCTTTTTGTTCTTTGGTATGTACGGTACTTGGATTTGACATAATTTTCAGTTCTGTCCAATATCTATCTCAGATGGCAATAAAAAGAAAATATAAAATGTGTAGATCTTTTACTAGGCATGGGGCCTGGCACTGTCCACAGGTAACTTAATCCAAACAAGTGTAGTGCAAGGTGGGGTTTTTTTGTTTTTTTGTGTTTTTCTTAGCTTTATTTTTTTTCCAGTGTTCCAAGATTCATTGTTCGTTCACTTTTTAACACGTAAGAATGTCAAAGTGTGGGGAGAGGTGTACACATTTTGCTCAGCATTACTGGGCTGATAAAAGGAAGCCTTAGAATCCAAACCTGATTCTTTTCCTTGTTTGAACTCTGAAACATAACTGTTCTTCCTGTCCCTTTTCCTTTTTCTTCCTTCCATCCTTCCTTCCTTCCTTCTTTCCTTTCTTCCTTTCCTTTTCTTTCCTCTTTCCTTTCCCTTTTCCCTTTCCCCTTTCCTTTTCTCTTTTGTTCTCTCTCTCATGGTTTAGATCTCTTTGGAAAAGCTTGAGTAGTTACTGTATTGCATTTCTTCCCACACATAAGAATTTCATATAAATGCCATGACCACTGTGGTGTATGTATTTTAGACCATAAAATTTAATACGTGTGTAGGCGAGAATTTGAAGTTACTATGCAAAAGTTTTTGTGCCTAGAAAACCCACAACTGCCTTTAAACTCTGGGCTTGAGTGCTGCTGTCTCTAAAATGTTATTGAACCAGATAATCACATCTCTTTTGAGTGTACTTATTTTCTATAAAGTTAAAAAGCAAAATTGATTTTAAGACCTTTTTAAAGCAATTTAAAATTATTTAAAAATTTGTACTTATTCCCATAACAGATAATTAAGGCATCATTATATGTTAAAATCTTTGTTTTCTCTAGTTTTATCAGGTTACAAATTTACTATTTGTGAAAAATGTATATTCATTTTCCAAAGTCACAGATGCTATAGATAATTCTTCCATAAACTGAAGCTAGAGAGCATAAGGATTACTAGAAATATTGCTAGAACGAGGGATAAAACTAAGATCATGGATTTAATTATTGAAGAGTGGCATGTCTTTAGGCTAATTGGTGTTTCTTTTATCAATGTATGTATTTTATCAATATAACACTGTATATAGACAGACCAAAATAAGTATTCATTTATATGAATTTTATATGAGTATGATTTATGTATCAAGCATGGGGAAAAAACCCTATAATACTTGACAGAAAATGGTTTTGTATTTTTTTAAATATTTATTTATTTGACAGAGATCACAAGTAGGCAGAGAGGCAGGCAGAGAGAGAGAGGGGGAAGCAGGCTCCCTGCTGATCAGAGAGCCCGATGCGGGCGGGGCTCTATCCTAGGACCCTGGGATCATGACCTGAGCTGAAGGCAGAGACTTTAACCCACTGAGCCACCCAGACGCCCCAGAAAATGGTTTTCTATTTAAAAGGTGGGTTTGTTGCATGGTAACCATGCTCATAATGCTCTGCCAGCAGCGGAAGAACGGTGCTAGCCGGGCTATCGTATTTGTACGGTCTTGACCATGTATCGATCTTGACCATGTATCGTCACTTTTGCAAAAACTTCCAGATTGGAGACCACACACCTCTCTGCAAATAGCTCTTCCTAAATCTGTGCTCTAGGTCATGGGAGAGTGTAGAGTGCACCTGGAATGGTGCAGATTTACCACCAGAGAAATGTAGGAATATATATACATATAGGAATATATATTCCTACAGAATAAATTCATCTATAATGTACTCCCACACTAAACAATAGCATTTGCTTTAAGAAAATCTAGCAAAACACCTCGCTTACCAACCAAATACAGAGTAAAATATAAATCATCATTTAAAGCCAGTATAAGTGTCAGCAGGCTTTGAAAGATGGATTTGATCTGTCCTGCAACACACATTTGTGATAAGCACAATAAACATTAAAAAGTAGCTTGTGAGAAGTTTAGAACTAGCTCCCTTTTATCTGAAAGAGCCAGTAATCCTAATGACTGTGAGTTGTTCTCACAACTTACACTGTTTCTAGGTTTTCTGGTCTGCAACGAGATCAGTTTCCCTGTGGTGTCTGTGACATCATATACCTTTACAAAAATTATAGCACTTATTTTTTAAGAATTTGTCATTTTAATATCCCAAATCAAATAATCTTAGTTTCAATTTAACCACTTGGTTTATAGTAGGGGCTCAATAGTTTTGAATCAATGGAGTTTGAATGAACAGAGTCATTGATAGACTATTAAAAATGACACAAATGTCTACAAGTGGTTGGTTTAACCAAGTGGTTGGTTTTGTACTTACACTTCTTTAAATTTCTGAAAAATGACAGCAAGGAGCAGGAATTGCCCTTTCATTCCTGAGGTGAGGCTACATATGATTAACATAATGCAGTGTGTTGTGTGGCTTTTGAGAGTTTTCTCATTAGCTTTATACTCCCCAGACATTCCATGTGAAGGATGGCATGTATTAAAGAGGATTACCAGGACAAGGGAATAGTTCCTACAGAATGTATTCCTACAACATAACATTGCTCATGAATTATTTTATTTGTTCTAAACTGCCACTTCTAATTATCACCTATTAGTGTCAGTTACTTAAGAAATATACTGGTGATCATGTAAGTTTAGTTTTTTCACGGTAAAACATATACAGAGTAACTGATGCATGGTACTTTACAGCTTTAATAACAAATAGCCCCACATTTTAAGTACAAGAGGGAGTATTACCCCTGTTTTGCACATTGGCAAACAGGCTCAGATGGGTCAGTGATCTGGTCGAGGCCACAAGCCAAGTAAGTGGCTGACCTGGCTCCTCAGCTCAGCTCTCTTAGTCCACTGATTGTGCTCCTTCCCAGAAAAGCAAAGTAAAGCTTTTAAGTGAAATAGGAGGTGCTTTTTTTTTTTTTTTAAGATTTTATTTATTTATTTGACAGACAGAGATCACAAGTTGGCAGAGAGGCAGGCAGAGAGAGAGGAGGAAGCAGGCTCCCCGCCGAGCAGAGAGCCCGAGGTGGGGCTCGATCCCAGGACCCCGAGATCATGACCCGAGCTGAAGGCAGAGGATTTAACCCACTGAGCCACCCAGGTGCCCCAATAGGAGGTGTTTTTAAAAGGAGCCCAATGTTTTTATACATTTGTTTTAAAACTTTCATTGAATATCTGAAAGTAGCATCAGAAGAAATCGTCATCTAATTTGAAATACCTGATCATCATTTTAAGAATCCTGAGATAGCTCGCAAGTTGCCGTACTCAGTGACATACTAACCAGCTGTTCCATGGTCTTGTCAGGAACCTTGTGGGTATCATTTCAGTGACAGTACAAGATTAAAGACCTACCTGCATTTAATACATACTAAAGGAACCAAATACTGGGCAGACTATAATTAAAATAGATTTAAGCCTTTTACTCTCAAGTCACATAACAAATTACTGAATACATTACTGAAATTGATCCTTAAAATTCTGAACCAAAATGTAGAGGGTCGTTGTATTACTTTGATCAACTAGAACAGTTAATAAAAATACTTCTTAGGGTTGAATGATGAAGAATACAGGGATTCTTAACCAGGAGTCTATAGATGGGGTCTTTGAGCCCCTAAAATAGTATAATATATACATAGAAAATCTATGGATCGTATTTGACAAGAAGAAAACATGAATTCTGTCAGATGTAGTTTTTATTTTTAGTTTTTTGGGGGAGGGGATGGGGCAGAGGGAGAGGGAGACGAGATTCTTTAGCAGGTGGGCTCAATCTCATGACCCTGAGATCACGACCTTAGCCAAAATAAAGAATTGGACGCTTAAATGACTGAGCCACCCATGCACCCCTAGATGTAGCTTTTTAAACTACAATTTAAAATTTGGGGAGGAATTTTTTAATAGCAGATTTAGAGATGGTGTATTTGGGGAATGATGGTATTCTAGATTATAATGACAACTTTTTTGTGTCTATTAGGAATATGGACTAAAAGATTATTATTAATAGCTCAGTACTATGTACTATTAATAGTTTATTTACTATGTGCCAGATACTGTTATAGGTATGGTTCTAAGAGCTGCATAATAATAGCGTATTATCTCATTTAATCATTACAGCAATCCTGTGAGGTGGGGTTTTTTTTTTAGATATTTTTTAAGATATTATTTATTTATTTGACAGAGAGATCACAAGTAGGCAGAGAGAGAGAGGAGGAAGCAGGCACCCTGCGGAGCAGAGATCCCGATGCGGGGCTTGATCCCAGGACCCTGGGATCATGACCTGAGCTGAAGGCAGAGGCTTTAACCCACTGAGCCACCCAGGCACCCCTGAGGTGGGTTTTATGATGATCCTCATTCCACAGATGAGAAACCAAGGTACAGGGAAATTAGGTGACTTGTGCAGGGTCACGTATTTAATAAATGGCAGAGCCGAGACTCAAATCCAGTCTAATACAAAAATTAGTATTCTTGAATCATTATTCTATACTACTTAGAACATGTTTTGAGAAGTCTCAGCACTATATAGATAAATCAGTAATGCCTGATCAGAAGAGAGCAGTGTGGTCTTCAGGTGGAAATAAGCTTATATAATTTTGAAATGTCTTTAAACCAGCCATAACATGGATTTGTTTAATAGAGAAAACATACAAAGTTAAATCTATATATTATTTATTAAGAAATTGATTTTTGGCTTATTACGGTGAAATTGTTTTTCTTGAGAGGGAAACACAACTTATTGCTGGTACCAGGTTCCCAGACTCTATGATATTAGGCCTTCCTTAATGCTGAGTATTTGAAGAGAACACTTCAAAGAGACCTTTTTTTGGTTTAAGTGATGAAAAAACAATGTTAAGGAGTCATTTGGTTTAGAGAAAGGATAATAGTAGTAAGTAGCAAGACACTTCGTTCATGTGATGTAGCTATTCATTTTTTTAAATAGGTTTTTTAATAGTAATTATAATAATTTATAATAATAATAATTATTATAATAATTTTACCCACTTGCATGATAAATTATCTTTTGTCATAGTCCATTTAGTGGTTAAAATTTTTTAATTTATAAAAAACTAGATAAAAAGAAGACAGTCATTTTGGTGGCAAACAATTTGTGAATGACTTCCTTTACATGAATGTCTTCGAGTTTTCTATTTTCCTTAAACAAAACAAAATAATTATATATAGCCATCTCAGATGAGCATAATTTGGAGAAATGTCTGTAGCATTGCAGTTGGATTGTCTGTTCAGTAGATGATACCACAGTTGTTTTGGTTTTAAGCCTATTTGTGGCATGAAGAATGTTAAACAGAAACATCTCTATGTGTAAGACAAGTACCTAGTTTTAAATGGAAAACTCCAAGATCTCAGTATGAAAATGCAAGATGAAGCTAGGGATGGTTTGCTAAGTCAATGTGAGGTCTCTTGCCCTTGTGTAGTTTTAAATTTTGTAAAGCAGTTGTAAGAAGGTTAGTAGGAAATTCAATCATGAGAGCCTTAGAGGAAAGGTGATTCAGTGGGCAGCCCCCCCGCAACTCCCTTCAGCTGCTCCTTTTGCCATTCCCTATCCTGGGAGTAAAAAATCAGACAGGTTGCCCTTACATGAAGAAATACTCCTTTAAAAAAGTGTGTCACAGTTAAGGGCTTCTTATTTCCAGGGAAGTCAAGCAGGAAAGCCTGACTCATCACTAGCAAGTAGCCTTTAAAGCCAGTCCAACATGTTAACTTGTCGATGGCATGGATTTCTTAAGAAGTGAATAAATAGCAAGTGTTCTAAGCCTTAACCCCTCATTAGACGTAACTTTTAAACTAATATCTCATCTTGGCATTCCACTGGAGGCGCAGTATGGCAGCTGTTTAAAGAATGTGTGTGTGTGTGTGTGTGTGTGTGTGTGTGTGTGTTTGGAAATGAAGAGCCATACTGAAATTACAAAGCAATTCAAGTAGAATTTAGTGACTCAAATTGGAATTTGGCTAGGATTCATGATGGATTATTATTGTCTCTACACTTTGACACTTTTTAAAAAAGTGCAGGTGCTCACCCTTGGCTGGTGATTAGACTTACAGCATGAGAAAGAGAGGAATGAGTGTTATCCCAAACATTTACATAGGGTGTTAAATAAAAACTACTAAGGTAAGAAGTTCAGTGCTTTACATAGATAGTAAACTATGCATATTATTTTATTTATAACCCCGTGTGTTAAGATGGGACACTGTTAAAGTAACAATCACTTAAAAAACAACAACCAACAAACCAGTATTTAATTTGGTACTTAAGAGTAATAATTAAAAATCAAATGGAAGCAACGCCTAAAGTAACTAATTCACAATAAAACCATTAATTCAGGCTCTACTTATTAGAAGTAAGATCATTCAACATGGGCTAACCTAAAATGTACCTGTAGAGACAGAACAAGGGTACAAGTTAGCAAAGTATTGGAAATGAGATTTCAGGGAGCCCCTAAGATTATTTTTAAGAACTTCAGAACTGATTATATGCAAAAAATATAATTACGTTTCTTTTAAGTTCATTCATACATGACCTTATTTGAAGCAATGTATTTGCATTGACTAGCAAAACTCATGTCAGTAAGATATTTTTGAAGTATTTTATTTCCCAGCTACTTGACTACTTTGAACGAGTTGTTCCAGTGATTAGTCTTAATTTCTGCTGAAACTTAAATCTTTAATGAAGACGTGCTTCTGAAAATAAGGCAGTTTTTCTACAATCTGCTCATGAATAGAAAACAAATCTTTGGTTTTTAGTTAGGGTGGCAGGAAGGATTGAGTGCAAAAAGAAATACTAAGGAATCAAAGCAATGAAGAGGCTCTTAATAAGCAATGGGAAACTCCAAACCCCATCAAGGTCAATAGAGTACCTAAGGCACCTCAGGTTCAGATGATACAATCATGTTTGCTTAGAGTTCTAATAGTCTATATACAGGGTTTTTACCATCTTAAGAATGTGCAGCTGAAAAGGTAATGTCCAACAATGAATATTGTGAATAAGAAAGAAGAGAATCATAAGAGTTGATAAATGGGAGAGATGTTGGAGGTCCTCTTCTACCTCCCATGTTTATTATAGATGAAGAAACTGAGGCCCAGGCAGGAAACAGAGTGACACCAGAGTTTGTTCCCAGATTCCTTGTCCACTTCTCGTAGGGCAGATCAAATTCTAGACTTTAATTGGTTAGTAAACCAAGTATGAAAAGTTTCAGAAGTGAATTTGAAGAAGAAAAAAAAAAATCCCCATCAAATCCCCAAAGGCGAGGTGGAAATGTATAATACTTTACTGTCTTAATTCCTTTATACCATGTGTTGGACAACATAGTTAATATACTGATTTATGCAATTCCTTTCAGTTGTATCTAAAAATAGTTAATAATTAATCGACCCAAATTAAATGAGAAAGTTACATAAAGATTCTGTTTGAGCAGACATAAGGCCATGGTACTTAATATGAACCATCACTTTGGGAGAAGGAAGACGTCCACTGGATGTCCAGTTCAGAGAGAAAGATCCTGACTAGTTAACCAGTAGACTCTTCACTCTTCAATGGGGAAGATGATGCTTATATTTTTAAAAATCTCTACAAAGCTCACATACAAGACAGTACATCCTAGATTTGTGACTGATATGAGCATTTAAGGCTGTCATTTTCAAGTATAAAAGTTTAGTGTTCCATTACCCAATCTGTGCAGTAGACACAGCTATTAGCTCAAGTCATGGAAATTAACAGAAGCTCACCAAAGACATAAATAAATCATAGCTTAGTCAACAGCAAGTTTAAGTGGAGGAAGGGCTGGAGAAAAATGTATGGGTTAGATTATGCTTCTCTGAACTGCATTAATTTGTTCACACTAAAACTTTGTCTAACACTATTGTCTGTTGCATGGCATTTGGAACAAGGCAGATCCATAGCAGACCAAACGAGGAAGCATAATTAGGTTATAGAACTAGTAATTAAGATGGTTCACCTCTAACACAATTCTGCAGCCTGATTCCCCAAGAGAAAGATTAGAAAAGGCTCCAGTATACCAAATAAGCCTCACAGGTGAACATAAATTTTTTTTTTTTTTTTT